>NC_136068.1:1942110107-1943310107 GCF_964261635.1 Lissotriton helveticus
TATTATTTATTTATTTACCACATAATGGCGCCCGAATAGGGACTTGCCCTTTCCCCACGCGTCGGTGAAGCCACGCCGACCCCCTGACCCTCTGCAGTCGTGACGGAACTCTTATGCGCACCGGCAGATATTTCTGCTTCAAGTATCCCTCAGGCCCACGGAGGAGACGGAGGAGGCGGTCCAGCATCCAAACGAGACGGTGGAGGAACGCGGCGAGTCCCGACCAGAGCCCAAGCCGAGAGTTCAAGGTCCGAGGTATCCGGAGGCCCACCCGTAACAGAAGTCCGAAGTTCGTCCGTCCGACGTCGAGGCAGTCCAGTCCAGTCTGAGGCCTTCCGTTCTTGCTGCCCGGTGAGTACCGTTACTGGGGTGGTATCTAGACAGGGTCAATCTAATTGACTCTGGTCCGTGGGTTGGTGGTACACAGACCCACAAACGAAGTGTCCACTTCGGTGGATGCGGGTCCTGACGTGTCTCTTTATGAGACCGGTAAGTTTCGTACTGTTTCAGCAGTGCATCTAGTTCCTGTTCTAGTCAGTTCTGTTCTCGAGAAAATTCATGTATTCTGTGTTCCGTATTCCAGGTAGTATTCTGTTCGAACTGTTATTTTTAAATGTTCTTCATGTATTTTAATGTCGTGGTATGAATGGGGAATAAGTATCGTGTTTATTGTGTATTGTATTGTGTCTAGATTATAGTTCAGTCATGCCGCTCTTTTCGAAATTACGTCAGTTAAAAACCAGAAAGGGTCTGCTGGAAGCAGCAGTTCCAGTTCCGCCTAGGGACAGTCCAGGTCATTTTATGTATCAGAAGCATGGCATAAGCGCCGTACTGTATCTAGATTTATGGGTAGAGTATACCAAACAGTTAGAAGAAAAGTATAGATGGCCCGTATCGGGTACATGGGATGCCGAATGCATCATGCGAGTAGAAGAAGCATTATGGAAAAAGAAAGCCAGACAGTCACAGAAAGATGCCATCGAGTTATGGCGCAAAGAAGCTCATAAAAGAACTGAAAAGGAAATCAGAAAGTCAGAATTAAGTAGAGAATCCTTAGAACGAGCACAAGAAAAAGAACTAATCGAGATAGGTGAACAAGTCAAAGCCGAACAGTCAGACAGACAGAGGCATGCCCTTATTAGGGGTATGTATCCTCTCTTTGCCGAGGGCTTGCCAAAAGCGACCCCAGAGGCATCCAGTAATTTCCCGCCACCATTAGTTCCGACCAAGCTACGTCACAAACAGACCGCAGCTGATATTTTTATTTCGTCCTATTTGGACGACACAGTCCCAGAATATGCAAATCCTGTTCGCGCTCCGCCAGTCCCTGTAAATCAGGCACTTCCCGCTCCTCCAGACACCGGAGTACCTGCTACGGTCCCCCCGGTCCAGCCCGCCATACAAGTCCAGCCTGCATTTCCATTTCCCACTCTGCCAGGACGAAGAGCCTCAGTAGACGACTCTAGTTTAGGGGCCGCAGGGGGAGGTACTCCTCAAACCCCGCCGCCACACAAGCGTTTAACGACAGCCGAATTACATGCACAAGCGTCACAGCGTACGCCCAGACATCAGACTGTAGCAGAAATAAGAAAATCCCTTGCCGAATGCGGCTATGATCCAGTCCCAGGCGAGGATAATATGGTTTTATATTCATTCCGCGTAAGAAAGGTGGCCGAGTATCTAGTCACCTTACCGAATATGAAAGAAGATCTAGACAGAATATATCGTTTCATCCGTACAGGGGATGATCCAGAAAGCATTAGCGAGGCCATGTCTCAAAGGAAAGCCGAGATCCAGCTCATGATATTAAAGTTTCTGATCAATTGTCTAATAAGAGAACAAGATTACCCGTCTAAAGATCCGGCTGAAATGAGAACCCTGACAAGGTGGAGTGATAATATAGCCGAGGGTAAGCACAAGACCGTCGGTGCTATGGAGAGTATGTACAAGAAAATCCGTAAAGAAATAATAAAGTTACACGAACAGCGTAAAGCAGCACAAGTAAGCGAGAAAGAAAGTAACTCTGATCCGGAAGAGGTTGAGGACGAGAATCACGACAGAATAGCGTATGTAGGAAAATCTAGATTTCCAGATCGCCATTTACGCCTAGAACACAAGTCTATTTTTCATTCTCCAGCACCAGAACAAGGTTCACTAGAACAAGTGTTTCAAGCTACCGATCACATTCTGAAATCATGAATCGGTTACAGTGAGTTAAGTACCATGCATGAACAAGAACTAGCCCGATCAGCAGTCCGATGGATTACTGATTCTACCACTTTTCCAGACGAAATAGTGGCACAAATGTTTCTGAAAATACCCCCAGCCGAACAACGACTGGTGGGTATGTATATGATTCAGCACCTCATTACTTTGTATGAGGGTCAACACTCTGATCCAGGTCCGTTACATGATATCCTGAACGAGTTACTCCAGTATAGATGGAGAGGTCTAGGTACCGATTTAATTAGTGTCATTCTAGAACAGCGCCACAAATATAGAACGTTTCTGAACCCGCATTTTGTTCATGTCTCACCCCCAGAAAGTAAACCATTTTACATGGAGAGACAGAATCCGTTACGAGAAGTCCACCCAGTTAGAGGAACGGGTGGCGAAATGCAGCGAGTGTTTGTATACACTCCGATCACAAAGATGGAACTTCTGGAGATGAAGAAATTAATTCCCTGTCATGATAAAGATCCAGCAGGGTTCCATAGAGAATTAAAAGACATGCTCCGTATGGGAGAATACACGTATCCAGATATAATTAAAATGTTAAAGGTTCTGCTGCCCGCAGGGGTGTATGAAAAGCTCAAGGAAAAAGAATGGGAGGTGGGAGAGAAAAAGATCGATTGGGCAGTTCTAGAAGCTGAAGATAAGGCACGAGTACCAGGTACCGGTCTTGGAGATAAATGTAAAGAATTACCGGAATTATTAATACAAGTTTTACCCAGATTATTGACAACTAGAAAAGAAGACTGGGATGCAATCTCAGCCTGTAAACAGAAACAAGACGAAGATATTAGTGATTTTTATTCTAGATTTGAAAAATGTTTTAGCATCAACAGTGGCCTCAAGACGAGTAGTGAGTCATACCCTCACCTTTTTGTTACTAAATTAGTCGAGAATTCAAGTCCACAAATTAAAAATCGAGTTTTGAAAGTCGAAAGTACCTGGCAAGCTAATACCCCGTCCCAGATGTTGCAGATGCTTCAATACCACCAGAATAGAATCAGAGAAGAACAAGAACACGAAAGAAAACGTATGAAAGACACGAAGATGAAAGTACTAGTTGCACAATCTGTTCCTCAAGACAGTCAGAAGAGGGGTCCGAATCAAGCCAGTCATCCTGCAGCTCCCGTTAAAGGGAACTGCAATTATTGTAAACAGCCAGGTCATTTTATAAATGAGTGTGCAGTTCTGAAACACAACATAGCTACTGGTAAGACTAAAGAAAGACCACGTCCGCCTAGACAAGAACAAGTTTCACAGATTCCTCAGCCACAGAATGCACCACAGACAGTTACCGCACCGCAGCCTATTGCTGCAACACAGCACGTTACACAGCAGTTGTACCAGTATGCACAGTCTGAGTATCCAGAGTACCAGCAGTATTCATGAAACAGCCTAGAGAGGGAGGTAGGCTTGCCTCTCATCGAGATACCTGTAGATCAAGAAGGTCCCTATGTTCACAGTCAAGTATTAGGGAAAGACAGAAAGTTTTTGATTGATACAGGGGCAAGTAGGACCACAATTAGTCACGCCGAAGTTCCAGGGGCTCCGCTCTCAGGCTCAAGAAATGTTTCCCTTGGATTTTCAGGAAAACCTATCGTAAATGAGATTTCAAAGCCAGTTTCTCTAGAAGTAGGTCCATTGTCCCGCACTACTGATCTGTTACTTACTAAGTCATGTCCAGAAAATCTATTAGGCATTAAAACACTGAAAGAGTTAGGTGCAGTTATATGCTGTTCCCCAGAGGGAATACGATTGTTCCTACGTGACTTTAAGGGTCACTATGTATTACGAGATTTTGATTCAAGACTGACTAATGTTCCACAGCATCTATGGGCGCAAGGTCCAACTGATGTTGGTTATATGCAAATCACACCCTATCGTGTGACTCTCAAGCCAGGTGTAGTGTTACCACGAATCAGACAGTACAGATTGCCACCTGAGGCTGTAGCAGCCTTATCCAAAATTATTGACGAGCTCATGGCTCAAGGAGTGGTTGTAGAAACTGACTCCAATGTATGTAATTCTCCGATCATTCCAGTCATGAAACGTACTGATCCAAATGCACCCCCAGTATATCGATTAGTGATTGACCTACGAGAGCTTAATAAGTGTATTATTCCTCAGTACCCAGTTGTCCCAGACATCTCTTCCCTATTAACGGCCATTGATTCCGAAGCCACGTTCTTCACTGTCATAGACCTCAAGAACGCGTTTTTCAGTGTCCCTATTCATCCAGACAGCCAGTTCCTTTTCGGATTTTTTTTAAATGGAAGGAGCTATATGTTCACACGAGCTCCTCAAGGTTTCACAGAAAGTCCTAGTATTTACAGTCAAGCACTTAAGAGACAACTAGACAACATTCACATGCCAACTGACACTGCCCTGCTCCAGTATGTCGATGATCTCCTGATCACAGCCCGTTCTGAACGTGCTTGCGAGCGAGCATCCCTTACAGTCTTGTATTTCCTAGCCGAGATGGGGCACAAGGTGTCCCCTTCTAAGCTTCAATTCTGTGTCCAGCAAGTGGTCTACTTAGGACACTTACTGTCCAAGAGGGGTAGGCAGTTGACACCAGACCGTATCCAGTTAATAGCGAGTCTTCCTCAGCCCAAGACACAGAAGGAGGTACGTGCTTTTATCGGCCTTACTTCTTATTGCAGACAATGGATTCCTCAATATGCATTTCTAGCCAAACCACTGATACAGTTAACGACACAGGAGGCAGCCGTATCGACTGTCCTCCCTTGGACATCTGAACATACACTTAGTTTCAATGAGTTAAAGAAAGCTCTATGCCAAGCTCCAGTTCTAGCGACACCGAACTACAGTAAGTCTTTTACACTTTTCGTAACTGAACGGGAAGGTACAGCATTATTTGTTCTCACACAAGATCAAGCAGGACAATACAAGCCCTGTGCTTATTTTTCGAGCACATTAGATCCTGTAGCCCAGGCTCTGCCTGCGTGCCTCAAGTCAGTTGCAGCCACAGCACTAGCTATCAGACAAAGTGATTCCATAGTCTTAGGACACTCCTTGACAGTACAAGTTCCACATTCCGTGGAAGTTCTTTTAAACCGAACACAGACTCAGCACTTGACAATTGCACGTTTAACAGGTTATGAATTGACACTGTTCCAGCCACACATAGAAATCAGACGCTGCAACATTTTAAATCCTGCTACACTGTTACCATCAGTTACTCCGAATTCTGCCACACATGACTGTGTGGAAGTAGTTAACATTACGACAAAGCCAAGACAAGATCTGACAGATATTCCGTTACCAGACCCCGACCTGACACTTTATGTGGATGGTTCATGTATGAGAACAAGTACAGGAGAACTAGTCGCCGCGTATGCAGTGACTACTGATACTGAAGTTATTGAGACACACCGCATTGACACCCTGTCCGCTCAAGCAGCAGAGCTAGTTGCTCTGACCCAAGCCTGCATACACGCCAAGAACTTGAAAGTTAATGTGTACACAGATTCACGCTACGCATTTGGAGTTGTACACGACTTCGGAGTGCTCTGGCAGGAGAGAGGTTTCATGACTTCTCATGGAACCAAGATTCAGCATGGTCTCCTTATTCAAGCTCTGTTAGATGCCATACATTTACCGACATCTATTGCTATCATGAAATGTAAAGCACATACGAAAGTTACTGACATTATTTCCCAAGGTAATGATCTAGCAGATCGCACAGCCAAGTTTACAGCACAGACTCCAGACATTCCAGTTAATCAGACACATACTCCAGATCCGACCACATGTATGACAGTTAAGGACCCTACACAAGATGTCATAGATATCCAGTTACATGCTACTCCCGAAGAAATCAAGAAATGGTCCGAACAAGGAGGGGTCCAGACAGATCAAGGATGGTTAACGAAGGGTAGAGCCACCTGGTTTCTCCCCGACTCTATGGTTCAAGTCATTATTAATACCGCACATAGTCCAGCACATTTAGGAGAAAAAGCTATGTTAGACAGTATCCAGAACATTTCGTTCAACAAGCATTTACGAGCTGCAGCCAAGCAGAAAGTCCGTACCTGTATGATATGTTGTCAGTTTAATCCAGGTAAAAGTGTCCCGGTGGAACAAGGTGGATTCCAGCCCCCTGACCACCCTTTTGAAGTCCTCCAGATGGATTATATTCAGATGGAGCGATGTCGAGGTTTCAAGTATGTCCTTGTAGTTGTATGCGCTTTGTCCAGGTGGACAGAAGCATATCCAGTCCCAGATTACACAGCCGCGACCACTGCTAAGCAGTTGGTTCGTGAGTTCTTCCCCCGTTATGGACTCCCTAGAGTCGTATATTCTGACAACGGCCAGCCATTCTCATCTGAGTTGATGAAACATGTTTCCCTTTTGTTGGGGTACCAGTGGAAGTTCCATTGTGTACGCCATCCTGAAGCAGCCGGTCTCGTAGAGAGACATAACCAGACCCTGAAAATCCGAATTGCCAAAGTGTGTAAAGAGAAAGGTGTGGACTGGCTAGTAGCTCTGCCAGTCGCTTTATTTTATATGCGCATGGTCACACATTCCAGATCAGGTCTGTCCCCGTATGAGGTCATTTTCGGCCGCCCCCCTAACATGTGGGGTACTCCTAGACCCCGAAGTATTACCGATGTTTCAAGTAATATGCTGACAGATTACCTAGCTTCCTTGATGTCTGCCCTCAACTCATGTCGTTCACAGGTTGCCGCCGCATTTCCAGACAATACCGAGGTGGCACCGCATGAAATCGTTCCAGGATCCATGGTGTTGGTGAGGAATTTTGACAGATCAAGTCCGCTGGAGCCTCGCTGGAAAGAGCCCCGACAGGTCCTCCTCACCACCCGTACAGCCGTGAAGTTGGAAGGTCGCAAAGGCTGGGTGCACCTTTCTCATGTAAAACAGTTTAATGGACTGAAACCCGTCCCAAAGAACATTTCCCAGGATTTGAAGGATTGCCAAAGCATTGTTCTCAAGGACTGTCCCGCAAATGACAATGTTACTACACCCCCCCTGTTAGAGAAAACTCCGCAACAGGAGTATAAACTCAAGTTAAGGTCTAGTAAAATAAGTCAGTCAGTTTGATTGTCTAAGTCCTCCCCTAGGTGAAACGGTTAGACTGTTTCTGACATGTATAAAATAGACCCCCATAGTAAGAGAGTTAGCCAAAACTCAATTCGATGTATCGTTTTTCTATGTTTCATATTATTTCTCAGTATTATGATTTCCTGCACCAGTTATGCGTTTTACCTGTACTTTCCAGTTTCTCATGTAAATATGTCTGCTAATGCTACAGTAGAGCACACGTTTAGTGATCTGCCTCCTCATGAACTCTCTTACCGCCTCGCTATGCGAAATAATTCCTTTATCCGCATGTTACATTACTCACACCAGACCAGCAATGCCACTAATTGTTGGGTGTGTGGTCGACTCCCCCCTTTCCAGACACCGAAGGGAGTTCTGCCACTTTTTCCTTATCCATTTTCACATAATGGTTCGTGTGGAGCATGGTCCACGTTAACGTCATCCTCAACAGATATGTCTTTTCTTAACAGTACATGCTTTCCAGACAAGCAAGGTCTCCCCCACAGAACAGGTTTAGATCTAGAAAATGAAGTGTATAATTTAGGTAACTATTCTTCGAATTTCATTGTCCTGAATGTTCAATCTGATTCCACTCCAGACTTACCTGCTATTTCAGTACTGCCAGTCAGAGGTGAATTATGTGTCCGAAATAATGGTTCCGTACATGTAGGACATAGTGATTGTACTACTATTGTCAAGTATAGTGACAGTGGGAAATCTATTTTCAAAGCTTCACGTCATTCTTATTTTATTTGTGGTCAAACTGCATATGTTCGTCTGCCCCTCGATTGGGAGGGAACCTGTTACATTGCCTTCCTACTGCCACCAGTTTTCCTAGCCCCATCTGATTATCATAGAAACACACATCTAGTACACATTAGACATAGAAGGGAGTCCCCAATTGTCGATTATACTGAAACTGCTCTAGAACAGTATACAGATTTCAACAGAGGTTTCTTTTTCTTTATCGGACCTATCCAGAATAGTAAGCTAATCCGTAGGTTAACCAGAACCCTTGAAGCAGTAGTCAATGAGACTGCTTCTGCTCTAGGTAATTTAACTGAAGAGCAATCTGCTATGAGATTTGTTGTTTTACAGAATCGTCTCGTCCTTGACGTCATACTGGCCGATAGGGGCGGGGCCTGTAGAGTCATCGGATCTAGTTGCTGCATTTTCATTCCAAATAACGCACCGTCTGTTTATTCAGCTATAACCAGACTCCATAAAATTGCCCATCTGATACACCAAGATCCAGGCACCTGGACATGGTCCGGTTGGTTCTGGAATATAATTTCCGCCTGGGGATGGAAAATATTGTCCTTCCTAGGTATTGCAGTAGCGATCATATTCAGCTGCTGCCTCTGTATACAATGTGGCCCTGCGATTTGCGGCATTTGTGCTACCTCTTGTATTCCTAGTCCCAAGCCCCGTTCTAAATCCCGTTCCAGGATAATTCAAGACGAGCAAATGATACTGTATGAAATGATAGATGGTATCATGAATATTGATGTTTCCTGATGGAAACGTAGTGACAAGGAGGGAATGTGGAAAAGTAAATTTTGCCATGTTCTGTGTCACTACGTGTCATCCATCATATGTTATGTGTGCATGATTAATATGCATATGTATTCCCCATGTTCGATTCAAGACACAATTATAGTTGTGTCCACCTCTAGTATGTCAGTTTCCAGTTCTCGTGAATACTACGAATATCAGGTCTATGTAAAGCTACGTTGCCACGTTTCTCAGTGTGTACGTTATTCCATTATAAAGTCCTCGTTTCTAGGCCTCAAAAGGGCCTGGACACCAGATTCAGCTCCTGTCTCCTGAAACCTCGCTGAGGAGCGATACAGCCCCCACCTGTATCCTCGACCCTTCACTTACTTCCTGCCTCACAGTGCCCGGTTCAGGCTGGCTCTGCCTTTGAGTCTGCCAAGAATATGTTATGATTCCAGTTATCAGTTCAGTCCTCCTTCTCTGCATTCCTAAATTACTGAATCGCATCAATAGTTTCCGTCATTGTCTAGCCTTCACGTCTCCACGTTAGAGAAATACTGTATTAATGGTCATTTAATATTCTTCATCACGCACTACATGTAGAATAATGCATGGTCCAGTCTTAGAATCAAGTTAGCCTTTCCCCTCCTGACTTCTAGTTTATATCAACATGTTCTCTAAACATCAGATACTAGATACTGTTTAGGTACATGTCGCCCTGACTCTCCAGACTTCAGTCTCTGCTCCTAGCACAGAGTTCATAGCCCCCAGCTTCTCCTAGTGATACGTCATTGCTAGTTTGCGCACACCATCAGGTTAGAGGTCCCGGCTCCTTAGGTAGCCCCCTCCATGGTTTCCGCCCCATTCATGACATATTCTGTTACGTTTGCATCACATGTCTATGTATACGCCCTGTTACACCTCTTTTCACCCTTATCTTTCGCGACTGCTACGCGTCACACCTTCTGCTCCACCCACTGCTACGCCTATTGCAATGTAATGCTATGTGTTTGCGTTATGTATATATGCTCATGCACTGTTATCAAAAAGTTGTTCCCCTTGTCCCGATCCTGTCCCCAGCAGCGCTGCTGGGCCTTACCATCCTGTTCCTGCCCTTTATGCTGTAATAAACCTGCAAACTCCTACTACCTCGAATCTTGACTCTTATTTATTGAGCTATCTGTTATTCATTTATACATTCAAAAATAGGGTATTATTTATTTATTTACCACATAATGGCGCCCGAATAGGGACTTGCCCTTTCCCCACGCGTCGGTGAAGCCACGCCGACCCCCTGACCCTCTGCAGTCGTGACGGAACTCTTCTGCGCACCGGCAGATATTTCTGCTTCAAGTATCCCTCAGGCCCACGGAGGAGACGGAGGAGGCGGTCCAGCATCCAAACGAGACGGTGGAGGAACGCGGCGAGTCCCGACCAGAGCCCAAGCCGAGAGTTCAAGGTCCGAGGTATCCGGAGGCCCACCCGTAACAGAAGTCCGAAGTTCGTCCGTCCGACGTCGAGGCAGTCCAGTCCAGTCTGAGGCCTTCCGTTCTTGCTGCCCGGTGAGTACCGTTACTGGGGTGGTATCTAGACAGGGTCAATCTAATTGACTCTGGTCCGTGGGTTGGTGGTACACAGACCCACAAACGAAGTGTCCACTTCGGTGGATGCGGGTCCTGACGTGTCTCTTTATGAGACCGGTAAGTTTCGTACTGTTTCAGCAGTGCATCTAGTTCCTGTTCTAGTCAGTTCTGTTCTCGAGAAAATTCATGTATTCTGTGTTCCGTATTCCAGGTAGTATTCTGTTCGATCTGCTTCAAGTATCCCTCAGGCCCACGGAGGAGACGGAGGAGGCGGTCCAGCATCCAAACGAGACGGTGGAGGAACGCGGCGAGTCCCGACCAGAGCCCAAGCCGAGAGTTCAAGGTCCGAGGTATCCGGAGGCCCACCCGTAACAGAAGTCCGAAGTTCGTCCGTCCCACGTCGAGGCAGTCCAGTCCAGTCTGAGGCCTTCCGTTCTTGCTGCCCGGTGAGTACCGTTACTGGGGTGGTATCTAGACAGGGTCAATCTAATTGACTCTGGTCCGTGGGTTGCATGGTTACAAAATGACACAGCCTCGTTGTGTAATGGTGTAACAATGGTTACAAAATGACACAGCTACAGTGTGTAATGGTGTAACAATGGTTACAAAATGACACAGCCTCGTTGTGTAATGGTGTTACAATGGTTACACAATGACACAGCCACGGTGTGTAATGGTGTAACAATGGTTACAAAATGACACAGCCTCGTTGTGTAATGGTGTAACAATGGTTACACAACGACACAGCCTCGTGGTGTCATGATGTAACAATGGTCACACAATGACACAGCCACGTTGTGTAATGATGTAACAATGGTTACAAAATGACACAGCCTCGTTGTGTAATGGTGTAACAATGGTTACACAATGACACAGCCGCGTTGTGTAATGATGTAACAATGGTTACAAAATGACACAGCCTCGTTGTGTAATGGTGTAACAATGGTTACACAACGACACAGCCTCGTGGTGTAATTGTGTAACAATGGTTACACAACGACACAGCCTCGTGGTGTCATGATGTAACAATGGTTACACAATGACACAGCCACGTTGTGTAATGATGTAACAATGGTTACAAAATGACATAGCCTCGTTGTGTAATGGTGTAACAATGGTTACACAATGACACAGCCGCGTTGTGTAATGATGTAACAATGGTTACAAAATGACGCAGCCTCATGCTGTAATGGTGTTACAATGGTTACAAAATGACACAGCCTCGTTGTGTAATGGTGTAACAATGGTTACAAAATGACACAGCCTCGTTGTGTAATGGTGTAACAATGGTTACAAAATGACACAGCTACAGTGTGTAATGGTGTAACAATGGTTACAAAATGACACAGCCTCATTGTGTAATGGTGTAACAATGGTTACAAAATGACCAGCCTCGTTGTGTAATGGTGTAACAATGGTTACAAAATGACGCAGCCTCATGCTGTAATGGTGTTACAATGGTTACAAAATGACACAGCCACGGTGTGTAATGGTGTAACAACGGTTACAAAATGACACAGCAACGTTGTGTAATGGTGTAACAATGGTTACAAAATGACACAGCCTCGTTGTGTAATGGTGTAACAATGGTTACAAAATGACACAGCCTCGTTGTGTAATGGTGTAACAATGGTTACAAAATGACGCAGCCTCATGCTGTAATGGTGTTACAATGGTTACAAAATGACACAGCCACGGTGTGTAATGGTGTAACAACGGTTACAAAATGACGCAGCCTCATGCTGTAATGGTGTTACAATGGTTACAAAATGACACAGCCACGGTGTGTAATGGTGTAACAATGGTTACAAAATGACGCAGCCTCATGCTGTAATGGTGTTACAATGGTTACAAAATAACACAGCCACATGCTGTAATGGTGTTACAATGGTTACAAAATGACACAGCCACGGTGTGTAATGGTGTAACAATGGTTACAAAATGACACAGCCTCGTTGTGTAACGGTGTAACAATGGTTACAAAATGACACAGCCACGGTGTGTAACGGTGTAACAATGGTTACAAAATAACACAGCCGCGTTGTGTAATGGTGTAACAATGGTTACACAATGACACAGCCACGGTGTGTAATGGTGTAACAATGGTTACAAAATGACACAGCCTCGTTGTGTAATGGTGTAACAATGGTTACACAACGACACAGCCTGGTGGTGTAATGGTGTAACAATGGTTACAAAATGACACAGCCTCGTTGTGTAATGGTGTAACAATCGTTACAAAATGAAACAGCCTCGGTGTGTAATGGTGTTACAATGGTTACAAAATGACACAGCCACGTTGTGTAATGGTGTAACAATGGTTACAAAATGATGCAGCCTCATGCTGTAATGGTGTAACAATGGTTACAAAATGACACAGCCACGGTGTGTAATGGTGTAACAATGGTTACAAAATGACACTGCAACGTTGTGTAATGGTGTAACAATGGTTACAAAATGACACAGCCTCGTGTAATGGTGTAACAATGGTTACAAAATGACACAGCCTCGTTGTGTAATGGTGTAACAATGGTTACAAAATGACGCAGCCTCATGCTGTAATGGTGTTACAATGGTTACAAAATGACACAGCCACGGTGTGTAATGGTGTAACAATGGTTACAAAATGAGGCAGCCTCATGCTGTAATGGTGTTACAATGGTTACAAAATGACACAGCCACATGCTGTAATGGTGTTACAATGGTTACAAAAAGACACAGCCACGGTGTGTAATGGTGTAACAATGGTTACAAAATGACACAGCCTCGTTGTGTAACGGTGTAACAATGGTTACAAAATGACACAGCCATGGTGTGTAACGGTGTAACAATGGTTACAAAATGACACAGCCTCGTTGTGTAATGGTGTAACAATGGTTACACAATGACACAGCCACGGTGTGTAATGGTGTAACAATGGTTACAAAATGACACAGCCTCGTTGTGTAATGGTGTAACAATGGTAACAAAATGACACAGCCTCGTTGTGTAATGGTGTAACAATGGTTACACAAAGACACAGCCTGGTGGTGTAATGCTGTAACAATGGTTACAAAATGACACAGCCTCATTGTGTAATGATGTAACAATGGTTACAAAATGACACAGCCTCGTTGTGTAATGGTGTAACAATGGTTACAAAATGACACAGCCTCGTTGTGTAATGGTGTAACAATGGTTACACAAAATGACACAGCCTTGTTGTGTAATGATGTAACAATGGTTACAAAATGACGCAGCCACGATGTGTAATGGTGTAACAATGGTTACAAAACGACACAGCCTCGTTGTGTAATGGTGTAACAATGGTTACAAAATGACGCAGCCTCATGCTGTAATGGTGTTACAATGATTACAAAAGGACACATGCCACGGTGTGTAATGCTGTAACAATGGTTACAAAATGACGCAGCCTCATGGTGTTACAATGGTTACAAAATGACACAGCCACATGCTGTAATGGTGTTACAATGGTTACAAAATGACACAGCCTTGTGTAATGGTGTAACAATGGTTACAAAATGACACAGCCACGTTGTGTAATGGTGTAACAATGGTTACACAATGACACAGCCACATTGTGTAATGGTGTAACGATGGTTACAAAATGACACAGCCTTGTGTAATGGTGTAACAATGGTTACAAAATGACACAGCCACGTTGTGTAATGGTGTAACAATGGTTACAAAATTACACAACCTTGTGGTGTAATGGTGTAACAATGGTTACGAAATGACACATCCTCATGGTGTAATGGTGTAACAATGTTTACACAATGACACAGCCACTTTGTGTAATGGTGTAACAATGGTTACAAAATGACACAGCCTCTTGGCGTAATGGTGTAACAATGGTTACAAAATGACAAAGCCTCGTTGCGTAATGATGTAACAATGGTTACAAAATGACACAGCCTCGTTGTGTAATGGTGTAACAATGGTTACAAAATGACAAAGCCTAGTTGTGTAATGATGTAACAATGGTTACAAAATGACGCAGCCACGGTGTTTAATGGTGTAACAATGGTTACAAAATGACACAGCCACGGTGTGTAATGGTGTAACAATGGTTACAAAATGACACAGCCTTGTTGTGTAATGGTGTAACAATGGTTAAAACATGACACAGTCTTGTTGTGTAATGGTGTAACAATGGTTACAAAATGACACAGCCTCATGCTGTAATGGTGTTACAATGGTTACAATATGACACAGCCACGGTGTGTAATGGTGTAACAATGGTTACAAAATGACACAGCCTCGTTGTGTAATGGTGTTACAATGGTTACAACATGACACAGTCACGGTGTGTAATGGTGTAACAATGGTTACAAAATGACGCAGCCTCATGCTGTAATGGTGTTACAATGGTTACAAAATGACACAGCCACGGTGTGTAATGGTGTAACAATGGTTACAAAATGACACAGCCTCGAATTGTGTAATGGTGTAACAATCTTTACAAAATGACGCAGCCTCATGCTGTAATGGTGTTACAATGGTTACAAAATGACAGAGCTACGTTGTGTAATGGTGTAACAATGGTGACACAATGACACAGCCACATTGTGTAATGGTGTAACAATGGTTACAAAATGACACAGCCTTGTGTAATGGTGTAACAATGGTTACAAAATGACACATCCACGTTGTGTAATGGTGTAACAATGGTTACAAAATGACACAACCTTGTGGTGTAATGGTGTAACAATGGTTACAAAATGACACATCCTCGTGGTGTAATGATGTAACAATGGTTACAAAATGACGCAGCCACGGTGTGTAATGGTGTAACAATGGTTACAAAATGACACAGCCACGGTGTGTAATGGTGTAACAATGGTTACAAAATGACACAGCCTCGTTGTGTAATGGTGTCACAATGGTTAAAACATGACACAGTCTGGTTGTGTAATGGTGTAACAATGGTTACAAAATGACACAGCCTCATGCTGTAATGGTGTTACAATGGTTACAAAATGACACACTCACGGTGTGTAATGGTGTAACAATGGTTACAAAATGACGCAGCCTCATGCTGTAATGGTGTTACAATGGTTACAAAATGACAGAGCCACGGTGTGTAATGGTGTAACAATGGTTACAAAATGACACAGCCTCGTTGTGTAATGGTGTAACAATGGTTACAAAATGATGCAGCCTCATGCTGTAATGGTGTTACAATGGTTACAAAATGACAGAGCTACGTTGTGTAATGGTGTAACAATGGTTACACAATGACACAGCCGTGTTGTGTAATGATGTAACAATGGTTACACAATGACACAGCCACGTTGTGTAATGATGTAACAATGGTTACAAAATGACAGTGCCATGTTGTGTAATGGTGTAACAATGGTTACAAAATGACACATCCGTGTGGTGTAATGATGTAACAATGGTTAGAAAATGACGCAGCCTCATGCTGTAATGGTGTTACAATGGTTACAAAATGACACAGCCTCGTTGTGTAATGGTGTAACAATGGTTACAAAATGACACAGCCTCGTTGTGTAATGGTGTAACAATGGTTACAAAATGACACAGCTACAGTGTGTAATGGTGTAACAATGGTTACAAAATGACACAGCCTCGTTGTGTAATGGTGTAACAATGGTTACAAAATGACACAGCCTCGTTGTGTAATGGTGTAACAATGGTTACAAAATGATGCAGCCTCATGCTGTAATGGTGTTACAATGGTTACAAAATGACACAGCCACGGTGTGTAATGGTGTAACAACGGTTACAAAATGACACAGCAACGTTGTGTAATGGTGTAACAATGGTTACAAAATGACACAGCCTCGTTGTGTAATGGTGTAACAATGGTTACAAAATGACACAGCCTCGTTGTGTAATGGTGTAACAATGGTTACAAAATGACGCAGCCTCATGCTGTAATGGTGTTACAATGGTTACAAAATGACACAGCCACGGTGTGTAATGGTGTAACAACGGTTACAAAATGACACAGCAACGTTGTGTAATGGTGTAACAATGGTTACAAAATGACACAGCCTCGTTGTGTAATGGTGTAACAATGGTTACAAAATGACACAGCTTCGTTGTGTAATGGTGTAACAATGGTTACAAAATGACGCAGCCTCATGCTGTAATGGTGTTACAATGGTTACAAAATGACACAGCCACGGTGTGTAATGGTGTAACAATGGTTACAAAATGATGCAGCCTCATGCTGTAATGGTGTTACAATGGTTACAAAATAACACAGCCACATGCTGTAATGGTGTTACAATGGTTACAAAATGACACAGCCACGGTGTGTAATGGTGTAACAATGGTTACAAAATGACACAGCCTCGTTGTGTAACGGTGTAACAATGGTTACAAAATGACACAGCCACGGTGTGTAACGGTGTAACAATGGTTACAAAATGACACAGCCTCGTTGTGTAATGGTGTAACAATGGTTACACAATGACACAGCCACGGTGTGTAATGGTGTAACAATGGTTACAAAATGACACAGCCTCGTTGTGTAATGGTGTAACAATGGTAACAAAATGACACAGCCTCGTTGTGTAATGGTGTAACAATGGTTACACAACGACACAGCCTGGTGGTGTAATGGTGTAACAATGGTTACAAAATGACACAGCCTCGTTGTGTAATGGTGTAACAATGGTTACAAAATGAAACAGCCTCGGTGTGTAATGGTGTTACAATGGTTACAAAATGACACAGCCACGTTGTGTAATGGTGTAACAATGGTTACAAAATGATGCAGCCTCATGCTGTAATGGTGTAACAATGGTTACAAAATGACACAGCCACGGTGTGTAATGGTGTAACAATGGTTACAAAATGACACTGCAACGTTGTGTAATGGTGTAACAATGGTTACAAAATGACACAGCCTCGTGTAATGGTGTAACAATGGTTACAAAATGACACAGCCTCGTTGTGTAATGGTGTAACAATGGTTACAAAATGACGCAGCCTCATGCTGTAATGGTGTTACAATGGTTACAAAATGACACAGCCACGGTGTGTAATGGTGTAACAATGGTTACAAAATGAGGCAGCCTCATGCTGTAATGGTGTTACAATGGTTACAAAATGACACAGCCACATGCTGTAATGGTGTTACAATGGTTATAAAATGACACAGCCACGGTGTGTAATGGTGTAACAATGGTTACAAAATGACACAGCCTCG
This sequence comes from Lissotriton helveticus, assembly GCF_964261635.1. Taxonomy (NCBI): domain Eukaryota; kingdom Metazoa; phylum Chordata; class Amphibia; order Caudata; family Salamandridae; genus Lissotriton; species Lissotriton helveticus. The sequence goes on from NC_136068.1 coordinate 1,942,127,688, forward strand.
TTGTGTAACGGTGTAACAATGGTTACAAAATGACACAGCCATGGTGTGTAACGGTGTAACAATGGTTACAAAATGACACAGCCTCGTTGTGTAATGGTGTAACAATGGTTACACAATGACACAGCCACGGTGTGTAATGGTGTAACAATGGTTACAAAATGACACAGCCTCGTTGTGTAATGGTGTAACAATGGTAACAAAATGACACAGCCTCGTTGTGTAATGGTGTAACAATGGTTACACAAAGACACAGCCTGGTGGTGCAATGCTGTAACAATGGTTACAAAATGACACAGCCTCATTGTGTAATGATGTAACAATGGTTACAAAATGACACAGCCTCGTTGTGTAATGGTGTAACAATGGTTACAAAATGACACAGCCTCGTTGTGTAATGGTGTAACAATGGTTACACAAAATGACACAGCCTCGTTGTGTAATGATGTAACAATGGTTACAAAATGACGCAGCCACGATGTGTAATGGTGTAACAATGGTTACAAAATGACACAGCCTCGTTGTGTAATGGTGTAACAATGGTTACAAAATGACGCAGCCTCATGCTGTAATGGTGTTACAATGATTACAAAATGACACAGCCACGGTGTGTAATGGTGTAACAATGGTTACAAAATGACGCAGCCTCATGGTGTTAGAATGGTTACAAAATGACACAGCCACATGCTGTAATGGTGTTACAATGGTTACAAAATGACACAGCCTTGTGTAATGGTGTAACAATGGTTACAAAATGACACAGCCACGTTGTGTAATGGTGTAACAATGGTTACACAATGACACAGCCACATTGTGTAATGGTGTAACGATGGTTACAAAATGACACAGCCTTGTGTAATGGTGTAACAATGGTTACAAAATGACACAGCCACGTTGTGTAATGGTGTAACAATGGTTACAAAATGACACAACCTTGTGGTGTAATGGTGTAACAATGGTTACAAAATGACACATCCTCGTGGTGTAATGGTGTAACAATGTTTACACAATGACACAGCCACTTTGTGTAATGGTGTAACAATGGTTACAAAATGACACAGCCTCTTGGCGTAATGGTGTAACAATGGTTACAAAATGACAAAGCCTCGTTGCGTAATGATGTAACAATGGTTACAAAATGACACAGCCTCGTTGTGTAATGGTGTAACAATGGTTACAAAATGACAAAGCCTAGTTGTGTAATGATGTAACAATGGTTACAAAATGACAGAGCTACGTTGTGTAATGGTGTAACAATGGTTACACAATGACACAGCCGTGTGGTGTAATGATGTAACAATGGTTACACAATGACGCAGCCACGTTGTGTAATGATGTAACAATGGTTACAAAATGACACAGCCATGTTGTGTAATGGTGTAACAATGGTTACAAAATGACACATCCGTGTGGTGTAATGATGTAACAATGGTTACAAAATGACACATCCTCGTGGTGTAATGGTGTAACAATGGTTACACAATGATACAGCCACTTTGTGTAATGGTGTAACAATGGTTACAAAATGACACAGCCTCATGGTGTAATGGTGTAACAATGGTTACAAAATGACACATCCTTGTGGTGTAATGGTGTAATAATGGTTACACAATTATACAGCCACGTTGTGTAATGGTGTAACAAAGGTTGCACAATGACACAGCCTCATGTGTAATGATGTACAGTGGTTACAAAATGACACAGCCACGGTGTGTAATGGTGTAACAATGGTTACAAAATGACACAGCCTCGTTGTGTAATGGTGTAACAATGGTTACAAAATGACACAGCCTCGTTGTGTAATAATGTAACAATGGTTATAAAATGACGCAGCCATGGTGTGTAATGGTGTAACAATGGTTACAAAATGACACAGCCACGGTGTGTAATGGTGTAACAATGGTTACAAAATGACACAGCCTCGTTGTGTAATGGTGTAACAATGGTTAAAACATGACACAGCCTCGTTGTGTAATGGTGTAAAAATGGTTACAAAATGACACAGCCTCGTTGTGTAATGGTGTAACCATGGTAACAAAATGACACAGCCTCGTTGTGTAATGGTGTAACAATGGTTACACAACGACACAGCCTGGTGGTGTAATGGTGTAACAATGGTTACAAAATGACACAGCCTCGTTGTGTAATGGTGTAACAATGGTTACAAAATGACACAGCCTCGTTGTGTAATGGTGTTACAATGGTTACAAAATGACACAGCCACGTTGTGTAATGGTGTAACAATGGTTACAAAATGATGCAGCCTCATGCTGTAATGGTGTAACAATGGTTACAAAATGACACAGCCTCGTGTAATGGTGTAACAATGGTTACAAAATGACACAGCCTCGTTGTGTAATGATGTAACAATGGTTACAAAATGACGCAGCCTCATGCTGTAATGGTGTTACAATGGTTACAAAATGACACAGCCACGGTGTGTAATGGTGTAACAATGGTTACAAAATTAGGCAGCCTCATGCTGTAATGGTGTTACAATGGTTACAAAATGACACAGCCACATGCTGTAATGGTGTTACAATGGTTACAAAATGACACAGCCACGGTGTGTAATGGTGTAACAATGGTTACAAAATGACACAGCCTCGTTGTGTAACGGTGTAACAATGGTTAAAAAATGACACAGCCACGGTGTGTAACGGTGTAACAATGGTTACAAAATGACACAGCCTCGTTGTGTAATGGTGTAACAATGGTTACAGAATGACACAGCCACGGTGTGTAATGGTGTAACAATGGTTACAAAATGACACAGCCTCGTTGTGTAATGGTGTAACAATGGTAACAAAATGACACAGCCTCGTTGTGTAATGGTGTAACAATGGTTACACAACGACACAGCCTGGTGGTGTAATGGTGTAACAATGGTTACAAAATGACACAGCCTCATTGTGTAATGATGTAACAATGGTTACAAAATGACACAGCCTCGTTGTGTAATGGTGTAACAATGGTTACAAAATGACACAGCCTCGTTGTGTAATGGTGTTACAATGGTTACAAAATGACACAGCCACGTTGTGTAATGGTGTAACAATGGTTACAAAATGATGCAGCCTCATGCTGTAATGGTGTTACACTGGTTACAAAATGACACAGCCTCGTTGTGTAATGGTGTAACAATGGTTACAAAATGACACAGCCTCGTTGTGTAATGATGTAACAATGGTTACAAAATGACGCAGCCACGGTGTGTAATGGTGTAACAATGGTTACAAAATGACAGCCACGGTGTGTAATGGTGTTACAATGGTTACAAAATGACACAGCCTCGTTGTGTAATGGTGTAACAATGGTTACAAAATGACACAGCCTCGTTGTGTAATGGTGTAACAATAGTTACAAAATGACGCAGCCTCATGCTGTAATGGTGTTACAATGATTACAAAATGACCCAGCCACGATGTGTAATGGTGTAACAATGGTTACAAAGTGACGCAGCCTCATGCTGTAATGGTGTTACAATGGTTACAAAATGACACAGCCACATGCTGTAATGGTGTTACAATGGTTACAAAATGACACAGCCTTGTGTAATGGTGTAACAATGGTTACAAAATGACACAGCCACGTTGTGTAATGGTGTAACAATGGTTACACAATGACACAGCCACATTGTTTAATGGTGTAACAATGGTTACAAAATGACACAGCCTTGTGTAATGGTGTAACAATGGTTACAAAATGACACAGCCACGTTGTGTAATGGTGTAACAATGGTTACAAAATGACACATCCGTGTGGTGTAATGATGTAACAATGGTTACAAAATGACACATCCTCGTGGTGTAATGGTGTAACAATGGTTACACAATGATACAGCCACTTTGTGTAATGGTGTAACAATGGTTACAAAATGACACAGCCTCATGGTGTAATGGTGTAACAATGGTTACAAAATGACACATCCTTGTGGTGTAATGGTGTAATAATGGTTACACAATTATACAGCCACGTTGTGTAATGGTGTAACAAAGGTTGCACAATGACACAGCCTCAAGTGTAATGATGTAACAGTGGTTACAAAATGACACAGCCACGGTGTGTAATGGTGTAACAATGGTTACAAAATGACATAGCCTCGTTGTGTAATGGTGTAACAATGGTTACAAAATGACACAGCCTCGTTGTGTAATGATGTAACAATGGTTACAAAATGACGCAGCCACGGTGTGTAATGGTGTAACAATGGTTACAAAATGACACAGCCACGGTGTGTAATGGTGTAACAATGGTTACAAAATGACACAGCCTCGTTGTGTAATGGTGTAACAATGGTTAAAACATGACACAGCCTTGTTGTGTAATGGTGTAAAAATGGTTACAAAATGACACAGCCTCGTTGTGTAATGGTGTAACAATGGTAACAAAATGACACAGCCTCGTTGTGTAATGGTGTAACAATGGTTACACAATGACACAGCCTGGTGGTGTAATGGTGTAACAATGGTTACAAAATGACACAGCCTCGTTGTGTAATGGTGTAACAATGGTTACAAAATGACACAGCCTCGTTGTGTAATGGTGTTACCATGGTTACAAAATGACACAGCCACGTTGTGTAATGGTGTAACAATGGTTACAAAATGATGCAGCCTCATGCTGTAATGGTGTAACAATGGTTACAAAATGACACAGCCTTGTGTAATGGTGTAACAATGGTTACAAAATGACACAGCCTCGTTGTGTAATGATGTAACAATGGTTACAAAATGACGCAGCCTCATGCTGTAATCGTGTTACAATGGTTACAAAATGACACAGCCACGGTGTGTAATGGTGTAACAATGGTTACAAAATGAGGCAGCCTCATGCTGTAATGGTGTTACAATGGTTACAAAATGACACAGCCACATGCTGTAATGGTGTTACAATGGTTACAAAATGACACAGCCACGGTGTGTAATGGTGTAACAATGGTTACAAAATGACACAGCCTCGTTGTGTAACGGTGTAACAATGGTTAAAAAACTGACACAGCCACGGTGTGTAACGGTGTAACAATGGTTACAAAATGACACAGCCTCGTTGTGTAATGGTGTAACAATGGTTACAGAATGACACAGCCACGGTGTGTAATGGTGTAACAATGGTTACAAAATGACACAGCCTTGTTGTGTAATGGTGTAACAATGGTAACAAAATGACACAGCCTCGTTGTGTAATGGTGTAACAATGGTTACACAACGACACAGCCTGGTGGTGTAATGGTGTAACAATGGTTACAAAATGACACAGCCTCATTGTGTAATGATGTAACAATGGTTACAAAATGACACAGCCTCGTTGTGTAATGGTGTAACAATGGTTACAAAATGACACAGCCTCGTTGTGTAATGGTGTTACAATGGTTACAAAATGACACAGCCACGTTGTGTAATGGTGTAACAATGGTTACAAAATGTTGCAGCCTCATGCTGTAATGGTGTTACACTGGTTACAAAATGACACAGCCTCGTTGTGTAATGGTGTAACAATGGTTACAAAATGACACAGCCTCGGTGTGTAATGATGTAACAATGGTTACAAAATGACGCAGCCACGGTGTGTAATGGTGTAACAATGGTTACAAAATGACAGCCACGGTGTGTAATGGTGTTACAATGGTTACAAAATGACACAGCCTCGTTGTGTAATGGTGTAACAATGGTTACAAAATGACACAGCCTCGTTGTGTAATGGTGTAACAATAGTTACAAAATGACGCAGCCTCATGCTGTAATGGTGTTACAATGATTACAAAATGACCCAGCCACGATGTGTAATGGTGTAACAATGGTTACAAAGTGACGCAGCCTCATGCTGTAATGGTGTTACAATGGTTACAAAATGACACAGCCACATGCTGTAATGGTGTTACAATGGTTACAAAATGACACAGCCTTGTGTAATGGTGTAACAATGGTTACAAAATGACACAGCCACGTTGTGTAATGGTGTAACAATGGTTACACAATGACACAGCCACATTGTGTAATGGTGTAACAATGGTTACAAAATGACACAGCCTTGTGTAATGGTGTAACAATGATTACAAAATGACACAGCCACGTTGTGTAATGGTGTAACAATGGTTACAAAATGACACAACCTTGTGGTGTAATGGTGTAACAATGGTTACAAAATGACACATCCTCGTGGTGTAATGGTGTAACAATGTTTACACAATGACACAGCCACTTTGTGTAATGGTGTAACAATGGTTACAAAATGACACAGCCTCTTGGCGTAATGGTGTAACAATGGTTACAAAATGACACAGCCTCATTGCGTAATGATGTAACAATGGTTACAAAATGACACAGCCTCGTTGTGTAATGGTGTAACAATGGTTACAAAATGACACAGCCTCGTTGTGTAATGATGTAACAATGGTTACAAAATGACGCAGCCACGGTGTGTAATGGTGTAACAATGGTTACAAAATGACACAGCCACGGTGTGTAATGGTGCAACAATGGTTACAAAATGACACAGCCTCGTTGTGTAACGGTGTAACAATGGTTAAAACATGACACAGTCTCGTTGTGTAATGGTGTAACAATGGTTACTAAATGACGCAGCCTCATGCTGTAATGGTGTTACTATGGTTACAAAATGACACAGTCACGGTGTGTAATGGTGTAACAATGGTAACAAAATGACGCAGCCTCATGCTGTAATGGTGTTACAATGGTTACAAAATGACAGAGCTACGTTGTGTAATGGTGTAACAATGGTTACAAAATTACACATCCGTGTGGTGTAATGATGTAACAATGGTTACAAAATGACACATCCTCGTGGTGTAATGGTGTAACAATGGTTACACAATGATACAGCCACTTTGTGTAATGGTGTAACAATGGTTACAAAATGACACAGCCTCATGGTGTAATGGTGTAACAATGGTTACAAAATGACGCAGCCTCATGCTGTAATGGTGTTACAATGGTTACAAAATGACACAGTCACGGTGTGTAATGGTGTAACAATGGTTACAAAATGACGCAGCCTCATGCTGTAATGGTGTTACAATGGTTACAAAATGACACAGCCACGGTGTGTAATGGTGTAACAATGGTTACAAAATGACACAGCCTCGTTGTGTAATGGTGTAACAATGGTTACAAAATGACGCAGCCTCATGCTGTAATGGTGTTACAATGGTTACAAAATGACAGAGCTACGTTGTGTAATGGTGTAACAATGGTTACACAATGACACAGCCGTGTGGTGTAATGATGTAACAATGGTTACACAATGACACAGCCACGTTGTGTAATGATGTAACAATGGTTACAAAATGACAGAGCCATGTTGTGTAATGGTGTAACAATGGTTACAAAATGACACATCCGTGTGGTGTAATGATGTAACAATGGTTACAAAATGACACATCCTCGTGGTGTACTGGTGTAACAATGGTTACACAATGATACAGCCACTTTGTGTAATGGTGTAACAATGGTTACAAAATGACACAGCCTCATGGTGTAATGGTGTAACAATGGTTACAAAATGACACATCCTTGTGGTGTAAAGGTGTAATAATGGTTACACAATTATACAGCCACGTTGTGTAATGGTGTAACAAAGGTTGCACAATGACACAGCCTCATGTGTAATGATGTAACAGTGGTTACAAAATGACACAGCCATGGTGTGTAATGGTGTAACAATGGTTACAAAATGACACAGCCTCGTTGTGTAATGGTGTAACAATGGTTACAAAATGACACAGCCTCGTTGTGTAATGATGTAACAATGGTTACAAAATGACGCAGCCACGGTGTGTAATGGTGTAACAATGGTTACAAAATGACGCAGCCACGGTGTGTAATGGTGTAACAATGGTTACAAAATGACACAGCCTCGTTGTGTAATGGTGTAACAATGGTTAAAACATGACACAGCCTTGTTGTGTAATGGTGTAAAAATGGTTACAAAATGACACAGCCTCGTTGTGTAATGGTGTAACAATGGTAACAAAATGACACAGCCTCGTTGTGTAATGGTGTAACAATGGTTACACAACGACACAGCCTGGTGGTGTAATGGTGTAACAATGGTTACAAAATGACACAGCCTCGTTGTGTAATGGTGTAACAATGGTTACAAAATGACACAGCCTCGTTGTGTAATGGTGTTACAATGGTTACAAAATGACACAGCCACGTTGTGTGATGGTGTAACAATGGTTACAAAATGACGCAGCCTCATGCTGTAATGGTGTAACAATGGTTACAAAATGACACAGCCACGGTGTGTAATGGTGTAACAATGGTTACAAAATGACACTGCAACGTTGTGTAATGGTGTAACAATGGTTACAAAATGACACAGCCTCGTGTAATGGTGTAACAATGGTTACAAAATGACACAGCCTCGTTGTGTAATGGTGTAACAATGGTTACAAAATGAGGCAGCCTCATGCTGTAATGGTGTTACAATGGTTACAAAATGACACAGCCACGGTGTGTAATGGTGTAACAATGGTTACAAAATGAGGCAGCCTCATGCTGTAATGGTGTTACAATGGTTACAAAATGACACAGCCACATGCTGTAATGGTGTTACAATGGTTACAAAATGACACAGCCACGGTGTGTAATGGTGTAACAATGGTTACAAAATGACACAGCCTCGTTGTGTAACGGTGTAACAATGGTTAAAAAATGACACAGCCACGGTGTGTAATGGTGTAACAATGGTTACAAAATGACACAGCCTCGTTGTGTAATGGTGTAACAATGGTTACAGAATGACACAGCCACGGTGTGTAATGGTGTAACAATGGTTACAAAATGACACAGCCTCGTTGTGTAATGGTGTAACAATGGTAACAAAATGACACAGCCTCGTTGTGTAATGGTGTAACAATGGTTACACAACGACACAGCCTGGTGGTGTAATGGTGTAACAATGGTTACAAAATGACACAGCCTCATTGTGTAATGATGTAACAATGGTTACAAAATGACACAGCCTCGTTGTGTAATGGTGTAACAATGGTTACAAAATGACACAGCCTCGTTGTGTAATGGTGTTACAATGGTTACAAAATGACACAGCCACGTTGTGTAATGGTGTAACAATGGTTACAAAATGATGCAGCCTCATGCTGTAATGGTGTTACACTGGTTACAAAATGACACAGCCTCGTTGTGTAATGATGTAACAATGGTTACAACACAGCCTCGTTGTGTAATGATGTAACAATGGTTACAAAATGACGCAGCCACGGTGTGTAATGGTGTAACAATGGTTACAAAGTGACGCAGCCTCATGCTGTAATGGTGTTACAATGGTTACAAAATGACACAGCCTTGTGTAATGGTGTAACAATGGTTACAAAATGACACAGCCACGTTGTGTAATGGTGTAACAATGGTTACACAATGACACAGCCACATTGTGTAATGGTGTAACAATGGTTACAAAATGACACAGCCTTGTGTAATGGTGTAACAATGGTTACAAAATGACACAGCCACGTTGTGTAATGGTGTAACAATGGTTACAAAATGACACAACCTTGTGGTGTAATAGTGTAACAATGGTTACAAAATGACACATCCTCGTGGTGTAATGGTGTAACAATGTTTACACAATGACACAGCCACTTTGTGTAATGGTGTAACAATGGTTACAAAATGACACAGCCTCATGGTGTAATGGTGTAACAATGGTTACAAAATGACTCTGCCTCTTGGCGTAATGGTGTAACAATGGTTACAAAATGACACAGCCTCGTTGCGTAATGATGTAACAATGGCTACAAAATGACACAGCCTCGTTGTGTAATGGTGTAACAATGGTTACAAAATGACACAGCCTCGTTGTGTAATGATGTAACAATGGTTACAAAATGACGCAGCCACGGTGTGTAATGGTGTAACAATGGTTACAAAATGACACAGCCACGGTGTGTAATGGTGTAACAATGGTTACAAAATGACACAGCCTCGTTGTGTAATGGTGTAACAATGGTTAAAACATGACACAGTCTCGTTGTGTAATGGTGTAACAATGGTTACAAAATGACGCAGCCTCATGCTGTAATGGTGTTACAATGGTTACAAAATGACACAGTCACGGTGTGTAATGGTGTAACAATGGTTACAAAATGACGCAGCCTCATGCTGTAATGGTGTTACAATGGTTACAAAATGACACAGCCACGGTGTGTAATGGTGTAACAATGGTTACAAAATCACACAGCCTCGTTGTGTAATGGTGTAACAATGGTTACAAAATGACGCAGCCTCATGCTGTAATGGTGTTACAATGGTTACAAAATGACAGAGCTACGTTGTGTAATGGTGTAACAATGGTTACACAATGACACAGCCGTGTGGTGTAATGATGTAACAATGGTTACACAATGACACAGCCACGTTGTGTAATGATGTAACAATGGTTACAAAATGACAGAGCCATGTTGTGTAATGGTGTAACAATGGTTACAAAATGACACATCCGTGTGGTGTAATGATGTAACAATGGTTACAAAATGACAAATCCTCGTGGTGTAATGGTGTAACAATGGTTACACAATGATACAGCCACTTTGTGTAATGGTGTAACAATGGTTACAAAATGACACAGCCTCATGGTGTAATGGTGTAACAATGGTTACAAAATGACACATCCTTGTGGTGTAATGGTGTAATAATGGTTACACAATTATACAGCCACGTTGTGTAATGGTGTAACAAAGGTTGCACAATGACACAGCCTCATGTGTAATGATGTAACAGTGGTTACAAAATGACACAGCCACGTCGTGTAATGATGTAACAATGGTTACAAAATGACACAGCCTCGTTGTGTAATGGTGTAACAATGGTTAAAACATGACACAGTCTCGTTGTGTAATGGTGTAACAATGGTTACAAAATGACGCAGCCTCATGCTGTAATGGTGTTACAATGGTTACAAAATGACACAGTCACGGTGTGTAATGGTGTAACAATGGTTACAAAATGACGCAGCCTCATGCTGTAATGGTGTTACAATGGTTACAAAATGACACAGCCACGGTGTGTAATGGTGTAACAATGGTTACAAAATCACACAGCCTCGTTGTGTAATGGTGTAACAATGGTTACAAAATGACGCAGCCTCATGCTGTAATTGTGTTACAATGGTTACAAAATGACAGAGCTACGTTGTGTAATGGTGTAACAATGGTTACACAATGACACAGCCGTGTGGTGTAATGATGTAACAATGGTTACACAATGACACAGCCACGTTGTGTAATGATGTAACAATGGTTACAAAATGACAGAGCCATGTTGTGTAATGGTGTAACAATGGTTACAAAATGACACATCCATGTGGTGTAATGATGTAACAATGGTTACAAAATGACACATCCTCATGGTGTAATGGTGTAACAATGGTTACACAATGATACAGCCACTTTGTGTAATGGTGTAACAATGGTTACAAAATGACACAGCCTCATGGTGTAATGGTGTAACAATGGTTACAAAATGACACATCCTTGTGGTGTAATGGTGTAATAATGGTTACACAATGATACAGCCACGTTGTGTAATGGTGTAACAAAGGTTGCACAATGACACAGCCTCATGTGTAATGATGTAACAGTGGTTACAAAATGACACAGCCACGTCGTGTAATGATGTAACAATGGTTACAAAATGACACAGCCAGGTTGTGTAATGATGTAACATTGGTTACGTAATGATACAGCCACATTGTGTAATGGTGTAACAATGGTTATGCAATGAAACAGCCTAGTGGCGTAATGGTGTAACAATGGTTACACAACGACACAGCCTGGTGGTGTAATGGTGTAACAATGGTAACAAAATGACACAGCCTCGTTGTGTAATGGTGTAACAATGGTTACACAACGACACAGCCTGGTGGTGTAATGGTGTAACAATGGTTACAAAATGACACAGCCTCGTTGTGTAATGGTGTAACAATGGTTACAAAATGACACAGCCTCGTTGTGTAATGGTGTTACAATGGTTACAAAATGACACAGCCACGTTGTGTGATGGTGTAACAATGGTTACAAAATGATGCAGCCTCATGCTGTAATGGTGTAACAATGGTTACAAAATGACACAGCCACGGTGTGTAATGGTGTAACAATGGTTACAAAATGACACTGCAACGTTGTGTAATGGTGTAACAATGGTTACAAAATGACACAGCCTCGTGTAATGGTGTAACAATGGTTACAAAATGACACAGCCTCGTTGTGTAATGGTGTAACAATGGTTACAAAATGAGGCAGCCTCATGCTGTAATGGTGTTACAATGGTTACAAAATGACACAGCCACGGTGTGTAATGGTGTAACAATGGTTACAAAATGAGGCAGCCTCATGCTGTAATGGTGTTACAATGGTTACAAAATGACACAGCCACATGCTGTAATGGTGTTACAATGGTTACAAAATGACACAGCCACGGTGTGTAATGGTGTAACAATGGTTACAAAATGACACAGCCTCGTTGTGTAACGGTGTAACAATGGTTAAAAAATGACACAGCCACGGTGTGTAATGGTGTAACAATGGTTACAAAATGACATAGCCTCGTTGTGTAATGGTGTAACAATGGTTACAGAATGACACAGCCACGGTGTGTAATGGTGTAACAATGGTTACAAAATGACACAGCCTCGTTGTGTAATGGTGTAACAATGGTAACAAAATGACACAGCCTCGTTGTGTAATGGTGTAACAATGGTTACACAATGACACAGCCTGGTGGTGTAATGGTGTAACAATGGTTACAAAATGACACAGCCTCATTGTGTAATGATGTAACAATGGTTACAAAATGACACAGCCTCGTTGTGTAATGGTGTAACAATGGTTACAAAATGACACAGCCTCGTTGTGTAATGGTGTTACAATGGTTACAAAATGACACAGCCACGTTGTGTAATGGTGTAACAATGGTTACAAAATGATGCAGCCTCATGCTGTAATGGTGTTACACTGGTTACAAAATGACACAGCCTCGTTGTGTAATGATGTAACAATGGTTACAACACAGCCTCGTTGTGTAATGATGTAACAATGGTTACAAAATGACGCAGCCACGGTGTATAATGGTGTAACAATGGTTACAAAATGACACAGCCTCGTTGTGTAATGGTGTAACAATGGTTACAAAATGACACAGCCTTGTTGTGTAATGGTGTAACAATGGTTACAAAATGACACAGCCTTGTTGTGTAATGGTGTAACAATAGTTACAAAATGACGCAGCCTCATGCTGTAATGGTGTTACAATGATTACAAAATGACCCAGCCACGGTGTGTAATGGTGTAACAATGGTTACAAAGTGACGCAGCCTCATGCTGTAATGGTGTTACAATGGTTACAAAATGACACAGCCTTGTGTAATGGTGTAACAATGGTTACAAAATGACACAGCCACGTTGTGTAATGGTGTAACAATGGTTACACAATGACACAGCCACATTGTGTAATGGTGTAACAATGGTTACAAAATGACACAGCCTTGTGTAATGGTGTAACAATGGTTACAAAATGACACAGCCACGTTGTGTAATGGTGTAACAATGGTTACAAAATGACACAACCTTGTGGTGTAATGGTGTAACAATGGTTACAAAATGACACATCCTCGTGGTGTAATGGTGTAACAATGTTTACACAATGACACAGCCACTTTGTGTAATGGTGTAACAATGGTTACAAAATGACTCAGCCTCTTGGCGTAATGGTGTAACAATGGTTACAAAATGACACAGCCTTGTTGCGTAATGATGTAACAATGGCTACAAAATGACACAGCCTCGTTGTGTAATGGTGTAACAATGGTTACAAAATGACACAGCCTCGTTGTGTAATGATGTAACAATGGTTACAAAATGACGCAGCCACGGTGTGTAATGGTGTAACAATGGTTACAAAATGACACAGCCACGGTGTGTAATGGTGTAACAATGGTTACAAAATGACACAGCCTCGTTGTGTAATGGTGTAACAATGGTTAAAACATGACACAGTTTCGTTGTGTAATGGTGTAACAATGGTTACAAAATGACGCAGCCTCATGCTGTAATGGTGTTACAATGGTTACAAAATGACACAGTCACGGTGTGTAATGGTGTAACAATGGTTACAAAATGATGCAGCCTCATGCTGTAATGGTGTTACAATGGTTACAAAATGACACAGCCACGGTGTGTAATGGTGTAACAATGGTTACAAAATCACACAGCCTCGTTGTGTAATGGTGTAACAATGGTTACAAAATGACGCAGCCTCATGCTGTAATGGTGTTACAATGGTTACAAAATGACAGAGCTACGTTGTGTAATGGTGTAACAATGGTTACACAATGACACAGCCGTGTGGTGTAATGATGTAACAATGGTTACACAATGACACAGCCACGTTGTGTAATGATGTAACAATGGTTACAAAATGACAGAGCCATGTTGTGTAATGGTGTAACAATGGTTACAAAATGACACATCCGTGTGGTGTAATGATGTAACAATGGTTACAAAATGACACATCCTCGTGGTGTAATGGTGTAACAATGGTTACACAATGATACAGCCACTTTGTGTAATGGTGTAACAATGGTTACAAAATGACACAGCCTCATGGTGTAATGGTGTAACAATGGTTACAAAATGACACATCCTTGTGGTGTAATGGTGTAATAATGGTTACACAATTATACAGCCACGTTGTGTAATGGTGTAACAAAGGTTGCACAATGACACAGCCTCATGTGTAATGATGTAACAGTGGTTACAAAATGACACAGCCACGTCGTGTAATGATGTAACAATGGTTACAAAATGACACAGCCTCGTTGTGTAATGGTGTAACAATGGTTAAAACATGACACAGTCTCGTTGTGTAATGGTGTAACAATGGTTACAAAATGACGCAGCCTCATGCTGTAATGGTGTTACAATGGTTACAAAATGACACAGTCACGGTGTGTAATGGTGTAACAATGGTTACAAAATGACGCAGCCTCATGCTGTAATGGTGTTACAATGGTTACAAAATGACACAGCCACGGTGTGTAATGGTGTAACAATGGTTACAAAATCACACAGCCTCGTTGTGTAATGGTGTAACAATGGTTACAAAATGACGCAGCCTCATGCTGTAATGGTGTTACAATGGTTACAAAATGACAGAGCTACGTTGTGTAATGGTGTAACAATGGTTACACAATGACACAGCCGTGTGGTGTAATGATGTAACAATGGTTACACAATGACACAGCCACGTTGTGTAATGATGTAACAATGGTTACAAAATGACAGAGCCATGTTGTGTAATGGTGTAACAATGGTTACAAAATGACACATCCATGTGGTGTAATGATGTAACAATGGTTACAAAATGACACATCCTCGTGGTGTAATGGTGTAACAATGGTTACACAATGATACAGCCACTTTGTGTAATGGTGTAACAATGGTTACAAAATGACACAGCCTCATGGTGTAATGGTGTAACAATGGTTACAAAATGACACATCCTTGTGGTGTAATGGTGTAATAATGGTTACACAATTATACAGCCACGTTGTGTAATGGTGTAACAAAGGTTGCACAATGACACAGCCTCATGTGTAATGATGTAACAGTGGTTACAAAATGACACAGCCACGTCGTGTAATGATGTAACAATGGTTACAAAATGACACAGCCAGGTTGTGTAATGATGTAACATTGGTTACATAATGATACAGCCACATTGTGTAATGGTGTAACAATGGTTATGCAATGACACAGCCTAGTGGCGTAATGGTGTAACAATGGTTGCACAATGACACAGCCACTTTGTGTAATGATGTAACAATGGTTGCACAATGACACAGCCATGTTGCGTAATGGTGTAACCATGGTTACACAATGACAGCCACGTTGCATAATGGTGTAACAATGGTTACACAATGACACAGCCTCGTTGTGTAATGGTGTAACAATGGTTACGCAATGACACAGCCATGTCCGTAATGGTGTAACAATGGTTGCAAAATGACACAGCCGCGTTGTGTAATGGTGTAACAATGGTTATAAAATGACAATGCCACGTTGTGTAATGGTTTAACAATGGTTGCACAATTACACAGCCACATTGTGTGATGGTGTAACAATGGTTACAAAATGACACAGCCACGTTGTCTAAAGGTGTAACACAGGTTACACAATGACACAGCCACGTTGTGTAATGGTGTAACAATGGTTGCACAATGACACAGCCTCGTGGTGTAATGGTGTAACAATGGTTACAAAATGACACAGCCTCTTGGCGTAATGGTGTAACAATGGTTACACAATGACACAGCCTCGTGGTGTAATGGTGTACCAATGGTTACAAAATGACAGCCTCATGGTGTAATGGTGTAACAATGGTTACACAATGACACAGCCATGTTGTGTAATGGTGTAACACTGGTTGCACAATGACACAGCCTCTTGGTGTAATGGTGTAACAATGGTTACAAAATGACACAGCCTCATGGTTTAATGGTGTAACAATGGTTACACAATGACACAGCCACGTTGTGTATAGTTGTAACAAAGGTTACACAATGACACATCCACGTTGTGTAATGGTGTAACAATGGTTACAAAATGACACAACCTTGTGGTGTAATGGTGTAACAATGGTTACAAAATGACACATCCTCGTGGTGTAATGGTGTAATAATGTTTACACAATGACACAGCCACTTTGTGTAATGGTGTAACAATGGTTACAAAATGACACAGCCTCGTTGTGTAATGGTGTAACAATGGTTGCAAAATGACAAAATGACACAGCCACGTTGTGTAATGATGTAACAATGGTTACACAATGACACAGCCTCATGCTGTAATGGTGTAACAATGGTTACAAAATGATGCAGCCTCATGCTGTAATGGTGTCACACTGGTTACAAAATGACACACCCTCGTTGTGTAATGGTGTAACAATGGTTACAAAATGACACAGCCTCGTTGTGTAATGATGTAACAAGGGTTACAAAATGACGCAGCCACGGTGTGTAATGGTGTAACAATGGTTACAAAATGACAGCCACGGTGTGTAATGGTGTTACAATGGTTACAAAATGACACAGCCTCGTTGTGTAATGGTGTAACAATGGTTACAAAATGACACAGCCTCGTTGTGTAATGGTGTAACAATAGTTACAAAATGACGCAGCCTCATGCTGTAATGGTGTTACAATGATTACAAAATGACCCAGCCACGATGTGTAATGGTGTAACAATGGTTACAAAGTGACGCAGCCTCATGCTGTAATGGTGTTACAATGGTTACAAAATGACACAGCCACATGCTGTAATGGTGATACAATGGTTACAAAATGACACAGCCTTGTGTAATGGTGTAACAATGGTTACAAAATGACACAGCCACGTTGTGTAATGGTGTAACAATGGTTACACAATGACACAGCCACATTGTGTAATGGTGTAACAATAGTTACAAAATGACACAACCTTGTGTAATGGTGTAACAATGGTTACAAAATGACACAGCCACTTTGTGTAATGGTGTAACAATGGTTACAAAATGACACAACCTTGTGGTGTAATGGTGTAACAATGGTTACAAAATGACACATCCTCGTGGTGTAATGGTGTAACAATGTTTACACAATGACACAGCCACTTTGTGTAATGGTGTAACAATGGTTACAAAATGACACAGCCTCTTGGCGTAATGGTGTAACAATGGTTACAAAATGACACAGCCTCGTTGCGTAATGATGTAACAATGGTTACAAAATGACACAGCCTCGTTGTGTAATGGTGTAACAATGGTTACAAAATGACACAGCCTCGTTGTGTAATGATGTAACAATGGTTACAAAATGACGCAGCCACGGTGTGTAATGGTGTAACAATGGTTACAAAATGACACAGCTACGGTGTGTAATGGTGTAACAATGGTTACAAAATGACACAGCCTCGTTGTGTAACGGTGTAACAATGGTTAAAATATGACACAGTCTCGTTGTGTAATGGTGTAACAATGGTTACAAAATGACGCAGCCTCATGCTGTAATGGTGTTACAATGGTTACAAAATGACACAGTCACGGTGTGTAATGGTGTAACAATGGTTACAAAATGACGCAGCCTCATGCTGTAATGGTGTTACAATGGTTACAAAATGACACAGCCACGGTGTGTAATGGTGTAACAATGGTTACAAAATGACACAGCCTCGTTGTGTAATGGTGTAACAATGGTTACAAAATGACGCAGCCTCATGCTGTAATGGTGTTACAATGGTTACAAAATGACAGAGCTACGTTGTGTAATGGTGTAACAATGGTTACACAATGACACAGCCGTGTGGTGTAATGATGTAACAATGGTTACACAATGACACAGCCACGTTGTGTAATGATGTAACAATGGTTACAAAATGACAGAGCCATGTTGTGTAATGGTGTAACAATGGTTACAAAATGACACATCCGTGTGGTGTAATGATGTAACAATGGTTACAAAATGACACATCCTCGTGGTGTACTGGTGTAACAATGGTTACACAATGATACAGCCACTTTGTGTAATGGTGTAACAATGGTTACAAAATGACACAGCCTCATGGTGTAATGGTGTAACAATGGTTACAAAATGACACATCCTTGTGGTGTAAAGGTGTAATAATGGTTACACAATTATACAGCCACGTTGTGTAATGGTGTAACAAAGGTTGCACAATGACACAGCCTCATGTGTAATGATGTAACAGTGGTTACAAAATGACACAGCCATGGTGTGTAATGGTGTAACAATGGTTACAAAATGACACAGCCTCGTTGTGTAATGATGTAACAATGGTTACAAAATGACGCAGCCACGGTGTGTAATGGTGTAACAATGGTTACAAAATGACGCAGCCACGGTGTGTAATGGTGTAACAATGGTTACAAAATGACACAGCCTCGTTGTGTAATGGTGTAACAATGGTTAAAACATGACACAGCCTCGTTGTGTAATGGTGTAAAAATGGTTACAAAATGACACAGCCTCGTTGTGTAATGGTGTAACAATGGTAACAAAATGACACAGCCTCGTTGTGTAATGGTGTAACAATGGTTACACAACGACACAGCCTGGTGGTGTAATGGTGTAACAATGGTTACAAAATGACGCAGCCTCGTTGTGTAATGGTGTAACAATGGTTACAAAATGACACAGCCTCGTTGTGTAATGGTGTTACAATGGTTACAAAATGACACAGCCACGTTGTGTGATGGTGTAACAATGGTTACAAAATGATGCAGCCTCATGCTGTAATGGTGTAACAATGGTTACAAAATGACACAGCCACGGTGTGTAATGGTGTAACAATGGTTACAAAATGACACTGCAACGTTGTGTAATGGTGTAACAATGGTTACAAAATGACACAGCCTCGTGTAATGGTGTAACAATGGTTACAAAATGACACAGCCTCGTTGTGTAATGGTGTAACAATGGTTACAAAATGAGGCAGCCTCATGCTGTAATGGTGTTACAATGGTTACAAAATGACACAGCCACGGTGTGTAATGGTGTAACAATGGTTACAAAATGAGGCAGCCTCATGCTGTAATGGTGTTACAATGGTTACAAAATGACACAGCCACATGCTGTAATGGTGTTACAATGGTTACAAAATGACACAGCCACGGTGTGTAATGGTGTAACAATGGTTACAAAATGACACAGCCTCGTTGTGTAACGGTCTAACAATGGTTAAAAAATGACACAGCCACGGTGTGTAATGGTGTAACAATGGTTACAAAATGACATAGCCTCGTTGTGTAATGGTGTAACAATGGTTACAGAATGACACAGCCACGGTGTGTAATGGTGTAACAATGGTTACAAAATGACACAGCCTCGTTGTGTAATGGTGTAACAATGGTAACAAAATGACACAGCCTCGTTGTGTAATGGTGTAACAATGGTTACACAACGACACAGCCTGGTCATGTAATGGTGTAACAATGGTTACAAAATGACACAGCCTCATTGTGTAATGATGTAACAATGGTTACAAAATGACACAGCCTCGTTGTGTAATGGTGTAACAATGGTTACAAAATGACACAGCCTCGTTGTGTAATGGTGTTACAATGGTTACAAAATGACACAGCCACGTTGTGTAATGGTGTAAAAATGGTTACAAAATGATGCAGCCTCATGCTGTAATGGTGTTACACTGGTTACAAAATGACACAGCCTCGTTGTGTAATGATGTAACAATGGTTACAACACAGCCTCGTTGTGTAATGATGTAACAATGGTTACAAAATGACGCAGCCACGGTGTGTAATGGTGTAACAATGGTTACAAAATGACAGCCACGGTGTGTAATGGTGTTACAATGGTTACAAAATGACACAGCCTCGTTGTGTAATGGTGTAACAATGGTTACAAAATGACACAGCCTTGTTGTGTAATGGTGTAACAATAGTTACAAAATGACGCAGCCTCATGCTGTAATGGTGTTACAATGATTACAAAATGACCCAGCCACGGTGTGTAATGGTGTAACAATGGTTACAAAGTGACGCAGCCTCATGCTGTAATGGTGTTACAATGGTTATAAAATGACACAGCCTTGTGTAATGGTGTAACAATGGTTACAAAATGACACAGCCACGTTGTGTAATGGTGTAACAATGGTTACACAATGACACAGCCACATTGTGTAATGGTGTAACAATGGTTACAAAATGACACAGCCTTGTGTAATGGTGTAACAATGGTTACAAAATGACACAGCCACGTTGTGTAATGGTGTAACAATGGTTACAAAATGACACAACCTTGTGGTGTAATGGTGTAACAATGGTTACAAAATGACACATCCTCGTGGTGTAATGGTTTAACAATGTTTACACAATGACACAGCCACTTTGTGTAATGGTGTAACAATGGTTACAAAATGACTCAGCCTCTTGGCGTAATGGTGTAACAATGGTTGCAAAATGACACAGCCTCGTTGCGTAATGATGTAACAATGGCTACAAAATGACACAGCCTCGTTGTGTAATGGTTTAACAATGGTTACAAAATGACACAGCCTCGTTGTGTAATGATGTAACAATGGTTACAAAATGACGCAGCCACGGTGTGTAATGGTGTAACAATGGTTACAAAATGACACAGCCACGGTGTGTAATGGTGTAACAATGGTTACAAAATGACACAGCCTCGTTGTGTAATGGTGTAACAATGGTTAAAACATGACACAGTCTCGTTGTGTAATGGTGTAACAATGGTTACAAAATGACGCAGCCTCATGCTGTAATGGTGTTACAATGGTTACAAAATGACACAGTCACGGTGTGTAATGGTGTAACAATGGTTACAAAATGACGCAGCCTCATGCTGTAATGGTGTTACAATGGTTACAAAATGACACAGCCACGGTGTGTAATGGTGTAACAATGGTTACAAAATCACACAGCCTCGTTGTGTAATGGTGTAACAATGGTTACAAAATGACGCAGCCTCATGCTGTAATGGTGTTACAATGGTTACAAAATGACAGAGCTACGTTGTGTAATGGTGTAACAATGGTTACACAATGACACAGCCGTGTGGTGTAATGATGTAACAATGGTTACACAATGACACAGCCACGTTGTGTAATGATGTAACAATGGTTACAAAATGACAGAGCCATGTTGTGTAATGGTGTAACAATGGTTACAAAATGACACATCCGTGTGGTGTAAGGATGTAACAATGGTTACAAAATGACACATCCTCGTGGTGTAATGGTGTAACAATAGTTACACAATGATACAGCCACTTTGTGTAATGGTGTAACAATGGTTACAAAATGACACAGCCTCATGGTGTAATGGTGTAACAATGGTTACAAAATGACACATCCTTGTGGTGTAATGGTGTAATAATGGTTACACAATTATACAGCCACGTTGTGTAATGGTGTAACAAAGGTTGCACAATGACACAGCCTCATGTGTAATGATGTAACAGTGGTTACAAAATGACACAGCCACGTCGTGTAATGATGTAACAATGGTTACAAAATGACACAGCCTCGTTGTGTAATGGTGTAACAATGGTTAAAACATGACACAGTCTCGTTGTGTAATGGTGTAACAATGGTTACAAAATGACGCAGCCTCATGCTGTAATGGTGTTACAATGGTTACAAAATGACACAGTCACGGTGTGTAATGGTGTAACAATGGTTACAAAATGACGCAGCCTCATGCTGTAATGGTGTTACAATGGTTACAAAATGACACAGCCACGGTGTGTAATGGTGTAACAATGGTTACAAAATCACACAGCCTCGTTGTGTAATGGTGTAACAATGGTTACAAAATGACGCAGCCTCATGCTGTAATGGTGTTACAATGGTTACAAAATGACAGAGCTACGTTGTGTAATGGTGTAACAATGGTTACACAATGACACAGCCGTGTGGTGTAATGATGTAACAATGGTTACACAATGACACAGCCACGTTGTGTAATGATGTAACAATGGTTACAAAATGACAGAGCCATGTTGTGTAATGGTGTAACAATGGTTACAAAATGACACATCCATGTGGTGTAATGATGTAACAATGGTTACAAAATGACACATCCTCGTGGTGTAATGGTGTAACAATGGTTACACAATGATACAGCCACTTTGTGTAATGGTGTAACAATGGTTACAAAATGACACAGCCTCATGGTGTAATGGTGTAACAATGGTTACAAAATGACACATCCTTGTGGTGTAATGGTGTAATAATGGTTACACAATTATACAGCCACGTTGTGTAATGGTGTAACAAAGGTTGCACAATGACACAGCCTCATGTGTAATGATGTAACAGTGGTTACAAAATGACACAGCCACGTCGTGTAATGATGTAACAATGGTTACAAAATGACACAGCCAGGTTGTGTAATGATGTAACATTGGTTACATAATGATACAGCCACATTGTGTAATGGTGTAACAATGGTTATGCAATGACACAGCCTAGTGGCGTAATGGTGTAACAATGGTTGCACAATGACACAGCCACTTTGTGTAATGATGTAACAATGGTTGCACAATGACACAGCCATGTTGCGTAATGGTGTAACCATGGTTACACAATGACAGCCACGTTGCATAATGGTGTAACAATGGTTACACAATGACACAGCCTCGTTGTGTAATGGTGTAACAATGGTTACGCAATGACACAGCCATGTCCGTAATGGTGTAACAATGGTTGCAAAATGACACAGCCGCGTTGTGTAATGGTGTAACAATGGTTATAAAATGACAATGCCACGTTGTGTAATGGTTTAACAATGGTTGCACAATTACACAGCCACATTGTGTGATGGTGTAACAATGGTTACAAAATGACACAGCCACGTTGTCTAAAGGTGTAACACAGGTTACACAATGACACAGCCACGTTGTGTAATGGTGTAACAATGGTTGCACAATGACACAGCCTCGTGGTGTAATGGTGTAACAATGGTTACAAAATGACACAGCCTCTTGGCGTAATGGTGTAACAATGGTTACACAATGACACAGCCTCGTGGTGTAATGGTGTACCAATGGTTACAAAATGACAGCCTCATGGTGTAATGGTGTAACAATGGTTACACAATGACACAGCCATGTTGTGTAATGGTGTAACACTGGTTGCACAATGACACAGCCTCTTGGTGTAATGGTGTAACAATGGTTACAAAATGACACAGCCTCATGGTTTAATGGTGTAACAATGGTTACACAATGACACAGCCACGTTGTGTATAGTTGTAACAAAGGTTACACAATGACACATCCACGTTGTGTAATGGTGTAACAATGGTTACAAAATGACACAACCTTGTGGTGTAATGGTGTAACAATGGTTACAAAATGACACATCCTCGTGGTGTAATGGTGTAACAATGTTTACACAATGACACAGCCACTTTGTGTAATGGTGTAACAATGGTTACAAAATGACACAGCCTCGTTGTGTAATGGTGTAACAATGGTTGCAAAATGACAAAATGACACAGCCACGTTGTGTAATGATGTAACAATGGTTACACAATGACACAGCCTCATGCTGTAATGGTGTAACAATGGTTACAAAATGATGCAGCCTCATGCTGTAATGGTGTCACACTGGTTACAAAATGACACACCCTCGTTGTGTAATGGTGTAACAATGGTTACAAAATGACACAGCCTCGTTGTGTAATGATGTAACAATGGTTACAAAATGACGCAGCCACGGTGTGTAATGGTGTAACAATGGTTACAAAATGACAGCCACGGTGTGTAATGGTGTTACAATGGTTACAAAATGACACAGCCTCGTTGTGTAATGGTGTAACAATGGTTACAAAATGACACAGCCTCGTTGTGTAATGGTGTAACAATAGTTACAAAATGACGCAGCCTCATCCTGTAATGGTGTTACAATGATTACAAAATGACCCAGCCACGATGTGTAATGGTGTAACAATGGTTACAAAGTGACGCAGCCTCATGCTGTAATGGTGTTACAATGGTTACAAAATGACACAGCCACATGCTGTAATGGTGATACAATGGTTACAAAATGACACAGCCTTGTGTAATGGTGTAACAATGGTTACAAAATGACACAGCCACGTTGTGTAATGGTGTAACAATGGTTACACAATGACACAGCCACATTGTGTAATGGTGTAACAATAGTTACAAAATGACACAACCTTGTGTAATGGTGTAACAATGGTTACAAAATGACACAGCCACTTTGTGTAATGGTGTAACAATGGTTACAAAATGACACAACCTTGTGGTGTAATGGTGTAACAATGGTTACAAAATGACACATCCTCGTGGTGTAATGGTGTAACAATGTTTACACAATGACACAGCCACTTTGTGTAATGGTGTAACAATGGTTACAAAATGACACAGCCTCTTGGCGTAATGGTGTAACAATGGTTACAAAATGACACAGCCTCGTTGCGTAATGATGTAACAATGGTTACAAAATGACACAGCCTCGTTGTGTAATGGTGTAACAATGGTTACAAAATGACACAGCCTCGTTGTGTAATGATGTAACAATGGTTACAAAATGACGCAGCCACGGTGTGTAATGGTGTAACAATGGTTACAAAATGACACAGCTACGGTGTGTAATGGTGTAACAATGGTTACAAAATGACACAGCCTCGTTGTGTAACGGTGTAACAATGGTTAAAATATGACACAGTCTCGTTGTGTAATGGTGTAACAATGGTTACAAAATGACGCAGCCTCATGCTGTAATGGTGTTACAATGGTTACAAAATGACACAGTCACGGTGTGTAATGGTGTAACAATGGTTACAAAATGACGCAGCCTCATGCTGTAATGGTGTTACAATGGTTACAAAATGACACAGCCACGGTGTGTAATGGTGTAACAATGGTTACAAAATGACACAGCCTCGTTGTGTAATGGTGTAACAATGGTTACAAAATGACGCAGCCTCATGCTGTAATGGTGTTACAATGGTTACAAAATGACAGAGCTACGTTGTGTAATGGTGTAACAATGGTTACACAATGACACAGCCGTGTGGTGTAATGATGTAACAATGGTTACACAATGACACAGCCACGTTGTGTAATGATGTAACAATGGTTACAAAATGACAGAGCCATGTTGTGTAATGGTGTAACAATGGTTACAAAATGACACATCCGTGTGGTGTAATGATCTAACAATGGTTACAAAATGACACATCCTCGTGGTGTACTGGTGTAACAATGGTTACACAATGATACAGCCACTTTGTGTAATGGTGTAACAATGGTTACAAAATGACACAGCCTCATGGTGTAATGGTGTAACAATGGTTACAAAATGACACATCCTTGTGGTGTAAAGGTGTAATAATGGTTACACAATTATACAGCCACGTTGTGTAATGGTGTAACAAAGGTTGCACAATGACACAGCCTCATGTGTAATGATGTAACAGTGGTTACAAAATGACACAGCCATGGTGTGTAATGGTGTAACAATGGTTACAAAATGACACAGCCTCGTTGTGTAATGATGTAACAATGGTTACAAAATGACGCAGCCACGGTGTGTAATGGTGTAACAATGGTTACAAAATGACGCAGCCACGGTGTGTAATGGTGTAACAATGGTTACAAAATGACACAGCCTCGTTGTGTAATGGTGTAACAATGGTTAAAACATGACACAGCCTCGTTGTGTAATGGTGTAAAAATGGTTACAAAATGACACAGCCTCGTTGTGTAATGGTGTAACAATGGTAACAAAATGACACAGCCTCGTTGTGTAATGGTGTAACAATGGTTACACAACGACACAGCCTGGTGGTGTAATGGTGTAACAATGGTTACAAAATGACGCAGCCTCGTTGTGTAATGGTGTAACAATGGTTACAAAATGACACAGCCTCGTTGTGTAATGGTGTTACAATGGTTACAAAATGACACAGCCACGTTGTGTGATGGTGTAACAATGGTTACAAAATGATGCAGCCTCATGCTGTAATGGTGTAACAATGGTTACAAAATGACACAGCCACGGTGTGTAATGGTGTAACAATGGTTACAAAATGACACTGCAACGTTGTGTAATGGTGTAACAATGGTTACAAAATGACACAGCCTCGTGTAATGGTGTAACAATGGTTACAAAATGACACAGCCTCGTTGTGTAATGGTGTAACAATGGTTACAAAATGAGGCAGCCTCATGCTGTAATGGTGTTACAATGGTTACAAAATGACACAGCCACGGTGTGTAATGGTGTAACAATGGTTACAAAATGAGGCAGCCTCATGCTGTAATGGTGTTACAATGGTTACAAAATGACACAGCCACATGCTGTAATGGTGTTACAATGGTTACAAAATGACACAGCCACGGTGTGTAATGGTGTAACAATGGTTACAAAATGACACAGCCTCGTTGTGTAACGGTGTAACAATGGTTAAAAAATGACACAGCCACGGTGTGTAATGGTGTAACAATGGTTACAAAATGACATAGCCTCGTTGTGTAATGGTGTAACAATGGTTACAGAATGACACAGCCACGGTGTGTAATGGTGTAACAATGGTTACAAAATGACACAGCCTCGTTGTGTAATGGTGTAACAATGGTAACAAAATGACACAGCCTCGTTGTGTAATGGTGTAACAATGGTTACACAACGACACAGCCTGGTGGTGTAATGGTGTAACAATGGTTACAAAATGACACAGCCTCATTGTGTAATGATGTAACAATGGTTACAAAATGACACAGCCTCGTTGTGTAATGGTGTAACAATGGTTACAAAATGACACAGCCTCGTTGTGTAATGGTGTTACAATGGTTACAAAATGACACAGCCACGTTGTGTAATGGTGTAAAAATGGTTACAAAATGATGCAGCCTCATGCTGTAATGGTGTTACACTGGTTACAAAATGACACAGCCTCGTTGTGTAATGATGTAACAATGGTTACAACACAGCCTCGTTGTGTAATGATGTAACAATGGTTACAAAATGACGCAGCCACGGTGTGTAATGGTGTAACAATGGTTACAAAATGACAGCCACGGTGTGTAATGGTGTTACAATGGTTACAAAATGACACAGCCTCGTTGTGTAATGGTGTAACAATGGTTACAAAATGACACAGCCTTGTTGTGTAATGGTGTAACAATAGTTACAAAATGACGCAGCCTCATGCTGTAATGGTGTTACAATGATTACAAAATGACCCAGCCACGGTGTGTAATGGTGTAACAATGGTTACAAAGTGACGCAGCCTCATGCTGTAATGGTGTTACAATGGTTACAAAATGACACAGCCTTGTGTAATGGTGTAACAATGGTTACAAAATGACACAGCCACGTTGTGTAATGGTGTAACAATGGTTACACAATGACACAGCCACATTGTGTAATGGTGTAACAATGGTTACAAAATGACACAGCCTTGTGTAATGGTGTAACAATGGTTACAAAATGACACAGCCACGTTGTGTAATGGTGTAACAATGGTTACAAAATGACACAACCTTGTGGTGTAATGGTGTAACAATGGTTACAAAATGACACATCCTCGTGGTGTAATGGTTTAACAATGTTTACACAATGACACAGCCACTTTGTGTAATGGTGTAACAATGGTTACAAAATGACTCAGCCTCTTGGCGTAATGGTGTAACAATGGTTACAAAATGACACAGCCTCGTTGCGTAATGATGTAACAATGGCTACAAAATGACACAGCCTCGTTGTGTAATGGTGTAACAATGGTTACAAAATGACACAGCCTCGTTGTGTAATGATGTAACAATGGTTACAAAATGACGCAGCCACGGTGTGTAATGGTGTAACAATGGTTACAAAATGACACAGCCACGGTGTGTAATGGTGTAACAATGGTTACAAAATGACACAGCCTCGTTGTGTAATGGTGTAACAATGGTTAAAACATGACACAGTCTCGTTGTGTAATGGTGTAACAATGGTTACAAAATGACGCAGCCTCATGCTGTAATGGTGTTACAATGGTTACAAAATGACACAGTCACGGTGTGTAATGGTGTAACAATGGTTACAAAATGACGCAGCCTCATGCTGTAATGGTGTTACAATGGTTACAAAATGACACAGCCACGGTGTGTAATGGTGTAACAATGGTTACAAAATCACACAGCCTCGTTGTGTAATGGTGTAACAATGGTTACAAAATGACGCAGCCTCATGCTGTAATGGTGTTACAATGGTTACAAAATGACAGAGCTACGTTGTGTAATGGTGTAACAATGGTTACACAATGACACAGCCGTGTGGTGTAATGATGTAACAATGGTTACACAATGACACAGCCACGTTGTGTAATGATGTAACAATGGTTACAAAATGACAGAGCCATGTTGTGTAATGGTGTAACAATGGTTACAAAATGACACATCCGTGTGGTGTAATGATGTAACAATGGTTACAAAATGACACATCCTCGTGGTGTAATGGTGTAACAATGGTTACACAATGATACAGCCACTTTGTGTAATGGTGTAACAATGGTTACAAAATGACACAGCCTCATGGTGTAATGGTGTAACAATGGTTACAAAATGACACATCCTTGTGGTGTAATGGTGTAATAATGGTTACACAATTATACAGCCACGTTGTGTAATGGTGTAACAAAGGTTGCACAATGACACAGCCTCATGTGTAATGATGTAACAGTGGTTACAAAATGACACAGCCACGTCGTGTAATGATGTAACAATGGTTACAAAATGACACAGCCTCGTTGTGTAATGGTGTAACAATGGTTAAAACATGACACAGTCTCGTTGTGTAATGGTGTAACAATGGTTACAAAATGACGCAGCCTCATGCTGTAATGGTGTTACAATGGTTACAAAATGACACAGTCACGGTGTGTAATGGTGTAACAATGGTTACAAAATGACGCAGCCTCATGCTGTAATGGTGTTACAATGGTTACAAAATGACACAGCCACGGTGTGTAATGGTGTAACAATGGTTACAAAATCACACAGCCTCGTTGTGTAATGGTGTAACAATGGTTACAAAATGACGCAGCCTCATGCTGTAATGGTGTTACAATGGTTACAAAATGACAGAGCTACGTTGTGTAATGGTGTAACAATGGTTACACAATGACACAGCCGTGTGGTGTAATGATGTAACAATGGTTACACAATGACACAGCCACGTTGTGTAATGATGTAACAATGGTTACAAAATGACAGAGCCATGTTGTGTAATGGTGTAACAATGGTTACAAAATGACACATCCATGTGGTGTAATGATGTAACAATGGTTACAAAATGACACATCCTCGTGGTGTAATGGTGTAACAATGGTTACACAATGATACAGCCACTTTGTGTAATGGTGTAACAATGGTTACAAAATGACACAGCCTCATGGTGTAATGGTGTAACAATGGTTACAAAATGACACATCCTTGTGGTGTAATGGTGTAATAATGGTTACACAATTATACAGCCACGTTGTGTAATGGTGTAACAAAGGTTGCACAATGACACAGCCTCATGTGTAATGATGTAACAGTGGTTACAAAATGACACAGCCACGTCGTGTAATGATGTAACAATGGTTACAAAATGACACAGCCAGGTTGTGTAATGATGTAACATTGGTTACGTAATGATACAGCCACATTGTGTAATGGTGTAACAATGGTTATGCAATGACACAGCCTAGTGGCGTAATGGTGTAACAATGGTTACACAACGACACAGCCTGGTGGTGTAATGGTGTAACAATGGTAACAAAATGACACAGCCTCGTTGTGTAATGGTGTAACAATGGTTACACAACAACACAGCCTGGTGGTGTAATGGTGTAACAATGGTTACAAAATGACACAGCCTCGTTGTGTAATGGTGTAACAATGGTTACAAAATGACACAGCCTCGTTGTGTAATGGTGTTACAATGGTTACAAAATGACACAGCCACGTTGTGTGATGGTGTAACAATGGTTACAAAATGATGCAGCCTCATGCTGTAATGGTGTAACAATGGTTACAAAATGACACAGCCACGGTGTGTAATGGTGTAACAATGGTTACAAAATGACACTGCAACGTTGTGTAATGGTGTAACAATGGTTACAAAATGACACAGCCTCGTGTAATGGTGTAACAATGGTTACAAAATGACACAGCCTCGTTGTGTAATGGTGTAACAATGGTTACAAAATGAGGCAGCCTCATGCTGTAATGGTGTTACAATGGTTACAAAATGACACAGTCACGGTGTGTAATGGTGTAACAATGGTTACAAAATGACGCAGCCTCATGCTGTAATGGTGTTACAATGGTTACAAAATGACACAGCCACGGTGTGTAATGGTGTAACAATGGTTACAAAATCACACAGCCTCGTTGTGTAATGGTGTAACAATGGTTACAAAATGACGCAGCCTCATGCTGTAATGGTGTTACAATGGTTACAAAATGACAGAGCTACGTTGTGTAATGGTGTAACAATGGTTACACAATGACACAGCCGTGTGGTGTAATGATGTAACAATGGTTACACAATGACACAGCCACGTTGTGTAATGATGTAACAATGGTTACAAAATGACAGAGCCATGTTGTGTAATGGTGTAACAATGGTTACAAAATGACACATCCATGTGGTGTAATGATGTAACAATGGTTACAAAATGACACATCCTCGTGGTGTAATGGTGTAACAATGGTTACACAATGATACAGCCACTTTGTGTAATGGTGTAACAATGGTTACAAAATGACACAGCCTCATGGTGTAATGGTGTAACAATGGTTACAAAATGACACATCCTTGTGGTGTAATGGTGTAATAATGGTTACACAATTATACAGCCACGTTGTGTAATGGTGTAACAAAGGTTGCACAATGACACAGCCTCATGTGTAATGATGTAACAGTGGTTACAAAATGACACAGCCACGTCGTGTAATGATGTAACAATGGTTACAAAATGACACAGCCAGGTTGTGTAATGATGTAACATTGGTTACGTAATGATACAGCCACATTGTGTAATGGTGTAACAATGGTTATGCAATGACACAGCCTAGTGGCGTAATGGTGTAACAATGGTTACACAACGACACAGCCTGGTGGTGTAATGGTGTAACAATGGTAACAAAATGACACAGCCTCGTTGTGTAATGGTGTAACAATGGTTACACAACAACACAGCCTGGTGGTGTAATGGTGTAACAATGGTTACAAAATGACACAGCCTCGTTGTGTAATGGTGTAACAATGGTTACAAAATGACACAGCCTCGTTGTGTAATGGTGTTACAATGGTTACAAAATGACACAGCCACGTTGTGTGATGGTGTAACAATGGTTACAAAATGATGCAGCCTCATGCTGTAATGGTGTAACAATGGTTACAAAATGACACAGCCACGGTGTGTAATGGTGTAACAATGGTTACAAAATGACACTGCAACGTTGTGTAATGGTGTAACAATGGTTACAAAATGACACAGCCTCGTGTAATGGTGTAACAATGGTTACAAAATGACACAGCCTCGTTGTGTAATGGTGTAACAATGGTTACAAAATGAGGCAGCCTCATGCTGTAATGGTGTTACAATGGTTACAAAATGACACAGCCACGGTGTGTAATGGTGTAACAATGGTTACAAAATGAGGCAGCCTCATGCTGTAATGGTGTTACAATGGTTACAAAATGACACAGCCACATGCTGTAATGGTGTTACAATGGTTACAAAATGACACAGCCACGGTGTGTAATGGTGTAACAATGGTTACAAAATGACACAGCCTCGTTGTGTAACGGTGTAACAATGGTTAAAAAATGACACAGCCACGGTGTGTAATGGTGTAACAATGGTTACAAAATGACATAGCCTCGTTGTGTAATGGTGTAACAATGGTTACAGAATGACACAGCCACGGTGTGTAATGGTGTAACAATGGTTACAAAATGACACAGCCTCGTTGTGTAATGGTGTAACAATGGTAACAAAATGACACAGCCTCGTTGTGTAATGGTGTTACAATGGTTACACAACGACACAGCCTGGTGGTGTAATGGTGTAACAATGGTTACAAAATGACACAGCCTCATTGTGTAATGATGTAACAATGGTTACAAAATGACACAGCCTCGTTGTGTAATGGTGTAACAATGGTTACAAAATGACACAGCCTCGTTGTGTAATGGTGTTACAATGGTTACAAAATGACACAGCCACGTTGTGTAATGGTGTAACAATGGTTACAAAATGATGCAGCCTCATGCTGTAATGGTGTTACACTGGTTACAAAATGACACAGCCTCGTTGTGTAATGATGTAACAATGGTTACAACACAGCCTCGTTGTGTAATGATGTAACAATGGTTACAAAATGACGCAGCCACGGTGTGTAATGGTGTAACAATGGTTACAAAATGACAGCCACGGTGTGTAATGGTGTTACAATGGTTACAAAATGACACAGCCTCGTTGTGTAATGGTGTAACAATGGTTACAAAATGACACAGCCTTGTTGTGTAATGGTGTAACAATAGTTACAAAATGACGCAGCCTCATGCTGTAATGGTGTTACAATGATTACAAAATGACCCAGCCACGGTGTGTAATGGTGTAACAATGGTTACAAAGTGACGCAGCCTCATGCTGTAATGGTGTTACAATGGTTACAAAATGACACAGCCTTGTGTAATGGTGTAACAATGGTTACAAAATGACACAGCCACGTTGTGTAATGGTGTAACAATGGTTACACAATGACACAGCCACATTGTGTAATGGTGTAACAATGGTTACAAAATGACACAGCCTTGTGTAATGGTGTAACAATGGTTACAAAATGACACAGCCACGTTGTGTAATGGTGTAACAATGGTTACAAAATGACACAACCTTGTGGTGTAATGGTGTAACAATGGTTACAAAATGACACATCCTCGTGGTGTAATGGTGTAACAATGTTTACACAATGACACAGCCACTTTGTGTAATGGTGTAACAACGGTTACAAAATGACTCAGCCTCTTGGCGTAATGGTGTAACAATGGTTACAAAATGACACAGCCTCGTTGCGTAATGATGTAACAATGGCTACAAAATGACACAGCCTCGTTGTGTAATGGTGTAACAATGGTTACAAAATGACACAGCCTCGTTGTGTAATGATGTAACAATGGTTACAAAATGACGCAGCCACGGTGTGTAATGGTGTAACAATGGTTACAAAATGACACAGCCACGGTGTGTAATGGTGTAACAATGGTTACAAAATGACACAGCCTCGTTGTGTAATGGTGTAACAATGGTTAAAACATGACACAGTCTCGTTGTGTAATGGTGTAACAATGGTTACAAAATGACGCAGCCTCATGCTGTAATGGTGTTACAATGGTTACAAAATGACACAGTCACGGTGTGTAATGGTGTAACAATGGTTACAAAATGACGCAGCCTCATGCTGTAATGGTGTTACAATGGTTACGAAATGACACAGCCACGGTGTGTAATGGTGTAACAATGGTTACAAAATCACACAGCCTCGTTGTGTAATGGTGTAACAATGGTTACAAAATGACGCAGCCTCATGCTGTAATGGTGTTACAATGGTTACAAAATGACAGAGCTACGTTGTGTAATGGTGTAACAATGGTTACACAATGACACAGCCGTGTGGTGTAATGATGTAACAATGGTTACACAATGACACAGCCACGTTGTGTAATGATGTAACAATGGTTACAAAATGACAGAGCCATGTTGTGTAATGGTGTAACAATGGTTACAAAATGACACATCCGTGTGGTGTAATAATGTAACAATGGTTACAAAATGACACATCCTCGTGGTGTAATGGTGTAACAATGGTTACACAATGATACAGCCACTTTGTGTAATGGTGTAACAATGGTTACAAAATGACACAGCCTCATGGTGTAATGGTGTAACAATGGTTACAAAATGACACATCCTTGTGGTGTAATGGTGTAATAATGGTTACACAATTATACAGCCACGTTGTGTAATGGTGTAACAAAGGTTGCACAATGACACAGCCTCATGTGTAATGATGTAACAGTGGTTACAAAATGACACAGCCACGTCGTGTAATGATGTAACAATGGTTACAAAATGACACAGCCTCGTTGTGTAATGGTGTAACAATGGTTAAAACATGACACAGTCTCGTTGTGTAATGGTGTAACAATGGTTACAAAATGACGCAGCCTCATGCTGTAATGGTGTTACAATGGTTACAAAATGACACAGTCACGGTGTGTAATGGTGTAACAATGGTTACAAAATGACGCAGCCTCATGCTGTAATGGTGTTACAATGGTTACAAAATGACACAGCCACGGTGTGTAATGGTGTAACAATGGTTACAAAATCACACAGCCTTGTTCTGTAATGGTGTAACAATGGTTACAAAATGACGCAGCCTCATGCTGTAATGGTGTTACAATGGTTACAAAATGACAGAGCTACGTTGTGTAATGGTGTAACAATGGTTACACAATGACACAGCCGTGTGGTGTAATGATGTAACAATGGTTACACAATGACACAGCCACGTTGTGTAATGATGTAACAATGGTTACAAAATGACAGAGCCATGTTGTGTAATGGTGTAACAATGGTTACAAAATGACACATCCATGTGGTGTAATGATGTAACAATGGTTACAAAATGACACATCCTCGTGGTGTAATGGTGTAACAATGGTTACACAATGATACAGCCACTTTGTGTAATGGTGTAACAATGGTTACAAAATGACACAGCCTCATGGTGTAATGGTGTAACAATGGTTACAAAATGACACATCCTTGTGGTGTAATGGTGTAATAATGGTTACACAATTATACAGCCACGTTGTGTAATGGTGTAACAAAGGTTGCACAATGACACAGCCTCATGTGTAATGATGTAACAGTGGTTACAAAATGACACAGCCACGTCGTGTAATGATGTAACAATGGTTACAAAATGACACAGCCAGGTTGTGTAATGATGTAACATTGGTTACGTAATGATACAGCCACATTGTGTAATGGTGTAACAATGGTTATGCAATGACACAGCCTAGTGGCGTAATGGTGTAACAATGGTTGCACAATGACACAGCCACTTTGTGTAATGATGTAACAATGGTTGCACAATGACACAGCCATGTTGCGTAATGGTGTAGCCATGGTTACACAATGACAGCCACGTTGCATAATGGTGTAACAATGGTTACACAATGACACAGCCACGTTGTTTAATGGTGTAACAATGGTTACACAATGACAGCCTCGTTGTGTAATGGTGTAACAATGGTTACGCAATGAAACAGCCATGTCCGTAATGGTGTAACAATGGTTGCAAAATGACACAGCCGCGTTGTGTAATGGTGTAACAATGGTTATAAAATGACAATGCCACGTTGTGTAATGGTTTAACAATGGTTGCACAATTACACAGCCACATTGTGTGATGGTGTAACAATGGTTACAAAATGACACAGCCACGTTGTCTAAAGGTGTAACACAGGTTACACAATGACACAGCCACGTTGTGTAATGGTGTAACAATGGTTGCACAATGACACAGCCTCGTGGTGTAATGGTGTAACAATGGTTACAAAATGACACAGCCTCTTGGCGTAATGGTGTAACAATGGTTACACAATGACACAGCCTCGTGGTGTAATGGTGTACCAATGGTTACAAAATGACAGCCTCATGGTGTAATGGTGTAACAATGGTTACACAATCACACAGCCATGTTGTGTAATGGTGTAACACTGGTTGCACAATGACACAGCCTCTTGGTGTAATGGTGTAACAATGGTTACAAAATGACACAGCCTCATGGTTTAATGGTGTAACAATGGTTACACAATGACACAGCCACGTTGTGTATAGTTGTAACAAAGGTTACACAATGACACATCCACGTTGTGTAATGGTGTAACAATGGTTACAAAATGACACAACCTTGTGGTGTAATGGTGTAACAATGGTTACAAAATGACACATCCTCGTGGTGTAATGGTGTAACAATGTTTACACAATGACACAGCCACTTTGTGTAATGGTGTAACAATGGTTACAAAATGACACAGCCTCATGCTGTAATGGTGTAACAATGGTTACAAAATGACACAGCCACGGTGTGTAATGGTGTAACAATGGTTACAAAATGACACTGCAACGTTGTGTATTGGTGTAACAATGGTTACAAAATGACACAGCCTCGTGTAATGGTGTAACAATGGTTACAAAATGACACAGCCTCGTTGTGTAATGGTGTAACAATGGTTACAAAATGATGCAGCCTCATGCTGTAATGGTGTTACAATGGTTACAAAATGACACAGCCACGGTGTGTAATGGTGTAACAATGGTTACAAAATGAGGCAGCCTCATGCTGTAATGGTGTTACAATGGTTACAAAATGACACAGCCACATGTTGTAATGGTGTTACAATGGTTACAAAATGACACAGCCACGGTGTGTAATGGTCTAACAATGGTTACAAAATGACACAGCCTCGTTGTGTAACGGTGTAACAATGGTTAAAAAATGACACAGCCACGGTGTGTAATGGTGTAACAATGGTTACAAAATGACACAGCCTCGTTGTGTAATGGTGTAACAATGGTTACAGAATGACACAGCCACGGTGTGTAATGGTGTAACAATGGTTACAAAATGACACAGCCTCGTTGTGTAATGGTGTAACAATGGTAACAAAATGACACAGCCTCGTTGTGTAATGGTGTAACAATGGTTACACAACGACACAGCCTGGTGGTGTAATGGTGTAACAATGGTTACAAAATGACACAGCCTCATTGTGTAATGATGTAACAATGGTTACAAAATGACACAGCCTCGTTGTGTCATGGTGTAACAATGGTTACAAAATGACACAGCCTCGTTGTGTAATGGTGTTACAATGGTTACAAAATGACACAGCCACGTTGTGTAATGGTGTAACAATGGTTACAAAATGATGCAGCCTCATGCTGTAATGGTGTTACACTGGTTACAAAATGACACAGCCTCGTTGTGTAATGATGTAACAATGGTTACAAAATGACACAGCCTCGTTGTGTAATGATGTAACAATGGTTACAAAATGACGCAGCCACGGTGTGTAATGGTGTAACAATGGTTACAAAATGACAGCCACGGTGTGTAATGGTGTTACAATGGTTACAAAATGACACAGCCTCGTTGTGTAATGGTGTAACAATAGTTACAAAATGACGCAGCCTCATGCTGTAATGGTGTTACAATGGTTACAAAATGACAGAGCTACGTTGTGTAATGGTGTAACAATGGTTACACAATGACACAGCCGTGTGGTGTAATGATGTAACAATGGTTACACAATGACACAGCCACGTTGTGTAATGATGTAACAATGGTTACAAAATGACAGAGCCATGTTGTGTAATGGTGTAACAATGGTTACAAAATGACACATCCGTGTGGTGTAATGATGTAACAATGGTTACAAAATGACACATCCTCGTGGTGTAATGGTGTAACAATGGTTACACAATGATACAGCCACTTTGTGTAATGGTGTAACAATGGTTACAAAATGACACAGCCTCATGGTGTAATGGTGTAACAATGGTTACAAAATGACACATCCTTGTGGTGTAATGGTGTAATAATGGTTACACAATTATACAGCCACGTTGTGTAATGGTGTAACAAAGGTTGCACAATGACACAGCCTCATGTGTAATGATGTAACAGTGGTTACAAAATGACACAGCCACGTCGTGTAATGATGTAACAATGGTTACAAAATGACACAGCCTCGTTGTGTAATGGTGTAACAATGGTTAAAACATGACACAGTCTCGTTGTGTAATGGTGTAACAATGGTTACAAAATGACGCAGCCTCATGCTGTAATGGTGTTACAATGGTTACAAAATGACACAGTCACGGTGTGTAATGGTGTAACAATGGTTACAAAATGACGCAGCCTCATGCTGTAATGGTGTTACAATGGTTACAAAATGACACAGCCACGGTGTGTAATGGTGTAACAATGGTTACAAAATCACACAGCCTCGTTGTGTAATGGTGTAACAATGGTTACAAAATGACGCAGCCTCATGCTGTAATGGTGTTACAATGGTTACAAAATGACAGAGCTAAGTTGTGTAATGGTGTAACAATGGTTACACAATGACACAGCTGTGTGGTGTAATGATGTAACAATGGTTACACAATGACACAGCCACGTTGTGTAATGATGTAACAATGGTTACAAAATGACACAGCCAGGTTGTGTAATGATGTAACATTGGTTACGTAATGATACAGCCACATTGTGTAATGGTGTAACAATGGTTATGCAATGACACAGCCTAGTGGCGTAATGGTGTAACAATGGTTGCACAATGACACAGCCACTTTGTGTAATGATGTAACAATGGTTGCACAATGACACAGCCATGTTGCGTAATGGTGTAGCCATGGTTACACAATGACAGCCACGTTGCATAATGGTGTAACAATGGTTACACAATGACACAGCCACGTTGTTTAATGGTGTAACAATGGTTACACAATGACAGCCTCGTTGTGTAATGGTGTAACAATGGTTACGCAATGAAACAGCCATGTCCGTAATGGTGTAACAATGGTTGCAAAATGACACAGCCGCGTTGTGTAATGGTGTAACAATGGTTATAAAATGACAATGCCACGTTGTGTAATGGTTTAACAATGGTTGCACAATTACACAGCCACATTGTGTGATGGTGTAACAATGGTTACAAAATGACACAGCCACGTTGTCTAAAGGTGTAACACAGGTTACACAATGACACAGCCACGTTGTGTAATGGTGTAACAATGGTTGCACAATGACACAGCCTCGTGGTGTAATGGTGTAACAATGGTTACAAAATGACACAGCCTCTTGGCGTAATGGTGTAACAATGGTTACACAATGACACAGCCTCGTGGTGTAATGGTGTACCAATGGTTACAAAATGACAGCCTCATGGTGTAATGGTGTAACAATGGTTACACAATCACACAGCCATGTTGTGTAATGGTGTAACACTGGTTGCACAATGACACAGCCTCTTGGTGTAATGGTGTAACAATGGTTACAAAATGACACAGCCTCATGGTTTAATGGTGTAACAATGGTTACACAATGACACAGCCACGTTGTGTATAGTTGTAACAAAGGTTACACAATGACACATCCACGTTGTGTAATGGTGTAACAATGGTTACAAAATGACACAACCTTGTGGTGTAATGGTGTAACAATGGTTACAAAATGACACATCCTCGTGGTGTAATGGTGTAACAATGTTTACACAATGACACAGCCACTTTGTGTAATGGTGTAACAATGGTTACAAAATGACACAGCCTCATGCTGTAATGGTGTAACAATGGTTA
Source organism: Lissotriton helveticus (assembly GCF_964261635.1). NCBI lineage: Eukaryota > Metazoa > Chordata > Amphibia > Caudata > Salamandridae > Lissotriton > Lissotriton helveticus. Next base: position 1,942,167,716 of record NC_136068.1, read on the forward strand.
CAAAATGACACAGCCACGGTGTGTAATGGTGTAACAATGGTTACAAAATGACACTGCAACGTTGTGTATTGGTGTAACAATGGTTACAAAATGACACAGCCTCGTGTAATGGTGTAACAATGGTTACAAAATGACACAGCCTCGTTGTGTAATGGTGTAACAATGGTTACAAAATGATGCAGCCTCATGCTGTAATGGTGTTACAATGGTTACAAAATGACACAGCCACGGTGTGTAATGGTGTAACAATGGTTACAAAATGAGGCAGCCTCATGCTGTAATGGTGTTACAATGGTTACAAAATGACACAGCCACATGTTGTAATGGTGTTACAATGGTTACAAAATGACACAGCCACGGTGTGTAATGGTCTAACAATGGTTACAAAATGACACAGCCTCGTTGTGTAACGGTGTAACAATGGTTAAAAAATGACACAGCCACGGTGTGTAATGGTGTAACAATGGTTACAAAATGACACAGCCTCGTTGTGTAATGGTGTAACAATGGTTACAGAATGACACAGCCACGGTGTGTAATGGTGTAACAATGGTTACAAAATGACACAGCCTCGTTGTGTAATGGTGTAACAATGGTAACAAAATGACACAGCCTCGTTGTGTAATGGTGTAACAATGGTTACACAACGACACAGCCTGGTGGTGTAATGGTGTAACAATGGTTACAAAATGACACAGCCTCATTGTGTAATGATGTAACAATGGTTACAAAATGACACAGCCTCGTTGTGTCATGGTGTAACAATGGTTACAAAATGACACAGCCTCGTTGTGTAATGGTGTTACAATGGTTACAAAATGACACAGCCACGTTGTGTAATGGTGTAACAATGGTTACAAAATGATGCAGCCTCATGCTGTAATGGTGTTACACTGGTTACAAAATGACACAGCCTCGTTGTGTAATGATGTAACAATGGTTACAAAATGACACAGCCTCGTTGTGTAATGATGTAACAATGGTTACAAAATGACGCAGCCACGGTGTGTAATGGTGTAACAATGGTTACAAAATGACAGCCACGGTGTGTAATGGTGTTACAATGGTTACAAAATGACACAGCCTCGTTGTGTAATGGTGTAACAATAGTTACAAAATGACGCAGCCTCATGCTGTAATGGTGTTACAATGGTTACAAAATGACAGAGCTACGTTGTGTAATGGTGTAACAATGGTTACACAATGACACAGCCGTGTGGTGTAATGATGTAACAATGGTTACACAATGACACAGCCACGTTGTGTAATGATGTAACAATGGTTACAAAATGACAGAGCCATGTTGTGTAATGGTGTAACAATGGTTACAAAATGACACATCCGTGTGGTGTAATGATGTAACAATGGTTACAAAATGACACATCCTCGTGGTGTAATGGTGTAACAATGGTTACACAATGATACAGCCACTTTGTGTAATGGTGTAACAATGGTTACAAAATGACACAGCCTCATGGTGTAATGGTGTAACAATGGTTACAAAATGACACATCCTTGTGGTGTAATGGTGTAATAATGGTTACACAATTATACAGCCACGTTGTGTAATGGTGTAACAAAGGTTGCACAATGACACAGCCTCATGTGTAATGATGTAACAGTGGTTACAAAATGACACAGCCACGTCGTGTAATGATGTAACAATGGTTACAAAATGACACAGCCTCGTTGTGTAATGGTGTAACAATGGTTAAAACATGACACAGTCTCGTTGTGTAATGGTGTAACAATGGTTACAAAATGACGCAGCCTCATGCTGTAATGGTGTTACAATGGTTACAAAATGACACAGTCACGGTGTGTAATGGTGTAACAATGGTTACAAAATGACGCAGCCTCATGCTGTAATGGTGTTACAATGGTTACAAAATGACACAGCCACGGTGTGTAATGGTGTAACAATGGTTACAAAATCACACAGCCTCGTTGTGTAATGGTGTAACAATGGTTACAAAATGACGCAGCCTCATGCTGTAATGGTGTTACAATGGTTACAAAATGACAGAGCTAAGTTGTGTAATGGTGTAACAATGGTTACACAATGACACAGCTGTGTGGTGTAATGATGTAACAATGGTTACACAATGACACAGCCACGTTGTGTAATGATGTAACAATGGTTACAAAATGACAGAGCCATGTTGTGTAATGGTGTAACAATGGTTACAAAATGACACATCCATGTGGTGTAATGATGTAACAATGGTTACAAAATGACACATCCTCGTGGTGTAATGGTGTAACAATGGTTACACAATGATACAGCCACTTTGTGTAATGGTGTAACAATGGTTACAAAATGACACAGCCTCATGGTGTAATGGTGTAACAATGGTTACAAAATGACACATCCTTGTGGTGTAATGGTGTAATAATGGTTACACAATTATACAGCCACGTTGTGTAATGGTGTAACAAAGGTTGCACAATGACACAGCCTCATGTGTAATGATGTAACAGTGGTTACAAAATGACACAGCCACGTCGTGTAATGATGTAACAATGGTTACAAAATGACACAGCCAGGTTGTGTAATGATGTAACATTGGTTACGTAATGATACAGCCACATTGTGTAATGGTGTAACAATGGTTATGCAATGACACAGCCTAGTGGCGTAATGGTGTAACAATGGTTACACAACGACACAGCCTGGTGGTGTAATGGTGTAACAATGGTAACAAAATGACACAGCCTCGTTGTGTAATGGTGTAACAATGGTTACACAACAACACAGCCTGGTGGTGTAATGGTGTAACAATGGTTACAAAATGACACAGCCTCGTTGTGTAATGGTGTAACAATGGTTACAAAATGACACAGCCTCGTTGTGTAATGGTGTTACAATGGTTACAAAATGACACAGCCACGTTGTGTGATGGTGTAACAATGGTTACAAAATGATGCAGCCTCATGCTGTAATGGTGTAACAATGGTTACAAAATGACACTGCAACGTTGTGTAATGGTGTAACAATGGTTACAAAATGACACAGCCTCGTGTAATGGTGTAACAATGGTTACAAAATGACACAGCCTCGTTGTGTAATGGTGTAACAATGGTTACAAAATGAGGCAGCCTCATGCTGTAATGGTGTTACAATGGTTACAAAATGACACAGCCACGGTGTGTAATGGTGTAACAATGGTTACAAAATGAGGCAGCCTCATGCTGTAATGGTGTTACAATGGTTACAAAATGACACAGCCACATGCTGTAATGGTGTTACAATGGTTACAAAATGACACAGCCACGGTGTGTAATGGTGTAACAATGGTTACAAAATGACACAGCCTCGTTGTGTAACGGTGTAACAATGGTTAAAAAATGACACAGCCACGGTGTGTAATGGTGTAACAATGGTTACAAAATGACATAGCCTCGTTGTGTAATGGTGTAACAATGGTTACAGAATGACACAGCCACGGTGTGTAATGGTGTAACAATGGTTACAAAATGACACAGCCTCGTTGTGTAATGGTGTAACAATGGTAACAAAATGACACAGCCTCGTTGTGTAATGGTGTAACAATGGTTACACAACGACACAGCCTGGTGGTGTAAGGGTGTAACAATGGTTACAAAATGACACAGCCTCATTGTGTAATGATGTAACAATGGTTACAAAATGACACAGCCTCGTTGTGTAATGGTGTAACAATGGTTACAAAATGACACAGCCTCGTTGTGTAATGGTGTTACAATGGTTACAAAATGACACAGCCACGTTGTGTAATGGTGTAACAATGGTTACAAAATGATGCAGCCTCATGCTGTAATGGTGTTACACTGGTTACAAAATGACACAGCCTCGTTGTGTAATGATGTAACAATGGTTACAACACAGCCTCGTTGTGTAATGATGTAACAATGGTTACAAAATGACGCAGCCACGGTGTGTAATGGTGTAACAATGGTTACAAAATGACAGCCACGGTGTGTAATGGTGTTACAATGGTTACAAAATGACACAGCCTCGTTGTGTAATGGTGTAACAATGGTTACAAAATGACACAGCCTTGTTGTGTAATGGTGTAACAATAGTTACAAAATGACGCAGCCTCATGCTGTAATGGTGTTACAATGATTACAAAATGACCCAGCCACGGTGTGTAATGGTGTAACAATGGTTACAAAGTGACGCAGCCTCATGCTGTAATGGTGTTACAATGGTTACAAAATGACACAGCCTTGTGTAATGGTGTAACAATGGTTACAAAATGACACAGCCACGTTGTGTAATGGTGTAACAATGGTTACACAATGACACAGCCACATTGTGTAATGGTGTAACAATGGTTACAAAATGACACAGCCTTGTGTAATGGTGTAACAATGGTTACAAAATGACACAGCCACGTTGTGTAATGGTGTAACAATGGTTACAAAATGACACAACCTTGTGGTGTAATGGTGTAACAATGGTTACAAAATGACACATCCTCGTGGTGTAATGGTGTAACAATGTTTACACAATGACACAGCCACTTTGTGTAATGGTGTAACAATGGTTACAAAATGACTCAGCCTCTTGGCGTAATGGTGTAACAATGGTTACAAAATGACACAGCCTCGTTGCGTAATGATGTAACAATGGCTACAAAATGACACAGCCTCGTTGTGTAATGGTGTAACAATGGTTACAAAATGACACAGCCTCGTTGTGTAATGATGTAACAATGGTTACAAAATGACGCAGCCACGGTGTGTAATGGTGTAACAATGGTTACAAAATGACACAGCCACGGTGTGTGATGGTGTAACAATGGTTACAAAATGACACAGCCTCGTTGTGTAATGGTGTAACAATGGTTAAAACATGACACAGTCTCGTTGTGTAATGGTGTAACAATGGTTACAAAATGACGCAGCCTCATGCTGTAATGGTGTTACAATGGTTACAAAATGACACAGTCACGGTGTGTAATGGTGTAACAATGGTTACAAAATGACGCAGCCTCATGCTGTAATGGTGTTACAATGGTTACAAAATGACACAGCCACGGTGTGTAATGGTGTAACAATGGTTACAAAATCACACAGCCTCGTTGTGTAATGGTGTAACAATGGTTACAAAATGACGCAGCCTCATGCTGTAATGGTGTTACAATGGTTACAAAATGACAGAGCTACATTGTGTAATGGTGTAACAATGGTTACACAATGACACAGCCGTGTGGTGTAATGATGTAACAATGGTTACACAATGACACAGCCACGTTGTGTAATGATGTAACAATGGTTACAAAATGACACATCCGTGTGGTGTAATGATGTAACAATGGTTACAAAATGACACATCCTCGTGGTGTAATGGTGTAACAATGGTTACACAATGATACAGCCACTTTGTGTAATGGTGTAACAATGGTTACAAAATGACACAGCCTCATGGTGTAATGGTGTAACAATGGTTACAAAATGACACATCCTTGTGGTGTAATGGTGTAATAATGGTTACACAATTATACAGCCACGTTGTGTAATGGTGTAACAAAGGTTGCACAATGACACAGCCTCATGTGTAATGATGTAACAGTGGTTACAAAATGACACAGCCACGTCGTGTAATGATGTAACAATGGTTACAAAATGACACAGCCTCGTTGTGTAATGGTGTAACAATGGTTAAAACATGACACAGTCTCGTTGTGTAATGGTGTAACAATGGTTACAAAATGACGCAGCCTCATGCTGTAATGGTGTTACAATGGTTACAAAATGACACAGTCACGGTGTGTAATGGTGTAACAATGGTTACAAAATGACGCAGCCTCATGCTGTAATGGTGTTACAATGGTTACAAAATGACACAGCCACGGTGTGTAATGGTGTAACAATGGTTACAAAATCACACAGCCTCGTTGTGTAATGGTGTAACAATGGTTACAAAATGACGCAGCCTCATGCTGTAATGGTGTTACAATGGTTACAAAATGACAGAGCTACGTTGTGTAATGGTGTAACAATGGTTACACAATGACACAGCCGTGTGGTGTAATGATGTAACAATGGTTACACAATGACACAGCCACGTTGTGTAATGATGTAACAATGGTTACAAAATGACAGAGCCATGTTGTGTAATGGTGTAACAATGGTTACAAAATGACACATCCATGTGGTGTAATGATGTAACAATGGTTACAAAATGACACATCCTCGTGGTGTAATGGTGTAACAATGGTTACACAATGATACAGCCACTTTGTGTAATGGTGTAACAATGGTTACAAAATGACACAGCCTCATGGTGTAATGGTGTAACAATGGTTACAAAATGACACATCCTTGTGGTGTAATGGTGTAATAATGGTTACACAATTATACAGCCACGTTGTGTAATGGTGTAACAAAGGTTGCACAATGACACAGCCTCATGTGTAATGATGTAACAGTGGTTACAAAATGACACAGCCACGTCGTGTAATGATGTAACAATGGTTACAAAATGACACAGCCAGGTTGTGTAATGATGTAACATTGGTTACGTAATGATACAGCCACATTGTGTAATGGTGTAACAATGGTTATGCAATGACACAGCCTAGTGGCGTAATGGTGTAACAATGGTTAAAACATGACACAGTCTCGTTGTGTAATGGTGTAACAATGGTTACAAAATGACGCAGCCTCATGCTGTAATGGTGTTACAATGGTTACAAAATGACACAGTCACGGTGTGTAATGGTGTAACAATGGTTACAAAATGACGCAGCCTCATGCTGTAATGGTGTTACAATGGTTACAAAATGACACAGCCACGGTGTGTAATGGTGTAACAATGGTTACAAAATCACACAGCCTCGTTGTGTAATGGTGTAACAATGGTTACAAAATGACGCAGCCTCATGCTGTAATGGTGTTACAATGGTTACAAAATGACAGAGCTACATTGTGTAATGGTGTAACAATGGTTACACAATGACACAGCCGTGTGGTGTAATGATGTAACAATGGTTACACAATGACACAGCCACGTTGTGTAATGATGTAACAATGGTTACAAAATGACACATCCGTGTGGTGTAATGATGTAACAATGGTTACAAAATGACACATCCTCGTGGTGTAATGGTGTAACAATGGTTACACAATGATACAGCCACTTTGTGTAATGGTGTAACAATGGTTACAAAATGACACAGCCTCATGGTGTAATGGTGTAACAATGGTTACAAAATGACACATCCTTGTGGTGTAATGGTGTAATAATGGTTACACAATTATACAGCCACGTTGTGTAATGGTGTAACAAAGGTTGCACAATGACACAGCCTCATGTGTAATGATGTAACAGTGGTTACAAAATGACACAGCCACGTCGTGTAATGATGTAACAATGGTTACAAAATGACACAGCCTCGTTGTGTAATGGTGTAACAATGGTTAAAACATGACACAGTCTCGTTGTGTAATGGTGTAACAATGGTTACAAAATGACGCAGCCTCATGCTGTAATGGTGTTACAATGGTTACAAAATGACACAGTCACGGTGTGTAATGGTGTAACAATGGTTACAAAATGACGCAGCCTCATGCTGTAATGGTGTTACAATGGTTACAAAATGACACAGCCACGGTGTGTAATGGTGTAACAATGGTTACAAAATCACACAGCCTCGTTGTGTAATGGTGTAACAATGGTTACAAAATGACGCAGCCTCATGCTGTAATGGTGTTACAATGGTTACAAAATGACAGAGCTACGTTGTGTAATGGTGTAACAATGGTTACACAATGACACAGCCGTGTGGTGTAATGATGTAACAATGGTTACACAATGACACAGCCACGTTGTGTAATGATGTAACAATGGTTACAAAATGACAGAGCCATGTTGTGTAATGGTGTAACAATGGTTACAAAATGACACATCCATGTGGTGTAATGATGTAACAATGGTTACAAAATGACACATCCTCGTGGTGTAATGGTGTAACAATGGTTACACAATGATACAGCCACTTTGTGTAATGGTGTAACAATGGTTACAAAATGACACAGCCTCATGGTGTAATGGTGTAACAATGGTTACAAAATGACACATCCTTGTGGTGTAATGGTGTAATAATGGTTACACAATTATACAGCCACGTTGTGTAATGGTGTAACAAAGGTTGCACAATGACACAGCCTCATGTGTAATGATGTAACAGTGGTTACAAAATGACACAGCCACGTCGTGTAATGATGTAACAATGGTTACAAAATGACACAGCCAGGTTGTGTAATGATGTAACATTGGTTACGTAATGATACAGCCACATTGTGTAATGGTGTAACAATGGTTATGCAATGACACAGCCTAGTGGCGTAATGGTGTAACAATGGTTGCACAATGACACAGCCACTTTGTGTAATGATGTAACAATGGTTGCACAATGACACAGCCATGTTGCGTAATGGTGTAACCATGGTTACACAATGACAGCCACGTTGCATAATGGTGTAACAATGGTTACACAATGACACAGCCACGTTGTTTAATGGTGTAACAATGGTTACACAATGACAGCCTCGTTGTGTAATGGTGTAACAATGGTTACGCAATGAAACAGCCATGTCCGTAATGGTGTAACAATGGTTGCAAAATGACACAGCCGCGTTGTGTAATGGTGTAACAATGGTTATAAAATGACAATGCCACGTTGTGTAATGGTTTAACAATGGTTGCACAATTACACAGCCACATTGTGTGATGGTGTAACAATGGTTACAAAATGACACAGCCACGTTGTCTAAAGGTGTAACACAGGTTACACAATGACACAGCCACGTTGTGTAATGGTGTAACAATGGTTGCACAATGACACAGCCTCGTGGTGTAATGGTGTAACAATGGTTACAAAATGACACAGCCTCTTGGCGTAATGGTGTAACAATGGTTACACAATGACACAGCCTCGTGGTGTAATGGTGTACCAATGGTTACAAAATGACAGCCTCATGGTGTAATGGTGTAACAATGGTTACACAATCACACAGCCATGTTGTGTAATGGTGTAACACTGGTTGCACAATGACACAGCCTCTTGGTGTAATGGTGTAACAATGGTTACAAAATGACACAGCCTCATGGTTTAATGGTGTAACAATGGTTACACAATGACACAGCCACGTTGTGTATAGTTGTAACAAAGGTTACACAATGACACATCCACGTTGTGTAATGGTGTAACAATGGTTACAAAATGACACAACCTTGTGGTGTAATGGTGTAACAATGGTTACAAAATGACACATCCTCGTGGTGTAATGGTGTAACAATGTTTACACAATGACACAGCCACTTTGTGTAATGGTGTAACAATGGTTACAAAATGACACAGCGTCATGCTGTAATGGTGTAACAATGGTTACAAAATGACACAGCCACGGTGTGTAATGGTGTAACAATGGTTACAAAATGACACTGCAACGTTGTGTACTGGTGTAACAATGGTTACAAAATGACACAGCCTCGTGTAATGGTGTAACAATGGTTACAAAATGACACAGCCTCGTTGTGTAATGGTGTAACAATGGTTACAAAATGACGCAGCCTCATGCTGTAATGGTGTTACAATGGTTACAAAATGACACAGCCACGGTGTGTAATGGTGTAACAATGGTTACAAAATGAGGCAGCCTCATGCTGTAATGGTGTTACAATGGTTACAAAATGACACAGCCACATGTTGTAATGGTGTTACAATGGTTACAAAATGACACAGCCACGGTGTGTAATGGTCTAACAATGGTTACAAAATGACACAGCCTCGTTGTGTAACGGTGTAACAATGGTTAAAAAATGACACAGCCACGGTGTGTAATGGTGTAACAATGGTTACAAAATGACACAGCCTCGTTGTGTAATGGTGTAACAATGGTTACAGAATGACACAGCCACGGTGTGTAATGGTGTAACAATGGTTACAAAATGACACAGCCTCGTTGTGTAATGGTGTAACAATGGTAACAAAATGACACAGCCTCGTTGTGTAATGGTGTAACAATGGTTACACAACGACACAGCCTGGTGGTGTAATGGTGTAACAATGGTTACACAATGACACAGCCACGTTGTGTAATGATGTAACAATGGTTACAAAATGACAGAGCCATGTTGTGTAATGGTGTAACAATGGTTACAAAATGACACATCCGTGTGGTGTAATGATGTAACAATGGTTACAAAATGACACATCCTCGTGGTGTAATGGTGTAACAATGGTTACACAATGATACAGCCACTTTGTGTAATGGTGTAACAATGGTTACAAAATGACACAGCCTCATGGTGTAATGGTGTAACAATGGTTACAAAATGACACATCCTTGTGGTGTAATGGTGTAATAATGGTTACACAATTATACAGCCACGTTGTGTAATGGTGTAACAAAGGTTGCACAATGACACAGCCTCATGTGTAATGATGTAACAGTGGTTACAAAATGACACAGCCACGTCGTGTAATGATGTAACAATGGTTACAAAATGACACAGCCTCGTTGTGTAATGGTGTAACAATGGTTAAAACATGACACAGTCTCGTTGTGTAATGGTGTAACAATGGTTACAAAATGACGCAGCCTCATGCTGTAATGGTGTTACAATGGTTACAAAATGACACAGTCACGGTGTGTAATGGTGTAACAATGGTTACAAAATGACGCAGCCTCATGCTGTAATGGTGTTACAATGGTTACAAAATGACACAGCCACGGTGTGTAATGGTGTAACAATGGTTACAAAATCACACAGCCTCGTTGTGTAATGGTGTAACAATGGTTACAAAATGACGCAGCCTCATGCTGTAATGGTGTTACAATGGTTACAAAATGACAGAGCTACGTTGTGTAATGGTGTAACAATGGTTACACAATGACACAGCCGTGTGGTGTAATGATGTAACAATGGTTACACAATGACACAGCCACGTTGTGTAATGATGTAACAATGGTTACAAAATGACAGAGCCATGTTGTGTAATGGTGTAACAATGGTTACAAAATGACACATCCATGTGGTGTAATGATGTAACAATGGTTACAAAATGACACATCCTCGTAGTGTAATGGTGTAACAATGGTTACACAATGATACAGCCACTTTGTGTAATGGTGTAACAATGGTTACAAAATGACACAGCCTCATGGTGTAATGGTGTAACAATGGTTACAAAATGACACATCCTTGTGGTGTAATGGTGTAATAATGGTTACACAATTATACAGCCACGTTGTGTAATGGTGTAACAAAGGTTGCACAATGACACAGCCTCATGTGTAATGATGTAACAGTGGTTACAAAATGACACAGCCACGTCGTGTAATGATGTAACAATGGTTACAAAATGACACAGCCAGGTTGTGTAATGATGTAACATTGGTTACGTAATGATACAGCCACATTGTGTAATGGTGTAACAATGGTTATGCAATGACACAGCCTAGTGGCGTAATGGTGTAACAATGGTTACACAACGACACAGCCTGGTGGTGTAATGGTGTAACAATGGTAACAAAATGACACAGCCTCGTTGTGTAATGGTGTAACAATGGTTACACAACAACACAGCCTGGTGGTGTAATGGTGTAACAATGGTTACAAAATGACACAGCCTCGTTGTGTAATGGTGTAACAATGATTACAAAATGACACAGCCTCGTTGTGTAATGGTGTTACAATGGTTACAAAATGACACAGCCACGTTGTGTGATGGTGTAACAATGGTTACAAAATGATGCAGCCTCATGCTGTAATGGTGTAACAATGGTTACAAAATGACACTGCAACGTTGTGTAATGGTGTAACAATGGTTACAAAATGACACAGCCTCGTGTAATGGTGTAACAATGGTTACAAAATGACACAGCCTCGTTGTGTAATGGTGTAACAATGGTTACAAAATGAGGCAGCCTCATGCTGTAATGGTGTTACAATGGTTACAAAATGACACAGCCACGGTGTGTAATGGTGTAACAATGGTTACAAAATGAGGCAGCCTCATGCTGTAATGGTGTTACAATGGTTACAAAATGACACAGCCACATGCTGTAATGGTGTTACAATGGTTACAAAATGACACAGCCACGGTGTGTAATGGTGTAACAATGGTTACAAAATGACACAGCCTCGTTGTGTAACGGTGTAACAATGGTTAAAAAATGACACAGCCACGGTGTGTAATGGTGTAACAATGGTTACAAAATGACATAGCCTCGTTGTGTAATGGTGTAACAATGGTTACAGAATGACACAGCCACGGTGTGTAATGGTGTAACAATGGTTACAAAATGACACAGCCTCGTTGTGTAATGGTGTAACAATGGTAACAAAATGACACAGCCTCGTTGTGTAATGGTGTAACAATGGTTACACAACGACACAGCCTGGTGGTGTAATGGTGTAACAATGGTTACAAAATGACACAGCCTCATTGTGTAATGATGTAACAATGGTTACAAAATGACACAGCCTCGTTGTGTAATGGTGTAACAATGGTTACAAAATGACACAGCCTCGTTGTGTAATGGTGTTACAATGGTTACAAAATGACACAGCCACGTTGTGTAATGGTGTAACAATGGTTACAAAATGATGCAGCCTCATGCTGTAATGGTGTTACACTGGTTACAAAATGACACAGCCTCGTTGTGTAATGATGTAACAATGGTTACAACACAGCCTCGTTGTGTAATGATGTAACAATGGTTACAAAATGACGCAGCCACGGTGTGTAATGGTGTAACAATGGTTACAAAATGACAGCCACGGTGTGTAATGGTGTTACAATGGTTACAAAATGACACAGCCTCGTTGTGTAATGGTGTAACAATGGTTACAAAATGACACAGCCTTGTTGTGTAATGGTGTAACAATAGTTACAAAATGACGCAGCCTCATGCTGTAATGGTGTTACAATGATTACAAAATGACCCAGCCACGGTGTGTAATGGTGTAACAATGGTTACAAAATGACACAGCCACGGTGTGTAATGGTGTAACAATGGTTACAAAATGACACAGCCTCGTTGTGTAATGGTGTAACAATGGTTAAAACATGACACAGTCTCGTTGTGTAATGGTGTAACAATGGTTACAAAATGACGCAGCCTCATGCTGTAATGGTGTTACAATGGTTACAAAATGACACAGTCACGGTGTGTAATGGTGTAACAATGGTTACAAAATGACGCAGCCTCATGCTGTAATGGTGTTACAATGGTTACAAAATGACACAGCCACGGTGTGTAATGGTGTAACAATGGTTACAAAATCACACAGCCTCGTTGTGTAATGGTGTAACAATGGTTACAAAATGACGCAGCCTCATGCTGTAATGGTGTTACAATGGTTACAAAATGACAGACCTACGTTGTGTAATGGTGTAACAATGGTTACACAATGACACAGCCGTGTGGTGTAATGATGTAACAATGGTTACACAATGACACAGCCACGTTGTGTAATGATGTAACAATGGTTACAAAATGACAGAGCCATGTTGTGTAATGGTGTAACAATGGTTACAAAATGACACATCCGTGTGGTGTAATGATGTAACAATGGTTACAAAATGACACATCCTCGTGGTGTAATGGTGTAACAATGGTTACTCAATGATACAGCCACTTTGTGTAATGGTGTAACAATGGTTACAAAATGACACAGCCTCATGGTGTAATGGTGTAACAATGGTTACAAAATGACACATCCTTGTGGTGTAATGGTGTAATAATGGTTACACAATTATACAGCCACGTTGTGTAATGGTGTAACAAAGGTTGCACAATGACACAGCCTCATGTGTAATGATGTAACAGTGGTTACAAAATGACACAGCCACGTCGTGTAATGATGTAACAATGGTTACAAAATGACACAGCCTCGTTGTGTAATGGTGTAACAATGGTTAAAACATGACACAGTCTCGTTGTGTAATGGTGTAACAATGGTTACAAAATGACGCAGCCTCATGCTGTAATGGTGTTACAATGGTTACAAAATGACACAGTCACGGTGTGTAATGGTGTAACAATGGTTACAAAATGACGCAGCCTCATGCTGTAATGGTGTTACAATGGTTACAAAATGACACAGCCACGGTGTGTAATGGTGTAACAATGGTTACAAAATCACACAGCCTCGTTGTGTAATGGTGTAACAATGGTTACAAAATGACGCAGCCTCATGCTGTAATGGTGTTACAATGGTTACAAAATGACAGAGCTACGTTGTGTAATGGTGTAACAATGGTTACACAATGACACAGCCGTGTGGTGTAATGATGTAACAATGATTACACAATGACACAGCCACGTTGTGTAATGATGTAACAATGGTTACAAAATGACAGAGCCATGTTGTGTAATGGTGTAACAATGGTTACAAAATGACACATCCATGTGGTGTAATGATGTAACAATGGTTACAAAATGACACATCCTCGTGGTGTAATGGTGTAACAATGGTTACACAATGATACAGCCACTTTGTGTAATGGTGTAACAATGGTTACAAAATGACACAGCCTCATGGTGTAATGGTGTAACAATGGTTACAAAATGACACATCCTTGTGGTGTAATGGTGTAATAATGGTTACACAATTATACAGCCACGTTGTGTAATGGTGTAACAAAGGTTGCACAATGACACAGCCTCATGTGTAATGATGTAACAGTGGTTACAAAATGACACAGCCACGTCGTGTAATGATGTAACAATGGTTACAAAATGACACAGCCAGGTTGTGTAATGATGTAACATTGGTTACGTAATGATACAGCCACATTGTGTAATGGTGTAACAATGGTTATGCAATGACACAGCCTAGTGGCGTAATGGTGTAACAATGGTTGCACAATGACACAGCCACTTTGTGTAATGATGTAACAATGGTTGCACAATGACACAGCCATGTTGCGTAATGGTGTAACCATGGTTACACAATGACAGCCACGTTGCATAATGGTGTAACAATGGTTACACAATGACACAGCCACGTTGTTTAATGGTGTAACAATGGTTACACAATGACAGCCTCGTTGTGTAATGGTGTAACAATGGTTACGCAATGAAACAGCCATGTCCGTAATGGTGTAACAATGGTTGCAAAATGACACAGCCGCGTTGTGTAATGGTGTAACAATGGTTATAAAATGACAATGCCACGTTGTGTAATGGTTTAACAATGGTTGCACAATTACACAGCCACATTGTGTGATGGTGTAACAATGGTTACAAAATGACACAGCCACGTTGTCTAAAGGTGTAACACAGGTTACACAATGACACAGCCACGTTGTGTAATGGTGTAACAATGGTTGCACAATGACACAGCCTCGTGGTGTAATGGTGTAACAATGGTTACAAAATGACACAGCCTCTTGGCGTAATGGTGTAACAATGGTTACACAATGACACAGCCTCGTGGTGTAATGGTGTACCAATGGTTACAAAATGACAGCCTCATGGTGTAATGGTGTAACAATGGTTACACAATCACACAGCCATGTTGTGTAATGGTGTAACACTGGTTGCACAATGACACAGCCTCTTGGTGTAATGGTGTAACAATGGTTACAAAATGACACAGCCTCATGGTTTAATGGTGTAACAATGGTTACACAATGACACAGCCACGTTGTGTATAGTTGTAACAAAGGTTACACAATGACACATCCACGTTGTGTAATGGTGTAACAATGGTTACAAAATGACACAACCTTGTGGTGTAATGGTGTAACAATGGTTACAAAATGACACATCCTCGTGGTGTAATGGTGTAACAATGTTTACACAATGACACAGCCACTTTGTGTAATGGTGTAACAATGGTTACAAAATGACACAGCCTCATGCTGTAATGGTGTAACAATGGTTACAAAATGACACAGCCACGGTGTGTAATGGTGTAACAATGGTTACAAAATGACACTGCAACGTTGTGTACTGGTGTAACAATGGTTACAAAATGACACAGCCTCGTGTAATGGTGTAACAATGGTTACAAAATGACACAGCCTCGTTGTGTAATGGTGTAACAATGGTTACAAAATGACGCAGCCTCATGCTGTAATGGTGTTACAATGGTTACAAAATGACACAGCCACGGTGTGTAATGGTGTAACAATGGTTACAAAATGAGGCAGCCTCATGCTGTAATGGTGTTACAATGGTTACAAAATGACACAGCCACATGTTGTAATGGTGTTACAATGGTTACAAAATGACACAGCCACGGTGTGTAATGGTCTAACAATGGTTACAAAATGACACAGCCTCGTTGTGTAACGGTGTAACAATGGTTAAAAAATGACACAGCCACGGTGTGTAATGGTGTAACAATGGTTACAAAATGACACAGCCTCGTTGTGTAATGGTGTAACAATGGTTACAGAATGACACAGCCACGGTGTGTAATGGTGTAACAATGGTTACAAAATGACACAGCCTCGTTGTGTAATGGTGTAACAATGGTAACAAAATGACACAGCCTCGTTGTGTAATGGTGTAACAATGGTTACACAACGACACAGCCTGGTGGTGTAATGGTGTAACAATGGTTACACAATGACACAGCCACGTTGTGTAATGATGTAACAATGGTTACAAAATGACAGAGCCATGTTGTGTAATGGTGTAACAATGGTTACAAAATGACACATCCGTGTGGTGTAATGATGTAACAATGGTTACAAAATGACACATCCTCGTGGTGTAATGGTGTAACAATGGTTACACAATGATACAGCCACTTTGTGTAATGGTGTAACAATGGTTACAAAATGACACAGCCTCATGGTGTAAAGGTGTAACAATGGTTACAAAATGACACATCCTTGTGGTGTAATGGTGTAATAATGGTTACACAATTATACAGCCACGTTGTGTAATGGTGTAACAAAGGTTGCACAATGACACAGCCTCATGTGTAATGATGTAACAGTGGTTACAAAATGACACAGCCACGTCGTGTAATGATGTAACAATGGTTACAAAATGACACAGCCTCGTTGTGTAATGGTGTAACAATGGTTAAAACATGACACAGTCTCGTTGTGTAATGGTGTAACAATGGTTACAAAATGACGCAGCCTCATGCTGTAATGGTGTTACAATGGTTACAAAATGACACAGTCACGGTGTGTAATGGTGTAACAATGGTTACAAAATGACGCAGCCTCATGCTGTAATGGTGTTACAATGGTTACAAAATGACACAGCCACGGTGTGTAATGGTGTAACAATGGTTACAAAATCACACAGCCTCGTTGTGTAATGGTGTAACAATGGTTACAAAATGACGCAGCCTCATGCTGTAATGGTGTTACAATGGTTACAAAATGACAGAGCTACGTTGTGTAATGGTGTAACAATGGTTACACAATGACACAGCCGTGTGGTGTAATGATGTAACAATGGTTACACAATGACACAGCCACGTTGTGTAATGATGTAACAATGGTTACAAAATGACAGAGCCATGTTGTGTAATGGTGTAACAATGGTTACAAAATGACACATCCATGTGGTGTAATGATGTAACAATGGTTACAAAATGACACATCCTCGTAGTGTAATGGTGTAACAATGGTTACACAATGATACAGCCACTTTGTGTAATGGTGTAACAATGGTTACAAAATGACACAGCCTCATGGTGTAATGGTGTAACAATGGTTACAAAATGACACATCCTTGTGGTGTAATGGTGTAATAATGGTTACACAATTATACAGCCACGTTGTGTAATGGTGTAACAAAGGTTGCACAATGACACAGCCTCATGTGTAATGATGTAACAGTGGTTACAAAATGACACAGCCACGTCGTGTAATGATGTAACAATGGTTACAAAATGACACAGCCAGGTTGTGTAATGATGTAACATTGGTTACGTAATGATACAGCCACATTGTGTAATGGTGTAACAATGGTTATGCAATGACACAGCCTAGTGGCGTAATGGTGTAACAATGGTTACACAACGACACAGCCTGGTGGTGTAATGGTGTAACAATGGTAACAAAATGACACAGCCTCGTTGTGTAATGGTGTAACAATGGTTACACAACAACACAGCCTGGTGGTGTAATGGTGTAACAATGGTTACAAAATGACACAGCCTCGTTGTGTAATGGTGTAACAATGATTACAAAATGACACAGCCTCGTTGTGTAATGGTGTTACAATGGTTACAAAATGACACAGCCACGTTGTGTGATGGTGTAACAATGGTTACAAAATGATGCAGCCTCATGCTGTAATGGTGTAACAATGGTTACAAAATGACACTGCAACGTTGTGTAATGGTGTAACAATGGTTACAAAATGACACAGCCTCGTGTAATGGTGTAACAATGGTTACAAAATGACACAGCCTCGTTGTGTAATGGTGTAACAATGGTTACAAAATGAGGCAGCCTCATGCTGTAATGGTGTTACAATGGTTACAAAATGACACAGCCACGGTGTGTAATGGTGTAACAATGGTTACAAAATGAGGCAGCCTCATGCTGTAATGGTGTTACAATGGTTACAAAATGACACAGCCACATGCTGTAATGGTGTTACAATGGTTACAAAATGACACAGCCACGGTGTGTAATGGTGTAACAATGGTTACAAAATGACACAGCCTCGTTGTGTAACGGTGTAACAATGGTTAAAAAATGACACAGCCACGGTGTGTAATGGTGTAACAATGGTTACAAAATGACATAGCCTCGTTGTGTAATGGTGTAACAATGGTTACAGAATGACACAGCCACGGTGTGTAATGGTGTAACAATGGTTACAAAATGACACAGCCTCGTTGTGTAATGGTGTAACAATGGTAACAAAATGACACAGCCTCGTTGTGTAATGGTGTAACAATGGTTACACAACGACACAGCCTGGTGGTGTAATGGTGTAACAATGGTTACAAAATGACACAGCCTCATTGTGTAATGATGTAACAATGGTTACAAAATGACACAGCCTCGTTGTGTAATGGTGTAACAATGGTTACAAAATGACACAGCCTCGTTGTGTAATGGTGTTACAATGGTTACAAAATGACACAGCCACGTTGTGTAATGGTGTAACAATGGTTACAAAATGATGCAGCCTCATGCTGTAATGGTGTTACACTGGTTACAAAATGACACAGCCTCGTTGTGTAATGATGTAACAATGGTTACAACACAGCCTCGTTGTGTAATGATGTAACAATGGTTACAAAATGACGCAGCCACGGTGTGTAATGGTGTAACAATGGTTACAAAATGACAGCCACGGTGTGTAATGGTGTTACAATGGTTACAAAATGACACAGCCTCGTTGTGTAATGGTGTAACAATGGTTACAAAATGACACAGCCTTGTTGTGTAATGGTGTAACAATAGTTACAAAATGACGCAGCCTCATGCTGTAATGGTGTTACAATGATTACAAAATGACCCAGCCACGGTGTGTAATGGTGTAACAATGGTTACAAAGTGACGCAGTCTCATGCTGTAATGGTGTTACAATGGTTACAAAATGACACAGCCTTGTGTAATGGTGTAACAATGGTTACAAAATGACACAGCCACGTTGTGTAATGGTGTAACAATGGTTACACAATGACACAGCCACATTGTGTAATGGTGTAACAATGGTTACAAAATGACACAGCCTTGTGTAATGGTGTAACAATGGTTACAAAATGACACAGCCACGTTGTGTAATGGTGTAACAATGGTTACAAAATGACACAACCTTGTGGTGTAATGGTGTAACAATGGTTACAAAATGACACATCCTCGTGGTGTAATGGTGTAACAATGTTTACACAATGACACAGCCACTTTGTGTAATGGTGTAACAATGGTTACAAAATGACTCAGCCTCTTGGCGTAATGGTGTAACAATGGTTACAAAATGACACAGCCTCGTTGCGTAATGATGTAACAATGGCTACAAAATGACACAGCCTCGTTGTGTAATGGTGTAACAATGGTTACAAAATGACACAGCCTCGTTGTGTAATGATGTAACAATGGTTACAAAATGACACAGCCTCGTTGTGTAATGGTGTAACAATGGTTACAGAATGACACAGCCACGGTGTGTAATGGTGTAACAATGGTTACAAAATGACACAGCCTCGTTGTGTAATGGTGTAACAATGGTTAAAACATGACACAGTCTCGTTGTGTAATGGTGTAACAATGGTTACAAAATGACGCAGCCTCATGCTGTAATGGTGTTACAATGGTTACAAAATGACACAGTCACGGTGTGTAATGGTGTAACAATGGTTACAAAATGACGCAGCCTCATGCTGTAATGGTGTTACAATGGTTACAAAATGACACAGCCTCGTTGTGTAATGGTGTTACAATGGTTACAAAATGACACAGCCACGTTGTGTAATGGTGTAACAATGGTTACAAAATGATGCAGCCTCATGCTGTAATGGTGTTACACTGGTTACAAAATGACACAGCCTCGTTGTGTAATGATGTAACAATGGTTACAAAATGACACAGCCTCGTTGTGTAATGATGTAACAATGGTTACAAAATGACGCAGCCACGGTGTGTAATGGTGTAACAATGGTTACAAAATGACAGCCACGGTGTGTAATGGTGTTACAATGGTTACAAAATGACACAGCCTCGTTGTGTAATGGTGTAACAATAGTTACAAAATGACGCAGCCTCATGCTGTAATGGTGTTACAATGATTACAAAATGACCCAGCCACGGTGTGTAATGGTGTAACAATGGTTACAAAGTGACGCAGCCTCATGCTGTAATGGTGTTACAATGGTTACAAAATGACACAGCCACATGCTGTAATGGTGTTACAATGGTTACAAAATGACACAGCCTTGTGTAATGGTGTAACAATGGTTACAAAATGACACAGCCACATTGTGTAATGGTGTAACAATGGTTACAAAATGACACAGCCTTTTGTAATGGTGTAACAATGGTTACAAAATGACACAGCCACGTTGTGTAATGATGTAACAATGGTTACAAAATGACGCAGCCACGGTGTGTAATGGTGTAACAATGGTTACAAAATGACACAGCCACGGTGTGTAATGGTGTAACAATGGTTACAAAATGACACGGCCTCGTTGTGTAATGGTGTAACAATGGTTAAAACATGACACAGTCTCGTTGTGTAATGGTGTAACAATGGTTACAAAATGACGCAGCCTCATGCTGTAATGGTGTTACAATGGTTACAAAATGACACAGTCACGGTGTGTAATGGTGTAACAATGGTTACAAAATGACGCAGCCTCATGCTGTAATGGTGTTACAATGGTTACAAAATGACACAGCCACGGTGTGTAATGGTGTAACAATGGTTACAAAATCACACAGCCTCGTTGTGTAATGGTGTAACAATGGTTACAAAATGACGCAGCCTCATGCTGTAATGGTGTTACAATGGTTACAAAATGACAGACCTACGTTGTGTAATGGTGTAACAATGGTTACACAATGACACAGCCGTGTGGTGTAATGATGTAACAATGGTTACACAATGACACAGCCACGTTGTGTAATGATGTAACAATGGTTACAAAATGACAGAGCCATGTTGTGTAATGGTGTAACAATGGTTACAAAATGACAAATCCGTGTGGTGTAATGATGTAACAATGGTTACAAAATGACACATCCTCGTGGTGTAATGGTGTAACAATGGTTACTCAATGATACAGCCACTTTGTGTAATGGTGTAACAATGGTTACAAAATGACACAGCCTCATGGTGTAATGGTGTAACAATGGTTACAAAATGACACATCCTTGTGGTGTAATGGTGTAATAATGGTTACACAATTATACAGCCACGTTGTGTAATGGTGTAACAAAGGTTGCACAATGACACAGCCTCATGTGTAATGATGTAACAGTGGTTACAAAATGACACAGCCACGTCGTGTAATGATGTAACAATGGTTACAAAATGACACAGCCAGGTTGTGTAATGATGTAACAGTGGTTACGTAATGATACAGCCACATTGTGTAATGGTGTAACAATGGTTATGCAAGGACACAGCCTAGTGGCATAATGGTGTAACAATGGTTGCACAATGACACAGCCACTTTGTGTAATGATGTAACAATGGTTGCACAATGACACAGCCATGTTGCGTAATGGTGTAACCATGGTTACACAATGACAGCCACGTTGCATAATGGTGTAACAATGGTTACACAATGACACAGCCACGTTGTTTAATGGTGTAACAATGGTTACACAATGACAGCCTCGTTGTGTAATGGTGTAACAATGGTTACGCAATGACACAGCCATGTCCGTAATGGTGTAACAATGGTTGCAAAATGACACAGCCGCGTTGTGTAATGGTGTAACAATGGTTATAAAATGACAATGCCTTGTTGTGTAATGGTTTAACAATGGTTGCACAATTACACAGCCACATTGTGTGATGGTGTAACAATGGTTACAAAATGACACAGCCACGTTGTCTAAAGGTGTAACACAGGTTACACAATGACACAGCCACGTTGTGTAATGGTGTAACAATGGTTGCACAATGACACAGCCTCGTGGTGTAATGGTGTAACAATGGTTACAAAATGACACAGCCTCTTGGCGTAATGGTGTAACAATGGTTACACAATGACACAGCCTCGTGGTGTAATGGTGTACCAATGGTTACAAAATGACAGCCTCATGGTGTAATGGTGTAACAATGGTTACACAATGACACAGCCATGTTGTGTAATGGTGTAACACTGGTTGCACAATGACACAGCCTCTTGGTGTAATGGTGTAACAATGGTTACAAAATGACACAGCCTCATGGTTTAATGGTGTAACAATGGTTACACAATGACACAGCCACGTTGTGTATAGTTGTAACAAAGGTTACACAATGACACATCCACGTTGTGTAATGGTGTAACAATGGTTACAAAATGACACAACCTTGTGGTGTAATGGTGTAACAAAGGTTACAAAATGACACATCCTCGTGGTGTAATGGTGTAACAATGTTTACACAATGACACAGCCACTTTGTGTAATGGTGTAACAATGGTTACAAAATGACACAGCCTCATGCTGTAATGGTGTAACAATGGTTACAAAATGACACAGCCACGGTGTGTAATGGTGTAACAATGGTTACAAAATGACACTGCAACGTTGTGTATTGGTGTAACAATGGTTACAAAATGACACAGCCTCGTGTAATGGTGTAACAATGGTTACAAAATGACACAGCCTCGTTGTGTAATGGTGTAACAATGGTTACAAAATGACGCAGCCTCATGCTGTAATGGTGTTACAATGGTTACAAAATGACACAGCCACGGTGTGTAATGGTGCAACAATGGTTACAAAATGAGGCAGCCTCATGCTGTAATGGTGTTACAATGGTTACAAAATGACACAGCCACATGCTGTAATGGTGTTACAATGGTTACAAAATGACACAGCCACGGTGTGTAATGGTCTAACAATGGTTACAAAATG
Source organism: Lissotriton helveticus (assembly GCF_964261635.1). NCBI lineage: Eukaryota > Metazoa > Chordata > Amphibia > Caudata > Salamandridae > Lissotriton > Lissotriton helveticus. The sequence goes on from NC_136068.1 coordinate 1,942,191,232, forward strand.
ACACAGCCTCGTTGTGTAACGGTGTAACAATGGTTAAAAAATGACACAGCCACGGTGTGTAATGGTGTAACAATGGTTACAAAATGACACAGCCTCGTTGTGTAATGGTGTAACAATGGTCACAGAATGACACAGCCACGGTGTGTAATGGTGTAACAATGGTTACAAAATGACACAGCCTCGTTGTGTAATGGTGTAACAATGGTAACAAAATGACACAGCCTCGTTGTGTAATGGTGTAACAATGGTTACACAACGACACAGCCTGGTGGTGTAATGGTGTAACAATGGTTACAAAATGACACAGCCTCATTGTGTAATGATGTAACAATGGTTACAAAATGACACAGCCTCGTTGTGTAATGGTGTAACAATGGTTACAAAATGACACAGCCTCGTTGTGTAATGGTGTTACAATGGTTACAAAATGACACAGCCACGTTGTGTAATGGTGTAACAATGGTTACAAAATGATGCAGCCTCATGCTGTAATGGTGTTACACTGGTTACAAAATGACACAGCCTCGTTGTGTAATGATGTAACAATGGTTACAAAATGACACAGCCTCGTTGTGTAATGATGTAACAATGGTTACAAAATGACGCAGCCACGGTGTGTAATGGTGTAACAATGGTTACAAAATGACAGCCACGGTGTGTAATGGTGTTACAATGGTTACAAAATGACACAGCCTCGTTGTGTAATGGTGTAACAATGGTTACAAAATGACACAGCCTCGTTGTGTAATGGTGTAACAATAGTTACAAAATGACGCAGCCTCATGCTGTAATGGTGTTACAATGATTACAAAATGACCCAGCCACGGTGTGTAATGGTGTAACAATGGTTACAAAGTGACGCAGCCTCATGCTGTAATGGTGTTACAATGGTTACAAAATGACACAGCCACATGCTGTAATGGTGTTACAATGGTTACAAAATGACACAGCCTTGTGTAATGGTGTAACAATGGTTACAAAATGACACAGCCACGTTGTGTAATGGTGTAACAATGGTTACACAATGACACAGACACATTGTGTAATGGTGTAACAATGGTTACAAAATGACACAGCCTTGTGTAATGGTGTAACAATGGTTACAAAATGACACAGCCACGTTGTGTAATGGTGTAACAATGGTTACAAAATGACACATCCTCGTGGTGTAATGGTGTAACAATGGTTACAAAATGACACATCCTCGTGGTGTAATGGTGTAACAATGTTTACACAATGACACAGCCACTTTGTGTAATGGTGTAACAATGGTTACAAAATGACTCAGCCTCTTGGCGTAATGGTGTAACAATGGTTACAAAATGACACAGCCTCGTTGCGTAATGATGTAACAATGGCTACAAAATGACACAGCCTCGTTGTGTAATGGTGTAACAATGGTTACAAAATGACACAGCCTCGTTGTGTAATGATGTAACAATGGTTACAAAATGACGCAGCCACGGTGTGTAATGGTGTAACAATGGTTACAAAATGACACAGCCACGGTGTGTAATGGTGTAACAATGGTTACAAAATGACACAGCCTCGTTGTGTAATGGTGTAACAATGGTTAAAACATGACACAGTCTCGTTGTGTAATGGTGTAACAATGGTTACAAAATGACGCAGCCTCATGCTGTAATGGTGTTACAATGGTTACAAAATGACACAGTCACGGTGTGTAATGGTGTAACAATGGTTACAAAATGACGCAGCCTCATGCTGTAATGGTGTTACAATGGTTACAAAATGACACAGCCACGGTGTGTAATGGTGTAACAATGGTTACAAAATCACACAGCCTCGTTGTGTAATGGTGTAACAATGGTTACAAAATGACGCAGCCTCATGCTGTAATGGTGTTACAATGGTTACAAAATGACAGAGCTACGTTGTGTAATGGTGTAACAATGGTTACACAATGACACAGCCGTGTGGTATAATGATGTAACAATGGTTACACAATGACACAGCCACGTTGTGTAATGATGTAACAATGGTTACAAAATGACAGAGCCATGTTGTGTAATGGTGTAACAATGGTTACAAAATGACACATCCGTGTGGTGTAATGATGTAACAATGGTTACAAAATGACACATCCTCGTGGTGTAATGGTGTAACAATGGTTACACAATGATACAGCCACTTTGTGTAATGGTGTAACAATGGTTACAAAATGACACAGCCTCATGGTGTAATGGTGTAACAATGGTTACAAAATGACACATCCTTGTGGTGTAATGGTGTAATAATGGTTACACAATTATACAGCCACGTTGTGTAATGGTGTAACAAAGGTTGCACAATGACACAGCCTCATGTGTAATGATGTAACAGTGGTTACAAAATGACACAGCCACGTCGTGTAATGATGTAACAATGGTTACAAAATGACACAGCCAGGTTGTGTAATGATGTAACATTGGTTACGTAATGATACAGCCACATTGTGTAATGGTGTAACAATGGTTATGCAATGACACAGCCTAGTGGCGTAATGGTGTAACAATGGTTGCACAATGACACAGCCACTTTGTGTAATGATGTAACAATGGTTGCACAATGACACAGCCATGTTGCGTAATGGTGTAACCATGGTTACACAATGACAGCCACGTTGCATAATGGTGTAACAATGGTTACACAATGACACAGCCACGTTGTTTAATGGTGTAACAATGGTTACACAATGACAGCCTCGTTGTGTAATGGTGTAACAATGGTTACGCAATGACACAGCCATGTCCGTAATGGTGTAACAATGGTTGCAAAATGACACAGCCGCGTTGTGTAATGGTGTAACAATGGTTATAAAATGACAATGCCTTGTTGTGTAATGGTTTAACAATGGTTGCACAATTACACAGCCACATTGTGTGATGGTGTAACAATGGTTACAAAATGACACAGCCACGTTGTCTAAAGGTGTAACACAGGTTACACAATGACACAGCCACGTTGTGTAATGGTGTAACAATGGTTGCACAATGACACAGCCTCGTGGTGTAATGGTGTAACAATGGTTACAAAATGACACAGCCTCTTGGCGTAATGGTGTAACAATGGTTACACAATGACACAGCCTCGTGGTGTAATGGTGTACCAATGGTTACAAAATGACAGCCTCATGGTGTAATGGTGTAACAATGGTTACACAATGACACAGCCATGTTGTGTAATGGTGTAACACTGGTTGCACAATGACACAGCCTCTTGGTGTAATGGTGTAACAATGGTTACAAAATGACACAGCCTCATGGTTTAATGGTGTAACAATGGTTACACAATGACACAGCCACGTTGTGTATAGTTGTAACAAAGGTTACACAATGACACATCCACGTTGTGTAATGGTGTAACAATGGTTACAAAATGACACAACCTTGTGGTGTAATGGTGTAACAAAGGTTACAAAATGACACATCCTCGTGGTGTAATGGTGTAACAATGTTTACACAATGACACAGCCACTTTGTGTAATGGTGTAACAATGGTTACAAAATGACACAGCCTCATGCTATAATGGTGTAACAATGGTTACAAAATGACACAGCCACGGTGTGTAATGGTGTAACAATGGTTACAAAATGACACTGCAACGTTGTGTATTGGTGTAACAATGGTTACAAAATGACACAGCCTCGTGTAATGGTGTAACAATGGTTACAAAATGACACAGCCTCGTTGTGTAATGGTGTAACAATGGTTACAAAATGACGCAGCCTCATGCTGTAATGGTGTTACAATGGTTACAAAATGACACAGCCACGGTGTGTAATGGTGTAACAATGGTTACAAAATGAGGCAGCCTCATGCTGTAATGGTGTTACAATGGTTACAAAATGACACAGCCACATGCTGTAATGGTGTTACAATGGTTACAAAATGACACAGCCACGGTGTGTAATGGTCTAACAATGGTTACAAAATGACACAGCCTCGTTGTGTAACGGTGTAACAATGGTTAAAAAATGACACAGCCACGGTGTGTAATGGTGTAACAATGGTTACAAAATGACACAGCCTCGTTGTGTAATGGTGTAACAATGGTCACAGAATGACACAGCCACGGTGTGTAATGGTGTAACAATGGTTACAAAATGACACAGCCTCGTTGTGTAATGGTGTAACAATGGTAACAAAATGACACAGCCTCGTTGTGTAATGGTGTAACAATGGTTACACAACGACACAGCCTGGTGGTGTAATGGTGTAACAATGGTTACAAAATGACACAGCCTCATTGTGTAATGATGTAACAATGGTTACAAAATGACACAGCCTCGTTGTGTAATGGTGTAACAATGGCGTTGTGTAATGGTGTTACAATGGTTACAAAATGACACAGCCACGTTGTGTAATGGTGTAACAATGGTTACAAAATGATGCAGCCTCATGCTGTAATGGTGTTACACTGGTTACAAAATGACACAGCCTCGTTGTGTAATGATGTAACAATGGTTACAAAATGACACAGCCTCGTTGTGTAATGATGTAACAATGGTTACAAAATGACGCAGCCACGGTGTGTAATGGTGTAACAATGGTTACAAAATGACAGCCACGGTGTGTAATGGTGTTACAATGGTTACAAAATGACACAGCCTCGTTGTGTAATGGTGTAACAATGGTTACAAAATGACACAGCCTCGTTGTGTAATGGTGTAACAATAGTTACAAAATGACGCAGCCTCATGCTGTAATGGTGTTACAATGATTACAAAATGACCCAGCCACGGTGTGTAATGGTGTAACAATGGTTACAAAGTGACGCAGCCTCATGCTGTAATGGTGTTACAATGGTTACAAAATGACACAGCCACATGCTGTAATGGTGTTACAATGGTTACAAAATGACACAGCCTTGTGTAATGGTGTAACAATGGTTACAAAATGACACAGCCACGTTGTGTAATGGTGTAACAATGGTTACACAATGACACAGCCACATTGTGTAATGGTGTAACAATGGTTACAAAATGACACAGCCTTGTGTAATGGTGTAACAATGGTTACAAAATGACACAGCCACGTTGTGTAATGGTGTAACAATGGTTACAAAATGACACATCCTCGTGGTGTAATGGTGTAACAATGGTTACAAAATGACACATCCTCGTGGTGTAATGGTGTAACAATGTTTACACAATGACACAGCCACTTTGTGTAATGGTGTAACAATGGTTACAAAATGACACAGCCTCGTTGCGTAATGATGTAACAATGGCTACAAAATGACACAGCCTCGTTGTGTAATGGTGTAACAATGGTTACAAAATGACACAGCCTCGTTGTGTAATGATGTAACAATGGTTACAAAATGACGCAGCCACGGTGTGTAATGGTGTAACAATGGTTACAAAATGACACAGCCACGGTGTGTAATGGTGTAACAATGGTTACAAAATGACACAGCCTCGTTGTGTAATGGTGTAACAATGGTTAAAACATGACACAGTCTCGTTGTGTAATGGTGTAACAATGGTTACAAAATGACGCAGCCTCATGCTGTAATGGTGTTACAATGGTTACAAAATGACACAGTCACGGTGTGTAATGGTGTAACAATGGTTAAAAAATGACGCAGCCTCATGCTGTAATGGTGTTACAATGGTTACAATATGACACAGCCACGGTGTGTAATGGTGTAACAATGGTTACAAAATCACACAGCCTCGTTGTGTAATGGTGTAACAATGGTTACAAAATGACGCAGCCTCATGCTGTAATGGTGTTACAATGGTTACAAAATGACAGAGCTACGTTGTGTAATGGTGTAACAATGGTTACACAATGACACAGCCGTGTGGTGTAATGATGTAACAATGGTTACACAATGACACAGCCACGTTGTGTAATGATGTAACAATGGTTACAAAATGACAGAGCCATGTTGTGTAATGGTGTAACAATGGTTACAAAATGACACATCCGTGTGGTGTAATGATGTAACAATGGTTACAAAATGACACATCCTCGTGGTGTAATGGTGTAACAATGGTTACACAATGATACAGCCACTTTGTGTAATGGTGTAACAATGGTTACAAAATGACACAGCCTCATGGTGTAATGGTGTAACAATGGTTACAAAATGACACATCCTTGTGGTGTAATGGTGTAATAATGGTTACACAATTATACAGCCACGTTGTGTAATGGTGTAACAAAGGTTGCACAATGACACAGCCTCATGTGTAATGATGTAACAGTGGTTACAAAATGACACAGCCACGTCGTGTAATGATGTAACAATGGTTACAAAATGACACAGCCAGGTTGTGTAATGATGTAACATTGGTTACGTAATGATACAGCCACATTGTGTAATGGTGTAACAATGGTTATGCAATGACACAGCCTAGTGGCGTAATGGTGTAACAATGGTTGCACAATGACACAGCCACTTTGTGTAATGATGTAACCATGGTTGCACAATGACACAGCCATGTTGCGTAATGGTGTAACCATGGTTACACAATGACAGCCACATTGCATAATGGTGTAACAATGGTTACACAATGACACAGCCACGTTGTTTAATGGTGTAACAATGGTTACACAATGACAGCCTCGTTGTGTAATGGTGTAACAATGGTTACGCAATGACACAGCCATGTCCGTAATGGTGTAACAATGGTTGCAAAATGACACAGCCGCGTTGTGTAATGGTGTAACAATGGTTATAAAATGACAATGCCACGTTGTGTAATGGTTTAACAATGGTTGCACAATTACACAGCCACATTGTGTGATGGTGTAACAATGGTTACAAAATGACACAGCCACGTTGTCTAAAGGTGTAACACAGGTTACACAATGACACAGCCACGTTGTGTAATGGTGTAACAATGGTTGCACAATGACACAGCCTCGTGGTGTAATGGTGTAACAATGGTTACAAAATGACACAGCCTCTTGGCGTAATGGTGTAACAATGGTTACACAATGACACAGCCTCGTGGTGTAATGGTGTACCAATGGTTACAAAATGACAGCCTCATGGTGTAATGGTGTAACAATGGTTACACAATGACACAGCCATGTTGTGTAATGGTGTAACACTGGTTGCACAATGACACAGCCTCTTGGTGTAATGGTGTAACAATGGTTACAAAATGACACAGCCTCATGGTTTAATGGTGTAACAATGGTTACACAATGACACAGCCACGTTGTGTATAGTTGTAACAAAGGTTACACAATGACACATCCACGTTGTGTAATGGTGTAACAATGGTTACAAAATGACACAGCCACGTTGTTTAATGGTGTAACAATGTAATGTAATGTAATGTAAATGCGTTTTATATAGCGCGAAATAGTTGACCAGAGGCGTCCAAGCACTGACATTGCAAAAAATTGTAAGTAGTAAAACCAATTAACACAGAGAGAGAGGAAAGTTTATTTATTGAACAGAAAGGTTTTCAGGTGTTGCCTGAACAAGTCAGGTCTGCATTAGACCTTAGTTGAAGGGGTAGGCTGTTCCACAGCTTAGCAGCGTTCAGGGAATAATCTAGCCCGGTTGACTTTGGGCACCGTGGCAAGGTATGCGCTAGCTGAGCGCAGCTGTCTGCTAGGGAGGTATGGGGTGATTAGGGAATGATTGATCAGAGGGCCGATTGCCCAGAAGGACTGGTGGGCAATACAGAGGGATTTGAAAGCAATCCTGTCTCTTACAGGAAGCCAGTGCAATCTTGCTAATCCAGGTTTAGCGGAGGACCTACGAGGAATTTGAAGCAGGGTCCGGACTGCGCAGTTTTGGATCACTTGTAACTTCCGCAGTGTGAAGTCAGGAGCACCCAGATAGAGTGCATTTCCAAAGTCCAGCCTAGAGTGGATCAATCCCTGTACAACAATTTGCCTAGCTTGGAAAGGTAACTGGGGGAGAATCTTTCTCAGCATTCTAATAATGCCAAAACAGGTAGCAGACAACTTAACAGCCTGATGGTTTAACGTTAGGGCACTATCCAGCCAAATGCCCAAGCTCTTAATGGCATCCTTTGGTACTGGAGGGGGACCCAGACAGGCCGGCCAGATGGAACTCAGCGAGGACGGGACTGAGCGTCCCAACATCATAACCTCTGTCTTGCCCCCATTAAGTTTGAGGCAAGACAGGGTCATCCAGCTGTTCACTTCGCTCAGACAGCCAGCCAGATCTACTATGGCCGTAGGGTCCTCAGCCTGTGTCAGAGAGACCACCAACTGGGTATCGTCCGCATAGGTGACGATCTTAATACCATATGGGCGGACGATACCTGCCAGTGGTCTCATATAGACGTTAAACAACGTCGGACTGAGCGAGGAGCCCTGTGGGACTCCACAGCCCAACGGTCTGCTGGTAGAGATGGTATTTCCCTCAAAAACCTGGAATGTTCTATTGGACAGAAATGGCCTGAGCCATTTCAGCACTCCTCCTTGGATCCCGATATCATGAAGACGCTGCAGTAAGATCTCATGGTTTACAGTGTCAAAAGCGGCACTCAGATCGAGGAGGATGACTGCCACCGATCCTCCCCGATCTAAGATGCCTCTTGTTTCTTCCAGAACTGACAACAAAGCCGATTCTGGGCGAAAACCGGTTTGTGAAGGGTCAAGCAGTTGATGATTTTCCAGAAAATTAGTCAAAAGGTTGTTAATGTGTTTTTCCAATATCTTACTGATCCAGGGGAGCAAGGAAATGGGACAGTAGTTGTTAAAATTATTCACGTCCATATTGGGTTTCTTCGCGAGTGCCCTCACCCTTGCCTGTTTCCATGCTGGTGGAACCATGTTGGTGGAAATTGAGGCATTTAGTACCTCCAACATGACCGGGAGGATGATGTGATTAACTGCCTTTAGGAAGCTCGGGGGTGCAGGGTCACTGGGAGAGCCCGATATGACCTGCGCCGTTAAAGTGGCCAGGAGGTCCTGGTGTAACAAAGGAAACTCGTCCAACACAGGTGGCAGATTGTCTGTTACACCCTGCTTGAAATGCTCCAGGATTTCACCTGAGACATTTGGGAGAATGGTTGGGAAGGATGAGTAAATGAGATCCACTTTGTTATAGAAGAAATCAGCTAACTCGTTACATCGGACTTATAAGTCGTCACTATTTACAGGGGACTGGGGAAGTTCAGTGAGACATTTTACTATCCGATAAATCTCCTTGGAACTAGAGCTGGCTTCAGAGATCTTTTGTGAGTAATACTGGGTCTGTGCTTTCTTTATTTCTGTCTTATAGTCCCTAATAGATTTCCTGTACAAAATTTTGTCTGGGTCAGTGTAGCCCAAACGCCATTTCCTCTCAAGCCTTTTGCACTTGCGTTTAAAATCCCTAAGTTCCTCCGAATACCAAGGGGCCGAGGTCCTAGATCTCTTTGCCCGAGTTATCTTAGATGGAAGTGTGGTATTCAATGATGTTGTTATCCAATTATTAAATTCTTCGTTGGCTAACAAGGGATCTGCACTAATCAATGGTGTAGTGGCTTGTAGTTCATCGGTCCATTTATCTAGTGGAAGTTTGGACCAGTTGCGAGCATTCCGTGCTCCTGGCCTCAGAGCAGGAGGTCTATGCGTGTGCCAGGTTAAAGGGACTAGACAGTGGTCTGTCCATGGGAGCACGATAGGGTGTTCGACTTCTAAATTGGGGCAGTTAATAAATATGGGGTCCAGCAGGTGCCCTTTCATATGTGTAGAGGATCTGACTAGCTGCGATAGCTGCAGAGCGGACAGATCGGCGATAAGCTCTTGGGCTGTATAATCAGCTAAGTTCTCAAAATGCATATTTAGGTCGACCAGTAGTGTATAGTTGGCGGAGGTGGAGGCTAGGTCTGCAACAGCCGAGGGTAGAGAATATACAAACTGTCTAAGCGAACCCGGGGGGCGATAAATCAATGCTCCAGCAAAGTTAGTATTAGGTGAGAGTTCCAGACTGAAGGCCATGCTTTCGCAGTCTGGAAAGGGGCTAGGAAGACAGCGGCAGGAGTAAATGTCTTTAAATATTATTGCTAGACCTCCTCCTTTCCCGGAACAGCGATCTAGCCTTGCTACTTGGTACCCTTGAGGCAGAGCTTGTATTATGTCGGGCTCTGAAGACGGAGTTAGCCAGGTCTCAGTAAGAAATACTATATCTGGGGTGAGCTCGTCAAGTAGCAGGGATAGTTCCGTTTGGTGCTTGGGTAAGGACCTACAATTAAGAAGAAACATCTTGAAGGTCTGCTGAGTTCTCGTGGAAGGAGTGGTTTTGAGATGAGAGTGGCAGTGCGGACATTGAGTGGGCAACTTCAAGGGGTGGTAAGAATGGTTACATGCTGTCTTAGTAAGTGGTCTTAAATTGCACAGTTCAATAGAGCTGTATCCCCCAAGGTTTCCTGGGAGAGGGACAGGGGTTGTGGCCCCTGGTCCCGTGCGGTCACGGACGGGACCAGACGGGCTTGCCTTTGGCGCGCCCGCTGCGCCCGTCCGCTGCGCCTCCGGGGTAGAGGCTCCATTTTGTACTGGCGAGGGCGTGAGGGCGGGAGGGGCTTAGCACTAGTCTGCTATCCCTCCCCTTGCTCCTCACCCAAGATGGCGGGACCCTAAACAGCGCTGACTCGGCTGCAAGGGGGCGGTCCTGGCAGGACTCACAGGCAAGGTGGGCGGTTCTGAGACTGCAGCCAAGGGAAAAGACACGCTATCCCTAGCAATGACAACAAGTAAGTTTCCAAAGTTTTAGAAACAATTTCGGCGCTAAATAAGGATGCAATTTTAAAAGTTCAAAACAAAATTCAAATAAATGCAGCATTCAGCTCTCTCACGGCAGGTCCCGGCTTTTCGCCTCAGGACGATGACATTCCGCATACCACACACAATAGCAAACAATGGTTGCACAATTACACAGCCACATTGTGTAATGGTGTAACAATGGTTACAAAATTACACAGCCACGTTACGTTAAACGTTACGTTACATTACGTTAAAATTATTTATACCGCGCACTTTCACCAACGGTTTCATGGCGCTCTAAACGTTGTCTAAAGGTGTAACATAGGTTACACAATGACACAGCCACGTTGTGTAATGGTGTAACAATGGTTGCACAATGACACAGCCATGTTCCGTAATGGTGTAACAATGGTTACACAATGACAAAGCCACGTTGTGTAATGGTTTAACAATGGTTGCACAATTACACAGCCACATTGTGTAATGGTGTAACAATGGTTACAAAATGACACAGCCACGTTGTCTAAAGGTGTAACATAGGTTACACAATGACACAGCCACGTTGTGTAATGGTGTAACAATGGTTGCACAATGACACAGCCTCGTGGTGTAATGGTGTAACAATGGTTACAAAATGACACAGCCTCTTGGCGTAATGGTGTAACAATGGTTACACAATGACACAGCCTCGTGGTGTAATGGTGTAACAATGGTTACAAAATGACATCCTCATGGTGTAATGGTGTAACAATGGTTACACAATGACACAGCCATGTTGTGTAATGGTGTAACAATGGTTGCACAATGACACAGCCTCGTGGTGTAATGGTGTAACAATGGTTACAAAATGACATCCTCATGGTGTAATGGTGTAACAATGGTTACACAATGACAGCCTCGTTGTGAAATGGTGTAACAATGGTTACGCAATGACACAGCCATGTTCCGTAATGGTGTAACAATGGTTGCAAAATGACACAGCCGCGTTGTGTAATGGTGTAACAATGGTTACACAATGACAAAGCCACGTTGTGTAATGGTTTAACAATGGTTGCACAATTACACAGCCACATTGCGTAATGGTGTAACAATGGTTACAAAATGGCACAGCCACGTTGCCTAAAGGTGTAACATAGGTTACACAATGACACAGCCACGTTGTGTAATGGTGTAACAATGGTTGCACAATGACACAGCCTCGTGGTGTAATGGTGTAACAATGGTTACAAAATGACACAGCCTCATGGCGTAATGGTGTAACAATGATTGCACAATGACACAGCCTCGTGGTGTAATGGTGTAACAATGGTTACAAAATGACATCCTCATGGTTTAATGGTGTAACAATGGTTACACAATGACACAGCCATGTTGTGTAATGGTGTAACAATGGTTGCACAATGACACAGCCTCGTGGTGTTATGGTGTAACAATGGTTACAAAATGACACAGCCTCATGGTTTAATGGTGTAACAATGGTTACACAATGACACAGCCACGTTGTGTAAAGTTGTGACAAAGGTTACACAATGACACAGCCACGTTGTGTAAAGTTGTGACAAAGGTTACACAATGACACAGCCACGTTGTGTAAAGGTGTAACAATGGTTACAAAATGACACAACCATGTGGTGTAATGGTGTAACAATGCTTACAAAATGACACATCCTCGTGGTGTAATGGTGTAACAATGTTTACACAATGACACAGCCACTTTGTGTAATGGTGTAACAATGGTTACAAAATGACACAGCCTCTTGGCGTAATGGTGTAACAATGGTTACAAAATGACACAGCCTCGTTGCGTAATGATGTAACAATGGTTACAAAATGACACAGCCTCATGGTGTAATGATGTAACAATGGTTACACAATGACACAGCCACGTTGTGTAAAGTTGTAACAATGGTAACACAATGACATAGCCATGTTGTGTAATGGTGTAACAATGGTTACAAAATGATACAACCTTGTGGTGTAATGGTATAACAATGGTTACAAAATGACACATCCTCGTGGTGTAATGGTGTAACAATGTGTACAGAATGACACAGCCACTTTGTGTAATGGTGTAACAATGGTTACAAAATGACACAGCCTCGTGGCGTAATGGTGTAACAATGGTTACAAATTGACACAGCCTTGTGGCTCAATGGTGTAACAATGGTTGCACAATGACACAGCCACGTTGTGTAATGGTGTAACAATGGTTACAAAATGACGGCCTCATGGTGTAATGGTGTAACAATGGTTACACAATGGCACAGCCTCGTGGTGTAATGGTGTAATAATGGTTACACACTGACACAGCCACGTTGTGTAATGGTGTAACAATGGTTACAAAATGACACAGCCTTGTGGCTCAATGGTTGCACAATGACACAGCCACATTGTGTAATGGTGAAACAATGGTTACAAAATGACAGCCTCATGGTGTAATGGTGTAACAATGGTTACACAATGACACAGCCTCGTGGTGTAATGGTGTAACAATGGTTACACAATGACACAGCCTCGTGGTGTAATGGTGTAACAATGGTTACACAATGACACAGCCACGTTGTGTAATGGTGTAACAATCGTTACACAATGACACAGCCGCGTTGTGTGAGGGTGCACATAAAAGGCCCAGGGGGTTGATGAGAGCTCTTTACTAAGAACAATGTCTGAGACAATAACTACTGGCAGGGAAAAGATTAACCTCATTAGTACCAGTTTAGTACTTGAATTCAACAGTCAGCAACTGTACAGTGACGGATTAACCTCATTAGTACCAGTTTAGTACTTGAATTCAACAATCAGCAACTGTACGGTGACAGATTAACCTCATTAGTACCAGTTTAGTACTTGAATTCAACAGTCAGCAACTGTACGGTGACAGATTAACCTCAGTTTAGTACCAGTTTAGTACTTGAATTCAACAATCAGCAATGTACGGTGACAGATTAACCTCATTAGTACCAGTTTAGTACTTGAATTCAACAATCAGCAACTGTACGGTGACGGATTAACCTCATTAGTACCAGTTTAGTACTTGAATTCAACAATCAGCAACTGTACGGTGACAGATAAACCTCATTAGTACCAGTTTAGTACTTGAATTCAACAATCAGCAACTGTACAGTGACGGATTAACCTCATTAGTACCAGTTTAGTACTTGAATTCAACAATCAGCAACTGTACGGTGACAGATTAACCTCATTAGTACTAGTTTAGTACTTGAATTCAACAATCGGCAACTGTACGGTGACAGATTAACCTCATTAGTACCAGTTTAGTACTTGAATTCAACAATCAGCAACTGTACGGTGACAGATTATCCTCATTAATACCAGTTTAGTACTTGAATTCAACAATCAGCAACCGTACGGTGACAGATTAACCTCATTAGTACCAGTTTAGTACTTGAATTCAACAATCAGCAACTGTACGGTGACGGATTAACCTCATTAGTACCAGTTTAATACTTGAATTCAACAATCAGCAACTGTACGGTGACAGATAAACCTCATTAGTACCAGTTTAGTACTTGAATTCAACAATCAGCAACTGTACGGTGACGGATTAACCTCATTAGTACCAGTTTAATACTCGAATTCAGCAACTGTACGGTGACAGATAAACCTCATTAGTACCAGTTTAGTACTTGAATTCAACAATCAGCAACTGTACAGTTATGGATTAACCTCAAACTCATTGACAAGTATCTCCAACCATATGTTGCCACAATGAATTCCTATGTTAAAGATACCACAGATTTTTTGATTAAACTGCATAAAGTAAACTTGACCGAGGATGAAGAAATTACTATGTGTACCATAGATGTTCAAGCCCTCTACACTTCAATACCGCATGACATGGGAATAGAAGCTACAGAAGAAGCGTTGCTTCACATGGACTATGAAGAATCCATAAAAGTGTTTCTATTGGAGCTACTAACTTTCACATTAATGCACAGTTATTTTAGATGGCAAGATCAATGGTATCTCCAAAAATCTGGCACAGCTATGGGAAATCCAGCAGCGCCTTCATATGCTAATATATTCATGCATAAATATGAGAATACCCACATTTTTCAGAAGGATCAATGGAAACAACACCTACGTCTATATTTGAGATTTATTGACGACATTTTTATACTCTGGAACGGCACAAAGGAAAACTTAATGTTTAACATTCAACAACTCAATGAAGTGGACAGACGAATACAATTCACATATGAGATTCATGACAATTGTATTAACTATCTGGATGTGAAAGTGATTAAAAAGACAGGTAATAAAATGGAAACCACACTTCACACAAAACCCACAGATCGGAACAATCTGTTATTATATCAGAGCTTTCATCCATCTCCACTTAAACAACACTTGCCCTACTCACAGCTTCTACGCGTAAAGCGTATTGCCTCAGACCCAGAGGAAGCATTGACGCAATCCAAAGTCATGTTGAATAAATTCAAAAAAAGAGGATACCCAGACACAGTGCTAAATTCAGCCATGGAGAGGGCTCAATTGAAAACTAGAGAGTTCTTACTAACAACAGCCACAACTAAAAAAGCAACCAAAATAACATGTGTAAGCAAATTCTCTCACGTGAGTCCAACTTTCAAAAAGATTATTAAAAAACATTGGCGAATATTGCAGACAGAACCAGATTTCAATAACATTTTTGTCGATGAACCACTTTTTGCATACACCAGAGCCAAAAACTTGGGAGAAATCATCAAACATTCTAAAGTTCCGAAAGCGGTTGTTAAATACAAAGGTACCATTCCGTGCAGAAATTGCAGCACCTGCCACAACATAATGGAAGGCAACACCATAACGCATCCTATGAGAGGCAATAAAATCAAATTACAGGTAACTGCAACTTGTGACACCAAAAATGTCATATATATGATGAAGTGCCCATGCGGTAAAGCGTACATTGGACAAACAGAACGTAAATTCAAGATAAGGCTCACAGAGCACAAAAGTAACATTCGCACGAGAGTGTTGAAATCAGCAGTAGCCACCCATTTCATTGAACACAATCATCAAATTAGCCAGATCAAGGCTTGCATTCTAGAAGTTGTGGAAAAAAGTGAAGAAAGAGACAATAAAAAAACTCTCTTGAAACGAGAGAATCACTGGATTTATCATTTACAAACATTGAGCCCGAATGGGATTAATGAAAGAACAGAATTTAGCTGTTACCTATAACCACAGACTATTGAATTTTGTGCTGTGCAATTGTCATCAACATCGTTGTATCATTGGTTTAATTATATATCAATAC
The DNA here is from genome assembly GCF_964261635.1 of Lissotriton helveticus. Lineage (NCBI taxonomy): Eukaryota > Metazoa > Chordata > Amphibia > Caudata > Salamandridae > Lissotriton > Lissotriton helveticus. Next base: position 1,942,207,205 of record NC_136068.1, read on the forward strand.
TGTATTAGTGCTATGATGGACAATCACTCTTGTGTGATTCTATATACCCACATTTGCTTTACTGTTCGTATCCACTATGTCGATAAAGTTTGGTGATCACTCACGCATAAACACTACTTGTCATAAGCCTCGGCCCCTTTAAGAAATCGCGTGCGTAACTAAGGTTTAAATCACACCCATTAGACGTCAGACGCCAACTTTCCTCACACCGAAGGAAACACACATCGCGGCGCCCGAGCTGACACTCACATTTGGTAAGCAACCTAGACGGAGCATATTGAACTCTGCGCGTAATTTGGGTAGTTATGCGAGATATTTGCCTTAAAGTGATTAGAACTTGTTTAGAACGGAGGCATGAGACATTTTGAGATGTGCGAATTAGAGTACCCCGAGATCTACAACTTGATCAATGTCGACATAGGTTCATTTGAATTAGCGTATATTTGCATTTATATTTGCTTTCACTGAACGAGTATATATTGATGTAATACGAGTTATTTAAAATATGTGATTCATGAACATTTTACAATGTAGTGATGAGTACATTATCTGTTTCACAGACTTCCCCGATGAAGGCCAGTGGGCCGAAATGCATTGGAAGATATAAATGTTTTGGATATATGAAAAATTGATTGGTTTAACACCTATTGGACAGTGAATAACATCTAACTAAGGAATTGATGTTAATAGTATGAATAAAATACTTACGAAATCGAGAAAAGCATTGGAAACAATTTTTGTTTGAAAAACTTTATTCCACAAATTTCAAACTGGTGGTCCCAGCAAATATTTACCAGTGCCTTAGGAGACACTAACACATGCCGTGTTAGTGCAATCTAGAGTTTAACCTCATTAGTACCAGTTTAGTACTTGAATTCAACAATCAGCAACTGTACGGTGACAGATTAACCTCATTAGTACCAGTTTAGTACTTGAATTCAACAATCAGCAACTGTACAGTGACAGATTAACCTCATTAGTACCAGTTTAGTACTTGAATTCAACAATCAGCAACTGTATGGTGACAGATTAACCTCATTAGTACCAGTTTAGTAATTGAATTCAACAATCAGCAACTGTACGGTAACAGATTAACCTCATTAGTACCAGTTTAGTACTTGAATTCAACAATCAGCAACTGTACGTTAACAGATTAACCTCATTAGTACCAGTTTAGTACTTGAATTCAACAATCAGCAACTGTACAGTGACAGATTAACCTCATTAGTACCAGTTTAGTACTTGAATTCAATAATCCGCAACTGTACGGTGACGGATTAACCTCATTAGTACCAGTTTAGTACTTGAATTCAACAATCAGCAACTGTACGGTGACAGATTAACCTCATTAGTACCAGTTTAGTACTTGAATTCAACAATCAGCAACTGTACAGTGACAGAATAACCTCATTAGTACCAGTTTAGTACGTGAATTCAACAATCAGCAACTGTATGGTGACAGATTAACCTCATTAGTACCAGTTTAGTAATTGAATTCAACAATCAGCAACTGTACGGTAACAGATTAACCTCATTAGTACCAGTTTAGTACTTGAATTCAACAATCAGCAACTGTACGGTAACAGATTAACCTCATTAGTACCAGTTTAGTACTTGAATTCAACAATCAGCAACTGTACAGTGACAGATTAACCTCATTAGTACCAGTTTAGTACTTGAATTCAACAATCAGCCACTGTACGGTAACAGATTAACCTCATTAGTACCAGTTTAGTACTTGAATTCAACAATCAGCAACTGTACAGTTATAGATTAACCTCATTAGTACCAGTCTAGTACTTGAATTCAACAATCAGCAACTGTATGGTGACAGTTTAACCTCATTAGTACCAGTTTAGTAATTGAATTCAACAATCAGCAACTGTACAGTGACAGATTAACCTCATTAGTACCAGTTTAGTACTTGAATTCAACAATCAGCAACTGTATGGTGACAGATTAACCTCATTAGTACCAGTTTAGTACTTGAATTCAACAATCAGCAACTGTACGGTAACAGATTAACCTCATTAGTACCAGTTTAGTACTTGAATTCAACAATCAGCAACTGTACGGTAACAGATCAACCTCATTAGTACCAGTTTAGTACTTGAATTCAACAATCCGCAACTGTACGGTGACGGATTAAATTTTGGCCAGAGCCCAGCACCTCGTGTCATGCTTTGTTTTGGGTTTCGTTTGAGCTACAATATGTCTGTTGTTGTGATCTGACATCATGCAGTAGGGTGTGGATTATGTGTCATGTTTGTGAAAAACAGAGTCCTGTTTAAAAAGTTCTGGCTTCAGGAGCCTATAATTCCATTGTTGTTACTGTTTTTTTCCAGCCAGCATATTACTCTTGTCTCCCGTCCCTCATAACTTGTTCCCCTTTTTCTGGTTCTCCAGTGCCACAGGGTCATACGAATGGCAATAGTGCTATGCAAATATCACAACTCCACTGTACACCAAAAAACAGAAGTAAAAATTGTCGTTTTCAACACCAAGAGCTCTAGCTTTTACAAATGCTTGTTTTTAGTTGATTGCGTGTAGACATGCAGCACAGCATAGTGGATGCGGTAGAGCAAGCCTTAAAATCAAGTAAAAAAATCTCAAGACAAGACCTACTTGCTTTTCCAATGCTTGTTGTCTTCTGCATGTGTCTCTTCTATTTTGGACTAACTTCTTTTCCTGTTTCTCCTTATTTCATGCAGGGTTTCAAGATTGGACATCGGAAAAGAAACCTTTGAAAGACAAGACTAGAGGACTGGAGGGCCGAAGCAGGTGAGCTTGTGTGGAATGCAGACCTGGAGCAGGATTCCCATTCGCTTCTGAGGGGGACATCCAAGGGCCTGACCATGACTTGGGTACGGTTCAAATGCAAGCGCACCCAAGATGCTACCTAATCTTTCAGTTCTTGGACATCTCACTGTAGTCTTGTGAGATTTCAGGACTGGACCCGCCAGACGCAGTACGCTTGCTGAGGTGGGCATTCTTGTCTTGCTGTGTGTCTCCAGGTGCTGGGCAATAGAGGGAGTGACAGGAGAGAGAACATGTGTCAATTAGCATGGTGGGAGCAGTCCAGTGCTCCCTCGAGAGTGGGGTGCCAGACGTGGGGGTCGTGGTAGAGACATGCTAGTGAACATGAGCTGTATTTGGGCTCCAGCCTGATCCACACAGCATTCACTACGGCTAATTTCACATCGGCCACCCCTTGAAATACAGGGGTTGTCGACTTTATCATGCACACAGGAAATAACCTGATCGATGCAACAGCCCCTTCCTCGCAACAAGAGGCTAATTTACAGGATTTCTTACTGGACCTCACTCCCTTCAATGCTCTCCTCTTCCTCACAGGGTTTTTGCAAGTAGGCAGGCACTGGTGCTCCAGGGAAGGTGGTTTTGAATTCCCCAGGGGTTGTCTCCTCACCCAGCAGGGAGACTAGTAGGTCTTGGCCCATAGTCCTAGTCACAGGAACAAGTCTTGCCTAGCTTCCCATCCTCACACCGGCCACCTGGCTGCATGGCAGATCTCATGTTATGTTAATAAGCTTTTAAAGCGCACTTCTACCCAAAGGTGTCCTGGCGCTGAGCCGTGCCAAACTGGTTACCAGAAATGTATGTGGCTATTCAGAAATCAGACACGTTTTTAGCCTCCTCCTAAAGGAGAGGAGCTTAGTGGCATTCCTGAGATGTACTGGTAGGATGTTCCAAGCTTTAGCAGCCCAGGAGATGAGAAACTTCTGCCACCCCAATTTGCTTTTTTGACTTTGGGGACGGCCACTTGCTTTGCCTCCGCGGATCGCAGTGTTCTCCCGTGGACATACTATAGAAGGCGTTTCCTTCGATTTTCAGGGCCCCTGCCTGTCAGAGACTTAAAAAACGTGCAAAGCACTTTACATTGTGCACACTGTTTCACTGGGAGCCAGTGGAGCTGCCTAAGTTCCTTCCTGACAGAGACAAGCCTAGGTGTACCAGTTAGCAATCTGGCTAAGCATTTTGCACCAGCTGAAGTCTGTTTAGATGTTTCTTATGAATGTTCAAATACAGACTATTACAATAGTCCAGCCGAGACAAAATGAGGGCTGTAACTGCTGTCCTAAAACTAACCTCAGGTAGAAAGAATTTTATTTTCCCCAAAACTCTGAGAAGGCCCGCCATGCCTCCAATCCCAACAGCGGAAGCTCTATCAAGCATGGAGAGTTTGAGTCTACACCCCTATGGCTGCTGAAATTCATATTGTGTCCCTGAACATGAAGGGGCTAAACAATTCCACTAAGCGCCGAGTCCTTTTGTCCTACCTGGAGCGTTCAGATGCCCGTGTTTGCCTACTCTAGGAGACACATTTGCTCCCTGCTGATATCCACCGACTGAGGTCAAAGGCGTTCCCTCACCAGATGTTCTCCTCCGCCACTTCTGAAACAGCTGGGGTTGCCATCTTGGTATCTTCTAGGTTCCCGGGCGTGTTGGTAGCAAACGGGCTGAAATTAAAGGGACGTTCTTGGCTTACACCTTCACCTTACATCAGAGGTCTTCAAATTTTTTTAGGCTGAGCCGCCCCAGGTGAATTTTTTTAGATGTTGGGCCCCCCACCAACTGTCAGAGATTTCTTGAATCTGGTACACTACATAATCGACCGCCATCCGCATATCCCAGGCCATATTTGGCAAATAACTGATTAAACCTACTACATCCACAGCCACTTAGAAACATTAGCTCAAAACTTTACTGCTTGAAGCTTAACAATGAGCATTGTACATCTCAGTAGAAAAAAACTAATTACAATGTCGTTCAGCACATTAATCCTTGCACATAATGTTCATATCGTTAGATTTCTGAAACTATTGCTATATATTTTATTAAAAAGGAGAAAGAAAGTGAGATCATCGGTTCCTTGCTATATAGATCACCATGGAGTACGCCAGTTTTATGGTTCAGGAATTCCAAACTTTCCCTTCCTGGAGGTTTAGGTGCCTTATTATTGCATGCTGTTCGGTATTCTGCAGCTTTTTCTACAAATTGATGCTTTTATTTAGCCTGTTTACCCTGATTCCTCAGTCTTTCCACACGTGTTCTGCTGCTGTGCCTGGGCTACTGAAAACTCTGCTGCCGCTGCTCACCCTAAGCCTGTTCTGTTGATGTTAAGTTTGGGTTATGCTAGCTTGCTCTCCGTGGCCTTTCTGCCCTACATTGCTGCAAAGAGGAACTGGGCTACAGTGGACAACATAGTCAAGACTATCTCACTGATCTCCAGTGCTGACTGGGTGTACTCTTCTAAATAACTGAAAAAAGCATGCTCCTAACCCTGCCTGTTACCACTGTCCAGGAGCTCCAGCTTGCCCTATCTTTTCAGTTGGGTACACCATGATGCTTGTTAGGAAATCTCAGACTCACACGCCCCTAACATTATTGAAAAGCTATGCCTCCAAATGCACATTCCTCTGGAAGAACAAACAATACAGCAGTGCTACCAGGTATTTTTGACTCTCTTTAGCTTTATCTAAAAACAGAAGTGCTGTTGAACAAACAGGGCTTATCACCACTCCCATTGCAAGAAGACTAACTTTATGAGTGAACCTCAACCTAGCGTATCACAAAAAGGAGATGTCTTATCTCATGGTAGAAAGCAAGATGCCACTACTTAAATGTCTTAAAGGTACGGCTAGTGGAGCTCCTTACTGACCAGCCTTTCTTAATTACTACCACGGATATTGCACGTTGAAGTGGAGAAGCGTGGCTCAATGGTTAGAGCAGCAGACCCTGATGCAGAGGTCTAGCCCGGGACCAGGGTTCAATTCCCCGCCTCGGCGGGTCTTGGGCTCAAAATTCCACAGACCTGATAATTCTCGCCTCGGTGCCTATTCCAATCATGGAGTCCCACTCTGCAACTCTGGGCAATAGCTTGCTTAATCTCCACAACGGCCCCCACAGCGCTAAGGATGCCTGGCCTCCACCTTGGGGGTGCCCAGGAGTGGACACCTCACAGGGAAAGCCAGGATGGGTTCCACAGCGGTATTCGTACAAGCGCCTTGAGACCCTTGCGGGTGAGTAGTGCGCTATACAAGTATCAATTTACATTTTTACAAGTAAAGGTTGCACTCCACTCCTGACTGAATCTACATGCATCCAAGTGCTCAACGCCTGTGACCAACTAGTAGTGGATCCGCTCTCCCACAGTAGGCCTGGCTACTCCATTTCCAGGCCTTACTCTGCAACCTTCATATACTGTCTTCTGCTGCTTCCAATGCGACCATGAAGGGCAGTTACTACGAGGACTACAATCAGTTTTTGCCCTGTCAGGCCTCCAGCTGTACTACCAGCATCTGGAGTATAAACATCCAGCAGGCATAGGTGCTTTGGTGATGGAAATGTTATACACAATTTTAAATACCTCATTGAAAAGATGGGTTAGCAGTCGCCATTGTCCTCTGCTAAAATGACTTGGGTGTGCATGTTGCGCAGCTGTTGGGCATACCTCTTAGATCTGCTTGGAGGGCAAAAGCCGGAACACCAGTACTTTTACCCCAGTGACAATACAGGAAGAGACATCACCTGGCCTTTGACAAAGCGACATCACGTCTTTGCTACTCAACTAAACGGCTATCATTTTATTAACCTCAGAAACATGAATGGCTGAGTGGACCTGCAGTGAATCGTACGTGTGACCATAGAATCAAAGACATTTCTGAGATAAAGAATAGGTCTGGCACAGCAGTCGGAAAAATACACAGAAGTACATTTTCATCATGTAACTGCTCTAAGACAGCAGCACCTTTTCAGTCACAGTTCTGAAAAACACTGACGGTGGACAATTAGCAAAAGAATACACAAGCTTGTTCAATGGCGGCAGTTAAAAATCTTGGGCCTCATTTATGAGGCCTTGTGTCAGTTTTGCGCTTCTGATGCGTCACTTTTTGTGACGCACCGGCGGCGTAAAACATGCCTCCTGTTGCGCACTATTTACAAAGTGACGCATCTGAGCAGATGCGTCACTTTGTAAACCCCTATGCTACAATATACCTGCGTCAGGTATAATGTATGCAGGGGGACGTTCCCCCGCAAAAAGCCTCGTAGAAGTGAGGCAGTGAAATCTGAGATTTCACTACGTCACTTCTAGGACGCCGTTGCGTCAAAATCTTGTGCCTGCCTCACTTCAGGCGTAAGACTGACACAGTCCCTTTCACATGGGGCTTGCCCCATGTGAAATGACGCATTGCTGGAATTGCGTCACTTTTGTGACACACTCCAGCAATGCGTCACTTTTGCGCTTACAGATACATCAGAAATACTGACGTATTTGTAACTCCATGCAACATGATGCATCATACATTAAATATGACGCATCAGGTATGACGCAAGAAGCGCACACTGAGAAGTGACGCATCGCTGCTTTCACGCAGCGATGCGTCAATTCTCATAAATGAGGTCCCAAATGAGCACCTGAGCATTTTCATCCACTGGGCTCTGATCTGTTTTGACAGATTTCTATATCTCACCCAATTGATCGGGAGAGGTGAGGCACAGAATAACTCATTTTACTTTTTACTTAAATAGAAAACAGGCAGGCTCTCTGTGTGTATACACGTGCGGTTTTTGTGCGGAGGAGGGCACCTTTTCTTAAAGTTCAGATTAGGTGTCGCTTTTGAAAGGTGGGAGGGGCAGGGAAAAGGCGAGTTTTGGGGTGGGGGCGGGGGAGCGAACAGTGGTGAGCTCGGAGTCGGGGGGTGTCAACAGAAGTGGTGCAGTGAGGCTAACAAAAAAAATCGCTTCTGCGGTTCTGAGTGACCTACAATGGTAAATTGATATTCTGTGAGAAACAGAGTGAAGAACTGATGAATATTGATGTTTGCGACGTGGTACGTATCTGTAACTGTGTAGACGAGCACGCACTGCCTGCAGTATTAAGATGTTGATATAGGTATTACCTAGTCTTGGAATCATTTTTAGCCAGACATTAACTAAGTTGGCGAATAAATGCTGGCACATTATTACCTTAACACAAGGGCAGCCAATGTAACCTACAGGCAGAGGCACAACTAGGGCCAAATTTTGGGCGGGGTGCTACGAAAAGATTTGGGGGGGTGGGGGCTGATTATTCCATCAACAGGCAGAGTGGAGATGCAAGGGCTCTAAGAAGCTGTGAACAAAGAACAAAGGCATCATTAAGAAGCAAACGGTCTTTAAAAGACCTGTGAAGTACTCGGAGGGGCTGTGTGTGTTCCCGGGAAGCTGTCTCATCCCGGGCTGCCACACAAGACGGGTGGGAGGGTGGGCTGAAGCCCTTTGACTTTATTGGGCGTTGCACGTCTGCCTGCACGTCAGTGCCTGAGAGGCAGAATTGGACCAGACCCCATGACAAGGTCAGAGTCCCCGAGAGAGCTATAGACAGCAGGCAACGTTTTTCTTTAACCCCTTCCGTGCCAGGGTAATTCCCCTGCTGTGCTGGAGGGTGCGCACAGTGCTCGTGTGCTCATGACGAGCTGAGCTCGTCATGACCACCCCCGTTTCCGTGGAACGAACAGCACAGCAGGGGAATTATCCCCGCATGCGAGCGTCCCACGGCTCATGACGAGCTCAGCTCGTCATGAGCACCGGAGCACCGTGGCTCATTACGAGCTGAGCACGTCATGAGCACGGAAGAGGTTAAATTACATAAGTATGGCACGTCGCAAATGTGCTTGCGACAAGGAAAGGTGAGATTTTACGGTGGAGAGCACGCCCCCCTCAAGATGATGGCGCACCCCCTCAGGGGGGCGCGCCCCACAGATTGAAGAACTCTGCCTTAGATACACACACATTCTGGAAAGCCCCAGGATATGTTCCCAACAGTGGGCAAGAGGGTTGTATTAAGACAGTAATTCAGGAGCTTACAGGCCTGCCAGACAAAACGGTTTTGCTGGGGGGAGGGGGGGACTTTAATATGGTACTCGATGGTGACATGGTCCGGTCTGGGCAAATGTGAGACCAGACAGGGACCCTGTCTAACACGGGTAAACAATTATTGGTGGAGGCTGGACTTACCGATATATGGAGACTTCGACATCCCAACACTAGGGCATACACATTTTATTCTCACCCCCATAAAACATACAACAGAATTGACTATATCTTTACTTCCGACCTCCTAACGCAACAGATCCGTGATGTGGAGATTCTCCCCTGTCTGACCACTCTGCGCTGCGGCTCTCTCTGACCTTGCCCCTGCGGCATCCTACCCGCCACTTCTGGCGCCTTCGGGAGACTATGCTTCAGCATCCCTCAGTAGTGCAACAAATTCAGAAGAGCATAGTTGACTATTTAGCCACAAACAACACCACAGGCATATCCTTGATGACTTTATGGGGGGCAATGAAGGCGTTGATTCGATGGGTCTTCATTGGCATAGCGTCAGCTGACAACAGAGACAGACAGGAGAAACAAGACTGCTTGATGAGCGAGGTCACTGAGCTGGAACTCATCCACCAGCGGACTGGTGCTCCTAGAATCTGGAAGCTTCTAAAGGCGGCCGGCCCGAGCACAGTTAGCGGGGTTGGATGCAGATCGAGCTGAAAATGCGGCTCTGCGCCTCAAACATGCTTTTTATGTAGGCAGAGATCGCTGTGGGCGCATTCAAGCTCAAAGACAGGCTCATAGAATCTCTGAGGTACAGGATCCACGGCGGTGGGGGGGGGGGAATGTAGCGAGGACACTGAGATTGTGGAGGCTTTCAGACACTTCTACGAAACACTATACTCGGCTCAAGCTCTGCCTGAGATTGAACCGACTCGATACCTTCATGGCGTGGCTACAGCCAGACTGCTCCCGACCCAAGCAGCTGTCTAGAGGCCCCCATTCGACTGGAGAAGGTTATATCAGCGATCGCTCGCCGTAACCATAACAAATCACACGGCCCGAAGGGTTCATCTCCGGTTTTTATAAAAAGTTCTGTGAGACATTGGCCCCACTTTTAGTGCGCATTTTTAACTCAGTCGGGTCGTCATCATCCTCTTCCTTCCCATCCTCCATGTTGGAGGTCTTAATAACAGTGATTCTAAAACCAGGGAAAGATAACCTTCTCTGCGGCTCCTACGCCCCATATCTCTACTCAACGTGGACCTAAAGATTTTTACTGGATTTGTAGCGGCCAGGCTTTCTCATCACCTTCCTGGTCTGATAGACCCGGACCAATCAGGCTTTGTTCCTAGACGACAGTGCACTGATAACACCAAACGGCTTTTCCACTCGATGGACCGCTCGGAGCGCTTCCCGGCAGAACGCATGATCCTTTCGGTCGATGCCGAAAAGGCGTTTGACAGAGTTCACTGGCCGTACCTCCGGGCGACGCGGGTTAATTTTGGCCTGCCAGATCGCTTTATTGATTGGATCTGCCAGAGCTACACGAATCCAACAGCTACGGTGCGGGTGAATGGTGTGGCTTCAGCGGCCTTCTCTATTTGCAGGGGAACCAGTCAAGGGTGCCCGCAGTCACCGCTCCTCTTCGCTCTCTATATGGAGCCTCTAGCTCAAAGATTCTGTGATGATCCAACAATTAAAGGAGCACGCTTCGGGAGCTCGGAACACAAACTCTGTCTGTATGCCGATGACGTAGTGGCGAAATTGGAGCTTCCTTGGGAATCTCTGCTGGCATTCTTAGATGAATTGGCCCGGTTTGCACTCGACTCAGGCTTTCAGATCAATGTGCAAGCTCTTAATTTATCATTAGAGCCCGAGACGCTTGAACTACTACAGCGCACTTTTCAGATTCAATGGGTGCATGACTCTATTACTTATCTAGGCCTTTGGTTGGCTCCCACCATCTCTGCCACTAGACAGTCGAACTACAAGGCACTTTTGAAACAAGTTCTGGATTCCCTCCGCAAAGGGAGACCCCATTCCCTTTCGTGGTTGGGCCGGATTGCGGCGGTGAAGATGGTGCTACTGCCCCAGATTCTCTACCTATTCCACAGTCTTCCACTGATGCCCCCATCTGGAGTTCTATGGTCACTGCAGATGGACATAGAGCGCTCAATCTGGTGGGATCAGAGGGTTTGGAAGCATCGCAACCTCACATACAGGCACCCTGTGGAAGGGGGACTTGGGGTCCCCGACCTTGTGGCGTATTGGCGGGCGGCTCAGATGAGAGCACTAGTGGAGTGGTCATGCCCTGAATCTGAGAAACATTGGTTATTTATGGATAGGTCCCTGGCAGCCCAGCCATTGGGGGGAGTTCCCTTCCTTTCACGCAAGGGACGCCCTCGCGACCTGTACCTCTCAGAGGTAACTCGGCCCATACTGTTGGCTTAGGATAGAACTGCTACCGCCAGGGGGCTCACGACATTCCCATTTCCCATTACGCCCCTTGTACAGAAACCTGACTTTTCATCCAGCCTAGATTATGGGGAATTTCACCATTGGACGACGGAAGCTAGCCGCTCCGTAGGACATTTCTTTGACCTTTCCGGACCGCGCCCTTTCGCAGAGTTCCGTACAGATCACAGACTTCCCGAAACGGAGCCCTACCAGTACCTACAGATCAGACATTGGATACTCCACAGGGAGATGAGGAAGGGTACAGAGAGACTGCTCACACTATTTGAGAAGTGGTTAATCAAACGGCGCAGAGACGCACAATTGACATCAGATCTATATAAATTCACTCTAAACACCTCCGAAACTGGGAAATCCCCTGGCCAGCTGCGCTGGGAGTGGGAGTTGGGCAGGGAGCTCACACCGAAAGAATGGAAGGATATTTATCACTGAGCCCGCCTCACGGCCCACAATGTTGCATCTATCAAAACTGCCACTAAATTGGCCACCTATTTGTATTTAACTCTAGTAAGGCTTCATTGGGGTAACCCTTCACACAGCCCTCTGTGCTGGGGAGCCTGGCAAGTTAGCAGCTCCGGGCTGCTTGTGGTCCCCTCTGTCTCTGGTCATGGTCAGATTAGTAGCTCCGTGTTGCATGCGGCCCCCTCAGTCGTGGTCTCTCACCATGGTCAGGTCAGCAGATCCGAGTTGCATGTGGCCCCCTCAGTCTTTCGCCATGGTCAGGTCAGCAGCCCCGGGCTGCATGGGGTCCCTCCGTCTCCCACGATGGTCAGGTTAGCAGCTGCGGGCTGCATGTTGTCTCCTCCGTCTCTGGCCATGGTCAGGTCAGCCGCTCCGGACTGCATGTGGCCCCCTCCGTCTCTGGCCATGGTCAGGTCAGTAGCTCCGGGCTGCATGTGACCCCCTCAGTCTCTCGCCACCTTTTTTTTCTGACTCGGTTCAATTAAGTCGCAAGATGGCTGCCAACACTTTCTGGTTTGGAGTGTTGGCAGCCAATCCGATCCAGCCAACAGCAGTAACAAGCGCCTACTGGAGAGGCAGTGCAGCGCTTCCTTTGTGTCAATCTATCCTGCTTCCTACAGGGGTCAGAACATCCAACGGAGGAGGCTAGAGGTAGACGAACACACCTTACGGATACTACCTCCGGGGCTGGGCACTTCCGATCGAGGCTGCAAGTGAAGGAACAAGAGGAGGCACTGCTCAAACATCCTACCTCAGAGAACTTCCAACAGAGTCTGAAAGGAGAAGAACTAGAGACAGCAGAGTTCAAGCATCCTACCTCGTTGGGTCAGAACTTCCAACAGAGTCTGGAGGCAAGGGAACCCGAGGCAGCATGGTTCAAGCATCCTACCATCCTTGGGTCAGAATTTCCAATATAAGGTGGAGGAGGAGTCCTAGGAAGGGGCCAGCCCATAGGTTCCTTATAAAATAAAAATAAACCCCGGGACCTGGCCCACCCGGGGGCAAATATTCAAACAAATGTGGATGCCGCCTCAAATTTTTGTGATTTTGTGGCAAAATGTTTATAAAAAATGGCTTTTTGCCCTGGTGGGGTCCATATGCGACCCAGAACCAAGGCTAGTGTGTGAGGGTATTCATACCCGCTCCCTTTTGTTTTGGGATTTGGCTAAAGCCAAGTCCCAAGATGGCTGCCAACACTGCCTGGTTGAAGTGTTGGCGGCCAATCGGAGGTCTGCATGAGGTTTTCATTATATGCGAAGGCTTCGCAACCCTAGATTACAATGGTAGATTTCCTTTAATATCTCCAAAGCTGCTGCAGTAGATTTACACCAAATAACTGAAAGCATGATCGGCGAACCAGAAACTACCTTTCTGCCAAATGTGGTGTAAAGCCATCCAACGGTTTGAGCTATAGTTGTGTTGAAAGTCTCTATGGGAATTAACAAGGGAAATGCACTCCCCCCCTCCCCTTCTTTTTCTCGCCCCTGCTTGTTGTACCACCCTGAAACTCTCCATGCACAACAAACCCAACTTGCCACTTTTTAGGAAACGCGCCAAACATATAGCCAAGTTAAAAAACGCTTATCCCATGGACACTTGGTCCTAACTATAACCACCTACTGGCAACTGCCAGTAGGTAATATATATTTATATATTCACTGAAACAACAAAGGTTGCAGGGACATTATAGATCGGTAATAGAATTTTAAAAACTTTAGAAATTTACAAAAAAAACAATGGTTACAGGGACGTAACCTTGGAGGCGTGGCCCACGGGAGACAAAAAGTGTAATCGGAGGAGATGCCTTAGTTTGTGCCTCAGAAAGATGTTAGGGAGAGGCTTGGGACAAGATGGGGGCCATGTTCTTAATAAAGGACAGAGATGACCGCCTGCTTTGCAAGCCAGCAGCCATCATTATTAAAGCAGTGTTGTATAGCTCCTATATATCCATATTTCGTGTTAAGTTAGCATAGGTACATTTCAGATTTAAACGCCATTTTTCCTTTCTTGCAACTTCTGCACACGACCCTCATTTGTTGACTTAGCTTTCAACCTAGTAGTTTGCCGTGGTGAATGTGAGAATAATATGTTATTGCTCTGATATCTGCTTTGTTTAATAAAACATGTCTGCACGGAGAGTGCTGAAGTTTCAGGAGCAACACGATATGGAATTGTTATGAGGTCTGATCTCCACGCCTTCATAGTCATAACACAAGTGCAGCCTTTGCCAACTTGGGCTTGAGGCGGGATTGATATTGCTTTGCAGGAGAATAGTTAACACACACTTGATGCGGTGCACATGCAGAGAGAGCTGGTGTATGCTGATGTGATTCCTTCATGCTAGGACACTAAGGTATGGGCCCGCCCTAAAACAACCCAAAGAGACCTTCTTAGATAATAATATAATATATGTGTTAGGGAGGGTGAGATATAAGTGTTGTTAACTCTTATTCATTACAGCATGTTAACATGCTGTCACCATTCGCTTTTTATGTCTTAGTAACTATGCTGATAATTTTGCTACTGATAATAAGTATACTTGTATTATCAAAGATACTGCGCCTGAGAAGACGGCATTAGTAAATAAACATTTCAAATGCACATGTGTCTTCTTTACTCCATGTTCTGGTTTGTAATGATAATATAACGAAAGAGTGTTCATGAGTCCCACGTACCCTGAGGTACTGTAAGTTCATGTTCTGGTTTGTCTAAACATTGGGTGTTTGATATGTCCAATGAGACACTGTAGCTAGCTCGGTAAGGGGTGAGTTGGTTGCTAAGGTAAGTTTTGGGACATCCTAATTTGCCGAGGTTCCACTCCTCTGTGCACAGTTCTGTGTGAGTACAGAAACCCTGCAACATGGCGCCCAACGGTTTCGGTGGTCTTATATCATGACACTCGAGTAGTTTATCGTTCATGCCTTAACCCCTTCACGTCCGTTTCCGGAAAACGGGGTGTCGGTGAAACCTACCTATTTTTTGAAATAGGTCTTTATTCAAGCTTGATTCTTTCTTAAACGGTTTCTTTGAATTACTACCCAGTTGTGCTACAAAGTATTCTTTGTGTTTTCTTATTTCCAATTCTGTAATGGCGGCAGCGGTGGCTATTGCGCAGCATAGTCGCGTAGCGGTACGCAACCATCTTCAGACGTACCAAGTCCCAGTAGATGGGATGGCTGTGATTTTCGTGGTATGTGCAGATCCGGCGTTTCCTTACGAGTTGTTTTACTCTTGGGTTACGTTTCCGGCTGTGGACGCTAATTCTGGTTTGTTCCACTCCTACACCGCCTCGGATGTCCCAGCTGAATATACGCCGTACAGGGCATTGGAAATACCTATTGATCATTGGCAGCATCGAGTTTGGTTTGATGGCGCCCTCCCCCACTCTATGTCCCCTGCGAGGTTAGGTCCACTCTCAATTCCAGGTACTAATTGGCCTGCGTTGGGTGGCTTTACCCCGCACCCGAATCACGGGGCTTGCACCCTGGCTGAAATTCGCAGGCTGCATGTAGTTTCCATTTCCGTGATTCGTGCTTTAGTGCAATACATTGGTCGACATCTTCCTGGTGGTCCCCAGGGGGGTGCGGCCGCTCCCATGGAACGAGGCGGTATGCGTCTCAATCCAGTGATGGTAAATTCGGTTTTTGGTGCGCGTCCTGTTGACAACGATGACTTCCCATTCTGGCTAGCAGAGAAGTTTGATCAACTGGAGGCGGTTTTTCCGAATTCTACTCCTGCTGATAAACATAGAATGTTAACGATTACTCTACCGAAGGATATTACTCCTGAACTTGCTGACTGTGACAGCTGGGGAAAAACATTTGCGGCAGTTTATACAAGGTGCTTCGGCACCCCGTCTATGACTGCCCTGCCTGAAATCGTTAGACGTGTTCAGAATGATCACGGTCCAGAGGCAGCGGTTGAATTGGGTATGCGCCTGTGTGGTTCTTTTGAGATTGTAAGTGATCTCATTCTCTCCAATGTTAAAGGAGATGCAGTTAACTTTCAGGTGTCGAATGCTTTGGCTGCTCTGCCCGATGCCGACAAACCCCGCCAGTTAGCAAAAATTGTGGTGGCCGCTTATAAAACGATTGGCCGCACAAGTAGGGGTCTGAAATATTTTCCAGTGAAGGAGAAAAAACAACCACAGGGACAATCTGCAGTGACAGATGCCCAGCCCAAGTCCAAGAAACAAAATTGGCCTAAAAAACAGACACAGGGGAAGCAGACAACGCAGACTCAGGGTACTTTTCCTGCAATACAAGCTCCTGCGCCACCCGAAAAAGTTTATGATTTGCGCGACCGCGCGATGATTAAATCGCCTGATCGTTTTCAGGGTTCTGATCAACGCTCTCCTCGTTCCTTTCAGGACACATCGGCCACGAAGACCGGTGGAGGAGGGGGTGGACGTGGACGTGGTGGCCAACAAGGACGTGGCCAGTCCCGCCAGACGGACGGCGCAGTGAAGCAGGAGGATTCTACGCCTAGGCGTCCGCAGTTTGCGAAAAAGAAAGTCGCAGCCTTAACAGCGCATCGATATGCCACAGATAGTGAGAACGCGGCTTCGGAATCTGACGTGGGCTCTGACCTTGCTGGACAGCGCGGCGGAGATAACCATAGTCAGAGAGGCGCTGCGTCCACTACTGAGGGTGACAGCGACTGATGTCTACGTTGTGATAGAAACAGCGGATACGAGACTTGCTCCCCCTGAAAGACTATATGAAATTGTCCTGTTAATTGAAGGTGACATACAGCGTACCGTTAAAGGTGTATTTTGGGAGAATCTGTCTTCTACATATGATATTTTACTATCGGAGGCTGACTGGCCCCCACCTTTTGTGCTCGCGGCGCCGCGAGGGGAGGAGGTAATCCTACCCAGTTTCGCGAACACTGTCTCGAAAGAGCATGCGCAGCATTTTGCAGAAGAGTGGGCTCGGGCTCTCGCGCCGGCTCTGTACCGTAACCAATGTGGTTGGGATAAATTGTCGCCTTGCCACGAAATTCCGTTGCGGTCTCAGCCGCAGCCTCAACCTCAATATCACTTTCGGCGTGAGGCAAAATCTTCCGTCGCGGAAATCCTTGAACAATTGGAATATCAGGGAGTTATTGAAACGTGTGTGTCACCGATGAATAATCCCCTTTTTACTGTGAATAAACCTGACGGATCATATCGTTTGGTTTTGGATTACCGGCATTTAAACTCGCATTGCCGTAACTGTGCAGTACAGAATACCCACGGCTCTGCCCTAGTGGATAGTCTCGTGCGTAAGCGTTTCAAGACAACGCTTGACATATCCAATGGTTTTTATGCCCACAGATTGGACAGCTTTAGCTCCCAATGGACCAGTTTTACAAGCGCTGGAGTCCAAAAGCAATTCCGGCGTCTTCCAATGGGCTACAAGAATAGTCCTGGTGTTTTTACCGCTCGAATTGTCTCTATTCTGGAGGCACTCGACCCTGATGCTTTTTCATATGTGGATGACATATATCTCACAGACGACGATATTTGGGAGCATCTGTGTCGAGTAAATTCTCTTGTTTGCAACTTCGCAGACATGGGTTACAAATTCAACTTTGCAAAATCGCACATTGCTGAACACACAGTGTTGTTTTTGGGCTATGAGCTCAACAATGAAGGTAGAGGTTTGGCTCCTCACTTCTTGGAGAAGTGCGCACATTTGCGCGCACCAACAACTCTGAAAAAATTACAATCCTTACTGGGCTTTTTGAATTTCGGCAGAACTTACATTCCGGAATATGCCCAGCGTATCAAGCCTTTGTATGCTTTGATACAACCAACTTTCTCAAAATCTTGCTGGCTGCCTGAGCATTCAGCCATTTTGCAATCCTTGCAGGCTGATCTGCTCGCTTCTAAATATTTACTGACTCGTGATAACCACACCAACCTGGTCATAAGAATAATTCCTGGGACGGTGGGTTTCACTTACCTCACTTTTAATGAAGGTGACACAGTACCTATTGCTTACAAGTCACACTTGTACACCTCGGCTGAGATGCGGTTTCCCACCATAGAAAAGGTTTTAACTGCTGTACAGATGGCTATTCTAAAAGAACGAGCTCTGTCACAGGGGAAACGCATGCTAGTGGTAACACCCTGTCCTCATTTGGAGGCAGTCACGAAAGCCAGTGTACCAAATTCAAAAGCTTTGCACCCTCGGTGGATTCAGTGGGCTGCGTCATTGTCATCCTCGGATGTCATGTTTATTTTTGACGCTTCCTTACGGTCGCAGGAGTTCTTGCAGTATGAATTCGTTCACCCTGCTCCTCTGGCGATGCGACCTTTGGAGGACTTCCATTGCATCATTTACACTGATGGGTCGGCGCAGGTTGCGCATGGCTCTAAACATGCCTACGTTTCCGCTTGCGCCATTGTGGTCGGTGCTATGTTGAATGATGAGTTCATTTCCAGGGAAGTGCACACGATGCCCCTGGGAGATTGCACCGCACAATTGGCAGAGCTTCGTGCTCTATTACTAGCGTTAGAGTACGCAGATCCAAGTGTTACTACTCTAATTGTAAGTGATTCTTACTACTGTGTCCAGTCTTACAATGAAAACTTGTTCTTTTGGATTCAAAATGATTTTCATGATTCCAAGGGTAGCACAATAAAACATAAAAAGATCTGGGTTCGAGTGGCAGAGCTTAAGGCTGTGTTGCCACTCGTTTTTGTGATTCATACTCTCGGTCATCAGCGCGTGGGAGTTCACGCTGTTGGCAACTCGCTTGCTGATGAAGCAGCGAAATCAGCAGTATCTACATACTTAGTTGCAGCAGTTACTAGGTCGAAAACCAAGATTGATAGCGACATCTTGGCAGCGATTGCTGCCTCTGAGAAGGGAAGTAAACATCCTTCGGGATTCCCTTCGAAGTATAAATACCACTTAAGTCCCGAAAAGGTTCCTTTTGTGACTATACCTGATGTTGGGGAACGGCTGATTCCCAACTCTGATCGCAGAACAGACTTGATTACAGCGGCTCATGAAGGTGTGGCGTCTGCGCATGCGGGCGTCTCAGCCACTGTAACGCAACTACAACAACGTTTCTGGTGGCGGGGACTGTACAAACAGACGCGTGATTATGTCCTTCTTTGTGACATATGCCAGCAGATTAAACCTTCAACTGCTACGCGTCCGCCTCAGACTCAGTTGTACATTTCTAATAAACCACTAGGCTGTGTTTATTTAGATCACTGCGGTCCATTTTCATCTGATACTGCGTATAAATACATCTTAGTAGCAGTTGACTCATGCACACGCTTTGTGTGGTTATGGCCTCATCGCAGCGCTGATTCCCGGACTGTCATCAGAGATTTGCGTATCTTTATAGGGATTTTTGCCTGTGGTACCTTCCATTCGGATCAGGGTCCGGCTTTCGCCTCTAAGGCGTATAAGGATGCCATGACTTCGATGGGGGTCCAAGTCAAGTTTTCGTCACCCTACAGACCCGAGGGTAATAGTGTAGTTGAACGAATGAACCGTGATTTAAAGCAATCTTTGACAGCCCGAGTTATAGGCACTGGCAGAAACTGGCTGGCCCACCTCTATGGCGTGCAGCGTGCTCTTAATAATCTCCCTAGAAGGTCTCTGGGTGGGCGGACCCCATACGAAATGCTCTTTGGCATCAAGATGTTCGTCCCTGACCTTGACGGTCTAGACTCGGTGGTTCGCGCCACTTCCTTTGACGCAGATGAACATTGCACTGTTTTACAGAATCTACAAAAGACGAGAGACACTCTTGCAAAGGAACATTTGCCCTCCACATCGGATGATGCGTTGCAGATCCCGGTAGTTGGCTGGCTACCCCAAGTTGGAGAACTGGTTCGAGAGAAGATCGACAACAAGAAAGAGTTTGGTCCCTCCTATCGCGCTCCGGTCCCAGTGCTTGGAGTGAAGGGCACAAGAACAGTCATTTTACCACCACTTCCAGGTCGTAAGGAAAACAGGTTTATTTCTATTGACAATGTCAAGATACACAGAGTGGCCGATTCTTCTTAGCATGACACCGGCTGTTTCCTGTCCTTCCATTGTGAGAAATTCAATTATGCCCACTGCTTCTAATAATGAACCTGAGGTGGCCATCGAATTACCTGCTGTTTCCACTCCATTATTGAATACTTTACCAGGAACTAACCTTGATGAGACAGACTATACATACCCCACTGATTTGTCCATGCCTGACCTGCAAGCTCGTTTAGCCACGGAATCAAGATTTTCATTTGACTCTGCTTCCCTTGCCTCGAAAAAACCATCTAAAATTGCATTATATGCTAGCCTGTTTAAAAAACATTTTTTGATACCTCCTTGGATATACATTTGGCTGGCCCTTTTTTCAGTTTACCTTTTTATGTCAATTGGTTTTGTGTTTTATTTTTTTCGGATTATGAATGGACACTATGTCGAGGAGAGAACTTGCATTACTCATTTGAATGGAACTTTGGCCCCACTTTCCTCTTCACATTCTACACACAGATTAAAAAGAGACTTGACTTTGGTTAACATCACAGCGTGGCCTGTTCTGGATGGAATCGCGTGGGATGCAGTTCGTTTTCAGATTCATGGCCCAACGGAAGTCGTTAATGTTCCTAATGTACTAAGAGTTAATATGGGGGATGTGGTGAAACAAAACATTCGTTCTGATGATTGGGATGTTAATGCTGTGGAAAGTTTGTTTTCTGATTTGAGATATTATGCTGCTTTTGATGCTGAGGATTTATATTTAGAATCTGCTAATTATGGTGAATTGTTCTGTTACCAACATTATGGCAATCACTTCTTACACAAGACATCTTCCCGAAGGGATGCGGTTAATTTTACTCAGTGGGAACATTGCCCAGCACCAACACAAGGGAGTTCAGAAACGTTTCTTAAAAAGTATACTTATTTCACTGACTTTAATCAGTCCAATCCCGAGTCCTTTTATTTTAAATTTCAAAAACAGCCACTGTCCAAGGTTCGACTTACAAATACAAAATTGTTATATTCAAAGGCCTTCCTGGATCAATTAGTTTCTGGAGGGTATGAGTTATGGAAGGATACCATAGACCTTAAATCAGTTTGGGGCTCAAGGGCCTGGCAGGTACAAGGCACTGAGGCTTTGCACCGTGCATGTCTCATCCCAAATCATATGTGGTTTTTAAATGAAACCATTTCCCAGACCACGTGCTTTGGATTGGCTACATCTAAAAGGTTAAACACCCCGTCTTTCCCGGAGTTGGAGGAATATGAGAATTGGAGTAATTTTACTAAATTGTCCATTAGAGAAATACAGGCTCTGCTTCTGAATTCCTCCTTTAACATTTCCAGTATGAACCCCAAGGGTTGGCTGCTTTGGCACCGTGGTGCTGATTCTTGCCAAAAGAGATTTTTAAATATGACTGACGGTTTTAGGGCTGTTAGATCTGATCCCCGTTTTGATTTGAGTCATACTGTCACCTCTTACTCTGTGGGCAAGTTGTGTCAATCATGGCTGAAACATTCAACTTTACCTGCGGTTAAGTATCACCTTTCCAAACTGAATGCAGACGTGGATTTGAATGATTTCATTAAGGGCCCAGCTAGTGGCAGGTCGAAACGCTGGTTATATGGTGTTTACAATGAAATTTGGAAACTCTCACAAATTGAGGCTGCTTCACGCCTTAGGGCTATTGATCAGGCAAATCTTGAGAAAGTTCTTGCAGTTGTTGACAATAGCATTAACGTGCTTTCCTCTAGAATTTACACATTAGATAATATTGTGTCGTCTGTTGTTGATATTGTGCATGATGAAGTGTCTGTATTATACCATGGTCAAAATCAATTACGTTCAATCATGCAGTTTGCATGGACACTACAGACTCTAAAAATGGGTAAAGTTCCCTGGGGATACATGAACGTTTCCTCTTTATTTGCACCGTTTAATTTGACAGACAAACAACGCTTGCTTTCAATGCGTGATGCTTCCTTTTCTATGCTCCATATTGAACGATTGGAATCTTTGCCTTTTTCTGTGGCAGAGACCACTGCTGCTACGTGGCTTATCCACGGTTTAATAACGCTGCCTTTTGCTTTATATAAGTTTTCAATTTGTATGAAATATGTGCCAATAGGTCGTTTTGAACCCTTAGGTAGCGGTTTTCTTCATGAGGTCTGGTCACTCCCATATACATACAGATGTTTCAAGGATGAACAAGAGGTTTATCTAACAGGGGATGAGTGTACTGAGACGCCAGATCATTCTTTAATGTGTAGACACATACAGTTACACGGTTCATGTAACAAGGACAGACCGAATATGGCTTGCGTTTTACAGGGCACGCCAGTTCCTGCTATCATCCCCACGTTTAAATTGTTAGAGAATGGTAGTTATTTAATGCTCAATAATGAAAACTGTTGTGGTTTAATTAAAGGTATAGCTTTCATAGTAACAGTTAGTGAGCGAGTTATTTGCTGCAGAAATGTTCTTTATCCTCCCACACGTGAACATAGGGAGTCTTCCATTTGGCCACAGATACCGACCTTGGGAGCAGAATTCAGCGGCATGGCTAGAATAAGAGCTCTATTGTCCCAGAAAGAGGTGGCCTTGAGCTCGGCCCGTGAAACTTTCGTGCTTCACATTGCTAACACCCGCACGGAGGTTCAGGCTCTTTTAAACACTGATTTGCCCTTGCATTTCGGAGCTATGGTCCGTTCTATCTTTAACGCATCCTCCACAACGGGCCTAGCACATTTTTTTAAAGTTGTTAGCGGTGGTCTCGTGACTTCCTTTGAGAAGATTTTTGGAGTCATCCCTGCTTTCTTCCATTCTATTTTTTCGTCCTTATTTGGAGGGTTCCCGTTTTTACTTGCTTTAGCGGCAGGCGCATTGGTGGTTTTCTGCCTTTTTAAATATGGATGCCCTTCCTGTGCAAGACCACGCACAGCTACTACTGACGCGGTTTCGCAACCGCATGCTTGATTATTATGGCACACTGCCGTTGGCGACTCTAAGCACGGCGTTTGGATTATCTTTTCGGTTCTCCTATTTCACCTGTGTCCAGCCTGTATTTCGCTGCCTGACCTGTGATTTCCTTTGGGCCATTGATTTGTGTCTCTGCGGACCAGCATCTTCTGACGTCGATTTTGATCAACTGATGAGTCCTATCATTGCTCACGAGTTGGTTTGTTCTGACGAAAGAATTATGGCCTTGGCGGTGGCACATGGACTAATGGGTCCCTGGGATGTGTTGTCGGCAGCGCGAAATTTCTTGGAACAAAGTTTTCTTGAAAACCCACCGAGCTGTCCTCTGATGGTTATAGAGGATCCGGTGCTGGAAGATCACGTATGTTCCTTTCATCTTTTAAACTGGATGGCTGAACTGTTTTCGGATGAGGACAGTGACTTCCTCCTTGAGGCTGTTGCAGCTTACTTTTCATATACGGTCTTATCATAGACACTGCCTCAGATTGGCATGCTGATTGATAGCATTTCCTTGATTTTATTGACTTTTGGTCAAGACATTTTTTTTGCTTGCCTATTGGCTTGAGCCACATTATATTTGTGGGCTATTTTTTAGCATTAGTTTTTATAATTGAATTTTTATTCATGCTCGTTTATAAATGGATTCTGCTCTCATGTGATGGCACTTCTGTTACCTTATTTAGTCCGTTCTCGGATCATGGGGGGGTGTTGTATAGCTCCTATATATCCATATTTCGTGTTAAGTTAGCATAGGTACATTTCAGATTTAAACGCCATTTTTCCTTTCTTGCAACTTCTGCACACGACCCTCATTTGTTGACTTAGCTTTCAACCTAGTAGTTTGCCGTGGTGAATGTGAGAATAATATGTTATTGCTCTGATATCTGCTTTGTTTAATAAAACATGTCTGCACGGAGAGTGCTGAAGTTTCAGGAGCAACACGATATGGAATTGTTATGAGGTCTGATCTCCACGCCTTCATAGTCATAACACAAGTGCAGCCTTTGCCAACTTGGGCTTGAGGCGGGATTGATATTGCTTTGCAGGAGAATAGTTAACACACACTTGATGCGGTGCACATGCAGAGAGAGCTGGTGTATGCTGATGTGATTCCTTCATGCTAGGACACTAAGGTATGGGCCCGCCCTAAAACAACCCAAAGAGACCTTCTTAGATAATAATATAATATATGTGTTAGGGAGGGTGAGATATAAGTGTTGTTAACTCTTATTCATTACAGCATGTTAACATGCTGTCACCATTCGCTTTTTATGTCTTAGTAACTATGCTGATAATTTTGCTACTGATAATAAGTATACTTGTATTATCAAAGATACTGCGCCTGAGAAGACGGCATTAGTAAATAAACATTTCAAATGCACATGTGTCTTCTTTACTCCATGTTCTGGTTTGTAATGATAATATAACGAAAGAGTGTTCATGAGTCCCACGTACCCTGAGGTACTGTAAGTTCATGTTCTGGTTTGTCTAAACATTGGGTGTTTGATATGTCCAATGAGACACTGTAGCTAGCTCGGTAAGGGGTGAGTTGGTTGCTAAGGTAAGTTTTGGGACATCCTAATTTGCCGAGGTTCCACTCCTCTGTGCACAGTTCTGTGTGAGTACAGAAACCCTGCAACAGCAGGTGCTGCAGCCCTGGGGTCAAAGGGTCAGGGGGCCTGCATCACAGTTATGACTGTCGTACTTTAGACAGGAACATGGAGGATTATTTTACCTGATAGCATTAGGACTCTGAGCACCATTGCTGTAAATTAGGGGACAACATGTGGGAGCATATGTTTTTTTTATTTTAGGAAGTACAGAGAGCTGGTTTGAAGACTGAAGTGATGATGTGGGATAGCGGGCAAGGGGTGAGAGGCAGGGAAGAAAGCCTGCAACTCAGGCCGTTAGCTATCATTTGTCCTGCTGAAGCTGGACTATGTGGTGCTCACAAATACCCAATTATCAGGAGCCGTGTTTTTAGTCAATTTCTGTTTGACGTATCTAGAGTCTTAATTTTAGCGTGGATCGTTAGCTACAGAAAAAGAATCCCTGAAATGGTCTCATAAGTTTTGCAGCGTGAATCTTTCTGGATTCACTATGCTGTGCATTATTCCGCGGTCTAGTGGTTGGGTCTGGAATCGTAGTCTTTTTTTTTTTTTCCATAGCCCAGTTGGGCGTCGATGTCCCACCCTTTGGTGTCCTTCCTGTGACGTTGGCACGCTTCCTTCAGACGCTCTCACCTTTGGGCGCCATCTTCAGATTCTTTTTTCCGCCGTTGGGTCTGGATCGTCACCGTGAGTTTCCAGAGTTTTTTTGGAGAAAAGAAGAGGAAAAAGACCGAAAACCACGAAAAAGATTTGGAGAATACATCTCCAAAGCAAGACCACTGAACCGGGACGACGAAGAGGAAGGAGAACATTGAAAACTTCTACGTCCAACGGAGAATGCGCACGCAGGGGGCCCCTTGAGCGCAGGAATGGACAAAACACCTTTCAAATTCTGCCGCAATTGCCACCACAAGTACGCGCAGAAGGACCAGCATCCGGTTTGCAACCTCTGCCTGCCGGTCGACCACGAAAGCAAGGATTGCAACGCCTTCTCCGGTTTTACCCCGAAGACGCTCAACTACAACATGCAAGGCCAAGGTCAACCTCTGTCGCTCCGAGACTTGGGCCTCTCCAGTGGGGAAGAGGACAACATCGCCGAGGGACCAGATGACTACACGTCGTAGAGACCGATGAGAAAACAACAACAAAGGAGGTAAGAGAGACGTCGACCCTTAGGACCAAGACAGACTCTCTAAAATGTTAGTCAATCTCTCGAAAAACAGAGTCGAAGTCCCCAAAAGGAGCACTGGCGCCAAAATATTCGACGGACGCTGCTGCATCCAGGGACAAATAGCCCAGCTGATCCTTCGAAGAGGACTCCCAGTCGGCGAAATTCCAAGACAAGCCTAGGTCGTTGAAGTACGTCCCCGAAAAGGGGCGCTCGACGCCAAAGGAAAGGGACATCGAAGAGATCTTCCGAAACCCTCGATGCCGAATAGGCCGCTGAGATGGAGAGGAAGAGAAGGCTCGAGGCCGAAATGGACAACATCCTGCAAAGGGAAAGGGATTTCGACAAACAGATGAAGAGGTTCACCATCCCGTCAAAACCTACGACCATCGTCGAGGTCGAGGACGAAGAGGAGTCCGTCGCCGCAGAGCCGCTGAAAACTCCAGAGCCCCAAGAACACCAAGAGGAAAAGGTCCTACACTATTACGATTGGGAGGCGAGGAAGACCAGCAAACAAGTTTGGGCTCGGCATCCTCAATGGCGCAGGACCTGGATTGGCAGAACCTCGACGCCGAAAGCCTGGATGAGGCCGTAGATACGTATCCTTCGAGGCCTTCGCCGCCAGATGACATTAGCATCTACAATATGGTGATCAGGAATACGGCAACAGCATATGGGGTGAAACTGGAGGAAGAAAAACCAAAAGCCTGCTTCCTCTTAGAGACATTGCTTCCAACAGAAACTAGGACTCAATTCCTCCCCATGGTCCCAAGTCTCCTGGACCAGGGAAGGGAAGCATTCAAGGAGCCATCAAGCTGCAGGTCTGACAGAGAAGAAATACAAACACTCCTCTAAGGATCCACCATTTATTTATTTAATTTCTTTTATAGCGCTGGAATCAATCCCGTAAGGGTATCTCCGCGCTGAGCCAGCTATAGAGTTCTCAGTCAGTGCATCTAAGTGAATTAAGTGGACAGGAATGCTTCTTGATAAAGAAGGGTTTTTAATGTTTTCCTGAAAGATAGATAGTTGGTAGTTGATCTAACATCAGGTGGCAAATTGTTCCATAAGGCAGGTCCAACCGATGAGAAGGCACGGTCTCCTTGTCTGGATTTCTTTGTGGCCGGAGGTTTTAAAAGCGCTTGGTTGCTTGAGCGAAGAGACCTACTCGGCTGATATAACACCAAAGATTGAGACAGGTATTTAGGACCTACACCATAAATGCACCTATGGACCGTGCAGCAGATCTTAAAATCAATGCGTTGTCGTATAGGAAGCCAGTGTAATTCCTTCAGCAGGGGTTTGGAGGGGGTTCTAGCTGGTGCGCCCATGACCAGTCTTGCTGCCGTGTTCTGGACTACCTGCAAACGGCCTATTGCATCAGCATTTGCTAGTGTCAGCAGGCCGTTGCAATAGTCCAGACGACTGGTCACAAGAGCCTGCACAAGTGTCTTTCTATAGGTGGCAGGGAGATACGGGAAGACACGTCTAAGTAGACCAATAGTATAAAAGCACAGTCCTGCAATGTGGTTGGTGTGCTCCTTCAGGGTTAGCTTTTGATCCAACTTCACCCCAAGATTCTTTACATGATGTTTAGATGTAGGTGCAGGGCCAAGGTCCACCGGCCACCAGTCAGGGGACCAGAGAATGCTTGCTTTACCAAAGAGCATGACCTCAGTTTTTGTGACATTGCATTGGAGGCAGTTCGTCGCCATCCAATGTGACACCGCCCTCATACCCTCAGCAAAATTCTCTTTGACTCTAGAGTCAAGGGAATTAAAAGGGTAGAGGAGCTGGGTGTCGTCAGCGTAGGAGATCGGTGTGAACCCATACTTCCGCACAATCTCAGCAAGGGGGGCCACGTATACATTAAACAATGTTGGGCTGAGACACGAGCCCTGTGGCACCCCCTTCGTGAGCCCCCTAGAGGTGGAGCGGAAGGGGCCCAGGCTGACAGATTGTGACCTTCCGGAAAGAAAACTCTCCAACCATGATAGTGCAGAGCCTCCGATTCCTACTCCTTGCAAACGGCTGAGAAGGATGTTATGATCCACGGTATCGAAAGCTGCAGACAGGTCCAGCAGCACTAGAATCATGGAGCCACCTCTATCCTGTGACATTTTGATCTGATCAGTCACAGAAAGAAGGGCTGATTCAGTGCTGTGGTTGGGCCTGAACCCAGATTGTGATTGGTCCAGGCCCCCTGTCGCTTCGATAAAACTGGAAAGAATGGTGTTTACATGCTTCTCTGCCAGTTTGCTGATGTAAGGAAGGAGGGAAATCGGACGAAGGTTGGAGAGTTCAGACCAGGGCAAGATGGAATTTTTGCGTATGGGGTTCACCACCGCTTCCTTCCAGGCTGATGGGAGCAAGCCCTCAGTGTAGGAGAGATTAAGTAATTTCTGGATGGGAGGTCCTACTATGTCAATAAGAGGGGAAATGAGTTTGGCAGGTAGCAAATCAGTGGGGGAGCCAGTCTTTACTTGATGAATAAGTATGGTCAGGCCCTCAAGAGTTATTTCTGGGATTACCCGAAGGGTCGTTACAGGGGTCAGTATAGGGGACATTTCAGGGACCTCGTTTCCCAAAGGATCTGAGACTGCAGTGATTTTTTTATATATCCCTTCTATTTTGTCCTCAAAGAACTGAGATATATCATCACACAAGACCTGGGTGAAGGTGTCTGGGCTCTCACACACCTCAGGATTAGTAAAAGTCTGAATGATTTTAAAAAGCTCTCTTGTAGAGTTACCTGCCTCTTCAATTTGGGCTGTAAGGCCTACTTTCCTGGCCTTTTTGATATTTTTATAATAGGAGGTCATTACTTCCAGATAACGGGTTACCATACATACAGGGATCCGTCACGGCTGACTCCATCATTGCAGCAACAGCCAGAAAGAGGGCCAATGTTCCCACAAACTCGGCCCACCACCAGACAAGGAGAGTAAGGGGATACACCTCACTGGAAGGAAAATAGAGAGGAATGCAGCAGTCCACTGACGCATTGCCAACTCTAATGCCCTACTCAACAGGCATACGTACCACCATTGGGAGGAGATCGGACAGCTACTCAAACACCTCTCTGAGCAATACCAACAGAGAGCAACACACCTGGTGGAGGAAGGCAAAAACATAGCAAACTTGTGCCTAAAATCAGCCATGGATGCGGCAGACACATCCAGCAGACTCATGACGATTGGGGTCACAGAAAGAAGACATGCCTGGCTGAGGATCTCAGGTTTCAAACCAGAAGTCCAGAATAACATTCTGAACACTCCCTTCAATGGAGAAACCCTGTTCGGAGCACCAGTGGATGAGAAACTGACTCCACTAAAAAAGGAAAATGAAACTGCAAGGTCCATGGGGGCTTTGCAATTCAGAAGAAAGAGAAGGGGCACGCAGACACAGAGACCAAACGGAAGGGGGGGAACGAGCCTGGAACATCACATCAGACATTCCAGCAGAACCACCAGGGCAACAACCATGCGCAGCAGGGCCAGCAGCAGCAAACTGGCAATACCAGCCCAGGGTCCAGTCCATGCGCAGGAGAGCGAATGGACGGGGACAAACAAGAAGAGGGGGCAAGCAACCCACCTCAAAGTGACTCCGCTCCACAAAACGTGCCCATCCACAGAACACCTCGAGGGGGGGGCACAACAAAATAAGTAAAAAAGCTTTACATGAATCAGGGATCAACGAACATGTAACACCAGTAGGAGGCAGACTAAAACACTTCTTCCAGGAGTGGAAGAAAAAAACAACAGACACATGGATACTGAACATCATACAGTTCAGATATTGCATAGAACTGGAAAAGAAGCCTCCAAACAGGAAGCCAAAAAGAAAGGCACGCTCTGTAAAAGAACTAGCGCTACTCCTAGAAGAAGCACAAGAACTGCTCCACAAGGAGGAGATAGAAACAGTACCATTCAAAGAAAGAAACAAGGGAGGGTACTCCAACTACTTCCTCGTGCCAAAAGTGAACGAAACATTAAGAGTCATCCTGGATCTACGGTTCCTGAACCAATACATAAAAACTCAAAAATTCAAAATAACATCCCTACAAGAAGTCATTCCTCAGATAAGGGACAGAGACTTCATGTCCACCATAGACCTCAAAAATGCCTACCTACACATTCCCATAAACAGACAACACAAACATCTACTGAGATTTGCCATCGACAAAGCGCACTACCAGTTCACATCCCTAGCCTTCGGACTAAAATCCGCACCAAGGGTCTTCACCAAGTGCCTCGCAGCAGTAGCAGCGCACCTAAGAAGGGAAGGGATTCATGTATACCCCTACCCAGACAACTGGCTAATAAAAGCAAGTTCCTACAAACAATGCCAAAGACATGCACAGTGGGTCACAGAGACGCTGGCAGCACTAGGATTCTCAATACACTGGGAGAAATCCTCAATGGAACCAAAACAAGTGAAGATCTTCCTCGGCGCACAGGATCAACACCATACAGAGCAAGGTGTTCCCCAGCGACAAGAGAACACTTGCCCTGCTGAAGGAGACACGTCAATACCAGAAGGGGCGAGCTCTGACAGTGAGGACAGCAAGCAAGATCATGGGGATGATGGCGTCCTGCATATACCTAGTCCCCAATATACGACTCCACATGAGACCATTCCAGGAAGGGCTCCAACAGCAATGGTCACAAGCTACAGGGAGTTGGGAAGATCTAATGGTTGTAACACACACAGTGTAAGAGGAGATAGCATGGTGGAACAAGGAGAATATAATAAAACCGAAGCCTTTAACACCACTAAACCCAACAGTGACCATCACCACAGACGCATCCCAGAGGGGATGGGGAGCCACAAGAACCAGTTCAAGGTGCGGGGTCTGTGGACTCCAACAGATGCGATCAAGCACATCAACTACCTAGATCTAAAGACGGTGTTCCTTGCCCTACAAGCCTTCCAGAAACAACTGTACAAGCAGAGAGTGTTGATACAAACCGACAACACAACAACAATGTTCTACATCAACAAACAGGGAGGAACACAATCAGTCGCACTATCCAACCTAGTGCAGGATATATGGAGATGGGCCATCCCACTTCAGATAGACCTCCTGGCTATACACCTACCAGGAAAGGACAACATGGAGGCAGACAGGCTCAGCAGGCAGACATTAGCGTCCCACGAGTGGGAGCTCAATGCACAAGGGACGCAGAAGCTATTCAATAAGTGGGGGACACCAAAAATAGACCTGTTTGCAACACACCAGAATGCAAAATGCCAATACTTCGCATGCAGGCAACCAGGGGAACAATCCCAGGGGAATGATGATATGATATGATAAAAAGTATTTTTACAGCGCACGTACACCAACGGTTTCTTGGCGCTTCAAGGACGGGCTGGGGAATGCCCCATGGATAAGCTGGTCAAAAACATTTGCCTACGCTTTTCCCCCGATACCACTGATACACAGGGTACTCAGCAAATGCAGAACTAGCAACATGACACTGATTCTGGTGGCACCAAAGTGGGCCATGCAGTCCTGGTTCTCACAAATAGTGGAGATGGCGCAGGGACCACCTCACAAGTTCGCAAAAAGAAAAGACTTGCTCTCCATGCAAAACGGGGAGGTACTTCACCCAGAGCCAGAGAGCCTCTGCCTAGCTACATGGCTCCTGAAGATGTAGAGTTTGCACACCTGAAACTCCCAGAGAGCGCACTGCGGGTGCTAAAGGAGGCAAGGAGACCTACCACACGGAGGTGCTATGTGGCGAAATGGAAAAGATTCACAAAATGGTGCATAAGGAAAAAACTACACAAGACGATGCCAAGGAATCAACTGTGCTAATAAATTTAACACACCTGCTAAAAGCGAACCTAAGCTCTACCTCGCTGAGAGTGCACCTAGCAGCGATAGTAGCCTACACAAGAGGAGAGACGGGAAAGAGCTTCTTTACATCCCAAGTAGTAAAGAGATTCCTGGAAGGGGCTAAAAGGATCGCCCCACCAAAAAGGATGCAGCCACCGGCATGGAACCTTAATTTAGTCCTAACAGAGCTTATGAAGGCATCTTTTGAACGTATCCATAAGGCATCACTACAAATGCTCACAATGAAAACAGCCTTTCTAGTAGCAATCATCTCGCTACGCAGGGTAAGTGAGCTGCAAGCGCTAACGTAGCGCTGGTAATGAGAGTGGACCCACACTTTATGCCAAAGGTGGTGTCAAGGTTTCACATGAATCAAACAATACAGATACCAAGTTTTTTTTGAGAAACCATCCACAAGCGCGGATAGAGCACTGGACACTCTGGACGCTAGAAAGGCAGTAATGCATTACATGGAAAAAACTAAGGAGCACAGGAAAACAAAGCAGTTCTTTGTGTCCTTGGCAAGCAATTTAATGGTAAGACCAGTAACGAAGGGTACCATCGCATGATGGATCGCACAAACTATTCAATTTTGCCACAAGCAGGCAGGCCAAGAACTACTAGGAGGGGCACGGGCCCACTCTACCAGGAAAAAGGGAGCAACAATAGCCTTCCTGTCAAACACATCCATCCAAGACATATGCCTGGCGGCTACATGGGCTTCGGTGCACATGTTCACTAAGCACTACTGTGTTGATATACAAATGAACAAGCACAACATATATTCAACAACCAACCCTCATCTTCCACCCAGCCGTCACAAACATAACAAACCGCTGCAAAATCTATGCACAGCATTGTGAATCCAGAAAGATTCACGCTGCTAAACGAATAGTTTCTTACCTGTCGGTGTTGTTTTGCAGCTTGAAGATCTTTCTGGATTCACTATCGAACCCACCCACCTCCGCCAGAAAGATGAAACAGGAGGAGGAGGGAATACAAAGACAATATACAATCAATCTCTTTAAAAGAGACATATCTGGAGTTTCTTTAAAAAAAAAAAAGGGAAGAACCTGAAAAGATTGGAAAATGATGAATAACAATGACACAAAAACAAGAAAAAAAAAGAATCAGATGATGGCGCCCAAAGGTGGGAGCTTCCGCAGGAAGTGTGCCGACGTCACAGGAAGGACACCAAAGGGTGGGACGTCGATGCCCAATTGGGCTACGAAAAAAAAAAAAGACTACGATTCCGGACCCAACCACTAGACCGCGGAATAATGCACAGCATGAAAGGTTGCTCTGCTATTTTGGCATTCTTTGCTAACTGCTTGTCACTCTCATGTTGTTTGGGAACGAGGGGGATTCTTTTTAAATATATAACCTATTTTCCTGCTGTACTAGGAACAAGGGGATATTTGTTTAAATTGTATTTTAACAGATACTTGTGTTTTAGCAGTGTGTTAAACTCCTCTTACCTGCAATCACATCTTTACTGTGCGTGCTGCCATTTTATAGCCAAACACAGGGGCAGTTAGCGTTGCAGTCTTTTTTGCCGCCCTGCCATCTCACTATTTAATGGCCACTGGACGAACGCGCAACGCCTGAAAGGTTTCTCCGTTATTTTGGGCATTCTTTCCTAACTGCTTGTCACTCTCATGTTGTTTGGTAATGAGGGGGATTCTTTTTAAATATATAACCTATTTTCCTGCTGTACTAGGAATGAAGGGATATTTGTTTAAATTGTATTTTAACTGATACTTGTGTTTTATGTTCATAGGAGTGTGTTAAACTCCACTTACCTGCAATCACGTCTTTACTGTGCGCGCCGCCATTTTAGAGCCACGCATAGGGACGGTTAGCATTGCAGTCTTTTCTGCCGCCCTGCCATCTCACTATTTAATGGCCACGGGACGGACGCGCAGCGGGCGCGCGCAGCGGGCGTGCTGATGGTCGCCTAAGGCAAGCTCCTCTGCCCTGTACGTGCCCGACCGGGGCTTGGAGCGCTGGTCCATTTATGAGGGGTACTTACAATAACTCTTCCTCTCAGTTAAAGGAGCTTGTGATTTCTCCCCACCATGAGTGTTTATCACTCAACCTTGAAATTATGGACACACATTGACCTTGTTGCGGTTTTGCACTTAGGCTCAGCGAAAGTCTTTGTCTAGTAACTGATGATTCTTAGGTTGGTGTAGAGCAGGCGCACATACGCAATGAAGCGCGGCCCAAAATTGATTGCTTTGAGCAATTGGAAGAGGTATGCCTAGCTCAGTGAGTCGAAAGCTTTGTCAATATCGACCAAGAGCATGGCGGCCGGCCGACCGAGCGCTGGGGCTGCTGCCATAGCGTTGTGTACCCTCCAGATATTGTGGCGGGTAGCGCTTTGAGGCATGAAACCCCACTGGTCGGGATGTATCAGATCTGTGACACACGCCCGTATGCGATCTGCAAGGACTTTCCCCAAGAGGAGGGATCATCTAGAGGTCCGCCAGGCTTGAGAAATAACACTATTTCCGCGTGTCGTCAATCCTGGGGCAAAATGGTTAGCTCTGTGGCCTCCTGGATTGCGCTGTGGTGGTGACCCTCAGCAAGGCCTACCTGTGCAAGGGTTTCGCCCTTCTCTGCACAGAGTCCTCAGACCAATGGGAAGAAGTTGGCACAGAAACTGGAATAGAAAATACAGAGTTTATTAAACCTCATGAAGTGGAACTACATTCACACAACACCCTTCGGTAATGTATGAAGTAGCACAGTGACTGGAAGGAGCTTGGTCCTTTTATACCCACACAGAGGCTCAAATGAAGGCGGTACAAGTACAAATGCTGGGTTTTAGGTACATATAAGGTCATACAGAGAGTGTACAGTCAACAAGTGGGAGGGGCTTAACAGTTACTAATTTTGGTGGTCACATCCTGACAGTTATAAGTTGGGGACAGCTGCAAGCTGAACTGAGTATGTGCGAAACAGGAAAGACTAAATATATCTCGTCTCTAGGCAGATTTCAGGAGCAGTTAACAGGAAGGTAGGACAGAGCACATGGGGAGCACATGGTAAACAAAATGGCCGATAGAAATACAAAATGGATTCCGCAAAACGGACAAGATAATCGTTAAAAGCAAGATGGCTTCAGTTAATGCTAACTTATTCGCTGCCAAATTACAACAGACTACCCTTTTAGCATTTAGCTGAAGACATTCGTTTATCTGGGGTAATCTAGATATGCATCCTGTATATTGATGCTCATGATGTTAGCTATCTCTTTATTCAACATTTGTTGTTCTTTCATGTTTGCAATGTTTCCTTTGGCAGGTGTACAAGCAGTGATGCACATGGAGCAAAGCATAGGACCACATTGTACACAAGTACAGCATGTAAATAGTATCACCAGCAGTATACATAAAATAGTTAGTAGCCTCCAACTCCAAGTGACAAAGAGTGTCCATAGCCAGTTCGAAAATGTCCATGTACCAGTCTCTGGGTGAATTTCTGCAGCAATCTTATGCAGTTTAGATATTGCATCAAGGACTGAAGGTGAGTGATCCGGTATAAACACACAACAACTGCTACCGATGATGTGACATGCACCACCTCGATCAGCCAAAATCACGTCAAGCACCATCCTATTTTGAAGTGCTACAATTCTTGCAATTTGCAGTTCCTCTGTAATGTTCACAAGTGCCATAGCTGTCTGATTGTTGACAGTTTCCACAACACGAGTCAATCGTCTGATCTTTCTGCTATTCAATGCGGCACCCACAAAAAAGAACAAACCCAAATTGAAATCGCCATATTGTTGCAAAGTGGTATCAAATCAAATCAAATCAAATCAAACTTTATTCGATTTCACAAAGAAATCATAAAAGTATACATCCATAGAAAATAAATACAAACTTCAATAAAACCACGGTACATATTTACATGATACTAATTTACATAAACATTTTGCTGCCGGTTTCTCATAACTAGAGCTGTTCTAATGTGGTAAATAAATAATTAATTACCGGTACTATTTTTCTATACATTAACTAAAACAGATAGATCAATAAATAAGAGGCAGGATCCGGGGTATCTGAGTGGAACAGGCTTTAATCAGGCACAAGGGAAGGGACAGGATCGGAACAGCCTGTAATAGAATGGCATGGAATGGCAGCTGCAACGTTTCATCAACATTACATAGTATATATAGGAAAACATTACAATTGCATTGAATACAGTAGGCGTAACAAGTGACAAACGTAAGATAAGAACAAATGGGCGTACAAAGAAGGCGTGTACGTAGACATGTGATGAAAACGTCACAGAAGTGTCATAAATGGGTGGATACATGAAGGGGGCTACCTGGGCAGCTGGAACCTTTAACCTACTGGTGCGCGTAAACGGGCCATGACGTGTAACTAGGGAGAGCTGGGGGCTCTGACTTCTGCACTAGAAGAGGAGACTAAAGTCTGAGATGTCAGGACGACATGTACCTATAGCATATCTGGTATCTTGTGTTTGGAGTACATGTTGATAGAATCTAAAAGTCATCAGAGCAAAGGCTACTTGACACTAAGGCTGGTGCATGCATATATTCTTCATGTATTGCGTGTGTTATGAATCTTCTATGGATACTAATTCAGTAATTCACTTGCATGGAGACAGAAAAGACTAGACTATAGCTGAAAATGTTTATGCGGTTCGTTAGCTTAGGAATGTGAAGACGGAGAGCTGAACTGATAACTGTAGGCATAACATATTCTTGGCAGACATGCAGGCAGGCCAGGCCGGGCACCGCGCTGCTCGGCAGGAAGTAAGCGAAGGGTCAGGGATGCGGGAGGGGCTGCATCGCTCCTCGGAGTGGGTTCAAGAGACTGGAGATCGAATCTGGTGTCCGGGCCCTGTAAGGCCTAGAAACGGGGACAGTTCGATGAATTAACGTGCATAATGTAAAACGTTGGCAACATAGGCCTAATACTCGTTGCTTTCACGAGGACTGGATAACTGGCATACTAACATTGGACACAACTATATTTGCGTCTTTAATCGATCATAGGGGGATATATGCATATTAATCATGCACATATAACATATAATGGGGAACACGTAGGCACACATGACAAGGCAAAATTCAATTTTCCTCATTCCCTCCTTGTGCCCTACGTTTCCATCAGGAAACATCAATAGTCATGATACCATCTATCTGTTCATAGAGCATCATTTGCTCGTCTCGGATTGTCTTGGAACGGGACTTAGGACTAGGAATACAAGATGTAGCGCACAAGCCGCAAATCGCAGGGCCACATTGTAAACATAGGCAACAACTGAATATGATCATTACTGCTATACCCAGGAATGACAATACTTTCCATCCCCAGGCAGATATTATACTCCAGAGCCAACCGGACCATGTCCAGGTGCCTGGATTCTGGTGTAACTGATGGGCTATCTTGTGAAGTCTGGTTATAGCTGAATAAACAGACGGTGCGTTATTAGGAATGAAAATGCAGCAACTAGATCCGATGACTCTACAAGCTCCGCCCCTATCGGCCAGTATGACGTCAAGGACGAGACGATTTTGAAGCACGACAAATCTCATAGCAGATTGTTCTTCGGTTAAGTTACCTAGAGCGGAAGTAGTCTCATTCACTACTGCTTCAAGGGTTCTGGTTAACCTACGTA
Organism: Lissotriton helveticus; assembly: GCF_964261635.1. Classification (NCBI taxonomy): domain Eukaryota; kingdom Metazoa; phylum Chordata; class Amphibia; order Caudata; family Salamandridae; genus Lissotriton; species Lissotriton helveticus. Next base: position 1,942,244,205 of record NC_136068.1, read on the forward strand.
TTAACTTACTATTCTGGACAGGACCTATGAAGAAAAAGAAACCTTTATTGAAGTCTGTATACTGTTCTAAGGCAGTTTCAGTTTGATCGACAATGGGGGACTCGATCTCCCTTCTATGTCTGATGTGTACTAGATGTGTATTTCTGTGATAATCGGATGGGGCTAGAAAAACTGGTGGCAGTAGGAAGGCAATGTAACATGTTCCATCCCAATCGAGGGGCAGACGTACATATGCGGTCTGACCACATACAAAATACGAATGACGTGAGGCTTTGAAATTAGATTTCCCACTGTCACTATACTGGACCACAGTATTACAATCACTGTGTCCTAGATGTACTGAACCATTCTTTCTGACACATAATTCGCCTTTCACTGGTAGGACTGTAATAGCAGGCAAATCTGGAGTAGTCTCGGACTGAACATTCAAAACCATGAATTTTGAGGAATAATTACCTAGATCATATACTTCATTTTCTAGATCTAACCCTGTTCTATGGGAAAGTCCTTCCTTGTCTGGGAAACATGTTCTATTCAGAAGGGACATATCGTTTGTGGATGACGTTATCGTAAACCATGCTCCACACGAACCATTGTGTGAAAACGGATAGGGAAAGAGTGGCAGAACTCCCTTCGGTGTCTGGAAAGGGGGAAGTCGACCACACACCCAACAATTAGTGGCATTGCTAGTCTGGTGTGAATAGTGTAACATTCGGATAAAAGTATTGTTGCGCATGGCAAGTCTGTAGGATAACTCGTGAGGAGGTAGTTCACTAAAAGTGTGCTCTACTGTAACATTAGAGGAAAAATGTACATGTGAAACGAAACTTATGCATGTAACCGTAAGACTCAGAAATAACATAATTAATAGAGTAACAATGCATCGACTTCGAAGATTTTTCTGATAACGTATTCTCTTAGAGTTTCGACTAACTCTCTCAGTATGTGGGTCTATCTCATACATGTCAGGAACCTGTCTAACCGTTTCACCCGAGAGGGACTTAGACAATTAAACTGGCTGACTTACTAGACCTTAATTTTTCTTTATATTCCTGCTGTGGAGTTTTCTCTAACAGGGGAAGTTTAGAGTCAGTGTCTGGGCAGTCCTTGAGAACGGGGCAGTCCTTGAAAAAAGTCTTTGGACGGAGTCCATGGAATCGTTTAACGTGGCTGGAGTGCAACCACCCCTTACGGCCCTCTACGTTAATCGCAGTCCTTGTTGTCATCAGAACGAGCTTTGGTTCTTTCCAGCGGGGCTCCAGCGGACTTGAACGATCAAAGTTCCTAATCAAAACGAGGTCGCCTGGTATGACCTCATGTGGTTTCACTTGAGTGTTGTCTGGAAAGGCAGCGGCGACCTGTGAACGACAAGAGAGTAGTGCAGACATCAAGGAAGCCAGGTAATCTGTCAGCATATTACTGTCAACATCGGTAATTGTACGTGGCCTAGGTTTACCCCACATGTTTGGGGGACGACCGAAAACTACCTCGTAAGGGGACAGACCTGAACGGGAGTGAGCAACCATTCTCATGTAAAAAAGGGCGACTGGCAGTGCTACCATCCAATCTACACCTTTCTCTGCGCATACCTTTGCAATGCGGATTTTCAGGGTCTGATTATGTCTCTCGATGAGGCCAGCTGCCTCAGGATGTCGCACACAGTGGAACTTCCACTGGTACCCTAACAGAAGGGATACTTGTTTCATAAGTTCAGAGGAGAATGGCTGGCCGTTATCTGAATACACGACCCTAGGTAAACCATAGCGGGGGAAATACTCACGAACCAACTGCCTGGCAGTGGTCGCGGCAGTGTAATCTGGGACTGGATATGCTTCTGTCCACCTGGACAAAGCGCATACAACTACGAGGACATACTTGAAACCTCGACATCGATCCATCTGAATATAATCCATCTGGAGGACTTCAAAAGGGTGGTCAGGAGGATGGAATCCACCTTGTTCCACCGGGACACCTTTACCTGGATTGAACTGACAACAGATCATGCAGGTACGCACTTTCTGCTTGGCTGCTGCTCGTAAATGCTTGTTAAACCAGAGGTTCTGAATACTGTCTAACATGGCTTTTTCTCCTAAGTGTGCTGGACTATGTGCGGTGTTAATAATGACTTGAACCATAGAGTCGGGGAGAAACCATGTGGCTTTTCCCTTCGTCATCCATCCCTGATCTGTCTGGACCCCTCCTTGTTCAGACCATTTCTTGATTTCGTCTGGGGTAGCATGTGACTGTATATCTAGTACGTCTTGTTTAGGGTCCTTAACTGTCATACAAGTCGTCTGAACTGGAACGTCTGTCTGTGTTGTGTTAACTGGAATGTCTGGAGTCTGAGCTGTAAGCTTGGCTGTTCGATCTGCCAGGTTGTTACCCTGGGAAATGATGTCAGTGACTTTCGTATGTGCTTTGCACTTCATGATAGCGATAGCTGTCGGTAAATGTATTGCATCTAACAGAGCTTGAATGAGGGGGCCATGCTGAATCTTGGCTCCATGAGAGGTCATGAAACCTCTTTCTTGCCAGAGTACTCCAAAGTCGTGAACGACTCCGAATGCATAACGTTAATCTGTATATATGTTTACTTTCAGGTTCTTGGCTTGTATGCAGGCTTGGGTCAGAGCGATGAGCTCTGCTGCTTGAGCAGACAGGGTGTCAATACGATGTGTTTCTATAACTTCAGTTTCAGTAGTCACTGCATACGCGGCTACTAACTCTCCTGTACCTGTCCTCATACATGAACCATCCACATAAAGTGTCAGGTCGGGATCAGGTAATGCAATGTCTGTCAAGTCTTGTCTTGGCTTTGTCATGGTGTTAACAACTTCCACACAGTCATGTGTGGCAGGATTTGAAGTAACTGAGGGTAACAGTGTAGCGGGATTTAAAATGTTGCAGCGTCTGATTTCTATGTGTGGCTGAAACAGTGTCAGTTCATAACCTGTCAATCGTGCAATTGTCAAGTGCTGAGTCTGTGTTCGGTTCAAAAGAACTTCCACGGAGTGTGGAACTTGTACTGTCAGGGAGTGTCCTAACACTATGGAATCACTTTGTCTGATAGCTAGGGCTGTGGCTGCAACTGACTTGAGGCACGCAGGCAGAGCCTGGGCCACCGGATCTAATGTGCTAGAAAAATAAGCACAAGGCTTGTGTTGTCCTGCTTGATCTTGTGTGAGAACAGATAATGCAGTACCATCACGTTCAGTGACAAAAAGTGTAAAAGGCTTACTGTAGTTTGGTGTCGCTAGAACAGGTGCTTGGCATAAAGCTTTCTTTAACTCATTGAAAACAAGTGTATGTTCTTGGGTCCAAGGGAGGACAGTCAATGTGGCTGCCTCCTGTGTCGTTAACTGTATCAGTGGCTTGGCTAGATATGCGTACTGAGGAATCCATTGTCTGCAGTAAGAAGTGAGGCCGATAAAAGCTCGTACCTCCTTCTGTGTCTTGGGCTGTGGAAGATGTGCTATTAACTGGATACGGTCAGGTGTCAACTGTCTACCCCTCTTGGACAGTAAGTGTCCAAGGTATACCACTTGCTGGACACAGAATTGCAGTTTGGAAGGGGACACCTTGTGCCCCATGTCTGCCAGGAAATACAAGACTGTCAGTGATGCACGTTCGCAGTCACGTTCTGTACGGGCTGTGATCAATAGATCATCGACATACTGGAGCAGGGCAGTGTCAGTTGGCATGTGTATACTGTCTAGTTGTCTCTTAAGTGCTTGACTGTAAATACTAGGACTTTCTGTGAAACCTTGAGGTGCACGTGTGAATTTATAGCTTCTTCCGTTTAAATAGAATCCGAAAAGAAACTGGCTGTCTGGATGAATGGGGACACTAAAGAATGCGTTCTTGAGATCAATAACAGTAAAGAACGTAGCTTCGGAATCAATGGCAGTTAATAGGGAAGAAATATCTGGAACCACTGGGTACTGGGGTATGATACATTTATTAAGTTCTCGAAGGTCAATCACTAATCGATAAACTGGAGGTGCATTGGGATCAGTACGTTTAAGAATCGGAATGATAGGAGAATTACATACATTGGAGTCAGTTTCTACAACCACTCCTTGAGCAATGAGCTCGTCAATAATTTTGGATAAGGCTGCTACAGCCACAGGTGGCAATTTGTACTGTCGGATTCGTGGTAATACAACACCTTGTTTCAGAGTGACACGATAGGGTGTAATGTGCATACAACCGACATCAGTTGGACCTTGCGCCCATAAATGCTGTGGTACATTCAGTAATCTTGGATCAAAATCACGCAATACATAATGACCTTTAAAATCACGTAAAAACAATCTCACACCTTCTGGGGAACAGCATATAACTGCTCCTAATTCTTTCAATGTCTTAATACCAAGTACATTTTCAGGACAGGATTTAGCAAGTAACAAGTCTGTAGTTCGGGACAATGGACCAACTTCTAGGGATACTGGTTTCGATATTTCATTAACAATAGGCTTTCCTGAAAATCCAAGGGAAACATTTCTAGAGCCTGAGAGTGGAGCCCCTGGAACCTCGTCATGACTGATGGTAGTCCTACTTGCCCCTGTATCAATCAGAAATTTTCTGTCTTTCCCTAATACTTGACTGTGTACATAGGGACCCTCTTGATCTACAGGAATCTCGATGAGAGGCAAGCCAACCTCCCTCTCTAGGCTGTTTCATGAATACTGCTGATATTCTGGATAATCTGACTGTGCATACTGGTACATCTGTTGTGTTACGTGTTGTGTGGCAGCTATAGGCTGCGGTACTGTAACTGTCTGTTGTGCGTTCTGCGGTGGCTGGGAATTCTGCGGAACATGTTCCTGTCTAGGAGGACGTGGTCTCTCTTTCGTCTTACCTGTAGCTATGTTGTGTTTCAGAACTGCACATTCGTTTATGTAATGACCTGGCTGTTTACAGTAATTGCAGGTCCCTTTAACAGGAGCTGTAGAATGACTAGTTTGATTCGGACCCCTCTTCTGACTGTCTTGTGGAACAGACTGTGCAACCAGTACTTTCATTTTCGTGTCTTTCATACGTCTCCTTTCATGTTCCTGCTCTTCCCTGATTCTGTTCTGGTGATACTGTAGCATCTGGAGCATTTGTGATGGAGTATTAGCTTGCCAGGTACTTTCGACTTTCAATACTCTATTTTTAACTTGCGGTAAAGAATTCTCAACTAGTTTGGTAACAAAAAGATGTGGATACGATTCACTACTTGTTTTCAGACCACTATTAATAATGAAACATTTCTCAAATCTAGAATAGAAATCACTAGTGTCTTCGTCTTGTTTCTGTTTACAGGCTGAGATGGCATCCCAATCTTCCTTTTTCGTGGCTGGTAATCTTGGCGAGACCTGTATTAACAGTTCGGGTAATTCTTTGGCTTTATCCCCAAGACCAGTTCCTGGGACTCGTGCATTATCCTCGGTCTCTAACGCGGTCCAATCTATCTTTTTCTCTCCCACCTCCCATTCTTTTTCTTTAAGTTTTTCATATATGCCCGCAGGCAACAGAACCTTTAACATTTTAATGATATCGGGATACGTGTATTCTCCCATACGGAGCATGTCCTTTAACTCTCGATGGAACCCTGCTGGATCTTTATCGTGACAGGGCACTAACTTTTTCATTTCTAGTAGCTCTATTTTCGTTATAGGGGTGTAAACAAATACTCGTTCGAGATTACCCCCTGCTCCCTTAACTGGATGCACTTCTCGTAACGGATTCTGTCTGTCTATGTAGAATGGAGGTGAAACAGGAACAAAATGCAGAGTCAGGAACGTTCTGTATTTGTGGCGCTGTTCTAGAATGACACTAATTAAATCGGTACCTAGACCTTTCCATCGGTTTAGGAGTAACTCGTTCAATACATTATATAAGGGACCTGAATCAGAATGCTGACTCTCGTACAGGGTAATGAGGTGCTGGATCATATACATACCCACCAGTCGCTGCTCGGTTGGGGGCAGTTTCAGAAACATTTGGGCCACTACTTCGTCTGGAAACGTGGCAGAATCACTAACCCATCGGACTGCTGATCGGGCTAGTTCTTGTTCATGCATGGTACTAAGTTCACTATAACCTATTCGTAGTTTCAGAATTTTATCTGTAGCCTGAAATATTTGTTCAAGAGAACACTGTTCTGGTACGGGAGGAGAAAAAAAAACTTTCTTGTAATCTAGGCGTGAATGTCTATCGGAAAGTCTCGTTCTACCTACATACGCAATTCTAGTGGGGATCTCGCTGTCTACCTCTTCTTTTCTTCCTCCTTCTTGTGTATACTTATTATTTCTTTACGAATCTTTTTGTACATGGATTCTATACAATTTTGTGTTCTGTGTTTTCCTTCTGCTATATTGTCACTCCATCTTGTCAGGACTTTCATATCTTCTTTGTTTTTATCAGGATAATCTTGTTCTCTTATTAAACAATTTATTAAAAATTGCAAAATCATGCCTTGAATCTCGACTTTTCTGTGTACCATAGCTTCGTGAATACTTTCTGGATTCTCCCCTGTTTGAATAAAATGGTATATTCTGTCTAGATGTGGTTCCATATTCGATATGGTAACCAAGAAGCTTGCAACTCGACGTAAACGTATGGAATATATTAGCATGCTATCTTCTCCTGGCACTGGATCATATCTACAATCAGGTCCGCACTCTGTAAGATACTTTCGGAGGGCGTCATACGTAGCCAGTTTTGGCGTACGCTGTAACGCTACATCTCTGAGCGTCCGTCGCCTTGTTTGAGGCGGGGTGATAGGAGTACCTCCCCCTGCTCCTCCTGAACTGGAATCGTCAACTAATACTGAATGTGCGGGTGCTGGTAACGTGACTGGTACAGTAGGAGTACGTAATGTGGGTTGATCCTGGGGGACTGGCGCATGGACAGGACCAACGACTGGAGGCACAGGAATTACATTAACAGGAGGCTGGAGGCTGGACTTGAACTTGGACTGGCGGAGTAGGATCTGTATTAGCATATTCTGGGACAGTGTCGTCTAAATAGGAAGAAAGAAAAATTTCAGCTGCAGTCGGTTTATGACGCAGTTTAGTCGGGACTAATGGTGGCGGTAAATTATGGGGTGCTTCCGGGGTCGCCTTCGGCAAACCCTCGGCGAGAAGAGGATACATACCTTTAATTAGGGCATTTCTCTGTCTGTCTGATTGTTCTGCTCTAACTCGTTCACCTTCTTCTAGTAATTCCCTTTCTTGGGCTTTTTCTGAGGATTCTCTACTTAATTCTGCTTTTCTAAATTCTTTCTCGGTTCTTTTATGAGATTCTTTGCGCCATAATTCTATGGCATCTTTCTGGGACTGTCTGGCTTTCTTTTTCCATAATACTTCTTCTACTCTCATGATGCACTCGGCATCCCATGTACCTGATACAGGCCATCTATATTTCTCTTCAAGATTCTTTGTATAATCCACCCATAAATCTAGATATAATATGGCATCTAAGCCATGCTTGTGATACATAAAGTGTCCAGGACTGTCCCTAGGAGGGACAGGAACTGCTTCTTCGAGTAACCCTTTTCTGGTTTTTATCTGACGTAACTTTGAAAACAGAGGCATATTTGAGTCGTACTTGAATTAAACACAATACACAATAATCACAGTAATGAAATGGCAAACAAATCACTCATACCACGACATAGAAATACATTAATAACAGTTCGAACAGAATACTACCTGATACACTGAAAACATAACGCTTGAAGTTCTCGAGAACGGACTTACTAGAATTACTGGATGCACTGCTAAAACAGTACAGAACATACCGGTCTCATAAAGAGACACGTCATACCGTATCCACCTAGATGGACACGTCGGACTGGATCTGCGTACCCAAACCCATCGGACCGGAGACAAACTAATGACCCCGTCTAGATACTCCCCCAGCAACGGTACTCACCGGGAAGCAGAACTGAAGGCCTCGGACTGGACTGGACTGCTACGACGTCTGGTTACTACGCATGCGCTTCGAACTTCGGGCTTCGGAAACAGGTGGGCCTCCGGATACCTCGGACCTTGCTCTCTCGGCTTGGGCTCTGGTCGGGACGAACCGCATTCCTCACCGCCTCGTCTGGATGCCGGACCGCAGTCTCCATCTCCTCCGTGGGCCTGAGGGGGACTTGATGAAGCAGAAATATCTGCACGTGCACGGTAGAGTTCCGTCACGGCTGTAGAAGGGTCAGGGGGCCTGCGTTACATCGCCGGCGCGTGGGGAAGGGGCTCGTCCCTGTTCGGGCGCCATTATGTGGTAAATAAATAATTAATTACCGGTACTATTTTTCTATACATTAACTAAAACAGATAGCTCAATAAATAAGAGGCAGGATCCAGGGTATCTGAGTGGAACAGGCTTTAATCAGGCACAAGGGAAGGGACAGGATCGGAACAGCCTGTAATAGAATGGCATGGAATGGCAGCTGCAACGTTTCATCAACATTACATAGTATATATAGGAAAACATTACAATTGCATTGAATACAGTAGGCGTAACAAGTGACAAACGTAAGATAAGAACAAATGGGCGTACAAAGAAGGCGTGTACGTAGACATATGATGAAAACGTCACAGAAGTGTCATAAATGGGTGGATACATGAAGGGGGCTACCTGGGCAGCTGGAACCTTTAACCTACTGGTGCGCGCAAACGGGCCATGACGTGTAACTAGGGAGAGCTGGGGGCTCTGACTTCTGCACTAGAAGAGGAGACTAAAGTCTGAGATGTCAGGACGACATGTACCTATAGCATATCTGGTATCTTGTGTTTGGAGTACATGTTGATAGAATCTAAAAGTCATCAGAGCAAAGGCTACTTGACACTAAGGCTGGTGCATGCATATATTCTTCATGTATTGCGTGTGTTATGAATCTTCTATGGATACTAATTCAGTAATTCACTTGCATGGAGACAGAAAAGACTAGACTATAGCTGAAAATGTTTATGCGGTTCGTTAGCTTAGGAATGTGAAGACGGAGAGCTGAACTGATAACTGTAGGCATAACATATTCTTGGCAGACATGCAGGCAGGCCAGGCCGGGCACCGCGCTGCTCGGCAGGAAGTAAGCGAAAGGTCAGGGATGCGGGAGGGGCTGCATCGCTCCTCGGAGTGGGTTCAGGAGACTGGAGCTCGAATCTGGTGTCCGGGCCCTGTAAGGCCTAGAAACGGGGACAGTTCGATGAATTAACGTGCATAATGTAAAACGTTGGCAACATAGGCCTAATACTCGTTGCTTTCACGAGGACTGGATAACTGGCATACTAACATTGGACACAACTATAATTGCGTCTTTAATCGATCATAGGGGGATATATGCATATTAATCATGCACATATAACATATAATGGGGAACACGTAGGAACACATGAAAAGGCAAAATTCAATTTTCCTCACTAATAGGGGGTAAGAAAAATTAATAATTGATAGAATCCCTTCCTAACAAGTGATTACGTGGGGCTATTGATCTTGGTGAGGGGATGTGTGGGGAACTCGGGTAGAAATCATGCAGATCCCAAACGGAAATGGAGCCATCTTTTTCATGGGGTTTGCAGGATCGTAAGTAGGGGACTGTCTGTCTGTCCTTAAATTTAACTAAAATTAGGTCCCCGGGAATTTCTTTGGCTGATGACCCCAACCAACCCACCCTTCTGACGCTCAGGATGCCACCGTTTTTATTGGGTGGGAGGGGTCTATTTTTTGATAGCCAAAACCGGACTTTGTGATATAGGTCCTGGTGGCTTTCAGGTTTCCCGTGGGCAAGTGGAGGTACTCCTGCAAGAACAAGCACAAAGGGTGCTGCTTCTGGGGGCAAATTTATGCAAGCTGCTCTCTTAGGTTCTGCTCTAGTAGTAGAGGAGTTAGGTAACCCAGGTTTACAAGGAATATTCGGAGTAGTTGAAGATATTCTCTTAGGAGGTCGCACTGCTGTATGGGCGATTTTAGTACTTACAGTTGGGACAGTTTTTGTGATGAAAGGCACTTTGGGGACAGTAGGAGGTGGGGCACAAATAGATATAGCAGATGAAGAAGAATTGGCTTTAATAATAGCCTCTAGGCTTGTCAACCTATCCCCTAAGATGTTAATTTGGTCAAGATGGGGTGATAGCACAGATCTTAACATTGATTCAAAGTGGGGCAATAGTGGTAGGTAGGAGGATGCTACTTCACTCTCCAATGTTCCAACGCCTTGGATGGGGTTGAAATAATAACAGGCGATGGGGAATCAGTACAGTTTGTTTCGTTGTGCTTCCTTTTTACACAGTGACCCTGTGTAAGTCCAATAATTTGGCTGCTATCCTCCTTCGGTGATCGGGATGTCTCACAATGTTTATCCGCACAGGGGTCGATAGTAGGGTCTTTTACGGGGGAAGGGGGTACAACTGGGATAAAATTTGTCCCGCATAAGGCATTTAATTCCTCCCAATAAGATACTTTTTCTGTCCTGGCAGAGGGTTGTGGGAGGGTTTGAATTGGGTCTAGGAGTTGACGGCAGTCATCGGAATCTGTGTCTCTAATGGTGAGGAGAGTCAGATGGCTCTGGGTGGACATGTCCAATTCCTGGTCCGGGCGATGTTTTTGGAAGAAGATGGGATAGGCCCCCTTGGAAGTCATACTGTATGTGGTGTATTGAAATTGATAAAACAGGATGGCCTTACTTCTTCAACAAACGAGAATGGACACTGTACCTTCTTTGGTTGAAATACCAAGGGGTCTGGCCCGTCCCCGTCCTTCTTGTGCCGCTGAGGGCCGTAGAGGGCCCGCCCTTTGCCCGGGCTTCGCCCCGGGCGTCCCGCTCGCGTCCCGCGACGCTAGGGGCAGTCCTTCCTTTCAAGCGCCTTCGGGCGCACCCTGATTGGTGGAGGCGGCGTCCAGCCGCTGAGGTTCCTGGGGAATGTGGTTCCCTATCCCGGCTGCCGCGCTGCGGTGTCCTGGCAGCGACGGCGCTGGCGGGGATACAGAGGCGCTAGGGTCTGAAGCGCAAGTCAAGAGGTGAGGGACAGCACTTTGGCCCCACGGTGCAAATACCGGAGTCTCCCGCAAAGTGGTATCTGTCTGATCAACCTCATCTGTACTTATTGTTCGTTTGTATCTATTCTTGGAAATATCATTGTACAATTTTAGGTCAAGGTGATATGACGCAGATGCTAAAAACACAGGGGGTAACAAAAATGATATGTAACATACCCCGGACCACCCAACAGACAATTAATAGTATCCTTTATTACCACAAAATATGTATTGTGCGATGATGTAAAACTACTGTTATTAGCACCTTCAATAGTAAATGTTGAAATACATTCACTCCGTCCTACTGGAATTCTCCCAGCATTGCCAATACATAAATCTGCTTTAGCTCTGGTCACAGAGATAACAAAGGGTCCAGTGTTTTTAGGGTTCCTCATATTTGTGAAGACATATGGTGTGGAAATGTTGTCCGGTTGATACTCTTCCCATTCCCATTTAGTCCCTTTAGCTTGAGGATAGCCATCTTCATCTTGGTAGCATTCTTTATTCAACCGAAATATTATTCCACCTGCTCCAGACCTCGCCACCTCGGCTCCAAGCTGTTCGATCTGTCAAAGACCTTGACCATCACATAGTCACCGGGGCAGAGTTCATGGGCTTCACCTGTAGATCTGTCAGGAAGCGCTTCTCGAACCTGTTGATGAATAGATATCAAACTGTCGGTTAACTGTGCCAAATAATCATTCAACAGAACCCAGGGTACATCATGTATGGGGCGTGGCTTAGGAACTCCACAAATATTCATCGGTCTCCCAAATACCACCTCATACGGTGTAAGGCCTGATCGTGAGTGTGGCATCGATCTTATGGATAATAATGCCAAAGGTAGTGCATCTGGCCACTTTATGGACGTGGAAGCCAGTATTTTTGCCAGTTTCAATTTTAAAGTAGCTTTGTACCTTTCCACCAATCCTGCTGATTGTGGGTGAAAGACTGTATGGAATTTCTGTTTGATCCCTAATCCTTTCAGGACATGCTCAACAACTTGCCCAATAAAATGAGGTCCGTCGTCACTCCACAAAAGTTTACAAACACCATATCTAGGGAAAAACTCCTTTAGAAGCACCTTTGCTGTGGTAAGATCAGTATTATCCTTTGTAGGGAATGCCTCTTTCCATTTACTGAAGGCACATACCACCACTAGGACATATTTCAGATTATTGCAGCGTTCAAGTTGGATGTAATCCATCTGCAAGACTTCAAAAGGTGCGGTTGGTGTAGCAAACCCTCCTGTAGGAGTCCGTGTCCCTTTTCCAGGATTATACTGCCAACAGATCAAACAGGACTGTACTATTCTTTTAGCTGTGCTGGCAATTTCAGGATGCTCCCAAACTTCTGTAAGCAAATTAGTTATCGCTAGAACTCCAACATGTGCCAGCCCATGTGCCATTTGAACCATCGGTTGTAACTAGGCTGCAGGCAATTTCCACTTATTTATTTCTTTGTTACAACCCTCATCGTCTAACATTCCTTCTTTAGACCATTGCTCAAGTTCTTCCACAGAGGCTAATCTCTGTATATCCAATACTTCCTCTCTAGTATTATGCCAACGCTCAGCTTGTGATTTTACTAGGTACATGGATGTAGTGCTTCGCTGCATCACAGTCTCACGGGCTACGCGGTCTGCAAAGGCATTTCCTTGTACTATTTTGTCAATGATTTTCTTGTGTGCACTACACTTCCTAATAGCAACTTTCTTTGGGTATGTAAGTGCAGTCAAGAGATTATGCAGTAATTCTCCGTGCATTATCTGCATCCCGTGGGATGTAAGAAAACCTCTTTCCTTCCAGAGTAGGCCAAAATCATGAACCACTCCAAAAGCATAGCCGCTATCCATCTAAATGTTCACACATAAGTCAGTGCTAAATTCACACGCTCGTGTCAAAGCTATTAGTTCAGCTGCTTGATCCGACTTCTGTGGTATGCGAGCTGTTTCTACTACTGTCTTAAGTGTCGTGATTGCATATGCAGCTGAAGTCGAGCCATCTGGTAACTTCAAACAGGGCCCATCAACCCACAGTTTCCCATCTACATCTGGAAGGGGCCTATCTTGTAAGTCGATGCAACCCTTTGTCTATTCCTCAGTAAGGAATATACAATCGTGAGGCTCCTTTGACTGAGACTGAGTCGCAGGATATGGCAACAAAGTTGCCGAGACAGCCCTCATCGCCGCCACAGACGACATCAGGCGCCAACTAGACAATGGCGAAACATCAGCCCACATCCTCCTGGACCTGTCAGCCGCCTTCGACGCGGTCTGCCATCGCACTCTAAAGACACGCCTCCTAGAAGCCGGAATCCAAGAGAAGGCCCTTGACTGGACCACGTCCTTCTTCTCCGGCAGAACCCAGAGCGTCCGCCTCCCACCCTTCCGATCGGAAGCCACCGACATCATCTGCGGCATCCCCAGGGCTCATCTCTCAGCCCAACGCTGTTCAACGTCTACATGGCCCCCCTCGCACAAGTGGCACGCCATCACAACCTCAACATCATCTCCTATGCCGACGACACCCAGCTCATCCTCTCTCTCTCCAAGGACCCACACACCGCCAAAACCAACCTCCACGAGGGTATGAAGGCCGTCGCCGACTGGATGAGGAGCAGCCGTCTGAAGCTGAACTCGGACAAGACGGATGTCCTCATCCTCGGACCCACCCCCTCAGCCTGGGCTGACTCCTGGTGGCCGACCACACTGGGAACAGCACCAAAACCCACTGACCATGCACGCAACCTAGGATTCATCCTCAACTCCTCCCTCTCCATGTCTAAGCAGGTCAACGCCGTCTCCTCCTCCTGCTACAACACCCTCCGCATGCTCCACAAGTGGATCCCGACCGAAACAGGAAGAACGGTGACACAGGCCCTCGTCAGCACAAGACTGGACTACGACAACGCATTCTATGCAGGAATCCCAGCCAAACACCTACGACGACTACAACGCATCCAAAAGGCCTCCACCCGACTGATCGTCAACGTCCCCCGCCGCAGCCACATCACCCCCCACCTGAGAGACCTACACTGGCTCTCCGTCGACAAGAGGATCACCTTCAAGCTCCTCACCCACGCACACAAAGCACTCCACAACGCCGGACCAGCCTACCTGAACAGCAGACTCAGCTTCTACACCCCCACCCGCCAGCTCCGCTCCGCCAGCCTCGCCCTCGCCGCTGTCCCCCGCATCCAACGAACGACCTCCGGCGGCAGATCCTTCGCCTACCTCGCCGCCAAGACCTGGAACACCCTCCCTACCCACAAACGGCAGACCCAAGACCTACTCGCCTTCAGAAGACTCCTCAAGACCTGGCTCTTCGAGCAGTAGCAGCACCCCCCTGCCCATAGCGCCTTGAGACCCTCACGGGTAAGTAGCGCACTTTACAAGTACTCTGATTGATTGATTGATTCAGTGTCGCGCATCTCTTCAATGTAATATGAGGTGCTAACAGTGGAGAAGTGTGGCTCAATGGTTAGAGCGGCAGACCCTGATGCAGAGGTCTAGCCCGGGACCAGGGTTTAATTCCCCACCTCGGCGGGTCTTGGGCTAAAAAATTCCACGGACCTGATAATTCTCGCCTCGGTGCCTATTCCAATCATGGAGTCCCACTCTGCAACTCTGGGCAATAGCTTGCTTAATCTCCACAACGGCCCCCACAACGCTAAGGATGCTTGGCCTCCACCTTGGGGGTGCCCAGGAGTGGACACCTCACAGGGAAAGCCAGGATGGGTTCCACAGCGGTATTCGTACAAGCGCCTTGAGACCCTTGCGGGTGAGTAGTGCGCTATACAAGTATCAATTTACATTACAACAGTGTCAATTCGTATCCTGTCAGGCGAGCACTAGTTAAGTGTTGTGTCTTGGTCTGATTTAAAAGGGCATCTACTGCATGGGGTACTAGCACCAACAGTTTGTGTGACAAAACTATCCCTTCACTCTGACGTATGGACACAGCTGTTGCTGCAACTGAACAAAAACATCCAGGAAACGCACGAGCAGCAGGATCAAGGACTGCAGAAAATTATGCACAGGGACGCTGTTTGTCACCATGTGTCTGTACTAAAACTGACAATGCGCATCCATCATTCTCGTGTACATAGAGTGTAAAGGCCTACGTGTAATATGGTGTGCCTAACACTGGTGCAGAGCAAAGAGCTTGTCTTAACTGACGAAAAGCATTTTGACATTCATCTGTCCATGGAAGGGGTATCGGGGTGTTCTTAGTCACACTCCCTGGAATAGAGCGGACGTTATGGCTCTTAAAAATGGATTGCCTGATCTGCGGAAAAATCCAGCGGCTTTCTATGAAGAAGTAAAGGGTGCTATTAGTTCTTGTACTAAGACGCTGTCTGATATTGATTTGTTTTTCGGATTAATATTACCCGCTGATATGTGGAGAACTATTCGTAAAATTGATGATCGTGCAAATCTAGGGGCAATATGGAAGGACATAGAACTAGCAGATAAAGTTAGAGAATCTGCACAAAAACCGTGTCAACTAATTTTAGATCTTCCAATAGCTATTTTGGTTAAATAAAAAAACGATTATTCATCCTAAAAAGATAGATTGGACTATGTTAACGTCTTGTGAACAAAAGGTGGACGAATCAGTTTCATATTTCTTTACACGTTTTGAGGAAGCCTTTCATGATTTCAGTGGACAATCATTGAGAGATGACACGGGTAGGCATCTGTTTGTCGATAAATATGCCAGAAATAGCTAGATGCCTAAAGGCAAGTGAAAGTTCATGGACTACCTCTTCTCCGGTTTCTCTTTTGACTATGGCTCAGTACTATGAGCGCCAGGAATTAGAGGCAAAGGGGAATGAGGATAAAAAGACTAAAGATTTGAAAACGAAGGTTATGATGGGTCAAGCTTATGCCCCGCCTTCTAGAGGCAATGATAGAGGTAGACGCGGATCTTATGGTCCGTCTTTTACTCGCTCTAATCTGTCGGTTGACCAGTGTGCGTATTGTAAACAGTTTGGACATTGGCTTTCCGATTGTCCGGTATTGCGTGCACAGCAAAATCAACGTGGCCGGGGACAAGTGAGAAATCGATTTGGATATTCAGGCCCTATAGGGAGTATGATCGATCGTGATAGGTTTGATTCTAATGAACGAAGACAGAATGGGTGTAATACCTTTGATAGGCGAAATAAATATCAAATATCTGATAGTGTGCCATCTGATTTTCAAGATTCTGCTTATGCATAGGATTGCCTAGGATGGGGTAAGGAATCGGTTGACGTTCCAGTAGATCAGAGGGGTCCCTATATTACAGCACATGTTTTGGGTTCTACTGATTGGTTTCTGGTTGATACAGGAGCTACTTGTAGCGCCTTGTCTAAACAATTGGTTCTGAGGGCTCCCCTGTCTGGCTTGACCATTACATCAATAGGGTTCGATGGAACACCTTCCCTTAGCCCATTGTCACAACCACTTCCATTCCACATTGATAAGTTCACTGCTCCATGTCCATTCTTGCTTTCTCCAAACACACCAGATAACATTGTGGGTCTTGACATGCTTAAATATTTCAGAGCTACAATACGCTGTTCTCCCGAAGGAATGCGTGTTATCTTGAACGAGAATTACCCTGTGTCTGAAAGATCTTGTCTTGTTAAGGAGGATGTAGCATTAGCTTCACTCCCGAGTGTTTTGTGGGCTACTTCAGACACCGATGTAGGACAGATGGTTATTCCACCAATGTGTATTAGTCTCAAGGAGGATGCTTTGTTACCACGATTGCCACAATATAAAATCTCACGAGAGGGTGAAGAAGCACTAACACACATTATTCGAGACTTGATTGAAGTTGAGGTTGTGGAGGAAGTTCCTTATAATGTTTGCAATAGTCCTATTCTTCCCATTTTGAAAAAAGATACTGACACTAGGATCTATCGATTCATTATTGATTTGCGGAAAGTGAATAAGATTGTAGTACCGCAATATCCTGTGGTCTCTGATATAACGACACTACTTACTTTGGTTCCTCCCACAGCGACCACATTTTCTGTAATAGACTTGAAGAATGCTTTCTTCTCGATCTCTATTCATCCTGATAGCCGATATTTGTTCGGTTTCACTTTGAATAATAGATCGTATAGATTTTGCAGAGTTCCTCAAGGCTATACTGAGAGTCCAAGTATTTACAGTCAAGCATTGAAAAGGCAGCTTGATTCTTTTGATTTGCCAGAAGGAGTGGCTCTCATACAATATGTCGATGACATTTTGTTGGCAGCCGATACGCCCAAACAGTGTGAAGAAAGTACTTTGTCTTTGCTTTCTTTCCTTGCTACACACCATCATAAAGTGTCTCGGAAGAAATTGCAATATTGTAGACCGAAGGTGACCTACTTAGGACACCTTCTGTCTAAGGAGGGCCGTGCACTGACACCAGATCGCATTCAAGCAATTTTAGACACACCAGTACCTTCCACTCAGAAAGATATTCGTGCTTTCATTGGTCTGACTTCATTTTGTAGGCAATGGATATTTGGATTTTCACACATTGTTAAAGCTTTGTTAGCACTCTTGACTAAAGACACTCCAATGCCCCTTCCATGGACAGATGAATGTCAGAATGCTTTTCATCAGTTACGTCAAGCTCTTTGCTCTGCACCAGTGTTAGGTACACTGGATTATACGAAGACCTTTGCACTTTATGTACACAAGAAAGATGGGTGTGCATTGTCAGTTTTAGTGCAGACATCCTCAGGTTATATATGTTCCTTTACTCCTCTGCATCTAGCTGCTCAGCCAGTGTGAGTGTTCTGGTTAGAATGTTAGTGTGAGTGGAATGCTTGAGTGCATGAGTGTTGTCAGTTGAGGATGGGCTAAGCAGCTAGCAGACTGCTCCTGCTGGGGCTTATTGTATCTTTATCTATGAACTTAATAAACCACTTCTACTTATACCTGGCCATGTCTACAGCGTCTACTTATGACACCTGAAGTTGTGGGACCAGCTTACTACATTTTATGGCGACGATCTGGAGCTAAGAACCTACTACATTTATGGATGAAGACCTACAAGATTCAAGTAACTAAAGAAAAAGCAACCTGTAAAGCAAGAAAGAAGGCAAACACGCCTGTCTGCCCCACCAGTGTCCACTACACCGACAGCCCAAGAACAGGCCGTGTATTTTCATCAGCTGGTAATTACTCAACATGCTGCCAAAAGTTTCACCTCTAAAGCTTTCAAAGTCACAAGAAAGCCAGTGCTACAACAAGAAATGTTTGCAGTGCATATGAAAAGAAGGTAATCAGTGGTTGTATGTGTTATTGCCCACCAGAGAGGGGTTTAAGTGGACTTTTTGGCGAGAGGCGTCCAGTTTAGTGGCTGTGCATTCAAAGTGACTTTGGTGCTGTATGGCTCAAGAAGTGCTCAGTGGCTGAGGTCTAAGCCATGTAACATGTTTAAGCTGCTGCCAACGTCTACAGTGGCAGTCTCTGTTGTATGTGCCTCAAGATGTGGAAGTACTGACTGAGAAAGTGAGTTTCTGTCTCCAGTGCGCACTTCCAGGATTTGATATTGTGGCTTTTCAAAAGAGTATGCACAGGACATGTGGAATCAAACCTTTTCCGGTTTGCATCATTTGTGACTGTTCGTTTATGAAAGATCACTGAACTGTGTTGAGAGAATAATCCACTCTGTTTACTTCATGCCAGATTTGCGTAATTACTGGGTGGGAGATTTTGTTATATACATCAAATAACATGTTTATTCAGTCTTCAATGCTTTCCGGCCTCAATAGAAAACAGTTATGTTTAAATTCAAATTTAAAATTAAGCTCGCACACCTTACCTGGGCATTCTGTTGCGCCGAGCCTCTCCAGAATCTTCATGACGTCTTCTATTCTACACGGTCTTCTATGCTTCCTAAGGATGTTTTGATGCAGGAGCGCGCCGAGAGCCACTCGGGATGCGTCTCCTGTACGTCCTGTCATTTTGTAGTTGGCAGATCCAGGCTATCGTTTTCCTGTTTTTCTGAAGGAAGATAGTGCCCATATTTACCCTGCCAACCTTTGTTCTCCTGTTCACTGAATAAAGTTATTTCTCCAGCATCGCAACGTGGGATCTTTTCCTCAAGTGCCCGCTTCATTAATTCATTGTTATGGTAATCTTCAGAAGTCATCAGAACACTCCAAGTCACCGGGCAGTCTATAACCGCTTTTGTTTTCATCGTGCAAAATTAGCTTTTATTCTCAAGGGACATTTTACACCGGATTGGGCCTCTAATGCTTGCGATGAGTTTGGGGTGCCAAGTTTTCATCTAGATCGTCTGGGAATGATGTCTGCTACTCAGCGCTTAGATGTGCTTCAAAGTACTTTGTAAATCCGCTTTGTTTTATACAAAAACCTTTGAAGAGTACCATCTTTTGGCAGTATAATATTTGAAATAACGAATTAGAAAAAGAAATAGTTTTAAGGCTTCAGTGCAAAGCTTTTTGCTTCATATTTGTGACAAACCATCATTCAAACTTCAGTATTTCTACTGCATTTATTGCTGAAATATTTTCTCTCAAAGGTAAAAGAAGACTATGTAGTGTCTTGTTTTTGCAGTATGCCAACTTTCTTGATTTTCATTTCACATGCGATGTTTTGTTGGCATAGGAGTGGGTTCTTAGTCCCATGACCCATTAATTCAGTATTGTAATCCCTGCCTAAGGGTTAGGAGTGCGTTTTAGTCCCATTTTCTTGTCTGATCAGATATTTATCCCTGTCTAGGG
This sequence comes from Lissotriton helveticus, assembly GCF_964261635.1. Lineage (NCBI taxonomy): Eukaryota > Metazoa > Chordata > Amphibia > Caudata > Salamandridae > Lissotriton > Lissotriton helveticus. Next base: position 1,942,263,972 of record NC_136068.1, read on the forward strand.
ATGGGAGTGGGTTTTAAGTCCCATGACCCCATGTTCAGAGTTATTTATCCCTGCCTAGGGATGGGAGTGGGTTCTTAGTCCCATGACCTCTTATAGAGACTTCATCCCTGTCTAGGGATGGGAGTGGGTTTCTATTCCCATGACCCCATGTTTCAGATATTTTATCCCAGCTTAGGGATGGGAGTGGGTTTTTAGTCCCATCATCCCACGTTCACAGTTATTTACCTTTGGGATGGGTATTAGCCCCATTTCTCTGTTTAAAGGGGGTTTAAGTCCCACCTTTGTTGTGTTCGTGTTGGGTGTCAGTCCCCTCACTTCAATGCACGTTGTCATGTGTGTGGCAGTCATGTTTTGATGCCACACTGTGCTGCATTCTGTTTCTCATGCTGCACTAGTCCTTGGGTTTTAGTCCCAAGTGACGTTAATTGTACATTTGGGTGTTAGTCCCAAACTATTTTTCACTTGGGTTTTAGTCCCATAGTGTCCCTAACATGAGGGGTGGCATATTGGGTTTTCGCCACAGTCTTCTCACGTGAGAAGTACTTCCTTGGGTGTCGTTCCACTCATTGTATTTAAGTCTGGGGTAGGTTTTCCCCTCACTTCTGTCATATTTATCTTGCCCACTTGTAGTATGTGAGCTCTTAATTCACTACTTACCTATTTTATTTGTTCATTATTAAAGGAGGAGGATAGTGTAAGTGTTTTTCTATTTCTTTCGCTTTCTTCCTTCTTTCTTTTCTAGGTTGTCTGTTTTCCCTCTCGCGATATTATGTCACCCTCATACCTGGGTTTACAGATTTCTTGCAACAATTGTATATTATGTATAGTTTTTCTCTTCACTGTTATGCTCTCTTTTTGTTTTTCATTTTGAGAGGAAGAGGATAATGTAGTATCCTCAGGTTATATATGTTCCTTTACTCCTCTGCATCTAGCTGCTCAGCCAGTGTGATTGTTCTGGTTAGAATGTTAGTGTGAGTGGAATGCTTGAGTGCATGAGTGTTGTCACTTGAGGATGGGCTGAGCAGCTAGGAGACTGCTCCTGGTGGGACTTATTGTATCTTTATCTATGAACTTAATAAACCACTTCTACTTATACCTGGCCATGTCTACAGTGTCTACTTATGACACCTGAAGTTGTGGGACCAGCTTACTACAACATGGTAATAAGCAGCGTCCCTGTGCATACTTTTAGCGGTTCTTGATCCTGTTGCTCGAGGGTTGCCTGGGGTTTTCGGTCAGTTTCTGCAACAGCTGTGTCCATACGTCAGAGTGAAGGGATAGTTTTGTCACACAAACTGTTAGTGCTAGTACCTCATGCAGTAGATGCCCTTTTGAATCAAACTAAGACACATCACTTAACCAGTGCTCGTTTGACAGGATATGAATTAACGTTGCTAGCGCCTCATATTACTTTGAAGAGGTGCGCAATGCTAAATCCAGCCACTCCAGCCACTCTGTTGCCATATCCTGTGACTGAATCAAGGAGCCTCATGATTGTGGAGAAGTGTGGCTCAGTGGTTAGAGGCGGCAGACCCGGAAGCTGAGATCGGCCGTGGACCAGGGTTCGATTCCCCGCCTTGGCGGGTCTCGGGCTCAAAAATTCCACGGACTCGACAATTCTCGCTCTGGTGCCTACTCGACTCACGGGGTCACACTCTGCAACTCTGGGCAATAGCTTGCTTAATCTCCACTACGGCCCCTCGCGGCGGGATGCCTGGCTTTCACCTTGTGGATACCCTGCTGGGGTATCTCACAGGGGAATACCAGGACGGGTTCCCTAAGCAAGCGCCTTGAGACCCCTGGGTGATTCGTGCGCTATATAAATCGAAATACATTTACATTTATATTGCATTTTCCTTACTGAGGAACAGACAAAGGGTCGCATTGTTCTACAAGACACACCCCTTCCAGATGTAGATGGGGAACTGTGGGTTGATGGATCATGTTTGAAGCTACCAGATTGCACGACCTCAGCCGCATACGCAATCACGACACTTGAGACAGTAGTCGAAACAGCTCGCATACCACAGAGGTCAGCTCAAGCAGCTGAACTAATAGCTTTGACACGAGCGTGTGAGCTTAGTGCTGATTTATGTGAGAACATTTACACGGATAGCCGCTATGCTTTTGGAGTGGCCCATGATTTTGGCCTACTCTGGAAGGAAAGAGGTTTTCTAACATCACACGGGATACAAATAATTCATGGAGAATTGGTACACAACCTTTTAACTGCACTGACCTATCCAAAGAAGTTAGCGATTGTGAAGTGTAGTGCACACAAGAAGGTGACTGATAAAATAGGACAAGGTAATGCTTTTGCTGATCACGTAGCTCGTGAGACTGCAATGCAACGAAACGCCACTCCTATGTATGTAGTGAAATCTCAAGCTGAACGATGGCATGATGCTAAAGGGGAAGTACTAGATGTACTGAGATCTGCCTTGGAAGCAGAACTTGAGCAATGGTCCAAAGAAGGAGTATTGGACGATGAAGGTTACTGGTGTAGCAAGGACATGGATAAGTGGAAATTACCTGCGGCCTATTTACTACCTATGGTTAAAATGGCACATGGACTGGCACATGTTGGAGCTAAAGCAATAACGAAATTGCTGACGCGAGTTTGGGAGCATCTTGAGATTGCCAGCACAGCTAAGAGAGTAGTACAGTCCTGTTTGATTTGCTTGCAGTATAATCCTGGTAAAGGGACACGAACTCCTACAGGAGGGTTTGCTACACCGACTGCACCTTTTGAAGTTTTGCAGATGGATTATATCCAACTTGAAGGCTGCAACAATCTAAAGTATGTCCTAGTGGTGGTTTGTATCTTTAGTAAATGGATAGAGGCATACCGAACAAAGGATAATACAGCGCTGACTACAGCTAAGGTGCTTTTGAAGGAATATTTTCCTAGATATGGTGTTTGTAAACTTTTGTGGAGTGACAACGGACCCCATTTTATTGGGCAAGTTGTTGAGCATGTCCTGAAGGGATTAGGAAGCAAACAGAAATTCCATGCAGTTTCTCATCCGCAATCAGCAGGATTGGTGGAAAGGTATAATGCTACTCTGAAGCTCAAGTTAGCGAAAATTGTGGCTTCCACGTCTTTAAAGTGGCCGGATGCCCTACCTCTGGCATTGCTATCCATAAGATCGGTGCCACATTAACTATCTGGCCTTACACCTTATGAGGTGGTATTTGGAAGACCAATGAATATTTGGGGAGTTCCTAAGCCACGTCCCATACATGATGTACCCTGCATATTGATGAATGACTATTTGGCACAATTAACAGATAGTTTACTTTCTATTCATCAACAGGTTCCAGAAGCTCTTCCTGACAGATCTATGGGTGAGGCTCGTGATCTTCGACCCGGAGACCAGGCGATGGTCCGATCTTTCGAGAGGTCGAACAGTCTAGAGCTGAGGTGGCGAGGTCCAGAACACGTGCTCCTGGCCACAAGGACAGCAGTTTGAGTGACGAACCGGAGAAGGTGGATACATGGTACCCACTGTCGAAAAGTGTCAACTGCCTTGGTGGAGCCTGCTGTACTGACCGACCATCGAGAAATCCTGGATACGGAGAAAAACCCAGCCATCTCACCTGACGAATCTGAGGAGGTCTTCCCGGACCACACAATTCCTGGAACATCGAGATATCAATTGAGACCAAGGAAAGAATCTGTTCTGCCAAAGAAGACTGGTTGAGCTACCGCCCAGGGTTAGTGAAACGGAATGCCGAAATGGCATGGGAGGGGATCAGCCCTGCCTAGTGTAGTGACACCCATCTTGACCTTCGGTGAAGAAATCAACGGCTGCCCGAGGGTTAAGAGCTCCAATGATTGTTTTAACAAGTTTTGCAGAAAGTTCATTTATATTGTTGCCGAAATGAGTAATAAAAGGTTAATTTGCGTTGTAGGATTTTTTGTTGCTATGGTGGTTATAGCGATAACAGCTTGGTTTGTGGAAAAGGTGGCCCCTGTTCGACAATATTTGCTTGCCACTACTCCTGTCCAGCTTGAGCATTTTCATTTTATTCTTCACTACCATGAGCAAAAACACCGACAATCTTATTTGAATAACACTTTTATCCAGATGTTGCATCATACGCATAATGCTACGAATACCACCAATTGTTGGGTGTGTGGGATGTTACCCCCCCACCAGAAAAAAGGAGGAACACCTTTCATTCCTCTTCCCTTCTCTCACAATGGTTCTTCTCAAGCTTGGTATGCGCTTTTGTTTGCCTCCAGAAAACCTTCGGTAAGCGGGATTAACTTTCCTCTTAATAAAGTTTGTTACCAAGATGGTTACCCTCAAGCAAAAGGAACTAAATGGGAGTGGGAAGAATACCAACCAGATAATGCTTCAACACCATATGTTTTCACCAAAACAAGAACAATAAATACGGGTGGACTTTTAGTGATTTCTGTTACTAAAGCAAAAGCAGATTTATGTATTGGTAACGTGGGGACAGTTCCAGTAGGGAAAAGTGAATGCACTGTTGTTCTGACTATTGATGGGAGAAATAATAGCACTTTTACTTCTTCTCATAATACTTGTTTTATATGCCGGAATAAAGGATATTATCAGCTTCCAGTGGCATTGTCAGGAGTGTGTTATATATCTTTTCTGTTGCCCCCTGTATTTTTGGCACCTGAATTATATCATAAGAATTTTGTACTGTTGAATGACCTCTCTGTAAATAGAGTTAAGAGAACAATAAGTATAGACGAAGTGGATCAAAGTGATACTACCTTGCAACAATATGTCGATTTTAATTTGGGCCTGTTTTTCTTTGTGGGTGCTGCATTAAATAGTAGAAAGATAAGACGATTAGCTCGTGTTGTAGAAACTGTTGCTAACCAGACAGCTATGGCACTTGGGAATATTACGGAGGAGCTCCAAATTGCAAGAATTGTAGTGCTTCAAAATAGAATGGTCTTAGATGTAATGTTAGCTGATCGAGGTGGTGCATGTCGCATCATCGGAAGTAGTTGCTGTATTTATATTCCAGACCATTCGCCCTCAGTGTATAGTGCAATTTCTAAACTGCATAAAATTGCTGCAGAAGTTCATTCAGAAACTGGCAGATGGACATTTTCGGGTTGGATATGGACATTATTTACCACTTGGAGTTGGAAATTATTGACTATTCTGTGTGCAATAGTTACAATACTATTTATTTGTTGTATATGTTTACAATGTGGTCCTATGCATTGTTCTATTTGCATTTCTGCTTGTATTTCTTCTAAGAAAAATATTGCTGAGACAAAAGCTCAACAAATGTTAAGTAAAGATATAGCCGAAATAATGCTAATAGATGTATACGATGCATATCCAGATTATGCTGAATGAAGGACTGTCTTCAGCTAAATGCTAAAAGGGTCGTCTGTCGTAAATTGACAACGATTAGGTTAGCATTTGCTGAAGCCAATCTGTTTTTCAATGCTATCTTGCCCGTTTATGGAAGCCATTTTGTATTACTGTCAGCCATTTTGTATGCCTTACATTACCTCGTGCTCACCATGTGCTTTGTCCTACCTCTCTGCTAGCTGCTTGTATATTCTGCCTAGTAACAAGCTATATTTAGCTTCTTATCAAATACGCGCATGCTCTGTTGAGCCACATCTGTTTCTGATAAATCACTGTCAAGATATGTTTACCCCAAACTGGTCAAACCGTTAGCTCCTCCCACTTGTTGAATGTGCTCTGAAAATGCCCTTATATGTACATAAATTCGTCTTATGAATGTGCCGCCTATTTTCTGAGCCCCTGTGCAGGTATAATGTGCCTTTCGTTCGGTGTGCTACTTCATGCATTGCCGAAAAGTATTGTCTGAATTTAGTTCCACCTCATGAGGTGTTAATAAATTTGTCTTTTCTAGTCCAGTTTCCCTGCCAATTTCTATTTCAAGGGTTTAAGAGTTGATAGCGGCATAACTGGGCCTTGCTGAGATACGATACCACACGGCCATGCCAGGATATCCGGGTACAGGAATCTGTGGGAGGCTCCGGTCCAGGCCCATCCGGGGGGAGAGAAAGTATCGGGTGGGAGGACGTCTGATACAACCGCCAAGCGCTCTCCTCTGAGGGCTGCGGCCCAGCCCAGGCATCTCCGGATACGCCACCCTCTGAAGGCCAGTCCAGGCGGAGCTCAGTAAGGCCCACAGCTGCACACGGCCAGTCTCAGGATCCGGGGCCCAGACGCTAGCAGGGCCATGGTGGCTGCAGCGGCCCCATGGCAGGTAGGAACTCGGGGCACCCCAAGAATTCCACTGCATAGGGGGCCCCAGCCACTCCATCTGGCAAGCGTCCGCAAAAGATGGGGAAGCCTCGGTGGGGAGAGGGGCAGGCCGAGTGTGCCGCCAAGTCCAGGCTCGCCTCGGCAATCCACACTTAGGGGCACCGGGTGTCCAGCCGCCCTCCTCCCCTCTGCAGCCTTCACCTTTGAGTCATGGCCCGGCCTGGAGCTCCGCAGCAATATCTTAGAATGCGGCCAGGGCAAAAAAAAGAAGACTTGGCCGCTGCCTCGCCGGAGTGCGCCCACCAGGAGTACTCCCACCGCAGCTCAGCCACCTTGAGCAGCAAGGAAATACAGCACCCTGCGCAGTCGGGGCACCAGCGGTATCGATGTGGCACCTCTGGGCAGGATACATGCAGGATTAAAGCAGGTTTATGGCGTGGACGCACGGAGCCCAGTTAAGCTACGTCTGCCATGATGGCTCTCCAAGCCACGCCCTCCGGCCTTTGCCATTTTAAGCTGCTTCTAAGTCCATTTGGTACTGCCCTGTCCCGCTTCTGCTGAAACTGACTTCTTGATAATGAGGCTGAAGCAAAGTAACTACACTTATATGCTGGGCGGTAGTCGATCAAAAGAGTGCAGCCTCTCCTCCACCTGTAGTTCGGTAGCCGCCTACACTCACTGCTGTGACATAAACAATTCATCTTCACTCGGTGGGAGAGTTACCGTCCCACAGGACCGCCACCTCAACACACCAATCTTCTCTACGGGTCTCACGCCATCATGCCCTGGTCTTTTTATTGCCTTTTTCAAAAGCATGAAGTTAAAATTCTTTATGATGCGGCTGGCTCGTTTTACTTTTCAACTGTGCTGGTTTGTCCAATCCCAGACTATAAATAACTGTTTTATTATCAGAGCCTTGTATATTGCTGGTCTTGTTGTTCAAACGATTGGTCAGTTATTATCACAAGATCAGTATTTCTGCAGTTTGATTTTAAGCTGCCAGTGACCTTGAGTGGACCCGGCAGAGCAGCAGTACCACCATTAACTGTTAATTGCTTCACGTTCTTTACCTTCACAGACCTTCAGACCCCTACTGCCCCTGTGTTCCTATGAGGGAAGCGACTGGTACTCCGATTCTCAGCACAAGCACACAGTGTCTTTATAGTTCACAAGATAAGATCATTAATGCTATTTGTGTTTTATTGTAAATGCAGAAACTAACAGAGAAACTATTTTAACCCAACAGGTATTAAAGCTTGAACAGAAACTGATACAGGAACACCTGTGCTAAATCACCTGAAGAACGACACTGCTGAAAATGTAATGCAAAGCATGTGAAGGTGCATCAGAAACCATGTTGGAAGTGACACACGGTCGAAGACTAGTCAGGAACTGAGAGTGTTGAAATTACAGAATGTGAAAATTATGTGAGGCTTCCATCATATGTGTGGTCACATCATGAGAACCATCTCAGAAATTAAACCAATTTACTGAATCCCGGACTCTTTAGAGCTATAGGTTTTTCCTCCTATTACCTGACAGAATACTACTGAAGAACTACAGTGTTGGTGCTAATATGTAAAAGATCTTATCCAGAAGATTGATCTAAACATGAGAGAAGCATTTGAGTAATGATGACCTCACTAGTGACAGCCCAGAGCTTACTAACCACAGCTGGCAGCCATCTGAGCTTTCTGTACACAGTTGATAAACCTTTCTTTCCTAGGGTTATTATCCATAACTGGCAGAGTTTGCTTGCCTCAGCTGACAGAGCCTAGTATCCACAGATAACAAAGATAGTCATCTTCAGAGGAGAACTTACTTTCCTTTTTTGTGCTGACAGAGCCTATAGGTGACCGTGCTTACCTCCCACAGTTTACACAAGAAAATGCTTCTAAGTGAGAAAGTACATCAGTGCTCTGAATGTGACAAAATGTTCAGGTTCAAGTACCAACGTATCATCCATGAGAGAATACATACAGGTGACAAGCCCTTCCAGTGCTCCAAATGTGTGAAAAAGTTCAGGTTAAAGTACCAATGTATCACCCATGAGAGAATACATACAGGTGACAAGCCCTTCCAGTGCTCTGAATGTGACAAAGGGTTCAGCTTCAAGAACCAACTTATCATCCATGAAAGAATTCATACAGGTGACAAGCCCTTCCAGTGCTCTGAATGTGGGAAAAAGTTCCGTTTAAAGCACCAACTTAGTGTCCATCAGAGACTACATGTAAGCAACAAACCCTTCCAGTGCTCTGAATGTGGGAAAAGGTTCAATTATAAAGCACACCTATCTTACCATGAGAGAACACATACAGGTTATAAGCCATACCAGTGCTCTGAATGTGGGAAACTCTTCTGCCAGAAAGGACAGCTTTCTGTCCATGAAAGAACACACACTGGTGAGAAACCCTACCAGTGCTCTGAATGTAACATTAGTTTCAGTGCTAAAGGCAGTCTGACTGAACATGAGAAAACACACACAGGTGAGAAACCCTACCAGTGCTCTGAATGCAATATTTGTTTCCGTAATAAGACCAAGCTGACAGAACATGAAAAAACACATACAGGGGTAAAACCTCATCAATGCATTGAGTGTGGGAAAAGGTTCAGACTGAAAGGAAGTCTTAAGAGTCACATAAGAATACACACAGGAGAGAAGCCATATCAGTGCAGTGAATGTGGGAAAAGGTTCCACACAAAGGATTATCTCTCTAGGCATGAAAGAATCCATACAGGCGAGAAACCCTTTCATTGCACTGAGTGTGATAAAAGCTTTTGTCAAAGAAGTGACCTGAAAAGACATTTAAGAAAGCACGCAGGTGAAAAACCATTTCAAGACAATAAATATAGGACAAACAACACTGTGCATAGAAGAACACACATGGGTGAAAAGAAACATGTTTGTACTGAATGTGGGAAAGGATTTAGGCTTAAGAGGGGTCTTACCGTCCATTTAAGAGTGCATACGGGTGAGAAACCTTATCAGTGCTCTGAATGTAAGAAAAGCTTTACTCATAAAGGAGGGCTCACAGTCCATGAGAGAACGCACACAGGGGAGAAACGTTATCAGTGCTCAGAATGTAGCAAACGTTTCAGTTCTAGTGATACACTGAAAATTCATGAGAGAATCCATACAGGTGAAAAAACGTATAGGTAAAGTGAATGTGGTAAAAGTTACCGTCAACTTCGGAATCTACTTGTGCACACAAGAAGAGTACACACAGGAAGCGAAAAGCTACATCTCTGTACAAAATGTGGAAAAAGCTACTTTGACAAAGGCCAACTTACACGACATGAAAAACAACATACAGGTGAGAAACCATGTCAGTGCAGTGAATGTGGGAAAACATTCTGGAATAATGTTTCTCTAATCCAACATGAGTGAACGCATTCTGGTGAGAAACCTTATCAGTGCAGAGAATGTGGGAAAAGCTTTAGATGGGTAGGACGTCTTAATGTCCACAAGCGTTGTCATAATGGAGAAAAGCCTTATCAATGCACCAAATGTGGCAAATGTTTCAGCCGTAAGCACCACCTTACTAGTCACAAAAGAATACATACAGGGGGGAAACCTTATCATTGCACTGAATGTGACAAAAGCTTTAGCCAAAAATTCGTACTTACTGTGCATCAGAGGACGCACACTGGTGAAAAACCTTACAGCTGTGCTGTATCTGAAAAAAGATCTAACCATCTGGGAGATCTTATAAAACATGAGGGAATACATTCTGTAGATAAACGTTACAAGAGTATGGAATGTGGGAAAGGGTTTACTCAGAAAAGATGCCTTACTTCCCATCAGAGACAACATATGGAAAAGAAAACAAAGACTTGACGTCTAATAAGCTACAAAATATAGGATGGAAAACTGAAGGTTGAATTAATCTTGTACTCCTTATAATACTGAACAGAATCTTCCAGAATCACGTTTGCATTGTTACATATACAACACTGTAAATCAGGTCCAGAGACAATAACTTATGTGCAAGAACATTCGTCATACAATGAGACGTTTAAAAAATCTGGAAAGATGTCTAATTTACCCTACAAGAGATGGGATGTAAAAGGGAATCCAAAGTCAGAGCAAAGATAAAGTACAAACATTTGGAAACCTTGCATTGGTAAACTGAAGTTTGGAAGCAATTGTACCTCTGACGCATACTTCTAACCGCAGATTCCTCACCTAGCGAGTCCTCACTTTGCAAATCTCTCCAAACACCTGACCTCCCACAGTAGCTCCTACCCGGCAGAAAATGGTACCCTCTGATTCCATCACAACTCCATCACACCACAGATCAGGTGGACATAGAGTAGCACAAGGGACCCGTTCCTGCCCATTTATGTAGGTATATCTTTTTCCTGCCTAAAGATGAGGATCTGAAGCTTCGCTCTTGCTGGTTGAAATTTTTCATTTACGTTTTTTGAGCAGTAACTGTGCATGAATGTCATCCCCTAATATGACAGAATTCAAGTCATGCTGTTATCGATTTTAGAATTTAATATATTTCATATATAATGGTTGTCCTAGTTACATGGTTTTATCTTAATGTATTCACAATGTATGGCTTTAAATGAAAATGCTTTAATCATATACCAGTGAAATGATAGCTCTGAGATATTGTGATAATAGTGATTATACAAGTAAGTGATTCTAGATAATTTTTGAACATTGGTACATTGGTTTCTCTGTTATTTACTTTCAACAATCAGCGCATAAAGTCTAACAGAAGTACGAAAGAGGGGACAGAAGCGCTAGTTGTTTTTTTAACATGATCTTGCAACTATTTTTGCACATAAGGTTATGAAAGCCCTGGACATGTATTGTTGGACCAGACACTAGGAGGTGCTGCTGGGGCACAGCTGAGACCGTGATATCAACAACTTCCCTTTCAAAGGAAACTGCTTCTGCACATTTCATCTCAGTGCAGCTTATTGAAGGTCGTGGACTGTAACTCTTTCTGCCGCCTAGAACAGAACTCTATTTGTTCTGCCAAGGTATATGGTGTGGCTTTTAGGCAGATTATCTAATATGACTCCATCGGATTCCTTCCAGTACTTAGTTTAGCCCCTTGGCAGATGAAGGGGGGGGGGAACTAACTTTCTAAAATATGTGCTGGATTTTAATAATCATGTTGCAATACTTTCTTTTTTTCTGTTTGCTTGTAAACATATTGGCTGCTTTCCTGATTGTTTTTATAGGTACCACTATTCATAGTCTGTGTACTATGATAGGTTTTCAGCTTTAAATAAAAGTATATAAACACTTATCTTGGTGTGAATTCCTGAGTGTGTTCATTTCGAGCAGAGGCCTTCAAAATGTGGGGTGTGCCCCCCTGGGGGGTCCATGGCTGTATTCTTGGGGAGGCACATATGCCTCAGCAAAGAAGTGTAATAAAGATGGCCTGGAAGTGCCGCCTTCTTTATGTGGTAGGTTTCCAGGCTGTTTCTATTTACAGACCTTGAAGTGCATAAAAAGTTTGTGTACTATGATCCAGAGGTCCATGAAGGCGGAGGTCAAACAGGTGGAAAAAAGAACAAACTATTCTGTAAGTATTTTGTGTTTTTTTTGTCTGCACATATCTGAATATAAAGTAACCCGCGCAGTGAAATAAAAAATATATGCAAGTTAAAAATGCTTTGCAATTAACTACATCTCACCATGCAAAAAAATGAATTTGACCCTGTGTGGTGCTAATGTAAAGTGCTCCATTACTTTCAGGTCACGTTTGCACTAAATAAAACTACAAAAACCATAAATGAATAATCAGTGGAAATTAAGCAATCTCAGATGGTTATTGCATTCACTGCAGATGTCTGTATGTGTGAACCCAAAAAGGCACAGAATTGGATCCTAGTTTGTGTAGAGTGGAAGAGTGACATATTTGTTTATTGTGCTATGAGGCCCCAGCCTGTGACAGAAAGCACTGTGCATATGTAAGTCATTATTTGAAATAGTGTTACACACAGCATAAGAGAGGATGCCATAATTTTTTTCTTTGCAGTTTTATATAGCGTTGAGACAACACAAAGGTATTCGAGCGTTTACATGAGCACCACTTATATTGCATAATGTCAGTCATTTGATTTTTTTAGGCACAGGAAGATTAATTGATTTGCCCAGAATCACAGGATGTTGAGAAAAATCCGGAACTCAAACCTGGTTTCCCAGTCACAAAGTCGGCAGCTCTAGCCGTATCGCCACATCCTGAAGTCGCGTTTGAGATAAAACAAGTGCTTTCAAAATATACATTTGAGTAAAAAGAAATCAGACTGTACGTAGTAAGTGTCTCATTTACTTTGGAACTCTGCTAATGACACCCTTATATCACCCGTTGAAGGAATAAAAATCTTTGTAACCTCGAAGCTTTAATGCACCCCATCATTTCCAACCACACCCTTCACTTTCAGGCAAAGGCACCCCAAGGTCAGCGTTGACCGTTCAGGGACAGCTGGTTTTGGGGGGTGGCAGGATAGAGGGGAAACAGAGTTACATTCAGGTGCAGAGTCCTAATCCTCTGGTCCTCTGGGGGTTCAGAGTAAAGGGAGAGGAGAAACAGGAAAGGACCGAGATCGATAGGGTGAAGGATACGGCCCAGAAGAGAGGGCACTATGTGTGGGCTAATTATTTTGTTTACAAATGAACAGAGACCACTTCTTCAGAGAGATGACCCCTAGAATTGGGAGGGGGGGCAGGAGAAACTGGGCCAGTGCAGGGGGTGGAGATGATAAGATCATTTCATCAGTAATTGTTCTGTAGTTCATAGTCCACACTAAATGTGAAACTTATAAAACAGCAAGTACAGCAAACGAAACCAGTAACTGACCCACAAATCTGGCTCCCATTAATGAGGGTGTTGTGACCCCTCACAGTCATGGGCCCCAGTGCAAGTGCTCCTGCTGCACCAATGGTAACTGAGGAGTTTATTTTTTAAAGGGCCATCACTATCAGTGCAACAGGTACTTAGGCCAAGTGTGTAAGTGACCACTGTACCCCAAATATATCTGTCTTATTCCCCAAAAGTAGAGTGTTTTTTTGGCTAACATTAGAGCCCTGGTAACCATTGGTGTTTTTTTCCCTTAACTCTGAGGGGCAGAAATGATCATTTGTGCTGCAGGTGCAGTGGCACCGGGCCCCCATGGTAGGACGAGCCACCTAACCCAAGTCATCACGGTTCTGCTATCCTCCTTGGCTTGCATTAGGGCCCAGTGCCGACTGCTGTGCCAGTGTGGCTTTTAGCCTCAGAGAAATGGCTCAAGGGAGAGGAAAATCAAAACAGAGGATGCACCTCAATTTAACCTCAGAGAGATGGTGGGGGGCAAGTTGGGGCCCTATGTGTGGGCTCATTTTTTTGTTTACAAAGGAAGAGACAACTTCATCAGAGAAATGCCCTCTAGGAAGAGGGGCGCAGGAGAAACTTGGCTGAGTGCAGGGAGTGGAGCTTATAAGATCATTTCAGTGGTACTTTTTCAGTAGCAATTTTTCTGCCCTAAACGTGAGATTCATAAAACAGCAAGTATAGAACAGTAAACCAGTAACTGACTACAAATCCGGCTCCCTGTAATTAGGGTGTTGTGACCCCTCACACTCCTGGGCCCCAATGCAACTGCACCTGCTGCACTAATGATTTTCTAAAGGGCCATCACTGTCATTAGTGCTACAGGTACTGGAGCCAAGGGTGTAAGTGACCACTGTACCCCAAGTATGTCTGCAACTCCAAAGAATCAGAGTGAGGGCCCATTGTTCTCAGTAGCATTAGAGCCCTGGTCACCATTGGTGTTTTTTTTAACTCAAAGGGGGAGAAAGTATCATTTGTGCTGCAGGTACAGTGGCTCCGGGGGCCCCATGGTATGAGGAGCCGACTAAACCCCAATCATCATGGTTTTACTATCCTCTTCTGCTTGCATTATGGCCCAGTGCACGCTTGCTGTGCCAGTGTTGCTTTTAGCCTTGGAGGGGAAGGCCAAGATGGGAGCCCTGTTTTTAACAAACGGCAGAGGAGACAGCCCGCTTTGCAAGGCAGCAGCTGTCATTAGTGAAGGGACAGAGAGCCTGTTGCAAGTTAGGAGTGACAGCGAGACGAGGTGTGGAAGGTGTGAGAGAGGCAGAGGTGATAGCCTGCTACTCAGGGACTCCGTTCTCATTAGGTAAGCAGGCGCATTTGCATTGCAGCCCAGGAGTGCGAGGACTCCAATTTTGTGGAGTAGTATTTTTGGGTCCGTTTCTGGTTTTGCTGTATTTGCTGTTTTATAAGTATCAGATTTAGCTGCAGAAACAATACCACTGTAATGATTTCATAAGCACCACCCCCTGTGCTCAGCCCCACTACTCCCACTCCTCCAATCATTGTCAAAACATTTTGCTTGGGGGGTGGGTATGCAAAAACGTTTGAAGACCTCTGATCTTGAGTGACAGAAGGTTTGGGATTCACTTCTATTCTCTGTGCAGTCTCAACGATTGAGTGTTACCTAACACCGACTTTACTCATGTAAATGCTCAGTGGGTTGTGCGATGGTGGCAGGTAGGTCAAAGGACAGATCCATTGACATGTTGAAGTGGCTTAAGAAGCCAGCTGGAAGTTCTTTCACACACAGATGCCATGATCCAGGGAGAGCCCACAGAGGAGGTTCTCATGTCCGCAGACACCGTCCTCAATGTCCGATCCATTGCCAAACCTGGAACTGATAAGTCACAATTTGCTCAGCTATGGGCAGCTGCTGCAAATTGAAGCCTTGGATGAGGACTTGCTGCAGATCTTCAGAGTGGTTCTGGGTCCCTCAGATATGACAGGGCCTGTGAGATTCCCCCTGTGGTCCTTCCCTACCTCTGACCCTGGATGACATCATCCAACTCCACATTCCGTGCCAGGCCAGGACTCCACTCTTTACCACAGGCCCCAACACTCCATACTCCATCAACGTTTATCCCTGCTGCAGCGGTGCCGGTTCAAGATCCGCTGTTGGCTTCAGATTCTGCACCATCTTCAGCAAGAGCCTGTCCAATGCCCAGATATTGTATCACAAAACCTCAAGCTCAGGCTTATGTCTCAATTACTTACTTGTAATTGCATTACTCTGAGTCCTACTCCCTCGCTTCCATTCCTTACGTAGTCGAGGCAACCCTGCATCACCAGACACCCATACCACGTGATTTATTTACGCGGGGGCTATAAATAGCCCCCACCCCCCTTAACCCTCCTGTATTACCACAGAGACCGAAACCATACCAATTGGTTGGCCCGGACTACCAGGGAGGGAGGGAGGGATGTAAGTAATGGAAGCGAGGGAGTAGGACTCAGAGTAATGCAATTGCCGGTAAGTAATTGAGACATTACCTCCTCGTCCCTCCCTCGCTTCCATTCCTTACGTAGTCGAGAAGTACAAAGCCATACAGGACAACCAATATGGAATGCACAAAAACAGGTTTAATAAAAAACACAGAAAACAGGGAAAAACCACTAAATAGGAACCATAGTGGAACGAACCCTGAACCCAAAGACGTCAGCACGGTCAACCTCCTGGCCAATCCGGTAATGAGCGGCAAAGGTCAACGGTGAAGCCCAGGTGGCAGCCCGACAAATCTCCGAAATGGAAGCCCCTTGGACTTCCGCACAGGACGCTGCCATGGACCGAGTGGAACGACCCTGAACCCCCAAAGGAGAAAGGTGCCCAGACGCCTCGTATGCCAAAGAAATCAGAGACCGAACTCAATGACTCAAGGAAGGAGTAGAAGGACGCAAACCCCGAGTCACAGGCCCAAAATTAACAAAAAGGGAATCAGACAAACGGAAAGGAGCAACCCGTTCCAAATAGATCAGAAGAGCCCGCCGAACATCCAAAGAGTGCAGCCGCACCTCGGACTCAGACACTGGAGAGTCAAAAAAGGAAGGAAGAATCAACTCCTGATCCCGTTGGAACTGAGAAACCACTTTAGGACGAAAGGAAAGAAGAGGCCTCAAAACAATCCTGTCCTCAATAATCCGACAAAAAGGATGCTTGGAAGAGAGAGCGCCCAGCTCACCCAAGCGACGAGCAGAGGAAATGGCCACCAAAAAGAAGGTCTTGAAGGACAAATGACGCAGATCCACAGAAAGCAAGGGCGGGGACATCAGAGCGTCCAAGACCAGAGACAGATCCCAGGTGGGAAAATGCCGCAGAGGGACAGGGAGAACATTACCCAAACCCTTAAAAAGGCGACAAACCAACTTATCCGGATCGGAGAGATTGCCCCAAGAGCTCCGGAATGCCCTAATCGAAGCCCACTGCAAATGAAGGGAAGAAACCTTCAGGCCTAAAGCAGCACCCTCCTGGAGAAAAAGCATCACCTCAAACAAGGATGAGGAAGTAGGGTCCAAACCCCGGTCAGGACACCACCGACTGAAAGAACGCCAGTGTCTCAGGTAAGACTGGTTGGTAGACGGGCGCCTAGCCGCCTGTAGAGTAGAGGCCAAGCCAGCCGGAACACCCTTACTCAGCAAACCTAAGCGTTCAACCTCCAAGCCGCTAAGCGCATCCTGACCAGAACATCCTTCTGCAACACCGGGAACACCAACGGGGACGGAGACAGAGGCAGCAACCATTCCAGCTCTGACCTCATCTCCACCAGGAGAGGAAACCAGGAGGCACGAGGCCAAGCCGGAGCTACCAGAATCACAGGAGCCCCCAAGCAGCCGACCCGAAGCAGGAAGCAGAGAAGAAGAGGGAAAGGAGGAAAGGCATACAGAAGCCCGCGAGGCCAAGGGCAAGAGAGAACATCCACCGCCCAGGCCGAACCCTCCCGGCAGCGGGACACAAACCGGGCCACCAAGGCATTGCCCCGACAAGCAAAGAGGTCCACCACCGGAACACCCCAACGCTTAGTCAGAGCCACAAACAACTCCTGATAGAGGCAGAAATCCACAGAGGATGGAATGGCCCTGCTGAGAGCATCCGCCAGGGAATTGGACACCCCCTGAATGTGAATAGCCGTGAGAGACACAAGATGAGACTCCGCCCAACCGAACCACTGAGACGCCACCAGAGCCAGAGACGAGGACCTTGTCCCCCCCTGCCTGTTCACGTAAGCCATGGCAGTGATATTGTCCGTCCGAACCAGAACAACCGAACCCAGCAGAAACCGGGAGAAGGCTAACAGGGCCAGACGGACAGCCTCCAACTCCCTCCAATTCGATGACCTCCTGCTCTGAGAGGGGGACCAGAAGCCCCTGGTCCGATGAACCCCCAGCCAGGCCCCCCACCCCGAGAGGCTGGCATCCGTGGTAACCACCACGGGAGCCAGAGGAGAGAGAGAGAGACCCCTTTCAGAAGATGATCCCGAACCAACCACCAACCCAGAGCCGACCGGAACAGAGGGGACATCGGAATCGGGAAAGAGAGGGGAAGGCAATGGGGAGACCAATGCGCCAGAACATGAGCCATCAGAGTGTGTAAATGAAACCGGGCCCATGGAACCAGAAAGACCGTGGCCGCCATGTCCCCCTGCACCTGGAGCCAATGACCCGCCACCTGAACCGGACCAGACAGAAGAGACAGAATGTTGGACTGAATCTTGACCACCCGAGCCTCGGGCAGAGTAACAACCCCCAAATCCGTCCGAAATCAAGCCCCAATGAAGAGACGATCCTGAGACGGAACAAGGAAGGATTTCCCCAAATTGACAAGAAAGTTGTGCCCCCTCAAAACGGCCAGGACCACCTCCGTGTGACTGAGAGCCAACCGGAAAGAGGGAGAATGGACCAACCAATCGTCCAGGTAAGGATGGAGAAATATCCACTGGGCATGGACCAAAGCGACCAAGGGAGCCAGAAGCTTGGTGAAGACACACGGAGCGGACTTCAGCCTGAATGGCAAAACCGCAAACTGGAAGTGAGAGTCGCCTATCGCAAAACGCAAAAACTTCTGATGACTGCGAGCCACAGAAACATGAAGATATGGCTCCTGCAGATCGATAGAAGTCATGATGTCCCGGACCCCCACAAAAGGAATGATGGACTGCAAGGTCACCATTTTGAAAGCAACTGTCCGAACCCAACCATTCACCCTCTTGAGGTCCATAACAGGCCGGAATCCCCCTGAGAACTTCTGCACCAGAAACAAAATGGAATAACAACCCTGACCCCGCTGAGCCAGGGGGGCAGGGACGATCGCATTCTTCTCCAGAAGATCTCGAACACCCTCCAGAAGCGCCATTCGTTTCACCAGGGATTTGGGGACAGGAGTATGGATGGTGCCCCAGCCGGGAGGAATCGCGACAAAGTCGATAGCATAACCTCTCCTGACAACACTCAACGCCCAGTGTCCGTCACATCCCGATTCCAAGCCTCCAGGAAAAACAACAGCCTGCCGCCCACAGGTCTCAAGGCGGCCACTCCATCGTTGTCAGGACTTCCGCTTGAAGGCATCCGACGGATCCCTGGGACCAGGCATGGCAGCCACCTTCTTGGGCTGTAACTTACGCCGATGGTTCGAAAAGGCCCTAGAGGATTGTCTGGAAGACTGGGAAGAAGAGGCAGAGGAAGGCGCTGGATTCCAGAAGCGGCGAGATCGAGATGCAGACGGCTTGCCCTTGTAAGGCAGAGCATGTTTACGGTCCTTAAACGCCTTAGTGATCATACCTTCCAGCTGCTCACCAAAAAGCATCTTGCCGTCAAAGGGGATCTTAAAGGAACGAGGACTTCTCTGAAGAATCCGCCTTCCAGTCCCGCATCCACAGGTTCCTCCGAGCCAGGACTAAGGAACCAGAAGTCATGGCAGAAGAACGAAGCACATCTGATGGCACATCAGCCAAGAGTTTGGCCTGTTGTTCAGCTATGGACAAGCAAGTCAGAGCAGTCCGACTCATCCTGGATAGCCGTGGCCAGTTTCCCAAAGTCAGACACCAACGACTGACCCGCATAAGCAGAATAAATGCCACCAAGCATGGACAAGTTACCAGCAGAGAAGGCCTTCTTCAGTGCCCCATTCACCTTCTTATCTGTAGCATCAGCCGGAGAACAATCCTCGGGATTAATCGCCGTACGACCAATCAGGGTGGCCAACATGGCAGCCACCTTGACGGAGTGAGGAAGAGAAATCTCCCCCTCCTCCAAAGAGTACAGCTTCTGCAAAAAACGAGGAACCGAGGAGCGCTCCAGATGGCGCCATTCCCCAGAAATCAAGTCCTTGATGCGCCCATGACAAGGCATTGCGAGAACAGGGGGCTTAACATACTGAGGAAAAATTTCATCCGACCCCTCAGGCGCAGAAAAGGGGGAAAACCCCAAGTTCCCCCTTATGTGCTGGAGAATCGCAGGGACCTCATCCCTACGCACAAACTTCCCGGAAGAGGTAGAGGGAAGAGCAGCGCCAGAAGAAGGAGAGTCCTCAGAGGGAGAGTCCACCGGACCCACCGCTGGACGAGAAGACTTGCGCTTGGCAGGAACCCTTGAATCCAGAGCGCGCGCCACCACCGCCTCAATCATGGCCTGGACCTCAGAAGCAGAAAGCAGGGCCGCAGAGTCCACCGGACCCTGGAACCTCGTCCGACAAGCAGGAATCGGCACATCATCGTCAGAGGAGGAGGACAAAACATGCCTGCGCTAGGAAGCACGCTTCGACATAATGAATCCAGTAAAAGCAGAAGGCACAGCCCAAGCAGCATAAATAGGGAGGAGGCGAGCAGCAGGAACCAACCAACAGGCAGGAAAACGCACAAAACCCAATAAAAAAGGGAAGCGAAAAGCCGACCCACCCCTGAAACACAGAAAACCAATCAAAAAACCCATGAAAAACGATAAAAAATGGCCTCATACGAGGCCCTTACTTCGTCTAGAAGAGCAGAAACAGCCAGCCGAGGAAGCTACACGAAATCCCCCTGCCGCCGCCTCTCAGTCCGGCCTCTAACCCGGAAAGACAGCCCCAGCCACACAGGGCCGGTGACTCCGTCATCTGGACCCGCCCACTCCACCGGCAAGGAAGCACCGCAAGCCACAGATCGCATCGGTGAGGGAAGGCACAGCGTTGCTCAGGCCGGCACCGCCAGGCCCTGCAGGCCGAAGAAAATGCGGGAGAAGAGCCCCCCCGGAGCCCCAACCACAAAGGAATCCATCCAGAAGAAACCAAAATGAAGAAAGAAGACCACAGCAACGCAAACGGCCAGCGCGTGGTACGCGCGTCTCAACAGGTGAGACAAAGAAAAAACAAGAGGGTTAAGGGGGTGGGGGCTATTTATAGCCCCGCGTGAATAAATCACGTGGTATGGGTGTCGGGTGAGGCAGGGTTGCCTCGACTACGTAAGGAATGGAAGCGAGGGAGGGACGAGGAGGTAATGAGCGTGTACCTCCAGCACTTTTACCTCAACAGCAATATTTTCAGAGGATGGAAGACTTTTTTGTATCGGCTTCAGAGCATCGAGCATATTGCACATGAGGATAATGAGGCGCCATACACCTCTACTGCGCTCCGCTGCCTTCTGGCTAGGTTTTCAAGAAAGAAATACAACATATATAATAACATATATACATTTATTATGGTTTGCTTCCTCTTCTGTAGTGATGCTGGCATTTATCGTGACTTCCAGAATGGCACGTTCTTCGATGCCCCTTTGGAGTCAATCCTGGATTCACCGTTTGGCTTGGAGTAAAGTGAGTCCACTCAATTTCTTTCCTGTTATGTTATCAAACAAACATCCTTGGAGGAACAGGTCTGTGGGCAAGAATGTATTTTCTTTTGTCAGTTTGATATTAATTTATATCTTTAAATGCAGTTTCTAATTTGGGCCGCTACACCCAGGCTGTTGGACTTGGCACTCACAGCTCTGCTTGCCTTGCCTAAGGACATGCACGACACCTTTACTCAAGGGGTAGAGAATGATCATGATGTTACAAAGTAGGTGTTTTGCTCTGATCTGGACACTACAGATTTCGCTGCCCATCATGTGGTTACCAGTGTCATTCTCCGAATACTTGCCTGGATGTGTTCCATTGTTTTTTCAAAGATGTCCAGGCGTCTTTATTAGTGCCTAGACACCTTCGTGCAGTAGCGCGCTGTATACATTTTCATTTCATGTGATTACATGTCATTTGATGGATTCCGGCTTCTGAGAGAATGCTTATTCAGCCTTTGAGGGATTGAAAGACAGTGACAGCCCATTCCTTGGGGTTGCTTTCCCCCCATTCACTAGTTGTATCAGCAATCCGGAAAATTGAGAGAAAACTCCAAGGGTATGGTATAGTGGCAGCAACAACACTCTCCCCCAGTTCAGCAACCAACACAGATCTTTAATGGTGGCAGGGGAAGAGGCAGTGGAAAAGAATGAGGTTAACGCACAAGTTACTACTTGTGTAACAATATATCTGTAAGAGACATTAGTTAGTGATAGATTCCTTACCTTAGAATATCCCCAGGCGTCAGACTGGATCTGGAAAGTTTTCGCTAGCAGTACCTCTGCGCTCAGTAGGTGGCGTCGTGCGGCTCCACATCCGTCGCTGGCATTGTAAGCGCCGAGATGACATCACAGAGACTACTTAGGCGCCACCCATGCGCGCTGACGTTAGTACTGCACACAACTTTCCGCGTCAGGAACGCAGAGCCATGCAAGAAACTGACCACTGGTGCCAAGAAACTAGGGCCCTGAAAGGGATGTCCTTAACCCTAGAAATCAATTTGCAGAACGGGGAGGATGGGTGGGGCGGTAAGGAATCTATCACTAACTAATGTCTCTTACAGATATATCGTTACACAAGTAGTAACTTGTGCATCTGAAAGAGACATGTTAGTGATAGATTCCTTACCTTAGAATAGATGCCCCAGCAATACCAACCCCGGTGGTGGGTCTGCAATCCAAGATCACACCAGAAAGTCACAGAGAACAGAATGGCCAAAGAAGCCATCTCTCCGGACTTGACTGTCAAGGCAGTAATGCAGCAAGGCCCAGGTAGCTACCTGACAAATGTCCTGCAAGAAAACGCCGCGTCCCAAGGCAGTAGTAGCCGCTGTTGCCCTGGTAGAATGGTCACGCAGCCCCACAGGAGGCTCCTTCTTAGCCAACGAGTAACATGCTTTGATGCCGAGAACGACCCACTGAGAGATGGTCTGTTTGTGCACGACCCGACTGTTGAAAAGAGTACTCTGAAGCAGAAGTAAGTACAAGCGTCTTTAATCTGTCACCCACTCTCCGCAGATCATGACAAAGCAAACATTCTAATGTGAACTCCCATGGAACATTCCAACAGGCAGGATAATGCGGGGAGGGGGGGAAGGTACCAAGTGGAGAGGGAAGAAGGAAAAAGAAGAGGAAAAAGAGAAAGGAGATTACAACACATCTTCCTACGGAGGGAAAGAAAAAGAAAAGACAAGGCTAGGGACCAAGAAGGGAGAGAACTGGGGTGGAGAAAAACAAGGCAAACCGAGGAAAGAAGTAAGGAAAGGAGAAAGAATACAGAGAGGGAAAATGAAACCAAACAAGGAAGGAAAACCCCTTGAGTGGAGGCGGAGCACGTGCATAAATTGTAAAGGAGGAATAGATACATGAACCATTATGAAGAATTACACTTAGCACCAAGGCTGAATGGATGGCAAATCAGGGGGTAAAGATTTGGCAATTGGATCTCTTCCCCTGATGGAAGCGAAAGGGGAAACTCCTGTTATCAAGTCGGGAGAGGTGTGATATGCCCAAATATTTTCTCTTAACCTTTTTTCTACATCCATGTTGTTGGTACAAGCTAGTTGAGTGAAATTTTTGATCCAGAGCATTGCCATCCGCATGGGGTCATTGTCACCTTGACTAGATACCGTAGATTCCACATGCTTGATGCCCTGCTCACCCAGGAAAGACTTCATTTCCTTGGATGAGAATTTGATGTCCTTGTTAGTGACCATGTAAGCTGGTATTCCTTCACATGCGAACGCGTCTCTTAAGAAGTCAATGAGGATTTTTGTAGATAAACACGAGACACAGTTGTATTTGATCCAATGAGATGTGTAGTCCATGAGAACAATCAAAAATGCATTCAGGATTCCTGAGGGATTATTGAGACATATTATCTCCAACGCCACCTTAGACCATGGAGTAGTTGGTACTACTGTGGGGTTATCAGATAAGTTTCCCAAATTCACAGCACTACTCTTAACACAATCAGTTCCTGATGTAGCACAAACACTTTCAGGCACCCCCTTTTCAACTGGGATTGTGGTGTTTTGTATGGGAATGATGTTGACACCTGAAAAGGTTACGTCACTAGTAATAGTAGTGCTATGGCCTTCTACAGAGCATAACTCCTCACAATTGTTTAAGTCCTTGCTGCTTTCCTCCGTCTCTTCAACTCCGAGAACTTGATTTTTATTGTTGGGATCAAGTACAATTCCCAGTTCTTTTTGATGCTGCCAGCCTAATAGATTAGAACCTTTGCTTACCATGTACACTTTGCCCATGTAGATCTACTTTTGAATTTAATACATGCACTCATCATTCCTACTAACGGAATGTTCTCATCGGCATACCCAATAGCTGAGATGTCAGGTATCAACATTTCGAAACTGTGGGCATCACACTTGTTGGTTATGGATTTGATATTAAGCAAGGTAACCGGGGCACACGAATCAGCAAAAACTTCTATGGGTTTACCATTCACCAAGATTGTGCATTTGGGATATTCAGTAGGCCTAAGGTTATTGGATAGCACATGATCCCTAGCTTTTACTTGAAAAATATACTTTGGGGCCAAGTCTTCTTCACTGTGCACTACTTTAACTTAGTAATTTTCACTGTTGTTGCACACTCTACCTAGGTGCCCCTTCTTGTTACACTTCGCACATGTGACATTACGGGCAGTACACCGTACGTCATTTGCAAGGTGATTGGTGCTGCCACATCTATAGCATTTCAACCTTCCCTTTACACTAGTAGACTGTTTATCTTTGTCTTCTCTGGATCTAACCTTAAATATATCCTTGTCAATGGAATTGATCTGTGCCTCCCTGCTATTACAGACATTGGCTACGAAATCATTTGGGGTCTTCATTTCTTTGATACACTGAGCAGTGTGTTCTACAGAAACTGCTATATTGACTGCTTCTTTTAATGTGGGGTTTTTGCCAGGAGCTTTTCTTGAATACGACTATTGTTTATACATCTGACAAGTTGGTCCCTGATAAGTGAATCAGTAAGATCAACAAAATCGCACAGTTGAGTCAGGCCTCTAAGTGCCGCTATGTAATTGATTACAGATTCCTGTTTGCCTTGGATGCGGGTAAAAAACTTATGTCGCTCCAAAACAACATTCACCCTGTCACCGAAATGTGCCTCTAATTTTAAAAGGGTTGTTTTAAACTCATCTGTGTCCCTCCTCATCGTCTAACTCAGGCTCAGGTAATGTGTCATAAATCTTTCTACCTTGAATACCAAGGTTATGCAACAATATATGCTGTTTGCGAATCGCCGAATACCTTTCACCTCCAATGGCAATGAGGTAGGAGGCACATATATTTATCCATTCCTTCCAGTGAATTTCTGGTTCCCCAATCTCGTTAAGGAATGGAGGAGGTTGATTCATAGCTTGCCCCGCCATAGCTTAACAGATAAGTTATGCTACAGACCACACGGAGAAAATACCGTGGCTGTAAGGGGAAAGGTAGGACGTTAGCAGGGGAGGGGGAAGAGTCCTCCAGGAGTGGGATAACTAAATGGCTAACCACAATGCATAAGAATATAGGAACGTTTAGTACAATCTGTGCTGAACAGAGTATGAACGGTAGCAATCCCACAATATACTCTAATACACTCTAAATAAATGAAGCATGCGGGACGACTTTGCTTGTAAGACATACACAGTTAGCATTACACTTTGTATAGATT
This sequence comes from Lissotriton helveticus, assembly GCF_964261635.1. Taxonomy (NCBI): domain Eukaryota; kingdom Metazoa; phylum Chordata; class Amphibia; order Caudata; family Salamandridae; genus Lissotriton; species Lissotriton helveticus. Next base: position 1,942,289,046 of record NC_136068.1, read on the forward strand.
CTTAATAAATGAAGCATGCAGGCAGTTTGCTTTTAAAGTTGTACTCAGAAGAAAAAACACCTCAGAGACTATAAACATACTTGGTAATAGTTTTACAGGAAATATTGAGAATGTACTATAGAACTGCTGCTCACCGAGGGGTAAAGGAGAAAATGTAGGTGTGTGTGTCACCAAGTATGGGTGCACACACAACGCCCAAGGAACAATGGTGTGCGTGTCACCATGAGGAGTAATTTTCCCTCCCTTCAATAAGTATTGACGCAAAGATACCGTAAAAACCTAGAAGAAGGCAGGCACACTGTCTAGAATAGGGCACCCACGTCAGGAGACTGGTATTGCAGGAACTTCAAAAACCATGAACCTTAGAGAACATATCAGCAAAGAAGGCTTTCCACAAGCGACCTTAGATTTCGACAGGTTGACACTCATATACTGTAAGGCTGCTAACACCAAACTTTCGCCTGCTAACATCACTGTTGTGCACAATAAAAGTAAAATGAAACACAATTGTAAAAGTCAAAGCTGTAAGTATTATAATGTTATTACTTTGTGTATGGGTAGGAGCACTGGAGATTTATAAGCTGTGCTTGTCAGCGAAGAGATGATAGGATATAGGGTAAACACTCCCTCCTGTGTAAATTGAGAAGCAAAAACGGTTTCCACAAAGAGATTATGCTGTGCCTGTCAGCGATGTAAAAGGCTGGCAGGCACAACGATATGTTTAGCACTTGGCCCTAATGTGAAAGCGAAATACTTTGTTGAAGAGATAGTACACACAGCCATGCTTGACTGACCTAAATGTTACTGTGAAGGACAATGACTCAAAAGATTGCACTGCTGGAGGGAAATTCTCTCCCACTGAATGAATATGCACACAGGAAAACACAGAACTGAGGCAGTACGCTCCAACTTCAAGTTCCAGCTAAAACATACTGGATAATAGCGTGAGATAAAAGAGCAGAGCAGGGCGAACAGCTGAGGCAGTTCCCATAAAAAACTTCTAGTACACCAGTAATTACGGTAGCTGGGCTTGATCAGGTTTCCTCGCAGAAATGAATACTCTCCCTCTGAATGAAACGTGAACAGGAAACAAAAATGACTGAGGCAGACGCTCCAAACGAAATTTCAGCTAAAGCAGGCTGGATAATGGCTTGGAGTTTACGAAGAGCTGAGCAGAACAACATTTGAAGCAGTACACATCAAGAGGCTCCTGAGCGACAGGTAGTATGGTCAATGTGCCAAACGGGTTTCCTCACAGAAATGCAGGCAGAGGACACGATCCTGACAGGATCAGCTGAGGTCATGAACACCGCGGATACAGAAGCTCCCAGACATGAATCTCGAGGATCGACGGTGACATAGATAGGAAATGCCCCGTGCCTTCTTCAAACAATAAACTAAGAGGAAAATGCCCGGTGTCCCCACAGCTGATCTGAGGCGCTCATAAGAGTTAACAAGCATTTACAATGCAACGGTCTCGGCATTGTTAAAGTTAGAGCTATTGGCATTGTAAATGACATTTTTTATTTATGTTTTTGTTTTTAAAACATAAATAAATGGCATTGTCATTTACAATGCCAATAGCTTAATCGCTCACAAATGCGAGACCTATTGCATTTGCACTCACACACAGAGCCACACATACAAAGCCACCCACACCCATACAGAGCCACCCACACACACACACAGAGCCACACACACAGAGCCACAGACACAGAGCCACACACACAGAGCCACAAACACAGAGCCACAAACACAGAGCCGCACACACAGAGCCACACACACAGAGCCACAAACACAGAGCCACAGACACAGAGCCACACACACAGAGCCACACACACAGAGCCACAGACACAGAGCCACACACACAGAGCCACACACACACACACACACACACACAGAGCCCCACTCACACACAGAGACACCCACACACACACACAGAGCCACACACACACACACAGAGCCACCTACACAGAGCCACCCTCACACAGACAGAGCCACACACACAGAGCCACAAACACAGAGCCACAGACACAGAGCCACACACACAGAGCCACACACACAGAGCCACACACACACACACACAGAGCCCCACTCACACACAGAGCCACCCACACACACACAGAACCCCCCACACACACACAGAGACACCTACACAGAGCCTCCCTCACACAGACAGAGCCACACACACAGAGCCACAAACACAGAGCTACAGACACAGAGCCACACACACAGAGCCACACACACAGAGCCACACACACACAGAGCCCCACTCACACACAGAGCCACCCACACACACACAGAACCCCCCACACACACACAGAACCCCCCCACACACACACAGCCACCCCCACACACACAGAGCCACCCACCACACACAGAGCCACCTACACAGAGCCACCCTCACACAGACAGAGCCACACACACAGAGCCACCCACACACACACAGAGCAACCCACACACACATACAGAGCCACCCACACACACATACCGAGCCACCCACACAGAGCCACCCACACAGTCATTCACATAGAGCCACCTACACAGACACTGAGCCACCCTCACACAGACAGAGCCACCCTCACACAGACAGAGCCACCCTCACACAGACGGAGCCACCCTCACACAGACAGATCCACCCTCACACAGACAGAGCCACCCTCACACAGACAGAGCCACCCTCACACAGACAGAGCCACCCACACACACACAGAGCCACCCTCACACAGACAGAGCCACCCTCACACAGACAGAGCCACCCTCACACAGAGTCACACACACACGGAGCCACACAGAGGCAAGAAAAAAAACGAACAGCAGCAGGGAACAGAGGCAAGAAATAACAAGGGCAGCTCCTCCCCGGATACAGAAACGTATTCCCAGGTGCTTTGTGAGTTTGCAACCGCCTGCCCCACCTACAGGGCAAATGGACCTAAAAAAAATAGGCAGTCTCACCCCAAGGAGGATGGAAGCAAAAGAAACTAGGAGTGAGGGATGCGGAATGAAGAACTAGTAGTGAGGGATGCAGAATGAGGAACTAGGAGTGAGGGATGCGGAATGAGTACCTAGGAGTGAGGGATGCGGAATGAGGAACTAGGAGTGAGGGATGCAGAATGAGGAACTAGGAGTGAGGGATGCAGAATGAGAAACTAGGAGTGAGGGATCCAGAATGAGGAACTAGGAGTGAGGGATGTGGAATGAGTACCTAGGAGTGAGGGATGCGGAATGAGGAACTAGGAGTGAGGGATGCAGAATGAGGAACTAGGAGTGAGGGATGCAGAATGAGGAACTAGGAGTGAGGGATGCGGAATGAGGAACTAGGAGTGAGGGATGCGGAATGAGTACCTAGGAGTGAGGGATGCGGAATGAGGAACTAGGAGTGAGGGATGCAGAATGAGGAACTAGGAGTGAGGGATGCAGAATGAGGAACTAGGAGTGAGGGATGCAGAATGAGGAACTAGGAGTGAGGGATGCAGAATGAGGAACTAGGAGTGAGGGATGCGTAATGAGTACCTAGGAGTGAGGGATGCGGAATGAGGAACTAGGAGTGAGGGATGCAGAATGAGGAACTAGGAGTGAGGGATGCAGAATGAGGAACTAGGAGTGAGGGATGCAGAATGAGGAACTAGGAGTGAGGGATGTGGAATGAAGACCAAGATATGAGGGATGCGGCATGAGGAACTAGGAGTGAGGGATGCGGAATGAGGAACTAGGAGTGAGGGATGCGGAATGAGGAACTAGGAGTGCGGGATGCGGAATGAAGACCAAGGAATGAGGGATGCGGAATGAAGAACTAGGAGTGAGGGATGCGGAATGAGGAACTAGGAGTGAGGGATGCGGAATGAAGACCAAGGAGTGAGGGATGCGGAATGAGGAACTAGGAGTGAGGGATGCGGAATGAGGAACTAGGAGTGAGGGATGCGGAATGAGGAACTAGGAGTGAGGGATGCAGAATGACGAACTAGGAGTGAGGGATGCGGAATGAAGACCAAGGAGTGAGGGATGCGGAATGAGGAACTAGGAGTGAGGGATGCGGAATGAGGAACTAGGAGTGAGGGATGCTGAATGAGGAACTAGGAGTGAGGGATGCGGAATGAGGAACTAGGAGTGAGGGATGCGGAATGAGGAACTAGGAGTGAGGGATGCGGAATGAAGACCAAGGAGTGAGGGATGCGGAATGAGGAACTAGGAGCGAGGGATGCGGAATGAGGACCAAGGAATGAGGGATGCGGAATGAGGAACTAGGAGTGAGGGATGCGGAATGAGGAACTAGGAGTGAGGAATGCGGAATGAGGAACTAGGAGTGAGGGATGCGGAATGAGGAACTAGGAGTGAGGGATGTGGAATGAAGACCAAGATATGAGGGATGCGGCATGAGGAACTAGGAGTGAGGGATGCGGAATGAAGAACTAGGAGTGAGGGATGCAGAATGAGGAACTAGGAGTGAGGGATGCGGAATGAGGAATTAGGAGTGAGGGATGCGGAATGAGGAACTAGGAGTGAGGGATGCGGAATGAAGACCAAGGAATGAGGGATGCGGAATGAGGAACTAGGAGTGAGGGATGCGGAATGAGGAACTAGGAGTGAGGGATGCGGAATGAAGACCAAGGAGTGAGGGATGCGGAATGAAGAACTAGGAGTGAGGGATGCAGAAAGAGGAACTAGGAGTGAGGGATGTGGAATGAAGAACTAGGAGTGAGGGATGCAGAATGAGGAACTAGGAGTGAGGGATGCGGAATGAGTACCTAGGAGTGAGGGATGCGGACTGAGGAACTAGGAGTGAGGGATGCAGAATGAGGAACTAGGAGTGAGGGATGCAGAATGAGGAACTAGGAGTGAGGGATGCAGAATGAGGACCTAGGAGTGAGGGATGCGGAATGAGGAACAAGGAGTGAGGGATGCGGAATGAGGAACTAGGAGTGAGGGATACGGAATGAGGAACTAGGAGTGAGGGATGCAGAATGAGGAACTAGGAGTGAGGGATGCGGAATGAGTACCTAGGAGTGAGGGATGCGGAATGAGGAACTAGGAGAGAGGGATGGGGAATGAGGAACTAGGAGTGAGGGATGCGGAATGAGGACCAAGGAATGAGGGATGCGGCATGAGTAACTAGGAGTGAGGGATGCGGAATGAGGAACTAGAAGTGAGGGATGCGGAATGAGGAACTAGGAGTGCGGGATGCGGAATGAGGAACTAGGAGTGCGGGATGCGGAATGAAGACCAAGGAATGAGGGATGAGGAATGAAGAACTAGGAGTGAGGGATGCGGAATGAGGAACTAGGAGTGAGGGATGCGGAATGAAGACCAAGGAGTGAGGGATGCGGAATGAGGAACTAGGAGTGAGGGATGCGGAATGAGGAACTAGGAGTGAGGGATGCGGAATGAGGAACTAGGAGTGAGGGATGCAGAATGACGAACTAGGAGTGAGGGATGCGGAATGAAGACCAAGGAGTGAGGGATGCGGAATGAGGAACTAGGAGTGATGGATGGGGAATGAGGAACTAGGAGTGAGGGATGCGGAATGAGGACCAAGGAATGAGGGATGCGGCATGAGTAACTAGGAGTGAGGGATGCTGAATGAGGAACTAGGAGTGAGGGATGCGGAATGAGGAACTCGGAGTGAGGGATGCGGAATGAGGAACTAGGAGTGAGGGATGCGGAATGAAGACCAAGGAGTGAGGGATGCGGAATGAGGAACTAGGAGCGAGGAATGCGGAATGAGGACCAAGGAATGAGGGATGCGGAATGAGGAACTAGGAGTGAGGGATGCGGAATGAGGAACTAGGAGTGAGGGATGCGGAATGAGGAACTAGGAGTGAGGGATGCGGAATGAGGAACTAGGAGTGAGAGATGCGGAATGAGGAACTAGGAGTGAGGGATGTGGAATGAAGACCAAGATATGAGGGATGCGGCATGAGGAACTAGGAGTGAGGGATGCGGAATGAGGAATTAGGAGTGAGGGATGCGGAATGAGGAACTAGGAGTGAGGGATGCGGAATGAAGACCAAGGAATGAGGGATGCGGAATGAGGAACTAGGAGTGAGGGATGCGGAATGAGGAACTAGGAGTGAGGGATGCGGAATGAAGACCAAGGAGTGAGGGATGCGGAATGAAGAACTAGGAGTGAGGGATGCAGAAAGAGGAACTAGGAGTGAGGGATGTGGAATGAAGAACTAGGAGTGAGGGATGCAGAATGAGGAACTAGGAGTGAGGGATGCGGAATGAGTACCTAGGAGTGAGGGATGCGGACTGAGGAACTAGGAGTGAGGGATGCAGAATGAGGAACTAGGAGTGAGGGATGCAGAATGAGGAACTAGGAGTGAGGGATGCAGAATGAGGACCTAGGAGTGAGGGATGCGGAATGAGGAACAAGGAGTGAGGGATGCGGACTGAGGAACTAGGAGTGAGGGATGCGGAATGAGGAACTAGGAGTGAGGGATGCAGAATGAGGAACTAGGAGTGAGGGATGCGGAATGAGTACCTAGGAGTGAGGGATGCAGAATGAGGAACTAGGAGTGAGGGATGGGGTGAGGAAAATCGAATTTTGCCTTGTCATGTGTCCCTACGTGTTCCCCATTATATGTTATATGTGCATGATCGATATGCATATTTACCCCCTTGCCCGAATAAAGACGCAATTATAGTTGTGTCCAACGTTAATATGCCAGTTATCCAGTCCCCCTGAAAGCAACAAGTATTAGGCCTATGTTGCCAACGTCTTTACATTATGCACGTTAAATCATCGAGTTGTCCCCGTTTCTAGGCCTCACAGGGCCCGGACACCAGATTCAAGCCTCAAGTCTCCTGAAACCACTCCGAGGAGCGATGCAGCCCCTCCCGCATCCCTGACCCTTCACTTACTTTCTGCCAAGCAGCGCGGTGCCCGGCCTGGCCTGCCTGCCTGTCTGCCAAGAATATGTTATGCCTATAGTTATCAGTTCAGCTCCCCGGTTTCACATTCCTAACTAACGAACCGCATAAACATCTTCATTTATAGTCTAGTCTTTCTGTCTCCATGCAAGAGAATTACTGAATTAGTATCCATAGAAGATTCATAGCACACGCAATACATGTAGAAGTATAGACATGCACCAGCCTTATTGTCAAGTAGCCTTTGCCCTGATGACTTTTAGATTCAAGCAACATGTACTCCAAACACGAGATATCAGATATGCTATAGGTACATGTCGTCCTGACATCCCAGACTTTAGTCTCCTCTTCTAGTGCCAGAAGTCAGAGCCCCCAGCTCTCCCCAGTTACACGTCATGGCCCGTTTGCGCGCACCAGTAGGTTAAAGGTTCCAGCTGCCCAGGTAGCCCCCTCCATGTATCCACCCATTTATGACACTTCTGTGACGTTTACATCACATGTCTTCGTGCACGCCCTGTGCACGCCTTCTTTGCACGCCCATATGTTCTTATCTTCCGTTTGTCACTTGTTACGCCTACTGTATTCAATGCAATTGTACTGTTTTACTATATATACTGTATGATGTTAATATGACATTAGGCTTTTTTCTTCCCCCTTGTGTCTGTCCCTTCCTGAACCTTTGCAGGTGATGGAACCCGATGGTCCATTGGCTCGAGCCATCTGATTAAAGCCCTTATAACTCAGATACCACGGATTCTGCCTCTTATTTATTGAGCTATCCTTTTCAGTTAATGCATAGAAAAATAGTAACGGTAATTAATTATTTATTTACCACATAAATGGCGCCCGAATAGGGACGAGCCCCTTCCCCACGCGCCGGCGATGTAACGCAGGCCCCCTGACCCTTCCACAGCCGTGACGGAACCCTACTGTGCACGTGCAGATATTTCTGCTTCAAGTCTCCCTCAGGCCCACGGAGGAGACGGAGACTGCGGTCCGGCATCCAGACGAGGCGGTGAGGAAGGCGGATCGTCCCGACCAGAGCCCAAGCCAAGAGAGCAAGGTCCGAGGTATCCGGAGGCCCACCTGTTTCCGAAGCCCGAAGCCCGAGGCGCATGCGTAATGCGTAGCAGTAACCAGACGTCGTAGCAGTCCAGTCCAGTCCGAGGCCTTCAGTTTTTGCTTCCCGGTGAGTACCGTTGCTGGGACGTATCTAGATGGGTTCATTAATTTGTGCCCGGTCCGACGGGTTTGGGTACACAGATCCGGTCCGACGTGTTCACTTAGGTGGATACGGTATGACGTGTCTCTTTAGGAGACCGGTATGTTCTGTACTGTTTTAGCAGTGCATCCATTAATTCTAGTAAATCTGTTCTCGAGAAGTTCAAGTATTGTGTTTTCAATGTATCAGGTAGTATTCTGTTCGAACTGTTATTAATGTGTTTTTGATGTCGCTGTATGAATGATTGTTTTGCTATTCATTACTGTGTTCATTGTGTATTGTGTTCAAGTTCAGGTATGGTTCAAATATGCCTCTGTTTTCGAAGTTACGTCAGATAAAAACCAGAAAAGGGTTACTCGAAGAATCAGTTCCTGTCCCTCCTAGGGACAGTCCTGGACATTTCATGTATCATAAGCATGGCTTAGATGCCATACTGTATCTAGATTTATGGGTTGACTACACAAAAGATCTTGAAGAGAAATATAGATGGCCTGTTTCAGGAACATGGGATGCCGAGTGCATCATGAGAGTAGAAGAAGCATTATGGAAAAAGAAAGCCAGACAATCCCAGAAAGATGCCATAGAATTATGGCGTAAAGAATCCCATAAAAGAACAGAGAAAGAATTCAGAAAAGCCGAATTAAGTAGGGAATCTTCAGAAAAAGCCCAAGAAAGGGAATTACTAGAAGAAGGTGAACGAGTTAGAGCAGAACAGTCAGACAGACAAAGAAATGCCCTTATTAAAGGTATGTATCCCCTTCTCGCCGAGGGTTTGCCGAAGGCGACCCCGGAAGCACCCTGTAAGTTACCGCCACCATTAGTCCCGATTAAGCTACGTCATAAACCGACTGCAGCTGAAATTTTCCTTTCTTCCTATTTAGACGACACTGTCCCAGAATACGCTAATACGAATCCTATTCCGCCAGTTATTCCGCCAGTTCAAGTCCAGCACCCTGTTAATAATGTAATTACTGTGCCTCCAGTCGTTGGTCCTGTCCCTGTGCCAGTACCCCAGGATCAACCCACATTACGTACTCCTACTTTGCCAGTCACGTTACCAGCAGCCGCACATTCAGTATTAACTGACGATTCCAGTTCAGGAGGAGCAGGGGGAGGTACTCCTATCACCCCGCCTCAAACAAAGCGACTAACGCTGAGAGACGCAGCGTTACAGCGTACGCCAAAAGTGACTACGTACGAAGCCCTCAAAAAGTATTTCAATGAGTGTGGATCTGATTGTAGATATGACCCAGTGCCAGGCGAAGATAGCATGATAATATATTCCATACGTTTACGACGAGTTGCAAGCTTCTTGGTTACCATATCAAATATGGAACAACATCTAGACAGAATATATCACTTTATCCGAACAGGGGAGAAACCAGAAAGTATTCATGAAGCTATGGTACACAGGAAAGTCGAGATTCAAGGCATGATTTTGCAATTTTTAATAAATTGTTTAATAAGAGAACAGGATTATCCTGATAAAAACAAAGAAGATATGAAAGTCCTGACAAGATGGAGTGACAATATAGCAGAAGGAAAACACAGGACACAAAATTGTATAGAAACCATGTACAGAAAGATTCGTAAAGAAATTATAGGTATACACCAAAAGGAGGAAGCAATGAGAGTAGCCGAGAAAGAGAATGACTCTTCAGATGAAGAGGTAGACAACGAGAATCCCACCAGAATAGCGTATGTAGGTAGGACAAGACCCTCTGATAGACACACACGCCTAGATTACAAGAAAGCTTTTCCTCCTCCCGTACCAGAACAGTGTTCTCTTGAACAAGTATTCCAGGCTACCGATAAAGTTCTGAAACTACGAATAGGTTACAGTGAGCTTAGTACCATGCATGAACAAGAACTAGCCCGATCAGCAGTCCGATGGACTAGTGATTCTACCACGTTCCCAGACGAAGTAGTGGCTCAAATGTTTCTGAAACTGCCCCCAGCCGAGCAGCGACTGGTGGGTATGTATATGATCCAGCACCTCATCACACTGTACGAGGATCAGCATTCTGATCCAGGTCCGTTATATAATGTATTGAACGGGTTACTCCTAAACAGATGGAAAGGTCTAGGTACCGATTTAAGTAGTGTCATTTTAGAACAGCGCCACAAATACAGAACGTTCCTGACTCCGCATTTTGTTCCTGTTTCACCCCCATTCTACATAGACAGACAGAATCCGTTGCGAGAAGTGCATCCAGTTAAGGGAACGGGGGGTAATCTCGAACGAGTATTTGTTTACACCCCTATCACGAAAATAGAACTACTAGAAATGAAAAAGTTAGTGCCCTGTCACGATAAAGATCCAGCAGGGTTCCACCGTGAATTAAAAGACATGCTCCGGATGGGAGAATATACGTATCCTGATATCATCAAAATGTTAAAGGTCCTGTTGCCTGCGGGCATATATGAAAAACTCAAAGAAAAAGAATGGGAGGTGGGAGAGAAAAAGATTGACTGGACCGCGTTAGAGAACGAAGATAACACACGAGTCCCAGGTACTGGTCTTGGGGATAAAGCCAAAGATTTGCCCGAACTGTTAATACAAGTCTTGCCAAGATTACTAGCCACGAAAAAGGAAGATTGGGATGCCATCTCAGCCTATAAACAGAAACAAGATGAAGACACTAGTGATTTTTATTCCAGATTTGAGAAATGTTTCATTATTAATAGCGGTCTGAAAACAAGTAGTGAGTCGTATCCACATCTTTTTGTTACCAAACTAGTTGAGAATTCTTTACCGCAAGTTAAAAATAGAGTATTAAAGGTCGAGAGTACTTGGCAAGCGAATACCCCGTCACAAATGCTCCAGATGTTACAGTATCACCAGAACCGAATCAGGGAAGAGCAAGAACACGAAAGGAGACGTATGAAAGACACGAAAATGAAAGTACTAGTTGCACAGTCTGTTCCACCTGATAGTCAGAAGAGGGGTACGAATCAGACTAGTCATTCCACAGCTCCCGTTAAAGGGACATGCAATTACTGTAAACAGCCAGGTCATTATATAAACGAATGTGCAGTTCTGAAACACAACATAGCTACAGGTAAGAGGAAAGAGAGACCGCGTCCTCCTAGACAAGAACACGTTCCACAGAATTCGCAGCCACCGCAGAATGCACAACAGACAGTTACAGTACCGCAGCCTATAGCTGCCACACAACACATTACACAACAGATGTACCAGTACGCACAGTCAGATTATCCAGAATATCAACAGTATTCATGAAACAGCCTAGAGAGGGAGGTTGGCTTGCCTCTCATCGAGGTTCCTGTAGATCAAGAGGGTCCCTATGTACACAGTCAAGTATTAGGGAAAGACAGAAAGTTTCTGATTGATACAGGGGCAAATAGGACTACCATCAGTCATGACGAGGTTCCAGGGGCTCCACTCTCAGGCTCAAGAAATGTTTCCCTGGGATTTTCAGGAAAGCCGATTGTTAACGAAATATCGAAACCAGTTTCCCTAGAAGTTGGTCCATTGTCCCGAACTACAGACCTGTTACTTACGAAATCATGTCCTGAAAATTTGCTTGGTATTAAAACATTGAAAGAGTTAGGTGCTGTAATATGCTGCTCTCCGGAAGGAGTGGGATTGTTTTTACGTGATTTTAAAGGTCATTATGTGTTACGTGATTTTGATCCAAGATTATTGAATGTACCACAGCATTTATGGGCGCAAGGTCCAACTGATGTAGGTTGTATGCACATTACACCATATCGTGTCACTCTGAAACAAGGTGTTGTATTACCACGAATCCGACAGTACAAATTGCCACCTGAGGCTGTAGCAGCCTTATCGAAAATTATTGACGAGCTCATTGCTCAAGGAGTGGTTGTAGAAACTGACTCCAATGTATGTAATTCTCCTATCATTCCGATTCTTAAACGTACTGATCCAAATGCACCTCCAGTTTATCGATTAGTGATTGACCTCCGAGAACTTAATAAATGTATCATACCCCAGTACCCAGTGGTTCCAGATATCTCTTCCCTATTGACTGCCATTGATTCTGAAGCTACGTTCTTCACTGTTATTGATCTCAAGAACGCATTCTTTAGTGTTCCCATTCATCCAGACAGCCAGTTCCTTTTCGGATTCTGTTTAAATGGAAGAAGCTATAAATTCACACGAGCTCCTCAAGGTTTCACAGAAAGTCCTAGTATTTATAGTCAAGCACTTAAAAGACAACTAGACAGTATTCACATGCCAACTGACACTGCCCTGCTCCAGTATGCCGATGATCTATTGATCACAGCCCGTACAGAACGTGACTGCGAACGTGCGTCACTTACAGTCTTGTATTTCCTGGCAGACATGGGACACAAGGTGTCCCCTTCGAAACTGCAATTCTGTGTCCAGCAAGTGGTATACCTTGGACACTTGCTGTCCAAGAGGGGAAGACAGTTGACACCAGACCGTATCCAGTTAATAGCACATCTTCCACAGCCCAAGACACAGAAGGAGGTACGAGCTTTTATCGGCCTCACTTCTTACTGCAGACAATGGATTCCTCAGTATGCATATCTAGCCAAACCACTGATACAGTTAACGACACAGGAGGCAGCCACATCGACTGTCCTCCCTTGGACCCAGGAACATACACTTGTTTTCAATGAGTTAAAGGAAGCTTTATGTAATGCACCTGTATTAGCGACACCGAACTACAGTAAGTCTTTTACACTTTTTGTCACTGAACGTGATGGTACAGCATTATCTGTTCTCACACAAGATCAAGCAGGACAACACAAGCCTTGTGCTTATTTTTCTAGCACATTAGATCCAGTAGCCCAGGCTCTGCCTGCGTGCCTCAAGTCAGTTGCAGCCACAGCTCTAGCTATCAGACAAAGTGATTCCATAGTGTTAGGACACTCCCTGACAGTACAAGTTCCACACTCCGTGGAAGTTCTTTTAAACCGAACACAGACTCAGCACTTGACAATTGCACGTTTAACAGGATATGAACTGACACTGTTCCAGCCACACATAGAAATCAGACGCTGCAACATTTTAAATCCTGCTACACTGTTACCCTCGATTACATCAAACCCGGCCACACATGACTGTGTGGAAGTTATTAACACCATGACAAAGCCAAGACAAGACTTGACGGACATTGCATTACCTGATCCAGACCTGACACTTTACGTGGATGGTTCATGTATGAGAACAAGTACAGGAGAGTTAGTAGCCGCGTATGCAGTGACTACTGAAACTGAAGTTATAGAAACACATCGTATTGACACCCTGTCTGCTCCAGCAGCAGAGCTCATCGCTCTGACTCAAGCCTGCATACGAGCTAAGAACCTGAAAGTAAACATATATACAGATTCATGTTATGCATTCGGAGTCGTACACGACTTTGGAGTACTTTGGCAAGAAAGAGGTTTCATGACCTCTCATGGAGCCAAGATTCAGCATGGCCCCCTCATTCAAGCTCTGTTAGAAGCAATACATTTACCGAAAGCCATTGCCATTATGAAGTGCAAAGCACATACGAAAGCCACTGACACCATTTCCCAAGGTAACGATCTAGCAGATCGAACAGCCAAGCATACAGCTCAGACTCCAGACATTCCAGTTAACATGACAAAGACAGATGTTCCAGATCAGACGACTTGTATGACAGTTAAAGACCCTACACAAGACGTACTAGACATACAGTCACATGCTACCCCAGACGAAATCAAGAAATGGTCTGAACAAGGAGGGGTCCAGACAGATCAAGGATGGTTGACGAAGGGAAAAGCCACATGGTTTCTCCCCGACTCTATGGTTCAAGTCATTATCAATACAGCACATAGTCCAGCACATTTAGGAGAGAAAGCCATGTTAGACAGTATCCAGAACCTTTGGTTTAACAAGCATTTGCGAGCAGCAGCCAAACAGAAAGTACGTACCTGCATGATCTGTTGTCAGTTCAATCCAGGTAAAGGTGTTCCGGTTGAACAAGGTGGATTCCATCCTCCTGACCACCCTTTTGAAGTCCTCCAGATGGATTATATTCAGATGGATCGATGTCGAGGTTTCAAGTATGTCCTCGTAGTTGTATGCGCTTTGTCCAGATGGACAGAAGCATATCCAGTCCCAGATTACAGTGCCGCGACCACTGCCAGGCAGTTGGTTCGTGAGTTTTTTCCCCGCTATGGTTTGCCCAGGGTCGTGTATTCAGACAATGGCCCGCCATTCTCATCCGAACTCATGAAACAAGTATCGCTTCTGTTAGGGTACCAGTGGAAGTTCCACTGTGTACGACACCCCGAGGCAGCTGGCCTCGTAGAGAGACACAATCAGACTCTGAAAATCCGCATTGCAAAGGTTTGTGCCGAGAAAGGCGTAGATTGGATGGTAGCTCTGCCAGTCGCCCTTTTTTACATGAGAATGGTCGCTCACTCCCGTTCAGGTCTGTCACCTTTCGAGGTTGTATTCGGACGTCCCCCAAACATGTGGGGTACACCTAAGCCACGTAAAATTACCGATGTTGACAGTAATATGCTGACAGATTACCTAGCTTCCTTGATGTCTGCACTACTCTCTTGTCGTTCACAGGTTGCGGCTGCTTTTCCAGACAACACCCAAGTGAAACCGCACGAGGTCATTCCAGGCGACCTCGTACTTGTTAGGAACTTTGATCGTTCAAGCCCGCTGGAACCTCGCTGGAAAGAGCCGAAACTTGTTCTGATGACCACAAGGACCGCTGTGAAACTGGAGGGCCGGAAGGGGTGGCTACACTCCAGCCACATCAAGCGTTTTCATGGACTCCGTCCAAAGACTTTTCTCAAGGACTGCCCCGATACTGACTCTAAACTTCCCCTGTTAGAGAAAACTCCGCAGCAGGAGTATAAACTCAAATTACGGTCTAGCAAGTCAGACAGTTTAATTGTCTAAGTCCCTCTCAGGTGAAACGGTTAGACAGGTTCCTGACATGTATGAGATAGACCCCCATAGTGAGAGAGTTAGACGAAACTCCAAGAAAATACGTTATTGTAAGAATCTGCGCAGCAGATGCGTAGTCACGTTATTGTTTATGTTATTTCTGAGTCTTACGATCACATGCATAAGTTGTGTTTTACATGTATTTTTTCCTTCTCTTGATTCGCATGTACATTTTTCCTCTAATGATACAGTAGAGCACACTTTTAGTGAACTACCCCCTCACGAGTTATCCTATCGACTTGCCATGCGCAACAATACTTTTATACGAATGTTACACTATTCACACCAGACTAGCAATGCCACTAATTGTTGGGTGTGTGGTCGACTCCCCCCTTTCCAGACACCGAAGGGAGTTCTGCCACTTTTTCCCTATCCGTTTTCACACAATGGTTCGTGTGGAGCATGGTTCATGTTAACACATACACAATTATCCTCAAAGGAATCGTTTTCACCAATTTCAACAATTTATATTGTCACAGAAAGTGATCAATCATTTAACTGGAAGCAAGGTACATACAGTTTCTCATACTGTTTTATTATTTTCAAAAGAGTCAAAGAATGAATGTATCAACATGGCAACAGAATACTACTATAAGTAATTGATTTCCAGTAGTATTTTTGACACCTTCTGCACATTACATGGAAAAAATAAAATACCATGCACCATCAAATATAACACAGTCATGCGAATTTATCTAACATCAATGATATTAGAAACGGCAGAACGGCGTCATGCGTCGACGTTTCGGTCCTCCTTGGTTAATCAATCCATAGGACCATCCTCAGGACCCGTTGCACATAGTATATCTACAAATAAATATATACATAAAAAAATATATTTTTACATTTATACAACAACCTAGCATTCCAAAGATCGTCTAATCACCACAAAGGAAAACACATGAATCCATCAAAGTGAACCAAAGGATCAGTAACAAAAAACAGTAGTCCTCATACTTACAGATCTATCAACTCACTCCTGTTGAGAAAGCCTGGGGTGTATTGATAGAACTCTTGAATGACTTTGTATTTCAGGGAGCGTCCCAGTTGTTAAACAGGAGTGAGTTGATAGATCTGTAAGTATGAGGACTACTGTTTTTTGTTACTGATCCTTATGGCAAAAGCAAAATGGCTATGCAGAATAGGTAGATGGTTTGTTTGGTTTTTCTTTCAGATTTAAAAAGATTTAAAAAGATTTTTGCCTCTGAGGCGTCACATCCACCGGCTGGTGGTTAGTGGTAAGACCTTGAGTTACTGGATATTGTATATACGAGGCACCCTTGGTGGTGGGTTTTTAATGGTTTTAATTGGTTTTTGGTTCACTTTGATGGATTCATGTGTTTTCCTTTGTGGTGATTAGACGATCTTTGGAATGCTAGGTTGTTGTATAAATGTAAAAATATATTTTTTTATGTATATATTTATTTGTAGATATACTATGTGCAACGGGTCCTGAGGATGGTCCTATGGATTGATTAACCAAGGAGGACCGAAACGTCGACGCATGACGCCGTTCTGCCGTTTCTAATATCATTGATGTTAGATAAATTCGCATGACTGTGTTATATTTGATGGTGCATGGTATTTTATTTTTTCCATGTAATGTGCAGAAGGTGTCAAAAATACTACTGGAAATCAATTACTTATAGTAGTATTCTGTTGCCATGTTGATACATTCATTCTTTGACTCTTTTGAAAATAATAAAACAGTATGAGAAACTGTATGTACCTTGCTTCCAGTTAAATGATTGATCACTTTCTGTGACAATATAAATTGTTGAAATTGGTGAAAACGATTCCTTTGAGGATAATTGTGTATGTGTTATTGATTATACCCAGTCCTCACGGGATTATTGGGTGGCTCTGTTCGTATACATGGTTCATGTTAACATCATCCTCAGACGATAAGTCCCTTTTGAATAGAACATGTTTCCCAGACAAGGAAGGTCTTTCCCATAGGACAGGGTTAGATCTAGAAAATGAAGTATATGATCTAGGTAATTTCTCCTCGAATTTCATGGTCTTGAATGTTCAGTCCGAGACTACTCCAGATTTGCCTGCTATTACAGTTCTACCAGTGAAAGGCGAATTATGTGTCAGAAAGAATGGTTCAGTACATCTAGGACACAGTGAGTGTACTACTGTGGTCGAGTATAGTGACAGTGGGAAATCTAATTTCAAAGCCTCACGTCATTCGTATTTTGTGTGTGGTCAGACCGCATATGTACGTTTGCCCCTAGATTGGGATGGAACATGTTACATTGCCTTCCTACTGCCACCAGTTTTCCTAGCCCCATCCGATTATCACAGAAACACACATCTAGTACACGTTAGACATAGAAGGGAGATCGAGTCCCCAATTGTCGATCAAACTGAAACTGCACTAGAACAGTATACAGACTTCAATAAAGGTTTCTTTTTCTTCATAGGACCTGTCCAGAATAGTAAGCTAATACGTAGGTTAACCAGAACCCTTGAAGCAGTAGTGAATGAGACTACTTCCGCTCTAGGTAACTTAACAGAAGAACAATCTGCTATGAGATTTGTCGTTCTTCAGAACCGCCTTGTTCTTGACGTCATACTGGCCGATAGGGGCGGAGCTTGTAGAGTCATCGGATCTGGTTGTTGCATTTTCATTCCTAATAACGCACCGTCTGTTTATTCAGCTATAACAAGACTTCATAAGATAGCCCATCAGCTACACCAGAATCCAGGCACCTGGACATGGTCCGGTTGGCTCTGGAGTATAATATCTGCCTGGGGATGGAAAGTATTGTCATTCCTAGGAATAGTAGTAATGATCATATTCAGTTGCTGTCTCTGTTTACAATGTGGCCCTGCGATTTGCGGCTTGTGCGCTACCTCTTGTATTCCAAGTCCTAAGTCCCATTCCAGAAAGATAAGAGACGAGCAAATGATGCTATATGAACAGATAGATGGTATCATGAATATTGATGTTTCCTGATGGAAACGTAGGGAACAAGGAGGGAATGAGGAAAATTGAATTTTGCCTTGTCATGTGTCCCTACGTGTTCCCCATTATATGTTATATGTGCATGATCGATATGCATATTTACCCCCTTGCCCGAATAAAGACGCAATTATAGTTGTGTCCAACGTTAATATGCCAGTTATCCAGTCCCCCTGAAAGCAACAAGTATTAGGCCTATGTTGCCAACGTCTTTACATTATGCACGTTAAATCATCGAGTTGTCCCCGTTTCTAGGCCTCACAGGGCCCGGACACCAGATTCAAGCCTCAAGTCTCCTGAAACCACTCCGAGGAGCGATGCAGCCCCTCCCGCATCCCTGACCCTTCACTTACTTTCTGCCAAGCAGCGCGGTGCCCGGCCTGGCCTGCCTGCCTGTCTGCCAAGAATATGTTATGCCTATAGTTATCAGTTCAGCTCCCCGGTTTCACATTCCTAACTAACGAACCGCATAAACATCTTCATCTATAGTCTAGTCTTTCTGTCTCCATGCAAGAGAATTACTGAATTAGTATCCATAGAAGATTCATAGCACACGCAATACATGTAGAAGTATAGACATGCACCAGCCTTAGTGTCAAGTAGCCTTTGCCCTGATGACTTTTAGATTCAAGCAACATGTACTCCAAACACGAGATATCAGATATGCTATAGGTACATGTCGTCCTGACATCCCAGACTTTAGTCTCCTCTTCTAGTGCCAGAAGTCAGAGCCCCCAGCTCTCCCCAGTTACACGTCATGGCCCGTTTGCGCGCACCAGTAGGTTAAAGGTTCCAGCTGCCCAGGTAGCCCCCTCCATGTATCCACCCATTTATGACACTTCTGTGACGTTTACATCACATGTCTTCGTGCACGCCCTGTGCACGCCTTCTTTGCACGCCCATATGTTCTTATCTTCCGTTTGTCCCTTGTTACGCCTACTGTATTCAATACAATTGTACTGTTTTACTATATATACTGTATGATGTTAATATGACATTAGGCTTTTTTCTTCCCCCTTGTGTCTGTCCCTTCCTGAACCTTTGCAGGTGATGGAACCCGATGGTCCATTGGCTCGAGCCATCTGATTAAAGCCCTTATAACTCAGATACCACGGATTCTGCCTCTTATTTATTGAGCTATCCTTTTCAGTTAATGCATAGAAAAATAGTACCGGTAATTAATTATTTATTTACCACAGGGGAATGAGGAACTAGGAGTGAGGGATGCGGAATGAGGACCAAGGAATGAGGGATGCGGCATGAGTAACTAGGAGTGAGGGATGCGGAATGAAGACCAAGGAGTGAGGGATGCGGAATGAGGAACTAGGAGTGAGGGATGCAGAATGAGGAACTAGGAGTGAGGGATGCGGAATTAGGAACTAGGACTGAGGGATGCAGAATGAGGAACTAGGAGTGAGGGATGCGGAATGAGGAACTAGGAGTGAGGGATGCGGAATGAAGACCAAGGAGTGAGGGATGCGGAATGAGGAACTAGGAGTGAGGGATGCGGAATGAGGACCAAGGAATGAGGGATGCGGCATGAGGAACTAGGAGTGAGGGATGCGGAATGAGGAACTAGGAGTGAGGGATGCAGAATGAGGAACTAGGAGTGAGGGATGCGGAATGAGGAACTAGGAGTGAGGGATGCGGAATGAGGAACTAGGAGTGAGGGATGCAGAATGAGGACCTAGGAGGGAGGGATGCGGAATGAGGAACTAGGAGTGAGGGATGCGGAATGAGGAACTAGGAGTAAGGGATGCGGAATGAGTACCTAGGAGTGAGGGATGCGGAATGAGGAACTAGGAGTGAGGGATGCGGAATGAGGAACTAGGAGTGAGGGATGCGGACTGAGGAACTAGGAGTGAGGGATGCGGAATGAGGACCAAGGAATGAGGGATGCGGCATGAGGAACTAGGAGTGAGGGATGCGGAATGAGGAACTAGGAGTGAGGGATGCGGAATGAGGAACTATAAGTGAGGGATGCAGAATGAGGACCTAGGAGTTAGGGATGCGGAATGAGGAACTAGGAGTGAGGGATTCGGAATGAGGAACTAGGAGTGAGGGATGCGGAATGAGTACCTAGGAGTGAGGGATGCGGAATGAGGAACTAGGAGTGAGGGATGCGGAATGAGGAACTAGGAGTGAGGGATGCAGAATGAGGAACTAGGAGTGAGGGATGCGGAATGAAGACCAAGGAATGAGGGATGTGGAATGAGGAACTAGGAGTGAGGGATGCGGAATGAGGAACTAGGAGTGAGGGATGCGGAATGAGGAACTAGGAGTGAGGGATGCGGAATGAGGAACTAGGAGTGAGGGATGCGGAATGAAGACCAAGGAATGAGGGATGCGGAATGAGGAACTAGAGTGAGGGATGCGGGATGAGGAACTAGGAGTGAGGGATGCGGAATGAGGAAGTAGGAGTGAGGGATGCGGAATGAAGACCAAGGAATGAGGGATGCGGAATGAGGAACTAGGAGTGAGGGATGCGGAATGAGGAACTAGGAGTGAGGGATGCGGAATGAGGACCAAGGAGTGAGGGATGCGGCATGAGGAACTAGGAGTGAGGGATGCGGAATGAGGAACTAGGAGTGAGGGATGCGGAATGAGGAACTAGGAGTGAGGGATGCGGAATGAGGAACTAGGAGTGAGGGATGCGGAATGAGGACCAAGGAGTGAGGGATGCGGCATGAGGAACTAGGAGTGAGGGATGCGGAATGAGGAACTAGGAGTGAGGGATGCGGAATGAGTACCTAGGAGTGATGGATGCGGAATGAGGAACTAGGAGTGAGGGATGCGGAATGAGTACCTAGGAGTGAGGGAGGCGGAATGAGGAACTAGGAGTGAGGGATGCGGAATGAGTACCTAGGAGTGAGGGATACGGAATGAGGAACTAAGAGTGAGGGATGCCGAATGAGGAACTAGGAGTGAGGGATGTGGAATGAAGACCAAGGAGTGAGGGATGCGGAATGAGCCACTAGGAGTGAGTAATGCAGAATGAGGACCAAAGAATGAGGGAAGTGGAATGAAGAACCAGAAGTGAGGGATGCGGAATGAGGAACTAGGAGTGAGGGATGCGGAATGAGGACCAAGGAATGAGGGATGCGGCATGAGGAAGTAGGAGTGACGGGCGTTTCTCCGAGCCATTTGTGAATGACCTCGGAGAAATATGGTGGTGTGGAGCGCTCCTCTCTTGCCTTACGATTTCGGAAGGCAAGAGAGGAGCGCTCCACACCACCATGTTTCTCCGAGGTCATTCACAAATGGCTCGGAGAAACGGCCATCATTTTTTGTATTGAGGGGCGTGTTTAGGTCAGACTGGGACCTCGGCGAGAGGGAGGGTGTAACGCCCACCACTAGAAAAGGGGCGGGGCTTAAAAAAAGAGAGAAAAACGCCCCCGAATCGCATCAAGGCGGGCCCTGAACTGAGTGACGCTCCTCTCCTCCAATGTCTGGCCAGCATTTACGAGGCCAGCCAATGGAGAAGAGGGGCGTGTTCAGGCCCCCATACTACACAACATAAAATTTCGGCTCCGCCCACTGCTTACGCAGTGCGACGGTAGCCTCAACCTAAAAAGGAGTTCCCACTTCAATGAGTGAATCTCTTCTAACTGACAACACCACGCCCAGAGAGAAGAGAAGGAACACAGAACTAGGGTAAAATGAGGAGCCCTTTGAATTCATGTGCGATGTGGAATCAGCGATCACTCTCTCTGGTATCTTTTGGACCTATTCTTTTAAATAATTTGTTTTTGTACATTGAAACTAGGTGGTTACAACCCTACAAGGGTATAGAATAGATTTACACATTTCAGGAATTCACAAAGTGGAGGGTTAACTGTATTATTCATGAATTTTTTTATTTTTTACAGTTGACGCCCAATAAATTTAGAGCGCATTACGTCAACACCAAATTACATCACACAACGTCAGATTAACTTCATTTTTTTGGGGCTCAGGGAGAAAAAGGATTTGCCCAGAATCACAGGATGATGAGGCAGCGCCGAGATTCGAACCTGGTTCCCCAGTTCCAAAGTCGGCAGCTGGGAACCCAGATCCAAAATAAGCTACAGCTCCCTGCCAATCTGTGACAATTGTGTGGATATTGCACTGCAGGTATTTTTGTGCCGGCCTCCCCTGCTGGTTCAGGGCCCCTTCGCTGTTAGTGTTTGTGTTTGCACTCGATCCGATAAAGTCAACACCGGAAAGAAAAATAATTGTTTTTTCGAAGCTGCCTTTAGCAGGATACCTGTTTCACTGCTTCGGTTTCATTGTAAACAAACACTGGCCCCTTCCAAGCACCTCTGTGCAGCTTGTTTTCACAGGACGTCGAGTCAGGCGCCACAAAGGTTGTCAGGTGCGCACCTGCACTTCAAGGCTTGTCAGGCTAGACCCGGCTGCACCTAGGGTAACTTTTGTGCATTCCATCTTTGGTTGAGTAAACATACACGTATATATTTGTTCACGTGTAAATCTACCGAGCAGTGCAAAGGGACAGGCTAACTTTGACCTCTTTTTTTTCTCCTTGAGAAAACTAGTTTTCCCCTGGAGCGACCCTCCCCCTTTGGTGGTCCATTTTTGGGGTGCTTCCGTCTCCTCCATCCTAGTCAGAAGTAAATTCCCATTCCTGGTAGGAAGGGGTTGGAGGAGATTCACAAATGTGTACATTCAGCGTTTTCCCCAAACTATCAGGACATTCCACCCCCGGGGCTCACATTCTCAGCCGCTCCCTGCACTTGTGCTCAGATGCACTCACGCAAAAATCTACACTTGCGAAAATCCACGCGTGACTGCACAACACGTGTATGTGACTTCCTGCAATAGATCAGCACGGGTGTGAAAGGCGACAGGCACACGTTACGTTAGCAAAACACACACATACCTTTTAATCCAGCACGTGATCTTCCAGCAGGATTTCACTTCGATTGCCAAGTAACACAGGCGTGAACCTTGTAAATGCCAGTGTTATGAAATAAATGTTGATATATTTGCGACTATGAATAAGTGTCATGCAAATCCCCACGCTCCCATGGTGCTTTGCTTCCACTGTTATGGCCTGGCTAGAGAGCGCAGCTGTGGCCCAGAGCTTCAAATGGGGAATAATAAGAGCAGGGACTCCTCAAATGTAGCTGGGGCGGGACATGATTATCTAAAGACACTACTTCCATTTGCCAGGTATTAAGTTGAGGGGCGTGTTTAGGTCAGACTGGGACCTCGGCGAGAGGGAGGGTGTAACGCCCACCACTAGAAAAGGGGCGGGCTTAAAAAAAGAGAAAAACACCCCCGAATCGCGTCAAGGCGGGCCCTGAACTGAGTGACGCTCCTCTCCTCCAATGGCTGGCCAGCATTTACGAGGCCAGCCAATGGAGAAGAGGGGCGTGTTCAGGCCCCCATACTACACACATAAAATTTCAGCTCCGCCCACTGCTTACGCAGTGCGACGGTAGCCTCAACCTAAAAATGATTCCTCAGGAGATTGCAGAGAGGAAACATTTCAAAACTTGTGAGGGGAAGAACACGTCCTTTCAGCACACTCAGAAGGACAACTGAGGCACAACAACAAACAGTCATTAATACTCCGGTGCTACTCGCAATAGAGAGACGAGCGGAGACGATCTTTCATAACACTTGACAGGAACAGTATAACAGGATCGCCCCTCCTGGTGCCCACTGCAGAGGAATATAGGCGCAGCTTAAAGATCAGCTGCTCTGCCCGAATGAAGAGAAAATGAATGGTCCTACCAGGAATATGCAGTCCCGAACAGCGCCAAAGGCAGAATTTTAAACAGGCGTCTCCACAGCAACTTGCGAAAAATGGGTTACTCTTGAAGAACCTGAAACCCGTTCTTCAGCTGGTACAATAGCAGGATGGAGAGAGCACTGAACGGGGAAATGACAGAACTGGCCCCCTTCGCCAATTCGTCGCCAGTGTTGAAAAGAGTACTCTGAAGCAGAAGTAAGTACAAGCGTCTTTAATCTGTCACCCACTCTCCGCAGATCATGACAAAGCCAACATTCTAATGTGAACTCCCATGGAACATTCCAACAGGCAGGATAATGCTGGGAAGGGGGGAAGGTACTAATTGGAGAGGGAAGAAGGAAAAAGAGAAAGGATATTACAACACCGACCTTTTTTGGCGCACACGTAGCCAACAAAAAGCTGGTCATCCACCCGGAACTGCTGTTGTGTGCGCTTCAGATAGAACGAGAGCGCACGTTTTGGGTCCAGACGGTGGAGCCTCTCCTCCTCTTTTGAAGGATGCGAGGGGGAAAGAAGGTGGGCAAAGTGATGGTCTGCCCGATGAGGAAGGGCGTGACAACCTTTGCCAAGAAAGAAGGACGGGTCCTTAAAACCACCTTGTCCGGATGAACAGAAAGGAAAGGAGGTTTAGAAGAAAGAGCCTGGAGCTAACTCACTCTCCTAACAGAGGTGATAGCCCCCAGGAAAGCTGTGGTAAATAAATAAATAATACCTCTATTTTTGAATGGATATATGAATAACAGATAGCTCAATAAATAAGAGTCAAGATTCGAGGTAGCTGGAGTTTGCAGGTTTAATACAGCATAAAGGACAGGAACAGGACAACCTGCACGGGGAAGATCAGAGCTGGCTAGCGCTAGCTTTTAATAACAGTACACAAGCATATATAGTTGAACAAAATACATGGTATTCAATGCAATAGGCGTAGCAGTGGGCGGAGCAGAAGGGGTGTCGTGTAGCAGTCGCGAAAGATAAGGCATAAAGAGGCGTGAACAGGGCGTATACATAGACATGTGATGTAAACGTAACAGAATATGTCATAAATAGGGCGGAAACATGGAGGGGGCTACCTAAGGAGCCGGGACCTCTGACCTAGAGGTGCGCGCAAGCTGGCAATGACGTGTTACTAGGAGAAGCTGGGGGCTATGACTTCTGCGCCAGAGGAGGAGACGAAAGTCTGGAGAGTCAGGGCGACATGTGCCTAAACATTATCTAGTATCTGATGTTTAGAGAACATGTTGATAGAATCCAAAAGTTATCAGGGCAAAGGCTAACAGACACTAAGACTGGTGCATGCATTATTCTACATGTAGTGTGTGTTGAGGAATATTAAATGACCATAAATACAGTATTTCTCTTGCATGGAGACGTAAAGGCTAGACGATGACTGAAACTATTGATGCGATTCAGTAGCTTAGGAATGCAGAGAAGGAGAGCTGGACTGATAACTAGAATCATAACATACTCTTGGCAGACTGGCAGGCAGAGCCAGTCCGTGCCGGGCACTGTGAGGCAGGAAGTAAGTGAAGGGTCAGGGATACAGGTGGGGGCTGTATCGCTCCTCAGCGAGGGTTCAGGAGACAGGAGCTGAATCTGGTGTCCGGGCCCTTTTGAGGCCTAGAGACGGGGACTTTTACTGAATTAACGTGCACACTGAGAAACGTGGCAACATAACTTTACATAGGCCTAATACTCGTAGCTATCACGAGAACTGGAAACTGGCATACTAGAGTTGGACACAACTGGAATTGCGTCTTTAATCGATCATAAGGGAATACATATGCATATTAATCATGCACATATAACATAGGATGGGGAACACGTAGGGACACAGAACATGGCAAAATTTACTTTTCCACATTCCCTCCTTGTCACTACGTTTCCATCAGGAAACATCAATATTCATGATACCATCTATCATTTCATACAGTATCATTTACTCGTCTCGAATTATCTTGGAACGAGACTTAGGACGGGGACTAAGACTAGGAATACAGGATGTAGCACAAATGCCGCAAATCGCAGGGCCACATTGTAAACAGAGGCAGCAACTGAAAATGATCATTACTGCTATACCTAGGAATGACAATACTTTCCATCCCCAGGCAGAAATTATACTCCAGAGCCAACCGGACCATGTCCAGGTGCCTGGATTCTGGTGTAACTGATTTTATGAAGTCTGGTTATAGCTGAATAAACAGACGGCGCGTTATTAGGAATGAAAATGCAGCAACTAGATCCGATGACTCTACATGCCCCGCCCCTATCGGCCAGTATGACGTCAAGGACGAGACGATTTTGCAAAACTACAAATCTCATAGCAGATTGCTCTTCGGTTAGGTTACCTAGAGCAGAAGTAGTCTCATTCACTACTGCTTCAAGGGTTCTGGTTAACCTACGGATTAGCTTACTATTCTGGACAGGACCTATAAAGAAGAAGAATCCTTTATTAAAATCTTGATACTGTTCTAGAGTAGTTTCAGTTTGATCGACAATCGGGGACTCGATCTCCCTTCTATGTCTAATGTGTACTAGATGTGTGTTTCTATGATAATCGGATGGGGCTAGAAAAACTGGTGGCAGTAGGAAGGCACTGTAACAGGTTCCATCCCAATCGAGGGGCAGACGGACATATGCGGTCTGACCACAAACAAAATATGAATGACGTGAGGCTTTGAAAATAGATTCCCTACTGTCACTATACTTGACAATAGTAGTACAATCACTATGTCCTACATGTGTGGAACCATTCTTTCGGACACATAATTCGCCTTTGACTGGTAGTACTGAAATTGCGGGCAGATCTGGAGTAGTATCAGATTGAACATTCAGGACCATAAAATTCGAAGAATAATTACCTAAATTATAAACTTCATTTTCTAGATCTAACCCGGTTCTATGGGAAAGACCTTGCTTGTCTGGAAAACATGTACTGTTAAGAAGGGACATATCAGTTGGGGATGACGTTAACGTGGACCATGCTCCACACGAACCATTATGTGAAAATGGATAAGGAAAGAGTGGCAGAACTCCCTTCGGTGTCTGGAAAGGGGGGAGTCGACCACACACCCAACAATTAGTGGCATTGCTGGTCTGGTGTGAATAGTGTAACATTCTGATGAAGGTATTATTACGCATAGCAAGACGATAGGATAGCTCGTGAGGAGGCAGATCACTAAATGTGTGCTCTACTATAGCATTAGAAGACTTATTTACATGAGAAATTGGAAAGCATAGATACAATGCATAGCTTGTACAGGTAACCATCAAACTCAAAAATAAAAGAAAACATAAAATAATGATACATCTGATAGAGTTTTGACTAACTCTCTCACTATGGGGGTCTATCTTATACATGTCAGAAACCTGTCTAACCGTTTCACCTAGGAGAGGACTTAGACAATTAAACTGGCTGACTTATTTTACTAGACCGGAGCTTACGTTTATACTCCTGCTGCGGAGTTTCCTCTAACAGGGAGGGTTTGGTATCAGAGTCATTTGCGGGACAGTCCTTGAGAACAGTATTTTGGCAGTCTTTAAAATCCTTGCAATTTTCGGAAATGTTTTTGGAAATAGTCTTTAGTCCATAAAATTTCTTTACATGAGACAGGTGCACCCACCCCTTCCTGCCTTCCAGCTTGACGGCAGTACGGGTGGTAAGAAGGACTTGCTTCGGCTCCCTCCAGCGAGGCTCCAGCGGACTTGAACGATCAAAATTTCGGACCAGCACGAGGTCGCCTGGTATGACCTCATGCGGTTTCACCTCGGTATTGTCTGGGAATGCAGCGGCAACCTGTGAACGACAAGAGTGTAGGGCAGACATCAAGGAAGCTAGGTAATCTGTCAGCATATTACTGGAAACATCTGTAATACTTCGGGGTCTAGGTGTACCCCACATGTTAGGGGGGCGGCCGAATACGACCTCATACGGGGACAGACCTGATCTGGAATGTGCGACCATGCGCATATAGAATAGGGCGACTGGCAGAGCTACTAGCCAATCCACACCTTTCTCTTTACAGACTTTGGCGATGCGGATTTTCAGGGTCTGATTATGTCTCTCTACGAGACCTGCTGCTTCAGGATGGCGTACACAATGAAACTTCCACTGGTATCCTAACAGAAGGGAGACGTTCTTCATGAGTTCAGATGAGAATGGCTGGCCGTTATCTGAATACACGACTCTAGGGAGTCCGTAACGGGGGAAGAATTCACGAACCAGCTGCTTGGCAGTGGTCGCGGCTGTGTAATCTGGGACTGGATATGCCTCTGTCCACCTGGACAAAGCGCATACAACTACAAGGACATACTTGAAACCTCGACATCGCTCCATCTGAATGTAATCCATCTGGAGGACTTCAAAAGGGTGGTCAGGAGGCTGGAATCCCCCTTGTTCCACCGGGACACTTTTACCTGGATTGAACTGACAACATATCATACAGGTACGGACTTTCTGCTTGGCTGCAGCTCGTAAATGTTTGTTGAACCAAATGTTCTGGATACTGTTTAACATAGCTTTTTCTCCTAAATGTGCAGGACTATGTGCGGTATTAATAATGACTTGAACCATTGAGTCGGGGAGAAACCATGTGGCTTTTCCCTTCGTCAACCATCCTTGATCTGTCTGGACCCCTCCTTGTTCGGACCATTTCTTGATTTCATCGGGAGTAGCATGTGACTGGATATCTATGACATCTTGAGTGGGGTCCTTAACTGTCATACATGTAGCCTGATCTGGAGTATGTGTCAGTGACTTGTTAACTGGAATGTCTAGAGTCTGAGCTGTAAGCTTGGCTGTTCGATCTGCTAGATCATTACCTTGGGAAATAGTGTCAGTAACTTTCGTATGTGCTTTGCACTTCATAATAGCGATAGCTGTCGGTAAATGTATTGCTTCTAACAGAGCTTGAATAAGGAGACCATGCTGAATCTTGGTTCCATGAGAAGTCATGAAACCTCTCTCCTGCCAGAGCACTCCAAAGTCGTGTACGACTCCAAATGCGTAGCGTGAATCTGTATAAATGTTAACTTTCAGGTTCTTGGCACGTATGCAGGCTTGGGTCAGAGCGACTAGCTCTGCTGCTTGAGCGGACAGAGTGTCAATACGGTGTGTCTCTACAACTTCAGTTTCAGTAGTCACTGCATACGCGGCTACTAGATCTCCTGTACTTGTTCTCATACATGAACCATCCACATAAAGTGTCAGGTCGGGATCTGGTAATGGAATATCTGTCAAGTCTTGTCTTGGCTTTGTCATGGTGTTAACTACTTCCACACAATCATGTGTGGCAGGATTTGAAGTAACTGACGGTAACAGTGTAGCAGGATTCAGAACGTTGCAGCGTCTGATTTCTATGTGTGGCTGGAACAGTGTCAATTCATAACCTGTTAAACGTGCAATTGTCAAGTGCTGAGTCTGTGTTCGGTTTAAAAGAACTTCCACGGAGTGTGGAACTTGTACTGTCAGGGAATGTCCTAATACTATGGAATCACTTTGTCTGATAGCTAGTGCTGTGGCTGCAACTGACTTGAGGCACGCAGGCAGAGCCTGGGCTACTGGATCTAGTGTGCTTGAAAAATAAGCACAAGGCTTGTATTGTCCTGCTTGATCTTGTGTGAGAACAGATAATGCTGTACCTTCACGTTCTGTGACGAAAAGTGTAAAAGGCTTACTGTAGTTTGGTGTTGCTAGAACTGGAGCTTGGCATAGAGCTTTCTTTAATTCATTAAAAGCAAGTGTATGTTCAGATGTCCAAGGGAGGACAGTCGATACGGCTGCCTCCTGTGTCGTTAACTGTATCAGTGGCTTGGCTAGAAATGCATACTGGGGAATCCATTGTCTGCAATAAGAAGTGAGGCCGATAAAAGCACGTACCTCCTTCTGGGTCTTGGGCTGGGGAAGACTCGCTATTAACTGGATACGGTCAGGTGTCAACTGCCTACCCCTCTTGGACAGTAAGTGGCCTAAATAGATCACTTGCTGGACACAGAATTGAAGCTTCGAAGGGGACACCTTGTGCCCCATCTCGGCAAGGAAATACAAAACTGTAAGTGACGCTCGCTCGCAGTCACGTTCAGAACGGGCTGTGATCAGTAGATCATCGACATACTGGAGTAGGGCAGTGTCAGTTGGCATGTGAATATTGTCTAGTTGTCTCTTAAGTGCTTGACTGTAAATGCTAGGACTTTCTGTGAAACCTTGAGGAGCTCGTGTGAATTGGTAGCTCCTTCCATTTAAACAGAATCCGAAAAGGAACTGGCTGTCTGGATGAATGGGGACACTGAAAAATGCATTCTTGAGGTCTATGACCGTAAAAAATGTAGCTTCAGAATCAATGGCTGTTAATAGGGAAGAGATATCTGGAACAACTGGGTACTGGGGAATGATACATTTATTAAGTTCTCGAAGGTCAATCACTAATCGATATACTGGAGGTGCATTTGGATCAGTACGTTTCATGACTGGAATGATAGGAGAATTACATACATTGGAGTCGGTTTCTACAACCACTCCTTGAGTAATGAGCTCGTCAATAATTTTGGATAAGGCTGCTACAGCCTCAGGTGGCAATCTGTACTGTCTGATTCGTGGTAACACTACATCTGGTGTCCGGGCCCTTTCGAGGCCTAGAGACTGGGACTTTTACTGAATTAACGTGCACACTGAGAAACGTGGCAACATAACTTTCATAGGCCTAATACTCGTAGCTATCACGAGAACTGGAAACTGGCATACTAGAGTTGGACACAACTGGAATTGCGTCTTTAATCGATCATAAGGGAATACATATGCATATTAATCATGCACATATAACATAGGATGGGGAACACGTAGGGACACAGAACATGGCAAAATTTACTTTTCCACAAAGCCGTCTTGAGAGTAAGAAGACGCAAAGGACAGTTATGAAGGGGCTCGAAGAGAGCGCACTTCAGATAAGTCAAGACAAGGTTTAAGTCCCATTGAAGCATGATGAATGGCACAGGATGAAATGTGTGTATAATGCCTTTCAGAAAACGGCTAACAACTGGGGACTTAAAAAGAGAAGGCTGATCTGGAAGCCGTAGGAAGGCGGAGATGGCTGAAAGATAACCCTTGATAATGCCCAGAGCTGAGCCCTGCTGGGCCAAGGAAAGAAGGAACAGAAGAACTTCGGCAAGAGGAGCAGAAAGGGAATCTACAGACTTTGCTGCGCACCATGCCACAAACTTGTTCCACCTGCAGGCATATACCGTTTTAGTGGACGGATGCCTAGCTGCCAGAATGACATCACAGACTTCGGGAGGAAGATCGAAAGCTGTCAACTGTCACCGCTCAATCTCCATGCATGGAGGTGGAGGCTGGACAGGTTTGGGTGGAGGACCGTCCCCTGCTGCTGCGACAGAAGATCCTCCCGAAGAGGCAGTCTAATCTGGGGATCGATCGCCATGTTGAGTAGCTCGGGATACCAGTATCTTCATGCCCAATCTAGAGCCACAAGAATGACTTGGACCCTGTCGCGCCGAATCTTCTTCAGCACTCTGGGCAGAAGTGGTATAGGCGTAAAGGCATACTACAGACTGCAACTCCATTCGCGACGAATAGCGTCGTCGAGCGAGTGCCACCTTGGAAATTCCAACGCGCAGAACTGATGACATTGCGCATTCTCTCCGGTGGCGAATAGATCTAAGCAAGGCTCTCCCCACTGCTGAAAGAGACCTTGCGCCACGTCCGAGTTCAGATGCCATTCGTGATCCATCATATTTTAAATCAACAAGGGACCCCAATATAGTCAGCACAGGACCTCGGGGAGCAATTATTATGAGAACAACAACGGTCCCATGCAACAACAATCAAGTTTGTAGATAAATACAGACACAATGGAATCTGTATTAAAGTGACTTGTCCAGCCGGACAGTGGTCAAGAAGTTTAATGGTTTCAACAGGATAAATAGAGAATATCCTTCGACAATCTCACGTCGTGGGGTACAAGCCTGTACCTCATTTATACACAAACACTTTAGTACATTCAAAGTGAACAGAAAGGGCTTTTAGGCAAAAAAAAGCTAGGTTGTTCTTTAAATCATAATATGAACAAATATTAACAAATGCGCCATTACAACAACATAGTACACAATATACACACTGTATAAGGCACATAGTTTGGTCGACGGCGTTTCGATCCCACTTTTTAATTCAAAGGGATCATCATCAGGACATTTTAATAAGTGCCTAATAATTGCAAGCCTCTAGAACCGAACATAATCCAAGGCAGGGGGTACAGGGTGGTAAGGTCGCCGGAATCGGGACCGGCCAGGCTAGGTTTGGAAGTTTCCAAACGATTGCAATTGCTGGGGGTACCGGATCAGTCGGTATCACGTCCCACTCGGCAATGCGATCTGCAATTGGCTGGTGCATTCCAAACCTAGCCTGGCCAGTCCCGATTCCGGTGACCTTACCACCCTGCACCCCCTGCCTTGGATTTTGTTCGGTTCTAGAGGCTTGCAATTAACGTCGGAGAGCGACAATGCTTCTTCGACTTCTTTTTGTGTCGTTTCTTACCCGAATCAGAGGGTGAAGACCAGGAGCCCGAGGAGCGATGATGATGGTCCTGCGAGCTTTCTCTGGAGCTGCCCCTGGACAGAGAGCGGCACTGGGATGAGTGGACCTCAAGCAGCTTCCGGCGCCGCTCCCTCAAGGCATTCGGGCCATGGCCAGACAGTCCATACAGGACCGAGAGTCGTGGTCGCACTCCAGGCAGTAGAGGCAGACGTCGTGGTAGTCCGCCAACGACATATTGCAATGGCAGGTCCCACAAAATTTAAAACCAGGCATCCCTACCTGCACCAGAGTAGACTGACAGGAAACAAAACGTCTCAAAAGAATAGTCAAAAAGTGACTAAGGTACGTGCTCTAACCGGATCTGCGCTTACTGGCGCCGAAAAAGAAAGAACTGACATCAGCGCGCATGGGTGGCGCCTAAGTAGTCTCTGTGGCCTCATTTCGGCGCTTACAACGCCAGCGACGGACGCGGAGCCGCATGACACCACCTACTGACTCGCAGAGGTACTGCTAGAGAAAACTCTCCGGATCCAGTTTGGGGATAATCTAAGGTAAGGAATCTACCACTAACGTGTCTCTTTCAGATAGCAGTAATACTTCCTCGTACTACGTATCGCCAGGGAGTGCTATAAACCCTAGCTGGTTCTGTCTCCAACAGTAAATTAAAGACAGTAGGAGGCACAATCCTGCACTGCTCGCCTTGGTGATGTTCCATCACATCAGAGTAACGGGTCCTTGAAACTGCCCCCCTCTTTGTGGAAACCCTTCCCCACATCTCCCTATGTTACACTCTGACGTAGGCGGATCACACCAGTTTTCAATCCAAAAAGTGTTGATTTTGGTTGCCAAATAGGTGTTAAATCGTGTCCATGGTAGAGAGAGGATTGGGTTTTAACTCCCGGTAGTTCCTCTCTTTTCTGCCTCTAGAGGAGGAACAGGGCACCTTTCCACAGTGGGCACTGCTAGGCGTATTCGCAACCTCAATAAATGCTTAATGTTCAGCCTTCTGTGCTCTAGAGTTTCCTTTGTGCGGTTCAGAGGAGCTTCAGACTCTTATATGCCTGTCTGCCTTTTGTTGCTGATGCCACAAATCCTGTTGAATATCACCCATGACTAAGCACAGCTGACTCTGGCTCTGGTACTGCTGGATTTGGACAGGAAAGTCTGATACTTTGAAATGGTGACCTTTCGCAGCTTCCCACTACAGCTTCCTTTTTTTATTAACTAAGTCTTTATTGGCATTTGAATATAGCCTTATAGCCCGCCGTAGAGGGCTATACCAGCTATTAAAGGCCCTCTCCAGCGTTAAAGGCCCCGAGCCGAAGGCGAGGGCCTTTAACAAGGGAGAGGGACTTTAATAGCGGTATAGCCCATCTACGAAGGGCTATAAGGCTATTAGAACATTCTGCCACCTGAGGACAGAATGTTCTAACAAAAAAAACAAAGCCTGTTGGAAGCGTGAGGGGATTGGAATCCCCTCAGGCTCCCTGAAGCCTTTGTTCAAAGCCAGCGCTGTGAACAAAGAAACATTGGAATGTTGGAGCTCCGGGCTTATACCAGCCATTAGAAGCCCGGAGCACTCCATTGTTTTCAATGGAGCTCCCAACATTCCAATGTTCTAATAACATATATGCGTTCGGCATTAGTAAAGAACAGATTTCAGTTGCAGCGTCTGACAGTCCCAGTTATGGGGTCGAGTGTGATTGTCGAAATAATACAAACATTCATGAGCCTTGATAAAAAAAGATCATAATTTAATCATTTGCGGTTTCTGACTTCAGAGTTCGATGACCATAGATTCACATGCCAAGAAGAAAATAAGCACTAGCTCAATCAATTAAAAGTGTGCATGTAAAGGCCATTTCCCATAGGAGGGAAGCAACCTCCGCTATAGAAAGGGGGGAATTCCCTAAGTAGGTGGAGGGGGGAGGGGGACCTTCATCGGGCAGCAGGGGGGAAGAGAGAAGGTGAAAAGCATCCCAGCCAGGGTGGTGCCGGTGGTGAAAAGGCACAAGAAATGGGGAGTGGTGCATAGCAGGGAGGGCTGACCCACCCCTGTGTTACAGGAGCCCACTGCAGAGACATACGGTGCCCCTTGGAATCTACAAATCCCTGTACACAGCTGAAGGCCAGCACTAGTGTAATGTAGTTCCTACTAATCCGTATGATCTGCCCATTGTTCGGACAACATAAACAAAGGGCCATATGCATGAACACAGAATGGGCACCCTTTGATGCATCTGGCCCCAAGTGATTGGTGTCAAGACAGATTCCAGGCACCCCCGCAGGATATGTCGGCCTATAGACCAGCTAGCTCACAGTGCCACCGTAAGCCCCCTAACCTACCAGGGAGCTGACAATTTCTGGCAACCACTGAACATGACAACCCTGATTACCTAGGGATCGTGGAAACAGTACAGAATCTTTCACTCAGTCACTCATGCTAACTTTCTCTGAGAGAATTATACAGAATACTCAGTGGGATGTTTTCAATAATATTTATTGAACCATGGATATTCTTGCATGAAATACATATGCTGCAGAGGCGTAGCTAGGCACGCGATGGCAACGGACGCACTGGGGTAGAGCTCCATTCCAAGCTCCCCTCCTTCAGGCCATATATCCGCCGCATATATCCGTAATCAGCACAAAGTAGCAGCGGAGCTGCGGAGAGCTGTTGCCTGCCGCTGCGCCGGGTCTGGGACCGGTGGGGCACTGCTGGCCGCGCCGGGAGTTCCTTGTGGTGTGCTGCCGCCTTCACTGTCACCTACCCGGCAGGCGCATCCACGCGAGGCCGGGGGCTGGCTCCGCCCACAAGGCCATACATCGGCAGCCTGAACAACGACGCAGCTACGGGGCATCGGTGATGTTGCCTTTACGTGTAAAGACCTGCCTCAGCGGAACTGTGCACCAGGGAAATCCTTGGGTCCTGCTGCCTACGTGACGCGAGGCGGTGCGGCCTGTGTTGCCGGGTGGCGTGCGGCGCTGCTCGTCGGACTTGGGAGGCTGGCCTCGCACACGAGCGCTGGAGTACGGTGATTGGGCTGGTCCCAGGCGGGGCGGCCCGTGACTCCGAGCGCCTTCTGGAGGCACCCCTGTGGCCTGGAGGCCTGGCCCTACACACATGACCTGTCGAAATCGTGTAATCCAGCGGAGCAGCGCTGCGGTGAGTTCTATCTCCACAGCGTAGTGGTGAGCTGGTGCCGGACTATCCTCATTGCTGATGTCTGTCGTATGTGGCCCTCTGGCCCGCACCGCCGCGTTCCTGGCAGCAACACCTAGGTCGCATTGGGGCTTGCCTCCACTACAGTGTCACACATAAGGTCAGTGCTGCTTGTGTCCGCGGACAGTCGTGTTTTGCTCGAAAGGAAGGGGCAGTTCTTATGCTCTGCTGCCTATACCTCCACATACTTCAGCTACTCACCGACGCTGGCCTCTGACTGCTAGAGATACCTGCAGATGCATCATTAGGGGCTCACATTCAGCGCTGTGTGGTACATTGGACAGCTTGGGGAGGTGTGCTGGCTTTCCCCCCCCACTCCACCATCTTCTCACCGCGGGTTGCTGGGACGGGGCCTGCTTGCCCATCCAGTGACAGTGCAACTTTGCATGTACCCACCTTCCAGCGCCCGCCTAATGCTACAACTGGCTGTTTGCTGCCTTGCCGGAGTACGTTTTTGCACACACCTTCTGTTGTTGTGGATCATTGCTAACTAAACACCTGGCCGAACTGCATGGGACTGTGCTGCGGCTGTGCTGACTCCCTTTCCCCCATCGTCAATCGGTGCTACCTCCCTCTCATTGACCTTGGTGCTGGACAGTAACCCAAGGTCTGTTGGACATTGTAATACGAGACATCGGCTGGCTACCCGCCGCACCACTCATGTCTGGGGATACCAGGACGAGAACAGGCGCTGGAGGCACGCAAACGAAGGGCAGGATGGACAAATCAGCGAAGCCAGCTGACGCCCTGCCTGTTTTTAAAAATATAATTGTAATTTGTGCTCACTTGTGTGTGTTTGTTGTCGATTTTAGAACTTCACTCACCACCACTCGCTTCGCGTTCAGCCAGCACCCCGCACAGCTGTTTGGAAGCTGTCGCGGAGAGGAGACACGCCCATCCGATAGGCCACGCCCCCTTCTACTACTACATAAGCGTGCGCTGACTGAAAGCGGTGCTTATTCAGACCAACCCCTCCTGAGGCGAAAAGCCGGGAGACGCCCTGCCTGTTTTTAAAAATATAATTGTAATTTGTGCTCACTTGTGTGTGTTTGTTGTCGATTTTAAAACTTCACTCACCACCACTCGCTTCGCGTTCAGCCAGCACCCCGCACAGCTGTTTGGAAGCTGTCGCGGAGAGGAGACACGCCCATCCGACAGGCCACGCCCCCTTCTACTACTCCCTCCTCGCCCTGATAGCCATGCTTAATCGTAGGACGCGCAGCGGACGAGCGCAGCGGGCGCGCCGATTGCGCGCCGAAGGCGCGCTTAAGGCAAGCTCGTCTGCGCTCGTCCCACCCGGCCGGGGCCAAGGGCCATGTCCCCTGGCCTCCCTAGAGGGGACAGACTGGTATACAGCCCAGGCCTCCTGTACCAGCTACGGCCACCTCTTTCCCCTAAGTGCGGTACTCCCTTACATCCCCTGGAGATCCCTCGACACTGTAAGTACTGCAACTCAGACCTATGCACTACAACCACCAAACCCAGAGTCGAGGTAAAGAACTACTCCATGCTTCTTCTCAACTGCAGGTCCCTTGTAAAACATTGCCTAGAAATGTCCCTATTACTAGAGGAACACTCCCCAGATGTAATCTTTCTGACCGAGACATGGCTGAACCAAGACTCTCAGCCAGACCTAGCACAAGCTATCATCCCGGGATATCAGATAGCGCGGGCCGACCGACCACTGGGTAGAGGTGGCGGCCTCGCGATTATCTACAAAGAAGGATATACCTGTCGCCATTTGGCGGAAGACATCGAGGACTGTGAAAACCTCTCTTTTTCCATCGATTTCTCCCCCAATGCCTGTTTCACCGGTATTCTTATTTACCGCACTCCCGGTCCCATAGGACAATTCAATACCTCCCTACTTTCGGTGACCTCCCAGTCGGTTGTCTCTCCCTCCAATTTCACCTTACTCGGAGATTTCAACATTCACTTTGACAATCCATCAGACCCCTCGGCACAAGAGACACAGTCAAGCTTGGCTGCATTTCAACTTAAGCAACGGGTTCCGTCCGCTACACACGAAAAGGGTCACCTGCTAGTTCCAATCTTCAGCAACTCCGACCAGCTCAAAGTAGGCAACATAACCAGACTTCCCTGGACAGATCATTTCTTAATAGCTTTTAACTGGACCACGAGCAAACCACCCCCTTCCTCATTTACTACAAGAAAAACTCGTAACTGGTCTAAACTCCCCATTGACAACTGGGTGAAAGCTCTAACCACCACAAGACCCTCTCTTTCCGAAGACCCAACCTCCAATAATACAAAAT
The DNA here is from genome assembly GCF_964261635.1 of Lissotriton helveticus. Taxonomy (NCBI): domain Eukaryota; kingdom Metazoa; phylum Chordata; class Amphibia; order Caudata; family Salamandridae; genus Lissotriton; species Lissotriton helveticus. The sequence continues at coordinate 1,942,326,860 of NC_136068.1, forward strand.
ACGAGGAATGGATAAACACCTCTCTTGACTCGGTCCTCCCAGAACACTCATCAAAATCCAAGAGACATAGCAAAACAGCTCCCTGGTACACAGAAGAGCTCAGGAATCATAAACGTCTCTGTAAAAAACAGGAGAGAAAGTGGCGCACTTCATATAACCCCGAAGAAAAAGTCACCTATAGGGAAATGATCAGGAACTACAAGCTGGCCATAAAATCTTCGCAAGCTGCCTACTACAACCTTAAAATAACCACCGCGAAATCCAAACCCAAAGAAATCTACCGTATAGTTAATTCCCTGATCAAACCTCCACCACCAATCACAGATAACAACAACTCACCAGCCAAGTGCAATGATCTGGTGGAATTCTTTTTTCAAAAAATTAATAAAATGTATCTTTCCTTTCCCAATCCATCCACCGACTCCCCTGTCCAAAACCCGCACTCGACCTTAAACCCGACCAAGCGGTTGGAATCTTTTCCCCTGATAACATTGGAAACCGTAAAGAAATTGGCACAACAAATAAAATCCGGCTCCCCTTGCGACCCTGCTCCCCCAGGCTCATTGAACCTTGCCAGCACTGCTATTTTTCCCACGCTCCTGGATCTTATGAACTCCTCTATAGTAAGCAGGACAGTTCCCACAACATGGAAGCATGCTATGGTACGGGCTCTACTAAAAAAACCTTCCCTTGACCCGGCCAATCCCAGTAATTATCGCCCGATCTCGTTACTCCCTTGGGCGTCCAAAATTTTGGAGAAACACGTCAATACCATTCTGACAACGTTTTTCGAGGAAAACCACCTCCTCGACTTCTCCCAAACAGGCTTTCGTACCAAACACGGGACAGAGACCGCTTTATTGGCTGTAACTGAGGAGGCAAGACAAATTTTGGATCGAGGAGGATCAGTGGCAGTGATCCTCCTCGATCTAAGTGCCGCATTTGATACGGTACACCACAAAATCTTGCTAACCCGCCTTGCCAACTTAGGAGTGACCGGAGATGCCCTGACATGGTTCGATTCTTTTTTAGCTGACAGAACTTTTCAGATCTTCGACGGCACATCCCGCTCATCCACTCGTCCTCTGGGATGCGGAGTCCCCCAGGGCTCCTCTTTAAGCCCTACGCTCTTCAACGCATACATGAGGCCACTGGCTGAGGTGGTTCGTCCGCATGGTGTCAAGATCATCTCCTATGCGGACGACACCCAGCTGGTGGTCTCCCTTGCACAGAAGAGCGGCCCCCAGTCGCCACCAGACCTAGCGGCCTGCCTGGAGGACGTAAAGAGGTGGATGATGAGCTCATGCCTAAAGCTAAACGACGATAAAACTGAGCTAATGCTCCTGGGCCCAGCCTCTCCTGCCTCCATAGAGCTGATCTGGCCATCAAGCATGGGAGTGGCCCCACCCCCCAGAGACAACATCAAAAGCTTAGGCGTCTGGCTCGATAAGTCCCTGAGCCTTAACATACAGGCCACTAAGATCTCAGCCACCTGTTTTGGCCTACTCAGGGTGATCAAAAAAGTCCTTCCCCTCCTCTGTTTCGAGGCCAAACAGATAATCATACAGGGCCTCATCCAATCTCGTCTGGATTTTAACAACGCCCTCTATTTGGGAGCACCAGACTATACCTTACAGAAGCTCCAACGTACCCAGAACTGTGCTGCCAGAGCACTGCTGGGAATTCCTCGGAGGACTTCAATAAAAACTGGCCTAAAGACCCTACATTGGTTACCTGTCAGGGACAGAGTAAAATTCAAATCGCTCTGCATTGCCCACCAGACATTCTGGGAAACGGGCCCAGACATCAACCGCTCCCTGATTTCTCCCTACAGGCCCAATAAATCCCTGCGCTCCTCAACAGCATTCCTGGCCAAGATTCCCAGAATCCGCAGAGCCAGAGCAGGAGGACGCTCCTTCTCGTATAATGTCTCCAAACTCTGGAACACCCTCCCTCTGCAGCTGAGAAACAACCCCAACCTGACTAGCTTTCGCAAACAACTAAAAACCCTACTGTTTAACGCCTAATTAGTAACCTCATGAGGGCTTTTTCTGTTTCAGCGCCTGGACGCCTCAGGGCAGCTGCAGCGCTCTACAAATCACATTTTCATTTCATTTCATTTCATTTCATTTCACATGGATCAGACAACGTCCAAACTTAACACGATGCTAGCCGCCATGGAGCCAGTGGAAGAATCGATCCAGCTAACCCGCGCCTCACTGGAGTCCAAGATTGACGGTGTGGCTGTTGATCTCACGCACCTGCGCACTGATCATAAGAAACTGGCGGACCGCACCACCACCTTGGAGGACGAAGTCGCAGACCTCACGGCCCGGTTCGCCCAGACAGATAAACAAGTGCAAGACCTCCTCAACAGAGTGGAATTTCTGGAAGATCGCGCCGAAGGGAGGGCACGTAGGAACAACGTGCGCATTATAGGTGTGCCGGAGCGATGGGAGGGGAGGGAACCTGCGACGCATATAAATAATAATAATAATAAAACAATTTATAGAGGGCCTGGTTACACTAAGACCAGTGTGTCCCCGGACTATGGTGTGGCCAGCAACAGTTAAACGGACAAGTCCTTCTCTCCAGATCCTCAGAGACGGACCTCCTCCCCCTCTAACCTGAGGAGGACTGGCTGAGAAACCTGCTGCTGGCCGAAGCGCTGTCGCCACACTTCGTCGTACCGACTTGGCCGCTCCCAACAGGGTCTAACCCTCGGCCAATACTTCTCAGAATTTTGAACTACCGTGACCGCGATTCCATACTGCGAGAAACTAGGAAGTTACAGGAAGTTGCAGGAAGTCCGCATTGATAATACCCAGGTCATGTTCTTCCCAGATTACACGTTCCATGTTCAGCGCCAGCGACACTCCTTCCTGGCAGTCAAGCAACGTCTCCGTCAGCAAAATTTGAAGTACTCTCTTCTCTTCCCAGCGCGTTTGCGGGTGGTGGCACAGGAGAAAACCCACTTCTTTGCAACTCCGGAGGAAGTGGAGGCCTGGTTGGACACTGGTGTGGCCGCGGAATCCCGAGCAGTATCGGTGCCTGCGCCTTTGCCGCGCTTCAGGGGACTCCGGCGTCGGCGCAGAAACAGGTCACCTCCGGTGAACAAACCACGCATGGTGACGGAGATGGGTCCACAGGCGGACCTTATCCTCAGTGAGCAGCGAGACGCCCTCCGGAGGGTGGCGGAACTCAGTGGCTCCCAAAGTACGGACGCGGCTCCAAATGCCAGCCCACGTGAACTGCCTAGGGATGAAGAATATATCTATGGACTGCCAGACTCTCAGATGTCCACGGAACAACTGGATGTTACTCCGCAAACAGCTGACTTGATTCACTAACTCTCCGGTCTCACTGTTAGGTACTGTTTGTTTGTCGCTGGGCGATCCTGATGCACTGCCGTGCCTGATATTGGCCAAGCCTTCAAAAATTGTTGTGACTGGCGCCTGGGCGCGCAACGAACCCTCTATCTGCAGTGTACTGCGCAGTGAGTATTAATATTGTGGCAACTGACCTCTGGGTGGGTGATACCCTCGCTGCACTTTCAAACTGGTGGCCAAGCCTGATAGCGGTTGTTCCTCGCATATTGAGCAGGAGGGCATGGGTGGTCCTCTGTTCTTCTGTGGTGCCCATGCGACAAACCACACTGTTTGCAAACTGTAGACTTTTTGGCCGGAGTGTCTTGCACCTACTGTGGCTGACCCATGCTGCTTGAGGAGAGGGGTGCTCCGCCTGCTTGCGTTTCAGGCACAGTAGTACAGTCGTGCCGGGTGCACAGCAACCCCCCTAGACTTAGATATTTGTTGCCTCATTGGAGAGTTTGGACAACTGCATGTTTCCCTGTCGACCTTTTGGTATTGGTTCTCTATTTCTTTTATTTCATGTAATCATGGTGTTGTATTTTTATATTGTGCGATTTCTGCGAGTGTTAGCTATTCTATCCTCTGAAGCCATGAATGTGTGGAATGCAGGGACACTGGGCCGACTCCTTGCTGTGAGTCGGTGGTGGGGTGGGAGTGGGACAGTCACCTGGGATAACTATGTCTGCAGTTAAGATATGTATGTGGAATGTGCGTGCCATGCACACACCGTCACGTAGGTACCAAATATACTCTTACCTCAAAAGGCACCACATACACATAGCTCTTCTACAAGAGACACATTTGGCTGGTACGGAAATCCAAAAATTGCATCGCAGATGGCGAGGGCAACTGTACGCAGCGGGATACTCGGCTTATGCCCGTGGGACGCTGCTCTGGGTACGGCCTGGGACCCGATTTGCAGTCACACATTCCCGGATAGACTCTGAGGGCAGATATGTAGCTGTGCAGTGTAAGCTAGATGGCCAGTTGATTGTCCTAGCCTCATTGTATGCTCGCAACACAGACCAGGCGGCTTTTTTTGCACAGCTGTCTACAGTCCTGGCGCCATTGCACGGTGTCCCTTTGGTGCTGGGGGGCGATTACAATTGCGTTCTGGATGCTGCCCTGGACCGCTCCTTTCCGCCCCTCTCTGGCACGCCCGTGCACGGCGCTATGAAAGCTCTAATGACCTGGGCCTCACAGTGGGGCTTACATGATGTTTGGCGGAGTCGCAACCCACAAACCAAGGTATACTCTTATTATTCAGGCACACACACATTACATGTGAGGCTGGATAGGTACATGTTATCGAGCGAGCTGCTCCCCCATGTCACTGACACTTACTATATGGGTCGCACCCACTCTGACCATAATCCTCATGTCTTAGAACTGGCATGGGAACGCCCTCACCCGCCGATACCCACCTGGAGGCTCCAGCCAGACTTGCTGCTTGATGCACCCTTTCGCAACTCCATGTCTACACATCATACACAATATTTTGAGGACAACAACCACACTGCATCCACCCCCAAATTGAGTGGGACGAATTTAAGGTTGTAACCAGAGGCCACTTCTTAGGCACACAAGCAGGTATGAAGAAACACTTAGACAAAGAGCTGTCGCGCATTGAAACTGATTTACTCCGGAGGGAGCAGGAAGCGGTGGAAGGGGATGATAGGTCATTGTGGGAGTCTAAAGAGGAACATACACGACTACTTGACCGATTGCGTTATTTAAACTATACAGCTCATTCGGCACGTACCCACCATCTTGGTGACAAACCAGGCAAGTTACTGGCCTGGCTGATCAAACAGGATAGAGTGACGGCGCCGGTGACCGCAATACGCACCAGCCGGGACACCATGGTATATACACAAAGTGCCATACATGCAGCCTTTGTGGACCACTATGTGGAATTATACCGCTCTAGATTACAGGTCTCTGCCGTCAGCATAGCTGAATACCTCTCCGACATAACACTACCCCAATTAGAGGACATGCAGCGTGATGAGTTGGAGGCCCCACTCACGCCTGACGAACTGCGCACTGTCATTTTTTCCCTCTCCAATGGCAAATCTCCAGGCCCAGATGGGCTGCCAGACGAATTCTATGAAGCATACTCTGATATTTTAATTCCAGAACTTTTAAGGGTGTATGCGCCGGCCTTCTCTGACTCTTCTCTCCCGCCCAAGCTAAATTATGCCATCCTAATCTCCCTCCTGAAGCCTGGCAGAGACTGTGCACTCTTAGGTTCTTATCGCCCACTAGCCCTCCTAAATACCGACTACAAAATCCTAGCTTCCGCGTTGGCTCAACGTCTGGCCCCCTTGGTGCCCACCCTCGTGCACAGCGACCAAAACGGCTATGTGTCAACTCGTAGCACTTCACTTAACCTCCAGCGTTTGTTCAGTGTGCAAAGATTTGCCACGAAGCAATGGCCCTGATCGGAGTGTCTGGTGCTTGATCTCGAAAAAGCATTTGATTCCGTGGAGTGGCCCTACCTTGTAGCAGTGTTGCGGAAATATAATCTTGGAGATGACTACATTCAAATGGTGGGCCTATTGTATCAGAAACCCACGGTAAGAGTTCGCATCGGTAAGCTGTTGTCAGATACCATTCGTGTAAAAAAAGGGGCACCAGACAGGGGTGTCCCCTATCTCCACTACTCTTTTCATTGGTAATGGAGCCCCTGGCGGAGCAAATACGAGCGCATGGTATAGACTGGGGTATCCCCCTTGCCGATGACCTCCACACGGTATCTTTATATGCCGATGACTTGCTTTTGTATATTAGGGATCTGACCGTAATGCCACTGGACTTATTCAATATATTTCATACTTTTGAAGTAATGTCGGGGCTTAAAGTTAATCGGCCCAAGTCTGGGGTATATTCCTTTAGCGCAGACATGCAGGAGTGTGAGATCACCATCAATGGAGGACGCCTCACCTGGTACCCTACTGAGTTCCGCTATCTCGGAATATATATATTTATATAACCCCAGTAGATGTGTTGGAAGGTAATTTGGTACATGCTATATCCTCCCTGCAAGCGCAAATGAACTTCTGGAAGACCCTCCCTCTTAATGTGCCCAGCCGAGTCATGCTGACAAAAATGATAGTCCATGTTATTGTACTACTACGCCAACCTCCCGGTATATGTCCCAGATGCTGGAGGCCTGGCGGTCCCTAACCAGGAACTCTATTATCTAGCAGCACAGCTGCAATGGGTGACTGGCTGGCTGAGCTGGAGGAACTTGGGGTATACCGCCACGATTTGGACATGGATGCAAGTTCACACACTGTTTCACCCTTTAACCAGGACTCCCTGCCCGTCGCAGATACACTTGGCAGTAGCACGCATTTGGGTGACTTCCTGCTACATAACATCACACAGCCCCTTTGAACAATAGAAACAACATAACCTCTATCAGGATCTTGATTAACCTCTTCAACATTGTTAATAGAAGAAACTTTTGCAGGAACAATATTATTGTTGGAAAAACGTGATTGTCCAACACGTGGTTGATAGTTATAAAGTTTTTCTCTGCACACATTGCTGAAATTACCTGACGTATCCAAGAAGGTGGCCTGGGGGGGTTGGTGGGGTGGGGCGGGGGTGGGGCGCGCACAGCCTGGGGAGGAGGCACGCAAGTTTGGTGTCGCCCGCGGGCCGTGCACTGGGTCTGAATTTGCCGAGTGTGCTCGTTGAAAAGTGTGGAGGCGTGTCGCCCATTCTAAGAAGATAGGGTGCCTACGGATGCCGCGGGCTTCCTATTGGCGGATGAGATCTTCCTCGGCTTGTGGAAAAGTGAATTTTGCCATGTTATATGTGCCTACGTGTTCCCCATCCTATGTTATATGTGCATGACCGATATGCATATATCCCCCTATGATCGATTAAAGACGCGATTATAGTTGTGTCCAGCTCTAGTATGCCAGTTTCCAGTTCTCGTGAAAGCAACAAGTATTAGGCCTATGTTGCCACGTTTTACAGTGTACCCGTTAATTCATTGAATTATCCCCGTTTCTAGGCCTCAAAAGGGCCCGGACACCAGATTCAAGCTCCAGTCTCCTGAACCCACTCCGAGGAGCGATGCAGCCCCCACCTGCATCCCTGACCCTTCACTTACTTCCTGCCGCGCAGCGCGGTGCCCGGCCTGGCTCTGCCTGCCTGTCTGCCAAGAATATGTTATGCTTCTAGTTATCAGTCCAGTTTTCCTTCTTCGCATTCCTAAGCTACTGAACCGTATCAACAGTTTCAGCTATGGTCTAGTCTTTCTGTCTCCATGTAAGAGAAATACTGTATTAATATTCATAGCATATTCCTAGCACACGCAATACATGTAGAATATATGCATGCACCAGCCTTAGTGTCAAGTAGCCTTTGCCCCGATAACTTTTAGATTCTATCAACATGTACTCCAAACACCAGATACCAGATATGCTATAGGTACATGTCGTCCTGACACTGCAGACTTTAGTCTCCTCTTCTAGTGCAGAAGTCATAGCCCCCAGTTCTCCCCAGTAACACGTCATTGCCCGTTTGCGCGCACCACTAGGTTAAAGGTCCCAGCTGCTCAGGTAGCCCCCTCCATGTTTCCGCCCCATTCATGACACTTCCGTGACGTTCTCATCACATGTCTCAGTGCACGCCCTGTACACGCCTTCTTTTCACGCCCATGTCTTCTTATCTTGCGCTTGTCACTAGTTACGCCTACTGTATGCATTGTAATTGAAATGTCTTACTATATATATGTAACCTGAATTGTGATGTGGGCGCTGCAGCTGCCTTCCTTCCTTCCTATTTTATTTCAGGCTGTCCCGTTCCAGTCCCTTCCCTTTTGCCTGAATAAATCCTTTTGACTCGGATACATTGGATCTTGCCTCTTATTTATTGAGCTATCTGTTATTGTTAATATAGTCAAAAATAGTCCCGGTATTATTTATTTATATACCACATAATGGCGCCCGAATAGGGACGAGCCCCTTCCTCACGCGCTGGCGATGCTACGCAGGCCCCCTGACCCTCTGCAGCCGTGACGGAACTATACCGTGCACGTGCAGATATTTCTGCTTCAAGTCTCCCTCAGGCCCACGGAGGAAACGGAGACTGCGGTCCGACATCCAGACGAAGCGGTGTGGAATGCGGTTCGTCCCGACCAGAGCCCAAGCCGAGAGGTCAAGGTCCGAGGTATCCGGAGGCCCACCTGTAACCGAAGCTTCCGAAGTTCGTAGTCCGACGTCGTAGCAGTCCAGTCCAGTCCGAGGCCTTCCAGTTTCTGCTTCCCGGTGAGTACCGTCGCGGGGGAAGTATCTAGACAGGATCATTAGTTTGTTCCTGGTCCGTTGGGTTTGGGTACACAGATCCATTACAAAGTATCCACCTAGGTGGATACGGGTCCTGACGTGTCTCTTTATGGGACCGGTATGTTCTGTACTGTTTTAGCAGTACATCCAGTAATTCTAGTAAGTCCGTTCTCGAGAAATTCATGTGTATGTGTATCAGGTAGTATTCTGTTCGAACTGTTATTTATGTATTTTCATGTCGTGGTATGAGTGATTTGTTTTGCCATTTATTACTGTGATTATTGTGTATTGTGTTTCAAGTGTATTACCGAAATGCCTCTGTTCTCGAAATTACGTCAGTTAAAGACCAGAAAAGGGTTACTCGAAGAAGCAGTTCCTGTCCCTCCTAGGGACAGTCCAGGACATTTTATGTATCACAAGCATGGCTTAGATGCCATAATATATCTAGACTTATGGGCGGACTATACTAAAGAACTAGAAGAGAAATATAGATGACCCGTATCAGGTACATGGGATGCCGAGTGCATCATGCGAGTAGAAGAAGCATTATGGAAAAAGAAAGCCAGACAGTCCCAGAAAGATGACATCGAGTTATGGCGCAAAGAATCTCATAAAAGAACCGAAAAAGAATTCAGAAAAACAGAATTAAGTAGGGAATCCTCAGAGAAAGCCCAAGAAAGGGAACTAATCGAAGAAGGTGAACGAGTTAGAGCAGAACAGTCAGACAGACAGAGAAATGCCCTTATTAGAGGTATGTATCCTCTTCTTGCCGAGGGCTTGCCAAAAGCAACCCCGGAAGCACCTTGTAATTTACCGCCACCATTGGTCCCGACTAAGCTACGTCATAAACCGACCGCAGCTGATATTTTTCTTTCGTCCTATTTGGACGACACAGTACCAGCCTATGCAAATCCTGTCCCGCCTGCTCCCGTTAATAATGTAGTTCCTGTTCCTCCAGCCGCTGGTCCCGTGGGTCCAGTTAATGTTACAGTACCTGTTACAGCACCCCCGGCCCAGCCCACAGTACATGTACCCGCTTTGCCAGTCACTCTACCAGCACGTACAGTATTCACTGACGATTCTAGTATAGGAGCCGCGGGGGGAGGTTCTCCTCGTACCCCGCCTCAACCAAGACGTCTGACGCTACATGAACTAGCGTTACAGCGTACGCCAAAAGTGTCTACATACGTAGATATCATGCGAGGTCTTACTGAATGTCGTTATGATCCAGTTCCAGGCGAGGATCACATGGTCATATATTCATTACGTTTAAGACGGGTTGCCAGCTATTTGGACACCCTGCCCGATATGGGAGAACATCTAGACAGAATATACCGTTTTATCCGTACAGGAGTGAATCCAGGAAGTATTCACGAAGCCATGGTTCAAAGAAAAGTCGAGACTCAGCTCATGATTTTAAAGTTCCTGATTAACTATTTAATAAGAGAGCAAGATTGTCCAGAAAAAGACCAAGAAGAACTGAAAGTCCTGACTAGGTGGAGTGACAATATAGCCGATGGAAAACACAAGACACAAGGTTGCATAGAGAGTATGTACAAGAAAATTCGTAGAGAAATCATAACTATACACGAGAAACGAGAAGCAAAACAAGCAACCGAGAAAGAGTATGACTCTTCTACTGAAGAGGTAGACAACGAGAATCCCGACAGAATAGCGTATGTAGGTAGAACTAGACTTTCCGACCGACATTCACGCCTAGATTACAAGAAAACTTTTCCTCCTCCAGCACCGGAACAGTGTTCTCTTGAGCAAGTATTCCAGGCCACCGATCACATCCTGAAATCACGAATAGGTTATAGCGAGCTTAGTACCATGCATGAACAAGAACTAGCCCAATCAGCAGTCCGGTGGACTACTGACTCTACCACTTTTCCAGACGAAATAGTGGCCCAAACGTTTCTGAAACTGCCTCCAGCCGAGCAACGACTGGTGGGTATGTATATGATCCAGCACCTCATTACACTGTATGAGGAACAGCATTCTGATCCAGGTCCTTTACATGATGTATTAAACGAGTTACTCCAGTACAGATGGAAAGGTCTAGGTACCGATTTAATTAGCGTCATTCTAGAACAGCGCCACAAATACCAAACGTTTCTGAATCCACATTTTGTTCACGTCTCACCCCCAGAAAGTAAATCATTCTACATAGACAGACAGAATCCGTTACGAGAAGTACATCCAGTCAAGAAAGAGGGTGGTGGTCTAGAACGAGTATTTGTTTACACCCCTATCACGAAAATAGAACTCTTAGAAATGAAAAAGTTAATTCCCTGTCATGATAAAGATCCAGCAGGGTTCCACCGTGAATTAAAGGACATGCTCCGTATGGGAGAATATACGTATCCTGATATCATTAAAATGTTAAAGGTCCTGTTGCCCGCGGGCATATATGAAAAACTCAAAGAAAAAGAATGGGAGGTGGGAGAGAAAAAGATAGATTGGACAGCTCTAGAAGCTGAAGATAATTCACGAGTACCAGGTACCGGTCTTGGGGATAAAGCTAAAGCTTTGCCCGAACTGTTAATACAAGTTTTGCCAAGATTACTAGCTACGAAAAAGGAAGATTGGGATGCAATCTCAGCCTCTAAACAAAAACAAGACGAAGATACTATGTGATTTTTGTTCTAGATTTGAGAAATGTTTTATTATTAATAGTGGTCTAAAAACAAGTAGTGAATCATACCCTCATCTTTTTGTTACCAAACTGGTCGAGAATTCAAGTCCACAAGTTAAAAATCGAGTCCTGAAAGTCGAAAGTACCTGGCAAGCTAATACTCCGTCACAGATGCTCCAGATGCTCCAGTACCACCAGAACAGAATCAGGGAAGAGCAGGAACACGAAAGGAGACGTATGAAAGACACGAAAATGAAAGTATTAGTTGCACAGTCTGTTCCACAAGACAGTCAGAAGAGGGGTCCGAATCAAGCCAGTCATCCTGCAGTTCCCGTTAAAGGGACATGCAATTACTGTAAACAGCCTGGTCATTTTATAAACGAATGTGCAGTTCTGAAACACAACATAGCTACTGGTAAAACTAAAGAAAGACCACGTCCGCCTAGACAAGAACAAGTTTCACAGAATTCCCAGCCACCACAGAATGCACAACAGATAGTTACAGCACCGCAGCCTATTGTAAAAAAACCTGAGTCGGGTCGGGGACAATCGATATTTGCCCGGCGGTATTGCCTCTGTGACCCTATAGTTATTTAATCAAATGAAGAGGCAGGCGCTGGAGACTGGAAAGCAGGAAACAAGGTTTTTATTCTCTCCGGAGGAGAACACAACGAAACGGACAGAAGGTATCGTTCTGAGGTGCTCTAACTTATGTTTGAGGCCTGGCCCCTTATATACAGTGTTTGTGGTTTTTATTACAGTTTACATACATGTGGCAAAGCTTTGATATACGGAAAGACATTCCCGGAATCCCCCTTTGGGGCCCGTTCCCACACACATTTACAGTTGAAATCCCCACCCTAGTCATAACAGGTGATGAGTATCACGCAGCTGGATATTCCGCCGATTCACGGAATGTGGGGGGTTTGATCGGGTCTCATGGAGTGGGGGCTTTGATCGGGTCTCATGGAGTGGGGGCTTTGATCAACCCGGGGATCCTTTGATGGGGGACGCTTTCTATTGTACGGGGAGGGGCAAGGAATGGTATCGGCAGAGCTGGGTGTCGGCCTGGGAACGGGGAAGACAAAACGGGCACACGGGGAAAAGGGGGTTTGCATCTGAGGGCCGGAGATCATGAAAGGGAAGCAGGGAGGTGTCGCGCTGGGAACAGGATGGGGGCCTGGGGCAGAGCAGCGCCGAAGAGGGGTTTATGACTCAAGGCAGGTGCAAGCAGGGGGTGGTCAGCGTGCAGGCTTAGTGAAGGCGAAGGGCTATGTCAGGGGCCAGCGGCATGTAAAAGGGTTCGTTCTGATCGGGGCATCTAAGATGGCGGGTGCGCACGACAAAAGTGTGGCATCAGGGGAAGAGGCAAGATGGCGCAGATAATGTTCACCAAAACGTACTAATTTTCAACAGTCCTCCCTTTAACATATTCAAGACATCTTGCTGGTTCATTTTCTATTCGGTTCTACTGTGGTGGGCCTGAGAAAGAAAACGGTAGGAACCCTAGATGAAAAAAGAGTTGTAAACAATACATTTTAACATTTCTAGTTTTTAGGAGGTGGGCCTATTTGATAAACTTTGATAAACTTGTTCAGCAGGAAAGTCATAGGAATGTAATACAAAAACGGTTCTGCATCATAACGTGAACTGGCAGGTTATTACATATTTCAGATTCGGATTGGAGCAAGGATCAATACAATGGCGGCTGGGAGAGAAATGAGGCATAGCAGAAACGGCGATTGGGGATGTCAAATGTTCGAAGTTTAACGAGTTCTCATCATTCTTTGTTGTCTTTCGTTGGCGCTGTTGAGCACCGGCGGTGGAGCTACGGGTTCAGCTCTGTTCTGAGTTCTGCGTTGCAGGGCACGACCTTTTCCTCACGTTTCTGGTCGGAAAGGTCCTTTTCGCTCTGTGTCCTTTGAGGTGATTGTCAGAAAGTTCAAATGGAAGAAGAGCGTACAAAACAGTCCATAGGGTAGGTCAGAGAAAAAGGGGGATGGAGCAAGGCCAAAGTAGGAACAAACTAGGGGAACGAGAGACTTCAAATAGGCGGGCGTGTGACCGAATTCAGAGAGCGGGGACTTGTCGACAGACACTGGACATCGAGCAGGGGCATCAGGTCGACCCTTTCTCTTCATGTTGTCGAAAACAGTGCCTCGTCCTGCAGCTCTTTTCTGTCGTGGTCTCGCCTTGGCTAATGTCGCAGGTGTTCCTTAGTCTGCAGTCAGGCCTCGTGCTCCCACATCCGGTCCTTCTCTCCTCCAACAGCAGTACCCTTAAACAAGTTTGAAAAGACAGTCTTTAGCGAATTTGCAGATGAAGATAATCAAAAAGTCTATTTCTCTCCCAGCTCCAGGCAAAGAATGAAAAATGCCCGTTATGTTAGTGTTTACAACTGGCATATGAATGACCGGTGACGGGTTTGTTGGATTTACTATGACTTTCCTTTACAATTAGTTACTACACAGGTATTTTGCTGAGAGTCGAACATGGCTGAACATTTCCTTTCTATTGATGCATCCTGCTTTTCAACTACTACGGGGTTCATTTTGATGATTTCTTTACCTTGGACTAGTCTGTTAACCTTGTAAAACATCATTCTGGGTCCTACGTAACCTTTTACAGCCCGATTACTTAATTAGGAAGGACAGGGGTTTTATGGGAAACAACCAGGGACATAGGAAACTTGTGGTAAGGGCACAAATCGACCCATCTCTCACAACCGGAAATGGGGGGTAGTTTCATAATTCCAGTTTTGGGCGGCTGATACAGGGGAGGTAACAGGGGTGATCATTTTTCCGGTTTGGGTATTGCGACAATTCGGGGAGGGGAGGGTCGCGTATTCTGAGGTCCTTGTTTTATACCATAGGAGCCGTTGACATGTAGTTCCCTTATTTCGGGCCAGATTAGGGAACTTCTGTCGTCTTACCTGTCCTTTCCCTTACGGCCCAACCCGGGTTCATTGACTTCTAGCGGAAAAGGAGAGGTAACGACGCGGCCTCAGGGTGATTGTATTAAAGACAAGTTTTTGTGCAAATACTGACGGTATTTGAAGCCAATTAGGTGGTGTGCTAGGGGTGGCGGTCTGCCAATTTCGGGGCTAACCACTCGGAAGAGTGGGAGTGCAAACATAGAGGGAGAGAGAGAGAGAGAGAGAGAGAGAGAGAGAGAGTGAGAGAGAGAGAGAGAGAGTGCAACGGCAGGCTAAATAGTACACGTGCAACAGAGAGGGTGGCAGTGTATTCAAGAAAGGCTATTTAGTGCATTACACAGTAAAAGGCATTCACGGGTCTGCGTTAGAATCTTGTAATCATGCAGTTTGAGCATTAGACAGGGTAGAGGGGACATGCTTTGAGAAAAAGGAAAGAAGAAAGGAGGTACCATGTTGTCGCACTTTCTCGCATTCTCGGTCCTTCGACCAGTTGGGTCAACGCCTCAGTCACACACACACATTCCCTCATAGTTTCGCGTCATACGTGACATGGGTTCATTCGTCCGGTCTGGTTTAAGGGTGATCATTTTTTATCAGGTTGTGCTAATTTCTTTCGGGTTTGTTCGATACGTGAGTAGTTTGCAGGCGTGCTTAGACACCCCCTTGCGGCGCTAGTCCGTTTCGTGTATTAGACATGGCAAGGCTTCAGATCTTCGCCACACCTCGGCTGTAATCTCTGATGTAACCTGCAGAGGGAGGAAAAAAAGGGGGTGGGGGAGACAGCATTCGCGCGCATTCAAATACATGGATTCATAAGTCCTTTACTTACCTCTTACTCGTCTTTCCTCCTCGGGGCAGGGTCCCCGGGGATATGGTTTCTGGAGTCGAGGGGGGGGGGGTAGTGTGTCCATATAGGTCGTGTGCGGGGAAACGTAAAAAGGAAACCAGAGGTGCCTAGTGCGAGGTATCTAGTCAAAGGATGTATCTCACTATCGGGGTCCTTAAACCTCTTTCAACGCTGTGGTGTTCTAAGGTTCTTCGGTTCTTGGGTCAGCTCCGTTCCCTGATACTTTGGAACGTTGTACTTTATCACTTTTACATTATTTCATTTCACCCTTCTTTTACATTCCCCCATTTACACCGTTCGTTTTACCCATCCTTGGAAGTCAAGGTCTTCCTCTACGCGAGAGTTCATGAGTCAGTCGCGTACTTTGAAGGCGGAGTGTCGTGTTGTCGATCCGATCCGTCCTCCGGGGCTGGGCAACCATCTTCTTTTAACCTTAAAGAGAGAGCAGAGTAGGGTGCACAGAAAAGAACTTTCCCACCGATCCCACATTTTTAAAATAAAGCATGCAATACCCGTTCATAGTTTCAAAAATTTTATTTTGCAAAATCATTTCAGCATGTGGATTATGAGGGTGCGGTCGTATTTGGTCGGTCGTGGCAATGGCTAAAGTGCGTACAGTGGGGGGTGTCGTTTGCAGCAATAAAAACATCGGAAAGTTTTACTCATTTATTTGTAAGAAACTAAAACATCTATTAATTGGCTGGGGGTTCGGGGGCATTCATTTTCATAATTTAGAAGCATAATCATAATAGTTGTAATCAGATTTCCTATGTGCATACCGTACGTGTGTGTCGTAAACGAGGTTTACATCAGTTATAAAAATATAATACATTGTACATTTGTAATCAACATTTGTAACGGGGATCCTTTCATACTGTTCGTCGAGTGAGTTCTCCTTGTCTTTTCTAGCCAAGTGTACAAAGGATCATATAGAATCTCAGAACATCAAGTTTATATTAGTGCGAAGGAACACCACGAGGTGTTCGTAAGTTCCGGTTGATACCAGCGCCATTTTGGGCGGGGCCGGCTCAGTCCGGAAGCAGCATCAGGGGGAAATGTTTCCCATTACTGGCAGTTTGGACCAGAGTCCTTTTCGGCAGTTCTAGAATTCATGCTAACAGAAGGAGTGGCAATGTCATGTTGGTTTCGTTGGCGATCAAGGCAGCCGTCCCTTACCGGAAACCTGCAAAGGCCGAAGGTTCCGCCGGGGACCTTTGTAGGATCTTCAAGGCTGCGGAGATGCTGTCGGAGATGGGGGCTCGCGCTCCAAGGGGCAAATGTTCGAGTTATATTGCTGGTCAAAGTTACTCTAGTGGCCGGGGCCCGCCTTCCAGCGGACCCAGACGCCATTTTGAGGCCCTACAGGGGCCACTCTCGTCGAGTTTGCAAGAGTGGGAGAGATCCTTCGGAGTGAAAGGAAGAGGTCTCTGTTTTGTGAAAGCGGGACGTTCGGCTGGGGTGCAGCTGTGATGCCCCCACCTGGGGGGTGAGGGAGACTGGTTCGCATCGTCTCCTTCTCCCGGTGCACTCCATGCCGCTCCTTTTCATCGCCCCGCATGAAGGTTTCTCCACATCCGGTGTTCCCCAAGTCCTGTGCTCGGTGCTGTGGGAGTATGGCCACCATTGCACGTTCGGTGCTGCGCAAGTACTGGGGTGCCACCATGGTGTGTTCGGTGCTGTGGAAGTATGGGCACCATCGCCTGACTGGGGGTGTTCGGCGTCGGGCCGGGGGCTGGGAAACCTCCTACCGGTGGAGGTGGGAGAGGCTCGTCCGCGTCGCCTCTCCCTCCCAGCCCAACTTGGACAAATTGTTGTGGAGGTACGTGCAGGACATCCCGCCGTCCAGAGCTGCTGCGGCTGTTACGGAAGAGAAAAGGAAAAAAGGTGCCTCGTTCTCCTCTGGACATGTGGCGGGACTACCTACAACAGCCCGGGCTGCTGGCTCCTGCCTCTCCTCCGGCTCCCCCATACGTTAAGATTTCCTGACCAAGAGTTGGCGGCCGGGCCCGCCTTATATGGGTTGCCGTTGGTTGGGCGTAGCCGTAACCCTGCCCAACTTTGGAAGGTTCCAGAATGGGGGGGGGGGCGAATGTTCTGTTTGACTTTCATTTTTCTACAGTTTTACCGTTATTATTCCTTGTTTGTTGTGCTAAATTAAAAGTTCAAGTTCATTAATGGTCTACGGATTTTGTTTTACCATTTCTTTCTTTCAAGGTTGCTTTTATGCTAAGTTTCTGCTAACAGAGGTTGAGTAACACGGAAACACGTGTAGAGGGATGACGCAGATTTGTACATTACATACACACAAACTCAGACGGGGGACAGTACAAGTACGACATACAAAGACCCAAGACGAATATAAAACAGTTATTGGTCATAATTATCTCTTTCCGTCTGTGAATTTGAAACGAGGCTGGGTTCCTGTCTTGACGTTGCCCGACCTAGGAGAACTTGAGCATGCCGCTGAGATTTTCCTGGCGAAATCTGTGCCATCGGGCATAATCAAACGTGGTGGTTCTGTCTGGTCTGTCTATGTAAGTCGGGTTCTTCTTTGTCTCGCGCTTTTTCCCGTACTGCCGGTCTGTCGTTCCTGTCGGTCCTTTGCCTTTACTCACGCTCAGTAGAGTCGGGCATTGGGCTTTCCAGTGTCCGACATACCTACAGAAAGCGCATTGGTCTGGCCCTAAGTCTAGTCGTCTTTTGCACAGTGTCGGGGGATAAGTTGTGGGTAGCGGTGTCCTGGGGTTGTCCTGTCGGTATATTTCTCTACTTGGTTTGTCCTCGTCTTTTCTCTGTCGTTTCGTAGCCTCTCTGCGCCACATACCGAGACTGTCGAGCATAATTGGCGTTGTCTTATTATTTCGAAGGGCTATTTCTAACGTTTCTATTTTATCAAGGTCAAAGGATCCTGTCAGTGGCCACTGTTTGTCTTGACTCTCTTCGGTATACCTGTGCCACAATTTATTATAGGCTATGGTGACTAATCCATAGTTTATGAACATGTCCTTATTAGGGGTGCCTTCTAGTGGAGCTATATGGTCCACCTCTAATACGCGGTCCGGGCTAAACAGGCTATTTATCAGTGGGGAGAAGACAGACATGACGGCTCGTAACGAGGGACTAAAAAGTCAGCACTGCCTATCTTATCACTAGGTGCAAAGACCGTACAGAATATTTCTATTCGACGTTGTTTGCAGGCAGTGAATACCTCATGGATCAAAAAAAAATGATAATAACCAAACGACCAATAAATAACAATGGGGAGAATGAGTAGGTCCGCAAAGGTCTGCGTTACCTACCCTTTTCACTATCTGCAAAAAGGGTGGTCTCTTCCCTGTTTGCAGACAGGGAATCTCCAGGAAACAATAGTTTTGCGAACAACAGTTCAGTTTCAAGCAATTATTGAGTGCGGGAGAAAAAATAAGCACGGTTGTTGCCCTACCTATCCTCCACTGCTTGCAAAGAGAGAGAGCCCGTTGTTTCTCCGTTTGTAGACAGTGAATCTCCAAATAAAATAAAAAGAGCAATACTAGTATTTTTGAACAATCAAGCAATCAAGCAATTATTTCGCAACTTGTCGTGATTACACGACCTTACCCGGACCATGTGGACAGTTTCTTGTCTTCCGAATCCAGCGCCCGATCGTCCTCTTTTTCTCGTATTTCTCACGGCACTCCTGATGGTCCCCAGTCAGGACCGTAGATCACTCGAGAGAGGTCTGTTCGGAACTAGTGAAGTTCCGATGATCGGCTGCCAGACGAGGGTCTATTGGGCAAGAGCTCTCCCGATCGTTGCAGTCGTTCACTCTGTCGTCGGGACCTCTCCCACTGGATCCACGAGTCGCTGATGGGCCCCACGCTTGGGACGCCAATTGTAAAAAAACCTGAGTCGGGTCGGGGACAATCGATATTTGCCCGGCGGTATTGCCTCTGTGACCCTATAGTTATTTAATCAAATGAAGAGGCAGGCGCTGGAGACTGGAAAGCAGGAAACAAGGTTTTTATTCTCTCCGGAGGAGAACACAACGAAACGGACAGAAGGTATCGTTCTGAGGTGCTCTAACTTATGTTTGAGGCCTGGCCCCTTATATACAGTGTTTGTGGTTTTTATTACAGTTTACATACATGTGGCAAAGCTTTGATATACGGAAAGACATTCCCGGAATCCCCCTTTGGGGCCCGTTCCCACACACATTTACAGTTGAAATCCCCACCCTAGTCATAACAGGTGATGAGTATCACGCAGCTGGATATTCCGCCGATTCACGGAATGTGGGGGGTTTGATCGGGTCTCATGGAGTGGGGGCTTTGATCGGGTCTCATGGAGTGGGGGCTTTGATCAACCCGGGGATCCTTTGATGGGGGACGCTTTCTATTGTACGGGGAGGGGCAAGGAATGGTATCGGCAGAGCTGGGTGTCGGCCTGGGAACGGGGAAGACAAAACGGGCACACGGGGAAAAGGGGGTTTGCATCTGAGGGCCGGAGATCATGAAAGGGAAGCAGGGAGGTGTCGCGCTGGGAACAGGATGGGGGCCTGGTGCAGAGCAGCGCCGAAGAGGGGTTTATGACTCAAGGCAGGTGCAAGCAGGGGGTGGTCAGCGTGCAGGCTTAGTGAAGGCGAAGGGCTATGTCAGGGGCCAGCGGCATGTAAAAGGGTTCGTTCTGATCGGGGCATCTAAGATGGCGGGTGCGCACGACAAAAGTGTGGCATCAGGGGAAGAGGCAAGATGGCGCAGATAATGTTCACCAAAACGTACTAATTTTCAACACTATAGCTGCAACACAACACGTTACACAGCAGATGTACCAGTATGCACAGTCAGAGTATCCAGATTATCAGCCATATTCATGAAACAGCCTAGAGAGGGAGGTAGGCTTGCCTCTCATCGAGATTCCTGTAGATCAAGAGGGTCCCTATGTACACAGTCAAGTATTAGGGAAGGACAGAAAGTTTCTGATTGATACAGGGGCAAGCAGGACTACCATCAGTCATGACGAGGTTCCAGGGGCTCCGCTCTCAGGCTCTAGAAATGTTTCCCTTGGTTTTTCAGAAAAGCCTATTGTTAATGAAATATCGAAACCAGTTACTCTAGAAGTTGGTCCATTGTCCCGTACTACAGACTTGTTACTCACGAAATCTTGCCCAGAAAATTTGTTAGGTATTAAAACACTGAAAGAATTAGGAGCAGTCATATGCTGCTCCCCAGACGGGGTCCGTCTGTTCCTGCGTGATTTCAAAGGTCATTATGTATTACGTGATTTTGATCCAAGATTATTGAATGTACCACAGCATTTATGGGCGCAAGGTCCAACTGATGTAGGTTGTATGCATATCACACCCCATCGTGTGACTCTAAAGCAAGGTGTTGTATTACCACGAATTAGACAGTACAAATTGCCACCTGAGGCTGTAGCAGCCTTATCCAAAATTATTGACGAACTTATTGCCCAAGGAGTGGTTGTAGAAACTGACTCCAATATATGTAATTCTCCTATCATTCCAGTCCTGAAACGTACTGATCCAAATGCATCTCCAGTTTATCGATTAGTGATTGACCTTCGAAAACTTAATAAATGTATTATACCACAGTACCCAGTGGTCCCAGATATTTCTTCTCTATTGACAGCCATTGATTCCGAAGCTACGTTCTTTACAGTTATCGATCTCAAGAACGCATTCTTCAGTGTCCCCATTCATCCAGACAGCCAGTTCCTTTTTGGATTCTGTTTAAATGGAAGAAGCTATAAATTCACACGAGCACCTCAAGGTTTCACAGAAAGTCCTAGCATTTACAGTCAAGCACTTAAGAGACAACTAGACAATATTCACATGCCAACTGACACTGCCCTGCTCCAGTATGTCGATGATCTACTAATCACAGCCCGTTCAGAAAGTGACTGCGAATGTGCGTCACTTACAGTCCTGTATTTTCTGGCCGAGATGGGGCACAAGGTGTCCCCTTCCAAATTGCAATTCTGTGTCCAGCAAGTGGTCTACTTAGGACACTTACTGTCCAAGAGGGGTAGGCAGTTGACACCTGACCGTATCCAGTTAATAGCACGTCTTCCACAGCCCAAGACACAGAAGGAGGTACAAGCTTTTATCAGCCTCACTTCTTACTGCAGACAATGGATTCCTCAGTATGCATTTCTAGCCAAGCCACTGATACAGTTAACGACACAGGAGGCAGCCGTATCGACTGTCCTCCCTTGGACCCAGGAACATACACTTGTCTTTAATGAGTTAAAGAAAGCTTTATGTAATGCACCTGTTCTAGCAACACCGAACTACAGTAAGCCTTTCACACTTTTTGTTACTGAACGTGATGGTACAGCATTATCTGTTCTCACACAAGATCAAGCAGGACAATACAAGCCTTGTGCTTATTTTTCTAGCACATTAGATCCGGTGGCCCAGGCTCTGCCTGCGTGCCTCAAGTCAGTTGCAGCCACAGCTCTAGCTATCAGACAAAGTGATTCCATAGTGTTAGGACACTCCCTGACAGTACAAGTTCCACACTCCGTGGAAGTTCTTTTAAACCGAACACAGACTCAGCACTTGACAATTGCACGTTTAACAGGTTATGAACTGACACTGTTTCAGCCACACATAGAAATCAGACGCTGCAACATTTTAAATCCAGCTACACTGTTACCGTCAGTTACTTCAAATCCTGCCACACATGACTGTGTGGAAGTTGTTAACACCATGACAAAGCCGAGACAAGACTTGACAGACATTGCATTACCTGACCCCGACCTGACACTTTATGTGGATGGTTCATGTATGAGAACAAGTACAGGAGAACTAGTAGCCGCGTATGCAGTGACTACTGAAACCGAAGTTATAGAAACACATCGTATTGACACCCTGTCTGCTCAAGCAGCAGAGCTTGTCGCTCTGACCCAAGCCTGCATACGTGCCAAGAACCTGAAAGTAAATATATACACCGATTCACGTTATGCATTCGGAGTCGTACACGACTTTGGAGTGCTCTGGCAAGAAAGAGGTTTCATGACTTCTCATGGAACCAAGATTCAGCATGGTCTCCTCATTCAAGCTCTGTTAGATGCAATACATTTACCGACAGCTATCGCTATCATGAAGTGCAAGGCACATGCGAAAGTCACTGATATCATTTCCCAGGGTAACGATCTAGCAGATCGAACAGCCAAGTTTACAGCTCAGACTCCAGACATTCCAGTTAACACGACACAGACACTCGCTCCAGATCAGACTACTTGTATGACAGTTAAGGACCCTACACAAGATGTCATAGATATACAGTTACATGCTACCCCCGATGAAATCAAGAAATGGTCCGAACAAGGAGGGGTCCAGACAGATCAAGGATGGATAACGAAGGGAAAAGCCACATGGTTTCTCCCCGACTCTATGGTTCAAGTCATTATTAACACCGCACATAGTCCAGCACATCTAGGAGAAAAAGCCATGTTAGACAGTATCCAGAACCTTTGGTTCAATAAGCATTTACGTGCAGCAGCCAAACAGAAAGTACGTACCTGTATGATATGTTGTCAGTTCAATCCAGGTAAAGGTGTTCCGGTGGAACAAGGTGGATTTCATCCTCCTGACCACCCTTTTGAAGTCCTCCAGATGGATTATATTCAGATGGAGCGATGTTGAGGTTTCAAGTATGTCCTCGTAGTTGTATGTGCTTTGTCCAGGTGGACAGAAGCATATCCAGTTCCAGATTACACAGCTGCGACCACTGCCAGGCAGTTGGTTCGTGAGTTCTTTCCCCGCTATGGATTACCTAGGGTCGTGTATTCAGATAACGGCCAGCCATTCTCATCCGAGCTCATGAAACAAGTTTCCCTTCTGTTAGGGTACCAGTGGAAGTTCCATTGTGTACGCCATCCTGAAGCAGCCGGTCTCGTAAAGAGACATAACCAGACCCTGAAAATCCGCATTGCAAAAGTGTGTGCAGAGAAAGGCGTAGATTGGATGGTAGCACTGCCAGTCGCCCTTTTTTATATGAGAATGGTCGCTCACTCCCGTTCAGGTCTATCTCCCTATGAGATAGTGTTTGGTCGTCCCCCTAACATGTGGGGTACACCTAGACCCCGTACAATAACTGATGTTGACAGTAATATGCTGACAGATTACCTTGCCTCCTTGATGTCTGCACTACAATCTTGTCGTTCACAGGTTGCCGCTGCATTTCCAGACAACACCGAAGTGAAACCGCACGAGGTCGCTCCGGGTGATTATGTACTTATAAGGAACTTTGAGCGTTCAAGTCCGCTGGAGCCCCGTTGGAAGGAGCCCCGCCTCGTTCTTCTCACCACCCGGACTGCGGTGAAAGTGGAAAACAGAAAAGGGTGGCTACACGCGAGCCACGTCAAGAAATTTCATGGACTTAAAGCTAAAACTTTTCTCAAGGACTGCCCCGTTCTCAAGGACTGCCCAGACAATGAATCTAAAATTCCCCTGTTAGAGAAAACTCCGCAGCAGGAGTATAAATCCAAGTTGAGGTCTAGTAAGTCAGCCAGTTTAATTGTCTAAGTCCCTCTCGGGTGAAACGGTTAGACAGGTTCCTGACATGTATGAGACAGACCCACACAGTGAGAGAGTTAGTCAAAACTCTAAGAGATGTATCATCATTCTGTTCTTTTTATTGTTCCTGAGTCTTATGGTTACATGCATAAGTTATGCGTTATATTTATGTTTTCCTATTTCACATGTACATATGTTTTCTAATGTTACAGTAGAGCACACATTTAGTGATCTGCCTCCTCACGAGTTATCCTATCGTCTTGCTATGCGTAATAACACTTTTATCCGAATGCTGCATAATTCACACCAGACCAGCAATGCCACTAATTGTTGGGTGTGTGGTCGACTCCCCCCTTTCCAGACACCGAAGGGAGTACTGCCACTCTTTCCCTATCCATTTTCACATAATGGTTCGTGTGGAGCATGGTCCACGTTAACGTCATCCTCAACTGATATGTCCCTTTTGAATCGAACATGTTTTCCAGACAAGCAAGGTCTTTCCCATAGAACAGGATTAGATCTAGAAAATGAAGTATATGATTTAGGTAATTATTCCTCGAATTTCATGGTCTTGAATGTTCAGTCCGATACTACTCCAGATTTGCCTGCTATTTCAGTTCTACCAGTCAAAGGCGAATTATGTGTCAGAAAGAATGGTTCCGCACATGTAGGACATAGTGATTGTACTACTGTGGTCGAGTATAGTGACAGTGGGAAATCTATTTTCAAAGCCTCACGTCATTCTTATTTTGTTTGTGGTCAGACCGCATATGTTCGTCTGCCCCTCGATTGGGATGGAACATGTTACATTGCTTTCCTACTGCCACCAGTTTTTCTAGCCCCATCCGATTATCACAGAAACACACATCTAGTACACATTAGACATAAAAGGGAGACTGAGTCCCCAATTGTCGATCAAACTGAAACTGCTTTAGAACAGTATCAAGATTTCAATAAAGGTTTCTTTTTCTTTATAGGTCCTGTCCAGAATAGTAAGCTAATACGTAGGTTAACCAGAACCCTTGAAGCAGTAGTGAATGAGACTACTTCCGCTCTAGGTAACTTAACTGAAGAGCAATCTGCTATGCGTTTTGTCGTGCTCCAAAATCGTCTCGTTCTTGACGTCATACTGGCCGATAGAGGAGGAGCTTGTAGAGTCATCGGATCTAGTTGCTGCATTTTCATTCCTAATAACGCGCCGTCTGTTTATTCAGCTATAACCAGACTTCATAAAATTGCCCATCAGTTACA
The DNA here is from genome assembly GCF_964261635.1 of Lissotriton helveticus. Taxonomy (NCBI): domain Eukaryota; kingdom Metazoa; phylum Chordata; class Amphibia; order Caudata; family Salamandridae; genus Lissotriton; species Lissotriton helveticus. The sequence goes on from NC_136068.1 coordinate 1,942,351,729, forward strand.
CCAGAATCCAGGCACCTGGACATGGTCCGGTTGGCTCTGGAGTATAATATCTGCCTGGGGATGGAAAGTATTGTCATTCCTAGGTATAGCAGTAATGATCATATTCAGTTGCTGCCTCTGTTTACAATGTGGCCCTGCGATTTGCGGCATGTGTGCTACCTCTTGTATTCCTAGTCCTAAGTCCCGTTCCAAGACAATTCGAGACGAGCAAATGATGCTATATGAACAGATAGAGGGTATCATGAATATTGATGTTTCCTGATGGAAACGTAGGGCACAAGGAGGGAATGTGGAAAAGTGAATTTTGCCATGTTATATGTGCCTACGTGTTCCCCATCCTATGTTATATGTGCATGACCGATATGCATATATCCCCCTATGATCGATTAAAGACGCGATTATAGTTGTGTCCAGCTCTAGTATGCCAGTTTCCAGTTCTCGTGAAAGCAACAAGTATTAGGCCTATGTTGCCACGTTTTACAGTGTACCCGTTAATTCATTGAATTATCCCCGTTTCTAGGCCTCAAAAGGGCCCGGACACCAGATTCAAGCTCCAGTCTCCTGAACCCACTCCGAGGAGCGATGCAGCCCCCACCTGCATCCCTGACCCTTCACTTACTTCCTGCCGCGCAGCGTGGTGCCCGGCCTGGCTCTGCCTGCCTGTCTGCCAAGAATATGTTATGCTTCTAGTTATCAGTCCAGTTTTCCTTCTTCGCATTCCTAAGCTACTGAACCGTATCAACAGTTTCAGCTATGGTCTAGTCTTTCTGTCTCCATGTAAGAGAAATACTGTATTAATATTCATAGCATATTCCTAGCACACGCAATACATGTAGAATATATGCATGCACCAGCCTTAGTGTCAAGTAGCCTTTGCCCCGATAACTTTTAGATTCTATCAACATGTACTCCAAACACCAGATACCAGATATGCTATAGGTACATGTCGTCCTGACACTGCAGACTTTAGTCTCCTCTTCTAGTGCAGAAGTCATAGCCCCCAGTTCTCCCCAGTAACACGTCATTGCCCGTTTGCGCGCACCACTAGGTTAAAGGTTCCAGCTGCTCAGGTAGCCCCCTCCATGTTTCCGCCCCATTCATGACACTTCTGTGACGTTCTCATCACATGTCTCAGTGCACGCCCTGTACACGCCTTCTTTTCACGCCCATGTCTTCTTATCTTGCGCTTGTCACTAGTTACGCCTACTGTATGCATTGTAATTGAAATGTCTTACTATATATATGTAACCTGAATTGTGATGTGGGCGCTGCAGCTGCCTTCCTTCCTTCCTATTTTATTTCAGGCTGTCCCGTTCCAGTCCCTTCCCTTTTGCCTGAATAAATCCTTTTGACTCGGATTCATCGGATCTTGCCTCTTATTTATTGAGCTATCTGTTATTGTTAATATAGTCAAAAATAGTCCCGGAAATATTTATTTATATACCACAGGCTGTGGCCCATTTCTTTACCGCCCCCCACCAAGCTGCTATTGGTGGTCCCTCGGTCGCGCGCCAGTGCATTGCTATGCTGCGTTTTGCTAATAATATAGCCAGTAGCGCAAATTTGGTCTCTACCTTCTTGCGTTTGTTACGTTTGAAGATACATAGGGCACAGGCCTCCAATGTATGAAGATCTGTGAGGCCGGTGACCGTAGCATAGTAGCGTGTACCGTCGCTCAGAGGGTTTGTAGTCCAGGGCATGTCCAGAACATGTGAATGAATGGGGCATTTGGTGTATTACATCGGGGGCATTCAAAATGGGATGTCGGGTAGACGCGTTTCAGCCGTGCCGGTGTTAGGTAGGTGCAGTGTAATATATTGAATTGAACATTCATTTTCTAGGACAATGTAAGGAATAAGCTGCCTCGCTACATGGGCCTAACCTGGGAATATAACACTAGGGCCTAGGGTTTACAGTGTTCTCTCATCACTGCAAACAAGTGCCGATCCCAGTCTGGGGGTCTGGCCATGTCCTGTGGTGAGCCTGCGCAGCCCATTTCGCTCGGGCAGTATTCCAGAGTGCAGGTCAATGAGCCAAGGCTGTACAGGGGAGATAGGGGAGAATTTCAACACATGGCTAATTGCTTCTAGGCCAGGACGAGGGCCAGACAATGAACTTATTGAGGGGTTTACGCTGAGCAGTTCATTTGGTAATCCAAAATATACAATGCAGTGAGTAATACGGTAAACTGGAACCCAATATCTCCGAGGTTTGGGTGAGTACCTCATCCCAATATATACTGAAGGAGAGACACTCCCACTTCATATGTATAAAGTCCGCCTCGGCCGATGCACAGTTTGGGCATGCACCCCAGATATGTGCTAACCTTGCAGGGGTGAGATAAGTATGGTACAGGTAGTTAAACTGTGTATACTTAAGTCTAGCATTGGTGGAGTTAGTCTTGGCGAGCCCTATACATTGTTCTCATTGCCTATCCGCTAGGAATGGTTCTAGTGTTGTCTCCCAGTACCTTTTCAGCGATTGAGGTGGTATGGCATTTGCCGTACGTGGGGCGCCATACAAGCAAATAATGGCCTGCTTTTTCTTGTATGAGCAGTGTTTGCAAAAAGTGTGCGGTCTCTGGCTCATCATGAGTTCTATGCCAAACCCAGGTTAGCAGTCTCGTGAGTGCTGCATAGATTAGAAAGGAGCTCGGGGACATACAATAGGCCTCTACCAGGTCTTCAAACGTGCGCAGGACATTGTCTGACTGAATTATTTATTAAAAGCACTTATGCCGAGGCGTCTTGGCGCTGTAGGAGGAATAAAGATGGAACTACCAATTAAGCCATGGTAAAGAGACAGGATTTTAATGCTTTACTGAAACGGATCTTATTTGTGTCCAGGCGTAGCTCGATGGGCAAGGTGTTCCATAGTTTAGCTGCCTTGTAGGAAAAAGACTTGCCACCCCAACGGACTCTCTTTGTCTTAGGCAGGCAGATCAAGCCCAGACTACCTGATCTTAGTGTGCGAGACGGCACATAGCGAGGAAAGAGGTTTACCATGTCTTCAGCCCCTCTTCCATTTACAGTTTTGTGGACTAGACAGAGGGCCCTGAACTGCACCCTTCGTCTAACAGGAAGCCAGTGGAGTAGGCAAATGCTGTTAGATGTCAGGTGACGTTTGGGAAGATCCAGCAATACTCTTGCAGCAGCATTTTGCAATGACAGGAGTTTTGTGAGCTGCCTTTCACCAATTCCTAAGTACATTGCATTACAGTAGTCAATGCGTGATAAAACCAGGGCTCCAACTACTGTTTTCCTTAGTGTAAGGGGTATAAAAGATAGTATCTTCCTGAGGACCTTGATTGTAAAGAAACAGGCCGATGTTACTTGATTGATTTGTGAAGTATATGTGAGGTCTTTATCATTCACAAACCCTAGGTTCCTGACTTTTTATGCCAGGACAGGGCAAATGCCCGCTTCTGGAGGCCACCATAGATGATTCCAGATAGAGGGTTTGTGTCGAATTCAATAACCTATGTTTTTTCGGTTTTGAGCTTTAAAAAGTTTTTGTTCATCCAGCTCTTTACACTTAGGAGACAGTTTTGAAAGCGCTCCGCTGTGACTTCTATTGTCTGGGTAAGTGACACCACTAACTGAGTGTCGTCAGCGTAAGACACCAGTTGCAGGCCATGAGCTTTTATAAGTTTGGCCAGTGGTGTCATGTACGGGTTAAACAGGGTAGGGGAGAGGGCCGATTCCTGGGGAACTCCGCACGGGAGAACAATCTCTCCAGATTGAATTCCATCCCAGTGGATTTGGCAGTATCTGTAATGCCTACATCTTTAAGCCTTTCTAGTAGGACCCCATGGTTAACGGTATCAAAAGCTGCCGTCAAATCCAGCAGTATTAGGACAGCTCTGCCACCTTTGTCCATGGTCTTGCGGATTTCCTCGGTAGCCATTATTAGGGCAGATTCCATAGAATGACATGACCTAAAGCCATGTTGGGTAGGGTCTAGGATGTTATTTAGATCCACAATTGTCATTGAATAAGTTCCCCCAGGTAGTGAGGCCCGCCTCTGTCCATTGGTTACCTCCTGTCACTGATAGAGCGAAGTGCTACCAGGCATCACACCCTGAAACAGCTGAACCAGCCAGCCAACATACCGGCCACTGCCCCTAGACCACCCTCGAGCTAAAGGGCATGCAGTATAGGGATCACCACCCAGTGTCTCACTTCACCCCAAATAAATGTGACCAAAAGTGAACCGAGTTCCACAAAAAACCCCTTTGTCAACAGGGCATGTATGGCAGGGAAGACGTATAGCAGTCTCGGAAACACCAACATCTTGAAAATGGCTATACGGCCCATAGGAGAGAGCGGGAGAACAGTCCAAATGGCATAGAAATCCATATAGCTGTTAGTGCCTTTTTCTATGTTGCCTTCTATCAGATCTTTATCTGAGGGATACACTCACATCCCCAAGTATTTAATGATGTCACAACTCCAGGGTAGGGGGTGTTGGAGAAGCACCTTCTTTGTTCATCTGTAGTCACTGTCAGGGCTAGAAACTGAGATTTGTCCCAGTTTACTCTGAGCCCAGATGCCTCCCCAAAGAGGAGATGGAGATCGATGAGGCGTGATATGATGTCCACTTCATCTTGAAAGTACACTAGGGCATCATCCGCATAGAGGAAGACTCTGTGCCACATGTCCCTGACCTGGATACCCCAGTCTGGGGCCATGGCACGGAGTGCATATGGCAGGGACTCCATGGCTAGTGCAAAGATAATCGGTGATAGGGGGTAGCACTGTGGAGTACCCTGCTCGATATGAAATGGGACCGATATAGTGGCACCTGTCTTTACCCTGGCAGCTCCAAGTAAGCCAAAGAGCCAGGTCTTGAGGCTCTTCCTGAAGGTGTGCTGAGTGGAGGAGCGTCTGATGTTGATCAGGAGTTTGTTCCAGGTCTTTGCCGTGATGTAGAAGAATGTGGTACATGAAGGAGTTAGGTCGTGGTGGGACTAAGGATGGGTTGGACCGTTATACTAAAAACACAACAGGAGGGGGTACCCAAACCTTATATTTTAATGAAACAATTGTTTAAATTAGACCAAATACGAATTACTTAGACCTGGTCAGGTACTTTTATTTATACGAATTATTCATATTATTATTTATATCCTTTTTTTTAAGTTTTCATAGGCAAAAAAAGATGATACATATAAGACAAATATAACAATACAAAACTGAACATTTAGCAAAAACTAGACATAATCAAAACACATCAGAAAAATCCACAGTGCATCCAATTTAACACTAAACAACGGATGTATGACGTTACAACGCATACTTTTACTCCGCAGACCGTTACAACGCGACTTTTACACCGCATACCGTTACAACGCATAGCGCTTAGAGGTGCTGGATAGTGGTAAGTATAATTTACTATTCTAACTCCAGTCCCCGTGGACCCTAGGGAAGGTGTTGGATAGTAAATTATACTTATTCCCTATCCTAGAGCGCCCCCCAGCGCAATGCTTTGTAATGGTATGCGGAGTAAAAGTCGCGTTGTAATGGTAGTGCGGAGTAAAAAATGCGTTGTAACAGGTGTATACCCTAAACAACGTACATATTTACAAATCAATTTCTTATTGAAGACAAACTCAACGACATTTGATCACAAGAGAAAAATTATATCTGATTATTTTTATATCACTCGATGATATGATTAACTCTTGTTGGTATGCTGACGCGTTTCAGGTTCGAGGAACCAGTTCTCTAACCCTCATCAGGGCTTTATTAATTGTCGGTATAGGATGCAAAAAACAATAACGTTTTATTGACAACCTGCACGCCTCAACCCTTTCACACTCCACTTATAGAATCATTAAAACAAGCTACCTTTATATTTTAGGCTGGAAGTGTCTTCATTGTTGTCGACGCGGGGGGCGTTTAACTGTACTTGTAGGTTAATTTCTACAATACATAAACCACGAGCTTCATGAGCAGTGTTGTTCAATACACAACGTTTAAGCACTCAAACGGGTGTGCCTTAATTCTACATACCTCCTTGTGCACCGGACGGCGCTTCTCGGAGGGAGGAGAGGACGTGCTCAATGTATCTGAATCCCTAATTGAAAAGATAAGATTTTATGTGTGATGTATCACTGGCTTTTCTGTCACTGTCAGCAAAGTATACAATTGTCCCTCAGACAGTCCCATACCTTATATATTCTTCTTTTTGGTTGTAGCGACGTTCGTTCTTTCAATTGTGGGTTATTAAGAAAAAGCCTGTTGGTATGGAGGATCGATTGAAAAAACGTGAGGTGCCGTAAAACTTACACGGATTGATTTATATGTTTATTTACATGTCGTTTTCAACCATGAAGTACAAAAAGTACCTGCATCAGAACCAAAGTCCGATCTCTCCCTCCTTTCCGATTATTTTGCAATGAGCCCCAAAGGTCCGGTCTATCCGTCTGGAATAGTCGCGCACTACAAGAATATTAAGAAATGGGAAAGCGCTTAATGGGAGCACTTTATTATTTTTTGCATCCTATACAGACAATTAATAAAGCCCTGATGAGGGTTCGAGAACTGGTTCCTCGAACCTGAAACGCGTCGGCATACCAACAAGAGTTAATCATATCATCGAGTGATATAAAAATAATCAGATATCATTTTTCTCTTGTGATCAAATGTCGTTGAGTTTGTCTTCAATAAGAAATTGATTTGTAAATATGTACGTTGTTTAGTGTTAAATTGGATGCACTGTGGATTTTTCTGATGTTTTTTGATTATGTCTAGTTTTTGCTAAATGTTCAGTTTTGTATTGTTATATTTGTCTTATATGTATCATCTTTTTTTGCCTATGAAAACTTAAAAAAAGGATATAAATAATAATATGAATAATTGGTATAAATAAAAGTACCTGACCAGGTCTAAGTAATTCGTATTTGGTCTAATTTAAACAATTGTTTAATTGAAATATAAGGTTTGGGTACCCCCTCCTGTTGTGATGTAGAAGAAGGCTCTTCCACCCGCTCTGGCTCTGCGCAAGCGCGGGGTTTCAGTGAGGTTGGCGGAACGGAGGTTTCTCTTGGGTACGTACAAGGAGACTCTTTTGTGGAGGTATTTGGGTCCAATGTTGTGGAGGATTTGTAGGCAAGGGTGGGTGAGTAGCTTGAAGCTTGCTCTCTGCTCGATGGGGAGCCAGTGGAGGTCTGGCAGGTGTTGGGTGATGTGTTTGTGTCGTGGGAAGCCGAGACAAGTCTGGCCGCAGTGTTCTGGATGGTCTGGAGTTAGCATAGCAGGGATGTGTTGATTCCGGCGTAGAGGGCATTTCCGTAGTCCAGTCTGCTTATAATGAATGCATGGGTGACTGTCTTTCTGGATTCGGGGGGTCCATTTGAAGGTCTTACGAAGGATGCAGAGGGTGTTGAAGCATGTGGAGGCAATGGCGTTGATCTGTCGGGTCAAGGTGAGGGAAGAGTCGAGTATGATGCAGAGGTTCCGGGCGTGGTCCATGGGAATGGGAGGTTGCCGAGGGCGGTGGCCCACCAGGTGTTGTCCCATGCTGAGGAGGTATGCCCGAGGACAAGGACTTCAGTCTTCTCCAAGGTGAGCTTCAGACAGCTGCTGGTCATCCAGGATGCGACCTCTTTCATTCCTTCCTGGAAGCTGAGTCTGGTGGTGTCGGTTTCCTTCGTGAGGTAGAGGATGAGCTGGGTGTTGTTGGCGTAGGATACTATGCTGAGACCATGCTGTCTGACGAGGGAGACATGTGGATGTTGAAGAGCGCGGGACTGAGCGATGATCCTTGGGGTACTCCGCAGTTGATCTCTCTGGGTTCGGAGAGGAAGTGCGGGAGACTGATTCTTTGAGGTCTGCCGGTGAGGAAGGAGCGGAGCCAGTCTAAGGCTGTTCCCTGTAGGCCGGCGTCGAGGAGTCTGGTGGTGAAAGTGCGGTGGGAGACGATGTCGAAGGCAGCGAAGAGGTCTAGTAGGATGAGAGCTGCAGTGTGGCCTTGGTCAAGTAGCGTCCGGATGTCATCTGTGGCTGCGGAGAGTGCGGTCTCAGTCCTGTGATTGCTGTGGAATCCGGATTGGGTGAGGTCGAGGATGGAGTTCTCTTCGATGAAGTTAGTCAGCTGGGCGTTGACGATAATCTCCATGACTTTGGCCGCTAAAGGGATGAGAGAGATGGGTCAGTAGATTTTGAGGGTCGTGGAGTCTGTGGAGGTCTTCTTGAGGAGGTGCTTGACTTCTGCGTGTTTCCATTCATCAGGAAATGTGCCTGATTCAACGGTGGCGTTGATGGTGCGTTGTAGCTTGGGTGCTATGGCGGCGGCTCTGTGGAAGATGTGCGGTGGGCAGGGGTCCGTGGGGGCTCCTGAGTAGATGCTTTTCATGGTCCCGACGGTGTCTTCGTGGTTACCTGGGTCCAGGCGGAGATGGTCAGCTGGTTGTCGTTGCTGGAGGAAGGGAAGGTTTCGGTGTCTGGTCTGTTCGCTGAAGTTGTCGTAGAGGGACTTGATTTTCAGATGGAAGTAGGAGCCGAGCTTGTTGCAGAGGTCCTGGGAGGGTGTGACATCCATGGCTTCAGTGGGGGTTTTTGTGAATTTCTGGATGATGTTCCTTTAAGTTGCTGGAGATAGCAAGGATTTTGTTCCAGATAAAGGCCCTGTTGGTGGATCTGATGAGTTGGTGGTATTCTGTCATGGCGTTCTTGTAGGTGGTCTGGTCTAGCGTGGTTTGGCTGTTTTTCCATCACTTCTTGAGACGTCTGCAGGTGTGTTATATTCTTGGAGATTGGTGGTGAACCATGTTGCCTTCATGGGACGCTATCAGTCAGGGTTGCGGAGGGTGGTGAGCTTGTCTGCGCAGTTGGTGATGCATCTGTGTAGTTCTGTGACTGCAGAGTTGGTGCTGGTCGAGGTGGGAGGGGGATCGTGGTTGAGAGTGGAGTCAAGGTGTTCCTCAGTGACATTGCTCCAGTTCCTTCATGGAGAGCGTGGTATAGTTTTGTGAGCGGTGGCTTTGTTGAAAGAGAAATGTACGCAGTGGTGGTCTGTCCAGGGGGGTTGCGTGATGTGGCTGAAGTGGATGTTGCTACCTCCTGCGAACATGGGGTCGAGGGTGTGTCCTGCCTTGTGGGTAAGGGTGGTGATGAGCTGTCTCAGTTTGATGTTGGCAAAGTTGTACAGGAGGGCAGAGGAGTTGAGGTCGCTAAGGTTGTTGATGGCATTTTGAGGTCTCCAAGCAGAATGTAGTTCATGGAGGCGTTGGCGTTGGGTGCGATGAGGTCGGTGATGATTGTGGCAAACGTGGTTTTAGGTCCTGGAGGTCTGTAGGCGAGGGTGCCGTGTAGGGTAGTTCTGGGGCTGCTTTGAATCTGGAAATTGAGGTGTTCTGTGGGGGACAAGGAGTCATTCGTGCTGGAGGTGGTGAGTCGAAGGGCGTTCTTGTGCGCGTTGGTGAGTTCTCCTCCTAGGTGGTAGGGGCGGTCCTTCTTCCTGATCTTCTAGCCAACAGGGATGGCGGTGGCAATGTCGGGGCAGAGGTGGGGTTGGTCTCAGTTTCCGTGAAGAAGGCGACGTCTGGCGAGAGGGTGCCGAGGAGGTCCCATATTTCTACTGCGTGTCTGTGCAGGGAGCGCACGTTGAGGAGGATGCATCTCAGGGCTTTGGGTGTTCTGGTGTCAGGCAGGAGGGTGGTGGTCATGGGGGTGCGGAGGCTGGTGAAGGTTTGTCACAGTGTCGGCAGAAGAACTGGTAGTGAGTGGTGTTCATCGTAGAGAGCCGGCCCCATACCTAGGCCCCTGGCCTGTTTCAGCAGCCCCACGATTCTCACGTTATTGTGGTGGGAACAGCTTTTGTGGTCTCCGACCCGCTTCTTAAGGTAGCACACTTCTTCTTCCACAGAGCAGGCCTCAGGCTCTCCTTTGCTGCTGCATTACTCTCTCCTGCTTTCTGCCTTGTTTTACTGCTCCCTCCTGCCTTTTCCCCATTCTTCTCAGTGCTTTCTCCTGCTTTCTGCCTCATTTTACCACTTCCTTCCTGCCTTTGCCCCCATAATTCTAAGTGTTTCTCCTGCTTTCTGCTTCATTTTACTACTTACTCTTTTCTTTTTTCCATGTTTTTCTGAGTGCTCTCTCCTGCCTTCTGATTCGTTTAACTGCTTTCCCCTGCTCTTCCCTTGTTTTTTCACACCTTTTCCCTTGTTTTTCACATTGCTGCTCCTGCCTGCCTCCCATTCACCTGCCTCCCACCTAGCCCCGCCAAGCGCCGGGCAGTGCTCCTCCCAGGACCTACTTAATGGAGGCCGCAGCGCAACCACATTCAGAAGGCCCTGGTCCGGCTCTCCCGTGCTGCTGCATCGCTCTCTCCTGCTTTCTGACTAATTTTACTGTTTCCTCCTGGCTTTTTCCTTGTTTTTCTGAGTGCTTTCTCCTGCTTTTGCCTAATTTTGTTCTGCTTTCTCCTTCCTCTCTCCATTTTCTGAGTGCATTCTCCTGATTGTCCCTAATGTTTCATTGCTTCTCCTTGTTTCTTTCACAACAACACTTTGAGACCCTCACAGGTGACTTGCAGCTATTTAGAAATCCTGATTGCTTGAATGAAGCATCTGAATTCGAGAGTCTGCTTCAACGACAGCTGGTCTGAGCGCACCCATTGTAGACTCGGGCACCTCGGCCTGCTCCAGCATCCCAACGATACTCACATTATTGTGGTGGAAACGGTCCTCGTGGCCCTTGACTCGCTCCTTAAGGCAATGAAATTCTTCCTGGAGCGTCTGAATCTGACAGTCTGCTTCAACAACCGCTGATCTAAATGTAGCCAGTGTAGACTCTGAGACCTCTACCCAGTCCTTCAACTTATTATGGTCTTCACGCATTAGGCCCGTGTCAAACCCCAAGGCATCTTTTTTCAGCTCTACGGAGGATTTAATGTTCAAGACTGCTAATAAGATCTCTTTGAAGTTTCATGAATGATCTGATAGAGTATACTCCAGCGGTACGTTCAGCGAGCGTTTGTCTTCCCCAGCAGCATCCCTGGCAACAGATGTGCTTGCAGCAACTTGTCTTGTTTGAGGCGAACCACTGGGCCAACCAATGGGGCAGGAGCACCTGCAGGGAGGATGGACCATGGTGCGCAACCCCTCACCAAGTCCCACAATCCTGTACATTGTAGGGTACACAGAACCTTAAGCTCAGCAAAGTCCAAAGACGATCTTCGTGTGGCAATGAAAGTGGGCAACCCAGCAGGGGTGAACACAGGCAGTTAGAAGGGCACAGGAGAGGGTAGTAAGGGGGCGGGTGCTTTTTATCCGGCAACACTGACTGGTGCTGTTACGGCATTAAATGAGGCAAAGTAGACCTGGAGGTCCACCCAGGGACCAGTGCTCACAGTGTTGTTCCCAGGACCCCCAAGCAGTAGAGTGGTGGCCTTGGGGTTTTCAATATGGGAAATGATGGTCCCCTCTGGCAGCAGTACACAACAAGAAGCCTGGCCCAGGCACAATAGGCTGCAGGTCCGGTTCACTGTGAGGGAGAGGAGCCACAGGTTCAACAGGGCTGCTGCGGGGCAATTCCAGCTTCATCTGGGTACCAGGCAGTGGGGAAGGGCAGTACTAGAGGCATGCGGGGGAGAGGAGGATACGGCAGGAGTCGCTGATGTCGGTCACAGCAGTTCACAGGTAGTCAAGGACACCAAATGTTGCCATGTAGATCGGGTGCTGCTTTGCAGGCAGGCTTCTCACAGCTCAGTCAATCAGCCAGGCGCAGGGAGGCTGAACAGTCTTGTTCCGACCTCCCGGTGGTTCTAAGGGGACTCACCAGTAGCATAGCGCTGTCTGCTGTGGCATACGCCATTTTCTGACCTCACCTCACTGAAGGGATTGGGAGGCCCAGTGTGGTTGCAGGCCCTGCCTCTGTGCCAGCACAATGCGTATGGAACATTTGTGGGCCTCGCTCAAAATGGGCCGAACATCTCGCTTTGCAGAGATCTTCGGGTGTTGCTCCCCTGTTCCTCAGTCCTCAAGGAGCTCTGCGACTGTGGGGCTCACAGAGGTCAGTCTGGGACATCTCACCCAATTGTCATCTTGCCCAGATACCCATAACCCTGCTACTTTTTCTTCAGGAGGAGCTGGTGTCCCAGCAGCAGCAGGGATCTACACCCCAACTTCCACAATGTCTTGAACATTGACTGGAACAAGCTGCAGGTTGTTTTGACCAACACCGTCTACCAAATCAATTCATTCTGAGGAAAAGTAGATTGACCCTCTAAAGCAGAGGTCTTCAGCCCTTTTACTCTGATCCCCCCTAAGCAAAATGTTTTCAGCTCAGGACCACCCACCAAAACTTTATGGCATGGATTGGGGGAGCGGGGGGGACATGGCTGCGTGTAGGGAGCGGGGCTTATGAGATGATTTCAGGAATACCTTTTCGATAGCTTATGAACCGCATAAAAAAGCAAATGCATCAAACAAAAATAGATATTATTCCAAACAAACTACTCCCCATAATTAGGGTGTTGTGAGCCCCTCACACTCTTTGTCCGCAATGCAACTACACCTGCTGCACTAATGATAACTGCAGTCCTGAGTAGCAGGCAATCTGCGCTGCATCTTTTACCTCTTCCCCACCATGACGGATCATCACCAAGGTCCTAATGCTTGAAAGGAAAATAAACTCTGATGCCCCTTTTTTTTAAAGGTAGACAGTCATAACTGTGATGCAGTGGGCCCCTCAAATCCCTGGGCCCCAGTACTACTGCATCTGCTTGTGGTAAATAAATAAATAATACCCTATTTTTGACTAGACTTATAGCATAACAGATAGCTCAATAAATAAGAGTCAAGATTCGAGGTAGTAGGAGTTTCTGCAGGTTTATTACAGCATAAGGACAGGATCAGGACAACCTGCATAGGAATAGGACAATAAGGCCCGGCAGGACAACTGGGGCCCAGCAGGGGAAAAGAGGCCCAGCAGGGGAAAAGAGGCCCAGCAGCTGCTGGGGCTAGGTCTGGGATGAGCGCGCTAACATTTAATAACGTAACATTGATTTATATACATAGCGCAAACACATAGCATTACATTGCAGTAGGCGTAACAGTGGGTGGAGCAGAAGGCGTGACGTGTAACAGTCGCGAGAGATAACAGTAAAAAGAGGTGTAACTGGGAGTTTACATAGACATGTGATGCGAAACGTAACAGAATATGTCATGAATGGGCGGACACATAGGAGGGGGCTACCTAAGGAGCCGGGACCTCTAACCTAATGGTGCGCGAGAACTGGCAATGACGTGTTACTAGGAGAAGCTGGGGGCTACGAACTCTGTGCTAGGAGCAGAGACTAAAGTCTGGAGGGTCGGAGCGACATGTACCTAAACCCTATCTGGTATCTAATGTTTAGGGAACATGTTGATATAAACTAGAAGTCATGAGGGGAAAAGCTAACTTGATTCTAAGACTGGACCATGCATTATTCTACATGTAGTGCGTGATGAATATTAAATGACCATTAAATACAGTATTTCTCTAACATGGAGACGAGAAGGCTAGACAATGACGGAAACTATTGATGTAGTTCAGTAGCTTAGGAATGCAGAGGAGGAGGACTTAACTGATAGCTGGAACTATAACATACTTTTGGCAGACTTAGAGGCAGAGCCGGGCTGCACCGGGCACTGCGAGGCAGGAAGTAAGTGAAGGGTCGAGGATACAGGTGGGGGCTGTATCGCTCCTCAGCGAGGCTTTCAGGAGACAGGAGCTGAATCCAGGGTCCGGGCCCTTTTGAGGCCTAGAAACGGGGATTTTATAATGGAATAACGTGCACACTGAGAAACGTGGCAACATTACTTTACATAGGCCTGATATTCGTAGTATTCACGAGAACTGGAAACTAACATATTAGAGGTGGACACAACTGTAATTGCGTCTTCAATCAGAAATGGGGAATAACATATGCATATTGATCATGCACACATAACACATGATGGATGAGGCGTAGGGACACAGAACATGGCAAAATTTACTTTTCCACATTCCCTCCTTGTCACTACGTTTCCATCAGGAAACATCGATATTCATGATACCATCTATCATTTCATACAGTACCATTTGCTCGTCTCGAATTGTCTTGGAACGAGATTTAGAACGGGGCTTGGGACTAGGAATACAAGAGGTAGCACACATGCTGCAAATCGCAGGGCCACATTGTATACAGAGGCAGCAGCTAAATATGATCGCTACTGCAATACCTAAAAAGGACAGGACTTTCCAACCCCATGTGGAAATTACATTCCAGAACCAACCGGACCATGTCCAGGTGCCTGGATCTTGGTGTAACAGATGGGCAATTTTATGGAGTCTGGTTATAGCTGAATAAACAGACGGCGCGTTATTTGGAATGAAAATGCAACAACTGGATCCGAGAATTCTACAGGCCCCGCCCCTATCGGCCAGTATGACGTCAAGGACGAGACGATTCTGTAAAACGACAATTCTCATAAAGGATTGCTCTTCAGTTAAGTTACCTAGAGCAGAGGCAGTCTCATCTACTACAGCTTCAAGGGTTCTTGTTAACCTACGAATTAGCTTACTATTTACAACTGTACCTAAATAAGGGAAAACACCTTTATCTATATCAATGAATTGCTCGGCGGCGGTTTCAGTATAATCGACAATCGGGAGATTTCTCTTGTGTCTAGTGTGTACTAAGAAAGAATTCCTATGATAATCAGGTGGGGCTAGAAAAACAGGTGGCAGTAGGAAGGCAATGTAACAGGTTCCCTCCCAATCGAGGGGCAGACGGACATATGCAGTTTGACCACAAACAAAATAAGAATGACGTGAAGCTATAAAAATAGATTTCCCACTGTCACTATACTGGATAACAGTAGTACATTCACTATGACCTATATGTACAGAACCATAACTACGGACACATAATTCGCCTTTGACTGGTAGTACTGAAATAGCGGGTGAGTCTGGAGTAGTATCAGACTGAACATTCAGAACCATGAAATTCGACGAATAATTTCCTAAATTATATACTTCATTTTCTAGATCTAAACCTGTTCTATGGGGGAAACCTTGCTTGTCTGGGAAACATGTACTATTAAGAAAAGACATATCTGTTGAGGATGGCGTTAACGTGGACCATGCTCCACACGAACCATTGTGTGAGAATGGATAAGGAAAAAGTGGCAGAACTCCCTTCGGTGTCTGGAAAGGGGGGAGTCGACCACACACCCAACAATTAGTGGCATTGCTGGTCTGGTGTGAATAATGTAACATACGGATGAATGTGTTATTACGCATGGCGAGGCGGTATGAATATTCGTGAGGAGGCAGATCACTAAACGTGTGCTCTACTGTAGTATGAGCAGACATATTTACATGAGGAACTGGAAAACACAGATAGAAAGCATAACTGGTGCAGGAAATCATTATGCTAAGAAATAATATGAAACTTAGAAAAACGATGCATTGAAGTGAACTTCGACTGACTCTCTCACTATGGGGGTCTATTTTATACATGTCAGAAACAGTCTAACCGTTTCACCTAGGGGAGGACTTATACAATCAAACTGGCTGACTTATTAGACCTGAGCTTTAACTTATACTCCTGTTGCGGAGTTTTCTCTAACAAGGGAGGGGTTGTAATAAAGTCTGGTGCGGGACAGTCCTTTAAAACAATGTTCTGGCAATCCTTCGAATCCTGGGAAATGTTCTTGGCAATGTCTGGTTTCGATCCTTTGAAAAGTTTTACATGAGAAAGGTGGACCCACCCCTTCCTGCCTTCCAACTTGACGGCAGTTCGGGTGGTCAAGAGGACCTGACGTGGCTCCTTCCAACGTGGTTCCAGCGGACTTGATCTGTCAAAATTTCTGATCATCACCAAGGAACCTGGAACGATCTCGTGCGGTGCCACCTCGGTATTGTCTGGAAATGCGGCGGCAACCTGTGAACGACATGAGTTGAGGGCAGACATCAAGGAAGCTAGGTAATCTGTCAGCATATTACATGAAACATCGGTAATACTTCGGGGTCTAGGAGTACCCCACATATTAGGGGGGCGGCCGAATACGACCTCATACGGGGACAGACCTGATCTGGAATGTGCGACCATACGCATGTAAAACAGAGCGACTGGCAAAGCTACTAGCCAGTCCACACCCTTGTCTTTACAGACTTTTGCTATACGGATTTTCAGAGTCTGATTATGTCTTTCGACTAGTCCAGCTGCTTCTGGATGGCGTACACAATGGAACTTCCACTGGTACCCTAACAACAGGGAAACGTGTCTCATGAGTTCGGATGAGAATGGCTGACCGTTATCAGAATATACGACTCTAGGGAGTCCATATCTAGGGAAGAATTCACGAACCAACTGCTTGGCAGTGGTCGCGGCTGTGTAATCTGGGACTGGATATGCTTCTGTCCACCTGGACAAAGCGCATACAACTACAAGGACATACTTGAAACCTCGACATCGCTCCATTTGAATATAATCCATCTGGAGGACCTCAAAAGGGTGGTCAGGGGGCTGGAAACCACCTTGTTCCACCGGGACACTTTTACCTGGATTAAACTGACAACATATCATACAGGTACGGACCTTCTGCTTGGCTGCAGCTCGTAAATGCTTGTTAAACCAAATGTTCTGGATACTGTCTAACATAGCTTTTTCTCCTAAATGTGCTGGACTATGTGCGGTATTGATAATGACTTGAACCATAGAATCGGGGAGAAACCATGTGGCTCTACCCTTCGTTAACCATCCTTGATCTGTCTGGACCCCTCCTTGTACAGACCATTTCTTGATTTCATCGGGAGTAGCATGTGACTGAATATCTATGACATCTTGTGTAGGGTCCTTAACTGTCATGCATGTAGTCAGATCTGGAATATGCGTCATGTTTACTGGAATGTCTGGAGTCTGTGCTGTAAGCTTGGCTGTGCGGTCTGCTAGATCATTACCTTGGGAAATAATGTCAGTAACTTTCGTATGTGCTTTGCACTTCATGATAGCAATAGATGTCGGTAAATGTATGGCATCTAACAGAGCTTGAATAAGGGGACCATGCTGAATTTTGGTTCCATGAGAAGTCATAAAACCTCTCTCCTGCCAGAGCACTCCGAAGTCGTGTACAACTCCGAATGCGTAACGTGAATCTGTGTAAACATTAACCTTCAGGTTCTTGGCATGTATACAGGCTTGTGTCAGAGCAACTAGCTCTGCTGCTTGAGCGGACAGAGTATCAATACGGTGTGTTTCAATAACTTCAGTGTCAGTAGTCACTGCATACGCGGCGACTAGTTCTCCTGTACTAGTTCTCATACATGAACCGTCCACATAAAGTATCAGGTCAGGATCTGGTAACGGAATGTCTGTCAGATCTTGTCTTGGCTTTGTCGTAATGTTAACTACTTCCATACAATCATGTGTGTCTGGATTTGAATTAACTGATGGTAACAGTGTAGCAGGATTCAGGACGTTGCAGCGTCTAATTTCTATGTGTGGCTGGAACAGTGTCAGTTCATAACCTGTTAAACGTGCAATGGTCAAGTGTTGAGTTTGTGTTCGGTTTAAAAGAACTTCTACTGAATGTGGAACTTGTACTGTCAGGGAATGTCCTAAAACTATGGAATCACTTTGTCTGATAGCTAGTGCTGTGGCTGCAACTGACTTGAGGCACGCAGGCAACGCCTGGGCGACTGGATCTAATGTGCTCGAAAAATAAGCACAGGGCTTGTATTGACCTGCTTGATCTTGTGTGAGAACAGATAATGCTGTACCTTCGCGTTCTGTAACGAAAAGTATAAAAGGCTTACTGTAGTTCGGTGTAGCTAGAACTGGAGCTTGGCATAGGGCTTTCTTTAACTCGTTGAAACTAAGTGTATGTTCAGATGTCCAAGGGAGGACAGTCGATACGGCTGCCTCCTGTGTCGTTAACTGTATCAATGGCTTGGCTAGGAATGCATACTGGGGAATCCATTGTCTACAATAAGAAGTAAGGCCGATAAAGGCACGTACCTCCTTCTGGGTTCTGGGCTGGGGAAGACTCGCTATTAACTGGATACGGTCGGGTGTCAACTGCCTACCCCTCTTGGACAGCAAGTGTCCTAAGTATACCACTTGCTGGACACAGAATTGAAGCTTTGAAGGTGACACCTTGTGCCCCATCTCGGCAAGAAAATACAGAACTGTAAGTGATGCTCGCTCGCAAGCACGTTCAGAACGGGCTGTGATCAGTAGATCATCGACATACTGGAGCAGGGCAGTGTCAGTTGGCATGTGAATATTGTCTAGTTGTCTCTTGAGTGCTTGACTGTAAATACTAGGGCTTTCTGTGAAACCTTGAGGAGCGCGTGTAAACATATAGCTCCTTCCATTTAAACAAAATCCGAAAAGAAACTGGCTGTCTGGATGAATTGGAACACTAAAAAATGCATTCTTGAGGTCAATAACAGTGAAAAACATGGCTTCGGAATCAATGGCTGTTAACAGGGAAGAAATGTCTGGGACAACTGGGTACTGAGGAATAATACATTTATTAAGCTCTCGTAAATCAATCACTAATCGATATACTGGGGGTGCATTTGGATCAGTACGCTTCATGACTGGAATGATCGGAGAATTGCATACATTGGAGTCAGTTTCTACAACTACTCCTTGAGCCATGAGCTCGTCAATAATTTTGGATAAGGCTGCTACAGCCTCAGGTGGCAATCTGTACTGCCTGATTCGTGGTAACACTACACCTGGTTTGAGAGTCACACGATAGGGTGTGATTTGCATGTAACCTACATCAGTTGGACCTTGCGCCCATAAATGCTGCGGAACATTAGACAATCTTGAATCAAAATCTCGTAACACATAGTGACCCTTAAAGTCACGTAGGAACAGACGTATTCCTTCTGGGGAACAGCAAATAACTGCACCTAACTCTTTCAGTGTCTTAATACCTAATAGATTTTCTGGACATGACTTAGTAAGTAACAGATCAGTAGTACGGGACAATGGACCTACTTCTAGAGTAACTGGCTTTGAAATCTCATTAACGATGGGTTTTCCTGAAAATCCAAGGGAAACATTTCTTGAGCCTGAGAGCGGAGCCCCTGGAACTTCGGCGTGACTAATTGTGGTCCTACTTGCCCCTGTATCGATCAAAAACTTTCTGTCTTTCCCTAATACTTGACTGTGAACATAGGGACCTTCTTGGTCTACAGGTATCTCGATGAGAGGCAAGCCTACCTCCCTCTCTAGGCTGTTTCATGAATATGACTGGTACTCTGGATACTCGGACTGTGCATACTGGTACATCTGCGATGTAACGTGCTGTGTTGCAGCAATAGGCTGCGGTACTGTAACTGTCTGTTGTGCATTCTGTGGCTGAGGAATCTGTGAAACTTGTTCTTGTCTCGGCGGACGTGGTCTTTCTTTAGTCTTACCAGTAGCTATGTTGTGTTTCAGAACTGCACACTCGTTTATAAAATGACCTGGCTGTTTACAATAGTTGCAGTTCCCTTTAACGGGAGCTGCAGGATGACTGGCTTGAATCGGACTCCTCTTCTGACTGTCTTGAGGAATAGATTGCGCAACTAGCACTTTCATTTTCGTGTCTTTCATACGTCTTCTTTCGTGTTCTTGCTCTTCTCTGATTCTATTCTGGTGATACTGGAGCATCTGGAGCATCTGGGACGGAGTATTTGCTTGCCAGGTGCTTTCGACTTTCAAAACTCGATTTTTAATTTGGGGACTTGAATTCTCGACTAATTTGGTAACGAAAAGATGAGGGTATGACTCACTACTTGTCTTGAGACCACTGTTAATACTGAAACATTTCTCAAATCTAGAATAAAAATCACTAATATCCTCTTCTTGTTTCTGTTTACAGGCTGAGATTGCATCCCAGTCTTCTCTCCTAGTTGTCAATAATCTGGGTAAAACTTGAATCAATAATTCTGGTAATTCTTTACATTTATCTCCAAGACCGGTACCTGGTACTCGTGCCTTGTCTTCAGCTTCTAGAGCTGCCCAATCGATCTTTTTCTCTCCCACCTCCCATTCTTTTTCTTTTAACTTTTCATACACCCCTGCGGGTAGCAGGACCTTTAACATTTTAATGATATCTGGGTAAGTGTATTCTCCCATACGGAGCATGTCTTTTAATTCTCTATGGAACCCTGCTGGATCTTTGTCATGACAGGGAATTAATTTTTTCATTTCGAGAAGTTCCATCTTTGAAATCGGAGTGTATACAAACACTCGTTGCATTACGCCACCCGCCCCTTGGACTGGGTGGACTTCTCGTAGCGGATTCTGTCTGTCTATGTAGAATGGTTTACTTTCTGGGGGTGAGACATGAACAAAATGCGGGTTCAGGAACGTTCTATACTTATGGCGCTGTTCTAGAATAACAATAATTAAATCGGTACCTAGACCTCTCCATCTGTACTGGAGTAACTCGTTCAGGATATCGTGTAACGGGCCTGGATCAGAGTGTTGACCCTCATACAGAGTAATGAGGTGCTGGATCATATACATACCCACCAGTCGTTGCTCGGCTGGGGGCAGTTTCAGAAACATTTGTGCCACTATTTCGTCTGGAAAAGTGGTAGAATCAGTAATCCATCGGACTGCTGATCGGGCTAGTTCTTGTTCATGCATGGTACTTAACTCACTATAACCGACTCGTGATTTCAGAATGTGATCGGTAGCTTGAAATACTTGTTCTAGAGAACCTTGTTCTGGTGTTGGATGATGAAAAACAGACTTGGGTTCTAGGCGTAAATGGCGATCTGGAAATCTGGATTTTCCTACATACGCTATTCTGGCGGGATTCTCGTCTTCCTCTTCAGGATCAGAGATACTTTCTTTCTCGCTTACTTGTGCTGCTTTACGCTGTTCGTGTAACCTTATTATTTCTTTACGAATTTTCTTGTACATACTTTCCATGGCACTAATGGTCTTGTGCTTACCCTCGGCTATATTATCACTCCACCTTGTTAGGATTCTCATTTCGGCGGGATCTTTAGACGGGTAATCTTGTTCTCTTATTAGACAATTGATCAGGAACTTTAATATCATGAGCTGAATCTCGGCTTTCCTTTGAGACATAATCTCGCCAATACTTTCTGGATCATCCCCTGTACGGATGAAACGATATATTCTGTCTAGATCTTCTTTCATATTCGGCAAGGTGACTAGATACTCGGTCACCCTTCTTACGCGTACGGAATATAAAACCATATTATACTCGCCTGGGACTGCGTCATAGACACATTCGGCAAGAGCTTGTCTGATTTCTGTAACAGACTTATTACTTTTAGGAGTACGCTGTGATGCTTGAGCATGTAATTCGAGTGCTGATAAACGCTTGTGTGGCGGCGGGGTTTGAGGAGGACCTCCTCCTGCGGCCCCTAGACTAGAATCGTCGACTGACATTCTTCGTGCTTGCAGGGTCGGTAATTGTAACGTGGGTTGAACTTGTATGGCAGGCTGACCCGGGGGTACCGCAACAGGTACTCCGGTGTCTGGAGGAACGGGAAGTGCCTGATTTACAGGGACGGGCGGAGCACGAACAGGATTTGCATATTCTGGAACTGTGTCGTCCAAATAGGACGAAATAAAAATATCAGCTGCGGTCGGTTGGTGACGTAGCTTGGTCGGAACTAATGGTGGCGGGAAATTACTGGGTGCCTCTGGGGTCGCTTTTGGCAAGCCTTCGGCAAGGAGAGGATACATACCCTTAATAAGGGCATGCCTCTGTCTGTCTGACTGTTCGACTTTGACTTGTTCACCTATCTCGATTAATTCTCTTTCTTGGGCTCGTTCTTGGGATTCTCTACTTAACTCTGACTTTCTGACTTCCTTTTCCGTTCTTCTATGCGCTTCCTTACGCCATAACTCGATGGCATCTTTCTGTGACTGTCTGGCTTTCTTTTTCCATAATGCTTCTTCTACTCGCATGATACATTCGGCATCCCATGTACCCGATACGGGCCATCTATACTTTTCTTCTAACTGTTTGGTATATTCTACCCATAAATCTAGATACAATATGGCGCTTATGCCATGTTTCTGATACATAAAGTGACCTGGACTGTCCCTAGGCGGAACAGGAACTGCTGCTTCCAGCAGACCCTTTCTAGTTTTTAACTGACGTAACTTGGAAAAGAGCGGCATTCTAAACTTGAATCGGAACACAATACAATACACGAAAAACAATAACAATTGGGAAAACAATTCAGGCATACCACGACATTGGAAATACATTAAACAACATTATAAATAACAGTTCGAACAGAATACTACCTGAAAATACTGAAAACAGAAACAGAACAGAATTCTCGAGAACGGAACAGACTAGAATTACTGGATGCACTGCTATAACAGTACGGAACATACCGGTCCCATAAAGGAACACATCAAGACCCGTATCCACCTAGGTGAATACTTCGTTTGTGGGCTTGGGTACCACCAACCCACGGACCAGGAGTCAATTTAGACTGACCCTGTCTAGACACTACCCCAGCAATGGTACTCACCGGGCAGCACGGAACGGAAAGCCTCGGACGGGACTGGACTACGACGACGAACTTCGGACTTCGGACTTCAGTTACGGGTGGACCTCCGGATACCTCGGACCTTGGACTCTCGGCTTGGGCTCTGGTCGGGACTCGCCGCGTTCCTCCACCGTCTCGTTCGGATGCTGGACCGCCTCCTCCGTCTCCTCCGTGGGCCTGAGGGATACTTGAAGCAGAAATATCTGCACTGGCCAGTATGGTTCCGTCACGACTGCAGAGGGTCAGGGGGTCGGCGTGGCTTCACCGACGCGTGGGGAAAGGGCAAGTCCCTATTCGGGCGCCATTATGTGGTAAATAAATAAATAATACCCTATTTTTGACTAGACTTATAGCATAACAGATAGCTCAATAAATAAGAGTCAAGATTCGAGGTAGTAGGAGTTTCTGCAGGTTTATTACAGCATAAGGACAGGATCAGGACAACCTGCATAGGAATAGGACAATAAGGCCCGGCAGGACAACTGGGGCCCAGCAGGGGAAAAGAGGCCCAGCAGGGGAAAAGAGGCCCAGCAGCTGCTGGGGCTAGGTCTGGGATGAGCGCGCTAACATTTAATAACGTAACATTGATTTATATACATAGCGCAAACACATAGCATTACATTGCAGTAGGCGTAACAGTGGGTGGAGCAGAAGGCGTGACGTGTAACAGTCGCGAGAGATAACAGTAAAAAGAGGTGTAACTGGGAGTTTACATAGACATGTGATGCGAAACGTAACAGAATATGTCATGAATGGGCGGACACATAGGAGGGGGCTACCTAAGGAGCCGGGACCTCTAACCTAATGGTGCGCGAGAACTGGCAATGACGTGTTACTAGGAGAAGCTGGGGGCTACGAACTCTGTGCTAGGAGCAGAGACTAAAGTCTGGAGGGTCGGAGCGACATGTACCTAAACCCTATCTGGTATCTAATGTTTAGGGAACATGTTGATATAAACTAGAAGTCATGAGGGGAAAAGCTAACTTGATTCTAAGACTGGACCATGCATTATTCTACATGTAGTGCGTGATGAATATTAAATGACCATTAAATACAGTATTTCTCTAACATGGAGACGAGAAGGCTAGACAATGACGGAAACTATTGATGTAGTTCAGTAGCTTAGGAATGCAGAGGAGGAGGACTTAACTGATAGCTGGAACTATAACATACTTTTGGCAGACTTAGAGGCAGAGCCGGGCTGCACCGGGCACTGCGAGGCAGGAAGTAAGTGAAGGGTCGAGGATACAGGTGGGGGCTGTATCGCTCCTCAGCGAGGCTTTCAGGAGACAGGAGCTGAATCCAGGGTCCGGGCCCTTTTGAGGCCTAGAAACGGGGATTTTATAATGGAATAACGTGCACACTGAGAAACGTGGCAACATTACTTTACATAGGCCTGATATTCGTAGTATTCACGAGAACTGGAAACTAACATATTAGAGGTGGACACAACTGTAATTGCGTCTTCAATCAGAAATGGGGAATAACATATGCATATTGATCATGCACACATAACACATGATGGATGAGGCGTAGGGACACAGAACATGGCAAAATTTACTTTTCCACATGCTTCCCTAATGACAACCAGCAGTAGTCACATACACACTTGGTAGAAGTACCAGCTTCCCTGATGAATGTCCCTTTAAATAAAAACACTTATCTTGTCCCCTTCTTTGAGGTATCTCTCTGAAGAAGCTGTCTCTTGCCATTTGTAAACATAAAAATCAATCCCCACACAGTGCTCCCTATTCTTGGCCTTCTCTCTGACAATATCTATGAATATCCATCCTTTCCTCTGTCTCCTAGACCATTACTGTGAGGCCCCGGGGATCGAGAGGATTCGGGCTCTGTATCTGAATGCAACCCTGCTGGCCTTCTAGCTGCCATCCCATGGACTCAGATTTCACAAACAAAATGTGGCGCATTGTGCCGCATAATTAACCTTTTCTTGCTGCATAATTTAGTCAAACCGTATTCATAATGTGGTCCTCTTCTGCTGAATAATTCCAGTGGCAAAGAATCTTTTTGAGATGTAATGTGAGGGTGGTATCAGCTGAGATCTGGAATAGATGAGACACTTACAAAAATGTCAGCATTAGATACAGTTTGATTACTTAGTACCAAAAAGTATGTTTGTAAGAACTTGTTTTATCTCAATCACTGCATCATTTTGCAGCAGCCTAGCTTAGAGTATGTAAATACTGTTTTAAAATAATGACTTGGGGGGAGTGGTTTCGCTGGCAATGCAGTAAGACGCACGCTGAGGTGAGGGCCCGTTTGACACCAACCCTGGGGATGCTGAGCTAGTGGACGGCGAGGGGCACCTCTTGCGTGGCTGGAGGCTTCTCGGAGGCGGCGACGGAGAAGCTGCAACTCACCA
Organism: Lissotriton helveticus; assembly: GCF_964261635.1. Lineage (NCBI taxonomy): Eukaryota > Metazoa > Chordata > Amphibia > Caudata > Salamandridae > Lissotriton > Lissotriton helveticus. Next base: position 1,942,376,638 of record NC_136068.1, read on the forward strand.
CCCATTTTATGGCGCTCAGAGCAGGAGAACCCTGACGTGCGGCGGATGCTGTGCTGGTGCCTTGGGGACTTCTGGGACCTGAACTGCTCTAGGAACGGAGAAGCAGCGGGGTGCCCGTATTGGAACGGAGGGAGCCGGGGATTGACTCAGAGCTGGTGAGCGGACTTTTGCGTGGGCCCTGAGGCACCATTTTACATGCCGTGATTGAGGCATCCCCGGCGCGGATAACTGCAGGCTGCATCACCCTTGCGGTCTGCCCCTCCCGGCCCGGTGGGTCTGCCGTAGTAACTGACGAGCAGCAGCGCAGCACGGACCTCGGCGGAGGGAGACTGAGGCGGACCCGACAGTGAGTAAGGATCCATTGCGCCAAGGGCCTACTGCGGAGGTGACCGCCATCTTGTGTGAGCTGTCTGTGAGGAGCCCGCACTCGTGAACTGAGAGGTGGAAAGAGGCACGCAGCTCTGGGGAAACGGTGTAGACCCTACTGGAGACCTAATGAATGCACACTGCTCTTGCCAAGGGAAGCGCCTAGACCGTCTGAACGGCCGTGAGCATCACCCTGGGCCTCACCCGACCTCCTGGTAACGGCGCAGGGCGGATTGGGGAATTGGAGGTTTACAGACGATAGACTACATTGGTGGTGGCGCTATCCCTGGGGGACCTCCCACGCTGCCCTAGTAACGCTGACACACAACGCAGGTGAGGAGTGAGGGGTGGGGACACCTCCTGTTGGCTCGCTCCTCCACATCCCCCCTCTCCCCTGCACCTTGTTGCCCCGTGCGGCCTGCTGGCCCTGCACCCACCTCGGGTCTGGCCTAATATATTGAGGGCCTGGTGGCACAGACAACGGGGAGCACGGTAGACCGACCTCCCTGCCACGGATTCTCGCTCTGGGGTTGCTGGTGGGACTGACCTCCTATGGCCTAACCCGCATGGCCTGGACCCCTCACTCGCCCGCTTGTGGGCCCTAGGGGACAGACACATTACACGCCCACATCATCTTTGAAGCACGGACGCGGGGCCTGAAGCGTTTCGGGCCCCCTATGAGTGGTCCCCGATATACCGCCTCTTCTGCCTGGACAGTACAGCACTGAGGTAACCTGCTCGGACGCCACCTAGACGGTGAGCTACGTGCCCTGTGCCGCGGGAGAACATGGTGGGCTGGTGGAGACAACTGCGACCTGTCGGACCTAGGTGGTAATGGTCAGGTCTGTATGGTCCCCTACATTTGAGACCATGCTGGACGCCTGAGTAGCTCAGAGTGATCTTGCATTAATCTCAGCCCTGGGCAGGCTGATCCTCACTCGTTTTCCTGTTAGCACACTTTAGAATTGGGGGTCTCTGGTTGGCGCAAGTATTTACTTGTGACAATCAGGGACCCTCTTCTCTAAGTCAGGGCGAAGGTTGACCCCTTAGAATTACCCTTGCTCACCCTCTACGTGCGTGGCGTGAGCAGCCAAGTCTATTCTTCAGGCGTTTCTGGGTTAAGCATTTATAATCAGACACACAGTAAATACACCAATCCCCCACAAATGGACACCAGGCTGTGAATATGTAAAAATACGTCTTCTTTATATAAAAATATATCTCTGCAGGTAAGACTTATCACAAGACCAATATAACGATTTTACTCTAGGCCACAAGATGGTAAATGGGCAAGCGTTCTTAATTACAGTTCAAATGTTTCTTCTTAGTTCTCTGGGTATTTCTCTTCTCAAACCACCTAACCCCGTGTCTCTGCTCTATTGGGGTAAAGGGGGGATTGAACCATGCGTTTTCAGCACTCCGGTGCGCTGCGTACCGCGTGGTTTCTGGTTGCCCTACCGCGACTCACGCATCTCGCGGTTCGGGTTGAATGGAGACCAGAGAGGAGCATACGCCGCGCTGGGAATCTAGGGAAGTGCGAGGCGTACCGCTCTGGAGGCAATGCGAGACGTACCCCAGCAACCGGTCAGGAGAAGCGTAGCGTTCACAAGGGCCACACGGAGCGTACGCGGCTAATCAGCTGGGCAAGGCGTAGCGCTTACACAAGCAATTGGTAGCGCATCAATCCAGAAGGGGAAATAAAACGTTGCGGGCCCCTAGCCCGGGTGTAGTGGTTCGTAGAGACGTACCTTAGAATCTTAGTTTTTCTTCCCAGGCCGAGTCATGCACGGGCCGTGCGACTCGGTTCTTGGTGGTGACTTCGGGTTTCCACTTGCAGCGGGGGTGTACACACAAGCAGGCGCGGCCCATGACCTGAGTACCGGCTGTACTGGGGTCTCTCCACAGAGGGGCGGCGCGGCTTGCAATGCCTCAGGGTCGGCGAGCGGGGACAGCCGGACCCGTTCGAAGTGCGGGCGGCTGTCTCGGCAGGATCACCGGCCACGGAGGAATTCCGGCGGGAGGGGCGAGTGAGTGCTTCAGCGCCCTCCAGTAGCAGGCAGGGGCAGAGGAGCAGGCGGCCTGACCCGGGGGCAGAGAGCGACTCCAAGGAGCGAGGCTCTCACGGGTAAAGGGCAGGCGAGCTCCCGAGTACCACAGCCCTAGGAGGGGGCAATGAGGGTGCAGACTCGACTCCGGCGGGAGGCAAACATGGCTTGAAGATAAACGGGCGAAGACACCTTGAACCCACTGGTCCTGGGGTTCAGTTCAGGGGGCAAGCTCAGTCAAGCCCTTGGAGAAAGTTTCTAGCACAAGTTTACAAAGTCTTTTCAGCAAGTCTTTTCCTCTCCTTCCTCAGCAAGGCAATCAGCAGGCCAGTCCTTCCAGCGTCTTCTTCTCCTTCTAGTTGGGCAGAGGTTTGTTGTGGGAAACAGGATCTAGTTTGCAAGGAGCAGGGCTCCTACTTTTATACAGCATTTTCTTTGTTCTTACAGGCCAGGGGGGCCTTTGCCTAACTTCTTTCAGTCTCTGAGCACTTTGTTGGGTGTACTCTGGTCTCTCTTTTCAGGGAGCAGGGATGGCACATCAGAAGCTCCACAGGAGATGGAGCCAGCATTGTGTGGACAGGGGCAGCCAGGATGATTCTGTTGACAGTCCTCCCTCTTCCTGGGCCAGGTGTTGGGCTGAAATGGTTAGGCAAGCAAATGCTAGCTTTCTAAAAGTAGCATTTGCAAACACAGGATATTAAAATAAACTTTACTAAAAGAAGTATTTTATTATTCTGAGTTCAGGCATACTAAACTTGACTTTCTACCATGTTCCCTGAGCCTGCTGGGATTATAGAGTGTAATAATTCCAGCAGCCCATCTTGGCCTAAGAGAACAGGTAGCCTTACAATAGTGAAAAACGAATTTGGCTGTAATTCACTATTAGGACATGCCACATACATCAGAGCATGTCCTACCTTATGCTTACAATGTACCCTGCCCCTGGGGCCTACCATGGGGGTGACTAATATGAAGCAAAGGGAAGGTTTAGAAGCTGGCAAGTGTGTGCACTTGCCCAGCTAGCATGACAGTACCAGACTGCACGCAGGTTCTGCAGTGGCAGACCCTAAACACATGCTTCTGTGGGTGGCGCAACCAGCGCTGCAGGCCCACTAGCAGTATTGGCATTCACAAGTCCTGGCACTCCTGGTGCACTCTACTGGGGACTGACAGTAAATCCAATGAACCAATCAATCACATTTACACTTTACATTGGGAGCACTTGCACTGCGGCACGGATTGGCCGTGGCACAGTGCCCTGAGCAGCGGACACCAGCAAAAACATCTGAGGCACATCAGCAAAAAGTGGAAGGGAAACTCACGCCAAGGTGCCAGGTCTAACACACACCACTAGAAAGGACGCAGATCTGTGGAGAGTACCACCTGGGAAAGGTGACCCGACGCAACTCAATTGGCACGCCAGCTGAGTTGCTGCTGAGTCAGAAATGCCACACCTCAAGCTCTGTCAGCTGACGCAAAGCCAGTGCGCTCAACACCCGGTCCCACTCCCTTGCAACCCTCTGACCATTTACTGGTCCCTCTGGTCACCTCCGTTGAAGGCCACACATCTGCGAGAGATGACGTGCACTAAAGCGGGAAAAGACCCAGCCACGGTCCCCAAAGATAATCCTGATGCTGCGATGTGGCGCAAGACGGGCTCATCGGCTTCGGCAGAGGTGGTTTCACAAATTGGAGGGGAATCGCCTGTCACGCAAGCTTTTATGGCTACCTTCATGTCAGCACTTAAGAACGAAATCGGCTCTTCGCGCACAGAGGTCCATTCCTGTGTTCGGGGGCTTACATCCGCATCCGGGGAATTCCTACCGGGGCAGAAGGGAGTGATATCATGACCTATGTGGTGCAGCTCCTGCATGAGGTCTTGGGGGACGACGATGCCTCTCCGCCGGCCCTAGACCAGGCACATCGAGTCTCTGGCCCCACTGGCAGGCCGGGCGTTCTCCCGGACATCCTAACCCGGGTTCATTTCTTCACAGAAAAGGAGGCTATACTCAGGGTGGCTCATGCCAAACCAGATCTCGTCTACAATGGGATCAAGATCCAGATATTCCAGGACCTTGCACCTAACACTCTACGAAGGCGCCGGGATTTTAAACCTGTGACAGATAAATTGCGTAACATGGGCATCTCATACCAGTGGAGTCACCCGTTCGCCCTCATCTTCCAATGGGAATCCAGGTGCCAGGTGATAAGGTCCTATAAGGAGGCAGCGCAGCTTCTTCATCTCTCCTCAACTCCGCCTACCAGTCCAATGCGTCTTCCGCCTCCCACACGGGCACCAGTAAGGCAATCATGGTCCACTGTGCGCCGCCACAGACGCCCGCTGCCTTCCGATGATGTATCCACCTCGCAAGCCAAGAACGACATCATCCAGCATATCAGGTCCCTTGAGGGGGGAATGTCCGCAGCAAACTCCCGATCACCAACTCCTTGATTGTCTGAAACCCCACATTTGCAATTGACTACAAGTGGTGCCTTTGGAAGATGTCCCTGACCCCAGGGGGACTGGTGCTCTCTCTCAGGGCATGGCTGTACCCCAGCTCCCTATCTGCAGTGATGCTGGAGCTCGACCCCCACCTGGACGATCCCGCGAGCAGCTGACAGCCTACCCCCTATCTATTCTTGAGAAAGTGACATCTCTGGGATCACCCGAACCATGACTGGAAAAGAAAAATGTGGCCCGGTTGGCCAATCTTGGTTACTTATTTTTTGTCTCTATACATATTTGCTTCTCTCTTTCTTCTTTCCCGCTTTCTCTCTTCCTCAGGTTGTGGCGGGTGGGCGACCCTGTTTCGAAGGTACCCTTCCCTAGACTAGAGAGATGAACCACTGCTACCTCTCCCCCATACCCCAGCTTCCTCTCTACGATGGCATGACGGACTAATTCAGATCTGGACACAACTATGGCCCTCCCCTGCCCTCTGAAGATTATATCCCTTAATGTTAAGGGACTTAACTCCCCCAACAAACGGCAACAAACATGGCGCTACCTCTTACAACACAATCCGGACATTATCCTCCTTCAAGAAACCCACCTCTTAAAAGCAGATATTTCCCGCATGGCTCACCCAAAATACCCTCTCAAAATTCTGGGCCACGGCACCCACCAAAACGACCAGAGCGACAATCCTTTGCAGAGCTGGCATCAGGCAAGGTGAATCCAGGGTCTTAATTGGCTCGGATGGCCGCTTCATCAGGGCTGGGGTATGGATTGGATAACGCCTCTTAACACTGTGTAATGTGTATGCACCCAATCAGATGCAAGACTCCTATCTCCGAGCGACCTTGCGAGATCAATCAATCAATCAATCAATCAATCAAAGCATTTATATATAGCGCACTACTCACCCAGAGGGTCTCAAGGCGCTTGGGGAGGGGGGGTCTGCTACTGCTCGAACAGCCAGGTCTTGAGCTGCTTCCTGAAGGCGAGGTGGTCTTGGGTCAGGCGGAGGTGGGTCGGGAGGGAGTTCCAAGTCTTGGCAGCCAGGTAGGAGAAGGACCTTCCTCCTGTGGTGGCTCTTCGGATGCGGGGGATGGCGGCGAGGGCGTGGCCGGTCGATCGAAGTTGGCGAGTGGGCGTGTAGAAGTTGAGGCGGCTGTTGAGGTATCTTGGGCCTTGGTTGTGTAAGGCTTTGTGTGCGTGGGTGAGGAGACGGAAGGTGATTCTCTTGTTGACCGGGAGCCAGTGCAGGTCTCTCAGGTTTCCGGAGATGTGGCTGTGTCGGCGGATGTCAAGGATGAGTCTTGCTGAGGTGTTCTGGATCCGCTGGAGTTTCTTCAAGAGTTTGGCAGTGGTTCCGGCGTAGAGGGAGTTGCCGTAGTCCAGTCGGCTGGTGACGAGGGCCTGGATGACCGTCTTCCTGGTCTCGGTGGGGATCCACCAGAAGATCTTACGTAGCATGCGCAGGATGTTGAAGCACGACGAGGAGACGGCGTTGATTTGTCTGGTCATGGAGAGGGAGGATTCCAGGATGAAGCCCAGGTTGCGTGCGTGGTCTGTTGGTTTGGGTGCGCTGCCCAGGGCGGGGGGCCACCAGGAGTCGTCCCAGGCGGAGGGTGAGGATCCCAGGATGAGAACTTCCGTCTTGTCTAAGTTCAGTTTCAGGCGGCTGTCCATCATCCACTTGGCTACATCTGTCATCCCTTCGTGTAGGTTGGCTCTGGCGGTAGCGGGGTCGTTGGTGAGGGAGAGGATCAGCTGGGTGTCGTCGGCGTAGGAGATGATGTTGAGGTTGTGTTGGCGTGCGATGGCCGCAATGGGGCTCATGTAGACATTGAAGAGGGTGGGGCTGAGCGAGGAGCCTTGAGGGACGCCACAGATGACTTCGGTGGCTTCTGATCTGAACGGGGGGAGGCAGACTCTCTGTGTCCTTCCGGCGAGGAAGGAGATGATCCATTCTAATGCCTTTTCCTGGATTCCGGCGTTGCTAAGGCGCTGCACTAGGGTGCGGTGGCAGACAGTGTCGAATGCCGCGGAGAGGTCTAGGAGGATGAGGGCCGCTGTTTCTCCGTTGTCGAGCAGGGCTCGGATGTCGTCGGTGGCTGCGATGAGGGCGGTCTCGGTGCTGTGGTTGGCCCGGAAGCCAGACTGCGAGGGGTCGAGGGAGCCGTTCGTCTCGAGAAAGGCGGTCAGCTGCTTGTTGACGGTCTTCTCGATGACTTTGGCCGGAAACGGGAGGAGCGAGATGGGGCGGTAGTTTTTGAGTTCGGTGGGGTCCGCTGATGGTTTCTTCAGTAGAGCGCTGAGTTCGGCATGCTTCCAGCTCTCCGGGAAGGTAGCGGTGTCGAAGGAGGTGTTGATGATGTCCCGCAGATGGGGTGCGATGACAGCGTCGGCCTTGTTGAAGACGTGGTGAGGGCAGGGGTCGGTTGGAGATCCCGAGTGGATGGAGTTCATCGTGCGGCTGGTGTCTTCGGCGCTGATCGGGGTCCAGGTTCGAAGGGTGGTGGTGGGGGGCGTTGGTGCGGTTGTGGGGTGCGTCGGTTGTGTGCTGAAGCTGTTGTGTATGTCTGCGATCTTGTTGTGGAAGTAGGAGGCGAGGGAGTTGCAGAGGTCTTGTGATGGGGTGATGTCGTTGTTTCCGGCGTTGGGGTTGGAGAGCTCTTTAACGATGTTGAAGAGTTCCTTGCTGTTGTGTGCGTTGTTGTCCAGTCGTTCCTTGAATGCAGTTTTCTTGGTGGCGTGGATCAGTTGGTGGTGTTTTCGGGTGGCGAGCTTGAGGGTGGTCATGTTGTCTGGTGTAGGGTCTCTGCGCCAGGCTTTCTCGAGGGCTTGGCAGTTCTTCTTGGAGCTCTTGAGTTCGTCGGTGAACCATGGGGCTTTCTTGCTGCCGGGTCTGCTAGGCGGGGTCCTCATAGGGGCGAGGTCGTCTGCGCAGTTGCTGAGCCACTTCGTGAGGTTGTTGGCGGCCTGGCTGGGGTTTGCTGAGCTGGTGGGAAGGTTCTGGCTCAGGGATGCGGCGAGCTGGTCGGCTGTGATCTTGTTCCAGCTTCTGCGTGCAACCTGTTGCTGGTGGTTGATCGTGGTCCTTCTGAAGCTGAAGTGGACGCAGCTGTGGTCCGTCCAGTGTAGTCCGGTGGCGTGGCTGAAGGCGATGTCCTTGCTGGATGAGAAGACGGGGTCGAGTGTGTGTCCGGCGTAGTGGGTGGGGGTGGTCACCAGCTGCTTGAGACCGAGGTTGGTGAGGTTGTCCAGCAGGGTGGTGGTGTTGCGGCCGTTGTTGTTCTCCAGGTGGAAGTTGAGGTCCCCGAGGAGGATGTAGTCGGCGGAGGGGAGGGCGTGCGGGCTGATGAAGTCGGCGATGTCTTCGCTGAATTGTGTGCATGGTCCCGGGGGTCTGTAGATGAGGGTGCCTCTGAGTGTGGTCTTGGGGTCGGTGTGGATCTGGAAGTGCAGGTGTTCGGCGGTTGTGAGGGTGTCGTCGGTGTTGGTTGTGATGCGGATGGTGTTCCTGTGGATGATGGCGATGCCTCCTCCCGTCTGGTTGCCGCGGTCCCTCCGGGTGATCTTGTATCCGTCCGGGATGGCGATGGCGATGTCGGGCGCTGAGGAGGCGTTCATCCAGGTTTCCGTGAGGAAGGCGACGTCTGGAGATGTGGTGTCGAGGAGGTTCCAGAGTTCGATGGCGTGTCTGTGGACGGAGCGGGTGTTGAGCAGGATGCACTTCAGGTGGTTGCTGCTGGTGCTCGGCATGGTGGGTGCTGGTGTAGTGCCGGTCCGGATGCAGGTGAACTTGCAGGAGTGGCAGCTGAAGGGTCCGTGGGTGCGTCTCGGGGTGGCTCGGTAGCATCCCGGGATTCGGCCGGCGTTGAGTGCGTTGAGTTCGGTGGAGTCGTAGGTCCGGCGGGTGGGCTGGTGTCTGCGGGGGCCAGGGGTTCAGGCGCTGGGCGCAGTCCAGGCGCGGACGGGCGCAGACGGGCTTACCTTTGGCGTGCCTTCGGCGCACAATCGGCGCGTCCGCTGCGCGTGACCGCTGCGTGTCCTCGCGGTCGCCATTTATGGCGAAGTGTGAGGGAGGGAGGAGCAGCTGGGAGGCGGGAGCGGGGAGGGCACAGAAGAAAAAGGGGGCGTGGCCGCGATCAAGGCGGCGGGAAGCGGGGCGGGCAGAGAAAACAAAACGGCACTGGGGATACAAAATGCAGCGTGGACAACAGGACTTGCAGAAAAAGATTAAGACAGCACAGAATGGAGACAAACTGGTGGAAAAAACGTCACAAAGGGGGAGAGAAACAGACCAGCAGGGTTAAATGGCACAATACAGAGAAAAGATTAAAACAGCGCAGATTGGACACAACTGGTGAAAAAAACGTCACAAAGGGGGAGAAAACAGACCAGCAGGGTTAGATGGCACAGTACAGAGATAGCACACGCAGATCCGGCGAGGGCCGGGATCAGCGAGGCGGGCTCTGCGAGCAGCAGTGGTGCGAGGAGCACACGCAGCAGCTGGTGGTCGTGCGGCGCGGGGTTGTCCTGGGACAGGTCATGTGCCACAGGACGCTCCCTCGCTGATACTAGGGAGGACTTTAATCTGGCGTGGGATCCTAAGATAGATCGTAGCCAAGCCTCCTCGCATGGGACGGGGGCCATGTCATCGGCCCTCAAGAGACAAATAGCTTACCTTGGTTTGCTAGACTCCTGGCGCTACCATTCTCCTGCTGCGCGTGATTTTTCGTATTATTCACACGTTCATCGTTCGAACTCGCGAATTGACTATATTTTTATCTCCCACGCTCTGATTAGAGAAACACTTTCAGGCGCCATGTCCGCCATCTCGCTCTCTAATCATGCTCATGTTGAATTGCTCTTGCAGGATCCGGCTGCCTGTCCCTCCCGTGCTCCGCAATGGCATCTGCCGCCGCACATTCTGCGGGACCCAGTAGATGTAGAAAGCATATGGACGGCCATTGATTCTTATTTCGCGACCAACGACATTCCCGAAATGCCATTCCCAGTAGTGTGGGATGCCTTTAAGGCTACGGTCCGCGGCCACATTACCTCCTTGGCAATTGCAAGGGCACGTGAGGCCCGCCTCATGGAAGATAACTTTTCCAAGGATAGTAAAGACCTAGAAAGACAAGACCAGGAATGCCCCACACTAGAGTGTAAGCGCCGCCTTTCAAATCTTAGGTGACAACTCCACTCCCTCCGCACCAACAAGGCTGAGAGAACCTTGCTAGTGTTAAAACAACGTTTTTTTGAAGGGGGGACAAAGAGGGTAGATTGCTGGTGAAACGCCTGCGAGCACGCGTCGCGAAGTACCACATGGCAAACATCAAGCTCCCTGATGGAGAGAGGGTTACTACGGAAAGGGCCAAGCGCAAAGCTTTCCGGGCCAGTTACTCAGCCCTATACATGGCAGAAGAGCCATCCCAGGACCAGATCAACCCCGTCCTAGACCAATGTCCCTGGACCCCACTTCACCCCCATCACGCCAAACAGCTGGAAGAGCCTCTCACGGCAGAGGAGCTGGTGGCAGCACTAAAAGACCTCTCTCTTGGGAAGTCGCCGTGCCCGAATGGCCTTCCGTTGGCCTTCTACCGCTTGTTCCTCACACAACTCCAGCCCTATCTCCTGCGGCTATTTAACTCTTTCTCCATGGGCATGGCAGAAATAGCCCTTATTCCCAAACCAGGAAAATATCCCACGTTATGCGCATCTTTCTGCCCCATAGCTCTTCTAAACACGGATCTCAAATTATATACCAAAATGCTGGCCAAGCGCCTATACCCCAATCAATCAATCAATCAATCAACAAAGAGTATTTGTAAAGCGCGCTACTCACCCGCTAGGGTCTCAAGGCGCTGGGGGCGGGGGGCCTGCTACTGCTCGAAAAGCCAGGTCTTGAGTTGCTTCCTGAAGGAGAGATGGTCCTGGGTGAGTCGTAGGTGGGTGGGGAGGGTGTTCCAGGTCTTGGCCGCCAGGTAGGTGAAGGATCTTCCTCCGGTGGTGGTTCTGCGGATCCGTGGGACGGTGGCGAGGGCGAGGCTGGCGGAGTGGAGCTGGCGGGTTGGCGTGTAGAACGTGAGGCGGTTGTTGAGGTATTCGGGGCCCAAGTCGTGGAGAGCCTTGTGTGTGTGGGTGAGGAGCCTGAACGTGATCCTCTTGCTGACGGGGAGCCATTGCAGGTCCCTCAGGGGGGCGGAGATTTGGCTGTGTCGGGAGATGTCCAAGACAAGTCGTGCTGAGGCGTTCTGGATGCGCTGGAGTCTTTTCTGTAGTTTGGCGGTGGTCCCAGCATAGAGGGCGTTCCCGTAGTCCAGACGGCTGGTGAGGAGGGCCTGGGTGACCGTTTTCCTGGTTCCAGTGGGGATCCAGCGGAAGATCTTACGGAGCATGCGGAGTGTGTTGAAGCAGGAGGAGGTAATGGCGTTAACTTGCCTGGCCATCGTGAGGGAGGATTCAAGGATGAAGCCCAGGTTGCGTGCGTGGTCCGTGGGCTTGGGTGGGGGGCCCAGAGCAGGGGGTCGCCAGGAGTCGTCCCAGGCGGAGATGGATGGGCCGAGGATGAGGACTTCCGTCTTGTCTGAGTTCAGTTTCAGGCGGCTGAGCTTCATCCAGTCTGCGATGTCTTTCATTCCGTCCTGGAAGCTGGCTCTGTCAGAGGTGGGGTCGTTGGTGAGGTAGAGGATCAGTTGGGTATCGTCGGCGTAGGAGATGATGTTGAGGTTGTGCTTGCGTGCGATGGCTGCGCGGGGGCTCATGTAGACGTTGAAGAGGGTGGGGCTGAGCGAGGAGCCTTGAGGTACGCCGCAGATGATCTTGGTGGCTTCTGCGAGGAAGGGCGGGAGACGGACTCTTTGGGTTCTGTCGGAGAGGAAGGAGGTGATCCATTCCAGGGCCATTCCTTGGATCCGGCGTGGCGGAGGCGGGTTGTCAGGGTGCGGTAGCAGACCGTGTCGAACGCAGCTGAAAGGTCGAGCAGGATGAGGGTGGCTGTTTCTCCGTTGTCCAGCAGGGTCTGGATGTCGTCGGTGGCTGCGCTGAGGGCGGTCTCGGTGCTGTGGTTCGCTCGGAATCCGGACTGCGATGGGTTGAGGGAGCCGTTCGTCTCCAGGAAGGCTATCAGCTGTTTGTTGGCGGTTTTCTCGATTACTTTTGCAGGGAAGGGGAGGAGCGAGATGGGGCGGAAGTTCTTGAGGTCTGAGGGGTCTGCGGTGGGTTTCTTCAGGAGGGCGCTGATCTCTGCGTGCTTCCAGCTCTCCGGGAAGGTGGCGGATATGAAGGAGTTGTTGATGATATCCCGAAGTTTGGGTGCGAGGATGGAGTCGGCTTTGTTGAAGATGTGGTGTGGGTAGGGATCGGCTGGGGAGCCCGAGTGGATGGTGTTCATCGTGTGGGTGGTATCTTCCGTGCTGACCTGAGTCCAGGCGCACAGGGTGGTTGTGGGGGGTGTAGGTTCGGTGGTGGGGTACGAGTTCTGAGCACCGAAGCTGTCGTGTATGTCGACGATCTTACGGTGAAAAAAGGTGGCCAGAGAGTTGCAGAGGTCTTGAGAAGGCGTGATGTCGTTGTTGCTGGCGTTGGGGTTGGAGAGCTCTTTCACGACGTTGAAGAGTTCCTTGCTGTTGTGGGTGTTGTTGTCCAGTCGTTCTCTGAAGGATGACCTTTTGGTGGTGCGGATCAGCTGGTGGTGTTTGTGGGTGGCGTTCTTGAGGGCTGTCATGTTATCCGTTGACTGGTTGTGGCGCCAGGCTTTCTCGAGGTCACGGCAGGATTTCTTGGAGTCTTTGAGATCGTTGGTGAACCACGCGGCTTTCTTGCTGTTGAGGTTGCCTGGCCTGATAGACCCGGATCAGTTTGGCTTCATCCGGAACCGGCAAGGGGCAGACAATGTATGTAGAATTGCTCATCTTGTGGGGAAATCACACTACTAGAGCATACCGGCGTGCCTTTTGTCGCTAGACGCGGAGAAGGCGTTTGACCGGGTTGACTGGTCTTTTCTCCGGGCAGTGTTACAGAAAATCGGACTGGGGCGGAACATGATAGCTAGGATCATGGCCCCCTATCTCTCCCCGCAGGCCCGGGTATGGGTCAATGGACCTCTCACGGACCCTATCTCTATTCACAGGGGCACGAGACAGGGTTGCCCCCGTCCCCGCTGTTGTTTGCACTTGTGGTAGAGCCCCTGGCCGTGATGATTAGGCAGGTTGCGGACATACATGGCCTCACTCTCGGGGGTCGGCAGAATAAAGTGGCGCTCTTTGCTGACCTCATTCTCACACTGTCTCGCCCACACATATCCCTTCTGGCGCTCCACTCCTTGCTGCAGTCCTTTGAGTTGGCCTCAGGTCTAAAAATTAACTATGGGAAATCTTGGGCCCTGAATCTTACAATCCCTGAAGAGGAGATACCTGCCTTGCAGGCACTCTCCCCTTATCAGTGGGCCACCAACCACATCCAATATTTAGGGCTCCAGCTAACTCCTTCTCTCGACACGTGGACCCAAACAAATTGGCGGGAGTGCAGGAAGGCCGTTCTGGGGATCTGGGGGGTTGGAAATCTCTGACCCTTTCCTGGCTGGGCCGCCTCCACGCTATAAAAATATCGATACTCCCAAAACTACTGTATTTATTCCATTGCCTTCCTACCCCCATTTCGCAACACCAGATCCTGAGCCTTCAAGGCAACAATTCTCTCACAAAATCCTCATGCTCCCACGGGACAGAGAAGGACTTGCATGCCACAACCTTCTGGAGTACTATTGGGCCTCCCACCTTCGAGTCGTTTCTGAATGGACAACAACTGAGAGTGAAAAGATCTGGTTCCATATGGACAGGGTGGTAACCGGTCGACCCATCTGGGACCTCTCCTGGCTCCATCGGACCGCGCGCTCTCACATCGCTTACATTGCCGTACCCACAAAGACGGTGCTGGATATATGGGACAAAGTGGCCATACGCAAGGGTCTCACAAGCTTTCCCTCCCCCCACACTCCTATTGCAGGTATCCCACTATTTCCTCTGGTCTGCCACCCGAAGGCCTTTTCGAAATGGTTGACGGGTGGATGCAGAACGATCGGCGACCTGTACAATGGGGGTACGCTCAAGACGTTTGCCCAATGCAGGGAGGAGTTCTACCTTCCAGTAGGTGCTGGGATTCAGTATGCACAACTGCGCCATTGGTTATCCTCGCCCGAGATGCAGCAGGCGGCCACTAGACCGTTCACTCCCTTTGAGCAACTGGTTCGCTCCTTTGATGAGTCAAAGGGCCTTATCTCCCGGACGTACCAGATATTACAGCACCCCCCGCTGGTGACCGTCTATCCATATCAGCGCCAATGGCAATCGTTGTCCCCACTGAAATTACGCAAGCGCAGTGGAGTCGCCTGCGTCGGGACATACCAAAGGTCTATTGCAGTATATCGCAGCGAGAAACAGCGTATAAGATCATGAAGCAGTGGTACTACACGCCCTCTTATTGCACAGGATGTTCCCCACATCCTCCCCAATGTGCTGGAGATGCTCAAACACTTCTGGGGACTTCATTCACATTTGGTGGGTGTGTCCTCTACTGACCCTGTTCTGGAAGGAAGTTCTCAGTCATATCAAGGAGGTGCTGGGATTTCCCCTGCCTGAATCCATAGCCACAATCCTTTTAGGCCTTAAGCCCGAGACCTTAAAAGCTCTTACCCGTAGTGACTGGCACATAGCTCTTCATATGCTTGGAGCCTCTAAGCAACTCATAGCAGTATATTGGAAGAAAACGGAGGCACCCCCAATTGCTGCCTGGTTTGTGTGTCACTGGCATGTAGTGACTATGGAACTGTTCACAGCGCAATTGCAGACCCGAGGCACCCGCTTCACCACAATATGGAGCCCATTAGTTACATATCTCTATAAAGTAGAACATGCACGTCTCCTACCCCCGAAACTCCGGGCCCTACGCTTATTTGAGGGTGCTGTAATCCTGACCTACCCAAACAGACTGCACACACAGGCATAATGGCCCTGCTTACAGCCCCACACGACACGTGTACTGACCCCTGGACTGTCTAGTATACATCGCTGGATTCCCTTGCTCTCTCCCCCGCTCGCCACACACACTCCAACATTGTCGCTTCAACATGGCCCCCTGACCCAGAGGCCCTGCTCACCCCTCCTCTTCTTAGCCCTCTGTTGCCACCTGTTTGTCTACTCTACACTACCTTCTTTCCATAGGCTCCTCACCTACACTTTCTGTCTCTTTCTCTTTTATGGTATTGTCTCTGTTCATGGAGGATCTTGAATCGCACCCACGATTATATGCCACTATTACGTTCTGAATACCACGCGGCCATCCCAACAAAGGTTGTAGGCGACATGCTGTGTTTAAACTGTTCAGTTAAAGCCTCCTCGAAGCCCCTCGCGGCTCTTTGAATTGCGCGGCCGGCCCTGCGGAGGGTTGTGGGCCTAGCGCTGTGTGTACCTAGATCCTCTCTTTGTTCTTTATATAAAAATAAAAACAGACTTAAACAAAAAAATAATGACTTGAATATTGGCTGTGCTTTCTGCCACAGGCTAGGACCTTATAGCACTATAAACAGGGCCACTGGAATTATGCGGCGACAGAAGGCCAAATTATGCAGCCGGGTTGACTAAATTCTGCAGCAAGCAAAGGCGAATTATGCTGCATAATGCTGCATATTTTGTGATAGCATTACTGCATTATTTTGCAATTTCTGCACTTG
This sequence comes from Lissotriton helveticus, assembly GCF_964261635.1. NCBI lineage: Eukaryota > Metazoa > Chordata > Amphibia > Caudata > Salamandridae > Lissotriton > Lissotriton helveticus. The sequence goes on from NC_136068.1 coordinate 1,942,392,233, forward strand.
TTAACACAAGGCTTTTATTGCCCCTCATAAGTGCCACATTAACACCGACATATAGCAATAAGCAACAGAAAGGTGACCAGTCAACCTTTAGAAAGGGCCTTCCACTGTGAGGTAACGTGTTGCTGCATTTTTAGTAACTTTTGAACCATTGAGCTTGAAACAAGGTTTTTTTAAAATCTGAAAATCATGCAGCAGATCATGGATTATGTGAGAAATGAGGGAAATCCATACCTATGCACAAAAGGCCAAAACCGCACAGTTGCTTAATTCCAGTGACCCTGACTATAAATACAAAGGTCACTGTTCCTCTGCACCAACTAAGGTTCAATTATGTGTTGCTCTGCCTTAACACACACAGACATCTGCAGTGATGGCAGTCGCTAACTGAGGTTTCATAACCTAAAAGAGTGCATTGATCACCAGTTAGTTTAACTTGCATTTAATATCCAGCTAAGCTGTTATTGAAATATTTCATACACACTTGCATGACTGTGAAAACACAAAACACTTAGGCTTTTTATTTTTTTTAGCAACCTCTTTGACCCTGCCAGCACACCAGGGGCGCAACCGGACCCAAACTTCGAAGGGGCTAACACTCCCAGACAGGGCTGGCCCTAGCACTGCAGCAATTTTTTTGGGGCACCTCCTCCCCCATTTCTTCCTTCTCCATGAATTTCCTCACTACCACTCACCAACAATGCACCTCATCTCTCTATAGCACCTTTCAGACAAACATTTAATTTGTTATAGCGCTACGCATAGTTTACTCACACTCAGTTCTGTGATCTGCATGGTACACGTTCTTTGTAGCATGCACATTAAACCTCTGCACTGTGTGGGTGGCAGGAGTGCCCATGTGAGTGCACAGTGATCGATGCAACAGTGTGAGAGTAGGGTAAGAGGAGTGACTGCAGTGTGAGTGAAGTGACCATATGATTTTAAGTGCGGATGTAAGTGCAGAGTGGGATGAATGAATGCATGATTAGTGATCGGCTTGTTTGAGTGAGATTGCAGATTGAGCAGTGAGGGGGAATGGTGAATGAAGTGTCAAATGAGTACAGGGTAAGTAGTGTGCTCTTGTGACTGCAGGGTGACTTACAGGGTGAACAGCACAAGTTCATTGTGAGTGCAGAGTGATCACTGTGAGTGCAGGGCGAGAGTGAAGGGTAAGAATGAGGAGTGAGTTGTCTGAATGCAGGTTGCATTCCCAGACACTTGAAGTAACTCAGCATGTTATTGACCGCAGTGTAGGGTTTCAGATATAAGTTAAACTACAGCTATTATGACATTAATCAGTGATTGAGGGTAGAAGAAATAAATATTGTGCTGATACTGCAACAAACTTCCAGTCTTAGGTTAGGGTTGCAAGCTCATTATTTCGATGTTGCAGATGGTACAAAAATAAACAGTCACCTAAAGACATATTTTCAGCACTTATCTGTGCGTACTTGGAACAGCAAATATAAATAGAAAGCACTTTTAATTGTGTTCTAGAGCAGCCTGAATGATTCATGACTGATAATTAAAGGGAACAAAGACAGAAAAGTTACATTACAAATGAATACATACTTTATTTATAACTCTATTTAGTGTCAAGACAAGGTCTTTGCAGACTATTTAAACCAAACGTGGCTGGCACTTTTCTTTTGGTAACCCTACGTTAAATTCCTTTACATGAAATGCATTCTCACATTAGTAAATGTAAAATACAAATGTAAGGAATAGGCAGAGTGGGGGCCCAGGGGCTACTGGAACCAGAAAAAAAACTAAGCTCTGGTAACCAATTTACAACGGCATGTAAATATGCAAATGGTCTTTAAATACCTGTGAAAAACTCGGGCGTGCCAGAGATAAGACTCCAGACACTGCCAGCCGAGCACACAGCAGCACACTCATCGGCCTCCGGCCCCACGGCACTCTGATCTCACTTCAAGGGCTTTGGAGTAAATGACGAGAGCCTGGAAATACAGCAAATAAACATCGCCGCTCTTCCAGGCCATATTCATTTACATGTACTTGCAGAGCAATTTGCGCCCCCCTGGGAACCCATCCACACCACCACAGTTTGAAGACCTCTGCCCTATATAATCTGCTAAAAACGAGTACAGAATTTGTATGGGATGAGAGTTGTCAATTGGCCTTTCTCAAAATCAAATCTGCCATAATAAACGCCCCATCACTGGGAAGATTTGATCCTATCAAACCGAACTATTTAACCACAGATGCCAGCAACAAAGGGTTAGGGGCAAGGCTTACACAGCAGGAAAATGATGCTGAACACATAATTGTGTTTGCTTCTAGGGTCCTCAAAGGTGCAGAGCATAGGTATTCGGTTGCAGAAAAGGAAGCATTAGCCGGCTACTGGGAGGTCAAGCATTTATACTAAAATCAGATCATACACCACTTGCTCATGCTTTCATCACTAAGGGGTCAGAAAGGACCACACCTAGAATCTCTTGGTGGGTGCTGGGTCTGGAAGGGTGCAATTTTAAGATACAGTATCTACCAGGACCCAAGAATAGTGTAGCTGACTATCTTTCGAGGTATCCCCTTGATGATCAGCGCATTGAGGGAGAAGACGTTCCGGAAGATACTGTCCTAGAAATAACCTGATCTAGTGTAGGACATGACGAGTAAGAACAAAGTATGAAAGATGATGAAGAATTAAACACACTATGTCACTAAATTCATAAAGGACGGCCTATTCAAAAGAACAAATTACCGGACCACATTTGTAAATATTGGGAAGCGTAGAATGGAATTTAGTGAAACAGAAAAAAAGTATTCATAGAGGACACAAAATTGTACCTCCCTGTACCATGAGAGAGAAGATAATACTATTGGCCTATGAAGGACATTTGGGGGGCAGCCTTACAAAGAACAAAATTAGAATTGATTATTGGTGGCCCCAAATAGATTCTAGAGTAGAAAAACTAGTGAAAAATTGCAGCAACTGTGCCATAATGAAAAGGTTTTAAGTACACGCAAACCTCTGCTCTCTCCTGTGAAAGTCCCAACAAACTGTGGTCTCAGTTAGCCCCAGATATCATTGGTTCCCTGAACTGCAAACCACTCAAAGAGCGGTTCATTTTAGTATTAACGGACTACCGTACATGTTGGGTTGTAACTAAGTGTGTATATCAAATTACCACAGATGTACTAAGAAAGTTTTTGAAAGATGTTTTTTTAAGGGACCCCAGATGTTCTGATCACAAATAATGGTGTCCAATTCACCTCACACCAAATGCAAGAATTCTTAGAGAAGCTAGCCATACAACACAAGAAAACAGCCCTCTACTGCCCCAGATCAAATGGCATGGTAGAACAAATGAACCGCATGATAAAAAAAAGTATTCAAAGAGCAGAAATAAATCACGTTCCCATTGCCAATGAGCTCCAAGAAACCATATAGGCAAACCGTACAACCCCCAACACTATCACTGGTGTGTCACCTTTTGCTTCCCTTAAGGGTAGACAACCTAAAACCAAACTATCTGCTAATTTTTTTTTTAAAAGAAAAAGGACAATTTTCAATCTCCAGAGAGCATGTGAAGGACAGAATGCATAGTCATCAGAATAAATATAAAAAGAGATACGATGAAAAACACTGTACTATGAATGACACCTTTAAGGAAGTGGATTGGGTGAAAATCAGACTGCCAGAAAACAAAAAAAGGGGGGTAGTCATTTCTCCAGACCAATGAAAATAAAGTGGGAAGGAAGAAATGTAGTCACATTAGAAAACGACAGACTTTGGTATAGACAAACTCTCCAAATTCAAGAATATGAGGCACTGCCCCATCTCAATCCCACTCACGCCTAAACAAGATAACATAAAGTACATGTGTAGTATAGTGATAGTTTGCAGAAGACATTGTGACGCGAAGGGTTAATAGTTTGAACAGTGTAGATGAGCGGTAATACATGCAGAAAAAAGGTTCACACTGTCGCATCTAAGCTTGTTTTTCAGCATTCCGCAGACATGAGTGTCTGCAGCTGGTGGGATAAGAAGGTACGGGAAGCGGGAAGTGTGGGAGAGAGTCAGCCGGAGGATATGTTGTCCCTGAGAGGAGTTCAGAAAAAAGCCAGGAGCGTTAGGGCAACCAAAGGATACATTCTGATAACCAAGCTAGAAATTGCAAGAAAAGAACAGAATATGACTTAAGCCAAGCTTCAGGATATTTAAAGACAGCGACGCATGCAAAGGAGCTGAAGCTCGTGGATGGGGTTACGCAAAGTGCCATCGCCCGTAGCTGCCTCCTCGGCTGTGCTGTTCCTTAGCTGTGACGCTCGAGAGTGAGAGGGACTAGAGAGGAAGGAAAAGGGCTTCCCGGCAGGATGTATGACGTTACAACGCATACTTTTACCACGCATACCTTTACAACGCGGTATTTACAACGAATACCGTTACAACGCATAGCGCTTTGGGGTGCTGGATAGTGGTAAGTATAATTTTCTATTCCAACTCCAGTCCCTGTGGACACTAGGGAAGGTGTTGGATAGAAATTTAAACTTATTCCCTATCCTAGAGCGCCCCCCAGCGCAATGCGTGGTAATGCCTGCGTTGTAATGGTAGTGCGTTGTAAAATTTTTGTTGTAAACGTTACATACCTTTCCAGCACTATGGATGAGTTAAGTTCCACCTAGGGATGATGGGCCTTTATTTCACTGCTTTAAGCTATTAATTAAGACACCAGGTTCATATTTGTATGCAAATGTATTGTGCTTTATTTTGATTCTTTTGTCTATAAGACTGTTTTGAAAATTCCAATGTAATGTAATATCCATTGTGCATTTCATAGCCAGTTGATTAATGCTGATTTGCAAGTCAAGAACAAGGCAATGGTATTTCAACTGTTACATGGCTTTCAATTAGGTATTTAACACTGAGCAGCTAAGCTCCCATTATGTTATTTCAGTGAACATTATTCTTGTGTATATGATCATAGTTTCTTTTAGTGAACCTGACCATTTGATTGTTATTATAAAAATGTATCAAATTACCTTGCTTTAATTCTAATCCATATATTTACTTTACTATTTCATTAAAGCTGATTTGTATACACTATTGATCTATTTCACCTCATTGAGTGTCCTTATTGACTTATATTCGAATATTTGGATTGAGTGACAGCTGTAAGTCCACTACAGTACAATAGCCAAGAGACACATAAAATAAAAAGAATAAGACATACAGCTGTTTGGCACAAAGACTTCAAAATGTATTAATTCCTTCCACATTCTATGTATATACTATGTAATATTGTTATTTATTTCGTCTTATAAGATATTTGTTTGTTTTTTCTCCTTTCAGGCTAGGGGTCTACAGTATCCCTCTCAAAGTATCTTAGAATATTGTTTTTTATCGTTTTTGATTGTTGTCTATCAACTTTTGTATTGATAAGGAGATGTGTTGTAATTCACCTGCATTCAGGTGTGAATTGTTCCACTTTCTTTCCTCCCGTTATTCTCCCTGTCACTATTCCGCCCCCTTCCCAACCCTATGGAATCTTCCTGTAGTGAAGGACACTGAACGAAGCTTCCGTGTGGTTGACAGTTGCTCTGACTGAAGAGTTAATGGTGATATGTTTATGCATTAAACTCATTCTGCTGCTGAACTTTCATGACTTATTACAACAGGTCTCAAGATGCTTGTTTCCGGTCCAGGGAGGACCTGGCTTGGCAGTTCGGGCTGGACGGTTCCCAAGAGGCACAGGGTCAAGACTGATTTGCTTATGGCCGGGTCTGAACTGGGGTGGCGAAGTGAGCTTAAGAACGATGATGGATTCAACCCAGATCTGTGACTGAGGGTGAGTATCTGAAAAGTTTCTGCGCTCCGTCCATCATCTCTTTGTGTTTGCACCAGCGATGTCATTTAACAGATAATGAGTGTTGTAATAGGTGAGGTCATAAGCAGTGCATTGTGGGGACTCACAATATAGTTAGACCAGTGAAGTAACTGGCGAATTTCGGAGTTTTATTTTAGTTTTTTAAGCATTATTTTTTATATTGGTACAAGGCCTCACTATTACATCACTTTGTCTTATATGTATATACATGCACACACACCCCTTTCATGATCCCTATAAATAGCAAACACACACAGTTCTTCATATTTTATATTTTACAACAATCAGTAGTTTATTATGCATTATCTGTGCATAAACTTTATGCATCAGAATTATAGTAATTATTAAGGTATTAGCAGTCATAATATGCAGCAGTCCAACGGTCAGCAACCAAACATCTCTACAGAAACTAAAAGCAGTAACATATCTCACAGAAATCAAATAAAGATGCAAAAGAAATGGAAAAGTACACACAGTGTGTTACTTTTGCTATATTGTGTGCGAGTCTGCCAGCAATGCAGTGGGGGCTTCATGGTTACTATACATACAGAAAGCAGACAGGGGTGTTGTAAACTTAACAGAGGCCTCTAGACCTGGTAAGAAAAGCTAAATGCCAGGAGATAACACATGGATTCTACTTTGAAAAGAGATCAGACAAGATAGCATGTTTTGTAAGTTTGATTAAAGAACCATTACATGAAAACTGCCACTAAGCATCAGAGCTCATTACGGAGGTCATTGAACACTGTGAAACTAAATGAACAAGACACATCAGTGACATCTCAAACCCTGCAAGAGAACGGATATCCATTCGAAGGTTAAAGGTGGAAGCGATCCAAGTCAGATGCCCTTTATTATCAAGACATAGGACTGGATTTAAATCTTGGCGGGAACCTTATGGGATTTATATTTTGGTGGACGGGATATCTGTCACCTTTGTGACGAAGTAACCCGTCCCTAAGACCTAAATCAGGACCATTGCTTGATCAGTTCAAACATTTACTAAACTGATCTAAAGAACGACATACATGTTATATATTTACAATGTGGTACCGCACTGCATTACAATGTATTGGTCCACATTGTTCATACTTACAGGGATGAACTTGGTTAATGGATTAAGACATTCCAAATGTTGCCTTCCTCATTAAAATATCTTTTAGGTTTCATACTATTATTTATATACGTTGTTGTGAGTTCTACTATTCTATTTCATAAAAGCTTGTTTTGTGGTAAGTTTGACAAATAAACTCTTTTTGTTACTTAATTATTTTGTTAATAAATAATTATAGCCTCAAAAGAGAACAGAGTATGGCAAATCACATAAGTTTGAAGCTATTAGTAGAGAGGATGCCATAACTAGGTGTCCTGTTTCGCTCCTTCCAGACACCTTCATGCGCGGTTGCCGGTGGAAGAGGCAAAGTGGCTGCAAGGGGCTTTTGGAGTCAGTGGCTCCACCTGCCTATCACATGGTACGGTCTAGAAATGCTGAAATATGAAAGGCTTTCCCCAAGAATGTTGACATTATTAATCACCTCTTAATTTCCACCACTCAAATCGAGTAGTTTAATTGTAGATGAATCGAAATGCTTTCTTCTGTCCAATGAGGATTCTCTTTCGAAACGCAAGAGTAATGTAAGGAAAATAATTGTCACATACAACGTAAACTTTCCTAACTTTTGTGAAGGAAAGTTTCAATTCTATTAAGGACACAGAAGCAAGGATTATGCTAAACTTTCTTCCTTTATTTGAGCTCATCAGCCATTAAACCATCATAACCTTACAACTCAGGACTACAGTTCCCATGAATCCATGCCCAGAACTTCCCAATTCACCAATCACATCAGCCTCCACACAAGACCATCTCCAAGGAACAGCACTTTGTCTTTCTTTGTGCGAGAGCCTGACAATAACAGTTTCTCAATGGTGATTTCACTTCTGTTCATCTCCTAGAAAAACAAGTACACAATTACCACAGCGAGCCATGCCATACGATACTGCAAAGCAGTTGCTGCATAAAACATATTAGAAAACCATGTAATAAACTACATGCAATGTCACAACCTGGAGACCATCAAAATTCGATAAGTGTTGAAAATTGGTAAGATATACCCATCCTAACGGAATGCTCATAGGGTACCAGGAAGGGTAAACACCTGTGGTAGCCTCTCAGGCTGTGTAATCCTCGCCTCAGTGTTCGTAATAGAATTGAAACTTCCCTTCATGATAGCTTCAACATTTTACATTCTATGTCAGGACCAGAGGCTCAGATTATGCTCGTTTAACGCTACTGATTACCAATGATGACATACCCATCACTGGCTTAGCGTAAACTCTTTTAAATGCGGATTCAGACAACTAGTTAGATGCCCATAACATATCCTCCAATTGTCCCTCTGTCAAAAAGGCTTTGAAAGCCATGACCCCTCTCACTGTGTGGGCCCCAAACACGGAGGTATCAATGACTGCTCCTGACATTACACATGTAACCCATCCAGCAACGGTGGGAGAAGACACTGCCTTAAATGTTGTTTAGGGAGATCAGCAACTGTCTAGTACTAGCGGGTGTAATATCTTCGGTCGAATCCTTATATGCTCTGATGTGTCAAAGCAGAAACGGTTTCAAAAGGTCTGGGAAGGCCGGTTAATGAACCAACCTAGCATGGGTTTTGGTTGTTTCAGATACCATGTTGAAAATTCTACGGCCCGGACATCTGACAAACGCTTACATGAAACTGAGCATAGACGCATTGCAAGCTTACCTGTTAGTCCTTTCAGAGACAAAAATCTATTGTTTTGCCAGAACTCCAAGAGGGGGAGACCCACACTAACATCCCAGAGTTGTGAATACTTGCGCTCAGGTCTGAACAGCCTAATCTCTCTCAGGAGGTGACAAACTCAGGGATGCTCCCCTACAGGAATCCCATTGGGGGGTTCATACCCCACTGTGATCTCTGACCTGTGTTGACGGTATGATGTCAAATCAACCTGTGACAATTCGGACAGGAAGTTCACCATATGCACTAAACCTTCCCCACAGGATCCAAATCCCGTCCCACACACCAAAAGGACCACCTGTGCCAAGCTAAGCCATACTGTTTATTAGTTGAGTCTGCCTGCGCCTTTCTGATGGGATCAAAGTTGGTTCCGATAGAGCCCCGGTTGTCCCAAACATCTCCTGTAATAACCAAGTAATCAGTTTGAGCGAGCGGTTTACTACTAGCGGGTGTATTTTTTCCTTCACATCCATCAGAATGTTCGAATTCTGGGGAAGTAGGATTGAAGAATTTATAGAACTTCCCAGAGGAACTAGAACCCACACTTGGATCGCCAAACCCCAGTGATACTAGAATTAATGATGCCAAATGTCTCCTGCCGTGCGCTGTCGACCTGGTTATCATAGAGAATGGGGGGAAATGATATACTTTGAGATGACTCCAAACCTGCAAGAAAGCATCCACTGCTAATGCCAGACAACCAGACTCCAACTGAGGAATAGGGGAAGTTGGTGACTGAGATGCGAAATAAAGAGGCCCACTTAACAGGGGTCCCGCTTGCTCTTGACATCTGGAATATGCCCAGGTCCAGTTTCCAAGCACTATAATGCTTCAAGTTTAGCTTCTGTAGTGCCTGAGATCCTGTGGTCCAGGCAGAAGTGCGATAAGTCCCTATCAAGATTCACCAGAACGTTGGACCTTGTGCAGCTGAGGTGGCTGAGTATTGCACCGTTGATAAATTATCCATCTTTAGGAGGATGGAACAGGACACTGTCTCTTGTGAGTGACTGCACTGCAAAGGCACCTGCAAGCAGTTCTAGGCATCTGATGTGCAACACTTGTTCATACTCTGAACAGGGGCCTCTGGTAGTGATAACCATGCAACAAGCCAACCGGCTAAACTAACATGCATCGGATACGATCACCATGTCCAGAACGGAGCCTATGATGATGCTCCCATTCCACACCACAATGTAGTCCATCCACCACTTGAGCTCTGACCTGGCTTCTTTTGATAACTGGACAATGTAAAGGACCAGGAAACATTGCCTTAAAAGAAGTCGCTAGAAGCCCTACTGTCCTGGGCAGATATCTGAGAGATAAGTATTCTTTGTTCAGAGTGAGTTGCAGCTCCTTTCTGATCAACAGAGACTATGAGAAAGTTCAGAAAGCATATTGATTGTGAAAGGGTGAACTGAGATTTCTGTTAATTGATAATGAACCCGAGGTCCAGTAGCAGTGTGTGTGCCATCTGCAAAGGCTCTACGTGAGGGGAGGAGGTCCGGTTTAACAGGAGAATTTCATCCAGGTAGATTATCAGTCTCACTCCCCTGGACCTTATAATCTGCCCACTGGTTTCAAGACCTTGGTGAAGCCCCAAGAAGCGGAAGAGAGACCGAAAGGAAGTGCTAAAAATTCATACAGTTGGCCTGCTCACTTTAATTGAAGGAACTTGTGATGCGGCAGAATTTTTTTAATTGTAAAATAGAGGTCAATAATTGGAATCCAATTATCAGGAAGTAGCCTGTCCCGGAGGAGATGGAGGTTCTCCATCTTGAAGTGGTAGTTAACTACCTACTTGTTGAACTCCCTCAAGTTTATCACCAGACAAAGGCCCTTGTCTTTCGTTTTGACCAAGAAAAGATTGTTGATAAACCCAAGGTTGTAAAGTTGAGGGAACAATGGCTCCTTTGTGTAGTAGGGAATCAACCTCTAGAAAGATTAAGTAGCTGTCTCCTTCCGCCAAACTCCGGGGTTGTACTGTAATTTTGTAAAACTCTAGAAACCTGCTAGTGTTTGTAACACTCAGGTATACCTTGTAATTTGCCTTCATTTGGGAAGAAACATCCCCAGGCACCCTCCCACTTTTGGTTGGGAAAATGGGTATTCCTCACCTGAAGTTCCACGGGGGCATTGGTGGAACCGAAGAGTGTTCCTCGGCCCGGCATCTGCACCTCTGCCTCTAGACCAGAAGAAGCCTCCAAAACGCTTCTGGTTTTGAAACCGGTATAGCCGGATTAATGGAACATTTGGGAGGCTGAGGAATAGGGGAGGCCAGGAGAGCACTCCCTGCCTCTACAAGCCTCACCTGTTTACCAAAACCTATTTTCATAGATTGCTGGGCCTCGTCCAACGAGGAAACGGCGGTAACACATTTACAAAGCTCTTTTACAAAAGGGTCTCCAAAGAGGCTGCCTTTCCCGACTGCACCCGCTTCCAAAATAGCTAGTTCCCCCAGTTTGGGGTCCATTTTGATCAGCAAGGAGCGACGCCTCTCTGTAGACTCTGTCCTTAATGAATATGGCAATAAATTTGGTAACTTACAGCAGCAGCTGAGGAGCAAAGACCCACTGCTTCAACGGCAAGCTCAATACAAAAAATAAAATGATAATACCGTATTTTTTGTATTGAGCTTGCAGTTGAAGCCAGGTTAGGTTAGGGCCGGGCTCCCTGACATCGAGGGAGGACGACTGGTGGCTGTACCTTAAATGAACACGAGAGTGTAGCCGGCCAAATGTCATGCGCACGTTGCATGTTCCCCACAGGCTGCATTGTACAGCCTGGGTGGAGAACATACACAGCCTCCTGGTCCCTCTCCGAGTGCTCAGACCAATCACAACACTGCTGTAAGGCAACGTTGGGATTGGCTAGGGAATTCTGGGAGGCTGTATGCTTCCTGCTGCGGAGAAGAGGATGAAGAAGAGGCGGCGGCCGGCAGTATTCAGTAAATGCTTTAATTTCTTTTTTTTATTCCCCCTCTTTCTTCCCCCATCCACCACCACGCTCGGTAGCCGCCAACACTGGCAACTTAAAGAGGGAGTACTAATGTACTTACAGCCAGGAACGCAGAGGAGACGTGCACCATACGCTCACACACTGCGATTGGATATGGAGATAAGCGGGAAAGAACTCAAGTGTCTCCTTGATGTTGGCGCCGACTAGTGGCGCTGTGTAGCCAGGCTCTGCGAGCTCGCCATTGAAACGTGCCACCTGCAAAGATTGTTAGCTGGACTCCAGAAGCGCAGCGGGTCCAAGTTATAGTGCAGAGGAGCCTAAGGGCAGCTGAGAATACCTGCTGATCTCGCCTGTGGTGAAGGGCATAACACATGGGGAAACCTCGACGAGTCTGCTAGTGGGTCAGTATACAAACGCTAAATTATGGAACAAACCCACACCAGTAAAACGGAATAACATGCCAATAAGAACACATTAGTCACACATAGAACATCAACAAGGAAGAGAACTCATCTGGCTGCTGAGCAGCAGAGAAAGAGAAGTGCTGTTGTTTAAAGGATGCTCTTGTGTGATAGCAGCTGATGTGATTGGTGAATTGGAAAGTTCTGTACTTGGACTCATGGGAACTGTGGTGCTGCATTTTAAGATTGTGATGGTTTAATGGCTGCTGAGATAAAAAAAGGAAGAAAGTTAAACATAATCTGCATCTCCGGTCCTGACATACAATTCTTACTAATGGGTTATTGCCTTAGGGTAATGCTACAGGTTCTATACAGATATGTAGCAACACAACTTGTATCTTGAAGATAATGCTCTCCAATATAGGAATATAAGAATAATTCAACTTTCAGTTTTTCATTATAAACTGGTTCCTAATCTGTGGTCCGAGGACCCCTGGGGGTCTGCGAGCCCTACTGAAGTGGTTCGCAACTGTTTTTACAAAATTAACCTACTTTAAAATTAACAAATTGAAATTAATAAAGTATATCCAAATAAAGAAGCAAATTAGAAAATCTGAAACTCCTTTTTATATAAGATTGTGAATTAAAGTATAATATTGAACTATTTTGTCTAGAATATACTTGTTTTTGCCTTTTTGTGTAATATTTTGAGGAGCAATTATATAAATTGCTTAGACAGGGTGTCCTTGGCTTCCAATAATGACTCGGTGGCGGTCATGGATTCCAGTAAAGATTCAGTGGAGGTCCACAGAAGTCAAGAGGTTAAGAACCGCTGTTCTAGCTCTTTGTTCTTCGTAGCTTTGGTATGCTTTCCATATGTTGTCTTTCATGGGAAGTAAGACATCTTTTCTGACTAAACCCTTTTCCACATTCCGTACACTTGTAACGTTTTTCTACAGAATGTATATCCTCATGTTTCCTAAGATCTCCCTGATGACTGAAGCTTTTTCCACATACAGTGCATTTGTAAGGTTTTTCACCAGTGTGCGTCCTCTCATGCAGAGTAAGAATGAATTTACGGCTAAAGCTTTTGTCACACTCACTGCACTGATAAGGTTTTTCCCCTGTATGTGTTCTTGCATGACTAGTAAGATGGTGCGTACGCCGGAAACATTTGCCACATTCGGTGCATTGATAAGGCTTTTGTCCATTATGACAACGCATGTGGACATAAAGATTTCCTACAATACTAAAGCTTTTTCCACATTCAGCGCACTGATATGGTTTCTCACCTGTATGCGTTCGCACATGTTGGGTTAGAGAAACATGATCACGAAATCTTTTCCCGCATTCACTGCACTGGCATGGTTTCTCATCTGTGTGTATTTTTACATGTTGAACAAGACAGCGTTTGTCAAAAAAGCTTCTCCCGCATTCTGTACAGTGATGTATTTTTTCTCTTCCTGTGTGTATAGTTTTGTGCCTAAGTAGATCCCCTTGTTGACTGTAACTTTTCCCACATTCACAGCATCGAAAGGGTTTTTCACCTGTATGAATTCTACTATGGATGCGGAGTTTAACACTAGAAGTAAATCTTTTGCTACATTCTGAGCACTGATAAGGTTTCTCCCCAGTGTGCGTTCTCTCATGGACAGTAAGATTTCCTTTTCTATTAAAGCTTTTCTTACATTCAGAGCACTGATAAGGTTTCTCACCCGTATGCATTCTTAAATGGACAGTGAGATTCGGCTTCCACCCAAATCCTTTCCCACACTCACTGCAAATATGTAGCTTCTTACCCACATGTGTTCTTCTGTGGACAGCACTGTTTGTACCATGTTTATTGGCCCGATATTGTTTTTCACCTGTGTGTTTTCTTTCATGTCTCCTCAAGTCATTTTTATCATAAAACCGTTCGCCACATTCAGTGCAATAAAAAGGTTTCTCTCCAGTATGGATTCTCTCATGTCTAATAAGAGAAGCCTTTGAGTCGAACCTTTTCTCGCATTCTGTGCACTGATATGGCTTCTCTCCTGTGTGTCTTCTTATGTGAACTTTAAGACCTCCCCTCTGGCAGAACCTTTTCCCACACTCAATGCACTGATGCGGTTTTTCCCCTGTATGTGTTTTCTCATGTTGAGTTAGACTGGCTTTAGCACTGAAACTAATGCTGCATTCGGAGCACGAGTAGGGTTTCTCGCCAGTGTGTGTTCTCTCATGGACAGAAAGCTGTCCCCGCTGACAGAATCTTTTCCCACATTCAGAGCAGTGGTATGGCTTGTAACCTGTATGTGTTCTCTCATGGTAGATCAGGTGGATTTTGTAATTAAACTTTTTGGCACATTCAGAGCACTGGAAGGGCTTGTTATTTGCATGTATTCTTTTGTGGACGATAAGTTGGTGCTTTAAAGTGAACCTTTTGCTACATTCAGAGCACTGAAAGGGCTTGCTACCTATATGTATTCTCTCATGGATGATACATTGGTTTTTTACCATGAACCTTTTCCCACATTCAGAGCACTGGAAGGGCTTGTCACCTGTATGTATTCTCTCATGGACAGTACGTTGGTGCATTAACCGGAACTTTTTCCCACATTCAGAGCACTGGAATGGCTTGTTACCTGTATGTATTCGCTCATGGATGATTAGTTGGTGCCTAAACCTGAACCTTTTGCTACATTCAGAGCACTGATGTGCTTGCTCACTCAGCGGCATCTCTTGTGTATAGTAAGCTCTGTCACCTATGGATGGTAAGCTCTGTTAGCGAAGAATAGTGAGCTCTGGCACCGTATGACAGGGAGCAACCTCTATCTCCTGTGGATACTAGGCTCAGAAACCAGAGGCAATAAGGTTCAATCAGCTGCATATAGTAAGCGCAGTCTTATTTGGACCGTACGTTCTATCTGCTGTGTAGAGTACGCTCACTTGGATGTGGATAGTGAGTTCTGCCAACTGTGGATAGTAAGCTACGTTGGCTGTCGCTACTGAGCTCCACTGACTATGGCTTGGGAGCGCTCCTGCATAAGTGTACTCGCATAATTTCACACTCGAATGCATCTTTCATGTTTAGAAAGAACTATCTGCTGGTTGAGATATTTTACCAATTAACAAACCCAGACTGTGTTCTTTCAATATAAAGTCTAATATGTAATAGAAGGAACAATGTATAGGCCAAAAGAGTCAGAATTCGTAAGACGTGTCTTGCCTCAGGGACGTGGTTCTCTGATGTGACCACTAAATTGATGGGTGACTCAAACCAAGTTCACATTCTGTAAACTTCTGATCCATCAGTTCCTGATTAGGTTCCGAAAACTGGCCTCCAGTGTAGTGTCTGGTGCGCCTTCACATCTTTTTCATTACATTTTTTGCGGTGTTGGCCCTTCCGGTGATTGAACACAGGCGTCACTGTATCAGGTTCTGCTGAAGCTTTAATACCTGTTGGATTAAAATAGTTTCTCCGTTAGCTTTCTGCATGTACAAAAAAACACAAACAACATTAAAGATCTGATCTTGTGCACTATAAAGACACGTGTGCATATGTTGGGAATTAGTTAGAGTCACGTTCCTGACAGGAGCACTGGGGCAGTAGGGGTCTGAAAGTCTGTGAAGTAAAATAACTTGGGAAGTTGAACAATGCCTTTTTGAAGTCGCAAAGGGTCCAATTCGCAGAATCGTGCCGTTAATGATTGTAAAAAAGCATTTGTCTTAACTTCAAATTTAAATTGCAATTCAGTAACCTGTTACCAAATTACAATTTAGCTTTGCGGGCAAAAACCATTCAGCATTTGGAAAGGGCTTATTTAGAAAGTTCTGTCTAGTTACAGAATTAGATTGGTATGTATTAATTGTCTGCGACAAAATGCTGGTTGCAAAATATTATTCTTTTACCACCACCTCCCAGGAGGTGGTAGGCCATTCATAAATAGGAATGGGCCCTAATTCGGATGGGAACGGGACCCAAGTGGACCCATTCCGCTTTCTGAATGAGTGACAAAAACAATTTTTAAGATTAAGCAGTGGTCCCATACTTACCCACATGTACGAACGTGCACTTGTATTCGTTTTCTTCCAATTGCATCCAGATTTCTTTCATGGAAATGAGTTACATTTAAAAGAAGAAAAGTATATTTGAAACCAAACACAGACGAGGTGGTCTGCTGACCTCAGCATGTCACCGTCCCTGTGATGGCTGCAATTTCTAAGGGGCCGCAATTTGCGACCTAGGTAGGTCAAATTGTGACCCACTAGGAATCGGTAATTTCTGAAACGACTTATTAGTACATAGTTCAATACTTATATTAGCACACTGGTTGCAAAAATAGTGATCGCAAATTGCACCAAATATTTTGTGACCAGTTCTTAAAGCACATTGCCCCCTGAAGAAATGAACACTTAATGGGTGGCGCCATTAGTCTCCTTGCGTAATATAGTCAGGTTCATGGGCAGTTTCACAGCAGATCGCAAAACTACTGATCACAAAATAGCTGCCTAATCATTTGGACAACAAGATCCAGACCAGCAATATGGTTTGGGATCGGACAGCACCACTACAGTTCAACAGTAGCACGATACAGCCACATCATAAAGAACTCTACTTCCACATAATTGAAAACATCAATACAAATAGAGAGAACATGACAGAGTTGAGACTCAAACAAAACAAAAGTATCTGGATATTCTGTCTGGATGTTGTTGTGCGTGGACTTATGGATGCAGAGATGTATTATTGGTTTAGCTAATATATATCTGCATACTATTTTTCTTTCGGTATCCTTCATGAGATATTGCTATAGCTGTCACAATTGTGATATGTTAACCAAGTTCAAGCTCTATTTAAAATTTTTATGTTATACTCTAGCAGCCCGTCCCGACGTTGTCCGGGTACGAAAAAGAATGTCTTAAATGGTTAGAATAGGCAAGGCAAAGTTTTTTAAAAGTTCATGGCATAGTACATTTATTGTTTCATGCCACTTCCCTGTGCGGCTGCTCAGAACCCCTCTTTCTGTTGCGCGGAAGGTGAGCTTGTGCTTTGCGGTTTGTTGTCCTTTCCGCAGATGTGAATGTGTGTGTCCGCTCCTGCCGACGCCCCTGATCAGTCCTGGCATGCACACTGAGTGTGTGTGCCTTAGTAGGTTCACGCACTCCCCAAAGACTTGCTTGGTGCACATAGACGCCCCACAAAGCGTCACTGCCAAACGCCACAACTCCAAGGACGCTATTCCCCCTCTCCGCAATGCTTCCGGCGTCTTTGTGAAAGCTGTGCCCCTTTCTTTATGCCTGCCCCCTGTGACAACGCCGATGGCTCACAAATGACTGAAACTTTGTTTTTGTTCCCGCCGCAAATACTGTGAGTGTTATCATTAATGAAGCGTGAATGGGCTTGCACAGTGAAATCGGCGGCCATTTCTTTATGCCAGCCCCGGCCCCTCTGACAATGGTGACGCTCACAAAGGCGTGAATGTTGCGCCGAGTGAATAGTGCACTTTTTAAAGCCGCACCCTTTTTTTATACCAGCCCCTTCTGCCAACGCCGAGGCTCACAAATGAGTAAAGCTTTGTTTTAGTTAGCGCGGCAAGTTCTGTGAGTGTTATCAGTATCAGTAATGGAGCGTGAATGTGCACGCATACTTTATTATCGTTTTTTGTTTTGGGCCAGGCCCCTCTGATAACAGTGATGCCCACAAAGTGTAGTTTGAGACGCCCATCGCTACTTTGACACGCCCATCGCTGACAGCAGAACACCAACGCCCACAAGGGACTACTTTACCCCTAAGGTTGTTTGACCTTTCTAATGTACATGGTGGCCAGATGTATAGCCTATGTCCATCTGCTGCAACTCCCCTTTACAATGCTGTATTGGGTGGTGTGATTGGTGCTGTACTTCTCAAAGGTTTCAGCTCTCTCTTTATAATAGTAGTATAGATAATCATAAGAAAACCTGCAATGTAAGTGATGCTGAATTATCACAGTGCAACAGGTAAAAAGCTCAATGTCTCTTATTGATATTACAACATGGTTTACACACAGGGCCGGACTGGTAACCGAAACCGGCCCTGTCAAAGTTCTCAGCTGGCTCCTGGGGGTGTGGTCGGGGGGGATCTGGGCTAGTAGAAAGCTTCCTACTGCTTTTTGCTTATGTTGCAGGGAGCCGATATTGCAGCTGTGCTGCAAAACCGCAAGTAACAAAACAAAACGCCCCCCCAAGTGACTTAAACCTGCCCCCACCCTGCCACCGGGGAAACGCTCAGTGCCCACTACGGCCAGTCCGGCCCCATTTAGACAGCCCAGAAAGCATCAATCAGCGACTTCATTAGAAGTCACAGGCATCTGTCGGTTGGTGCGAGCTGCTCTATTGGAATCAAAGATTTTGTTATGACCCTGCATCTGCCACAGCTCACTCAAGACACACATAGATCAGGCGTCTACCAACTCCTATTGTGGGAAGTTGTTAGGTACCTTAATGAAGGACCCAATTGTAAACACCCTAGAGACTCCAGATCTGGGGAACAATATGGTTTAGTTGCAGCAGCACTAAGCCTCTGCTTATTCATCTGAAGGTTTGGCCTTTTGGCTATAATCATGTCTATCCTATAAAATAAAGACTTCGGAAACAAAGCTTTTTCGATCTTTTGGGGCATCTCCACTCCTCCTGGTCCTCATCTTAAATGAATTAACATTTACAATCGAAGCTCCGCATGGACTGTAGAATCTCCCATAATCGGGTTAAAGGATGAGTATTTGGTGGGAATTGTCCACTTGTGTTGGCTACAGACTTCACTGAGACGTACGAGCTCACGAACGATGAAGACGAGTGAGGAGTACCTGTACCCACAGCCCCTCCCCTAAAAATGTTGTCCTCTGCTGTTCCACGGATTGCTTAAAGTATACAAATGATTCTGTCGGGTGTGTACTATTACTTTCAGTTGGACCGAATCATAAACAATAAAAACATTTAGAAGCTTTTTCATTAAGGAAGAAAGAATGTATACATTTTAAGGTGAGTTCATCTACGAGAAAAGAATGTAATTCCAAACAACCTAGGGTAAAAAACACTTTTATAAATTCTTTTAATTTATAGTTACCCTGATTTCAAATATGAAAAGGCTGTACAAAATACACAATGGCGCATCAAAATATGAAGCAAGGTGACATTCAGTGCTCAGTGATATTGGTGAAGGTGTCAAAATATACAGTGATGTTTAACCGCATGCGTGCGGCCGCGATTTTTGCGCTGTGCGGCTATTTACGAAAAGCCGCGTTACATGACGAGCTGAGCTCGTCATAAGCATGCGAGCGGCGCAACTCATGACGAGCTCAGCTCGTCATGCGCATGGAAGGGGTTAAGAGGGGGGACAGGGAGGGGAATTTGGCCAGTAGAACAAGGTTATCAGGAACTTCTGAGGACTACATCCGTTGGTCTTCTCACAGAGTCCTTAGTGCTGGTCCAAAGTATTGAAGTGTCAACGTTTCAACCCTGGGCGAGCCCTCTTAAAGGGTCAGAGTGGGTCTTCATCAGGACTGGGAAGGGCGTGGGGGAGGGGGGCTAACAGCCTCTACGGGTGCCCAGTAAGGCGCACCCAGGTGGGGTTATAGTAGAGGCACTGGTAGTTCTGTAGCTGATACGAGGTATTGACTCCCTGGTTTGTTATGTCTTTGAATCAAGAAAACTGTTCATTTTGGTGCGATCAATTCATATACGAGGAAGCTCATCAAAGATGCAATGCACTCGCATGTAACCATTTCGGGCAATTAAAGGCCCAGGGGTACTCTTTGAGAACTTGTATTTTATCCAAGTGACGGTCTGGGGCAGTGATTCCTTTCTTGCTCTGTCAGCACTCGCTCAGCTCAGCTGAGCGAGCGCCATTCTAGATTCTAAAAGACTAAAGCCCTCATTACAAATTGCCCCTTAATAACGAGAGGACCATTGACAGAAATGACCTGCATCTCCAATCAGACTAATGAGATTTGTGGGATAGCTGAAGATCTCTTTACTCTCACCCGGAGTCTTCAGCTGCTTATAAGGGTGAAAGTCTGGTCCAAAATGAGGATCTAAGAGGGGAATGGGACCCGATTCCTCATGTAATTTCTCATTAATTAATGGAAGTTCATGGCCACGCTTGTCAACTGATACAGGAGTGCTGTAACTCTGGGTCCAGGAAATCCGGCCTATTTCCCAGGCTGGTCCTACTAAGGGCATTAAAAGGTTGCTTACATTATAAGGTTCACTTGTAAGGTTTTAGACCAGAGGAAAGGTTTTGAGAACGAATAGCACATGTACCTCCAAACACAGCTAGTCGGTCTACTCTATACCCAAAACCTAGCAATGACCCCACAAGAGGGGTGGTCTTGGCGAGGTGCTGTAAGAGATTACCTGGCCTGTAGTCCTTTACATATCAAACCCCCAAAACCTCAGCTCCGAGGCGTCCTGGTAGTCCTATCCTGCCTGTGATGGGCTCTCCTGGTCATCACAGCTGGCCTCCGTAGCCACATACTCTCCTTGGCAGTGTGGTCACCCCAGCCAGTGCACTGCTTCTGGTCTTCAAGGCCCGGTCCTGCAATCTCACAAGACTACGGTGACATTTCCAAATCTGCAAAAGATTAGGCAGCATCTTGGATGCAGTTGTATTTTAACCGTACCCAAGGTATGGTTTGGCTCTTGGATTTCTTCTACAAACGTCAGAGGAAATGTCTACGCCTGCTCCAGGTCGGCACTCAAAACAAGCTTACCAGCTTTGGACCTCCAGAACCCTGTTCTTCGATCTCATTCTTCAAGTGTTCGTTTTCTCATGTCCAGTCTTGAAACCCTGCATGAAGTAAGAAAAACAAAGAAAAAATATTAGTGTTGGACTTGGCCCTTCTGGCAGGTTCACCCCTGAACTTTTTGCCTTTTAATGTTACATCATTCTAGTGATTTCTGGTCTTTGCGCACTTTAGCACGGTGGCTCAGTGTAAAGTGCGTGCACTCTCTGAGTGTGTGTGTGTGAGATTGGCCTGCCCTCCCATAGGAATGCATGGGGGACATGTGTGTCCATGGTAGTTCCTGATGTGTGCGGAGTGCTGGGTCAAGTTTGGTATTTGCGAACTCGTGAGAGTAAATGCTGCGCGATGATGTATGCGGCTTTACTGTATCTAGTGTGGAAGTGCCACTTCTAGAAGTTGGCATGTCGGTGCAGTTAATGTGATTTGACTGTCTGGCTTGTGATTGGCTGGAGCTGGCTGTTGTGCCTGGCTCCAGGAGTCAGAATGGGTCTGCCCCGGTGGTGAATGGGGAGATCTGCATGTTGATGGCAGGGAGGGGCTGTGCCTGGGACCTGAATAGGGCTGGGCTTTCCCTCCACAATGCTGACTCCGCCCCCTGTGGTGTGACTGATGTCCCTAGCCTGTCCTGTGAATGGGAAGAGGGGTTGAGCACAACAGAGTGTTCCAGAACCATCTGCGTCTGGTTTTCCCCCACCCTGCACCCTAGAGACAAAGGGATTTGGTGTATAAAAAGAGGCTGTGACCTCATGTTAAATGTTCTTGTTTCCTGACTTGAATCTACCAGTGGCGTGCTGGGGCCCAGGGGAAGGCTGGCCTCCCTGGGTCCTGCCCAGCCTCTGGATGCCCTGGATACTGGATGACTGGGGGACTAGCTTTGCTGGGAGCTGCCTGCTCCTTTTCCTTGTCCTAGGAACCGTGTCTGCTGTACTTTTGAACTCTACAGGACCTTGCTTTTATTTTAAGAGCCCCTGGCTCCTTTCCTGATGCAGGGCATCACTGTGCCCCTTTGTGTTGGCCATTTCTGCCGCTGAAGAGGAACGCTCTGATCTCCTTCTCGAGGGAACCCCGACGAAGGGAATCCCCCGATCTTACCAACCTCGCGGGTGCCCACCCCGCTTATTGCCCACCCCGCTTATTACCTACAAGTGCCACCCTGCATTACTGCCTTGATTATTTTAAAAGGACCGGTGCCCACTCCGCTTTTTCTATTCTTAATTTAGAGGGAGCCCACCCCTCATTGATCCGATCCCTTCCGCCGAGAACTGCGGCCCGCCGGGTTTTAGGCGGGGCCTGCAGACGGAAGCACGAAGAGAAGTGTGTCCCGAAGGCCCGCCCGCCAAGGAGAAGCTGCGCCTGGCCTCGCGGGCTCCATTTCTCAGGTCCCGGTCCCGAGACGGGGGACCGGGTGAAGAGGCGCCTGTTGCGCCCCCCTCCAGGAGCGAGATAGTCGGGCCGAGCTCCCCGGAGTGAGGGGAGCCCCGGAGACCGCCTGCCGCCGGAGGAGAGGAGAGCAGCCCGGTGAGTGTAAACAGGCTGGGTGTAGCTCCGTCCATGTTGTGGTGCCTTGTGAGGCACAGTGCGGTGTCCCGGCCTATTTTCCCGAGCAGCCCCCGCCTGATAGGGGGACGCTCCAACGTCGGGGGCAGTTGTTGTGGTAGAGCGTCCCGGATGGAAGTGGGCCGCTCCCACGTTGTCCAGCATTTCCTCGATAAGTCAGAGCCCACGAGACTCCACGCACATGGGGGGCATGTTAGAGGGTAAATTGGCCCCGATTGGCAGTGGGCCGCTCCCACGTTCCCCGAGCCCAGATGGCTCCCACAGGCCCCATTATTTTTAAGAGCCTAGAGGGCTCCTGGGGACACATTGTTTTAGAGCCTGAGAGGCTTCAGGGGGCATTGTCGTGATTAGAGCCCACGAGGCTCCAACGGGCACAGATGTTTTGAGAGCCTAGAGGGCTCCCCTGTGCGCTACATTTATCTCTAGAGCCAGATGGCTCAATTTTGCATTGTTTTGCTCCTAATGGCCAGTGAGGGCCCAAGTCGTAGTGTGCTTTCCAGTTGCCCAGCAAGTAGTGGACAGCCGCACGGTTTAGGTTTTCCTTCCTAGGTCCTTGTCTCTGGACTCAGGAGTGAGTCGCACTCCTTCGCCCCTACTTTGGCCTTCCCCAGCTGCGCATTACTTAGTGCCAGCGTTTAGGCCCTGTTCTTGTCCTCAGCTGCCCAGCAAGTAGTAGGCAGCTGCTACGTTTAGGTTTTTGCGCAGAGGCGCAACCTGGATCTTACTGTGATTTATGTACTACTTTTTGGGTGTTAGGAAATGTACTGTGTGTAGTAGGTTTCGCGCACCCTGTCTTGATACCTCTAAATGTATTTTTATGCTTAGGAGGTTGGTTTTCCTAGTAGTTATACTAGTGAGGTGGTGTCCCTGCGTAATATATGCCTAAGGTGGTTAGGGTTGCTTAGAGTGTACCTACCTGTTGCCAGTGGTTACTGGTTGTGTGCTACATTTGCGATTTGGTGCTACAATTATCCCATGTTCAAAGTGCTAGTTCTAAAAGTGCTTATTCCTGACAGTGGTCCATGTGGCCCTGTCCTATGTGTATATAATCCCCTGTAAATTCTGCCCGTGCCAGTGGCACAGTGTAAATTGTGTGGTTATTATCTAATGTGTTTGGTATAATACAAAGGCTATTTTTATATATAACCTTGTGTGGAGTTCCTTTTGTGGGGGGCCTGGGATGTTGTTGCTGGTGGGTGCGTGCGCAAATACTTAACCTACATTGCCTCCGGGATAAGCCTTACTGCTCGTGTCACGCTACCAAGGGGGTGAGCAGGGGTTATCTTGGTGTGTAACACCCTTACCCTGACTGGAGTGGTGGTTTCTGCCTGACTTTGGCGCAAGCCTTAGCCAACCGGAAATCCCATTTCTAACAATTAGAACTAACTAGAATACATGCACATGCAAGACGACGGCATTGAATCACGAGGAGTGAACTCAAGCGCAAATAAACAGTTCATTTTGGTGCAGCGGCTAAAGGATCACAGTGAACCATATTCCTTTTTCACTTTGTTGTCATTTGAATAAATTGTCGATAGAACAACCGGAGATGCACAAGATGATCGGGTGTGAAGGAACAATTCGGTCCTTGAAGGCCACCTGGGGGTAATTGAGGGTTAAATAAATTATTCTCAAAACAATCATAGGAGATGCAGCACATTTTTCTAATTTAATAGTAAGGCGCTGAGATGTGTATGATTTGTTTGCATAGTGTACAATTTGCATGTCTGTCACAGTTAACTGCTTACAGTGTCCTCTTTCCCTGTTTTAGAAAGCTCCACCAAGTAAAGCAATGCTTCAGAGACCCACAGCGCCAGCCAGAGGAATTGTTCTTGTGCCCCTGGCAAGTTTGTAAAGGCATGAGATCATCACCGCTGAATATAGAATGCTCTGGAAAACTGATTTCAAGATTATGGGGACCATTATCAAAACGTGTGCCACCTAATCATAAATTCACTCTGAAGTAAACTTTATAAAAAGTGCTGCCCAAAGCCACCCCCTCACTGGTCTAGTGAAGCTGTCTTATACTTGCAGTCTGGTCATTGTATTCATTGGTGGTCAGCAAACGTTGGCAATCCTTTAACAGTCTTGTGCAAGCCGTTCTGCAAAGTGCAAACTAATGTGACAAATACTGTGCTTGAGGAATGAATCCTGACGGTGGTATGTCACACTCTGGGGTGGTAAGTCCTAGATACGGTGTTGTTGACTGACTTGTGCCCTGGTCAGGAAAAGTGCTCACCAACAGAGTACCAGGGTCTATTGTGTACACTCAAATGGGTCCAACTTTTAATGTGGTTGACTACTGTGCCTGCAAGCAAACCATTACACTGCCATCAGTCGGTGGCAGCTGACTATAGTAGCAGGGTGCAGGACGTGTTTACCTCGTAACAGAGGGGAGGCTACCCTAAAGCTCTCCCTGGAATTTATTTTAGTACTTCATGACTAAACCCCCAGTTTCACTATGAATGTATGCAAAGTGTCTGAGTGTACTGGGCTAACATGTATGGTGAGTTACCCATGTTAGGGCCACCGATTTGAGCTTCTAGTGCTTAAAGGTGTAGTCTATTTCACAGGACTGGCACTAGACGGAGGTAGTGGTCTCCATCCTTCCTGAATATTTTGTAAAGCCAAGTGCTCCCTCTGGCTTGATTCATCGTAAGGAATGAGGGAGCTTAAGTTGCACTGGACTACAAACAAACAAGTTGCAGTAGATCAAAGTGTGACCTGGCAAGGCCAATATCCAAAGCGATGCTGTGACCTGGAAGAAAGGCCTTGGTGCAGCGCGGCTGACTGTCCGGCTACTCATCCTGTGCTTCTCTTGTGGTGCGGAGGTTGTGTGAGTGGACATCACAACCTGAGAGCTAGTTTCACCTGGAGATGGTTTCCAAACGATTGCAGGGTGAAAGGTGTCCTGCAGAGGACAAACCGAGGACTTGTATTTGTGGTGGTTCCTATAGGGTGAAAGTCCCAGGCCTGTATCCATGTGACAACATTGTCCTCATTTTATCATTCTAGCAGAATCAGCATATTGTCTGGTAAACTATAGCAATGTTAAGCATCACCTTGTCAATGTTCTGTATGACTATGGTGTGTTGCTCTTAGACAGACCGCTAGTGTCTGATGCATTTTCGTGAAGCATGCACAGCAGTACTCCTTTTAACATTGTCGACTGCTGCGTCACGCGCTGGCTATGTCATTCCTAATAGTTTGTGGCAACTGATTTTAGTGTTTGTTAACCTGAACCTCATTACTTGGAGGATCTCTCTGATAAATCTCTTCATGATTTTGTACCAGAGTCTCTTACCCCCTGCCCTCCCCTTTCAGTATTTGTGACCTACGGATTTCAGGGTAACACTCACTCTGTTATCACAGTTTTGTCACTTTTATGTTTTGTTTTTGTTTTTTTTGTAGAGTTTTATATAGCGCGAACTAGACCCGAACCGAATCAGGTATCAGAGCGCTTTACATAGCACAAGTTACATTTTTACATGAGGACATACACTTTCATTATGTTGTTTTGTGTTTCCCCCCCCCTATGCTCCGTCCTGTGGGTAGCTACGCCAGGGCGTTTTGTTAGCAGACCCGATGATGAAACATGTCACACACACTTGTGTGTGAGTGAGGGCAGTTTTCAAAACACACGAATTGTGCCACTGCATGTCTGTTAATGTATTTGTGTTGGCTCTTTCCTCTCTACCCCTCTCTGTGTTAACACTACGGATTTTGAAGCCATGTCTGCCAAGGGACTGGCACTGTTATCCAACTCGAGTGCAAGAAGGCATAAGGCCCTCATCCATCGATGGAAGTCCACAGTATACACCAGGCTTACTACTTAGTAGACAAGGATTGACCAGGAAGGGCCTGCACCATCAGCAGCATCTGCCTGGAAAGGGTTTCTTGTTACAATTGCAAACACTTGACAGTGAACATTTGCAGCAGGCCTGTCTTTGCACAGACTGCCACTACTCAACCCTCACAACAGACGCAACCCACTGTGTGATTTGTATACTTTAGATAATGTTTATGAAAATAGCTCCCATGTCACAGTGCATGTGTATCTAATTGTGGCAATAACACTTCTACAAAGTCACGGATCAGGAAAACATGCATAACTTGCCCTGACCTTTGTCAGCCCCTGAATGGGTTCAGTACCCAAAATATAATGCTGTGTAGTATAACATACCCATCCACAACCTATATCAACTACTGTCAATGACTGTAAAGAGGACACAGACAGCTAGCTCCCAAGTATGAGGACAGTCAAAGCTGTGGGTAATTTATAAATGGGAAGAAGAGCGGTATCCGTCAAAAACTGCCAGATTTCTGGCCTGCTCGTGTGCCTTATGCAGAGGCCAGAGGACCTTCTGGGGTGCTGACAGCAGGATTTTAGGTATCTTTAGTGCTTAATTTGAGCCAGTGGTTGCATGTGGGGGTTATTGGTACTCATTCTTTGAATCAGCACTTATGTTTCTTCCACAGAGACTGATCCAGGGCGAGAGAGAGAAAAACATAAAAGGGGGAAGAAGGAGGAATAAAAACATTGAAAGAGACAGGAAGCAGGGATGAAGAATGAACCTGCAGGAGTGAGATAAAGAGGCAGGAGGTGCCTGGTGGTGGACTGATGCATAAGGTGGAATCTTGGCTATGCAGCCTTGGTACTCCCCAACCTTCATAAGCGCGGGCTTCAGAGCAACTTATTTGACTTTATGAATTTATTTTACAAATTAAGCACTGGCTGTCTGGCTGCATCGTCGAACATTTCAATTACAACCATCTGCGTCAGGGCCCTGGCTACACCGCAGTGAGAGGAGCACTGTGCTCAGGGCAGGCCTTACAGTGTTTGTTTTTACGTATGACTACCATGAAAGTCACAAAACCTGAGAAGAGAAAAAAAGAGACGAGGATGCACAGCGCATTTAACATTGTTTTAATGTTTTATAGAAATAAGGATGCTGTAAAACTAAAAACATATAACTGCTTCCCCATGACATCAAGTGTTACATCCTCACTGGGGAGGGGGGGGGGGGGGCGGGGAGGTCACATCCTCAGCAGAGGGCCCCATCCTGGGGGTCACATCCTCCCCAGAGGGCCCCATCCCGGGGGTCCCATCCTCAACAGAGGGCCCCATCCTGGGGGGGGGTCACATCCTCAGCAGAGGGCCCCATCACATCCTCAGCAGAGGGCCCCATTCTGGGGGGTCCCATCCTCCCCAGAGGGCCTCATCCTGGGGGGGGTCCCATCCTCCCCAGAGGGCCTCATCCTGGGGGGGTCACATCCTCCCCAGAGGGCCCCATCCTGGGGGGTTACATCTTCAGCAGAGGGCCCCATCCTGGGGGTCACATCCTCGCCAGAGGGCCCCATCTTGGGGGGGTCACATCCTCCACACAGGGCCCCAACCTGGGGGTCACATACTCAGCAGAGGGCCCCATCCTGGGGGGTCACACCCTCCTCAGAAGGCCCCGTCCTGGGGGTCACATCCTCAGCAGAGGGCCCCATCTTGGGGGGTCACATCCTCCCCAGAGGGCCCCATCCTGGGGGGTCACACCCTCCTCAGAAGGCCCCGTCCTGGGGGTCACATCCTCAGCAGAGGGCCCCATCTTGGGGGGTCACACCCTCAGCAGAGGGCCCCGTCCTGGGGGGTCACATCCTCAGAAGAGGGCCCTATCCTGGGGGGGTCACACCCTCAGCAGAGGGCCCCGTCCTGGGGGGTCACACCCTCAGCAGAGGGCCCCATCCTGGGGGTCACATCCTCACCAGAGGGCCCCACCCTGGGGGTCACACCCTCAGCAGAGGGCCCCATCCTGGGGGGTCACATCCTGCCCAGAGGGCCCCACCCTGGGGGTCACACCCTCAGCAGAGGGCCCCATCCTGGGGGGGTCACACCCTCAGCAGAGGGCCCCGTCCTGGGGGTCACACCCTCAGCAGAGGGCCCCATCCTGGGGGGGTCACACCCTCAGCAGAGGGCCCCGTCCTGGGGGTCACACCCTCAGCAGAGGGCCCCATCCTGGGGGGTCACATCCTCAGCAGAGGGCCCCATCCTGGGGGTCACATCCTCCCCAGAGGGCCCCATCCTGGGGGGTCACAGAGGGCCCCATCCTGGGGGGTCACATCCTCACCAGAGGGCCCCACCCTGGGGGTCACATCCTCAGCAGAGGGCCCCATCCTGGGGGGTCACATCCTGCCCAGAGGGCCCCACCCTGGGGGTCACACCCTCAGCAGAGGGCCCCATCCTGGGGGGGTCACACCCTCAGCAGAGGGCCCCGTCCTGGGGGTCACACCCTCAGCAGAGGGCCCCATCCTGGGGGGTCACATCCTCAGCAGAGGGCCCCATCCTGGGGGGGGTCACATCCTCCCCAGAGGGCCCCATCGTGGGGGGGTCACAATCTCAGCAAAGGGCCCCATCCTGTGGGTTCAGCACTTCAGGGGTCCCCTCGAGGGGGGGGGGAGGGACAAGAGACATTAAATAACACAAGTCTGACTCTATTTAGGCGGCTGGAGCAGGAATAACCCGGGTCCCTCTGCGTTTATGAATATTTATGACATCTTTGGTGTGATGAGTCTGTACTCACCGTCTGCAGGGTCTCGAGGAGGTGTCAGGTCCGGGGGGGTTCACAGTTCATTCAAACGCCTCCTCCCGCTCCAGCCAGCTCTACCGGCCCCTGGACCCAAGAAAAAGAGAAACAAAGACCAGCAGGCCAGGCAGGAGGGACCGGAAGACAGGCGAAGCTTAGAGACGGAAAACAGGCAAAGCATTGTACCGGAAGCCAGACTTAAGACCGGAAGCCAGAATTAGGACCGGAAGCCAGTCTGCAGACCGGAAAACAGGCACAGCTAAGGGACGGAATATAGACAAAGCTTTGGACCGGAAGACAGGCACAGAATAGGGCCGGAAGTCAGACGTGAATGGAGCTCTTTTAACCGCCCTCCAGAGCTCCCAGTTGTTCCCTGGCCGGTCGGTGCGGTGAATCCGGCAGTTAATAAACTTTTAAACGTTTGCTTTGTGATTCGAAATATCTGCCAAGGTTTCAGATTGCCATGTGTGACATTTTCATAATATCAGTGTAATTATGAGTGACATTTCAACGACTATGAGTGACACTTTCTTGTGAGCAACATCAAGCAAGCTTTGAAGACGAGCGAAACAGATAAATATCGGAAAATACACCCATCTGAGCAACAAGAAACTCTAAGAAGATCTTAAAACTGCAGCAAAGCACCACAAATGGAAGCGCATTAACCAGAGACAGATGGCGTGACTGCACAGTTCTCAGAGACTTTTTCCCCCCTGAATAAAACCAAGTACTTAAGTCCATGGAAAAAGCTAAATACCAGAAAATATGCCCTCTACAACAATAATATGCGTTGGAAAGACTTTCAAGCTGCTGCGAAACCCCTGAAATGCAAAGTCACTACCATACTGCCCCTTTCTAAGATGATGGTTACAGGAAGGGGTTCAGAGAGGAGCCATTTCATATTTCAGGCTAACAACAGGCGTATCTTTTAAAACTCCATGGAGATAGAATTTGCACACAGATGATCAATCATGGTAATAAAGAAATCATTTTAGAACCATTTCATGTGAACTGTAACTAGTCAGTGTGCTTTTTTCCCCTAAGGGACCATTTCTCTCCCTTTTGCATTTCCACGCTGCTTTTCAGAAAAGGTTTTTGTCATTTATAAAAACAGAAGTGCTCAGGTCTTACAAGTAATATTCTGCTGAGGCCGAATGTGGAGAGCAGGGCACGTGCACCCTCAAGTATGGATGGCAGCATGGGTGTAACTTGAAAACTAGCTCCAGAATTCTCCATCACTTTTTGGTGACTTCATGAGGCTAAAGATTCTGTGATTAGAGAATTTATAATGAGTTGTTCAGTTCAAACCCCAAACCATACCATACCATATAATATTGTCCATGAAGAGGAAGAGTGAAAAGTTGCCCAGCAAGGGACAACACATTCAAGCAGAATCAAAAACACTTCCTTTCATCATAACGTGAAATCTCAGGCAGCTAAAATCAGTCAATACCTCTTCATCTGCGCTCGAGAAACAAGTTTGCTGAGTTAAAAAATGGAATGTTAAAGTAATTTCTTAGTCACCATGTAGTTCAAACCTATCACTCCTACATGCCGAGTATGCTTTCCTCGATGGAAAAAACATCACGCCTTGCAAAAAGAAACCTCCCCCATTGTTGGACTGGTCTGGGCCAATTTTATTATATTAGGGGTGAAGTCTCCAGACTGAGCCCCCTCATGGCGCGCTTCTCGCTTCCATGTGAGATAAGGAGGGCGGGCTGGGCCGGAGATGGTAGGTGACTGTTACTGTGTAACAGGTTCTATACAGAGTAAACAACTTTTCCGGGCGCAGGCGTACCTCTTACCACAGTCTTGATCTCGCAGGACGTACTCCAGGGGTCAGCTGTGCCCTCCATGGCTGTGCTCTCTCTCCCTACGTCTCTTCTGCCCCGTACCTTGCACTTCCTACAGGCAGGGATGACTCGGCTGATTCTCCCGTAGTCTGTCACAGAGAAGATAGCTAGAAGAGGCCAGGCTCCACAATGAGGATCCCAGCTGCAGGGTTCTAAGTCCGCACTCAGCAGTGAACCCTCACAGTACACTGAGCCGGCACTGGACGTTCGCTTGCACCCGTTAGCACCAACGTGGTGCCTACTTTACTTCAGAGAAACCAACTGAATAGTAGCAAAGGGTCGAGACCTCAGATGAGGGAAAACTGGTGTGTGTGAACTTACAGCGAAATCATTCACTGGGCACTCTCGATGTTTTTAAAGTGTTCCCATCAGAATTCCGACCTGTACCGATCTACATCATTTGGGAGTCTGACAGATTGCACACGGGGAATGACCCAATGTACGATTTGGCAAAATCATGCCCTTTCCGTCTTATGTGTCCCAATGTGTCTAGATGTTCAATAGGTATCAGGTGGTATCTAACAAGCAGTGCTGAATAGTGAAAAACAAACTGTGTCAAAAAAGTGTTGATAAAATTGGGTAAGGGACAGCCCAGAGGGACGTCCGGAGTACCGACGGACAGAGCGGGGCACCGTCATACCTGCGCTGATGCCGGGTGAGGTGGGGCGACATTCTCCAGATCATTGGGAGAAATAAAGGTGATAATTATTTCACTTCCCCTTTTTTGTTTATTTTGTTTATTCACTTAATAAAGCAGTAGCAGAGAAGGTCCTGATGAAGCAGTAGGTGACCTATGGGCCCAAGGTAAAACTGCAGAAACATGTCGACCATGACCATTACGAATGTCAAGGTAGTTATTTGTTGACACTACCTCTTGCACTGGTTTTAGTGTTGGGAATGGAAGGTCTCTATTAAACTTATTTCCTTCCCTTACCCAATTTTATCAACACTTTTTTTGACACAGTTTGTTTTTCACTATTGTTGCAGGGTTTCTGTACTCACACAGAACTGTGCACAGAGGAGTGGAACCTCGGCAAATTAGGATGTCCCAAAACTTACCTTAGCAACCAACTCACCCCTTACCGAGCTAGCTACAGTGTCTCATTGGACATATCAAACACCCAATGTTTAGACAAACCAGAACATGAACTCACAGTACCTCAGGGTACGTGAGACTCATGAACACTCTTTCGTTATATTATCATTACAAACCAGAACATGGAGTAAAGAAGACACATGTGCATTTGAAATGTTTATTTACTAATGCCGTCTTCTCAGGCGCAGTATCTTTGATAATACAAGTATACTTATTATCAGTAGCAAAATTATCAGCATAGTTACTAAGACATAAAAAGCGAATGGTGACAGCATGTTAACATGCTGTAATGAATAAGAGTTAACAACACTTATATCTCACCCTCCCTGACACATATATTATATTATTAGCTAAGAAGGTCTCTTTGGGTTGTTTTAGGGCGGGCCCATACCTTAGTGTCCTAGCATGAAGGAATCACATCAGCATACACCAGCTCTCTCTGCATGTGCACCGCATCAAGTGTGTTAACAATTCTCGTGCAAAGCAATATCAATCCCGCCTCAAGCCCAAGTTGGCAAAGGCTGCACTTGTGTTATGACTATGAAAGCGTGGAGATCAGACCTCATAACAATTCCATATCGTGTTGCTCCTGAAACTTCAGCACTCTCCGTGCAGACATGGTTTATTAAACAAGACTGATATCAGAGCAATAACATATTATTCTCACATACACCACGGCAAACCACTAGGTTGAAAGCTAAGTCAACAATTAAGGGTCGTGTGCAGAAGTTGCAAGAAAGGAAAAATGGCGTTTAAATCTCAAATGTACTTATGCTAACTTAACACGATATAAGGATATATAGGAGCTATACAACACCCCCCCATGATCCGAGAACGGACTAAATAAGATAACAGAAGTGCCATCACATGAGAGCAGAATCCATTTATAAACGAGCATGAATAAAAATTCAATTATAAAAAATAATGCTAAAAAATAGCCCACAAATATAATGTGGCTCAAGCCAATAGGCAAGCAAAAAATAAAATGTCTTGACCAAAAGTCAATAAATTCAAAGAAATGCTATCAATCAGCATGTCAATTTGAGGCAGTGTCTATGATAAGACTGTATATGAAAAGTAAGCTGCAACAGCCTCCAGGAGGAAGTCACTGTCCTCATCCGAAAACAGTTCAGCCATCCAATTTAAAAGATGAAAGGAACATACGTGATCTTCCAGCACCGGATCCTCTATAACCATCAGAGGACAGCTCGGTGGGTTTTCAAGAAAACTCAGTTCCAAGAAATTTTGCGCTGCCGACAACACATCCCAGGGACCTATTAGTCCATGTGCCACCGCCAAGGCCATAATCCTTTCGTCAGAACAAACCAACTCGTGAGCAATGATAGGACTCATCAGTTGATCAAAATCGACGTCAGAAGATACTGGTCCGCAGAGACACAAATCAATGGCCCAAAGGAAATCACAGGTCAGACAGCGAAATACAGGCTGGACACAGGTGAAATAGGAGAACCGAAAAGATAATCCAAACGCCGTGCTAAGAGTCGCTAACGGCAGTGTGCCATAGTAATCAAGCATGCGGTTGCGAAACCGCGTCAGTAGTAGCTGTGCGTGGTCTTGCACAGGAAGGGCATCCATATTTAAAAAGGCAGAAAACCACCAATGCGCCAGCCGCTAAAGCAAGTAAAAACGGGAACCCTCCAAATAAGGATGAAAAAATAGAATGGAAGAAAGCAGGGATGACTCCAAAAATCTTCTCAAAGGAAGTCACGAGACCACCGCTAACAACTTTAAAAAAATGTGCTAGGCCCGTTGTGGAGGATGCGTTAAAGATAGAACGGACCATGGCTCCGAAATGCAAGGGCAAATCAGTGTTTAAAAGAGCCTGAACCTCCGTACGGGTGTTAGCAATGTGAAGCACGAAAGTTTCACGGGCCGAGCTCAAGGCCACCTCTTTCTGGGACAATAGAGCTCTTATTCTAGCCATGCCGCTGAATTCTGCTCCCAAGGTCGGTATCTGTGGCCAAATGGAAGACTCCCTATGTTCACGTGTGGGAGGATAAAGCACATTTCTGCAGCAAATAACTCGCTCACTAACTGTTACTATGAAAGCTATACCTTTAATCAAACCACAACAGTTTTCATTATTGAGCATTAAATAACTACCATTCTCTAACAATTTAAACGTGGGGATTATAGCAGGAACCGGCGTGCCCTGTAAAACGCAAGCCATATTCGGTCTGTCCCTGTTACATGAACCGTGTAACTGTATGTGTCTACACATTAAAGAATGATCTGGCGTCTCAGTACACTCATCCCCTGTCAGATAAACTTCTTGTTCATCCTTGAAACATCTGTATGTGTATGGGAGTGACCAGACCTCATGAAGAAAACCGCTACCTAAGGGTTCAAAACGACCTATTGGCACATATTTCATACAATTTGAAAACTTATATAAAGCAAAAGGCAGTGTTATTAAACCGTGGATAAGCCACGTAGCAGCAGTGGCCTCTGCCACAGAAAAAGGTAAAGATTCCAACCTTTCAATATGGAGCATAGAAAAGGAAGCATCACGCATTGAAAGCAAGCGTTGTTTGTCTGTCAAATTAAACGGTGCAAATAAAGAAGAAACATTCATGTATCCCCAGGGAACTTTACCCATTTTCAGAGTCTGAAGTGTCCATGCAAACTGCATGATCGAACGTAATTGATTTTGACCATGGTATAATACAGATACTTCATCATGTACAATATCAACAACAGACGACACAATATTATCTAATGTGTAAATTCTAGAGGAAAGCACGTTAATGCTATTGTCAACAACTGCAAGTACTTTCTCAAGATTCGCCTGATCAATAGCCCTAAGGCGTGAAGCAGCCTCAATCTGTGAGAGTTTCCAAATTTCATTGTAAACACCATATAACCACCTTTTCGACCTGCCACTAGCTGGGCCCTTAATGAAATCATTCAAATCCACGTCTGCATTCAGTTTGGAAAGGTGATACTTAACCGCAGGTAAAGTTGAATGTTTCAGCCAAGCTTGACACAACTTGCCAACAGAGTAAGAGGTGACAGTATGACTCAAATCAAAACGGGGATCAGATCTAACAGCCTTAAAACCGTCAGTTATATTTAAAAATCTCTTTTGGCAAGAATCAGCACTACGGTGCCAAAGCAGCCAACCCTTGGGATTCATACTGGAAATGTTAAAGGAGGAATTCAGAAGCAGAGCCTGTATATCTCTAATGGACAATTTAGTAAAATTACTCCAATTCTCATATTCCTCCAACTCCGGGAAAGACGGGGTGTTTAACCTTTTAGATGTAGCCAATCCAAAGCATGTGGTCTGGGAAATGGTTTCATTTAAAAACAACATATGATTTGGGATGAGACATGCACGGTGCAAAGCCTCAGTGCCTTGTACCTGCCAGGCCCTTGAGCCCCAAACTGATTTAAGGTCTATGGTATCCTTCCATAACTCATACCCCCCAGTAACTAATTGATCCAGGAAGGCCTTCGAATACAACAATTTTGTATTTGTAAGTCGAACCTTGGACAGTGGCTGTTTGTTAAATTTAAAATAAAAGGACTCAGGATTGGACTGATTAAAGTCAGTGAAATAAGTATACTTTTTAAGAAACGTTTCTGAACTCCCTTGTGTAGGTGCTGGGCAATG
This sequence comes from Lissotriton helveticus, assembly GCF_964261635.1. Taxonomy (NCBI): domain Eukaryota; kingdom Metazoa; phylum Chordata; class Amphibia; order Caudata; family Salamandridae; genus Lissotriton; species Lissotriton helveticus. The sequence continues at coordinate 1,942,427,689 of NC_136068.1, forward strand.
TTCCCACTGAGTAAAATTAACCGCATCCCTTCGGGAAGATGTCTTGTGTAAGAAGTGATTGCCATAATGTTGGTAACAGAACAATTCACCATAATTAGCAGATTCTAAATATAAATCCTCAGCATCAAAAGCAGCATAATATTTCAAATCAGAAAACAAACTCTCCACAGCATTAACATCCCAATCATCAGAACGAATGTTTTGTTTCACCACATCCCCCATATTAACTCTTAGTACATTAGGGACATTAACGACTTCCGTTGGGCCATGAATCTGAAAACGAACTGCATCCCACGCGATTCCATCCAGAACAGGCCACGCTGTGATGTTAACCAAAGTCAAGTCTCTTTTTAATCTATGTGTAGAATGTGAAGAGGAAAGTGGGGCCAAAGTTCCATTCAAATGAGTAATGCAAGTTCTCTCCTCGACATAGTGTCCATTCATAATCCGAAAAAAATAAAACACAAAACCAATTGACATAAAAAGGTAAACTGAAAAAAGGACCAGCCAAATGTATATCCAAGGAGGTATCAAAAAATGTTTTTTAAACAGGCTAGCATATAATGCAATTTTAGAGGGTTTTTTCGAGGCAAGGGAAGCAGAGTCAAATGAAAATCTGGATTCCGTGGCTAAACGAGCTTGCAGGTCAGGCATGGACAAATCAGTGGGGTATGTATAGTCTGTCTCATCAAGGTTAGTTCCTGGTAAATTATTCAATAATGGACTGGAAACAGCAGGTAATTCGATGGCCACCTCAGGTTCATTATTAGAAGCAGTGGGCATAATTGAATTTCTCACAATGGAAGGACAGGAAACAGCCGGTGTCATGCTAAGAAGAATCGGCCACTCTGTGTATCTTGACATTGTCAATCGAAATAAACCTGTTTTCCTTACGACCTGGAAGTGGTGGTAAAATGACTGTTCTTGTGCCCTTCACTCCAAGCACTGGGACCGGAGCTCGATAGGAGGGACCAAACTCTTTCTTGTTGTCGATCTTCTCTCGAACCAGTTCTCCAACTTGAGGTAGCCAGCCAACTACCGGGATCTGCAACGCATCATCCGATGTGGAGGGCAAATGTTGTAAATGTAAATGTATTGCGATTTATATAGCGCACGTATCACCCGAAGGCATCAAGGCGCTTGCCTTGGGAACCCGTCCTGGTATTCCCCTGTGAGATAACCCCAGCAGGGTATCCACAAGGCGAAAGCCAGGCATCCCGCCGCGAGGGGCCGTAGTGGAGATTAAGCAAGCTATTGCCCAGAGTCGCAGAGTGTGAACCCGTGAGTCGAGTAGGCACCGGAACTAGAATTATCGAGTCCGTGGAATTTTTGAGCCCAAGACCCACCGAGGCAGGGAATTGAACACTGGTCCAGGACCGATCTCAGCTTCCGATTCTGCCGCCTCTAACCCCTGAGCCACACTTCTCCTATGTTCCTTTGCAAGAGTGTCTCTCGTCTTTTGTAGATTCTGTAAAACATTGCAATGTTCATCTGCGTCAAAGGAAGTGGCGCGAACCACCGAGTCTAGACCGTCAAGGTCAGGGACGAACATCTTGATGCCAAAGAGCATTTCGTATGGGGTCCGCCCACCCAGAGACCTTCTAGGGAGATTATTAAGAGCACGCTGCACGCCATAGAGGTGAGCCAGCCAGTTTCTGCCAGTGCCTATAACTCGGGCTGTCAAAGATTGCTTTAAATCACGGTTCATTCGTTCAACTACACTTTAGCCCTCGGGTCTGTAGGGTGACGAAAACTTGACTTGGACCCCCATCGAAGTCATGGCATCCTTATACGCCTTAGAGGCGAAAGCCGGACCCTGATCCGAATGGAAGGTACCACAGGCAAAAATCCCTATAAAGATACGCAAATCTCTAATGACAGTCCGTGAATCAGCGCTGCGATGTGGCCATACCCACACAAAGCGTGTGCATGAGTCAACTGCTACTAAGATGTATTTATACGCAGTATCAGATGAAAATGGACCGCAGTGATCTAAATAAACACAGCCTAGTGGTTTATTAGAAATGTACAACTGAGTCTGAGGCGGACGCGTAGCAGTTGAAGGTTTAATCTGCTGGCATATGTCACAAAGAAGGACATAATCACGCGTCTGTTTGTACAGTCCCCGCCACCAGAAACGTTGTTGTAGTTGCGTTACAGTGGCTGAGACGCCCGCATGCGCAGACGCCACACCTTCATGAGCCGCTGTAATCAAGTCTGTTCTGCGATCCGAGTTGGGAATCAGCCGTTCCCCAACATCAGGAATTGTCACAAAAGGAACCTTTTCGGGACTTAAGTGGTATTTATACTTCGAAGGGAATCCCGAAGGATGTTTACTTCCCTTCTCAGAGGCAGCAACCGCTGCCAAGATGTCGCTATCAATCTTGGTTTTAGACCTAGTAACTGCTGCAACTAAGTATGTAGATACTGCTGATTTCGCCGCTTCATCAGCAAGCGAGTTGCCAACAGCGTGAACTCCCACGCGCTGATGACCGAGAGTATGAATCACATAAACGAGTGGCAACATAGCCTTAAGCTCTGCCACTCGAACCCAGATCATTTTATGTTTTATTGTGCTACCCTTGGAATCATGAAAATCATTTTGAATCCAAAAGAACAAGTTTTCATTGTAAGACTGGACACAGTAGTAAGAATCACTTACAATTAGAGTAGTAACACTTGGATCTGCGTACTCCAAAGCTAGTAAGAGAGCACGAAGCTCTGCCAATTGTGCGGTGCAATCGCCCAGGGGCAACGTGTGTACCTCCCTGGAAATGAACTCATCATTCAACATAGCACCGACCACAATGGCGCATGCGGAAACGTAGGCATGTTTAGAGCCATGCGCAACCTGCGCCGACCCATCAGTGTAAATGATGCAATGGAAGTCCTCCAAAGGTCGCATCGCCAGAGGAGCAGGGTGAACGAATTCATACTGCAAGTACTCCTGCGACCGTAAGGAAGCGTCAAAAATAAACATGACATCCGTGGATGACAATGACGCAGCCCACTGAATCCACCGAGGGTGCAAAGCCTTTGAATTTGGTACACTGGCTTTCGTGACTGCCTCCAAATGAGGACAGGGTGTTACCACTAGCATGCGTTTCCCCTGTGACAGAGCTCGTTCCTTTAGAATAGCCATCTGTACAGCAGTTAAAACCTTTTCTATGGTGGGAAACCGCATCTCAGCCGAGGTGTACAAGTGTGACTTGTAAGCAATAGGTACTGTGTCACCTTCATTAAAAGTGAGGTACGTGAAACCCACCGTCCCAGGAACTATTCTTATGACCAGGTTGGTGTGGTTATCACGAGTCAGTAAATATTTAGAAGCGAGCAGATCAGCCTGCAAGGATTGCAAAATGGCTGAATGCTCAGGCAGCCAGCATGATTTTGAGAAAGTTGGTTGTATCAAAGCATACAAAGGCTTGATACGCTGGGCATATTCCGGAATGTAAGTTCTGCCGAAATTCAAAAAGCCCAGTAAGGATTGTAATTTTTTCAGAGTTGTTGGTGCGCGCAATTGTGCGCACTTCTCCAAGAAGTGAGGAGCCAAACCTCTACCTTCATTGTTGAGCTCATAGCCCAAAAACAACACTGTGTGTTCAGCAATGTGCGATTTTGCAAAGTTGAATTTGTAACCCATGTCTGCAAAGTTGCAAACAAGAGAATTTACACGACACAGATGCTCCCAAATATCGTCGTCTGTGAGATATATGTCATCCACATACGAAAAAGCATCAGGGTCGAGTGCCTCCAGAATAGAGACAATTCGAGCGGTAAATACACCAGGACTATTCTTGTAGCCCATTGGAAGACGCCGGAATTGCTTTTGGACTCCAGCGCTTGTAAAACTGGTCCATTGGGAGCTAAAGCTGTCCAATCTGTGGGCATAAAAACCATTGGATATGTCAAGCGTTGTCTTGAAACGCTTACGCACGAGACTATCCACTAGGGCAGAGCCGTGGGTATTCTGTACTGCACAGTTACGGCAATGCGAGTTTAAATGCCGGTAATCCAAAACCAAACGATATGATCCGTCAGGTTTATTCACAGTAAAAAGGGGATTATTCATCGGTGACACACACGTTTCAATAACTCCCTGATATTCCAATTGTTCAAGGATTTCCGCGACGGAAGATTTTGCTTCACGCCGAATGGGATATTGAGGTTGAGGCTGCGGCTGAGACCGCAACGGAATTTCGTGGCAAGGCGACAATTTATCCCAACCACATTGGTTACGGTACAGAGCCGGCGCGAGAGCCCGAGCCCACTCTTCTGCAAAATGCTGCGCATGCTCTTTCGAGACAGTGTTCGCGAAACGGGGTAGGATTACCTCCTCCCCTCGCGGCGCCGCGAGCACAAAAGGTGGGGGCCAGTCAGCCTCCGAAAGTAAAATATCATATGTAGAAGACAGATTCTCCCAAAATACACCTTTAACGGTACGCTGTATGTCACCTTCAATTAACAGGACAATTTCATATAGTCTTTCAGGGGGAGCAAGTCTCGTATCCGCTGTTTCTATCACAACGTAGACATCAGTCGCTGTCACCCTCAGTAGTGGACGCAGCGCCTCTCTGACTATGGTTATCTCCGCCGCGCTGTCCAGCAAGGTCAGAGCCCACGTCAGATTCCGAAGCCGCGTTCTCACTATCTGTGGCATATCGATGCGCTGTTAAGGCTGCGACTTTCTTTTTCGCAAACTGCGGACGCCTAGGCGTAGAATCCTCCTGCTTCACTGCGCCGTCCGTCTGGCGGGACTGACCACGTCCTTGTTGGCCACCACGTCCACGTCCACCCCCTCCTCCTCCACCGGTCTTCGGGGCCAATGTGTCCTGAAAGGAACGAGGAGAGCGTTGATCAGAACCCTGAAAACGATCAGGTGATTTAATCATCGCGCGGTCGCGCAAATCATAAACTTTTTCGGATGGCGCAGGAGCTTGTATTGCAGGAAAAGAACCCTGAGTCTGCATTGTCTGCTTCCCCTGTGTCTGTTTTTTAGGCCAATTTTGTTTCTTGGACTTTGGCTGGGCATCTGTCACTGCAGATTGCCCCTGTGGTTGTTTTTTCTCCTTCACTGGAAAATATTTCAGACCTCTACTTGTGCGGCCAATCGTTTTATAAGCGGCCACCACAATCTTTGCTAACTGGCGGGGTTTGTCGGCATCGGGCAGAGCAGCCAAAGCATTCGACACCTGAAAGTTAACTGCATCTCCTTTAACATTGGAGAGAATGAGATCACTTACAATCTCAAAAGAACCACACAGGCGCATACCCAATTCAACCGCTGCCTCTGGACCGTGATCATTCTGAACACGTCGAACGATTTCAGGCAGGGCAGTCATAGACGGGGTGCCGAAGCACCTTGTATAAACTGCCGCAAATGTTTTTCCCCAGCTGTCACAGTCAGCAAGTTCAGGAGTAATATCCTTCGGGAGAGTAATCGTCAACATTCTATGTTTATCAGCAGGAGTGGAATTCGGAAAAACCGCTTCCAGTTGATCAAACTTCTCTGCTAGCCAGAATGGGAAGTCATCGTTGTCAACAGGACGCGCACCAAAAACCGAATTTACCATAACAGGATTGAGACGCATTCCGCCTCGTTCCATGGGAGCGGCCGCACCCCCCTGGGGACCACCAGGAAGATGTCGACCGATGTATTGCACTAAAGCACGAATCACGGAAATGGAAACTACATGCAGCCTGCGAATTTCTGCCAGGGTACAAGCCCCGTGATTCGGGTGCGGGGTAAAGCCACCCAACGCAGGCCAATTAGTACCTGGAATTGAGAGTGGACCTAACCTCGCACGGGACAAAGAGTGGGGGAGGGCGCCATCAAACCAAACTCGATGCTGCCAATGATCAATAGGTATTTCCAATGCCCTGTATGGCGTATATTCAGCCGGGACATCCGAGGCGGTGTAGGAGTGGTATAAACCAGAATTAGCGTCCACAGCCGGAAACGTAACCCAAGAGTAAAACAACTCGTAAGGAAACGCCGGATCTGCACTTACCACGAAAATCACAGCCATCCCATCTACTGGGACTTGGTACGTCTGAAGATGATTGCGTACCGCTACGCGACTATGCTGCGCAATAGCCACCGCTGCCGCCATCACAGAATTGGAAACAAGAAAACACAAAGAATACTTTGTAGCACAACTGGGTAGTAATTCAAAGAAACCGTTTAAGTAAGAATCAAGCTTGAATAAAGACCTATTTCAAAAAATAGGTAGGTTTCACCAACACCCCGTTTTCCGGAAACGGATGTGAAGGGGTTAAGGCATGAATGATAAACTACTCGAGTGTCATGATATAAGACCACCGAAACCGTTGGGCGCCATGTTGCAGGGTTTCTGTACTCACACAGAACTGTGCACAGAGGAGTGGAACCTCGGCAAATTAGGATGTCCCAAAACTTACCTTAGCAACCAACTCACCCCTTACCGAGCTAGCTACAGTGTCTCATTGGACATATCAAACACCCAATGTTTAGACAAACCAGAACATGAACTCACAGTACCTCAGGGTACGTGAGACTCATGAACACTCTTTCGTTATATTATCATTACAAACCAGAACATGGAGTAAAGAAGACACATGTGCATTTGAAATGTTTATTTACTAATGCCGTCTTCTCAGGCGCAGTATCTTTGATAATACAAGTATACTTATTATCAGTAGCAAAATTATCAGCATAGTTACTAAGACATAAAAAGCGAATGGTGACAGCATGTTAACATGCTGTAATGAATAAGAGTTAACAACACTTATATCTCACCCTCCCTGACACATATATTATATTATTAGCTAAGAAGGTCTCTTTGGGTTGTTTTAGGGCGGGCCCATACCTTAGTGTCCTAGCATGAAGGAATCACATCAGCATACACCAGCTCTCTCTGCATGTGCACCGCATCAAGTGTGTTAACAATTCTCGTGCAAAGCAATATCAATCCCGCCTCAAGCCCAAGTTGGCAAAGGCTGCACTTGTGTTATGACTATGAAAGCGTGGAGATCAGACCTCATAACAATTCCATATCGTGTTGCTCCTGAAACTTCAGCACTCTCCGTGCAGACATGGTTTATTAAACAAGACTGATATCAGAGCAATAACATATTATTCTCACATACACCACGGCAAACCACTAGGTTGAAAGCTAAGTCAACAATTAAGGGTCGTGTGCAGAAGTTGCAAGAAAGGAAAAATGGCGTTTAAATCTCAAATGTACTTATGCTAACTTAACACGATATAAGGATATATAGGAGCTATACAACACTATTCACCCTCACACCCCCTCTCCCTCACACACCCTCACTCACCCTCACCTTCACACACGCTCACCCTCACACACCTCACGCTCACATCCCCTCACCCTCACACCCTCTCACCCGCATACCTCCTCACCCTCACACCCTCACCCTCACACCCCCTCACCCTCACACCCCCTCTTCCTCACACTCACACCCTCACACCCCCTCACCCTCACACACCATCACTCACCCTCACACCCCCTCACCTTCACAACCCTTTCACGCTCACACACCCTCACACATCCTCACCCTCACACCCCCTTAGCCTCACACACATACTCACCCTCACACACCCTCACTCACCCTCACACACCCTCACCAGCATAGCATAACAAAACATAGCATGCATAACAAAACACAGCATAGCATAGCATAACAAAGAATAGCATAACAAAACAAAGCATAGCATAACATAACAAAGCATAGCTAAACAAAACATAGAATAGTATAACAAAACAGCATAGCATAACAAAACACAACAAAACAGTAGAACAAAACATAGCAAAACATAACAAAACATAGGATAACATAAGAAAACAAAGTATAGCATAACAAAACATAGCATAGTATAACAAAACAGCATAGCATAACAAAACACAACAAAACAGCAGAACAAAACGTAGCAAAACATAACAAAGCATAGGATAACATAACAAAACAAAGTATAGCATAACAAAACATAGCATACATAACAAAATATAGCAACACATTGCAAAACATAGCATAGCATAACAAAACACAACAAAACATAGCACAAAGCATAGCATAACACAACACAACATAGCATAGCATAACAAAACATAGCATAACAAAACAAAGCATAGCATAACATAACAAAGCATAGCTAAACAAAACATAGCATAGTATAACAAAACAGCATAGCATACCAAAACATAGCAGAACAAAACATAACAAAACAGGATAACATAATAAAACAAAGTATAGCATAACAAAACATAGCAAAACACAACAAAACATAGCATACATAACAAAACATAGCAAAGCATTGCAAAACATAGCATTGCATAACAAAACAAAGCTTAGCATAGCATAGCATAACAAAACATAGCATAACAAAGCATGGCATATCATAACAAAACATAGCATAACAAAACCTAGCATAGCAAACCAAAGCATAGCATAATAAAACATAACAAACCATAGCATATTATAGCAAAACATAGCATAGCATAACAAAGCATATCATAGCAAAACACAACAAAACATAGCATAGCATAACAAAACACAACAAAACATAGCATAGCATAACAAAACAAAGCATAGGATAGCAAAACAAAGCATAGGATAGCAAAACAAAGCATAGCATAGCATAACAAAACGTAGCATAACAAAACAAAACATAGCATAACAAAACACAACAACACATAGCATAACAAAACATAGCAAAACACAACAAAACATAGCATAGCTTAACAAAACACAACAAAACATAGCATAGCAAATCAAAACATATAATAGCATAGCAAAACATAGCATAGCATACCAAACACAACAAAACATAGCATAGCATAGTGTAACAAAGCATAGCATAGCAAAACAAAACATAGCATAGCATAACAAAATATAGCATAGCATAACAAAGCATAGCATAGCAAAACATAGCATAGCATAACAAAACATAGCTTAGCATAAAAACACAGCATAGCATAACAAATCAAAGCATAGGATAGCAAAACATAGCATAGCATAACAAAACAAAACAAAGGATAGCAAAACAAAACATAGCATAACATAAAGCATCACTCAGCACCACCACAGCATCACTCAGGGGCACCACAGCATCACTCAGGGGCACCACAACATCACTATGCGCTACCACAGCATCACTGAACGCCACAGCATCACTCGTTCATCATCACATCACTCAGCGCCACCACAGCATCAATCTGTGCAACCATTCAACAACAACTGGTTCAAACATGTTCTCTTAATGTTTCAAGCTTTATTACAAATGTAACAAAAAGATATTTCACTTCTGTTCTTGGATTTTCTTCACAATAAAATACACTGAACATAATCTTCACAAAAGTTATTTACAAAAGTTTAAGCTATTGCCATTATAAATTACAATAACTTTTATTTAAGTATTAATTACTAAAAAAAATTAAAAGTCATTGTTATTTGTAATATCAATACATGAAAGTCACGTAAATACAACACATATTGCATTACAAATGCTATAGGTGTCACATTTGCCAAAGTTATAACTATTTGGCATTGTAAATGACAAAGCTATTAATTTCGCTATTTTCAAAAACAAAACATGAATAAAAAAATTGTTATTTACAATACCAATAGCTCAAACTTTCCTAATGCGAGACCTATTGCATTGCAAATGCTTGTTTAATTAAGTCTTGCAAAACTTTTTTTTTTTTTAAACATCTTTTTATTGAAGTAAACAGTTCCATCATAAGACACATCTTGGAGCAGAGAAAGTGCGGTTGTGCTTACATTATAAAAAGACATATCAATTCAGTCGTTGGCGGATACAATGACGGTCTACCTCCAAGCCAGAGGGGCCTCTACCCTGACCTCACCCTCCTAGCCATCCCCCCTCTCGCTTTCCCTCCCTCCTCCTTCCCCCTCACCAGTTGTGCAAAACGTGTCAGAAGCCAAGGCCCATCGCCTCCCAGGGAAGGAAGTGCCAGATGCATGTCTTGGGCAGTGTCTAGCGAGGGGAGTTCCTACGGCGTGCCCCCTGGGGTGTCCAGCCACTCCCCTCTGTACCTCCTCCAGGCCTGCCAGATCTTTTCCCATTTTTTGGGGCAACCCCGACTATTGTAGATAACTTTCTCTGCCCTCTGGCACCAATCCGTATCTCGCTCCCATTCCTCTATCGTTGGTACCAAGTGCAAAACTTTTCTTAAGCGAGCATATGTATTTAAAAAAAAAAACTATTCCAAGATGGCCCCTGCATTTGCCTGTACTTCCCAGCACTCCCGCTGGCAGTGGAGACGCTAAGTCTCGGGATGCCTGTCTAAAGCTGCTTCGACCAAGTACGAGAATAGGAGACTGATATATAGACTCACATAAAATTAAGGAAAATTAATGGGGCCATTTCTAATAGAAGAGGGCACGGTTACGAGTAACTGTATTCCTTGGGCTTTATGCGTCCATGCACTGCTTGTCTGGGACGTTTTCAAGCATTATGGTGCCATACATGCCAAGAGACCCGATTTAGCCGTCTCCCGCCTGAAATTGCATTTTTTACAATAGAAGTCAATGGGGAATTTTCATTCTCCTGATTTTTTTATTTTAAATCTCCCACGTCCCTGTCCTAAAATGTTGGCATGCATGTGGTGCTTACATGAGAGGCTGTTGAAACGGGATACGGAGGATTCAGACTCACAAATTGTGGGCAAGGTACATTTGTGAGAAGCCGCCCAAAGCTGCCAGGATGCCGGCAGCAGAGGAATTTGAGGTCATTAGTGTGCAGTGACCTCTGTAGGCTAGAGTTTTAGTGTGTCAGATTGTGTCTTAATTAAATAAAAACACAAAGCCCCATGTCCTGAAGAACTGCCCAATGACCCCGTTGTTTATTGTTATTATGATTACCTTTATTTTTTGAGTCACCCTGTAAACGCTGTGAGGTTTTCATTTTTTTCCATGTGTTCTTTAACCCCTTGCGTGCTGGTGACGGAACCGTTCCGTCATGAGCCTCGGGTGGGCTGTGCTGGTGACGGAACGGTTCCGTCACGGCCTGCTCACCGCGCCTGCGCAGCGCGAATTCCGCGCCTGTGATGAGCGTTCTATTAGGTGGACGGTGCCGTGACGGAACCGTTCCGTCACAAGCACAGCCCACCCGAGGCTCGCGACGGAGCCGTTCCGTCACGACTACGGGAGCGCCGCGCGCCCCCCCTCCCCTTAGCACAGCGGCGGAATAGCCGCCGCAGCTAAGGGATTAAGGTACGCGGTTGATGAGAGATTAGTTTTTTTTATATTCCACTATGTTCATTAAATATTGATATTAAGTTAGCTTGTTGAAGCTTTGAAATTTCCTTTGTTTATTTGTTCGGGAACAAAGTGTCTCTGCTGTAATGTCAGCGCATGTGGTTGATTCATGTCAGCCTCTGTTAATCTCAGCAGAGGGTTTGCAATTGTAAAGGGGTCATATTGGTCCAAGGGGAGCTTTCGATTACTCTGGCCGCACTTCCCCCTTTGCCCTCAGCAGACAAACATCAATAAAACAAATACAGATGGTTCTGGTCTGTTTGCAGTCGAGGAAGAGGTAGTCATGGATTTGGCACACAGCTTTTATCTTTTCCAAAATGGATTCGTATATATTGTCAATAAGCAGCAATGCCACGATTTTGCTTTTCATTACACTCCTTGCTGATGCAATATTATGTACTAAATGTTTATAGGAAATCCAGTATATCATGCTTAGATTTTGAGAAGATTAAAGTGCTCTCTCGTATTTCCGGTACAAAAGGGGGTGGTGATGGACGGAGCATCTGAATAAATCAAACACTCACACCCACTCAAAAGATCTGGGTTTAATCCATCACCGTTCTTTAGCCCACTCTGCCACCCCAGTTCAGACATGGCCATATGCAAATCAGTCTGACCCTGTGCCTCATGGGAACAGTCCAGCCCGAACTGCCAAGCCATGCCTTCCCTGGACTGGAAACAAGCTTCCGAGGACCGGTTTCTGGCTTTTCAGCCGTCTTCAGCCCGGCTTGCTTGAATCCAGTGGCAAAGTGAGCAAGGGACTCACGTCCATTACCACCCCCTTTTGTACCGCTTTTGGCCGCCATAAGTGTGGCAGGGTATGCTCAGAAGGTAACATACAGCTTTCAACACTGGCTGCTTCACACCAACTGTGTTTTTATAACCGTCAGACTATTTTATTAGTAACTGAATCAAGCAGTCCTTTCTGAACAAAATGCACTCAGCCGACAGGAGGTGTATTTTAAAAACAGAATTGTATTTACTGTCATTCTCTGAATTGTATTTACTGTCATTCTCTGAGTCAGCATGTTAAAAGCTTTGCAGCGTTCCTTTGATTTTCGTGTGTTTTGGATTTTTTTTTTTAAATACGATACATCATGATTGGAATTGACAGTGATCAAAGCACTCTCCTGTAACATCACTGCACGCTGTTGATTTCATGCAATCACAGGGGTTTTCACTAAGTATACACAAATATCCCACTTATGCTGCTGTCGCGGGTATGACCATCTTCCCTCGACTAAAACTATCAGCCACCAGTCTTCCATATTTACCACATACTTAACTATCTTTGCAAAGACAGTAAGGTACGGCCTCTAACACTGGCGGCTTCACTATAACTGGTTATCCACAACCATTAAACTATTCCATGAGTAACCGACACAGCCCCTGCACTTTCACCTTAAAACAGGCACCGGCAACATGACCTTTCTTTTAAATTTGGTATTGGATTTACCTTCATTTAGAAGCTTTATAAAAATATTGATGGTATTTCTACTTTTATATGCAAGCCTCCTAGGCAGCACATGATGGCCGTCTCAACCAAAAAAGTCTTTTAAAAAACACTCTTTTCTTACGCTGTGGATTCCACCCCATAATCTGACTTTTAAAAGCAAATTCTTTGTTGTTTAACTAAAACAAGCTCATCAGAAATTGTATTTACGTTAATTTAGTAAAAACGTACACAGCCAAAAGCAGCTCTATTTCTGTCATATGTTTTATTTTTGTATTTATTTGGAAATGAATGTGAGAAGTTAGCCTGTCATATGATGTCCACTAGTTCTAGTGGGCACCTTGCACCAGTCTAATTGACTCTTATTTTGTGATGGTTGTAAAGTCAACCTTATAGACAAGCTGTCCTAGTGGTAGCATGAACCAGCAGTCTTCAGGCTAAGACTTCAGAGAGCACGTGAAGCCAGCTGTTTTACCAATTATAATCCCTTGAATACCAAATGAAAGGACACCACACAAGGTATATATCAAATATATATGTATTTAATATAAACACAACCCCTCTGCACTCTTTATGAGGTCAGAGGTAAAAATACAATACAAGTCACACAGTTAATACACAATAAGTTGCACAGTATACGTTATGCACTAGGGGCCACACTAACCATATACTAAGAAAGTGGTATAAGAACCACGTGAGAGTTAGAAATCAGGCCTGGGGCCTGTAGAATCGCTGGGGCTACACTAAACAACAAGTGGTTAGGAAGTAGGAGACCCACGGGAGCCGCATGCACTGTCTAAACATAGGCACGGGTTCCCATTGACTATCTATGGTGTTTGTAAAAGTTACAAAGTTAAAGATAAAGGACACTTCTGGATAGACTTGGATGGAACCCTTTTAAACTAGGACACTAGAAGAGTCAATACCCATGGGAGCACCGGAGTACTTGAGTTACCTCACCCAGGGAAGCCGGGTGCATAGGTGTCTTTTTGTAACGGGTTTCGTCGTAGTTTTCTATGGAGAGCTACAAAGAAGTGCTGCAGGCGACCAGAGGAAAAGTGTCCGGGTGGATCCAAGGGTGGATCGGAGATGTGAAGAACCTGAAAGCAGAGGGGCCAGAGTCTGGGTCACTAGCCAGTGACCAGGAAGGAACCAGGAATGAACAAGGCGATGACGGGATGCGATCAGGTGATGTTGTGAAGCTTGTCTCTGCAGCCACATGGACCAGGAGGTGTCGACGATGACCAGGAGCTGGATTCGAGCTGTCCCATGATGGATCTAGATGACTGCTGTGTCGGTATCCGGATTGGACCCAACAAGCCTGGGCAGCTGCAACCCACGCCGGATGTCGAGATTCGCTCTGTTGCAGACCAGCAAGGCTGTGGTGCTTCTCCTTTGCAGGGAAGCTGGAGCAAGCCTGGCGCAACCAGGAAAGCAAAGTAGTTTCAAAATGGCGTCTTCGGGGGGCACACTAGCCAATGGGCAAGCAGCCGGGAAGACGCGGCGAGCACAAATGTGAAGGCGGGGCCCACGGGACACTCGTGGAGTGTGGGGGCCAGGGATTCGATGCAAATGATGCTCGGGAGTGGGGCTTCTCGAACCCCAATGCACAACTTACTGAGGCTTCAGGAAAGGAGTACAGTTAGCAAAATGCAGGATATCAAAGATGTCCGGCCCCACGTCTCTCGTGTCCGCCACGGGTCTCAGCTTTGCTGTGGATGTGGGTCGGGGTCAGAGAAGTCTGGAAGTCCAGTTCTTTAGTCGCAGAGTCGTTGGGTTCCAGCGGGAGCCTGGAAACTGCAGACCGGCAAAGTTGCTGATGGTGCCCGTTTGAACAGGGTGGTTACTCCTTGACCACAAGGGAGATGTCTTCCGTCTTCTAGTCAGAATAGAATGTCGAAGGTCCAAGAAATCTGTATCAAAGTTTCTTTCCAGGATAATCTAAAGTCCTGGGGACACAGCTCCTATATTTATACTAAGGATGGGGGCTGGATTACCTGCCTAGGTCCCTCCTATGGGTGCATCTGAGAAGGGGGTGGTTACACCCCTTTTCCTTTGTCCAGTTTTGCGCCAGAGCTGGGGCTGGAGTGCCCCAGCAACTGGTTTGAACCGGGCTATGCATGGAGCATCTTGTGTGCCCTAGGCAGTGTCCAGATGCATTCACTGAATGCAGCCCTCCCTGCCCCTATACACTAAACTCTGTCTGGGAAGGTACCAGCACCTCCCTGGACAGGAAACCTATTGTCCAGGCCTCCCCTGCCGGAGTTTCGTACAGCAGCAGGAGGTCAGACTCGTGTCTGTGGCAGCAGCATCCATTTTGTGCTGCTGAGGCTCTGTTTAACTTTAACCGGGTAAAGTAGTAACATTCATGTCTTTTCCCTCTTGAAGGGTGGAATGCTACCCCTGCCGCCAGAATTGGTGGGGGGTGGGGGGGGGGTAGTATTCCAAAGTGTTTGACACCTTACACAACATGTTTTGATAAAGCCAAACCAAAGTTAGCATTAACCGCGAGGATTATAATGCACTTAAGAGTATATGCTATGTCTATATCATAGAATAGCTATAAGGAGATGGTTCCAAAAGCTGCAGAGGGGCTCAGCTCATGCCAGAGCACCCTCTCACATAAAACCAAGCACTCTGCCTCCAGGATTGTCGAGGCCTACCATAGGAGTGGCTTATAGGTGTATATGTGTCTATATGTAAAGGTAGATATAGGTATTCTATATCTAAGTATCGGGTGATTAAACCACCTTACCCAGGCTGAGACCTGTGGTGTGAGTTTGGAAGGCAAACCAGGGGTGGCACAATACATGCTGCAGCCCCTGGTAGGCCTAGGGTGCACCTATGCCCTGGGTACCTATGGTACACTATACAGGGGCTCACAAGGGTGACCCAGCAACCAATATGGTATGCTCCTAAAGTGCATGGTATCAATTTAGAGAGAGAACAGCTGGGCTGTGGGTCTGATTAGCACAGCCACACTAAAGTCGAAAAACCAGAGTATCACAGCAAAAAGTGGGGGGTGACCATAGGAAGCAGATCCTACTCTCCTATACAACTCCCCGCCCCCAAACGCAGGGACATTAAACTAACTTTGACCAGTTGAGTCTTCATGTTCTAAGTGGAAATATCTGGAGAGTCCATCTGCATTGGCATGGTCAGTCCCAGGTCGATGTTCCACTGTAAAGTCCATCCCCTGTAGGGAAATGGACCGCCTAAGCAGTTTGGGATTTTCACCCTTCATCTGATTTAGCCACAAGAGGGGCTTATGGTCTGTCTGCATCTTGAAGTGAGTACCAAACAAGCATGGCCTCAGCTTCTTCTGGGCTCAAACCACAGCAAAGGCCTCCCTCTCAATAGCTGACCAACATTTCTCTCTAGGGGTCAGCCTTCTGCTTATAAAAGCTACTGGCTGGTCTTGACCATCTCTATTCAGTTGTGAAAGCACAGCACCTACCCCCAACTCAGAAGCATCTGTTTGAACAATGAATTCTTTGGAGTAGTCTGGACTTTGCAGAATAGGAGCAGTGCACATGGCCTGCTTCAGGTCATCAAATGCCTTTTGACAGCTTACTGTCCACTGAACTTTCTTTGGCATTTTCTTGGAAGTTACGTCATTCAGGGGTGTCACTATGGAACCATACCCCTTGACAAATTTCCTGTAGTACCCAGTCAGACCCAAGAAAGCTCTGACCTGTGTCTGGGTGGTGGGAGCAGTCCAGTCTTTGATGGTCTGGATCTTGCTCTGCAATGGTTGAACCTGGCCTCCACCTACAAGGTGGCCCAGGTATACAACCTGACTCTGCCCTATCTGGCACTTGGTAGCCTTGATAGTTAGGCCTGCCTTTTGCAGGGCCTCCAAAACATTCTTCAGGTGGATCAGGTGATCTTCCCAAGTGGAGCTAAAGACAGCAATATCATCAAGATAAGCTGCACAGTAGTCATCCAAACCTGAGAGGACTTGGTTCACCAACCTTTGGAATGTGGCAGGTGCATTCTTCAAACCAAAGGGCATCACCACAAATTGGTAGTGCCCACCAGGGGTTGAAAATGCTGTCTTTGGCTTTGCATCATCAGCTACTCTGATCTGCCAGGAGCCAGCTGTCAAGTCAAATGTACTCAAAAACTTGGCAGATGCCAATCTGTCAATGAGTTCAACTGCCCTTGGTATTGGGTGGGCATCTGTCCTAGTGACAGCATTGAGGCCTCTGTAATCCACGCAAAACCTCCTCTCCCTCTTACCATCTTGGGTGTGAAGTTTAGGCACCAGGACTACTGGACTGGCCCAAGGGCTCTCTGAGGACTCAATGACTCCCAAATCCAACATCTTTTGGATCTCTGTCCTGATACAGTCCCTGACATGATCAGGTTGCCTGTTAATTTTACCCTTCACAGGCAGACTGTCACCAGTGTCCACTTCATGAGTGCACCAGGTAGTCTGTCTTGGAGTCAGAGAAACATATGTCTGTAGGACTGTAGAACCTGTCCGCAGTCCTGTTGCTGTTGGTCAGTGAGGCTGCCTGCCAAGCCTACACCATCAGCTGAACCATCATCAGGGTTCTGAGAAAGCAGGTCTGGGAGAGGGTCACTCTCCTCTTCCTGTCCCTCATCTGTGGCCATGAGCAAGCCCATGTCTGCCCTGTCAACATATGCTTTGAGTCTGTTGACATGGAGCACCCTGTGGGGGCTCCTAGGGGTGCCAAGGTCCACCAAGTAGGTGACTTCTCCCTTCTGCTCAACAATAGTATGGGGTCCACTCCACTTGTCTTGTAGAGCTGCTGGGGCCTCTGGCTCCAACACCCACACTTTCTGTCCTGGCTGCTAAACAGTCAGCACAGCCTTTTGGTCATGCCAGGCCTTTTGCAATTCCTGGCTTGCCTCGAGGTTTTTAGATGCCTTTTTCATGTACTCGGCCATCCTGGAGCAGAGCCCAAGTACATAGTCCACAATGTGAGGTTTGAGAGGTAACTCTCATCCCTCCTTCACCAGACACAGGGTTCCTCTTACAGGATGCCCAAAAAGAAGCTCAAAAGGGCTGTAGCCAACCCTCTTCTGTGGGACCTCTCTGTAGGCGAACAAAAGGCAGGGCAGCAGGATGTCCCATCTTCGCCTAAGCTTTTCAGGTAAACCCTTGATCATGCCCTTCAAGGTCTTGTTGAATCTCTCAACCAGACCATTGCATTGTGGATGGTAGGATGTGGTGAACTTGTAGTTAACCCCACACTCTTTCCACATAGCAGTCAAATATCCAGACATAAAGTTTGCACCTCTGTCTGAGACTACCTCCTTCGGAAAACCCACTCTTGAGAAAACTCCCAGGAGGGCTCTTGCCACAACAGATGCTGTTGTGGTCCTTAGGGGAATAGCTTCTGGGTATCTGATGGCATGATCCACTACCACCAGAATAAACCTGTGCCCAGAGGCTGTTTGAGGATCCATTGGTCCAACAATGTCAATCCCTACACGTTCAAAGGGAACCCCCACCACAGATAGTGGTATTAGGGGGGTCTTTGTGGTGCCACCTGATTTGCCAATGGTATGGCAGGTGACACTGGAGCGACAAAACTCCTTGGTATCTTCTGACATATGAGGCCAGTGAAAGTGAGGAACAAGCCTGTCCCAGGTATTGTTCTGGCCAAGATGATATGCAAGGGGAATATCGTGGGCTAGTGTGAGAAGGAAGCCCCTGAATGCCAAAGGCATGACCAACCTCCTGGAAGCTCCAGGCTTGGGGTCTCTAGCCTCTGAATACAGGAGCCCATCATCCCAATAGACTTTGTGGGTCCCACTAGCATTCCCAGCAGCCTCAGCAGCAGCTTGCTGTCTGAGGGGTTCAAGAGAAGGGCAGTCCAACTGCGCCTGCCTCAGATCTGCCCTGGAGGGTCCCCCTGTCCCAAGAAACTCAACCTGATCAGGCTCAAGCTCTTCTAGGACAGTTTCCTCCTGGGTCTCACAATCAGCTTCCTGTGAAGGCTGATCCCCTTCCTGAGGCAAGGGGGAAGGCACTGCCCTAACCCTACTGCTTCTCCTCCTGGTAGGCAACTGGTCCATTGTTCCAGAATCCAGTGCCAGTTCAGTGTTGCTATTTCTGACCTGTGACCTAGTCACAGCAAGGACATGTGCTGATATTCCTAACATCTCTGCATGGGTCCTATACTCAACTTCAGCCCAAGCTGAAGTCTCCAGGTCATTGCCAAGCAAGCATTCTACTGGGAGGTCTGAGCTAACCACAACCTTTTTGAGGCCAGTTACCCTTCCCCAGGAGAAATTAACAATTGCCATACTGTGAGTGGTAGTGGCATTGCTAGCATTTGTCACTAGGTAATTTTCATCTAGTATGATCTGTCCAATGTCTACAAAGCCATCCGCGTCACCATTGTGACACTGGCACATGTGTCCCTGTAGGCCTGAGCCACTTTATCATTGACTAAAGAAGTCTGTCTGTACTTGCCCAAGTTACTGGGACTCACAGTAGAGGAGATAGCCATGTCCACATCACAGACAAGAACAGCTTGAGTTGGTATCCTGACTAGGCTAGAATCCATATCAGTTCCCTGGGTTAACCCTACTACACCCTTCTGCTGAGAACCACCACTTGGAGCTGAACTAGGGGGAACAGTTGCCTAAGGGGCAATGGTGGCTGGAGCTACCTCCTTCTTGGTGCAATCACTGGTCCAGTGAGTATTAACCTTACAAGTTTTGCACCATGGTTTCTTTGGACCTTCTTTCTTTTTAGATTGTTAGGAACCCCCACCATTAGAAGCTTTTTTGCGGACCTTGTGAAGACTTCTGGTCTTTTGCTTTCTCCCCACCCTTTTGGTCTTGCTTCTTCTGATCGCCGCCTTGGTTCTGGACCTTCTGCTTCACCCTGGTTCTGACCCATTTGTCTGCCTTCTTTCCCAATTCTTGGGGAGAGGTCAGATCAGAGTCAATCAGGTGTTGATGCAATAGCTGGTTCTGACAGTTGTTAAGGATGGTAGGGTGTTAAAATATCGATAACAAAAATATAGCTGACATAAATATCGTTGCAAAAATATCGTTTACAAAAATATCGACACCCTATACTTAAACAGGTAAGTACATAAATATCGACTCCAAAATATCGTTGTAATTAATATAGATGTAAAAAATATCGACTTTTTAAAATAATTAAAATTACATTAAATAATAAATAAATATAAGTACTATTAACAAAATACATTAAATTATTTTTATTTTTTAACTATTTCAAACAAATTTACTACACTTTTTAATTATAAAATTAATAAATGTGGACATATAAATTAATTTTACACATTACTTTATATAACAACAATAATACATATATATAATTAAAATACCCCTTTACCCAAAAACCCAAAACTGACCCTGAACCCTAAAAATACCCCTTTACCCAAAAACATTTTCACTAAAAAAATCCTGTACACACACCTAAAATTAATTAAAAAATTAACATAATTAATGACATCATTATTATTCAATTAACTAATTAAAATTAATTAACTATTATTTATTACACTATTTATATTTATTTAAAACATTAATTAATCTATTATTTCATTATATTTAAAAACCCCTTTACCCAAAAACTGAAAACTGACCCTGAACCCAAAAAATACCCCTTTACCCAAAAACTAAAAACTGACCCTGAACCCTAAAAATACCCCTTTACCCAAAAACTGAAAACTGACCCTGAACCCGAAAAATACCCCTTTACCCAAAAACTGAAAACTGACCCTGAACCCTAAAAATACCCCTTTACCCAAAAACTAAAAACTGACCCTGAACCCTAAAAATACCCCTTTACCCAAAAACTGAAAACTGACCCTGAACCCTAAAAATACCCCTTTACCCAAAAACTGAAAACTGACCCTGAACCCTAAAAATACCCCTTTACCCAAAAACTAAAAACTGACCCTGAACCCTAAAAATACCCCTTTACCCAAAAACTAAAAACTGACCCTGAACCCTAAAAATACCCCTTTACCCAAAAACTGAAAACTGACCCTGAACCCTAAAAATACCCCTTTACCCAAAAACATTTTCACTAAAAAAATCCTGTACACACACCTAAAAATAATTAAAAAATTAACATAATTAATTACATAATTATTATTCAATTAACTAATTGAAATTAATTAACTATTATTTATTACACTATTTATATTCATTTAAAACATTAATTAATGTATTATTTCATTATATTTAAATTACTTCCCACCCTACTCCCCTATAAACCCACAACCCGCTACGGAACTATTAATACTAAATTCAACTGAAAATACATTATTAAATAATAATATACTACTAAAAATAGTACTTTGACTAAAAATAATCATTAAAAACACTACATTACTTATAATTATTTAAAAAACGATATTATTGTAAACTATGTTTTTGTAAACGATATTTATTACAACTATATTAATGTTAACGATATTACTTACCTGTCTGTCGATATTTTGGTCAGACGATATTTTTGTCATCGATATTTCTTCCTGTAGATATTTTTGCGGCGATATTTATGTTAGGCGATATTTTTGCGGCGATATTCCTGCTCTGTACCGTTAAGGATATGTTCTCTCATAATTAAATTATACAATCCTGTTTAGTCAGTGACTTTACTGCCCAGCAACCAACCCTCCAGAGCCTTAGTAGAACAATCTACAAAGTCAGTCCAGTCATGAGTCTGTGTCTTCTGGGTGTCCCTGAACAGCAACCTGTACTGCTCAGTGGTTAAGCCAAACCAATCTATCAGAGCACTCTTCAGGACAGTGTAGTTGTCAGCATCCTGGTCATTAACTGTCAGGAGCTTATCTCTACCTTTTTCTGAAAAGGAGAGCCATAAGATTGCTGCCCACTGGCTTTGGGGTACCTGCTGAACTTTGCCACGCCCTCTCCAAAGCAGTTATCCATTTGTGGATGTCATCCCCAACCTGATAGGGAGGGGCAATCTTGTTCAGGTTTCTATGGTCATGAGACCTTTCCTTATCTTTAGGAATTATGCTTCCACCAGTGGGCTCTAGCCCACTTAACTTTTTCTCTCTTTCAAGAGCCAGGGTCTCTTTTGCAAGGGCAACTTCTTGCCTCTTGATCCTCAGCTTGACCTCTTTCATTCTAGGTTTGTGCTCTCTCCGCTCTGGGGAAGTCATCCTCCTTAGACCAGAGGCATCAGACCCTACTGAAGAATCAGAACGCTCAGCGCCACTGGACAGTGACCTGCGCCTTCTGTTTCTAATGTTAGGCCTACTGGGGTGAGTGGAAGGGGCCTCCCAAGGCCCTCTCCACCTCAGATAGTCCTTTGTTGCCCAGGACAGGTTCATTAACCTCATCCTGTTCAGCATCCACCTCCTCATCAGATAGTGCTGGATCAACCCCAACATTCTCTTCTGTGGATGGATGGCCCCCTCTCCACTACCTTGGTTATCTGTGTCAGATGCATTCTCTACATCATAGGCCACTAAGATGTCTACCAGGTGGTTAAAGGTTGGACTCTGTCCTTGTCTCAGTCTTCTGACTGAACACAGACTCCTCAGTTCATGAAAAGTAAATGAGTCATACTTAGAAGGCACCCTCCGGGGCTCTTCTTGAAGAGGTCCACTAGGGCCTGCTTCCAAGGACATTTTCTAGTGAGGTGTGGTGTGTGCACCTACCTACACTAAAAGGTTTCCTACTAGAACCTCTCTAGGAGTTGTAGTCAGGGTGTGCTAGGCCTTAACACCTACAACAACTAAGTTCAGTAGAGCTTATGTATGTGTAAGACTTGATCTATTTGTACCTACAGGTACCTTGATATGATCTTTCAGATGATATTACAAGATTATTTGGTAAAACAAATTGCAAGCTCTTATCCCAACCGCCGCACACCAATGTGAGAAGTTAGCCTGGCATATGATGTCCACTAGTTCTAGTGGGCACCTTGCACCAGTCTAATCGACCCTTATTGGTGATGGTTGTAAAGTCAACCTTATAGAAAGCTGTCCTAGTGGTAGCATGAACCAGCAGTCTTCAGGCTAAGACTTCAGTAGGCGAGTTAAGCAAGTTGTTTTACCAATTATAATCCCTTGAATACCAAATGAAAGGACACCACACAAGGTATATATCAAATATATATATGTATTTAATCTAAACACAACCCCTCTGTACTCTTTATGAGGTCAGAGGCAAAAATACAATACAAGTCACACAGTATATATATATATATACAATACACAATAAGTTGCACAGTATACGTTATGTACCACGTGAGAGTTAGAAAGCAGGCCTGGGGCCTGTAGAATTGCTGGGGCTACACTAAACAACCAGTGGTTAGGAAATAGGAGACCCACGGGAGCCTCGTGCAGTGTCTAAACACAGGCGCGGGTTCCCAATGACTTACTATGGTGTTCGTAAAAGTTACAAAGTTAAAGATAAAGGACACTTCCGGATGGACTTGGATGGAACCCTTTTAAACTAGGACACTAGAAGAGTCAATACCCACGAGAGCACCGGAGTACTCGAGTTACCTCACCCAGGGAAGCCGGGTGCATAGGTGTCTTTTCGTGTCGGGTTTCATCGTCGTTTTCTATGGAGAGCTGCAAAGAAGTGCTGCAGGCGACCAGAGGAAAAGTGTCCGGGTGGATCCAAGGGTGGATTGGAGATGTGAAGAACCTGAAAGCAGAGGGGACAGAGTCTGGGTCACTAGCCAGTGACCAGGAAGGAACCAGGCGATGTCGGTGCTTTAAGGTGAAGAAGGAGAGTTTGTCTCTTTAGCCACGCGGTCCAGGAGGCATCGACGATGACGAGGAGCTGGATTCGAGCTGTCCCACGAAGGATCTAGATGACTGCGGTGTCGGTATCCGGATTGGACCCAACAAGCCTGGGCAACCGCAACCCACACAGGATGTCGAGATTGGCTCTGTTGCAGACCAGCAAGGTCTGTGGCGCTTCTCCTTTGCAGGGAAGCTGGAGAAACCAGGAAAGCAAAGTAGTTTCAAAATGGCATCTTCGGGGGGGCTCACTAGCCAATGGGCAAGCAGCCGGGAAGACGCGTTGAGCACAAATGAGAAGGTGGGGCCCACGGGACACTCGTGGAGTGTGGGGGCCTGGGCTTCAGTGCACAGGATGCTCGGGCTGGGGCTTCTCGTACCCCAATGCACAACTTACATTCAGCTTCAGGAAAGGAGTGCAGTTAGCAAAATGCAGGATATCAAAGATGTCTGGTCCCACGTCTCTCGTGTCTGCCATGGGTCTCAGCTTTGCTGTGGATGTGGGCCGGGGTCAGAGAAGTCTGGAAATCCAGTTCTTTAGTCGCAGAGTCGTTGGGTTCCGGCGGGAGCCTAGAAACTGCAGATCGGCAAAGTTGCAGATGGTGCCTGTTTGAACAGGGTTGTCACTCCTTGACCACAAGGGAGATGTCTTCCATCTTCTGGTCAGAATAGAATGTCGAAGGTCCAAGAGTTCTGTATCCAAGTTTCTTTCCAGGATAATCTAAAGTCCTGCGGACACAGCTCCTATATTTATACTAAGGATGGGGGCTGGATTACCTTCCTAGGTCCCTCCTATGGGTCAACCCTTTGTCCAGTTTCGCCTCAGAGCTGGGGCTGGAGTGCCCCAGCAACTGGTTTGAACCGGGCTATGCATGGAGCACCTTGTGTGCCCCAGGCAGTGTCTAGATGCATTCACTGAATGCAGCCCTCCCTGCCCCAATACACTAAACCCCTGTCTGGGGAAGTGCCAGCACCTCCCTGGACAGGAAACCTATTGTCCAGGCCTCCCCTGCCGGAGTTTTGTCCAGCAGGAGGTCAGACTCGTGTCCGTGACAGCAGCATCCATTTTGTGATGCTGAGTCTCTGTTTAACTTTAACCGGGTAAAGTAGTAACATACATGTCTTTTCCCTCTTGAAGGGTGGAATGCTACCCCCGCCACCAGAATTGGCGGGGGGGGGGGTTAGTATTCCAAAGTGTTTGACACCTTACACGACATGTAGTTATCATTAACCGCGAGGATTATAATGCACTTAAGAGTATATGGTATGGCTATATCATAGGACAGCTATAAGGAGATGGTTCCGAATGCTGCAGAGTTTAGTTTACGTTTAAGTTTATACGTTTATAAAGCGCTCACCTCACCCTGGGGCATCGCAACGGGGCTCAGCTCATGCCAAAGCACCCTCTCACATAAAACCAAGCACTCTGCCTCCAGGATTGTCGAGGCCTACCATAGGAGTGACTTATAGGTGCAAATGTGTCTATATATAAGGTAGATATAGGAATACTATATCTAAGTAAGGGGTGATTACAACACCACCTTGCCCAAGCTGAGTGATCAGCCTATGATGTCAGTTTAGATGGCCAGCCAGGGGAGGCATAATATATGCTGCAGCCCCTGGTAGGCTTTGGATGCCCCAATGCCCTGGGTACCTATGGTACACTATACAGGGGCTCACAAGGGTGAACCAGTAACCAAATCTGGTATGCACCTAAAGTACATGGTATCACTTTAGAGAGCTGACAATTGAAAGGAGATGGGTGGTGCACTGCTGAGTTGAACAAAGTTAAATGATAGGTAAGGAGGATGGGTGCACTCCAGGGTGGCGTTACCGTCAGACGCCTGAAACTATAGAATATGTAGTGTACGCATGGATATGCGTGTGCATCCCCTGATGAGGCACTCCGTGGAGGGTCAAAAAAATGATTCCAAAGTTCTTTAGCAAGCTGTAGATTTATTTTTCACAAGTAGTTGTGTGAAGATGCTCAATGATATTCACATCACATCAATGAAGGTAATTCAATGCATGAATTGTAAATGCGAACTCCAATGCATTTCGGGCGCAACGCCTTTTATCAAGGAGAGCTGAAAGGAAAAGACGAGCCCAAGTCAGGGTGGAGAATGGGTAGAAAAAATACAGAATGAAAGCTAAAATTAAGTGCCGATCAATAGGTGTGATGAATGGCATGTAAAAACGTAACGTGACAAATGTGGATGGTGAATCGGATCGTGGTATCAAACAGTTGGGCAAGGTTGGGGAAAGTGAATGGGGGTGATGGGAATTTAACGAGCGAGTGGGGAGAGTGAACGAACAAAAGCTGTTAATCTATATCGCGTCTTCGTCAAACGGCCCTACGGGAGGGCGTGGTACTTACTTCAAAGAAGTGGCAAGGGGAATCGCTACTCCGGTCAGTGTGTCTGGATGTTCCAGCTAGGTTAACGCTGGTCTGTGGGGAAGATTTAAATGCGGGAATGCGGGGTAACGAAAATGAAAGAAGGACTAGCGCGGAGTAAGGAAGAAGTTTGGAAATAGAAAAGGTGGGGTGGCGAAAATGAGAGAAGGACTAGCGCGGAGTTTAGAAAAAAGTTAGAAATGGAAAAGGTGAAGGGTTGTAGTGGGGGGGGCCATCTTGGAACGGTCTGGGTTGGATACTAGGAGCTGAGAGGAGAATAAGGAGAGGAATAAGGAGCAATGGGAGACATGGTTATGGTTAACATGTAACAGTTATAGATAACAACTATATTCAACGCGGTCATTGAGTCCATGTGGTATAAGTGTCTGTAGACGGTATATCCATTGAAGTTCTCTTTTAAGTAGTAACTTGTGATTGTCAGTGCCTTCTGTTGGAATGATGAGTTCCAGTACGTTGAATATAGTTGTTATCTATAACTGGTTTGGTGGGATGGGTTTACCAGTTTCACAAGACCCGCAGTCCCTAGTAGAAAGGGCAGGCCCAAAGGCGGCCTGGCGATCTTTTTTGCCTTGGACCTAAAAGGAAGTTTCAGGCAGATTAATTCTGAATCTGATAACATACTAATTGTTGAAAGGGTCATTAACAAAACTAGTCGGACCTTATATGTTAATTTTTATAATTCTGGGAACAGTGTCTATGATGCCGGTAACATCGCCAGCCTGGACAGCATTTTAAATACAGTCTTACAGAATATCGTATTCGCTTCTGAGTTCATTTTAGTAGGTGATTTTAATATTCATTTATGTAAATTAGCCTGTAAGGGAAGAGGAGTTAGCGAGGATGACGACGCTGCCCCATTAGTGCCTCACTTCGAACACTCAGTGGAGGGCCAGGAGCTTGAAGATTTACTTGCAAACTATAATCTATATGAACCCGATTTTGGCCTGAGAATACCAACCTTTATTGGTGGCCACCATGGAACGGTGATAGACTATATTTTTGTCTCTCTTGGTATCCTAATCCGGACCTCTGCCTATCGCACGGTAGCAACTCACTTCAGTGATCATAATCCAGTATTACTCGAAGTGGCTTGGGGAGCTCAGATGGGTGCATCACCGTCAATTGTAAAACCAGCACACCCTCTGAGGACCAGTGATCAAGATAGAAGAGTGAAGTGGGCAAATGTGATCCCGGATAATTTTTATAGTAAATGCCTTCCTAAGATTAAAGACCAGGTTGAGCTCTGTCAGAACCCGGACACTCAAGGGAATGTTATGGTAGCAGCCTATGAGGAAATATGTGCCCAGGTCTCCAAGGATCTTTTAGCCAAACCAATCCAGGGAGCCCAGGGTCACAAGCGATGGTTCGATTCTGCATGTTCGAAGGCCCATAGAGATTTGCTGGTGGCTTTAAAAATCGTGCCGAGAGCAACTGATGATATCGTGAGGTTAAGGAAAATCTACAAGACTGCCGTAAAGAATCGCAAAGATTTCATCAAACGCGAAACATGGGATAACCTCCTTTCGGCGTCGGTGCTGAAGGACAGTAGGAGATTTTGGGAGATCATCAAGCAGCCCCTATTCTCCGAAGATAGTAACGCACCCATGGACTGCGTGATTACTGATGATAAATGGCTGTCTTTCTTCAAAAACGTATATGGGGGTGATGAAGTTGATGAGGGCACTAACATGGGTCATCTGCCTAGTGGGGTTGCACATCCTATCATCTTTTATCCCCAAGAAGTGGAAAAGGCACTCTCGGCAACGACCAAACATAAGGCACCGGGACCTGATGGAGTCCCGGCTGATTTCTTCATGCACTCGCCTAAATTGTGGTCGAAGGTGTTGTCTAATGTATTTAATGCAGTTAATGGCAATTCAGCTCCTGCATCATGGGCCATATCTACCATCGTCCCCATTTATAAAAACAAAGGCCAGCGGGACGACCCAGCATTTTATAGGCCTATATCCCTTTTAGACTCAACAATGAAAGTTCTGGGCAGAGTCCTTTTATTTAGATTGAGGGAAAATGTTGAGGGATGTGGTGGGCTGTGTGAACTGCAATATGGTTTTAGAGAGAGAAAAGGGACCATCGAGCAATGCATTAATTTGCACTTACTTATCTCAAAGTACACGGTGGCCAAGGAGGGTTCAGTGTACCTTGCATTTATGGACCTCTCCTCGGCCTTCGACCTCGTAAATAGGTCCAAACTATGGCTGACCCTGTTGGAACTGGGCATCGATGAAGCCCTGGTCATGTTTATGGCCACACTGCACCAGGAGCTTTTTGCAGCCGTTCGTGTGTCAAACAACGGCAGGTGTACCCCTTTATTTAAATCCTTAAGAGGGGTACGGCAAGGTTGCATTTTGGCCCCCACGCTTTTTACTATCTATATCAACGGCCTGGGGGCGCACCTGCGAGGCCAGGGCGCGGATGTACCACGTGCAGGAGATGCCCAAATCCCGGCACTCCTGTACGCGGATGACGCCGTGCTGATTGCCCGCACTGGTGTTGGACTCCAGGTTCTCCTGAATTCCTTTGGGTCCTTTATGGATAATTTGGACCTTAAGGTTAATGTGTCCAAATCCCACACGATGGTCATGGGCCGCGAGTGTACTAAGAAAAGACACAAATCATTCTTCTGCAGTGGGGTCCCTGTCTCTAGGGTTACCACGTTTCCCTATCTGGGCGTTTTGTTCGATCAAAAAGGAACATGGGGACCACAGATAAGTGCAAAGAGGTTGGCGGTTACCAGATCTGCTTCTGCGCTCTTGGGTTTCGCTGGTAAGCTGGGAGCCAGGCCTATGGAAGCGTTGCTAAAGATCTATAAGTGTAAACCTGTGGCCATTGCATCATACGGATCTCCTCTGTGGGGGTATGTAAATCTCGACCCCATTCAGAGAGCAGAAAACAGATTTATAAGATCCCTCCTATCTGTACCCCAGTCCACCCCAACCTATTCCATTCATAAGGAGGTGGGCTTGCCATATTTGTCGGACTCACTAAGTTTAGCGCCCTTGACTATGTGGTTGAAAATGTGGTTAAACGTTGACCTCTCACTGAATCACAAAATCTTGAAGGATGTCCAATCATTGGATAATTATAGCAAAATTCCTTGGTTGGCCTACTTAAACAAATCATTTACAGTTCTGGGTTGCCCAGAACTTTTCTTTTGCCCAGAAAATATTAGGGTCCAGGATATAGGCCACATAAAAAAGCTATTTAATGATAGAAAGGAAGCATGCCGTGAGGCAGTCGAACTGCAGAAACCAGCAGTTAGGGCCCACTACCTATTGGTTAGTGTACCCAATCTGGCACCTTATCTCGGCTTTGTAACGCTCCCTTATCACAGGTTTTTATTAACTAAACTCAGGTTTAACCTTTTACATTTTTATCTTGGTTCTTTTAAGGGCTGGCAGAAACCAGAATCAGCCGCCCCCTGCAGTTGTGACCTTTTTTCTGTGCAGGACACAATGCACTTTGTCATGTTTTGCAGTCTGTATCATGAGCAGAGGAAAAAATACTTGCTCCCCATTTTGAAAGAAGCAGGATTCACACAGGTGCGCCCTGCGCTGCTCTATTTACAGCTCATGACAAACCCCCGCACAACGTTTAGCCTTGCTAATTTCTTAGTGGCCGCTGCGAGGGTGAAAGCAGTTGGCCAAACCCCGCCCTAAAAAAACTTTTTTTTTTTTTTGTAATGAGATGATATGTATCTTTTAAAATCTTGTTAATAGTATTTATAATGTACATCTAGCTTGATGTGCTTTTTTAGCTAATAGGAAGAGTAAGTATGCTTTCTATGGTATGTTTTATTGTTTTTGTTTCTTTGTATGACTTGGATTAAGTCGAATAAAGATATTTTGACTGACTGACTGACATAACCATGTCTCCCATTGCTCCTTATTCCACGCTAGTCCTTCATTCCTTCAAACTATCCACAGGTCCCGACTGAACCTCCAATAGTGGATGACTCATCTCTAGCTCTAGTGGAGTCTCTCACCAACAAAGTTGATCAATCCTGTATCCTGCCCTCTTCCCCTTCTGTGGCTACATCAAAAACCGGCAGAGTGGCTTCTAAGATAAAAAAGGATAATCCCATTAAGACTGTAACCACGAAGAAACAGCCCAACAACATTTGACCACCCTCGGCACCCACCTACAGGGATACCTTGCTGGGTTACCAATATGGTGACGGATCTTCAGAATAGTTTGGAGCAAATAATTGCATCCCATATTAAACCCCTGGTCTCCAAACTAGATAGGATAGTATCAATGTTAAATAACAAGTCTATGGGTACAACTAAACCACACATCCCCAAAGCCAACTCGCTATCCACTGTTCAAGATAGTGTCTCTGTAAAGGTACCGTGCCCAGACACAGCTAAATCTACTACCCCGGCAGATTCAAATAGAAAGCCAGGTCCGGCAACCACTGCTGTTAAAAACACAAACCCTGTACCTATACCCGTGCCCAAGTCATCAGGTCCTAAAACTTCTCCCGCTGTGGGTCAGTCTGCTAGACCCAGCCAACATCCCAAGGAGGGTAAAAACACAGCACCAAAAAAAACACCAAGAACTCTCACATCCAAAGTAACATCTAAACCTCTGCCAACAATAGATTTGCCTCGAGAAGCCAAACCATTTGTAGTGGCCCTAGTGGGAGTTCCACCCCTTAGTAAGGGGAAGAGAGAGCAAGAGGTTGAACTACATAATAAGTGCATACAGTGGCTAAGCTTGAACAGACCCCTACCCCCTAATATATCAGGCCATATATTGACAGTGAGAAGAGTAGGATGGATTGGGAGGGGCCCCAAAACAGTGGCAGGGGATGTTATAACAATCAATTTTATTTGACCACATTTTCAGATCCCCTTCCTATAGAGAGTCGCAAATATTTCCTATGCATTTGTCCTATTTTTACCCTACTCCGAGCTATAAACAGCTTCAAAATAGGAGACCACAGAACTTTAGGATTCCTGTTTTCCATCTAAACGGGACTCATTCCCGGCAGCCTTTTGGGGAGGGTTTTCCATCGCAAGCCCAGCTCTTTCCAATACAACCCCACTGGAATAGGTTTAGTGTCCTCGAGGAGGTGGATTGACTCATGCGGTCTCGCTCACCCCCAAGAGAACACAAAGAAGGCAGCCCAGTGGTAGACGTTGTAACTCAAGAAAAGCCACTATCCTCTGATGGCTCTGTGACTCTCCCCCCACAATCTTTAATGGGGGAGGAGACAAAGATTGATCAGAGACATAATCAGGTACCACCAAATGAGCGAGGGGGTGTAAAGGATAAAGTAAGGGATGGGGAGTGCAGTATAAAAATACTCTCGTGGAATGTCGCAGGTCTAAAAAGTAAGCTACCTATACCTGACTGGACCGCCTTCATGTCCACTTTTGATATTTGCCTAATGCAAGAAACCTGGTCCCTTGAGAAGATTGAAAACCCTGGTTTTGCAACCTATGCCATTCCTGCAGTCACACGCGGGAAAGGCCGTCCTTCGGGAGGCCTTGCTATATGGGTAGGTCTGCATATAGGCATGCAGGGCGCACAGGTGGCCACAAACTCGCCTGATATTCTGTGTGTTTTGCTAACATCTGTTAGCGGATCCACACTAGCTATTATTAACATCTATTCTAGGCCCATAATAAATGGAAAAGAATCGAGCACCATTCAAGCGCTCGACCACTTCCTTCAATCACTTGACCCTGCAACCTCGATCATCCTAGGTGGTGATCTGAATTGTCAGTACGAGCCACTGAGTGGATTTGAGTCGTGTGAGGAGGATGAGGTGGACTTGCTTTGGCAAATTCCCGCCTCAAAAATAACCCCAGTAAAAGCCTGGACCCCGCTAGTTTTACAAATTAACGCCTTGACCCTTGCAATGTCTCTGCGGGCATGCAATGGAAGGGGCAATAATAAAAATACTGCCCTGCCTACATATAACAGGATTAATCGAACTTCTAATATCGATTACCTTATGATGGAGGCTAAAGACTGGGGCAAGATAAAAGATTTTGAAGCTGTCCCAAGGCATGATAGCGACCACAATGCCCTGGTATTATCGCTTAAACCCGGTGCATTTGGATTGACTAATCCTGCCTCTAACTCCATCTTGGCACCCCCACCGTATATTTTATCTAATAATAGGAGAAGAGTAAAATGGCCTTCGTGTCTAGACTCTCCTACCCGTCTTGCACAAATTTATCAGTTAGCTGTCCCATTAATAAGTGACATGGGAAACTCTACTTCCCATGGGCAGACTATAGAAATCCACACAAAGTTAGTTGAGAGTCTAGGGGTGGTATTTTATCCGGTTTGCGGGTCCAAGCCACACCGGAATAAAATACATCCCTGGCACAACCACATATGCAAAAATCTTAAGAAAGATCTTCTTATGGCTATTAAATCCAAGGAGGTCCCTAAAATTAGAATAACTAGACTGCTGTATAAGAGGGCACTTATTAGAGCAAAGAGTGAGTGGGAGGAATCTAGGTGGGAGAAGCTGAGACAGGCACTGCTTTTAAAAGATTCAAAGACCTTTTGGCTGATTGTCACCTCTTCAGCGATAGGTGAGAGAGACACTGGGGTCTCGAATATTGCCCCTATAGTGTGGGAGGCTCACTTTAAGTCACTTTACACAAGCCCTGAGAGGGAGGTTAGTGGGTGATTGCCCCAGGGAGAGTTTTCAGAACTGGCTCTGACTACACGGGATGCTGTGCCGCGGGACCCCGGGCATGAGAGCCGACTGCCGGGGGCCCCGGGGACCGAGAGTTTGGTCCTTTGCACCCGTATGACTCGAGACCCCTTGCATGAGTGTCGATTGCTGGGGGCCCCGGTCACTGGGCCCCGCTCTTGCCAGAACCCTAGCTCTGATCGGGCCTCCGAGACCTCGGTCGCCCCAGACCCCACGCACGAGAGCCGACTGCCGGGGGCCTTGGGACCGGGGACCTCGAACACCCGCATCAGCACACTACGGGACCCCCTGCATGAGTGTCGACTGCAGGGGGCCCCGGGCTCAGGGTCTTCCCCTCAGAGAACGCATGGCTCTAACCGAGCTCCCGAGCTCCCAATGGCCCCAGACCCCCCGCATGAGTGTAGACTGTCGGGGGCCTTGGGCCCTGGACCAGGACTCTGTCCTGCAACTGTAAAAATAGGCGCCCTTACTGGAGCCCCTGCTTACTGCCCAATTAACATCACACTCAGGGAAGTCGAACTGGCAATTGAAAAATTGCTTCCGAATAAGGCCCCGGGCTTGGATAAGCTCCCTGGAGATCTTTTTAGATCCCAGCCAAAGATCTGGGCCCCATATCTGTTGGTTCTGTTTAATGCTGTTATACGGGGATCCCCAGTCCCTGAAACATGGCTGGGGGCAGAGATTGTTCCAATCTTGGAAAAGGGCTGTCCACTTGCTCCATCAAACTATAGACCAATTAGTCTACTCGATACCACACAGAAGTTGATGGGCCGAATTCTGCTGGAGAGGCTATTGGGCTGGATGGAGGAAAACAAAATCTTGACCACCCTCCAAGCCGGTTTTAGATCAGGGATCTCGACCCTGGACCAGATCTTTCGACTGCAGGTCCTATATTGGAAAACTGCAAGAGTAGAGGGTGGCAGCCTCTACCTTGTCTTTGTGGACCTGCGGGCCGCATTCGATCTGGTCCCGAGGGAGAGGCTCTGGACGGTCTTGGAGGATCTTGGTCTCCCTCCCTACTTACTGCACTCCATAATTCGGCTCCACACTGGGAATTATGCCGAGGTGAGGTGTGGGAAGAACGGGGAATTATCTGACCGATTCCCTGTCACACGAGGAGTACGTCAGGGCTGCGTACTAGCCCCTACCCTCTTCAGCTTGAATGTTAACGGCCTGATAGACAGACTTAATTGTGTCAAGGACAATGACGCACCACGCCTGGCCACTGGTAGGGTGCCCGCTCTGATGTTCGCGGACGACACCTTGTTGTTGTCGCGGACATCATCGGGCATCCAGCGGGTTTTGGACGGGTTTGTTTCTTTTTGCGCCACACGAGGCTTGGAGATCAACTTGGAGAAAACCAAGTATATGATCTTCAACCCCCCGAGGCACAACCGCCCCAACCCCACATTAAACGGAACCCCTCTTGAGAGAGTTAAGACCTTCATATACTTGGGAGTGACTCTGACAGAACAATTTAAATGGGACCAGCAAGTCTCTAAATCCTCCCTGAGATTAGCACAGATAGTGGGCGGCATAGGCAGATTTTGCAGTGCCTCAACTTATAAACCGGTTACCCCTGCCCTAGAGATATATAACATACAGGTCAGGTCTGCAGCCTTACATGCAGCCGAACTCTGGGGACACACTAACACATGCAACCTGATGAAAGCAGAACATTCTTTCATGCGGCATCTGTTTGATCTTCCGCAAAGTACACCTTTGCTCCCACTACGTCTGGACTTGGGTCTGGAACCTATTACTGAGCTGGCGGAAGCCCGACCTCTGCTCTATTGGAGAAGGCTCTGGTCTGTCCCGGAGCTGGAACCGTTCAGAGCAGAATTTAAAATCATTTGGGGGCAGTTAAAGATCAAGAACATACCATGGCTAGCACATGTTAAGTCCCTTTTCTATCAAATCGTCCTTCCCCAACTTTGGGACACACCGGAGGATAGCTGTTTGAGGACCCAAAGGTCTGTCCTGGTGGCAGCTGTTATAGTATATAACCTCAAAATGCTACATTCCTCTAATTCCCTGGGCAGACTATCCAATGAGTGTCTAACAACTAAAGATGAATTCAGGATGGAGGCGTTTTTGGACTTGGTGCAACCTCCACTGGCAAGAAAGCTTTATATTCAACTGAGACATGGCTCCCTACCAGTTGGAGAATTCACATCAAGATGGGCTAAAGCGACGAAACCTAACTGCCCTGCCTGCAATCATGACAGGGAAGACATTATACACATCCTCTTCTTCTGCCCAGCATATGGCGAAATTCGGAAGTGCTGGATTACCCCACTTTGCAAGAACTTGGGCTTTAGGCACTGTGCTCTCGCCCTTAGAGTCTTAACTTATGATACTACCCCCCCCATTGTCTTCGCTGTTTCCAGGTTTCTTCTCGGTATGTGGAGGAGAAGATCCGTGATAATCCACAAGGACTAAGGGACGGCCGCTTCCATTCACAACTATTACTTTGATATCTACTGTTTAATAACCTTTTAACTCAATGTATTTATATTTTAACATTGTGCTTGTATATATTTTATTGCACTTTTATGGTCTATGACCGAAATAAAGTTATCAAAGTAAGTAAAATCACCCCTCGCTTCACACATATTTTAAAGTCAAGCAATCTTCTTCAAAAGAGCCGAAAGACCCGATTTCACAAAAGGCAGAGTCTATAGAGGATAAACAAAATCTCCCAATGGCAGAAGAGGGCATAATAGCAGGCATCCTGCTTACCGTAAATAGTTTTGAAGGGTCTGGTAGGCCTTGAACCAGATAAAGATACAGGCAATGAGGCGCACACTCCTCCGGAGACACTGGGTGATAGTGGAGGGGGCGAAGAACTATTGGAATCAGGTTCTAAATCGACAAGTCCTAAACTAATAGATGTAGCTAAAACCGCGGATAATCTAACCAATGGGTAAAAGGAGGGTTCTCTCTGGGTGGGTAAGGGTGGGTTGGAGGGGTGGGCATGGGTCATGTATACAGACTTGGATCTCAAACTATATTGGCGTGACAACTGTTGATCCCGTACTATATATAAAGAAACTGTTCTTTTGAATTGCATCTGAGTGTGTCTGTTTGAACACTCCTGTGTATAAAAGCTTGAGTGATGAGGGCTATATACTAGAGCTCTTTGTTGATTTGTACTAATTTGGAGTGCTGTAATTAGAATTTCCCCACATATGCTGATTCGGGCTTACATTTCGTGTTTGCCTTTAGCACCTTTGGATAGTAGGTGCATAGATTTTCTTTAGCACCCAAGAAACCATTACTGCTTCTATTGCTTTTTCTTAAACTTTTCGTGTACCATTTCAAGATACATATCTGTGGCCTATAGAATAGTGCAGACATTTCCCTCGGGAACACTACTATCCTCTCAATTTTTATGGGTCATGTATAATAAGGTGCGCTAAGGGTGTGGGAGCATTTGGGGGGGGGAAAAAAACCCAAAAAGTGGTCCGATTCACGAAAGTCATGTGTATAAGTGAAATCAATACCATAGAACATGGGAGTTAATATCATTACTTGGAATGTGAATGGTTTGCGGGGCAGAGCCAGAAGGCATAGAACATTAGACTATCTCAGGAACATGAAATGCAACATATTAATTCTCCAAGAGACCCATCTTCTAAAAGCAGAGTGGGGGGGCATTATGAAAACCCAGTCATGGGTGGATTCTTATATCTGCACTGATCAAGCATGCTCCGTTAAGGGGATAATCATAATTTTTAAAAGGTCAGCAAAAGCTTTCATTGAGATTTACAAGACCGATACAAAGGGGAGATGGGCTGTTGCGAATATACGTATGAATGAAAGATTGCTGGCTATAGTAGGGCATTATGGACCCAATGTAGATGATCCCTCAGCTCTACAGGCCCTTTACGCATATCTTCTGGAGGCTCCTGGTTGCATTATTATGGGAGGTGATTTTAACCCACTAATCGACCCCAAACAAGATAGGAACCTTCCTAAAAAATTCTCCACTCTACCAAAAATGTGGAGTTGGCTAAAGTTATACGAGGATGACTTAGGTCTAATCAATATATGGAGAGGAAAAGGTAAAAAATCCCACTTGTTCACGTTTAAGAATAAAAAATTGGGCCATTGTTCTAGAATTGATTATTTCTTAATCAATAAATCACTAGGGGGTGAAGTAAAAAAGGTTATACATCTTCCAGAAACATCTCTTCGAACATTCGGCAGTATTGATGGAGTTTGAAATCCAAAATGCACAGTCTCAGCCTAGATGGACTTTAGATAAAACTTTGCTTTTAGATGCTAAGATAATGGAGGATCTGAAAGAGGAAACTATATCTTACTTCCAGTTAAATATGGTGGAGACTTCCTGTCAGGTTAGGTGGGATGCTTATAAGGCGGCACTTAGGGGGAAGTTGATTAGGTCAGCGGCCTACCAAAATAAGACGAATAAACAGGAAATAGAAAGTTTAGAGGGAGAAATACAGAGACTGGAGAAGAGTATTAAGGAGGTCTTCTTAGCGGTTAAAGGGAAAGCACTCACAAGGAAGTTAGCCAACAAGAAAAGGGAACTCGTTAATATCTTAGATGCTCGAGTTAAAAGAAAATGGGAGGTAAGTAAACTTGCTCATTACCAATACGGTGAGGGATGTGGTAAGCTCTTAGCTTGGAAAGCTAAGAACGATTTAAAGCGCAATAAGATTATTAGCATCCAAGAGGAGGGTAAAAATCAACCTACTGTAGAAGAGTCAGACATTAAGAAAGCTTTTGATAGTTTTTTAAAAGAACTATATAAAGAGGAAACGTGTGATAGTGAAGATCAAATTAAGGATTATCTTAACTCCTGGGTAAAGCAAACCCTGTTAAAAGAACATAGAAGTAAACGCAGAGTTTATTGTATTAGAAGTAAGTGAGGTGGTTAGAGGTTTGTAAAATGCAAAGGCGGCTGAGCCTGATGTTCTGCTCAATGAGAAATACAAGGCTTTGAAGGAGGACCTTGTGCCAGAACTTACAAGCGTATTCGATGACATATTTGTAAGGGGACAGGAACCTCCTAAATCCTGGAGTGAAGCAAGTATCTGTATTATATTAAAGCCCAGGAAGGACCCTAAGAAATGTGAGTCCTTTAGACCCATTTCAATGTTAAACAGCGATTATAAGATTTTCACCCAAAGATGGGGGAAGTGGGCAGGTTGCTTAATTCATCAGGTCCAGAAAGGATTCATAAGCGGCAGGCAGATTCAGGAACTTACACATGAACTAGTAGGGGGCAATAGACTTGCCGGTTGAGGAGAAGCTCCCCTTATCAATAATCACCTTTGATGCTGCCAAGGTATTTGATAGGGTCAGTTGGAGCTTTCTGCACAGCACCTTGGAGGCTTATAAGCTGGGTAGCAACTTTATAAGAGCAGTAAGAGTTTTATATAGATCTCCAACCTCACGTGTACTAGTCAATGGGTCTCTTACAGACAAGATATATATATATATAGAAAGAGGAACCAGACAGGGGTGTACCCTTTCTCCCCTGTTGATTATTTTTTATATAGAGCCTTTAGCTAATGCATTGAGATCAAATCGACACATATCCCCTTCAGGTATGGGAACTGGGTGAAAAAGGTCACACTTTATGCGGATGATCTAATGGTATTTACAGATGACCTCAATAGGTCGCTTCCAAGAATTACAGAAACACTGAAGCAGCTTGGCACTTTATCAGGTTATCAGATAAACCAGCAAAAGACTGCGATCATGTCCTGGAATTCTCAGAATAATGATCCCTTGGTAAAACACCAAATAAGATATATAGGGATTTTGATTGTGGGAGAGGTTAAGAGAATTGTTCAAATTAACAAATTCAGAGTCCCAAAAACTTATCAATGCATGGAAAAGTCTCCCTTTGTCCTTTTTGGGTTGTTCCAACCTGGTAAAGATGATGTTAATACCTAGATTTACGTATGTATTCAACTAGATACCACTTGAGTTTAAAAAAGACTGGGTTAGTAAAATGCAGGGTGATATTCGCAGTTTTATTTGGGCTCGAGAGGGGCTAGATACTCATGGAAGAAGATAAGGAGGCAACAAGAACATGGAGGAATAGCTAGCCCAGATCTGCTCCAATACTATAAGGCCTTCCATTTCAAAAACTTCAGAGTATTATTCAAGGAATACAGATCTTATCCATGCTACAAGCAAGCAATGATAGGTCCAGAAGGAAGTCATGTTTGTACAAATTCGGCAACACAAAATGTTTAAAGAAAATCTAATTTAAAATTCTAGGAGCGTCTTTCAGACTGTGGGTTCAGATAAGGCGTCTGTGAAAGATTCTCTATTATTGTCAACATGCCCCAAGTTGGGACTCGCCTGGAACACCGAAATGTCTAAAGGATGCTTTATCAGCACCGTTAAGAGAAGGCGGGGCAGTGGAATGGGGTCAGATACTGTCTGGGTTCACAATCATTGACTGGGATCAACTGTCAGCACTGGCTAACAGGGGTCTGTCTAAGTTTAAATACTACCAACTTACAAGTTGGGCTAAATCATTGGGGAAAGATGGGGCAGGAATTCCAGAGCTGGAGTCGAAATTCCAAAGCGAATTTGGGGAGAAAGAGATAGCATTTTGGTATTGGGCACTTATCAATGAAGGACGTGAGGAATTCACCCTACCCATCGAGACCTGGAGCGGATGTACATTAGTACAACGCGATCTTTTAGATCACGGTACTTTAAAACGCTGCCATTACAATGCAGGTCGTTACAACGAATTACGTTGGTGTGCGTGGATTGTGGAATATTTTAATTTTATATTCTAACACCAGCCCACTTAACTGTAGGGAAGGTGTTGAAATAAAAAATTACAATATTCCTTATACAACAGCGCCATCCAGCGCAAGTCGTAGTAACGACTTGCGTTGTAATGGCATCGTTTTAAAGGCTACGCGGTGTAAACACCGCGTTGTAAACGATGTTTCCCCCTGGGGCAAAGCACTGCCGTCGCTGGATGTATACTTACTACGGCAAGTATCTGCGTCTGCATGTGGGGATGTTATTAAATCTGCACCTCTCAAAAATAATTATCTATTTACTCTGCAGAGAGCATATTGGACACCCAAGAAGTTGTCAAAATTGAAAAAAGGAGGGGTGAAAAGTTGTCCTAAATGTGATAAAGAATGAGCCGACGACATCCACATGTTCTGGCAGTGCCCCCGACTTCAGAGTTTTTGGGAAAAAGTGGGTAAGACACTCTCAGAGACATTCCATCAAGAGATACAGGTAAGCGCCCACTTAGTATTGTTTCGGGGGGAGCTAGATGCTAGTGGAAGATCTAGTTTTAGTTGAAAGTCTCAGGGATACAAAAGACTTACAGGAAGATACTGGCTATATTCAACCTGCCTGGAGCAGGAGAAAGGACGGAACTATTCTTCCAGGAAGTGGCCAAGCAGCGCATGGTGAGCGCTGTGTTCTTCCTCCCTTGTGTTTTTGTTTTGTTGGGAATTCCTTTTGCTTTTGGAATTCCTGGTGCTGTTTTTTAACTTCCCCGCGCTACAGAGGAGTTTGTGCATTTATTTTGGAATTACCTGGTGCCTTATCTGCTTAAAAAGTGCCCGGGCTTGTCTGGCGGGAAAGCGAATCTGCGCTGGCCTGATTACACCGCAGGGAGCCAACCCTTCTAAAAGAGGAAGCCCGCGTTGCCGTGGCAACTGGGCCGATGCTACAGCCGGAGGAGAAGGTGCCCAGCCCCGCATCGCCTGTCCCAGAGTGAGGAAGAAGGGTGGAGTCACCAACACGGCCGCCGGTAGAAATGGCAGACGCAAATCTCCAACCACCACCTGAATGCCTGATGGCTGTTCAGTGTGTGGTCATCACTGTGCGCCCGAGCAGTGTGGGAGGCCAGAGAAGCGCCTCTGCACTCAGAAAGGTGAGACCTGAGCCCTGTGAGGGCTCAGTACCAGCAAACGCCTCCCACCACCGGGGACGGGTGTGAGAAGTTGGCCTGGTATATGCTGTCCATTAGTTAAAGTGGGCACCTAGCACCAGTCCAAACAACCCTTATCGATGGTAGGTTAATGACAACCTTTATAGAAAGCTATCCAAGTGGTTGCTGTGGAGAGCAGCCTTCAGGCTAAGTCTTGAATGAATGTAAAGCAGCTTGTTTTACCAGAACAGAACCTCCTGAATAATCAAATGAAAGGAGAACCACACAAGTGTTATATAAAAATATGTATTTATTACTAAACACTCTCTACTAATCTCTATACGAGATCAGAGCACAAAGCACACAATACTTAATCAATAGAACAACAGTAAATAGCACAATACACAGCGGGCTCCAGGAGGAGACCGAACCATATACTTAAAAAATTGTATTACAACAACGACTTCAATAGACACAGTGCCTAGAGCACGAAGAATCACTGGGACCCAATGGAACAAACCAAAGGAGTGACATAGGGAGCCCACGGAGGACGGGTGCAGTGTGGGAACACAGAAGCGTGCTCTGTACAACTCTATGGGAAGTCGCAGTTGGAAAATTACAGTTTAAGGACACTTCGGAGAGGACTTCAAGCAAACCTTTTGGAACACAAAAGGTTCTAAGGCAAGCACCCTTGTGAGTACTAAGGTAACCGTGTTATCTATCCCAGAGGAGGGTCCCCAGAGTCAGTCCAACCCTTCCCTGGGTATAAAGTGGGAAACCTGATTACAGGACTTTGGATTTTACCTGGACTAAACTCTGCAACAGAAACCAAGTACTTCAACGGTCTACACTTTGCAGGACGACAGAAGAATCTCCCTTGGAGTAAAGGAGTTACTGCTCTGCAGCGGCAGGCACCGAAACACATCTGACCGGTTTGCAGCTCCCGAGCTCCTGAAGACTCCAAAGATTTCTGCAACACAGAAGGTAGGTTCCCGAGCATCCCTGAGGCCGAGCTGCTCTCTCAGCAATCCTGAGACCAGCATCCCTTGTTCGCACCGTGCAACCCAAACCCCTGTGCAGTGTGTACTTTTGCAGCAGCATATGCTTTTTGGTGATCCTTGAGACTGTGGTTTGGATTACGTGTAGTCTCAACCCCGAGCAGTATTTCCACCGAAGATCTCCGGCCCCCACTCCATGAGTCCAGCGAAGTATAGACTGTTGAAGTACTTAGTTTCTGTTGCAGAGTTTATTCCAGGTAAAATCCAAAGTCCTGTAATCAGGTTTCCCACTTTATACCCAGGGAAGGGATTGGACTGACTCTGGGGACCCTCCCAGGGGAGGCGCAGGACAGAGGGGTGGCTACACCCATGTCCTTTGTCCAGTTTCACACCAGAGCAGGAGCAAATGGCTCCTGCAACTGGTTTGTGCTGGACTATGCATGGAGACACCAAATGCGCTCCCAGTGCAGACTTTCTGGCATTCTCAGAGTGCACCCACTCAGCCCCAATACACTAAAACCTGTCTGGGAGGTGGGCACACCTCCCTATGACAGGAAACCTATTGTCAGGCCTTCCCCTGCCCGAGTTCAGCTCAGCAGCAGGAGGGCAGACTCGTGTCTGTGGCTGGCAGCATCCATTTTGTGATGCCCAGGTCGCGAAAGCTGGTACCGGGTATACCGGTGATCCACATAAGTCCCTCTAGGAGGGTGGAATCACACCTCCCCCGTCAGTTACTGGTGGGGAGGTATGATTCCAAAGTGTTTGACAACAAACACAACATACTTCTAAGCAGCGGTTTTAAAGTTAGCATTTACAGCGAGGTTATAATGCACTTAAATATATATGGTCGGCTGCATCACAGACAACCCCGGAGAATAGGTTTCGAAGGATGCAGCGGGGCCCTGCTCATGCAGGGGCCCCCTCTCACACAAAACCCAGCACCCTGCCTTCAGGATTGTTAAGGCCTGTGTAGTATTCTCACGTGATGTTTTATTCCCTATGTTTCTTCACTCTGGCTGCTCAGCCTGTGTGCGTTTCTACTCTGTATGGAATGTTGGTGCGTGGACCTTCCCTGGAATGCCTGGGTGACTGGAGGAGGCGTG
The DNA here is from genome assembly GCF_964261635.1 of Lissotriton helveticus. Classification (NCBI taxonomy): domain Eukaryota; kingdom Metazoa; phylum Chordata; class Amphibia; order Caudata; family Salamandridae; genus Lissotriton; species Lissotriton helveticus. Next base: position 1,942,470,284 of record NC_136068.1, read on the forward strand.
ACCGTTGGTGGGAGAGGCTGAGCAGCTAGCAGGCTGCTCCTGGTGGGGCTGTGAGTTACCTGTGATTTACCACCAACAAGACCTGTTAACCAACCTGTGAATAAACCGACTTGGTTTACATCATACCAGCGTGGCGTGGTTACTACATTATTTTTGACGACGAGTTGGAGACCTTCCCACGCAAGAAGCCTGAAAGAAGTGGAAATGTGTCCCTCAACCTGTTGGGAAGAAGCTACCACAGGGAGCAGACGTCTGGCACAGCGAACAGTAACAAGACAAAAGAAACAGGAGCCACAAAATGAAACAAAGAACCTCAAGAATCCTCAAGGTAAGGAGCCACAAAGGGAACATAATGAGCACGCCAAGAAGCCCCAACAGTGTCCATCAGACCGGACAGCCCCTACCCAAGCGTGCTGTGTGTGGTTCACCTGGGATATATGGACATTAATTGCGCATTCAACAGAAGTAAGCGTGATTTATTTACTTGTATTTGGCTCTTGTAAATCCAATGAAATCTGCGAAAGGACATTTTTTAGGAGAGATTCTGCGCCAGCTAAAGCGTGCTGTACTCCACACAAGTCAACCGCCACACAAGTGTGCTACACACAGACTAGAGAGGCCTATGAAGCAGCCCAGATTGAACTTATATGTACAGTGGGCCTCCTCATCTCCCTAAGCGTTGCGCAGAGTGAGCTTTCAAACACAGTAAGCCTTTTATTACTTCGAGATTGCTGCGCAGTGAGTACAATTTTTGACAAAGTAAAAACAGGTTGCCTGACACCTGTAGACACAAGTCAGTTTCTGCTTAAGGATTGCTACTCAGAACGTGTTTGGCATGTACATTTTATCACGGAGAGAGCTGTTTGTATAACACCTTAAAGCACAAGTCAGTACCAGTCTGTGACATTTCCAATGTGTGGCAAAAGGAATAAAAATCAAAAAAACTCTTATGGACTTTCTCATTGGTGTCAAGTGGAATTGCTTTCAAATCATTTTATTTTTAATGTTCTGGCCCCAGCTGTTGTCTACAACGAGGAAATCACAGTCATAGGGTGGATATTCATGCTGCCAAAACCGAATGAATCACAATCTGGTAAACTAACATGCTGCCATAAACGAAGCAATTACAGACAGTTACAGAGGAAGAAGAAGAAGCCAGATTCGAGTTCTTCTACCGTGAGTCTGTCATCGAGTTACTGCTTTCTGTTCGACTGTGAGTACCGTTTAACTGTGGCTCTGTGTGTCTGCCTCCGCGCTGATCCGGTCTTCACCATGCCACTTTCAATTTTGATGACGTGGTGGAATCTCTGTGTGACTCAGTGCAGGAGCGTAGTCGAAGAATTCTGTGTGCGTCTTTCCGCATCACCGTGCAACGTGAAGAGTGACTCCCGTGTTCGTCATTCCGCTTCACTGCGCAAAGTGAAGTTTCACAACGCGACGTAACGCAGCCATTTTCGGCTTTTCATTGTTGCGTACCCTGTTCCCATGGCTACGTTTCACTGCTTGCTGCCTGGTATGAATATGCAACTCATTACTATGTTGTGTTCAAGGACTTGTAACGTTACACTGTTTGCTGCCCGGTATGACTATTCAGCTCGTCACGTTGTCGAGTTCAAGGATAAGTAAAAACAGTAACATGAAGAATTTTTCATTATCGTCATGGCCAAACGTACGTGAGAGGATTATCGGACCATTTCTTCTCAGGATTGCAGTAGGATCATTCGATTTTGTGGAAATTTCTTTTCATTGTACTGGGTGATGCTGCCATCTCGTGGCTATTTTTCAAGTACAGTTTACAGCTTTACACTGATTCTGTTTTAAATGATTTCAAGTTCTGTTTTTCTGTATTACATTTTGTCACTTACATTAGTAATATGTCGTGTAGAGAAAACAGTACTTTTCATGACCTCTACACAGGGGTTAACCCCTACACGGGGTGAGTGTTCCCTTACTTGAGGGTTGACTCATTGGTTTTGATTACCCTTATCACTTGTTGCACGCGTAATTCCTGCATGCGTAAGACAACTTGTGCTGCATTCACATGATGTTGTTTGGGTTTTGATTGAGCTTTGTGTACCCTTACATGAGGTTTGGCTCTACGCCAGGGTAAGCTTTGTTTTGTTTTTTTTAATATCCAATTTTACAGTTTAAATAACAATTTACATTACGTTTTTACCCATACGTGAGGGTGGTCGTTTTAACAGGTTGCAGGGGTGGGTCCCTGCGTGCGTAAGACACCTTGTGCCACACAATAGATTATTGCAGAGTTATATTCCCTACGTGCCTCCCCACATGGAGAGCACTTTACATTTTTGTTGTCCCTCAGTGAATAGTTTGGGGCAGGACTTAGGGTTTTAGCCCCTTTGTTCACATTACTTGTCTTCCTACACAGGAGTACACATCACTTTGCATTGGTGTTCCTTATTAAGGGGCAGGACATTAGGTTTTTAGTCCCTTTTGCTCACATGTTTTGATTCTTCTTACGGAAAACACAAACGGTTGTCCCTTGTTAATGGTGGGGGAAGGATTTTGGGTTTCAGTCCCAATATTCAACATTACATTTTCATCTATATTTATTTTATGCATTTGAGAAGGGGGATGGTTATATTGTATTGTATTCAGTAGCCATCTTTCCTTCCTGTCTTGGGTTCCTTTCCCTCTCGAGGTGCGGTGTTCCTGCCATCCCTGGGTCTGGGCTTTTTGACTCCGTTTTAATAGTTCATTTCCTATTCGTGATGCGAGTGGTCTTCCCTTCATTTTGGGTCGTGGACTATTTACGTATGATGTACATTTGTGCTTATAGTTATTGCATGTTCATAGTTATGCATTCTCTCTTTCTTCTGTTCATTAGGGAAGAGGTGTGTAGTATTCTCACATGATGTTTTATTCCCTATGTTTCTTCACTCTAGCTGCTCAGCCTGTGTGTGTTTCTACTCTGTATGGAATGTTGGTGAGTGGACCTTCACTGGAATGCCTGGGTGACTGGAGGAGGCGTGACAGTTGGTGGGAGAGGCTGAGCAGCTAGCAGGCTGCTCCTGGTGGGGCTGTGAGTTACCTGTGATTTACCACCAACAAGACCTGTTAACCAACCTGTGAATAAACCTACTTGGTTTACATCATACCAGCGTGGCGTGGTTACTACAGCCTGCCATAGGGGCGACTGATCTGTTTATGTGTGTAGTGATTTAGAATAGATATAGGGAACCTATATCTATGTAAGGGGTGCATGCACCTCCTTACACAGGCTGCAGAAGCAGACCTGTGGTGTCAGTTTGAATGGGCTCTCAGGGGTGGCACAATACATGCCTCAGCCCCTGGGAGGCCTCTGGTGTATCTATGCCCTGGGTACATGGTATACCATATACTAGGGACTGATAAGGGAACCCCAGAACCCAATCTGGAGTGTGCCTAAAGTACATGCAATCAATTTACAGGAGAAAGCAGATAGACTGGGGTCCTGAATAGCAGGATCCCAGTCAGACTGGGCCAAAAACCGTGTGACATCAGCAAAAAGCGGGGGTAACCATAAGAGGCAGATCCTACTCTCCTATATTGGGCAGCCCAACTTCTTTCCGGCTGCGCCGCGGTACAGGGGGCTGTATGCAAGGAGGGGAGGGCCCAGCGAGGCCTCCCCAGTGAGCTTGGTGGGGGGTGAGCGACCCCGTTCTTTTCATTTTGGATGTACAGGGACCCAGCGAGGTCTCCCCGCCCCGAAGCCATGTTTTCCGGCAGCAGCACCACCGCGGGCAGCTGCCACTCATGGTTGACACATCCCTCTGGGAGCAATTCTTTCAGAGGACCACCTAGCCAATTACAGGCGTGCAAAGGCAGTATTACCTACTGCATCTTGGTCCAGGCCCTGAGCTGGTGCTGTGTGGCAGTTTATGTCTGTTGCGTACTGTGATAATGTTTTTTCTAATGTTGTGCTTCCCCTCTGATTCAGAGAATTTGATGGCCTAATGTTGTAGGTCAAGCAAGTTACACATGGCCATGATAGTGGGACGAGTACTCCTCTCAGAGACTGCACCATATGTATAGTCAGGGTGCACTAGATGGGGGGTCACGTGTTTTCACAAGGTTTTAGGACATGTACAATTTATGGTTGTTTACTGTACTGCCCAAACTGTTATGTGTTTGATCATTACCTTGTGTCAAAGTGATGATGGCTTATGATTTACACATCCGTATGACAAGTGCCTTGTGATTCGGGGCTTAATGTGATTGCAGTCTGATATGATTTTATATGCATCTTTATGACAATCGCCTGGTGGCGCAGTGATTTGTTATGTGGTCTAAATGTGCTTTACATGCTACGCAGTGATTTATGGTCAAATGTGTATCTATGAATAAATACAAAGGATATTTTTGATATAAGCTTGTGTGCAGTCTTTTTTGTGGTGTGCCTAGTGTGTCACTGGTGTGTGTGTGTGCTTTACACATTGACTCTGGCCTGACTGCTCTGCCAAGCTACCAATGGGGTGAGTAGGGGTAATCTTGGGTGTGTAACTGACTAAGGTGGTGGGTTCTGCCTGGCTTAGGTTTATACCCTAGCCAACCAGAAACCCCATTTCTAACAGGGGTGTAAACCAGGGGCTGTTATCTGCTGGTAACAGCAGAGGCTGGGGTCGCATTACAAAGACGGCAGACCTTTGAAGCTTCAGCTTCGAGCACCTGCCCATCCTTGGGGAGGAGGTGGGACACCTCTGCCAGGATGTGCATTCTTTCTGGTCCCAGAGAGCAGAGGCTCTCCACCGAGGGGTCCAGAAACATGTCTGTGAGTGGCAGGTTGCCTAAAGCCAGTCCGTGCCCACACCAGGGGCAGTAGGTTTTCAGGGGGCACCTCGGAGGAGCCCTCTGGGTATGTACATGAAATCCCTCCCTGGCATCAGTGTGGGTTTATTGTGAGCAGTATTTTAGTACTCCTGGGTTCAGTGAAGCCATCATCGTGCTGTGGAACTCTAGTTTCCAGCCCATATACTCTCTACGGCTTCACTGGCACATATAATATTAAGGAATAGGCCGCACTATTGTAAGGGCATTTCTGCTTGTGCAGATGTGCCCACACCGTGGGTATAGTGAACACTGCCTAAGCGGCATACGGCCAATGAGACAGACCAGCTCCAACACTCTGTGGAGTCTGCAAATGTTGAGGGTAGTGGAACGATTAAGGATGAAGCCGTTTTCGTAGGTGTGTACCAGCTGGGGCATGTGCTCCAGGAAACGGCCAGCAATGGCCTTACTGAGGATCTTATCATCTGTGCCTAACCTGGACAAAACGTGGTAGGATGTCACCTCTAGCGGGTCCTTATCAGGTTTCGGTAATGAGACTATTTGGGAATTGAAAAGCGTTTGGGGTAACCTCCCCTCTACCAAGGCGACCTGATACACCGTCAGTCATTTAGGTACTAAGTCGTATTAATAAGCCTTGTAAAACTTGACTGGAAAGCCAGCCAGGCTGGGTGTTTTACATGTAGCTGACCCTCTTATGGATGCCCTAAGCTCGTGTTCTGCAAAGGGCGATTGCAGGTCCTCTCAGGCCAATTGATCTGCAGTGGGCAATTCAAGGTCCTCTAAGAAGGCCCATATGTTGTCAGTCCGGTCAGTGGCAGTCGTGTTGTATAATGTTTTATAGTATGATGTGAAAGTGGCGTGAATGTCAGACTGACTAGTGACAGTGCAAGTCGGGGATTGGCGAATCTTTGCGACTGGCACATTTGGGCTCACACTACGAGCAGCCAAGCCAATAGTCGACCAGACCTGTATACCTCGGCATGCATCTTTGCCTGATCCGCCTGGAAATCAAAGCATCTCAGTTGGGCCACAAGATGAACAGGTCGTTCCCTGGCATTTGCAAGTGTGTGGCAACCCACGGGGTCTCACAAGATTCCACCTCTAGGGCACCAAGGGACTGCTCTAGGGTTGCAATTTGTCTGTGCTAGTCGGCCCGCACTGCTACCACAACATTAATGCAGGGCCCACGAAGCACTACTTTTAGTGCCCCACATTCTATGGGCCTGGACGTTGCTGTGCTCCAATTCTCTGCCATGTACCGAGTCACCCGAGACTTCCTGGGTTGTGTACTGAAACACACTATCTGGTTGAAACTGCCACCTGGGGACGGGCGGAAGAGGGGCTCTCCAGTCCAGGTCTGAACAAGCTATTCGCCGGTCACTATCCTCACATAAATGGCTAGGTGGCAGAGAATATGGTCTATTCTCACATGTATGTCATGGGGCAGGGATTAGTAGGAGCAATCCTTCATATCAGGGTATAATGGACTCCAGCTGTCTAGAAGAGACCAATGGATAAGTCACTGCATAAGTCCCACCACAGTCGCTACTACAGAAGAGGTCAGTAGTGGGTGGGTGTGAGAGATTGAGGACGGGATCAAGTACGCTGTTCAAGTCTCCACCAATGAGTCACTGCATAGGTTACCACTTCATGAGGATAACTGTAAGGCGGGCCGAGACGGCCTGCTGGCCTACATTTGGTGCATAAATGCTGCCCAACAGGAGCAGACGGCCATCAAGATGTCCCTCCACAAATATGTATCTTCCCTTAGGGTCTATTTCTGTGGCAAGTCATTTGAAGGGAACAGCGGGACATATCCAGAATAATGCCCCAAGGGAAACCCAGAATTTGTGGTACATAAACATTGCCCTAGCTATCGGTGTTGTAACTGGATATCTTCACCCCACCACATGTGCTTCCTGGAGAAATGCAATGAGTGTTGTGCCGCCGTATGTATTGTTGGACTAAGTTTCACTTGCGTGCTGTAATTGTAATTGTAATTTAGTCATGGAGTATTAGAGGTGTGAGGTATATGCGTAACCCAGTGGCAATACATTGTATGGTGCATGACCTGCTAAAAAACAAGATTAACGTTATCTCCAACTCCCCTCCCAGGGTAAACGCAAAACTGTGATTACCAAAACAGTAAACACACAGACCCATAGTGTGGGAACTCTATTAGCGAGTCCTCATGAATGTCCCCAGCTACAAACATAGAGAAAATGGTTTACTGGGGGTAGGGCGGGCGACCAGTATTGTGAGCCAATATGATGATATGATATGGAAGAGTAAAAGGTAGAGAACACTAGGCAAACCAACTCCTCTACACCCTGCCCAACCCAATTATAATATTATGGAAAGAAAGTTGGCATGTGTTCCCGTGGCCGTGTAAAAGGTGAGCAACCCACGGGGAGGTGTTAGTCGTGGAGGGAAAGGAAGGCCTCCCACACTCAAGCATGCACGTTTCATTATTATAAAGAGTTAAGCAAGCAAATCTGCAGTTTGTGGGGTAACATTCGTGAGGAACATTGAAGAGTTACTTCTCAACGAAGAGATGGGAGCCAGAGTCTGACTGCGAAGCCTCAGTGAGCTGCGCGGAGGGAAGGGAGCGACTCTCTGATGCTAAATGCGACACAATCGTCAGTATATGCTGCTTCTGGTCCCGCACCTTTTTTACGTGGCACTACGATGTCCCGGCCTTTCTGACCCCCGCTTTTCATCCCCCTCCATGTCAGGTCACTGTGTCAGAGTGGCAAGAGTGGATGATTCGTAGTGGCGTTGTTCCACCCAGTCCCAGGCATTGGCAGGTTCCGTGAAAAAAAGGTGGTCTGATTGGCTATTACTTTGTGCTTTGGTGGGTACAACAGAGAGCAGGTGAGGGCTGCCTGTCTCAGGCGCTTCTTGACACCACAGAAGGAATCCCTCCAATGCTGCACCATCAATTTGTAATCCAGGAAGGAGAAAATACATGCATTATGATATTGCAGAGGATCTGCAGTAGGGGCAGCCCTCAGGATAGTCTCCTTGTCCCTGAAGTTCAAAAGGCGGATCACCACTGGTCTGGAAGGCAATCCGAATGTGGCTGTTGCGCCGTACCCCTGTCCACTCCCTCCACCTGGTAGTGGGTAGAGAGTGTCACCAGGATATTACCTGAGCAAGCCCTTGTCCGAAGGAGTCCAGACCATAGCCCTCTGCCTCCTCAGGGAATCCAAGAATCCAGAGGTTGTTGTGACTAGAGCGTCTCTTGGAATCTTCTGCTCTATTTTTCAACTCCCACACCCTAGTCACCAAAGAACGGACTTGGCTTTCATGGTCTGTGACCGTAGGACGCAGCTTGTTGAGTGCACCCTGTCTGGGTGATTTGTCTAGACAGCTTCTTACAGTTCTTACTTAGCACGCTCACCTGGATTGCCAGAGCGTCAACTCTAATGCGCAAGTCTTGCCGGGTTTCTGCTATGGCTGTCAGTAAGCTATCCAATTTATCAGGCGGGGGTCATCACCTCTGTGTGCGTTCTGTTCTGGGGATTGTGTCCCCCAATGACCCAGTGAATGGGCCCTAAGACTCCCACGCTTCCCCATATTTTTCTCTTACAACTTAGGCGCACCAGTCGGGGTGTGCAGGCCAAACAAGAGTGGGGGGAGAAAGATAGTGCCAGCAAGACCGCTCCTCGCACACGGGCCACTGCAGACCACCAAGCTGCCTCCTAAGGCAGTTGTAGAACCTAGTTTAAAGGTGGAAGCACCACAGGATACCTACAGGGCAATTAGCTTTGCCATAGAAATACTACTTGATTGATTGATTGACTCGACTGTAAAGCATACCTGTGATCCGTAGACTAGGATTTAACCGGTGCAAGCCAGGAAGCGGATCACTGCCTGATTGCTAAAATATATGTTTTGAAAGCACTTGTTTTTATCTCAAACGCTACTTCAGGATGTGGCATTACGGCTAGAGCGGCCTTTTTGGCACTGGAGACCATATTGGAGTCCCTACTGTTGCTCAGCATCCTGTGATTCAGGCAAATCACGGAATCTCTCTGTGCAAAAATAAACATGCATTGTTAAAGCCAATAAGTCTCGTCCATGCAAGAGCTATTGGCTTTGCCTCGGTGTGTTAGCCATGTCATACACCATAGAGGCTGCTGTTCAGCAAGGCTAAACGTTTGTGGCATAGAGGAGAGTGGCGGGGTGAGAAGTAGAGTGGCATAGAGTGGAGTGGTGTAGAGTGTCGCAAAGTGGCATAGTGCTGTAGAGTGAAATGTTGCTGATTAGAGTTGAGTTGTGTTGAGTGTAGATGAGGGGCACAGAGTGGCATGGAATAGAGTGTTATAGAGCAGAGTGTTGTCGAGTGGGGTGGCATGTCAGAGAGTAGAGTGTGGTAAAGTGGAGTAGAGTGTCCTGGAGGGCAGTAAAGTGGAGTAGGGCATAACGGAGGGCAGCAGAGTGGAGGTTCGTAGAGTGGAGGGGAATAGAGTGGGGTAGAGTGGCATAGATTGAAGCAGAGTGGAGTGGCTTAGAGTGGAGTGACTCAGTGTGGGGGCATAGATTGAAGCAGAGTGGAGTGGCTTAGAGTGGAGTGACTCAGTGTGGGGGCATAGAGTGGTATAGCAAAGAGTGGAGTGCCTAGAGTGGAGTGACTCAGTGTGGGGCATAGAGTGGTATAGCAAAGAGTGGAGTGCCTAGAGTGGAGTGACTCAGTGTGGGGCATAGAGTGGTATAGCAAAGAGTGGAGTGCCTAGAGTGGAGTGACTCAGTGTGGGGGCATAGATTGAAGCAGAGTGGAGTGGCTTAGAGTGGAGTGACTCAGTGTGGTGGCGTAGAGTGGCACAGCAAAGAGTGGAGTGCCTAGAGTGGAGTGGCTTAGAGTAGAGTGACTCAGTGTGGGGGCATAGAGTGGCATAGCAAAGAGTGGAGTGCCTAGAGTGGAGTGGCTTAGAGTGGAGTGACTCAGTGTGGGGGCATAGAGTGGCATAGCAAAGAGTGGAGTGCCTAGAGTGGAGTGACTCAGTGTGGGGGCATAGAGTGGCATAGCAAAGAGTGGAGTGCCTAGAGTGGAGTGACTCAGTGTGGTTGCACAGAGTGGCATAGCAAAGAGTGGAGTGCCTAGAGTGGAGTGACTCAGTGTGGGGGCATAGAGTGGCATAGCAAAGAGTGGAGTGCCTAGAGTGGAGTGGCTTAGAGTGGAGTGACTCAGTGTGGGGGCATAGAGTGGCATAGCAAAGAGTGGAGTGCCTAGAGTGGAGTGACTCAGTGTGGGGGCATAGAGTGGCATAGCAAAGAGTGGAGTGCCTAGAGTGGAGTGACTCAGTGTGGGGGCATAGAGTGGCATAGCAAAGAGTGGAGTGCCTAGAGTGGAGTGACTCAGTGTGGGGGCATCGAGTGGCATAGCAAAGAGTGGAGTGCCTAGAGTGGAGTGACTCAGTGTGGGGGCATAGAGTGGCATAGCAAAGAGTGGAGTGCCTAGAGTGGAGTGACGCAGCAAAGAATGGAGTAGTAAAGCATCCGAGTGGCGTGCCATAGCATGGAGAGTAATATAAAGTGGCACACAGGACAGAGGAGTGGTATAGAATGCTGTGGTGCAGAGTAGATTGGCAGAGAGTGCAGAGTAGATTGGCAGAGAGTGCAGCTGTGCAGAGTAGAGCGCTCTGGCACAGAGTGGTGTACAGTAGAGTGGTGTACAGTGCAGTGGTTTAGAGTACAGTATTATTGCAGAGTGCAGTGCCGTAGAGTGATGCAGATTAGAGTGCAGTGGCGTACAGAAGAGTGGTTCAGAGTAGAGAGAAGTGGAGTAGAATGGAGTGGTGCAGGGGAGTGCAGTGGTGCACAGTAGATTAGAGTGTCATGGAGTGCAGTGACATACAGTGGAGTGGAACAAAGTAGAGTCCAGTGGCGTAGAGTGTAGTGCTGAAGGTACACTATCCTAGAGTGCAGTGGCGAAGGGTGCAGTGATGCAGAGCAGAGTGGCGTGGAGTGCAGTGACATACAGTGGAGTGGTACAAAGTAGAGTCCAGTGGCGTAGAGTGTAGTGCTGAAGGTACACTATCCTAGAGTGCAGTGGCGAAGGGTGCAGTGATGCAGGGCACAGAGGCGTGGAGTGCATTAGCATAGAGTAGAGCGGTGGAGAGTAGAGTTGAGAGACGTAGAGAGGAGTGGTGTACATTACAATGGCTTGGAGTGTTGTGGAGTGCAGTGGTGAAGAGTAGAGTGACAGAGTGTATTTGTATAGAGTGGTGAGGAGTTGAGAAGTGTAGAGTGGAGTGGCATACACTACAGCGGTGTGGTGCAGAGTGCAGTGCCATAGAGTGGTGTGAAGTGGCGTAGAATAGAGCGGTATTGTGAGGAGTGGGGAAGAGTGGCACTATGAAAAGTGGAGTGTCATAGAGTGAAGTCACACAGAGTGCTGTACAGTCGAGTATAATGGAGTGGAGTGAACTGAGAGAGTGGATTGGCAGAGTACAGTGGCAGACAACGGAGTGGAGTGGCAAAGAGTGCATTGACTTAGAATACAGCAGAGTAGAGTGTTGCAGAGTGCAGTGTTGCAGAATAGAGTGGTGTAGAGTAGAGTGCATTGGCATAGAATACAGTGGTGTGGAATGGTACAGAGTAGAGTGGAGTGGTGCAGATTAGAGGGGGTGGCATCAAGTGGATTATGCATGGTGTGGTAGCGTACTGTGATTACAGACAACACTTTTTAAATTGAAATGGGATGTATGACGTTAGAACGCATACTTTTAGCACGCATACCTTTACCACGCATTTTTTACAACGCAGGATCCATTACAACAAAGTACCATTACCACGCATTTTTTTACAACGCAGATACCTTTACAACGCATACCATTACAACGTAAGTATTGGTAAGTATATAATATTTTTATAAATGTAAGTAATTAAAATTATTATAATTTAATTTAATATAATTTTTATTTAATTTTATTTAAAACCCAAACCTAGCCCTGAACCCTAAAAATACCCCTTTACCCAAAAACCCAAACCTAGCCCTGAACCCTAAAAATACCCCTTTACCCAAAAACCCAAACCTAGCCCTGAACCCTAAAAATACCCCTGTACCCAAAAACCCAAACCTAGCCCTGAACCCTAAAAATACCCCTTTACCCAAAAACCCAAACCTAGCCCTGAACCCTAAAAATACCCCTTTACCCAAAAACCCAAACCAAGCCCTGAACCCTAAAAATACCCCTTTACTTTACGAAATGCGTTATTAATTAATACCCAAAAACCCAAACCTAGCCCTGAACCCTAAAAATACCCCTTTACCCAAAAACCCAAACCTAGCCCTGAACCCTGAAAATACCCATTTACCCAAAAACCCAAACCTAGCCCTGAACCCTAAAAATACCCCTTTACTCAAAAACCCAAACCTAGCCCTGAACCCTAAAAATACCCCTTTACCCAAAAACCCAAACCTAACCCTTAACCCTTAAAATACCCCTTTATTTTACGAAATGCTCTGTAAAAGTACATGCGTTGTAAAAGTACTTGAGTTGTAATAGTATCCATTGTAAAAGTATGTGTTGTAAAAGTTTTTGCGTTGTAAAAAATGCGTGGTAATGGTATTGCGTGGTAAAAAATGCGTGGTAAATGTTGCATACCATTGAAATGACCATTACAACTGTGCAAGCCTACAGTTTTACTGAGAAAAGTTTACAGCACACAAACTACAATGCGTGGAAATGTCCACACCTAGTGTATTGATTTGTTCTGATCCTATTAAAGTATTTGTTTCTACCACACTTCAGATTTACAAAAAAATTGCTGCATTTTTGCTTTCCTAATTCTGATATATTCTGAAATATCTGCATGGTTCATTTACAGACATTTAAATGTTGTGGCCTAGATAAAAAGCATTCACAGCAAGAGTGTCACATAAAGTTTTAGGTCACAGAAAGTAAACAGTAAGCTCCCTCTGAAAACAGACCCTTACATTTGACCTCAGTGTTTGAACGCACACCAAAAGAGATAAGAACAAGATTTCAAGGTCTGTTAACAGAAAATGAGCATTCGTAGAAGGATATAGTAAAAAGGAATCGCTCCAAGCGAGAAATGAATGCAAGCTGGACATCCTAAAACAAATAAAGCAAGCAAATGGAAAGCAAGCAAATGTGGGTTACAAACCACAAAGCCAAGGGAAAGCAACTGGCGGATCCATCCCAGGGAAGCTTTCAGAATATTCCCAAAATGTCTTCAGCAAACCAGGCAGCTGAATGGTCTGGTCGGCTTTGACCTAAAAAATGACTGTAACAATGTGTAATCTAACTAGCGTGCAAGTAACCACTCAAATACCTTTGTTTTGAGTCCACACTATATAAAACTGCAAAGAAATATTAAAAAATGTTGGCAACCTGGCTTATAGTGTGAATAATAATATTTCAAATAGTGACGGACATATTCATAGCGCTTTCTGTCACAGACTGGGACCTCTTAGCACAATAAATAGAGTCATTATTCCACACTACAACAAGTAGGATTTAATACTGTGCCTTTCTGGGGAAAGATGCGCGCAGACATCTGCAGTAAGTGCATTGACCAACTTAGATTGCTCATTTCCTACAGATTATGATTGAATTTTTTTGTAGTTTTATAGAACGCAAACTTGACCTTGTACTGGCGCACTTTATATGAGCCCTAGACACATTACTCAAGGTCAGATTAATTTCTTTTGGTACAAGGAGATTATGTTAATTGCAAAGAATAATAAGACGTTTAACCTGCATTTTTTATTATTTCATTGTTTGTGGGTTACGTTACATGCACTTAAATGCAGAGGAAAAAAAGTAACAAAATACTTACAGAATATTTTGTTCTTTTTGTCTCCCTCTTTGGCCCGGCACCACACTTAATGACCTCTTCCCCCATTGCACTCCAGACCGCAGCGCCCATACTTGTCATGCACTTTAAGGTCTGTAATTGAAATAACTCCTTCTCTGCGGCGGCTATTCCGCCACAGCGCTAAGGGGCGGGGCGGCTGCGCAGCAGCTGCACGCTGGTGACGGAACCGCTCCGTCACCAGCCTCGGTTGAGCTTTGCTGATGACGGAGCGGTTCCGTCATGGCCCTCCCCGCTCAATAGAACGCTCAGCGCAGGTGTGCCGAGCGGGCCATGACGGAACCACTCCGTCATCAGCACAGCGCCACCGCAGCTGATGACGGAGCGGTTCCGTCATCAGCATCGAAGGTGTTAAAGAAGGTCGCACTTGTAGATGAGCTTTATGTACGCTTCTTTGCTGAGGCTTCCCTGAGAATGCAGCCACCAACACCCCCCTCATCCCCTCCGCCCTTCCTTCAGGGTGCGCCCCACATTTTGAGGACCTCTGATTTACACACACAGAGGAATTCACACCAGGATACGCATTTATATACTTTTATTAAAAGTTAAAAACCGATTAGAAGCAAACAGAAAAGAAGGAAATATTGCAACATGATTATTAAAATCCAGCATATATTTTAGAATGTGATAAGTTAGTTTCCCAACCCCTTCTTCATCTGCCAAGGCTTAACTTAGTACTAGAAGGAATCCTATTGAGTCATATTCGATAATCGCCTTGAAAGTGACACCATACACCTTGGCAGAACAAAAAGAGTTCAGTTCAAGATGGCGGAAAGAGTTACAGTCCACGCCCTTCAATAAGCTGCACTCGGATGAAATGTGCAGAAGCAGTATCCTTTGAAAGGGAAGTCGTTGATATCACGGTCTCAGCTGTGCCCCAGCAGCACTGTCTCGTGTCTGGTCCAACGCCCTCTCAGGGCACAATACGTGTTCAGAGCTTTCATAACCTTTTGAGCAGGAATTGTATTAAAATCAAGTTAAACAACAGCTAGCGCTTCTGTCTCCTCTCTGTCTTTTACATACTTCTATTAGGATTTATGCAATGATTATTGACAGTTGATAACAGGGAAAGCACTGTACCAGCTTAGGCTAAAAAAAACACCTAGAATCACTTACTCTTGTAATCACTATTATCAAAATATCTCAGATTAAGAATTTCATTGGTGTACGATTAAAGAATTTTTATTTAAAGCCCTTTATAGCGAATAAAAGATAAAAGTAGGGCGACCGCTAATTAGGAAATATATAAAAATGATAATAACACGGCTTGTAATCTGTCATATTTGGGGATGACATCTTTGTAGAACATCCAAGTTAAAATAAATGTAAAACTTCACTGATAAAACCAGCAAGAGCAGAGCCAAATTGACTTCGCAAACTCCGAATTTCGCAGAATTTCGGCGTTTGCGAATGCAATTTGGACTAATGGTATGTATCAAGGAAATCTGCTTGAAAAATAAGGAATCGCAAAATTTGCGATTCCTTATCTTGCGATTGCATTCAAGGAATCGCAAATTTTGCGAATCCTTAATGCAATGTAAGAAGACAAAAAAAATCGCAAATTGGCCTTAAGGAATCGCAAATTACCACCAACTTCTAGTTGGTAGTAAGTTGCGATTTCCTTTAAATATGCATATTTTTCATTTTTCAAAGTGCCATGTGACGCACATACATGCCCTTAGCGTATGTATGTGCGCCACATGTGCACCCATGCAGATTTCAGGAGTGCAACAGGATGTCCTTTGGACACCCCTGCACCTTGAAAATATTCTCAAATTTGCGATTAGTAAATTGCGAATCGCAAATTTTCCCTTCATTCCTATGGGCCTCCTGGCCCATAGAAATGAATAGGAAATTATTCCTTAATTGCGATTAGCAATTTGCTAATCGCAATTAAGGAATTTTAAGAAATCGCAAAAAAAAGCAAATTCCTACGTACATATCATTTTGCGATTTCTAAATAGCGATTCCTTAAAAATCGCTATTTAGAAATCGCAAAAGGGAATGTTGATACATATGGCCCCAGATCTTTTCTCTTTAGGTGAGGAAAAAGATAAACGTACATCAATGGGCGGGAAAGGGTCCTTTATGCAACTCTATGTCCATATGATCGGGGATGTGATGGAGTTGTGATGGAATTCATAGGTACCATTGACTGCCGGGTAGGAGGTAATGCAGAAGGTTCCAGAACTAGTCAAGTGCTTGGCGAGATGCACAAAATTAAGAATTATTAGGAGAGGAATCTGTGGTTAGAAGTATGTGTCAGCAGCACAATCCCTTTCAAACTTTAGTTTACTAATACAAAGTTTCTAAACATTTGGTTCATGTTTGCTATGACTTTGTTTTCCGTTCTACATCTCATCTCTCTTGGGGTAAATAAGATGCCTTTTCAGATTTTTTCATCTTTTTGCAGTATGGCTAATATTTTGCACATGAGTTATCGTCGCCAGACCTGTGTTACAGTTTTGTGTATATATACACGACAATGCAAACTTGATTCTTGACAATGCTGTTCTGTATTATAAGGTGTACAATACTAATTCACCCTTGTCATGTCTTTGTTTTCTTTTCCATATGTTTTCTCTCATGTAAAGTAAGACCTCTTTTCTCATTAAACCCTTTCCCACATTCCGAACACTTGTAACGTTTATCTACAGAATGTATTCCCTCATGTTTCATAAGATCCCCCTTATAACTGAAGCATTTTTCACATACAGTGCATCTGTATGGCTTTTCACCAGTGTGCGTCCTCTGATGCAGTGTAAGAGCAAATTTACGGCTAAAACTTTTGTCACATTCAGTGCACGGATATGGTTTTTCACCCGTGTGTCCCCTCTGATGTACAGTAAGATGGAATTTACCGGTAAAGCTTTTTTCACATACAGTGCATCTGTAAGGTTTTTCACCAGTGTGTGTCCTCTGATGCAGAGTAAGAATGAATTCACGGCTAAAACTTCTGTGACATTCAGTGCACTGATACGGTTTTTCCCCTGTATGTGTTCTTTCATGAATAGTAAGATATTGCTTAAGCCTGAAAGATTTGCCACATTCAGTGCATTCATAAGGTTTTTGTCCGTTATGACCACGCTTGTGAAGATTAAAATTTCCTACCCTACTAAAGCGTTTGCCACATTCACCACACTGATAAGGTTTCTCACCAGTATGTGTTCGTTCATGAAGGATTAGAGAACGTTTGCTACTCAATCTTTTGCCACATTCAGCGCACTGATACGGTTTCACGCCTGTATGTGTTTTTTCATGTTTTCTAAGGTCGCCTTTGTCAAAGAAGCTTTTCCCGCATGATGTACAGTGGTGTAGTTTTTCTCTTTCTGTGTGTACTCTTCTTTTGTGCGCGAGTAGATTTCCAAGTCGACTGCAACTTTTCCCACATTCACTGCACTGATACGGTTTTTCACCTGTATGAAGTCTCTCATGGATTTTAAGTTTACCACTAGAGTTAAAACATTTTGCACATTCTGAGCACTGATAAGGTTTCTCCCCTGTGTGCGTTCTCACATGGATTGTAAGCATTCCTTTCTGAGTAAAGCTTTTATTACATTCAAGGCACTGATAAGGTTTCTCCCCCGTATGCACTCTTAAATGGCGAGTGAGAGTTCTCTTACAGCTAAATCCTTGCCCACATTCAGTGCAAACATGTATCTTCTCTGCCATGTTTTTTCTTTTATATTTTTTGTAGCTAGATGTTTTTTCACCTGTGTGTTTTCTTAAATGTTTATTCATGTCACTTCTGCAATAAAAGCTTTCAGCACACTCAGTGCAAGGAAAGGGTTTCTCACCAGTATGGGTTCTCTCATGTTTAGCAAGATAACCCTTTGAATGAAATTTTTTCTCACATTCAGTGCACTGATACGGCTTCAGTCCTGTGTGTATTCGGGTGTGTATGTGGGTGTGAGCTGTAAGAGCTCCGTGCTGACGGAACTTTTTCCCACACTCAGTGCACTGATGAGGTTTTTCCCCTGTATGAATTCTCTCATGTTCAGTCAGAGTGCGTTTAGAACTGAAACAATTGTTGCATGCAGAGCACTGGTATGGTTTCTCGCCTGTGTGTGTCCTCTCATGGATAGTAAGCTGTGTTTTCTGGCAGAAGCTTTTCCCACATTCAGAGCACTGGTATGGCTTGTAACCTGTATGTGTTCTCTCATGGCAGGAAAGGTCGGCTTTTTTAATGAACTTTTTCCCACATTCAGAGCACTGGTATGGCCTGTAACCTGTATGTGTTCTCTCATGGCAGGAAAGGTTGTCTTTGTTACAGAACGTTTTCCCACATTCAGAGCACTGGAAGGGACTGTTACCTGTATGTATTCTCTCATGGACAATAAGTTGGTGCTTTAACCTGAATCTTTTGTCACATTCAGAGCACTGGAAGGGCTTGTCACCTGTATGTATTCTCTCATGGGCAATACATTGGTGCTTTAATCTGAACCTTTTGTCACATTCAGAGCACTTATATACTTTCTCACTCAGAGACATTCTCTTGTGTATAGTAAGCTCTGTCACCTATGGATGGTACGCTCTGTCCACAGTGTTCTGGCACCATAGGAAACTTAAAAATCTCTATTGTCTGTGGCTACTAGGCTCAGAATGCTGAGGCTCTGTTCGATGTAGGTAATAAACTCTGTTGCCCATCGACAGTAAGTTCCGACTGTGTACAGTAATCTAAGTTGACTGTGGATAGTGAGTTCTGACGACGGTGGATAGTGAGTTCTGACGACAGTGGATAGTGAGTTCTGACGACAGTGGATAGTGAGTTCTGACGACTGTGGAAAGTGAGTTCCGACGACTGTGGAAAGTGAGTTCCGACGACTGTGGATAGTAAGTTCTGACGACTGTGGATAGTGAGTTCTGACGACTGTGGATTGTGAGTTCCGACGACTGTGGATTGTGAGTTCTGACGACTGTGGATTGTGAGTTCTGATGACTGTGGATTGTGAGTTCTGACGACTGTGGATAGTGAGTTCTGACGACTGTGGATAGTGAGTTCTGACGACTGTGGATTGTGAGTTCTGACGACTGTGGATTGTGAGTTCTGGATTGTGAGTTCTGACGACTGTGGATAGTGAGTTCTGACGACTGTGGATAGGCAGTTCTGACGACTGTGGATAGGCAGTTCTGACGACTGTGGATTGTGAGTTCTGACGACTGTGGATAGTGAGTTCTGACGACTGTGGATAGTGAGTTCTGACGACTGTGGATAGTGAGTTCTGACGACTGTGGATTGTGAGTTCCGACGACTGTGGATAGTGAGTTCTGACGACTGTGGATAGTGAGTTCTGACGACTGTGGATAGTGAGTTCTGACGACTGTGGATTGTGAGTTCTGACAACTGTGGATAGTAAGTTCTGGGTTTCGTAGTAAACTCAGTGGACTGTGGCTAGTGAGGTCTTCTACATTATGTGCACTGACATAATTTTGCAATCAAATGCTTCTCTCATTTTTAGAACTACCTTTTGGATCAGATATTTTACACATTAGCAACCATGCAGTGTTTTTTTTCCAGTAAGAGTTCAATCAGGTAATGGGAAAAAAAATACAAAGCTCCAAAGCGTCCGGCATTCAGTAGATTTGTCTGGTGTCTGAGCTGGTCCTCCTGATGTGACTGTGAATTTGATGGAGGACTCAAACCATTTTCACATTCTGTAATTTCATATCTCTCAGTTCCTGTTTTTGACCGTGTGTTGCTTCTAATGTGGTTTCTTGTGCATCTTCACACGCTTTTCATTACATTCTTAGCAGTGTGATTTTTCAGGTGATTTAACACAGGCGCCACTGTATCAGTTTCTGCTCAAGCTTTAATACCTGTTGGTTTAAAATAGTTTCTCCGTTAGTTTCTGCATTTACAATAAAACACAAATATCATTATTGATCTCATCTTGTGCACTATAAAGACACTGGGTGCTCTTGCTGAGTACAAGTCACTTCCCTCATAGAAACAGAAAGGGTCTTAAAGTCTGTGAAGGTAAAGAACGTGAAGCAATTAACAGTTAACCAATGGCACACCTGCTCTCTCTGGTGCACACAAGGCCACGGGCTGCTTAAAATCAGACGGCACAACTACTGATCTCATGATAATAGCGGACCAATTGTTTGAACAACAAGACCAGCAATATACAAGGCTTTTGAAATGAAATCGTTATTTATTGTCTGGGATTGGACAAAACCAGCACAGTTGTAAAGTAAGAAGATGTAGCCACATCAAAAGGAATTCTACTTCCACGCTATTGAAAAAGCAAATATAAAGACAAGGACATGATGGTGTGAGAACTGTAGAGAAGAGTGGTGTGTGGAGGTGGCGGTCCTGCAGAATGGCAACTCTCCCACCGAGTGAAACAGAGTGATCTCTGTCGGAGCAGTGAGTGTAGGCGGCTATTGAACTCTAGGTGGAGAGGAGTCAGCACTCTTGATCCCCTACTTTCCTTTGTAGAAGAGTAGTTACTTTGCTGCTGCCTCATTGCCAAGAAGTCTGTGTCGCCAGAAGAGGGGCAGGGCAACACTGAATGAACCTAGAAGCAGCTAAAAATGGCAAAGGCCATATGAATGAGACGGGGAGCTTAGGGATCGCTCAAACATTTGACAGGGAGCCACAATCTACACATAAGCAAGAGGTGGAAGGAAGAGGACAAAAGAAGGTCTCACAAAAAAACACTGCTGAAACTGTGGTGGCAAACACAACAAATCTAGGTTGGATAAATACCTGGGCAGAATTGAACTAAGCACTTGTGACAAGGGACCTCCCAAGGAGGAATCTAACCCAAAAAGAATAATGTTTCACAGAGTAGGTGCTAGGCCAATGCAAAACCACAGAGTGCCTAAGCTAGAACAACAAGCACCTCCTCATCTTTCTCCCTTCAGACCTAATTGTACAACTAACTAGCAGGGTTACCAACGAAAGATGGAATAAAGATGTGGAGAAACAGATTGATCAAACAAATCCGTCCTCATCAGGAAGGAAAGATGATACAAGAGCTCAAAGACCAACACCAGCTGATGCAAAACTTACTCAAGAATTTTCAAAGTTAGACAAACTGGACAGAAATCTGGAAACAATCTCATCTACACATCGGGCATTAGAATCCAAACAGAGAAGTTGTCTGACAGAGTCGAAGAGTCTGAAAGGACCATATCACAACTGCAACCATATCAATCATTGAGGACACAATCCAAGACTAATCCTGGGCGTAGTTCGCATAGTAGCGCTACGCGTAGTTACGCGAAGTGCACTTTACACTACTCAAGCTATGCGTTGCTACGCGAACTGCATAGTGCGGTAGGGAAAATGCTGTTTGCACTGATTGCACAGTGCTGGATGCTTGTCCGCACTGTGCAATCATGGCAACCCGCATCTTGCACAGTGCAAACGGTCGTTTTCTGCCGCTCGGGTAGATTTGTACTCGAGCGGCAGCTTTCTCAACGCAAGCGGTCGCGAGCATACGCAACCACTCAGAATGAGAAACCTGACCTCCCCGTGTTGAGAATCTCGCCGGGAGGTTTATTTTCCACGCTCGCGATCGGCAACTTGATGTTGCTGATCGCGAATTAGGAAAAAGTCTTGCCGGGATGTTATTTTGCTCGCTTGCGGTCGCCAACTTGATGTTGAGGACCGCGAACAAGCAAAAAATGCCCGCTACGCGTTTTTGCACTGTGCTAAATGCAATTCGCTTAGCGTGTAGTTGCACCAAATACGCACGCTCCGCAAGGGAAGTGTAGTCCTACGTCCAGGGTTATCCAAGACCTCACAGACAGGTCTAGAGAAGCATGCATGACATGCATTCATTCCTCAAACAATGGCTGGGAACTGAAGTTGGACAGCAGGGGCCTACCAAGTTCCCTCCCAAAGCCTTACCCCAGGGCAGATTATCAAAAAGCAACGGGTTTTCCGCGTACAGGAATTTCTGGCGCTCAAGCTAAGTTGACGTTAAAGTTTTCTAAATGTTACGTCATTTATAGTGGTGCAAGCAGGAGAGGGGACAACCCTTGAACCCCCAAAAAATTATGTGTGAAAAGATTTCACACCAATACAATAGAAAAACACAAATTCCTGCGCACTCAAAATTATCAAGCCACAATGTGTATAGTAAATACAGGCAAACAAGAACAGCAATAGGGCCCACGAAGGTTCTGGAGTTAGTATTTTCTCCTTTTAATAGGTCATCAAATTCAAAGAATAAGCACAGCCAGCCGACACGTGTTTCGTTGTAGATTTACACAGTTATTCTACAACTCTTCAGGGCTCAATGGCTGTATCCACTGTATTTGAGGCTACCCAATTCCGGTGATAATTCCAACCCGGAATGGGTTACCAGTTTCCAAGCTCAGTGTAAGAAATAGGTGTAACCGAGGCGGGTCACTGGGTCTTGGAAAATTGATAGTCTCGATGATACCACGAAGGAAGTAAACACGGGTGCGTGTCTCCAACAAGAATCAAATGGCAGGATTGTGCTGGCGTTCGTAATCCGTCCGGATTACGAACGCCAGCACAACGAGGGCGATCCTGCCATTTGATTCTTGTTGGAGACACGCACCCGTGTTTACTTCCTTCGTGGTATCATCCAGACTATCAATTTTCCAAGAGAGATTAACCTGCGGCAGCTTGAAGAAAGTTTCCTCCTGCCTGAGTTTGGGGGAATACGCTGGAGTTCCCCTTTCTAATACATTCTATAAAACGCTGGCATTACCAGTGACCCGCCTCGGTTACACCTATTTCTTACACTGAACTTGGAAACTGGTAACCCATTCCGGGTTGGAAATATCACCGGAATTGGGTAGCCTCAAATACCTTACCCCAGGGCAGACCTCACTTTTTTGTGCCTGGTCCTCATAAGTAAAAAGTTTTTAAGTCTGGCCCCCGTCCAAACTGTTATGGGAAGTATTGAGGGAGTGTGATGGGTATAACTCATGAGACCATTGCAGGGATACTTTTTCTGTAACTCATAATCTACACTAAAAGTAAGACCTATGACAGTAAATGCATCAAAAACACAGAAATTTACCAAAAACACTGCTCCTGATAATTGGGATGCTGTGAGCCCCTCATCTTCCTGCATCTGCTGCACAAATGGTAGCTACAGGCCTGAGTCGCAGGCTGTCTTCCCTGCCTCTCACCCCTTGCCTGCCATCCCTCACCATCACTTAAGTCTTCAAACCGGCTCTTTGTACTTTAAAAAAACAAAAATAATTAAACCCGCTCCCACATATTGCAGCAATTGTGCTCTGATTCCTAATGCCATCAAGTAAAATGATCTTCCATGTTCCTTTTTTAAAGTAAGACAGTCATTACTGTGATGCAGGGGCCCCTCGAACCGTTGGACCACTGTGCTGCTGCACCTGCTTCGCTAACTATGGCCGCCACATTGCAAAGTGGGCTGTCTTCTCTGCCCTTTATCAAAAACATGGTCCCCATCTTGTCCCACCACTCTCCCCGGCATCTCTCTGAGGCACAAACTAAGGATTCTCCGATTCCAGTTTATTATTTTTCCCCCGTGAGCCATTGTTCCAAGGCCCAAAGCAACAATGGCACAACAAGTGAGCACTTGGCCCTCACGCCACTGGGCACTGGTGCCACTGCACCTGCAACAACAATGGTATCCCCAGCCCTGGAAAGCAGGCCGTCTCCTTTACCCACTCCACTGGGCCTTCATTCCTAGGACAGAAACCCAACGCAAGCTGCCCCTACGTCTTACCTGCCTGTGCACTGTTCACTATGTTGCAAGGGTGATATAGAGCCTAATCAGACCCCCCCAGGATATAGCAGCATGGATTAGCAAATTTAGCGGCACAAAAATGGAAATTTAGCGGCACAAATATGGAAATTTAGCGGCAATTTTTGCGGCATTTTATTTGGCCATTTTTCCTACAACAAAGGGCTCAATAGCGTGGAGAGTGAGTAGCTGTCAAGCAGGGCATAGATCGGAGATTAGCAGAATGTCAAAAGGGTAAATAATGATAAGCCCTTAACAGTACAGTTAACATATCTCTCAATGCGCCTCCTGCAGAAAATTCCGGCCTGTAATTGCTAGCGTCTAGGATGCAATTATATTGGGTCGCATTAAATAAGGAGAATTAAATTCATCCGATTTTGTACAACTGCCGGCTGAACCTCGGAGCTGCAGAGCACGGTATTCTTATTTCATGTGTTACGCTTTTAAGAAAATAAGGCATGTATTTTAATGTTGGAGCCGGGAGATGCGCATTTTTATAAAGAAGTACTTTATCAGGAGGTTACACATTCTCTGAGCGCAGAAGAACGAAACATATGTGGAAATGTTTTCTTTTTCAAGTTTGTAGTTTTGGACATGTGTGCCTCAGTTGCAATGCAGAACTACCGCATGTCCTAACAGAACACTTCAGTCCTTACACTCTTTCTGCCTCCCAATTCTCCCTCTCTTAGTTGTGTTTTGCCGCTTTTAGCTCCTCTATCTTCCTTCCTGTTTCACTCTTTCCACTGTCCCATTCAGCTTTCTGTTTCTCATGCCCCCTCCTTTCTGTGCCTCATTCACTCATCCTCTCTCTCTCTCACACACACACACATCTTTCTCTCCTTATCGATATCTCTCTCATCAGCCCAGTCTCTTCTCCCCCGTCCCTCTCTCTTTCCATCTTCGGATCTCTCTAGCAACCTGCCTCTCTAGTTCTCTCTTATTTATTTATTTATTTATTGACATTTATAAAGCGCAGCATATACCCGAAGGTGTCTTGGCGCTGATTAATTTGCATGCTACAGATGATACTAAGCTTAAATGCTCTAAACCGGTGCCACATAGAATGAAACTTATTTGGTAAACAGCCATGTTTTCAGTTTTTTGCGGAATTGGAGCAATGTAGGACATGCTCTTATGTCCTGAGGCAGGGTGTTCCAGAGTTTGGAAGCTGCTACCACAAAACGACGATCTCCCCAGGCGACTGTCCTGGTACGAGGCACTGTCAATTGGTTGCTGTTAGAGGATCGAAGATGACGAGCTGGTTGGTAAAGACACAGCTGGTTTGTTAAGAAATGCGGACCTTGTCTATTTAGTGCCTTATAGATTATACACTGTGATGTGAATCTGGTTCTGTTCTGAATCGTCAGCCAGTGCAGTCTTGTTATTGCGTCTGATATGGGTGCAAACTTTGGAATTCCAAAGATCAGGCGGGCTGCCGCATTTTGTATCGTCTGCATTTTTTTATGACTCTAACTTGGGAATTTAGGAAGAGCCCGTTACAATAGTCCAGTGATGTGAGGACCAAAGAACTCACCAATGTTTTGATAGCAGTTGTTGGGAGGTAAGGGCTTATTTTCCGAATCATGCGCAGTTTGTAGTGGGCTGTGGAAGCAACTTTATTGTAACCCTCTCTCCCTTCCTCGCCCTCTCTTCTCTCTCTAACTCTCATACTTTCGTTCTTCCAGACACTGTCTTTCTTCCCCTTCCTCTCTTTCTCACGCATTCACCCTCCCTCTTTCTCTCCTGCTCACTCCTCTCTACTTTTCTCCACCTTTCACTTTCATTCACCCAGTTTCTCTCACCCCCTACTACCCTTTCCTTATATCCTACCTCTATGACTTCTTTGCTCACTCCCCCTCTCTTTCACCCCTTCTTTCTCGTCTCACCTGCCCCATACCCTCAGTTTTCATTCTTGCTCCCCCTCTTTACCTTTGCGCTCCACCTTTCACCTTTATCCTCCCATTTTCTTTCACCCCTACCCTTTCCTTCTAAACCCACCACTCTCTCTTGCTTTCACCCCTTTCCTCTCCTCACACATGTGCCCCAGCCACTCTCCCTTTCTTTCACCCCTTTCTTCTCCTCACACGTGCCTCCACCCCCTCTTTCTCTCTCCCTCCGGTCTGTGGTCCTCCGTGCAGGAAGCCGATGGTAACTGCCGCTCGCATCCTCCGGAGAGAAACCCAGAGGTCTCGCAGAACGACAAATATCTGACACTAGAGCACGAAAAAAGAAAAGCCCGAAATAAACCAGCTCTAACAATGAACCGGAGGAGGAGGGGGGCGCTTCTCCCAAATGAAGGGCAGACACCATCAGCACGCGAGGGGGCCTGGCTGCCCCCTGCCTCCGTGCCCTGCTTGTACGTCTGAGGTATGTTTGTGCCGAGGCTCACACAGCGTGAAACTGGATGAGCTGCGTCATACAGACCCCGCCAGGATATAGCGGCTTTTGTAAAAATGCCGCGCGATTTCCACAAAATTGCCGATTTCACGGGCACTTTTGTGAAAATCGCTGCATTTTTACAAAAGTGCCGTTTTCGCAGCAAACCGCGAAATCCTGGAGGGTCTGCCTAATGCGAGCAAGGAAAATGGGCCCAACTACATTTTTATTATGAGATAGCCATAACTGTGCATCAATGCTACAGCGCCTGCTGCACTAATGGTAGTGATGGCGCTTTAAAAAGAAGAGCCCCTCTATACAGCCTTCCCCAGGCTCTCTCTAAAGAAGCTTTCTCTGTTTATTTGTAAACAGAAAGACGTGACTCCCACTCAGTGCTGCCTTTTCTGGGCCACGCCTTTGACACTATCCACTTGATCTCCGTCCTTTCCTGTTTCTCCTGGGCCATTACTCTGAGGCTCTCGGGGTCCAGAGGATCAGGACTCTCAACCCGAATAAAAGCCTGCAGGCCTCCTCCACGGACTCACTTGAAAGGACATCTGGATGTAAACAGAGGTCCAAGTGGGCAGGATCGACTGACCAATGTTTTTTTAATTTTACAAAAACTGTTCTACGTTTGTTAAAAAAAAAAAACAGCCTGCCCTGAATTTTTAATGCCAGCCTTGCGGTGCCTCTGCCTCAAAGCGAAGGAAGGGATGGGGCGGGGGAGAGGGGGTAATTTCATTACTGTGCAGCGATGGAGAGACACAGAGCGAAGGAGGAAAACAGCGTTCTCACTACGGTGCTTCCTATTTGAAAGGCACAAAAAATTGTGCAACTGGATAAGTATAAAAGCTGCTTGAGACCCGGTACTGGTTTTAATTGACGGAGTAATTGACTGTTATGTGTTTCCTGCATGGTCCACTGTTGGTTTCCCTATGTTGGCCTGCTTGTGCACAGTATAGGTTGCTTTTCCATTGCACATGTTACTATATAAACACGTGTGCTTGTGTGCCACATTGTATTTTGTAGAAACAAAATGAGGAGTACCACCCAAGTGGAATTGTCAGTTCCTAATGGGGCGCAGGCTGATGCAAAAAGGGAGGGCTCTCCTTTTGTTAAAAAACCCCTCATCATGAATAAAACTGACTACAACACTGAGTGCAGGAGACTGCTTGAGGACGCAAGGAACTACCAACCGTTACCCAGAGGTCCCACAGAAGATCTGAAAGCAGAAATCCTCCAACTAGTGGAGACAGCTGAAGCCACAGGCAACATCTCCAAACAGGAAGCCGACTATCTCAGCAAAACGGAAGGAAGAATACCATACTTCTATACTGAGCCCAAAATGCACAAAGGAAAAATTCCTCCCCCTGGTAGGCCTATTGTGTCAGGGATCGGGTCACTTTTGGAACCACTCTCTAGGTACTGTGACTTCTTCTTGAAAACCATTGTACAATCTACACCTACATACCTGAAAGACACGAAAGACCTGCTGGTTCTCCTCAAGGATATCAAAGTTGATGAGGAAACTATCTTACTCAGTCTTGACATAGAAAGTTTGTATACCAGCATACCACAGGATGCGACGCTCAATGTACTTAAAAAGGTCTTAACAAATAACAACTGGGAGCACCAGACACCGGTATCCTTCATCCTTCAATGTGCTACCTTAGCACTAAAAAGGAACTTTTTTTGAATATGAGGGTTCTTTGTTTCTCCAAATCGGTGGGACCTCTATGGGCAGTGTTTTTGCCCCAAGCGTGGCCGGACTATATGTGCATGACTTTGAAGAGAAATTCATCCAAGCCGATACTAACCCCTTCATTGATCACATCAAATTCTGGCGACGCTACATCGACGACGTCCTAGCCATCTGGCAAGGACCAGAAGAAAGACTCAATGAGTTCATCAGATGGGTAAACTCCCGCGACCCACATCTGAAATTCACCCACTGCTATGATAAACAACACATTGTGTTCTTGGACCTAGAAATTTCTAAAGATGGAAATTACTTAATATCTAAAACCCACTTTAAGCCAACTGCGAAAAATAATCTACTCAGATATGAAAGTTTCCACCCGCGCCCTCTCAGAGAAAATCTACCCTACGGGCAATATTTAAGACTCCGGAGAAACTGCAGTAACTTATCTGACTACAAGGCACAAGCCCGAGACCTTACTGGTAAACTCAAACAACGTGGATACCCCGCTAAGATTATTGAAAAGTGCCAAAAGAGGGCTAGGAATCAACCAAGAGAGGGACTCCTCGAAGAAAAAACTGTGGAAAATGACCAAACACCACTTACCTGTGTCACAACATACAACACCATTTCTAACCAAGTGAGTAAATGTATCAAGAAACACTGGTCGATAGTTAACACAGGTGCATTCACTTGGGACAAGCCACTGTTTTCTTATAAAAAGGCACCTAGTTTGAAAAACAGCCTAGTCTCCACTAGACCAAAAATGAATCATGTCAATCCAAACCCGAGCATCACCACAGCATGGAACTTACCCCCTGTAACAGGACACTTCAAGTGCGGAGACTGCAGTGTCTGTCATCTGACGGAGAACACAAAGACACTGAACCTAGAGGAAGGAAAGGTGTGGGAACAACGTGCACACACGAACTGTAACAGTGCCAATGTAGTGTACCTGATCAAATGCACCTGCAGGAAATCCTACGTCGGCATGACTACTCGGAAAATAAAACTACGTATCTGTGAGCACCGCAGCACAATACGGTGCAAGAAATCGGCGACAAAACTAATTGACCATTTTCTCGAGGTTCACCACACACCCAATGACATGAGATGGACCGTCATTGAGCAAGTCCCATCTGGACCCAATACCCAGCGGCTCCTTTATGAAAAAGAACAACGTTGGGTCTACAGACTTTCGACCCATAGTACAGGGCTCAATGATAATATTCCGTGGCACTCTGTTCTGAAATGACACGAGAATATAACCCTCTTGATCACCCATTGATCACTTTTCTGACACATCTGCCCATATCTACTATCCCTGATCTAGGACTACTTAGTGGGCTCTTGTAATACCTATTAATTTCATTATAGCCCAACACCCAGGATTCCACCACTCTAGACCCTTATTGTAGCGATATCCAAACCACTCCTCTAATCATATGGCATATATTGGTATTTAATTCCCTTAACACAGTCCTTTGCTCGAGGGTTCTACAATTCTGAACCTAGCACAGAGCATCAACCCACAAATTTATTCTACCCCCCGCCGACTCCCACAGCGGGATTCGAACCCCCATATGGCATGACCATTTGAGCACCAACAGCCACCGTCCGAGACACTCTGACAGTGACGCCTCCAGCGCCGCCCCACGTGACCGGCACTCAGCCCCGCCCATTGCGGAAGCTGAACGCTTACAATGCAGCCTCGATCCCCGGTCTCACTGCTACAGGGCGGAGGACCGCAGTAGGTACACGGCCATTGACCTCGCTACAGAACTGTAAGTAAGCTTTGCTTTGGGACCGTTGGGCCGCACAGACCTTAGCGCCCGGTCCCGCCTTTTGTCAACTCTTTCCTAATCGTACGTTATTCATGAAACAATCCACCAACCTTTGTTTCAGAATACGTTCTCCAAACGAGGATAACCTCTCCCCGCCTTATGAGGTATCCCAATACCCTAATACGAGTAAGTCAGCACCCTTGTATGTCTTAAATGTTCTTTGTATGTGAGTCCTGAATGAGTGAAGCATGATGAGTATGGCAGCATCACGTTTAAAACAATTTCGCCCGCACAAACGGTATGCGAGATTTTCCACGCCACATATTTTGTATGATAGGCGCGTGCATTTAATATTTATTGAAATATTATACACACGTAGAACTAGCGATGTGTGCAAGATGCGGTGAGCATTATACCGCTTATAAACAGCTCAGTCACCCCCAGATCACCGCACTGAGAAGCAGTACCAGTATACTTACGAATGGTATTTATCCTAATGGGATCATCAGCATGCAGACACGAATGTGAGACACTGCACGACGTTACAGGCTTGTACATAGACCAAATATTTGACAACAGTCATTAATTTCCTTTACAGGTATTTTGATTTTTCCTGCTTACCCAACCGGGTTCAAGCTCTTACCACAGACATATTTTTGTCACTTATTGTGGTCCCAGAGAGTAGGACAGGGTGCGCCTTTCAGGGGACGCACACCTTCCACCCTCAGGGCATCGGTCCTGAAGAAAACCTGGTGAACCACCTTCATGGTTGAAACATGTAGACCTGGCAACACATAGAGATACATGGGCTCATAATTACCCACACTTATCTCGCACTTTTGATTTTAACATTGTCCAGTTGCTTACAAATAAAACTCCTATTTTCTTAAGTTAAACCAGGACAATTTTTAACACACTAACTTTTTTCTTTCACGCATCCCCACTCACAACCAGCTCCACTGTAATCAGGTGTTGTAGCACACCCTGATGACGCTAGGTCATGAGGGTGGACCCCGATGATGAAGCATGTCACCACTAGGTGGTGAGTGAGGGTTTTTTTAACAAAAGGAGAGCCCTCCCTTTTTGCATCAGCCTGCACCCCATTAGGAACTGACAATTCCACTTGGGTGGTACTCCTCATTTTGTTTCTACATTTACGTACTCAGGGGTATAGGAGTATTCCCCAGTTCACTCAGTGAACCAAATACCTTGCTCTCCCCATTGTTTTTTCCACATTGTATTTTCACACAGAACCTACATATGGTTTCGTGCTCTGTTCTTTTCTTGGGATTTAGTCGTTGACTATGGACAAGGTCACACAACAAAGCCCTTTATTATCCTTCTGTTCAGACACTCACACCTAGACATAACATAAGAATGCAGCTGCTGTTTATGAGCAAACATGTCTTGTCATATAACTGAGTACAGTCGTTTAAACAACTCACTCTGAGAACGAGGCAAGATTGCTTTGTCAGACAAGTAGAACGATCATCTATGTATGCTAAAGTACGGGGTCCGCCACTGAGCCCAGAGATCTTTGATATATTATCGTGGGTTTAGGTTAATCTGTCTTATAACATGACAGGACTTTTTATGGTGTGTGGTTTATTGACCATGCTAGCAATATTTTTGATATGCATTGGTGTTGGAAAGGCTATCCCAGGGGAGACAGAAGATGTCGGACTGCCCACCCCGAGACACACCTCTCTGTTTAGAATAGGCCGAGCGCCGTAGGGAGGCCTCCTTGGCGAGGCTCCTCTCCTACAATCGTAACAGCGGAGTAATCACACTACCACAGACGGACACCACACAAAGGGATATTCTCAAGAATCTTTATATAAGCAATGAAGGCATGTTTCTCGTAGCAGCATAACACAGGGATCGAGGGATCCGTAAAGTCTTGGTTTCGGGGGAAAAGGGGGTAGCGGGACAGTCTTGGCACCAACTGGTGCGGGGATAGTTCAAGGGGTCAGGCCGCGACAGCGTCAGCAGGGCCTCGAGATAGTTCAGCGTTGATCAGGCCGCGACAGCGTCAGCAGGGCCTCGAAGGTGGTTCAGCTTGGTCAGGCCGCGACAGCGTCAGCAGGGCCTCGAAGGTGGTTCAGCTTGGTCAGGCCGCGACAGCGTCAGCAGGGCCTCGAAGGTTCCAGGTGCAAGAGTTCGGATCAGGATCAGCCGCGACGATGTCAGCAGGGCTTCGACTCCAAGATACAACTGAAGCCCTAATCCAGGGCTGGCCCAGATATAGGACTGGAGTCCTTTGATGTCCGGACCCTCGCGCCTGGGGGTCAGAGGGGCCGGGATGAAGGTGTCCAGACACCCATCAGGGGGGTGGAGCCAGCGCCCAGGGAGGCTGGAGGGCGATTGATACCAGGTGTCCGGGGACGGCTGGAGGCCCATCGAAACTCCCCTTCTCGGGGATCCGCCAAGTGGCCACTCTACCACCTGGGAGGATCTTGGTGCCTCGATGTCGGGGCTTCGCTGGGGCCGGGGCCAGGGCGGCTGCGGCCACGTGCTCGTGACGTGATGGGCCCAAGATGGAGTCGGGACGGAGATGGTGGCCTCGCATGGTCCCAGACCGGCAGTGTTGGCGAGTGGGGTCCGCCGGTGTCCCAGGGGGGGAGAGCTGTAGGTTGCCAGGGGGGCTGCTCTCGTGAAGGTTCGTGTCAGAGGGGTCGACAGCGAGTCGACGGAGAGCCGATGTCGTCCTGGGCCCGCCATGCGGGAGGGGTAGGACCACGCCACGAGGCCGTGTCCAACAATTGGTTTTCTAATTTTGACGCAAATACTGCATCTTAGAGCCCAAAAGTTTAAATAAATATTATAAACCTATTGTAAACCTGTCACCGCGATCCCTTATGCACTACAGCTTCTGTATGTAAATGAAGAGAGCGCAGAAGTGTGCCAGATAAACAAGGTCATTTGTTTATTTATTTCAAAAGTGTTAGAAAGGCGAACCCGGGGGCAGCAGAAGGTGTCTGACTGACCACCCCTAGGTCTACCCTTCCTTCAGAGAAGAGACCGAGCGATGTCGAGGGGCCTCCGACGTGAGGGCCCTCTCCTAGAATCGAATCGTACAGCAGAGTACCTACACCACTACAAAAGCACACAACACGTAGATAGAGTTTTCAAGCTTTATCTGGTAATAAGTATCGTTTCAATATATACAGCCGATCCTGGGACCGGGAAAGTCTCGTGACTAGGGGTAAGGTAGCGGGACAGTCTTATAGATGGTCGGTGGCAAGGAGACCCTACGCACAGCTCTCAATCCTCGAGCTGGGGGGTTCCGGAAGGTTGGGCCGTGGCAGCGCCAGCAGGCTCTCAGAGGGTTCAGCGAGGGTGGACCGCGGCAGCGCCAGCAGGTTCCAAGATGGTTCAGCGAGTGTGGACCGCGGCAGCGCCAGCAGGTTCCAAGATGGTTACAGCGAAGATGGACCGCGGCAGCGCCAGCAGGCTCCAAGGTGGTTACAGCGAAGATGGACCGCGGCAGCGCCAGCAGGCTCCAAGGTGGTTACAGCGAAGATGGACCGCGGCAGCGCCAGCAGGTTCCAGGTAGAGCAGCAAGGTGAGTTCGTCTCAGGGTCAGCCGTCAGCGTCAGCAGGGCTTCTCGACTCCGGGATACAACTGCTGTCCTACTCCGGGGCTGGCCCAGATATAGGTCTGGAGTCCTTTGATGTCCGGACCCTCTCGCCTGGGGGTCAGAGGGGCCGGGATGATGGTGCCCAGACACCCAGCAGGGGGGTGGAGCCAGCGCCCAGGGAGGCCGGAGGGCGATTGATACCAGGCGTCCGGGGACGGTTGGAGAGCCATCGAAACTCCCCTCTCCTTGTCTCTGGTTGAGTGGCCACTCGACCACCCGGAGGTTCTTGGTGCCTCGATGGCGGGCTCGCTGGGGCTGTGGCCGCGGCTGGGCCGGGACCACGTGTCCGTGACGTGATGGGCCCAAGATGGCGTCGGGCCTGGAATGTGGGTCCGTGGTGGGCACCGGACCGGTAATGCTGGGGCGGCCCGAGTGTGCCGTGTCAGTGGTTGTGGGCCGCCGGGTGGCGGATCTGGTGGTTTGTAGGTCGTGCAGAGGTGTGCCCAGGGCCGACCCGGGCTGGGTGGAGGGCCGATATCGTTCAGGGCCCGCCATGCGGGAGGGGTAGGACCACGCCACGAGGCCGGGTCCAACACACGTCCCCTCCAGCTGAAGGCAGGGGAGAGTCACCCATCTTCTTGGGGATTCTCCTCGCCAAGGCGGAAGAATCTGGAGAGGCCGTTAGCGTTGGCGTGGTCGTTGCCAGGGCGATGCTCCACGGTGAAGTTCATCCCTTGGAGGGAGATGGACCAACGTAGTAACTTCGGGTTCTCGCCCCGCATCTGCATCAACCACCGCAGGGGCCGGTGGTCGGTCTGTACTCGGAAGTGGGTGCCGAAGAGGTAGGGCCGGAGCTTCTTTAGGGCCCATACGACGGCAAAGGCTTCCCTCTCGATGGTGCTCCATCGTTGTTCTCTGGCCAGCAGGCGCCGGCTGATGAAGGCCACCGGAAGGTCGACTCCGTCAGAGTTCATTTGGGAGAGGACGGCTCCAATGCCGTGTTCCGAGGCGTCAGTCTGGACGATGAACTCTCGGCTGTAGTCGGGGGCCTGGAGCACCGGGGCGGTGCACATGGCAGTTTTTAGTGTCTCAAAGGCTACTTGGCACTCGGGGGTCCAGTGCACCTTCGGGGGTAGTCTCTTGGAGGTTAGTTCTGTGAGGGGCCCCACAATGCTCCCATAGTCCTTTATGAACCGCCGATAGTATCCAGTGAGCCCCAGGAAGGCTCGGACGGCGGTCTGGGTGACGGGGGGCTCCCAGGCCTGGATGGCGTCGATCTTGGGTTGAAGGGGAGCCACTTGGCCGCTCCCCACTTGGTGTCCCAGATAGGTCACGGACCCTTGACCGATCTGGCACTTGCTGGCTTTTATTGTTAGTCCGGCCCGTTGGAGGGCCATCAGGACCTTCCAGAGGTGGGACAGGTGCTCATCCCACTGAAGGCTGTACACTGCAATGTCGTCCAGATAGGCGGCACTGAACTCTTCTAGCCCCGCCAGCACCCTATTCACAAGTCTCTGGAAGGTGGCCGGGGCGTTTTTCATGCCGAAGGGCATCACTTTGAACTGGTAGTGGCCATCTGGGGTCGAGAACGCGGACCGTTCTTGTGCTCCTGGCGTGAGGCCGATTTGCCAGTACCCGGCCGTGAGGTCGAAGGTGCTGAGGTACCTGGCGGCTCCCAGGTGATCGATCAGTTCATCCGCTCGGGGAATGGGATGGGCGTCGGTCCTGGTGACGGCATTCAGTCCCCGGTAGTCGACACAGAACCGCAGCTCCGGGGGCACCCCGGGGGCGGCGGCCTTAGGGACCAGGACGACGGAACTGGCCCATGGACTGTCTGAGGGTTCGACTACCCCTAGGGCTAGCATTTTGGAAACTTCGGCTTGGATGCAGGCCCGGACTCGGTCGGGGACTCGGTAGGCTCGGTGCCGCACGGGCGGACTCTCCCCGGTGTCAACGTCGTGAACACACCACTGTGTGACCCCGGGGGTGAGGGAAAATAAGTTCGCAAATTGACCCAGCAGTTTCTGGCAGTCCTGGCGCTGTTTGGGGGTCAGCGTGGGAGAGAGGGAGATCCCCTCGACCGAACCATCTTTCTCGGAGGTGCTCAGGAGGTCTGGTAGAGGCTCGGAGTCGTCCTCTGCTCCGTCATCGGTAGCCAACAACAGGCTCAGTTCGGTGCGGACAAAGTGGGGCTTGAGCCGGTTGGCGTGTAGAACCCGGATGGGGTTCCGGGGGGACTCCATGTCCACTAGGTAGGTGACGGGGCTCTTGCGCTCCACCACACGGAAGGGCCCTGTCCATTTGTCCTGGAGGGCGCCGGGGTCGACTGGGGACATGACCCAGACCTGCTGGCCCGGCTCGAATTCAATGGACGAGGCGTTTTCATCATACCAGCGCTTCATCTCCTCTTGACTGGCTTTTAGGTTGGTTTCGGCCAGTTCCCGGAACTTCCGAGTCTGGTTGCGGAGAGTCAAGAGGTATCGGAAAACATCAGGCGGAGCATCGGAGGCGGCCAGCTCCCAGCCTTCTTTGACCAGGCTGAGGGGGCCTCGCACAGGGTGTCCATATAATAGTTCAAAGGGGCTGAACCCCAGGGACTTCTGGGGTACCTCCCGGTAGGCGAACAGGAGGCACGGCAGCAGAACGTCCCATTTGCGCCGGAGGGGTTCTTCCAGGCCTTTGATCATTCCTTTCAGGGTCCTATTGAACCGCTCCACTAGTCCATTCCCTTGAGGGTGATACAGGGTGGTGAACTTATATGCGACCCCGCACTGTTGCCATAGGGACCGCATATATTTGGATATAAAGTTTGTGCCCCGATCACTTACGACCTCTCGGGGGAAGCCGACTCTAGAGAAGATCCCCATGAGCGCTCGCCCCACTACGGGGGCTGTGATAGTCCGGAGAGGGATAGCTTCTGGGTAGCGGGTGGCATGGTCCACCAGGACGAGGATGAAGCGGTGCCCCTGAGAGGTTGGAGGATCCAGGGGCCCCACGATGTCGATCCCTACTCGCTCGAAGGGAGTGGTCACCACGGGAAACGGTTGGAGTGGGGCTTTGATTTTCCCCCCACTCTTTCCACTGGCT
This sequence comes from Lissotriton helveticus, assembly GCF_964261635.1. Classification (NCBI taxonomy): domain Eukaryota; kingdom Metazoa; phylum Chordata; class Amphibia; order Caudata; family Salamandridae; genus Lissotriton; species Lissotriton helveticus. The sequence goes on from NC_136068.1 coordinate 1,942,506,165, forward strand.
TGGCAGGTCGGACAGGTTCGGCAGTGGTTGTACACATCGCTGCGCATCTTCGGCCAATAAAAGTGGGTCACCAGGCGGCTGTAGGTTTTGTCCTGCCCCAGGTGCCCAGCGAGGGGCACATCATGAGCCAGATTTAAGAGAAAGTCCCTGAAGTGGAGGGGGACAACTAGCACTCGGCCGGCCCCCAGCTCGGCGATTTTCTGTTCGCTGTACAGGAGGTCCTGGTCCCAATAGATCCAGTGGGACCCCGAGGGGGCTCCTGTGGCTTGTGTGGCGGCTTGTTGTCGGAGTCCCTCAAGGGAAGGACAGGTCCTTTGTTCCTGACGGAACTGCTCACGGGTGGGGCCCCCTTCTTGGCGCCACTGGGCTAGTTCGGGAAGGGGCCCGAGCTCGGAAAGTTCTTCATGGCTGGGGCCCCGTGGCCCCAGTTCGGGTTCGGTTGTGGCAGTGGCGGGTGGCGGAGGTGCCGGCCATTCCGGTTCTTCGGGCAGATTGTCTTCGGTGGGGACGGCGTCCCGGGTGGACATGGATCGGGTCGTTACGCAAACCCATTCAGGAAGGCCTAGCATCCCCAGATGCTCTCTTCGTTCGATCTGTGCCCAGGGGGAACTTTCCAGGTCGTTCCCTAGGAGGCAGTCTACTGGGGCATCGTCTCGGACGGTGACTTTCAGCATGCCGGACACTCCTCCCCACTCGAAGGGGATGCGGGCCATCTGGCACAGGCTCTCGGAATTTTCTGCTGACCGGACAGGGCACAGAACGTGTGGCAAGATTGGTTCTGGGGTCACCAGATGGCAGCGGACGGCAGTTATGCTGGCCCCCGTGTCACGGAGAGCCTCGGCCCGGCGTCCGTTGATGGTGACCCACTGGAGGTACTTCTGGGTGTTGATCGGAATCTGGTCCCGGGGGATCATGTCTTTGTCGCCCAGGGAGGCGAGGCACATGGCCGCGGACTCCCATTCTTCTGGTTCCATAGGGACCTCTTCCTCTTCATCTCTTTCTTCGCTCAGAGCGGCTGCAGTGATTTGTCGACCGGGGGGGCCGGTGGTGCCGGGCCGTTGGTTCATGGGGCAGAGAGGATCATTGGCATAGTGACCCAGCCATTGGCATCTGTGGCATGTAACGTTGGGGCGTGGTCCCGGTCGGGCTGGAGGGGCCCCCCTCGGGCCGGAGGCTGGGGTAGCGGAGGCGGGCGAAGACCCCGGCGGGAGGTCTCGGCCTCGGCTGATGCCAGACCCGCCGCCTCGCGGCCGGTGGTTCCCTGGGGACCCTCGTCTGTATTCTCCTGTGGGGTTCCGGTGGACACGGGTGCTCGCCCACCGATCTGCTTCGACCGCTAGTTTTCGCGGCTTGGTCAACTTGCTGTCGAGGAGGTGCTGTGGTAGTTCAATGAAGCAGTTGTTGGAGAGGTGCTCCCATAATATAAGGTCGACCAACTGCTGGTAGGTAGTGACCTGACTGCCTTTGACCCACCCCTCGAAGGCTCTGCTAAAAAAGTTCACATATTCCACCCAAGTTGTACCGGGGATTTTTTTACAGTCTCGGAACCTCTGCCGGTACATTTCGGGGGTGAGTCCGTAGCGTGTGAGTAGGGCCGTTTTCATGTGTTCATAGGAAGTCATTTTGGTGTCGGGGAGTTCCAGCAGGGCGTCCCTCCCTTCGTTGACGAACTTTTCCCACAGGCCGTCGCCCCAGTCCTTCAGGGGCACCCGATGGGCGGTCATGGCCACCTCGTAGGCTTTGAACCACTGCTGGATGTCGTCGTTCTTGTAGTATTCTTTGACTACATCTTTCGGTAGGTGAACCTTGGTGTCCACGGGAGGGGCCGAGGTATTGGCCCCGGCTGCGCTATCTTCGTTTAGCTTGGCTTTGATTTCGAGTTCTTTCAGGCCTCGTTCGTGTTCATAGGCTAGTCGTTTTTCTTCGAGGTCACGTTGTCTCCGTTTTTCTTCTAGATCCCCCTCCAGCCGTAGTTGCTCGAGGGCTATCTTTTTCTCCGCTAGCTGGAGTTCTCCGTCTAACCGGAGTCGTGCAAGCTCCAGTTCGTGTAGCCGGTTGCGCTCTCGCTCTCGAGCGTCTTCATAGATGAGGTCCGCGTTTAGGGTTGCGGTTCTTTCCCCCGTCGGGGGTGCGCTGGTTTCCGGTTGTCCATTCGGGCTATTCTCTTTTTGGGGTGGCCTGTCTTGGGTTTCCACCAAGGCTTGTATGGCCGATTTGAAGTCCTCTTTTGTGTTCAGGCCAGTGGTAGCGATACCCATATCTTTACAGAATTGTTTTAGTTCTTTGTGGCTGTATTCTTCCATCTTTTCTTTCTGGAATTCGGCAGGTGGATTTGTTCCTTGGGTCGTCATGGTCTCCGTGTGTTTTTTCGCTGTAGCGGGTAGATCCCTCTCTGTACGATTTTGCTTGGGCTCGGATCCCACCGCTGCCACCAATGTTAGAAAGGCGAACCCGGGGGCGGCAGAAGGTGTCTGACTGACCACCCCTAGGTCTACCCTTCCTTCAGAGAAGAGACCGAGCGATGTCGAGGGGCCTCCGACGTGAGGGCCCTCTCCTAGAATCGTACAGCAGAGTACCTACACCACTACAAAAGCACACAACACGTAGATAGAGTTTTCAAGCTTTATCTGGCAATAAGTATCGTTTCAATATATACAGCCGATCCTGGGACCGGGAAAGTCTCGTGACCAGGGGTAAGGTAGCGGGACAGTCTTATAGATGGGCGGTGGCAAGGAGACCCTACGCACAGCTCTCAATCCTCGAGCTGGGGGGTTCCGGAAGGTTGGGCCGCGGCAGCGCCAGCAGGCTCTCAGAGGGTTCAGCGAGGGTGGACCGCGGCAGCGCCAGCAGGTTCCAAGATGGTTCAGCGAGTGTGGACCGCGGCAGCGCCAGCAGGCTCCAAGGTGGTTACAGCGAAGATGGACCGCGGCAGCGCCAGCAGGCTCCAAGGTGGTTACAGCGAAGATGGACCGCGGCAGCGCCAGCAGGTTCCAGGTAGAGCAGCAAGGTGAGTTCGTCTCAGGGTCAGCCGTCAGCGTCAGCAGGGCTTCTCGACTCCGGGATACAACTGCTGTCCTACTCCGGGGCTGGCCCAGATATAGGTCTGGAGTCCTTTGATGTCCGGACCCTCTCGCCTGCGGGTCAGAGGGGCCGGGATGATGGCGTCCAGACACCCAGCAGGGGGGTGGAGCCAGCGCCCAGGGAGGCCGGAGGGCGATCGATACCAGGCGTCCGGGGACGGTTGGAGAGCCATCGAAACTCCCCTCTCCTTGTCTCTGGTTGAGTGGCCACTCGACCACCCGGAGGTTCTTGGTGCCTCGATGGCGGGCTCGCTGGGGCTGTGGCCGCGGCTGGGCCGGGACCACGTGTCCGTGACGTGATGGGCCCAAGATGGCGTCGGGCCTGGAATGTGGGTCCGTGGTGGGCACCGGACCGGTAATGCTGGGGCGGCCCGAGTGTGCCGTGTCAGTGGTTGTGGGCCGCCGGGTGGCGGATCTGGTGGTTTGTAGGTCGTGCAGAGGTGTGCCCAGGGCCGACCCGGGCTGGGTGGAGGGCCGATATCGTCCGGGGCCCGCCATGCGGGAGGGGTAGGACCACGCCACGAGGCCGGGTCCAACAAAAAGTTTTATATAGCGCTGGCTAGACCCGGAGGTGTCCGGGCCATCTTTACATACAAGTACTTGCAGAGGCATTTGTGCCTGCCTGGGAATCCAGTCACACACCCGGGGGGTGAAGTTGTTATAGAGAAGTTTTCAAGGGTCATAATATTTGTAAAGATGAGACATTTGTAGCTAGGAGTTGAAGCCGATGGGGCTTGGGGCCAAAGGAAGTTTAGGAAGAGGCAGATGAGTTGGGGTGAGCACCTGTAAAAGGATTTTTAACACTTAAAAATTACATAATCATCACAAAACAAACAAATACAGGATTGTAACATGGAAGCTTAAGGGGGTGGGTTCCAATAGCAAACGCTGTAAAAACCAAGCCTTCTTAAAACACAGAGGGACGGGAATAATATTCCTACAAGAAACACCTTACTCAAGAAGAAGCAACCAAACTACAACATAAGTGGAGGGGTGGACTTGTTTACTACAGTGGAGCCCTGATACCGATTAGGCTTGGGAGGCCTTTCAAACCACTAGAATCAGACACATGTGCGCTACCTCAGGGACGAGTGTATGCTAGAGATATTATACGGTGTACCACACATGCCCCAAATAAAGAACAAGCCGACTATCTGGCGTCACTGTCCACAATACTGGCCTAAACACCTCACAACGATGCTCCTGGATGGAGACTTCATTTGTGTAGTCAGAACTAGACCACTCACACCCACTGGTACCCATTACAGGTGTAGAGAGATCAGCAAAGGCTCGGACTAGCTGTTTAGCACAATGGAAAACAACGGCTCTATGGAAATTAGATCCAGGAAAGTGTAAATATATATTTTATTCACATGGACCTGATCTCCATGTCAGGTTTGATAAAGTATTATGCTGCCTGTTGGACTTGGCCTTTTCCCCCCAAATTTTTCGCTTTTGACCCCCTTGTCTGAAATGTCTCCCCCATGGGAGTAAACCTGTATAGGCCATGAGTGGTGTGAGACGCCTTGTTAAAAATTTAATGTCAAGTAATGGTGTGAGCACTTGTAAATTTACCCCCATTGTAACATGCACCTGACTGAAATGTACTGTGTTTAAAATGGATGCCATGGCCATGGGGTTTGCCACTGAACTGCCTTAGGTCAGCAGTCTAGTTATTATTACCCAGCTACCCCTAGCTTTTGGAGGGAAAGCCTGGCACCCAGGGTGCTCAACCCCTCCCCTTGAGCCAGTTTAGGCTAGTTTTGCCAACATTCTAGAAGGTTCTGCCACTGCCTGGGAGGAGGGTATAAGTAAGGGGGATGTGCCACCAGAGAGTCAGTCAGCGTTGGGACAAGAAAGAGAGGGGACCTGCTGCGAGGAGCTACCGCCACATGGGCCTGTGAGCTGGGCCCTGCACCCCTAAAACCCCCTACTCTGCTGTCCCCTGGGCCCCTGACAAGGGAGGGCCCCTACCCAGGTCCCACAGTGTCAGGGACCTGGGTAGGGGCCCTGACACTAGACCCTAGACGCTAAATATCTTAGAACGCTCTCTGATAATAACCTTTAATGATTATTGCGCTTTTAGAGAATTGTTGAGGGAAAAAATCCCAAACTTCTTTTGATAAAATGAGAACAAGGCATCCAGCAGTTTGCTGGAATGGGATTCCTTTAAGGTGGTGGTCTGAGGTAATGCTTGGAAACAATAGTGAAGTTGTGAGTGCAAGAACAAAACTCGAGAGGGAATTGAGTGTACTGGGCATCACCCATGAAGAGCTAGAACAGGGAAACGGACAGAAACCCGAACCAATAAAAGTACTGTCTTCAACAAATATGCTGATATATTACAAAAAACAAATGCTTCAATTACAAAAATATGACAACAGTACTCACATTGATGGTAACCGGGCTGAAGAAAGGGATCTTCAATAGATGAGCTGAAAAACAAGGGAAATCCAGTTCACACACAAGAGGAGATACATGATGCAGAAACACTTCCAAACATCACTACAAATCTAGGTTAAAATCTAACCATCATAGAATAGGAAATTAAGGAAGCTGTAAGAGACATCGGGCCAGGGAAGACTCTGGGATCTAGTGACCTCCTGTAGGACTTGGCCCTTTTTGGCTAAAGTCCCTAAACTTTTTGCTTTCCCCCCAGACTTTTTTTCTGACATGCTGTTTCAAGCTTAAATGCTTTGGACTCTTTGCCACTGCTGATCAGTGTCAAAGTGCAAGTGCTCCCTTTATAGAGTGTAATGGTAATTGGTTGTCCATGATTGGTATGTTTGCCTTACTAGTAAAGTCCCTAGTAAAGTGCACTAGGTGTGCAAGGGCTGGTAATGCAAATGCTACTAGTGGGCCTGCAGCACTAATTGTGCCACCCACACAAGTAGCCTTAAAAAGGAAACTCAGGCCTGCCATTGCAGTGCCTGCGCACAGTTTGTTAAACTGCCATGTTGTTCTGTCAAGTGTACTCACTTGCCAGACCTTACCCTTCCCTTTCTATGCACATAAGGCAAACCTATGGTAGGACCAGGGGACCCCCTGGGCAAGGTGCAGTGCATGTGAAAGGTAGGACATGGACTAAGGAGTGTGCCATGTCCTGACAGTAAATCATCTCAATTTGTTTTTCACTGTGGAAAGGCCATCTTGCCTATAGGATAGAATGGGAAGGCTGTATAATATATTTTCCAGCCTATTTTCCCAAAGGCCTAAGATGGAAAGGTGAAGTTTAGTATGCCTAAACTCACAATATAATAACACATCCTTTTATGAAGGTGGTTTTTGCATTGTGTGTTTAGAAGCCACTCTTTTAGAAGGGGTTGAGTTTTGTGCTCTAACATTTGAGTGTGTCTCTGCCTGGCTGTGGATTGACTGTCTAGATTTAAAAGCGATAAGATCTGGGGAATGTCTTGACCCAGGGGATGAGGTGAGACAGCAACAAGCTGTCCTGCATCTGGAGTGCACGGGGAGGAGAAGCCCCTAGAGGTGAAGAGGCCTGGGTTTCTGCTATAAAACAATTGTCCCATCTCCTGCTCAGTGATTGAGAATCCAGACCCCCACTAATCAAAGGAAGAAGGTGTCACTGGCAGGGAGGCACCCAGAACTGGTTTGGACAGGGGTCAGTGCCCCCTGATCACAAAGACTTCAAAGCCATTGAGGGGTATAACTAGGAGTGCTGAAGCCCCTGAACTTTGGAGAATGGCTTGATTAAGTGTGAACAAGACTGGAGATACTTTGTGGTCAAGTGGACCTTTGCCAAGGAAGAAACAATTGAATAGACTGAAGGAGAGGACTGACCCTTGCTGTGTGTTCTAGGGCTGCCCTGCAGTTTGCTGTTTTAACCTAGGGAAGGCTTAAGGGACTTTGCTGTGCGCTGTGCCCCCCTGCTTGAAAGGACTTTTTTTTTTCAAAAGAAAATTGCACAGCACAGTTACAGAGTTCCACAATAGCAAAGGATTATGCACAGCAATACATTGCAGCACAGCAGAGGCAATCGCAAACTTGTGACGCTTGGAGACATCTCATGGAGAGTTGTCATAAAACCACTAGAGAGCTGAAAGCATACAGCAGAGAGAGGCACCATGAGTAAATGAGAGGAGCAGGGTGGATGGAGGGGGGCGTGAGCGAAGTGGAAGCAGCTCATGAACTTACACCAGTGGCTGCCGCGGGCAGGGTGCCGGCGGGGAGCGCGGGAGAAGTCGCAGGATGCTGGGAATCATGGCTTGAAAGGTAGGTGACAAGTGGGCCGCATATGTCAAGAGGGAGACACTTGGCTGGTAAAAGGCCCCAGAACTCAGAAAGGAGGGTTTGGCGGCGGGATGCAGGGATGCCTTAGGCGCAAGCATGCGAACCCAGCACATGGAGACCCTACGCCGTGCGAGGACCAGCCTCTGTCAAACGACAGAAGCATCCGGGCAAAATTTAACGAAGCCTAAGAGGTAGAGCATGGGGTCAGGTTGAAGCGGTGACGAGGTAATTTCTGAGATAATAGCGCAAACCTCAGGCCAGTATGCCGAGACCCGGGGGCACAGCCAAGCAAAATGAGAGAAATCAGCAGCGGGCTTAGAGCAGCGCAAGCATCTGTCACTCGTTATCTGTCTGACTCGACTCCTGACATCCTGGCAGCCCTTCCCCACAACTACTACATCCTACATGTCAACCGGATCCCAGGAAAAGTGGGAGGTGGAGTGGCGGCCATCATTCATAAGGACCACATCTTAACCTCCATGTCTTCCTTGAATCTCCCTTCCGCTGACAACATGATTATTAAGCTTGATTCTAATACAGGTCCGCTAATCTGTGTCCTAATACATAGACCCCCCCAACACATGCTACTATTTCCCCTCACACTGAGTGAGCAGCTTGCAACTCTGGTCACAGAGTATGCTAAAATACTCTTACTTGGTGATCTTAATTACTGGTGCAACGACGATTCTGGTGGACCTCATGCCTCCGAACTGTTGGAACTCTTTTCTAATCTCAACTTCACCCCTCACATTTCTTCAGCTACACACATAAAAGGCCACACCTTGGACCAGGTTTGGACTACCAAACTCATGGTCTCTACACCCACTATATCACCTTGCATTTGGTCCGACCACCACCTAATCAGGTTCACCGTCTCTACCCCTACTCGCAGTAAGTCCCCTGCGCCCGAGGGGGGCCTAATTAGAAAATGGAACTCCCTTGATAAACAATCATTTATGGGACAGTCTGATTAGCTCTACCACCGCAGACAATCTGGATGTGGACATAGCTGAAGCTAATATGTCAGCCTGGCTACTAGCAGCCAGCAACAAACATGCACCACTTAAAAACTCACAATTGCCTGCCGCTCTGAAGCCCAGAAATGTTTTTCTCCTGAGCTTAGGATTCAAAAACTAGACCTCCGTCAAAAAGAGAGAAAATGGAGACGGGCCTATGCCCCGGAAGCAAAACTCATATACTGAATTACCTTCAAAGACTATAAAAAAGCTATTATCTCAGCCAAAACCACCTATTTCTCGGCTAAAATCGCAAAATCGACCAACAAATCAAAGGACATCTTCGCCATAGTGAACGAGCTATCCAATGCTGAAAGAATTCTCCCCAAACCGTGGCCACTCAAGATCTGTGCGACACCCTGAACAAATACTATTAAAGCCAGTATCCCTCTCTCCTGTCCCACGGAGGACTCTCCGGTATCAATACCCAATTCTCATACCCTTGACCAATTCCCACTCATAGATGAGCAATCCCTGCAGATTCTATGTCCAGGGAAAAATCCGGTCCTCCGAGGGACTGCTGTCCCCCGCATGTTTTCAAGGACGCTTTTTCGATCCACTCACTCCCTATCCTGACCTTCCTCAATGGATCTTTATCTCAAGGTAAGGGCCCGAAAGCCTTCAAGGAGGCAGTCGTAGTCCCCCTCCAAAAGAAACCCGGAGCGGACCCCCAAAAACTCCTCCAACATAGGCCGATCTCCTTGCTCCGCTATTTAGCTAAAGTCCTTGAAGCTCATGTAGCTGCTCATCTGTCCAACTTCGTGGAGCAGTCCGATTACCTAGACTCTCATCAAGCAGGGTTTCGCCCTGCCCACTCCACCGAGACGGTCATTGCTGCAGTGCTGGATGCCTTACGAGGAAATGCGATAAACAAATTCCACAGGCCCTGGTTCTGTTCGACCTCTCGGCCACATTCGATACGGTCGATCATGCCATCTTACTGGACCGTGTCAAACAGGCCGGCATCCGCAACTCGGCCTATAGTTGGATCAGGTCCTTTCTCACCGACCGCACCCAAGCAGTCCGGTAAGCCCCTTTCACAGCTCCTAAACTCTACACAACTTGTGGGGTCCCCCAGGGATCCTCACTATCCCCCTACTGTTCAACTTATATTTGATACCACTGATTCAGTCCCTAAAGGAATTTAAAACCATCACTTTCAACTATGCAGATGATCTCCAGCTGATCTTCACGATAGACAATTCCTCCGAATCAATTCGGGAGTTTCAGGGGACAATGCTCCACATTCGCCAATGGATGGACCTAAACCATTTAAAGCTGAACCCCGGTAAAACCGAGCTAGTCCTAAACGGGAACAGCCTAACCCTATGGGGCCCACACTATTGGCCCTTAGAATTCGGACCTTCGCCCATCCCATCACCATCGGTAAAAAGCTTAGGGGTGATCATCGATAATGACCTCTCCCTGAAGTCCCAGGTAGGTGCGGTTGTGTCCTCCCGCTTCTTCCAGCTCCGTTGTAGTGTGTTTATCTAGGAGGTTACCTATAGGCTCCAAATGGTGCAGAACTCGGCGGCCAAACTTGTATTAAAGTGGCCCAGGAGATCATCAGCAACGGAAGCCCTTAAGATTTTACATTGGCTACCTATCATTAAAAGAATTCTATTCAAAATCTTGCTCATCACCTTCAGGGCAATTCATAAACTAGGACCGTTGTATTTGCGGAAAAAATTCATCAGATACCATCCAACTCGAATTCTCCGCTCGACCAACGCCAATTTTCTGGCAGCTCAATCATTCAGGCTTAAGACCCGCGGGGGCAAGTCCCTTGCGGTGCTAGGCACAAAAGCCTGGAACACACTCCCCCCCACATAAGAGCCTTGGATAGAGAAATTGAATTCAGGAAACAACTAAAAACCTGGATCTTTACTCTACCTGACACTACTGCCAGATCCCTAGTGTAAGAATTCTATCTGATCAGCCATACAAGTGAGCGCCAAGATGCTCCTTGGAGCGATAGTTGCACGGTATAAATAACCCCTTACATTACATTACATTACCTGAATCGATATTCCTATTCTTTGCCCTTGTCCAGTTATAAATCAATAATATCCCTACAACGGCATAGAAACCCTATTCATAATTCAGTCATAGCGCATGCTGTCACATTAAGCAAGCCTATTCCTCCAGCCCCCTAGAAAGCACACCGAGTTCTTAAACAAATCCAAGCCTCCAGCAACCTGGGAAATCCCCGCTGCTTTGTTTTGATTTCGCCCAAGAACTCCTGTAAAGCACTGTAAGAACGACCAGTTCTTAGTGACATCTTTATTGACGTCTTATGTCCAGCCTTACGTCAAACCCGGCACCTTTCAGGTATAAATATACCAACGCTGCCTTAAGCAAACATACGGTGGTAATCCTGGAGCAGAGCAGCTATCTACTTCCGAAGAGCCCAGCTGATGCGAGAGCCCACGGACGCTGCCCCTCCCTTTTGACGCGCTGAGAAAGACGCTGTCTTTTCTCTTGCCGAGAAATCCAGCCTCCGGCGTTTCCAGCCCACCCTTGCGGGTGACTGGGATACCGAGTCCTGAGAGAGAGATACCAGCCCTCCTGCCTTCTAATACCCAGGTACTGAACTGACTAAACCCTTACAGAGAATTCTTGAGTCAGATTCTTGGCAAAACAAACTTAACTTAAACTGCTACTTACTTACTCCCTCCCACGTATTAGGCTTAGGTCAGGTACACCGGGGTAGGCGTAGTTAGAAGCACCAGTTGAGTACGATTAGTCAATGTATATATGTATGTATCTATTTTATCCATTTTAAAGTATCATATGGCTAAGAAACCATATCCATGCTTTTACAGTATTAATTCATAATCCTGCTTTTACTATATGCACTTTACTTAACTATAAGTATTGCAATTGTAGCAATTCATTTCTCTTGTATGAGGAAAGAGACTGCTCAATAAATAACACCTTTTATTGAAAACGCCCGTCTCTCTTTTTCTCTGCAATCTGGTGAAACTTAGTACGCACTTATTGACTGAGTGAAATAGCTGCCTTTTGTTTTCACACGACTCTAGAGATACACTCTTATTCAGGGAGAGCAAAGTTGTCATGTTTTATGGTTGTCAGAAACTAAATCCCTTCTTGTCTATCCAGGGAGGTTAAACTCCTCCTCGCCTATTCGAGAAAGTTTCTAGTGAACTCTGAGCTAGCTGGCAGTAGAGACCTAGTTAACCTCTGTCCTACGTCTACACTACTGAAGATATTATTCCAATGCGCAGAGCCTATTGGGACTATAGGAACTACACTACATGGCGCCCAAACGTTTGGTAAGGCGATAAATCTAACGCAAGACATTAGAGTAACTCAGTCGGGCTTTTTCACACAGACCCTTTCTCCCGTAAATACTCCAAAGACGTCTGGAGTGGGTCAAAGGTTAAAATCCGCCGGAACTTAGTAGGAAGAGATTCCTATGTATAGTTTTTGGTTTATTCAAAGTTGAAGGATACAGTGTTCCAAAATATTGTGCACCTAATCTTTGTTTCCTTGAAACCTGATCTGCAACAAAAACCTTCCTGTCAGTAAAATGTCAGACAATGAAGAAGAAAGGGAGGCAGCTAGAATAGCAGCTCAACTCCTAGCGGATGACACAAGTCTCCTGCAAACTGACCCAGATGCAATACTCATCCCGGTCAACATAAGAAAAACTATAACTCTTAAACATATAGAAAATGGACTAACATCGAGAGGTGGTATAGTCGTATTCGTAATTGAGGCACATGAATATCGGCAGACAGAGGTATTTTATTCATGGATAAACTTTCCATCAGCAAACGCTGTCACACATGACTTCCACTATTATAAAATAGAGGAACCTCCGGATGAGTACACTCCTTTCGAGGAGGTGGAAATCCCATTAAAATACCAAGAGCACCTGCTCTGGTTTAAAGGCGCCCTAAAACATAAAAATCACATCACCAGGCTCGGTCCACTAGGTAGACCAGGAGCAACGTGGCCGGTTCTAGCCAGCTACACACCACATCCTGACATTGATAGAATGTCAAGCAAAGAACTCTTAGTTAAAATAAAAGAATTAACACAGGCATATAGAGACTTAGTTCAATTGGCAACTGAGGATATAACTTTCCTCCAGAAGTTGAAAGAGACAGATATAGCAGAACAACCATTTGAACTTGCCAGAATCATAGAAAAATCCTATGAAGAACTAGGAAGAGATAGTTTGGGTGGGAAACCAGTAAAACCCCAACTAACTGAAAATCCTGAAAAGATATTTATTAAAAATAATCTAAACACTCCAAAAAAGAGCTGGGGTGGAAATAAACAATCCACTCCCAAAGAAAAAAGATTCCAGTCCAGAGGAAGGTCTCCTCGGCGGAGAGAAAGATCTCCGGACCAAGGACACAAGTCTCCCCAGAGGGAGCCCTCTGAGAAAACATATAACCTTAGAAATAGGGATAATTTGAAAAAACCTGATAGATATCAAGATATTGATACACGTCCCTCTCGATCTTTTCAGACTTCCTCGCAGAAATCTGAAAGAAGAGGACGGTCAGAACACAGGGAAGAGCACGTCAAGTCCAAAGACAAGGAACCTGCTCATCAAAGTAAAAAATTACAATTTCCAAAAAAGAAGGTAGCCAGTATTAAAGTAATCAAACATGCCGAGGATACTGAGGACACAGCTGAAAAACGGAGAGTGGGCTCAGACAATGCTAGACAGCGCAGCAGAAGTGAGCATAGCTCGCAAGATCCTGATTAATCATCTGGAGACAGTGGACACGAATGAATACATTCAGGTGGAAACTGCAGATACCAGAGTTAGCAAACCTCATAAAATATACGAAATGACATAAGGGGACTATTTTGGGATAACCTTTCAAAAGGCTATGACATCCTTTTAGCTGAAAAAGACTGGCCACCGGAGTTTGTCAGGGAGTGCCCTCATGGCGAAGAAATGATTATGCCTACCTTCTCAAATCATATTCCAATTCATAAAAAATATACACTTGCAAGAATGTGGGCAGTAGCCCAAGCTCCTGCATTATATAAAAACCATGTTGGATGGGATGAGGACTCCCCTCCTCACAAAATCCAGATCAAATATCAACCAACTGCACAGAGGCTGTACCCAATTAAGCAAGACGCTAAAAGACAGGTCAGGGAGATCTTAGATCAACTTAAATACCAGGGGGTGATTGAAACTTGCACCTCACAAATGAACAATCCTTTGTTTCCTGTCTCCAAGCCAGACGATTCATATCGTCTAGTTTTGGACTACAGACATCTAAACTCATGTTGCAAAACTTTTGCAGTACAAAACTCACATAGTGCAGCACTAATGAATAACATCGTGCGCAAAAATTACAAAACAACATTAGACATCTCTAATGGATTCTTTTGTCAAAACATAGCACCTGAAAGCAGATATTTGACCGCTTTCTCAATAATGGGCTCGCAGGAAAATTCTGTCGACTCCCAATGGGGTTCAAGAACAGCCCAGGATTATTCTCAGCAAGAGTAACAGAGTTACTACAAATATATGATGATGAGGCATTATCTTATGTCGATGACATCTATCTAACAGATGATGACTTGGATACTCACTTGAAAAGAGTGAACACCATAATACTGGGGTTCGCAGCAGAGGGTTACAAATTCAACTTTAAAAAGTCACGATTTGCCCATCTAACTGTCCTGTTTTTAGGATATAAATTATCAAGTGAAGGCAAAAGCCTGGCAGACAATTTCTTAGAGAAATGCGCTGTAATTCAAGCACCAAGAACGCTGAAAAACTTACAATCAATTCTAGGTTTCCTGAATTTCGGAAGAACTTACATTCTAAATTATGCAGAGAGGGTTAAACCTCTCTATGAACTAATAAAACCAGATTTTAAAACAATCAATTGGACTCAAAAACACACAAAAATTTTGAGATCATTGCAAACAGACATGTTAGCTAAAACAAAATTGCAAACACGCGATAACACACGTAACCTTGTGATTCGAGTCATCCCAAAAAGATGCGGATTCACGTACCTAACCTTTAATGAGGGAGAAACGGTACCAATAGCATACAAATCACATTTATACACAAAAGCTGAAATAAAATTTAGCTCAAATGAAAAAATTCTGACCGCGGTTCAGACTGCGGTAGCAAAAGAAAGAGCCCCAGCACAAGGTAAACGAATAATCATCGATACACCAGTACCAGCTCTAGAAGCGGTAACAAAGGCAAGCATTCCGAATGCTAAAGCATTACATCCGAGATGGATACAATGGGTAATTCTCTTGCTGCAACAGACGTGGTCTACGAATTTGATCATAATTTAAAAAGACACAAGAATTTCTCCAATATGAATTTGAGTGTCCTCTGCCGACCGAAATCTTGCCTCTTGAACACTACGGCTGTATAATATATACAGACGGATCAGCACAGCCCGCAGTTGGGGGTAAACAAGCTTACAGTGCTGCGTGCGCGATTGTTAAAGGTCGTTGGCACGAAGGAAAATTTAGACCACTGGTCACTAAAACACAATCTCTAGGCGATTGCACAGCTCAGCGAGCTGAACTACTAGCATTTAAGATGGCGCTTGAAAATACCGATCGCGAATTCCCCACACTCATAGTGTGCGATTCATATTATTGCGTTCAGTCTTATAATGAATACTTGCAGAACTGGGTTCTAAATGGTTTCAAAGATGCAAAGGGTGGCACAATCAAGCATAAAACGCTTTGGAAACAAGTAGTTCTTTTACAGAAAGAATTACAAAAGACTCACGTGATACATACACTGAGTCATCAACGTGATGGCGTTCACGTTGCAGGGAATTCATTGGCTGATGAGGCCGCGAAGGCAGCTGTGCAAACGGCTTCCGTAGCTGCTATCACCCGGTCAAAAACAAAAATAGACAGCGATATATTGCAAGCTGTCAGCGCTACAGTAAAAAATGCGATAAAATCACTCTCGAAAGGCTTTCCAGTAAAGTACTCATACATAACTGATGCGAATAACGTTCCATTTGCTCGAATCCCTGGAGTGGGGGATAGGGCAATTCCAAACATGGAACATAGGTTAAGACTAAGTATAGCGGCACACAAAGGGCTCGCTTCTGCACACGCTGGTGTTTCGGCCACAGTATCATTATTAAAACAGAGATACTGGTGGCCACACATGAGAAGACAAACTAGGAACTATGTTCTAGAATGTGAAATATGACAAAGAATGAAGGTATCAACAGTGAAACGACCAGCACAGACGCCCTTTCTAATCTCAGATAAACCATTAGCGTGTGTTTACCTGGACCACTGCGGTCCCTTACAAAGGGATGGCAACTATAAATATATCATGGTCGCAGTGGATTCATGCACGAGATTCATTTGGATGTGGCCCCAGCGCTCGGCTGACGCCAGAACGGTTATAAAAGATTTGCGAGTCTTTATCGGCACATACGCAATTGGCATGCTACACTCTGACCAGGGTCCTGCTTTTAGCTCTCGAGCTTATAAGGAGACCATGACCAGCATGGGCATTGCATTGCGGTATTCTTGTCCCTTCCATCCTGAGGGAAACGGGATTGTGGAAAGAAAAAACCGAGACATAAAGCAATCTATAACGGCAAAGGTATTAGGTTCGGGTGTTGGGTGGGTCAAACATTTAATAAGTGTCCAACGTAGTCTTAACAATCTGCCAAGAAATTCTCTAAAAGGTTTCAGTCCGTACAAACTATTGTTCGGGACTAGAATGCATATCCAGGACCTCGATAGTCAGACTTCAGTGGTAGAAGGAAAATGCTTTGATATCAAAGATCGTTTGGCTATTTTACAGGACTTACATGAAACAAGAAAAGACCTGAGCAACATAAAGTTGAAACAACAGCCAACAGCCACTGAAGAGAAACCACCTGTCCCAGCAAGGCCTGTCTGGATTCCAAAGATTGGGGATCTGGTCAGAGAAAAAATCGCAGTGAAGAAGGAATTTGGGCCTTCTTACAGAAAAGCAGTACCTGTCTTAGCTGTCAACGGAACAAGATCAGTTGTACTACCGCCCCTTGCTGGTAAAAAGGATAACAGAGTTTTATCCATCGACCTGGTTAAACCACAATCATGTGGCCAATAATAAGTAGTAGGCCAAGTGGACTCCCAAGAAATAGCAGAACACCAAAGTTTGCTACAATACAAGAGGTTCAAACTGAGAGACTAATCACATTTGATAAACCTACAGTGAATCAACAAGGACTATGCAACAAAGCCATGGAACTTATGCCTCTTAAAACCCAAATTGCAACAATTCGTCAAGAAACACCAGTCTACAACGATGTAGCCACAGACTATGCTAATGAAACAAAGAAAATTCCAAAAGCAAATAAAAATCCAGAAGCAATTCCAACAATTGACAGAACTGCATCAGGCTACTTCATCAATTTCGATGACTTTTCTGAGGATCCAAGTGAACCTGAGGAACAGCCAACAACAACAAAGACTTTTAAAGACAAAGCAAAAGAACTCTTTCATCAACTCCAAGAAACCTATCTGATTTCTCAATGGATTGAATTTTGGGTGGTGCTAGGTGTATTTTTCCTCCTGCTTTGGCTCATCATGGTACTATGCTTGGGACACTTCATTGAGGGAAAATATATTACAATGGACACAGCAAGTCAGAATATCAACTTGGTCCTAAAGCCACACAAGTCTTCACACATCGAGAAAAGAGAACTTTCTTCAGTAAATTTCACAGCCAATCCGATACCCGGTGGTGTAGCATGGGACAAAACTGATTACGAAATCTATGGCCCGGTCGAGCTCTTGAAGTTTCCACATCAATTTAAGATTTCTTTAAGTGACTTTGTAAAACCGAGCACATTCTCTGATGATTGGGACTTTGAAAGTATTAATGATATGATGTCGGACTTAGTTATGTCAGCAAAATTTACAGAACATGATTATTTACAGGGTTCATCTAATTATGACCAGATGTACTGTTACAATCACTATGCTAACCATTTTTTGCATAAATCTGCTCAACCTAGAAATGTTTTTAATTTTAATCAATGGGAACATTGTGCAACTCCACCAAAAGGTAGTTCAAAACATTTTATGATAAATTCCCATACTTTTCAGGGTTTAACACAAGTGATGCAGAAACGTTTTATTTCAAACTGTTAAATAAGACAAGAATGAAAACCATGCTGACAAACACAAAATTAATCTATTCAGAAACATTTTTTGAAAAAAATGAATACATTTGGTTTTGATTTTTGGAACAATAATATTGAAACGAAAACCATCTGGGGTACCAGAGATTGGCAGGTTCAAGGTATGGAATCATTATTCAGAGCCTGCATGATCCCAGAACAAATTATATTCTTGAATGATACAGTTCAACAGACAACCTGTCTTGGCCTAGCCAAAATTAAAGACTTAAACAAACCGTCTATTCCAAAGCCAATACCTGACAGTAATAGCACTACAGATGTTGAGATAGACGTATCCCATATTTTAAACCAAAACAGAACACATCCTGATTGGAAAAAATGGTTGATCTGGCCCACAGAGACAAATAACTGTCAAGATAGATTCCTGAACAAAATACAGGGGTTCAAATTGACCAGGCCAGACCCTAGATATACCCAGAGACAACATCCAGGGATAATTACAACATACAGTGTAGGAAAACTCTGCCTCGAATGGCTACAGACATCCACACTGGCAGTGTTGGAAATGGGATCCCTGGCTGGCCAGGGCTTTCGCCAAAGTCAGTCAGAGACTACCACTCCCAAGTCAGGGCAAGGGAGTTACACGCCAAGATAACCCCTGCTCACCCTCTAGGTAACGTGGCGCGAGCAGCAAGGCTAAACTTGGAGGCGATGTAAGTTAAGTATTTGCGCACGCACCCCAGCAACAACACCCAGGACCCACCACAAAGGAAACTCCACACAAGGTTATATAAAAATAGCCTTTGTATTACACCAAAACACATTAGATAAAACACACACTTTACAATGTGCCAGAGGCACGGGCAGAATTTACAGGGGATATTTACAAGACAGGGCCACCTGGACCACTGTCAGGAATCAGAAGTAACACTTTCAGAAATAGCACTTTGAATGTAAAATTACTTTAGCACAAAATAGCACACAACCAGTAATCACTGGTAACCAGGACCTCACTAGCACCACCTGTACTAGGGAGAAAACAACCACCTAAGTATTACAATACCTGTAGGGGTGTAAGCACATAACACATGATGCAATGCATAACATTCATTCAGAGGTGTAAGGAGGGAAACACATGATGCATCACAATACATTCAGCGGTGTAAGGCACATGACGCATAAAAACACATTCAGAGGTGCAGAAAGTACAATTGCGCCAAACTCACGTAAGTCACCACCTGTGACTGTCCCTAGGCCAACTGGCCTCTCTGGGGCTAGGACGCCCTGTGTCCAGTGTCCAGGGTCCTAAACGTGGCAGCTGCCCACAAAGTGCTGGGCAGCTGGGTGAAGATGGGGCAACACGATGGAGCCTTGTGGGCTCAAGCACACTGGTGGGGCAAAAGGAAATGCCCCCTGGAGCCTCCTCTGGGCTCTAAACACACATGGCCCCCAAAGAGCCTCTCTAGGCTTTAAAACAAAAGGGGGCACCTTGAGCCTTCTCTCAGGGCTCACAACAAGGTGGGGGCAAGGTGGGGCCTTCTGGGGCCACTCCCCCACAGACACCAAATGCCCTCTGAGCCTCTGGGGCTCGTGAATACAACTTGCCCCCCAGGAGCCTCGTAGGCTCTTCAAACCAAGGTAGCGCCCTGAGCCTCTCGGGGCTCTTGAGGAAAGACGAAGGCCCCCGTGAGCCTCCTCTGGGCTCAAAACACAAAGCGCGAGGTCGCGCTACCGAGGGGGGGGAGGCGGACACCGACAATGTGTCCCGGCGCCCCTCCCTTGTCTGGTGCACTCACCGGCTTCCGGTGCAGGTCCGGGGCTCCTCTCCAGCTCGGGGAGCCTCGGGCGGCCCCCGCAGGCAGCGCCTTCCTCTGGTCTGCCAATCAGAGCACAGGTCACCCGGCGAGCCTCCCGCAGCCACAGCCAATGACAGCGCGGCTCCCGGGTGACGCCAGCAGCTGCTCCTTGGCTTCTCCTCGGCTCGGGCAGAGGCGGGGCTGCTTCCTCCGGGCTGCGGCGGTGCTTTTCACCCGGGGTAAAGGCGGTGTGGGCAGCCACTCGATTATTCAAAACCAGCGAGGTGGGCACTCGCTTTACAAGGTCGATAAGGCGCTCCCAAGCGCCAGGGGGCAATCACAGCGCTCCCAAGCGCTACAATCCCAAATAAAGCGCTCTCACAGCGCTAGAGGCCAATAAAGCGCTCCCTCAGCGCTAGGACAAAAAGAAAGCGCTCTCAAGCGCTAGGGCCCCAAGTAAAGCGCTCCCAGGCGCTTAGCAGAAGCAAGGTCCAGCAAAATTCAGGGAAGTAGGCAGAGGGGCAAGGCTGGGCCCAGAGCCAGCACACTGGGTCTCCAGGCAGGGAGACACCCCAAGTGGCGGTCATCTGGCCCAGCAGCAGCAACAGCCCCCTCTGGATCCTGGAAGAGAACAACTTCTGTGGGGACACAGCCCCATTTTTATACACCATTTTCCTTTGTCTGAAGGTGCAGAGTGGGGGCGGAACCAGTCGCAGCTGGTTCTTGAGTACTCTTTTTACCTCAACCACCCTCTCTATTCACTGGCAGGGCTTGGGTCATTAGACACACCACAGGGGGGCGGAGCCAGCATTGTGTGGGGGAAAACCCAGCCCATCCAGGACACAGGTACACTCCTCCCACACATCACTCATGCTAATCTCACACTCACCACCGGGCAGACCCATCCAGACTTCCTGGAGCCTGGCATACCAGCCAGCTCCAGCCAATCACACTCCAGCACCCTCACTGCACACGTACAGCCATGTCTAGAAATGATACTTCCCCACTAGACACATACAAGCCGCACATACCGTTGCGCAGCATTCACTCTCACGAGTTCACACATACCAGACTCAAGCCTGTACACCCCACGCATCAGGAACTACCAGGGACACATACATTCCCCATGCATTCCTATGGGCGGGCAGGCCTAGCTCCGTACATGCACTCAGAGTGCGCACGCACTTTCCACTGGGACACAGTGAAAGTGCGCAGAATCCCAAAAATCACCATTGCCAGGTCACCATTTCACGCAAAAAGTCTAGGGGTGAACCTGCCCTAAGGGCCCAAGTCCAACAGGCAGAAATTAAGCAACACTTGACTTTACTTAAAGATGGTGCTGACTTGCGTGATTTCATAATGGGACCACACAAACAGCGTCAAAAACGTTTCATAGCGGCCTCTATATATGCAGCTTACAACGAAGCTTGGAAAGAAACTCAAATTGAAACAGCAGAGAAAATACGGGAAATTGACCGTATTAATTTGGAGAAATCACTTTCTGTTGTGGACAATGGGTTAATGACTCTGTCTTCCAGAATATATTCACTGGACAGTATTGTATCATCTGCGATCGATATAATAGAGCAGGACTTACTAATGGTACAACACGGTCAGTCCCAATTGCGTTCTATTGTACAGCTTGGCTGGACGTTACAAAACCTGCGTTCAGGCTACGTGCCTTGGCGTTTAATCAACGCAACGTCATTATTCGCTATCTTTAACCTTACTGATACACAAATCAGCTTGGCACAAAAAGGAGCAGAATATACAATTCTGAGCATTGAAAAACTTGAGAGATTACCATTGACAATGTCAGAACGACCTGTCATTGAATGGATAATACACGGAATCATAACTATTCCGATAACAACTTTCCAATTTCGATACTGCCAAAAGTATATACAGGCAGGCCAGTATGAAAGGTTGGGTAAAGAATACATTAAGTCATCATGGAAATTACCTCACACACACACATGTGATAGTGAAAAAGGACAGAGTGTATTTCTTAGTGGTAATAATTGTGAAAAATGACTAAGTGGTATACTTCTGTGTCAGGGTATAAACCTACATGGGGCATGTGAGGGGACTTCAAATAACCTTTCATGTCACCAGCTTGGCACACCTGCAACTCAAATATAGCCATTCTTTAGACGGCTTTCGAACGGGAGCTACATTCTAATAGTGGACCACATATGTTGTGGTTTGGTGCCAGGAAAAGCTTATCTAGTAAGCGTTTCGTCCATGGTCACTTGTTGTATGCAAGTATTGCATCCGAACGACACTCCAGACAGGGAGGGAAGAATTTGGCCCAGTTTGAAAATCTCTTCTATTCGAATTGATACTTTAAGCAGAATGAAGTCTGTTCTTCTACAGACGCCTGTGCCCTTGACGTCCTCGAAAGAAACGTATGATCTCCAAGTTGCAAGGACAACGACAGAGATACATGCATTATTATCAACAAATTGCCCCTTACATTTCACAGAAATGCTAAACCAAATCTTAAACATTTCTGATACAAATGGTATCCCTAGTGTATTTAAGACAATTTTTTCGGGACTGTTGACACCATTTAAAGCAGTCCTGGGCATCTTTCCTAATTTTGTCCATTCGATCTTTGGCGGCCTTCCACTCCTGTTGGGACTCGTAGCAGGCATTTTATTTTTGCTACTCCTGCTTCGTTATGGCAAGCCATGTCACAGACAAGACTCCAGCAACAATGGAAGAAACGATCCTAGCTATACGCTATCGGGACCGCATAACTAAAGTCCTTGGATTAGCCCGGCTAAGAGATCTGAATATGACCTGGTTTCTTTCATTCAGACCCATCTGGCAGAATTGTATCTTACCTGTGCTACGATGTATGCTGTGCGGAGAAGAATGCATGTTCAACATCTGTCTTTCACTACAATCAGAAGTACCATTGGATACAGATAAGTCCCGTAAAGGCTCATGCATCGTGTTGTCCCCAGCGATTACCTATCCTGATGACGGCATTCGTGGAAACTTCACCACTGCGATTAAAGGGTAGTGAAGTGCAAGATGAGAGCAGCATCAACCAGGTACGACCTTCTGTGAGCAGTACTGATCCTTTCATCATTGAAAGCAATCATGCTCACGACTGCAAGGTAGCGACATTTTCCAACCTGGTCGAACTTTCACCTGAAGCGGTAAACTGCTTTTTTGATAGTCTGTCCGAAATGATGTTCTCCCCCGAACAAAAAGAATAACTTTTAAGCAAACGAGCACACAGCGTTCCCTGAACTCTGAATTTGGCCTTCAGCTTTGAAAAACAAAAGCTACTGGAAATATTTGGAACTGATTTTTCTTCTTCCCCTGAAAACGAAATTATTTTTTCCCCCCGATTCCAAAATATTTACTTTTTTTTGGCACTCATCCTCTGCTTAAAGTAGAACTATTCTTAGAGAACAGAGCTTCTATTTTTAGGAACTCTAGAGACAATATATTACCTCAGCCTCTAGCATATTTACAGATAACTGTATTTATATGTGATGGAGTGGTCTCGAACTTTTTTTCTGTATTAAGAGCCATTTCATGTGTAATTTCGCAAAATCATTCCGCTGATATATACATCCTATTTAATGAATGATTACTCTGCTTGAAATACTGTACCTATACTCATTTTTCGTGTATTTCACATATGCCATTTCAAATGCAAAAAATTTTAATTTGGAGTGGATCGGTATACACATGCACCATTAGATATGTTTCCTATTGCTTAGTTTTAGTAATTATGGACATGAATTCGTGGAGTGGGTGTAGTGTGTTTATCTAGGAACCTGAATCGATATTCCTATTCTTTGCCCTTGTCCTGTTATAAATCAATAATATCCCTACAACGGCATAGAAACCCTATTCATAATTCAGTCATAGCGCATGCTGTCACATTAAGCAAGCCTATTCCTCCAGCCCCCTAGAAAGCACACCGAGTTCTTAAACAAATCCAAGCCTCCAGCAACCTGGGAAATCCCCGCTGCTTTGTTTTGATTTCGCCCAAAAACTCCTGTAAAGCACTGTAAGAACGACCAGTTCTTAGTGACATCTTTATTGACGTCTTATGTCCAGCCTTACGTCAAACCCGGCACCTTTCAGGTATAAATATACCAACGCTGCCTTAAGCAAACATACGGTGGTAATCCTGGAGCAGAGCAGCTATCTACTTCCGAAGAGCCCAGCTGTTGCGAGAGCCCACGGACACTGCCCCTCCCTTTTGACGCACTGAGAAAGACGCTGTCTTTTCTCTTGCCGAGAAATCCAGCCTCCGGCGTTTCCAGCCCACCCTTGCGGGTGACTGGGATACCGAGTCCTGAGAGAGAGATACCAGCCCTCCTGCCTTCTAATACCCAGGTACTGAACTGACTAAACCCTTACAGAGAATTCTTGAGTCAGATTCTTGGCAAAACAAACTTAACTTAAACTGCTACTTACTTACTCCCTCCCACGTATTAGGCTTAGGTCAGGTACTCCGGGGTAGGCGTAGTTAGAAGCACCAGTTGAGTACGATTAGTCAATGTATATATGTATGTATCTATTTTATCCATTTTAAAGTATCATATGGCTAAGAAACCATATCCATGCTTTTACAGTATTATTTCATAATCCTGCTTTTACTATATGCACTTTACTTAACTATAAGTATTGCAATTGTAGCAATTCATTTCTCTTGTATGAGGAAAGAGACTGCTCAATAAATAACACCTTTTATTGAAAACGCCCGTCTCTCTTTTTCTCTGCAATCAGGTGAAACTAAGTACGCACTTATTGACTGAGTGAAATAGCTGCCTTTTGTTTTCACACGACTCTAGAGATACACTCAAAGTTGTCATGTGTTATGGTTGTCAGAAACTAAATCCCTTCTTGTCTATCCAGGGAGGTTAAACTCCTCCTCGCCTATTCGAGAAAGTTCCTAGTGAACTCTGAGCTAACTGGCAAAAAATGCAAGTCTAATATAGTCAGTAGAGACCTAGTTAACCTCTGTCCTACGTCTACACTACTGAAGATATTATTCCAATGCGCAGAGCCTATTGGGACTATAGGAACTACACTACACCGTAAGATCAGCCGCATGCTCACCCACTCGGCCATGATCCAGGTCGTGATAGCCCTGGTACTGTCACACCTGGAATATGCCAATTCTATTTACCTGGGCCTTCCACTCTTCCTTAGCAAATGCCTTCAGCTGGTCCAGAACCAGGCGGCCAGACTAATTCACCAGCAACCTTGCTGGCAGTCTGCTAGACCCGTTAGGAAAACTCCATTGGCTTCCAATTTGCCAACCCGTTGCCTTTAAGACGGCCTGTCTCATATTTAAGTCCCTCCACGGCCGCAGCCCCCAATTCATCAAAAGCCTCCTTCCGAGGTACACCCCCTCCCGCAATCTTCGTTCCACCAACCTCCACCTCTTGGCCACCCCGACTTTCAAGCTTCAATGTCAGGGTGGTCGCAGGTTTGCGACCCTTGCCAACACATTATGGAACTCCCTTCCATTGGAAATCCGATCATGTAATAATCTCCTAGGTTTCAGGAAGATGCTAAAAACCTGGCTATTTAAGCAGTCCCAATGGTAATTCCTGCTTGATTCCGCCTTTCGCTAGAGACAGCGCCATGAAACCTCCCAGTGTACATGCGCTCTACAAGTAATTACTAACATAACATAACACTTGCTACAAGACCTAATTTATGAAGTTGAGCGGGAGTACGATACAGCCTGTGTATGTATTTGAAGTGTGTAAGGCGCAAACGATAGATGGGGAGAGGCATTTGACCGGAGTGCAACAATACAGCCAATCAGTGTGAGAAATTAGCCTGGTATATGATGTCCACTATTCTAGTGGGCACCTTGCACCAGTCTAAACGACCCTTATTGATGGTGGTTGTAAAGTCAACCTTATAGAAAGCTATCCTAGTGGTAGCATGGACCAGCAGTCTTGGGCTAAAACTTCAGAGAGCATGTGAAGCCTGTTGTTTTACCATATATAATCCCTTGAATACCAAACGAAAGGACACCTCACAAGGTATATATCAAATATATATGTATTTACTTCTAACACAACCCCTCTGAACTCTTTATGAGGTCAGAGATCGAAAATACATTACAAGTTACTCATTTAGCATACTTTAAGTTGCACAAATACAATTCTGCCCTAGGGGCCTCACGTAACCATATACTAAGTAAGTGGTATAAGAACCACTTCAAGAATAGTGAATAGGCCTAGGGAATCGCTGGGGCTAAACTACAGAACAAAAGGTTAGGAAGTAGTAGACCCACGGGCGGCGCCTGCAGTGTCTAAACACAGGCGCGGGTTCTCATTGACTTTCAATGGAGAACGAAGAAGTCACAAAGTTACTGATTAAGGGAACTTCCGGGTGGACTACGACAAAACCCTTTTAAACTAGGACACTTGGATTGTCAATACCCACGGGAGCACCGGAGTACTCGAGTTACCTCACCCAGGGAAGCCGGGTGCATAGGTGTCTTTTCGTGTCGGGTTTCGTCGATGCTTTCAATGGAGACCTGCAAAAGAAGTGCTGCAGGCGGCCGAAGGAAGAGTGTACGGGTGGATCCAAGGGTGGGTCGAGGAACTGAAGAACCTGAAAGCATAGGGGACAGAGTCTGGGTCACTAGCCAGTCCAGTCCCTCCCTCTATCGGCTGCCCACTTCTCCCTGAACGGCAAGGTGGAAGGCTGCGTGTGGGTCAGCAGGGCCTGCGCCAGCCAGTGTATTATATGGGAGCCGATGCCCATGACATGTAAATACTGCATGAATTGATGCATCGGTAACTCCTCCGTCACATCGCCTCAGGAGGCGGTCAGTGTACGTATGAGGGACGATTGCAATAGGAATTGCCCGGCTGGGCGGTCCGTGCTTGCGGCGAGGTCCGCAAAAGAAAGCAGCGCGCCGTCAGCATAGAGGTCACCCAGCGTTTCCACTCCTGCCCGTGTCCAGCCGGCCAGTAGGGCCTCCGTCAATGCTCCTGTTGCCCCGGGGGCGCCCAGGAGAGGGAGTATCGGGGCATACGGCTTTGTTGCCCGGGTGAGCCGTAGGCATCGAAGGAAGCACTTGCGTGCCACTGCTAGGTGAAATTGAGAAGGACAGGGGGACCAAGTTAGAGGATGGAACAATGTACAGACCTGCGACTGGGTCCAGGCGGT
Source organism: Lissotriton helveticus (assembly GCF_964261635.1). Lineage (NCBI taxonomy): Eukaryota > Metazoa > Chordata > Amphibia > Caudata > Salamandridae > Lissotriton > Lissotriton helveticus. The sequence continues at coordinate 1,942,532,621 of NC_136068.1, forward strand.
GGCATCCGAGGCAGTGTCTCCCAGATTTTTACCGCAAAGCCATCCCGACACCCATTGTAGCTGCGCCGCTAGGTAGTACAGCTCCATGTTGGGAACCGCCAGGCCTCCCGAGTCAGTGGTCATGTAGAGTTTAGTCAGTGCCACGCGGGGCCGGCCCCCGTTCCAGACAAGGCCGCGAAGCAGGACCTCCAGGTCCCGAAACACTTTATTGGGGACATATGTCGGAATATTGGAGAAGTAGTACAATAGCCTTGGTAGGACTATCATCTTGGCCAGCGCCACACGACTAGGCACATTCAGGGGCAGGGTCTTCCAAAAGCCGATTTGGGCACGAATGGAAGCAATCGCCCTCATCGGCTGTCTGTACTTTATAAAAAAAACTAAATTAAACGAGCTCCCACATATTGCAGCAATTGTGCTCTAATTCCTAATGCCATCAAGTAAAATGATCTTTCATGTTCCTTTTTTAAAGTAAGACAGTCATTACTGTGATGCAGGGGCCCCTCGGACCACGGTGCTGCTGCACCTGCTTCGCTAACTATGGCCGCCACATTGCAAAGTGGGCTGTCTTCTCTGCCCTTTATCAAAAACATGGTCCCCATCTTGTCCCACCCCTCTCCCCGACATCTCTCCGAGGCACAAACTAAGGATTCTCCGATTCCAGTTTATTATTTTTCCCCCGTGAGCCATTGTTCCAAGGCCCAAAGCAACAATGGCACAACAAGTGAGCACTTGGCCCTCACGCCACTGGGCACTGGTGCCACTGCACCTGCAACCACAATGGTACCCCCAGCCCTGGTAAGCAGGCCGTCTCCTTTACCCACTCCACTGGGCCTTCATTCCTAGGACAGAAACCCAACGCAAGCTGCCCCTACGTCTTACCTGCCTGTGCACTGTTCACTATGTTACAAGGGTGATCCAGAGCATAATGCTAGCAAGGAAAATGGGCCCCAACTAAATTTTTATTATGAGATAGCCATAACTGTGCATCAATGCTACAGCGCCTGCTGCACTAATGGTAGTGATGGCGCTTTAAAAAGAAGAGCCCCTCTATACAGCCTTCCCCAGGCTCTCTCTAAAGAAGCTTTCTCTGTTTATTTGTAAACAGAAAGACGTGACTCCCACTCAGTGCTGCCTTTTCTGGGCCACGCCTTTGACACTATTCAATTGATCTCCGCCCTTTCCTGTTTCTCCTGGGCCATTACTCTGAGGCTCTCGGGGTCCAGAGGATCAGGACTCTCAACCCGAATAAAAGCCTGCAGGCCTCCTCCATGGACTCGCCTGAAAGGATATCTGGATGTAAACAAAGGTCCAAGTGGGCAGGATCCACTGACCAATGTTTTTTTAATTTTACAAAAACTGTTCTATGTTTGTTAAAAAAGAAAAAACAGCCTGCCCTGAATTTTTAATGCCAGCCTTGCGGTGCCTCTGCCTCAAAGCGAAGGAAGGGATGGGGCGGGGGAGGGGGGGAGAGGGGGTAATTTCATTATTGTGCAGCGATGGAGAGACACAGAGCGAAAGAGGAAAACAGCGTTCTCACTACGGTGCTTCCTATTTGAAAGGCACAAAAAATTGTGCAACTGAAAAGCTGCTTGAGACCCAGACCTGGTTTTAATTGACGGAGTAATTGACTGTGTTTCCTGTATGGTCCACTGTTGGTTTCCCTATGTTGGCCTGCTTGTGCACGGTACAGGTTGCTTTTCCATTGCACATGTTACTATATAAACACGTTTGCTTTTGTGCCACACAGTATTTTCACACAGACCCTACAAAGGTTTTCATGCTCTGTTCTTTTCTTGGGATTTAGTCCTTGACTATGAACAAGGTCACACAACAAAGCCCTTTATTATCCTTCTGTTCAGACACTCACACCTGGACATAACATAAGAATGCAGCTGCTGTTTATGAGCAAACATGTCTTGTCATATAACTGAGTACAGTCGTTTAAACAACTCACTCTGAGAACGAGGCAAGATTGCTTTGTCAGACAAGTAGAACGATCATCTATGTATGCTAAGGTACGGGGTCCGCCACTGAGCCCAGAGATCTTTGATATATTATCGTGGGTTTAGGTTAATCTGTCTTTATAACATGACAGGACTTTTTATGGTGTGTGGTTTATTGACCATGCTAGCAATATGTTTTATATGCATTGGTTTTCTAATTTTGACGCAATACTGCATCTTAGAGCACAATCGTTTAAATAAATATTATAAACCTCCTTCGTGCTTCTTGTTGATCTTATTGTGGACAAGTTCGAGTGAGAGAGTGAAAGGGTGTGTCCTGTCAACGCGATCCCTTATGCACTACAGCTTCTGTATGTAAACGAAGAGAGCGCAGAAGTGTGCCAGATAAACAAGGTCATTTGTTTATTTATTTGAAAAGTTTTATATAGCGCTGGCTTGACCCGGAGGTATCCGGGCCATCTTTACATACAAGTACTTGCAGAGGCATTTGTGCCTGCCTGGAAATCCAGTCACAGACCCCGGGGGTGAAGGAGTTATAGAGAAGTTTTCAAGGGTCATAATATTTGTAAAGATGAGACATTTGTAGCTAGGAGTTGAAGACGATGGGGCTTGGGGCCAAAGGAAGTTTAGGAAGAGGCAGATGAGGAGGGGTGAGCACCCGTAGAAAGATTTTTAACACTTAAAAATTACATAATCATCACAAAACCAATAAATACAGGATTGTAACATGGAAGCTTAAGGGGGTGGGTTCCAATAGCAAACGCTATAAAATCCAAGCCTTCTTAAAACACAGAGGGACAGGAATAATATTCCTACAAGAAACACCTTACTCAAGAAGAAGCAACCAAACTACTGTAGTGTGTTTATCTAGGTACCTGAATCGATATTCCTATTCTTTGCCCTTGTCCAGTTATAAATCAATAATATCCCTACAACGGCATAGAAACCCTTTTCATAATTCAGTCATAGCGCATGCTGTCAAATTAAGCAAGCACTATTCCTCCAGCCCCCTAGAAAGCACACCGAGTTCTTAAACAAATCCAAGCCTCCAGCAACCTGGGAAATCCCCGCTGCTTTGTTTTGATTTCGTCCGAGAACTCCTGTAAAGCACTGTAAGAACGACCAGTTCTTAGTGACATCTTTATTGACGTCTTATGTCCAGCCTTACGTCAAACCCGGCACCTTCCAGGTATAAATATACCAATGTTGCCTTAAGCAAACACACGGTGGTAATCCTGGAGCAGAGCAGCTATCTACTTCCGAAGAGCCCAGCTGATGCGAGAGCCCACGGACGCTGCCCCTCCCTTTTGACGCGCTGAGAAAGACGCTGTCTTTTCTCTTGCCGAGAAATCCGGCCTCCGGCGTTTCCAGCTTACCTTTGCGGGTGACTGGGATACCGAGTCCTGAGAGAGAGATACCAGCCCTCCTGCCTTCTAATACCCAGGTACTGAACTGACTAAACCCTTGCAGAGAATTCTTGAGTCAGATTCTTGGCAAAACAAACTTAACTTAAACTGCTACTTACTTACTCCCTCCCACGTATTAGGCTTAGGTCAGGTACTCCGGGGTAGGCGTAGTTAGAAGCACCAGTTGAGTACGATTAGTCAATGTATATATGTAAGTATCTATTTTATCCATTTTAAAGTATCATATGGCTAAGAAACCATATCAATGCTTTTACAGTATTATTTTATAATCCTGCTTTTACTGTATGCACTTTACTTAACTATAAGTATTGCAATTGTAGCAATTCATTTCTCTTGTATGAGGAAAGAGACTGCTCAATAAATAACACCTTTTATTGAAAACGCCCGTCTCTCTTTTCTCTGCAATCTGGTGAAACTAAGTACGCACTTATTGACTGAGTGAAATAGCTGTCTTTTGTTTTCACACGACTCTAGAGATACACTCTTATTCAGGGAGAGCAAAGTTGTCATGTTTTATGGTTGTCAGAAACTAAATCCCTTCTTGTCTACTCAGGGAGGTTAAACCCCTCCTCGCTTATTCGAGAAAGTTTCTAGTGAACTCTGAGCTAGCTGGCAGTAGAGACCTAGTTAACCTCTGTCCTACGTCTACACTACTGAAGATATTATTCCAATGCGCAGAGCCTATTGGGACTATAGGAACTACACTACATGGCGCCCAACGTTTAGTAAGGCGATAAATCTAACGCAAGACATTAGAGTAACTCAGTCGTGCTTTTTCACACAGACCCTTTCTCCCGTAAATACTCCAAAGACGTCTGGAGTGGGTAAAAGGTTAAAATCCGCCGAAACTTAGTGGGAGGAGACTCCTATGTATAGTTTTTGGTTTATTCAACGTTGAAGGATACAGTGTTCCAAAATATTGTTCACCTAATCTTTGTTTCCTTGGAAACCTGCTCTGCAAACTTTCATTAAAACAATGTCAATTTAACGGCGACAGCAACGAAACCGGTGAGACTGCAGTAGATGCAAATCAACGGGGTTTCGATGTTACAGGGTTTAATGAAAATGAAACGGGCGCAATTATCATCCCGGAAAACATAAGAAAAACTATAACTCTTAAACTTATAGAAAATGGACTAACACCGAGAGGTGGTACAGTCATATTCGTAATTGAGGCACATGAATATCGGCAGACAGAGGTATTCTATTCATGGATAAACTTTCCAGCAGCAAACGCTGTCACACATGTTTTCCACTATTACTAAATAGAGAACCTCCGGAAGAGTACACTCCTTTCGAGGAGGTGGAAATCCCATTAAAATACCAAGAGCACCTGCTCTGGTTTAAAGGCGCCCTAAAACATAATAATCACATCACCATACTCGGTCCACTAGGTAGACCAGGAGCAACGTGGCCGGTTCTAGCCAGCTACACACCACATCCAGACATTGAAAAAATTTCAATCCCAGAACTTTTAGCCCAGCTAAAAATACTAATTAAAATACATAGACAATTCGTCCAATATGTAATGCGGACTTCAACAGTCCAACCAGCTTTTAACATTCCACAGCTGATCCCTCATCAGGGGAACACAAATAAAATCACACCACAGAACATACAGTCATGTCTAGGTAAAGTACCCATAAAACGGGAACAAATTCCATTCTGGTTAGCACCAAAAATCACTCAAATTGAGGCAGTATTTCCGGATACTACCACTTTTGAGAAACACGGAATTCTGACTATCTGTCTTCCAATGGGGATCGCACCACATGTGGAGGACTGTGACACCTGGGGCACAGTCTTTGCTTCCATTTACATAAAAACACATGGTGTTCCGTCCATGGTGGTAATACCAGATGTGCTAAGACAGATTCAAAATGAATACGGTCCAGAACCTGCTTTAACTCTGGGTATGAAATTACTGAAAGACTTCAAGCAGGTCTCGGCTATATTATTAGCCAATATAAAAGGAGAAACAGCATCTGTGGCGATCCGACAGAAATTGAAAGAAACAGATATAGCAGAACAACCATTTGAACTTGCCAGAATCATAGAAAAATCCTAGGAAGAACTAGGAAGAGATAGTTTAGGAGGGAAACCAGTAAAACCCCAACTAACTGAAAATCCTGTAAAGGTATATATTAAAAATAATCTAAACACTCCAAAAAAGAGCTGGGATGGAAATAAACAATCCACTCCCAAAGAAAAAAGATTCCAGTCCAGAGGAAGATCTCCTCGGCGGAGAAAAAGATCTCCGGACCAAGGACACAAGTCTCCCCAGAGGGAGCCCTCTGAGAAAAGATACAACCTTAGAAATAGGGATAATTTGAAGAAACCTGATAGATATCAAGATATTGATACACGTCCCTCTTAATCTTTTCAGACTTCCTCGCAGAAATCGGAAAGAAGAGGACCGTCAGAACACAGGGAAGTACACGTCCAGTCCAAAGACAAGGAACCTGCTCATCAAAGTAAAAAATTACAATTTCCAAAAAAGAAGGTAGCCAGTATTAAAGTAATCAAACATGCAGAGGATCCTGAGGACACAGCTGAAAAACGGAGAGTGGGCTCAGACAATGCTAGACAGCGCAGCAGAAGTGAGCATAGCTCGCAAGATCCTGATTAATCATCTGGAGACAGTGGACACGAATGAATACATTCAGATGGAAACTGCAGATACCAGACTTAGCACACCTCATAAAATATACGAAATAACATTACGTATAGAGGGAGAGAAGACTAGGAAAATAAGGGGACTCTTTTGGGATAATCTCTCCAAGGGCTATGACATCCTTTTAGCTGAAAAAGACTGGCCACCGGAGTTTGTCAGGGAGTGCCCTCATGGCGAAGAAATGATTATGCCTGCCTTCTCAAATCACATTTCAATTCATAAAAAAGCTTTATATGCAAGAAAGTGGGCAGTAGCCCAAGCTCCTGCATTATATAAAAACCATGTTGGATGGGATGAGGACTCTCCTCCTCACAAAATCCATTTAAAATCTCAACCAACTGCACAGAGGCAGTACCCAATTAAGCAAGAAGCTAAAAAACAGGTCAGGGAGATCTTAGATCAACTTGAATACCAGGGGGTGATTGAAACTTGCACCTCACAAATGAACAATCCTTTGTTTCCTGTCTCCAAGCCAGACGATTCATATCGTCTAGTTTTGGGCTACAGACATCTAAACTCATGTTGCAAAACTTTTGCAGTACAAAACTCACACAGTGCAGCACTAATGAATAACATCGTGCGCAAAAAATACAAAACAACATTTGACATCTCTAATGGATTCTTTTGTCAAAACATAGCACATGAAAGCAGATATTTGACCGCTTTCTCAATAATGGGCTCGCAGGAAAATTCTGTCGACTCCCACAGGGGTTCAAGAACAGCCCAGGATTATTCTCAGGAAGAGTAACAGAGTTACTACAAATGTATGATGATGAGGCATTATCTTATGTCGATGACATCTATCTAACAGATGATGACTTGGATACTCACTTGAAAAGAGTGAACGCCATAATACTTGGGTTCGCAGCAGAGGGTTACAAATTCAACTTTAAAAAGTCACGAATTGCCCATCTAACTGTCCTGTTTTTAGGATATGAATTATCAAGTGAAGGCAAAAGCCTGGCAGACAATTTCTTAGAGAAATGCGCTGTAATTCAAGCACCAAGAACGCTGAAAAACTTACAATCAATTCTAGGTTTCCTGAATTTCGGAAGAACTTACATTCTGAATTATGCAGAGAGGGTTAAACCTCTCTATGAACTAATAAAACCAGATTTTAAAACAATCAATTGGACTCAAAAACACACAGACATTTTTAGATCATTGAAAACAGACATGTTAGCTAAAACAAAATTGCAAACACGCGATAACTCACGCAACCTTGTGATTCGAGTCATCCCAGGAAGATGCGGATTCACATACCTAACCTCTAATGAGGGAGAAACGGTACCAATAGCATACAAATCACATTTGTACACGGAAGCTGAAAAAAACATTCAGTATTAAGGAAAACATTGTACATGCGGTTCAAACAGCTGTAGCGAAAGAAAGAGACCAAGCCCAAGGCAGACAGATTACTGTTATAACAGCAGAATCAGCCTTTGAAGCGTTAACAAGCCCATGTAATTTAACTACCATGGCATTAAATCCAAAATGGATACAATGGTAAAATTCTCTTGCTACAGACAAAGTGAAATACTATTTTGGCCCGAACATGAAAAGATTAAAAAATCTAGAACAGGGGTCTCCAAACCGGTCCTGGAGGGCCGGATCCATGCCGGATTTTTTGGATATCCCTATTGAGATACATGTAGTTATTTTAAAAATCTGGCATGGATCCGGCCCTCCAGGACTGGTTTGGGGACCCCTGATCTAGAATATGAAAGAGAATATCCTCTGCCAATCGACATTCTGCCCATACAACAGTACGCCTGTGTAATATATACAGACGGACATGCACAACCCTCAGTTTGGGGAAAGCAAGCCTATAACGCCACATGCGAGATTGTTAAAAACGTGTGGCGCGGAGGTAAATTGAGACCTCGGGTACCAATATCACACTCTGTAGAAAACAATTCAGAACAATAAACTGAAGTAATAGCGTTAAAAATGGCGCTAGATAATGCCGATCGCGAATTCCCGACACTAATAGTGTGCGATTCACATTACTGCGTCAAATCATACAATAACGACTTGCAGAAATGGGTTCAAAACGGTTACAAAGATGACAAAGGTGCCACAATCAAGCAAAAATCGTTTTGGGAACAAGTAGTTCTTTTACAGAAAGAACTACTTAAGACTCACGTGATACATTCACTGAGTCATGAACGTGATGGCGTTCACGTTTCAGGGAATTCATTGGCTGAGACAGCCACAGCGGAAGCAACTAAACCGGCTTCCGTAGCTACAAAAAAGCGTTCAGAGAAATACATAGACGGGGAAACCATGCTGGCGGTTAAAACGTCATCAAAAGGCGACTGTGCAGCACTACCCGTCAACTATCCACTCAATTATACATACATAATCGATGCAAACTCCGTTCCTTTTGCTCAAATCCCTGGAGTGGGGGATAGGGTAATTCCAAACACGAACAGGAGAGTCTTGTTAATAGCAGACGCACACATGGGTGAGGGTCTTAGTCACCTTAAGATTAAGGAATCTCTGAAAGAATTACAATCAATATACTGGTGGCAAGGAATGAGCCTGCAACATCACAAATTCGCAATAAACTGCCCAGACTGCAACAGAGATCGTAGTGGCGAACCGGCCGGTGTATTGCCATGGCCCTTCGCTTAGATAGGACAATGCTATCTATATGCAAACCCAGTAGGAATAATGCGTCATATTAACATATAGGGACTAGTCTCACTTAAAATGTAGACCCCAGCTCTCGGCTGACGTCTGAACTGTTATAAAAAGATTTGCGAGTCTATAGCGGCATAGACGCAATTGGCATGCTACATTCTGACCAGGGTGCTGCTTTTAGCTCTCGAGCTTATAAGGAGGGCATGACCAGCATGGGCATTGCATTGCGGTAATCTTATCACTTCCTTCCTGAGGGAAACGGGATGGTGGAAAGAAAAAACCGAGACATAAAGCAATCTATAACGGCAAAGGTATTAGGTTCGGGGTTGGGTGGGTCAAACATTTAACAAGTGTCCAACGTAGTCTTAATAATCTGCCAAGAAATTCTCTAAAAGGTTTCAGTCCGTACGAACTATTGTTCGGGACTAGAATGCATATCCAGGACCTCGATAGTCAAACTTCAGTGGTAGAAGGAAAATGCTTTGATATCAAAGATCTTTTGGCAATTTTACAGGACTTAAATGAAAAAGAGCAACATAAAGTTGAAACAACAGCCAACAGCCACTGAAGAGAAACCACCTGTCCCAGCAAGGCCTGTCTGGATTCCAAAGATTGGGGATCTGGTCAGAGAGAAGATCGCGGTGAAGAAGGAATTTGGGCCTTCTTACAGAAAAGCAGTACCTGTCTTAGCCATCAACGGAACAAGATCAGTTGTACTACCGCCCCTTGCTGGTAAAAAGGAGAACCAAGTTGTATCCATCGACCTGGTTAAACCACAATCATGTGGCCAATAATAAGTAGTAGGCCAAGTGGACTCCCAAGAAATAGCAGAACACCAAAGTTTGCTACAAATCAAGAGGTTCAAACTGAGAGACTAATCACATTTGATAAACCTACAGTAAATCAACAAGGACTATGCAACAAAGCCATGGAACTTATGCCTCTTAAAACCCAAATTGCAACAATTCATCAAGAAACACCAGTCTACAACGATGTAGCCACAGACTATGCTAATGAAACAACAAAGAAAATCCAGAAGCAATTCCAACAATTGACAGAACTGCATCAGGCTACTTCATCAATTTCGATGACTTTTCGGAGGATCCAAGCGAACCTGAGGAACAGCCAACAACAACAAAAACTTTTAAAGACAAAGCAAAAGAACTCTTTCATCAACTCCAAGAAACCTATCTGATTTCTCCATGGATTGAATTTTGGGTGGTGCTAGGTGTATTTTTCCTCCTGCTTTGGCTCATCATGGTACTATGCTTGGGACACTTCATTGAGGGAAAATATATTACAATTGACACAGCAAGTCAGAATATCAACTTGGTCCTAACACCGCACAAGTCTTCACACATCGAGAAAAGAGAACTTTCTTCAGTAAATTTCACAGCCAATCCGATACCCGGTGGGGTAGCATGGGACAAAACTGATTACAAAATCTATGGCCCGGTCGAACTCTTGAAGTATCCACATCAATTTAAGATTTCTTTAAGTGACTTTGTAAAACCGAGCACATTCTCTGATGATTGGGACTTTGAAAGTATTAATGATATGATATCAGACTTAGTTATGTCAGCAAAATTTACAGAACATGATTATTTACAGGGTTCGTCTAATTATGACCAGATGTACTGTTACAATCACTATGCTAACCATTATTTGCATAAATCTGCTCAACCTAGAAATGTTTTTAATTATAATCAATGGGAACATTGTGCAACTCCACCTAAAAGCAGTTCGAAAACATTTTATGATAAATTCCCATACTTCTCAGGATTTAACATAAGTGAAGCAGAAACGTTTTATTTCAAACTATTAAATAAGACAGGAATGAAAACCATGCTGACAAATACAAAATTAATCTATTCAGAAACATTTTTTGAAAAAATGAATACATTTGGTTTTGATTTTTGGAACAATAATATTGAAACTAAAACCATCTGGGGTACCAGAGATTGGCAGGTCCAAGGTATAGAATCATTATTCAGAGCCTGCATGATCCCAGAACAAATTATATTCTTGAATGACACAATTCAACAGACAACCTGTCTTGGCCTAGCCAAAATTAAAGACTTAAACAAACCGTCTATTCCAAAACCAACACCTGACAGTAATAGCACTACAGATGTTGAGATAGACGTATCCCATATTTTAAACCAAAACAGAACACATCCTGATTGAAAAAAATGGTTGATCTAGCCCACAGACACAAATAACTGTCAAGATATATTCCTGAACAAAATACAGGGGTTCAAATTGACCAGGCCAGACCCTAGATACTCCCAGAGACAACATCCAGGGATAGTAACAACATACAGTGTAGGAAAACTCTGCCTCGAATGGCTACATCCACACTGGCAGAATTTAAGCAACACTTGACTTTACTTAAAGAAGGTGCTGACTTGCGTGATTTCATAATGGGACCGCGCAAACAGCGTCAAAAACATTTCATAGTGGCCTCTATATATGCAGCTTACAACGAAGCTTGGAAAGAAACTCAAATTGAAACAGCAGAAAAAATACGGGAAATTGACCGTATTCATTTGGAAAAATCACTTTCTGTTGTGGACAACAGGTTAATGACTCTGTCTTCCAGAATATATTCACTGGACAGTATTGTATCATCTGCAATCGATATAATAGAGCAGGACTTACGAATGTTACAACACGGTCAGTCCCAATTGCGTTCTATTGTACAGCTTGGCTGGACGTTACAAAATCTGCGTTCAGGCTACGTGCCTTGGCGTTTAATCAACACAACGTCATTATTCTCTATCTTTAACTTTACTGATACACAAATCAGCTTGGCACAAAAGGGTGCAGAATATACAATTCTGAGCATTGAAAAACTTGAGAGATTACCATTGACAATGTCAGAACGACCTGTCATTGAATGGATAATACACGGAATCATAACTATTCCGATAACAACTTTCCAATTTTGATACTGCCAAAAGTATATACAGGCAGGCCAGTATGAAAGGTTGGGTAAAGGATACATTAAGTCAACATGGAAATTACCTTACACACACACATGTTATAGTGAAAAAGGACAGAATGTATTTCTTAGTGGTAATAATTGTGAAAAATCACTAAGTGGTATACTTCTGTGTCAGGGTATAAATTTGCATGGGGCTTGTGAGGGGACTTCAAATAACCTTTCATGTCACCAGCTTGGCACACCTGCAACTCGAATAGAGCCATTCTTTAGACGGCTTTCTAACGGGAGCTACATTCTAATTGTGGACCACAGATGTTGTGGCTTGGTGCCAGGAAAAGCTTATCTCATAAGCGTTTCGTCCATGGTCTCTTGTTGTATGCAAGTATTGTATCCGAACGACACTCCAGATAGGGAGGGAAGAATTTGGCCCAGTTTGAAAATATTTTCTATTCGAATTGATACTTTAAGCAGAATGAAGTCTGATCTTCTACAGACGCCTGTGCCCTTGACGTCATCGAAAGAAACGTATGATCTCCAAGTTGCAAGGACAACGACAGAGATACATGCATTATTATCAACAAATTGCCCCTTACATTTCGCAAAAATGTTAAACCAAATCTTAAACATTTCAGATACGAATGGTATCGCGAGTGTATTTAAGACGATTTTTTCGGGACTGTGACACCATTCAAAGCAGTCCTGGGCATTTTTCCTAATTTTGTCCATTCGATCTTTGGCGGCCTTCCACTCCTGTTGGGACTCGTAGCAGGCATTTTATTTTTTATACTCCTGCTTCGTTATGGCAAGCCATGTCACAGACAAGACTCCAGCAACAATGGAAGAAACGATCCTAGCTATACGCTATCGGGACCGCATAACTAAAGTCCTTGGATTAGCCCGGCTAAGAGATCTGAATATGACCTGGTTTCTTTCATTCAGACCCATCTGGCAGAATTGTATCTTACCTGTGCTAAGATGTATGCTGTGCGGAGAAGAATGCGTGTTGGACACCTGTCTTACACTACTATCAGAAGTACAATTGGATACAGATACTTTGCTAAGTCCAGTAACGGCTCATGCATCGTGTTGTCCCCAGCGGTTACCTATCCTGATGACGGCATTCGTGGAAACTTCACCACTGCGATTAAAGGGTAGTGAAGTACAAGATGAGAGCAGCATCAACCAGGTACGACCTTCTGTAAGCAATGCTGATCAATACATCGATGAAAGCGATCATGCTCACGACTGCATGGTAGCGACATTCTCCAACTTGGTCGAACTTTCACCTGAAGCGGTAAACTGCTTTTTTGAAAGTCTGTCTGAAATGATGTTCTCCCCCGAACAAAAAGAATAACTTTTAAGCAAACAAGCACACAGCGTTCCCTGAACTCTGAATTTGGCCTTCAGCTTTGAAAAACAAAAGCTACTGGAAATATTTGGATCAGTTTTTTCTTCTTCCCCTGAAAAACAAAATTATTTTTTTCCCCGATTCCAAAATATTTACTTTTTTTTGGCACTCATCCTCTGCTTAAAGAAGAACTATTCTTAGAGAACAGAGCTTCTATTTTTAGGAACTCTAAGAGACAATATATTACCTCAGCCTCTAGCATATTTGCAAATAACTGTATTTATATGTGATGAAGTGGTCTCGCACTTTTTTTTCTGTATTAAGAGCCATTTCATGTGTAATTTCGCAAAATCATTCCGCTGATATATGCATCCTATTTAATGAATGATTACTCTGCTTGAAATACTATACCTATACTCATTTTTCGTGTATTTCGCATATACCATTTCAGATGCAAAAAATGTATTTTGGGGTGGGTCGGTATACACATGCACCGTTAGATATGTTTACTATTGCTTAGTTTTAGTAATTATGGACATGAATTCGTGGAGTGGGTGGAGTGTGTTTATCTAGGTACCTGAATCGATAATTCTATTCTTTGTCCTTACCCGGTTATAAATCAATAATATCCCTACAACGGCATAGAAACCCTTTTCATAATTCAGTCATAGCGCATGCTGTCACATTAAGAAAGCACTATTCCTCCAGCCCCCTAGATAGCACACCGAGTTCTTAAACAAATCCAAGCCTCCAGCAACCTGGGAAATCCCCGCTGCTTTGTTTTGATTTCGTCTGAGAACTCCTGTAAAGCACTGTAAGAACGACCAGTTCTTAGTGACATCTTTATTGACGTCTTACGTCAAACCCGGCACCTTTCAGGTATAAATATACCAACGTTGCCTTAAGCAAACACACGGTGGTAATCCTAGAGCAGAGCAGCTATCTACTTCCGAAGAGCCCAGCTGATGCGAGAGCCCACCGATGCTGCCCCTCCCTTTTGACGCGCTGAGAAAGACGCTGTCTTTTCTCTTGCCGAGAAATCCAGCCTCCGGCGTTACCAGCTTACCCTTGCGGGTGACTGGGATACCGAGTCCTGAGAGAGAGATACCAGCCCTCATGCCTTCTAATACCCAGGTACTGAACTGACTAAACCCTTACAGAGAATTCTTAAGTCAGATTCTTGGCAAAACAAACTTAACTTAAACTGCTACTTACTTACTCCCTCCCACGTATTAGGCTTAGGGCAGGTACACCGGGGTAGGCGTAGTTAGAAGCACCAGTTGAGTACGATTAGTCAATGTATATATGTATGTATCTATTTTATCCATTTTAAAGTATCATATGGCTAAGAAACCATATCAAAGCTTTTACAGTATTATTTTATAATCCTGCTTTTACTGTATGCACTTTACTTAACTATAAGTATTGCAATTGTAGCAATTCATTTCTCTTGTATGAGGAAAGAGACTGCTCAATAAATAACACCTTTTATTGAAAACGCCCGTCTCTCTTTTCTCTGCAATCTGGTGAAACTAAGTACGCACTTATTGACTGAGTGAAATAGCTGTCTTTTGTTTTCACACGACTCTAGAGATACACTCTTATTCAGGGAGAGCAAAGTTGTCATGTTTTATGGTTGTCAGAAACTAAATCCCTTCTTGTCTACCCAGGGAGGTTAAACTCCTCCTCGCCTATTCGAGAAAGTTTCTAGTGAACTCTGAGCTAGCTGGTAAAAACGTAAGTCTAATATAGTCAGTAGAGACCTAGTTAACCTCTGTCCTACGTCTACACTACTGAAGATATTATTCCAATGCACAGAGCCTATTGGGACTATAGGAACTACACTACATTACAACATAAGTGGAGGGGGGGCTTGTTTACTACAGTGGATCCCTGATTCCGATTAGGCTTGGGAGGCCTTTCAAACCACTAGAATCAGACACAGATAAAGAGGGTCCATGTGCGATAGCTCAGGGACGAGTGTATGGTAGAGATATTATACGGTGTACCACACATGCCCCAAATAAAGAACAAGCCGACTATCTGGCGTCACTGTCCACAATACTGGCCTAAACACCTCACAAGGATGCTCCTGGATGGAGACTTCATTTGTGTAGCTCAGAACTAGACCACTCACACCCACTGGTACCCATTACAGGTGTAGAGAGATCAGCGAAGGCTCGGACTAGCTGTTTAGCCCAATGGAAAACAACGGCTCTATGGAAATTAGATCCAGGAAAGTGTAAATATATATTTCATTCACATGGACCTGATCTCCATGTCAGGTTTGATAAAGTAGTTTGCTGCCACACTATAAAACTTGAGACCCTAGACGCTAAATATCTTAGAACGCTCTCTGATAATAACCTTTAATCATTATTGCGCTTTTAGAGAATTGTTGAGGGAAAAAATCCCAAACTTCTTTTGATAAAATGAGAACAAGGCATCCAGCAGGTTGCTGGGATGGGATTCCTCTAAGGTGGTGGTCTGAGGTAATGCTTGGAAACAATAGTGAAGTTGTGAGAACAAAACTAGAGAGGGAATTGAGTGTAACGGGCATCACCCAAGAAGAGCTAGAACGGGGAAACGGACAGAAACCCGAATCAATGAAAGTACTATCTTCAACAAATATGCTGATATATTACAAAAAACAATTGCTTCAATTACAAAAATATGTCAACAGTACTCACATTGATGGTAACCGAGCTGTAGAAGGGGATCTTCAATAGATGAGCTGAAAAACAAGGGAAATCGAGTTCACACACAAGTGGAGATACAGGATGCAGAAACACTTACAAACATCACTACACATCTAGGTAAAAATCTAACCATCATAGAATAGGAAATTAAGGAAGCTGTAAGAGACATCGGGCCAGGGAAGACTCTGGGATCTAGTGACCTCCTGTAGGACTTGGCCCTTTTTGGCTAAAGTCCCTAAACTTTTTGCGTTCCCCCCAGACTTTTTTTCTGACATGCTGTTTCAAGCTTAAATGCTTTGGACACTTTGCCACTGCTGATCAGTGCTTAGTGACTGATACCAAAAATATAGCAACACGGGTAAAATTAGCAGTCATAGGTTATGAATTTGTTTTTGATTGGACCTGTATTCGGATGTTCAATAGGACAATTAATTTACTCCTTTGGCATTTGAAGCTTTGATTGAATCTGTGATTTACTTTGTACCCTTTACATTTTAAATATTTTTGCATATATAAAAGAATCTTTTTCATAAAAGATTACCCGTGTTGCTATATTTTTTCATGTGATTGGTCACTGTTTATCTAACCAAAAAAGTGATTTGAGATCAATTAAGTACAGACCGCATTGCGGTTAAGTCAGAAGAACTTACCATTCATTGGTTCTAATCTGACCTCTGTCAGTCATTTCTCTGTTTGAAATAAATTCCCTTGCTGGTATCAGTCACTAAGCATTATCTGCCCGAACCCGCAAGGGTATATTGGTCACCCACCTTCCTTCAACTGCTGATTAGTGTCAAAGTGCAAGTGCTCCTTTTATAAAGTGTAATGGTAATTGGTTGTCCATGATTGGTATGTTTGCCTTACTAGTAAAGTCCCTAGTAAAGTGCACCAGGTGTGCAAGGGCTGGTAATGCAAATGCTACTAGTGGGCCTGCAGCACTAATTGTGCCACCCACACAAGTAGCCTTAAAAAGGAAACTCAGGCCTGCCATTGCAGTGCCTGCGCACAGTTTGTTAAACTGCCATGTTGTTCTGTCAAGTGTACTCACTTGCCAGACCTTACCCTTCCCTTTCTATGCACATAAGGCAAAAGGTGCAGTGCATGTGAAAGGTAGGACATGGACTAAGGAGTGTGCCATGTCCTGACAGTAAATAATCTCAATTTTGTTTTTCACTGTGGAAAGGCCATCTTGCCTGTAGGATAGAATGGGAAGGCTGTATAATATATTTTCCAGCCTATTTTCCCAAAGGCTTAAGATGGAAAGGTGAAGTTTAGTATGCCTAAACTCACAATATAATAACACATCCTTTTATGAAGGTGTTTTTTGCATTGTGTGTTTAGAAGCCACTCTTTTAGAAGTGGTTGAGTTTTTGTGCTCTAACATTTGAGTGTGTCTGTGCCTGTCTGTGGATTGACTGTCTGGATTTGAAAGCGATAAGATCTGGGGAATGTCTTGACCCAGGGGATGAGGTGAGACAGCAACAAGCTGACCTGCATCTGGAGGGTAGGGGGAGGAGAAGCCCCTAGAGGTGAAGAGGCCGGGGTTGCTGCTATAAAACAATTGTTCCACCTCCTGCTTAGTGATTGAGAATCCAGTCCCCCACTAATCAAAGGAAGAAGGTGTCACTGGCAGGGAGGCACCCAGAACTGGTTTTGACAGGGGTCAGTGCCCCCTGATCACAAAGACTTCAAAGCCATTGAGGGGTATAACTATGAGTGCTGAAGCCCCTGAACTTTGGAGAATGGCTTGATTAAGTGTAAACAAGACTGGAGATACTTTGTGGTCAAGTGGACCGTTGCCAAGGAAGAAACAATTGAATAGACTGAAGGGGAGGACTGACCCTTGCTGTGTGTTCTAGGGCTGCCATGCAGTTTGCTGTTTTAACCTAGGGAAGGCTTAAGGGACTTTGCTGTGCGCTATGTCACCCTGCTTGAAAGGACTTTTTTTTTCCAAAAACCTTTATTAGGAAAAATTGCACAGCACAGTTGCAGAGTTCCACAATAGCAAAGGATTATGCACAGCAATACATTGCAGCAGAGGCAATCGCAAACTTGTGATGCTTGGAGACAATGTCATGGAGAGTTGTCATAAAACCACTAGAGAGCTGAAAGCATACGGCAGAGAAAGGGCACCATGAGTAAAGGAGAGGAGCAGGGTGGATGGAGGGGGGCGTGAGCGAAGTGGAAGCAGCTCATGAACTTACACTGGCGGCTGCCGCGGGCAGGGTGCCGGCGGGGAGCGCGGGAGAAGTCGCAGGATGCTGGGAATCATGCCTTGAATGGTAGGTGACAAGTGGGCCGCGTATGTCAAGAGGGAGACACTTGGCTGGTAAAAGGTCCCAGAACTCAGATAGGAGGGTTTGGTGTCGGGACGCATCCACGAGCCAGAGGGAGGCCTTAGGCGCAGGCATGCGAACCCAGCACATGGAGACCCTACGCCGTGCGAGGACCAGCAGCATGGCAGTCAAACGACAGAGGCATCTGGGCAAAATTTAACGAAGCCTAAGAGGCAGAGCATGGGGTCAGGTTGAAGCGGTGACGAGGTAATTTCTGAGATAATAGCGCAAACCTCAGGCCAGTATGCTGAGACCCGGGGGCACAGCCAAGCGAAATGAGAGAAATCAGCCACGGGCTCAGAGCAGCGCAAGCATCTGTCACTCGTTATCTGTCTGACTCCACTCCTGACATCCTGGCAGCCCTTCCCGACAACTACTACATCCTACATGTCAACCGGATCCCAGGAAAAGTGGGAGGTGGAGTGGCGGCCATCATTCATAAGGACCACATCTTAACCTCCATGTCTTCCTTGAATCTCCCTTCTGCTGACAACATGATTATTAAGCTTGATTCTAATACAGGTACTGAGAGAGGGGGTCCCAGCAAGAGAAAACATAATATATACAAAATGAAATACAATAGAGTAACAGTTAGTTCACAAACATCGTTATTTAATCACAATGTAAGTATAAAATGAATAACGCAATGATGCATTCATGGATAATTACAAAATATTTACACGTGCCCATGGGAGAGAGGGAGGTGGTATTGTGAAGGAAGGTGTAGGTGAAGGATGGTGACATAAAACACGGCCAAAGCGCTTCACTGTATTATCAAAATTTAGTCAAAAATAGACAAAAGAAGACCATCAGTTCAAGAAATTAATTACGAACATATCATACTCCACATATTACAATCAATGTCAAGTTCATGGGGTGGAGCTGAAGAGAGAACAAGAGCTGTCGACGTTTCGACCCCTAAGAATAACAGGTTCTAATTATTCCCTTGTGACGGGGTCTTCATCAGGACGGGGAACAGGGCAAGGACCTAATGGGTAAGTAACGAATATATATTTCAATCTACTGCAAAAAGTCAGAATTAATTAATTTATATACATACCTCGCTGGCAGTCTGCTAGACCCGTTAGGAAAACTCCATTGGCTTCCAATTTGCCAACCCGTTGCCTTTAAGGTACACCCCCTCCCGCAACCTTCGTTCCACCAACCTCCACCTCTTGGCCACCCCGACTTTCAAGCTTCAACGTCAGGGTGGTCGCAGGTTTGCGTCCTTTGCCAACACATTATGGAACTCCCTTCCATTGGAAATCCGATCATGTAATAATCTCTTAGGTTTCAGGAAGATGCTAAAAACCTGGCTATTTAAGCAGTCCCAATGGTAATTCCTGCTTGATTCCGCCTTTCGCTAGAGACAGCGCTATGAAACCTCCCAGTGTACATGCGCTCTACAAGTAATTACTAACATAACATAACACTTGCTACAAGACCTAATTTATGAAGTTGAGCGGGAGTACGATACAGCTGGTGTATGTATTTGAAGTGTATAAGGCGCAAACGATAGATGGGGAGAGGCGTTTGACCTGAGTGCAACAATACAGCCAATCAGAGTGAGAAATTGGCCTGGTATATATATTCTAGTGGGCACCTTGCACCAGTCTAAACGACCCTTATTGATGGTGGTTGTAAAGTCAACCTTATAGAAAGCTATCCTAGTGGTAGCATGGACCAGCAGTCTTGGGCTAAAACTTCAGAGAGCATGTGAAGCCTGTTGTTTTACCATATATAATCCCTTGAATACCAAATGAAAGGACACCACACAAGGTATATATCAAATATATATGTATTTACTTCTAACACAACCCCTCTGAACTCTTTATGAGGTCAGAGATCGAAAATACATTACAAGTTACTCATTTAGCATACTTTAAGTTGCACAAATACAATTCTGCCCTAGGGGCCTCACGTAACCATATACTAAGTAAGTGGTATAAGAACCACTTCAAGAATAGTGAATAGGCCTAGGGCCTAGGGAATCGCTGAGGCTACACTACAGAACCAAAGGTTAGGAAACAGTAGACCCACGGGCGGCGCCTGCAGTGTCTAAACACAGGCGCGGGTTCTCATTAACTTTCAGAGGAGAACAAAGAGGTCACAAAGTTACTGATTAAGGGAACTTCCGGGTGGACTACGACAAAACCCCTTTAAACTAGGACACTTGGATTGTCAATACCCACGGGAGCACCAGAGTACTCGAGTTACCTCACCCAGGGAAGCCGGGTGCATAGGTGTCTTTTCATGTCGGGTTTCGTCAATGCTTTCAATGGAGACCTGCAAAAGAAGTGCTGCAGGCAACCGAAGTAAGAGTGTCCGGGTGGATCCAAGGGTGGGTCGAGGAACTGAAGAACCTGAAAGCATAGGGGACAGAGTCTGGGTCACTAGCCAGTCCAGTCCCTCCCTCTATCGGCTGCCCACTTCTCCCTGAGCGGCAAGGTGGAAGGCTGCGTGTGGGTCAGCAGGGCCTGCGCCAGCCAGTGTATTATATGGGAGCCGATGCCCATGACATGTAAATACTGCATGAATTGATGCATCGGTAACTCCTCCGTCACATCGCCCCAGGAGGCGGTTAGTGTATCTATGAGGGACGCATGCAATAGAAATTGCCTGGCTGGGAGGTCCGTGCTTGCGGCGAGGTCCGCAAAAGAAAGTAGCGCGCCGTCAGCGTAGAGGTCACGCAGCGTTTCCAATCCTACCCGTGTCCAGCCGGCCAGTAGGGCCTCCGTCAATGCTCCTGTTGCCCCGGGGGCGCCCAGGAGAGGGAGTATCAGGGCATACGGCTTTGTTGCCCGGGTGAGCCGTAGGCATCGAAGGAAGCACTTGTGTGCCACTGCTAGGTGAAATTGAGAAGGACAGGGGGACCAAGTTAGAGGATGGAACAATGTACAGACCTGCGTCTGGGTCCAGGCGGTGGCATCCGAGGCAGTGTCTCCCACATTTTTACCGCAAAGCCATCCCGACACCCATTATAGCTGCGCCGCTAGGTAGTACAGCTCCATGTTGGGAACCGCCAGGCCTCCCGAGTCAGTGGTCAAGTAGAGTTTAGTCAGTGCCACGCGGGGCCGGCCCGCGTTCCAGACAAGGCTGCGAAGCAGGACCTCCAGGTCCCGGAACACTTTATTGGGGACATATGTCGGAATATTGGAGAAGTAGTACAATAGCCTTGGTAGGACTATCATCTTGGCCAGCGCCACACGACTAGGCACATTCAGGGGCATGGTCTTCCAAAAGCCGATTTGGGCAAGAATGGAAGCAATCGCCCTCATCGGCTCTCTGTACTTTATAAAAAAAACTAAATTAAACGAGCTCCCACATATTACAGCAATTGTGCTCTGATTCCTAATGCCATCAAGTAAAATGATCCTCCGTGTTCCTTTTTTAAAGTAAGACAGTCATTACTGTGATGCAGGGGCCCCTCGCCCCTCGGACCACGGTGCTGCTGCACCTGCTTCGCTAACTATGGCCGCCACCTTGCAAAGTGGGCTGTCTTCTCTGTCCTTTATCAAAAACATGGACCCCATCTTGTCCCACCCCTCTCCCGGACATCTCCCTGAGGCACAAACTAAGGATTCTCGATTCCAGTTTATTATTTTTCCCCCGTGAGCCATTGTTCCAAGGCCCAAAGCAACAATGGCACAACAAGTGAGCACTTAGCCCTCACGCCGCTGGGCACTGGTGCCACTGCACCTGCAACCACAATGGTATCCCCAGCCCTGGAAAGCAGGCCGTCTCCTTTACCCACTCCACTGGGCCTTCATTCCTAGGACCGAAACCCAACGCAAGCTGCCCCTACGTCTTACCTGCCTGTGCACTCTTCACTATGTTGCAAGGGTGATCCAGAGCATAATGCTAGCAAGGAAAATGGGCCCCAACTAAATTTTTGTTATGAGATAGCCATAACTGTGCATCAACGCCACAGTGCCTGCTGCACTAATTATTTTTTTTTGAAAAGTTTTTTTATTGCAGATGTACAAAACAGATATCAACATTAGTCAACCATCTCCGTCATTACATCATAAAGTACCACTGTATCTGTGAATGTGAACACAGCCATTTAGCCCACAACCCGGGGGTAGGGCGGCATACCAATAAGTGTAAACAGAGTACCTGAATGCCAACTTTAAAAGACATCTGGTCAACATCAGAATATAGTATCCGCTTTTATACCTCCAACTCCCTTCCCCATGTCACTGCGAAGGTCAGCCATCTATCTCTTACGGACGACACCAGAGCACCAGTGTCTGCCGCGGTAGGTCTGAACTATCACTCTCTCACTGTAGTGAAACCTGGGTCTATCAATGATCACCTAGTGGATCTCTATGTCACCAGTCTCAAGGGTCCCTGATTGTCAGTCCCAGCTACCACACCGTGCCATTGGCGCCCCCCCCCACCACTACAGCAGCGTACTATTGTTACCCTCCCACCCCTCCCTGTCCCCTCCCTCTCCCCAATTCTTGCAGATGTGGGTGGCTACTATTGGTTTGGCACCAGCATACAATACTAATCTGGCATACACGTTTGTGCCTCTAGTCCTCGTGGATTTCCCTTCTTATATCTCACTCTCCATCCTCTGTCATGTAGTCCTTCAAAGCCTGAACTATAACCTCCCAGGCCCCTGCTTTCTCTAAACTTTTTTCGTTACCTGTTCTGGCAGCCAGTCTCATTCTGATCACCCCTTCACACCTGGACCATTTCAATAGCTCATTCATCCATCTTCGCACCGACGGGCCTTCCTTGGACTTCCAGTGCCAGGTTATTTCTCTCTGAGCCAGTACGAGTCCCAGATCTATAAATTTGCTAGTGACTTTTGTTCTAGCCGTGTGGGGGAACCAAAGCAACAGGCATGCCGCCATGTCAAACTCCACCTCCCGGTCAGTAACCACATTCAGGAGTTCCCCTACAGCAGGCCAGTACGTCCCCAGCTTCCGGCAACTCCATAGCAGATGGTCAAATTCAACCTCAGGCACTAGGCATCTCGGGCACATCGCATCCTGCACTCGAAAATACCGTTTGATCTTCCCCGGGGTCAAGTAAGCCCTATGCAGTATAAAGAGGTGCACCTGCTGGAAGCGGGCGTTCCTGCAACCCTTCCACGTCCGTTCCAGGATATGGCTCCAGATCGTGTCCGGTATAGGTTTGCCTACACTTTCCTCCCATGTTGCCTTTAGCTTGGTTAGTGGTTCTAATCCCTCATGTAACATCCGGGAGTGGAGACAGGTCACCGCCTTGAAAGTCCCCGCCGCCATCACCACATATTGGCAGGCCATAGTCGTGGTCGGCTCTGTCAGTCCACTTTTCCAGTGCTTCTGTATTGCTGTGATCACTGCGGCATGCAGGAGGTAGCCCCCCTCCGGGAGCCCACATTGCTCTTGCAACACCGTAAACGGGACTAACGTTCCGTCGTGATATAGGTCCCCAACCACATGTAGTCCCAGCTCTTCCCAGTCCAACAATGGCGACCAATCACCTCCGTGCGGCAGCGCAGTCCACATCCCCAAGGGGATCTCCGGGGCATATGGCCGCACCGCTTTCGCCCTTTTCAAACTCCTATTCCAGCATAAGCGAAGAGTCCTTTCCTCTATATTCAGAGCACTTAAGTCTAGCGCCTGTTGCATAACAATGTACGATAAGATGTGTCGCTGGATACCTAACCCCCGTAGATGGTCTGGGCCTCTGAATTCCCTAGCAACGTTTTGCGTCAACACTTGTGACTGAGCCGCCAGGTAATATAACTCAAAATCAGGAACTGCCATCCCCCCTTCGAGTTTTGGTCGCATCAGAGTATCCAATGCAACCCTACGTCGTCCAGGTCCCCATAAGAAACTGACAATCATCATTTTCAATTCTTTGAAGATTCGTAATGGGATCCACGTCGGGAGGGTGCGGAAATAATAAAGTAACCTTGGTAATGCCACCATTTTCAGCAGAGCCACCTGGCCAAGTACCGACAATGGGAGGGAAGCCCAGAAGGACATACAGCCCCTCAGGGCCCGCAAACCACGCCCCACATTACCATCAAGTAGAGTCGTGGTATCATGATAGATGCGAACACCCAGGTAGGTGAAGCACGTACCCTCCCAGACCACATCTACCGTTAGAGGGGGATACGGCTTGTCCGCCCTCAATGGGTATACACATGTCTTATTCCAGTTTACGTTAAGACCCGACATCCGACCAAATTTTTACAGCAATTCCACGGCCCCTTCCAGAGCCCTTTCTGTGTCCGCCAGGTACAATAAGAGATCATCCGCGTACAGAGAGATATGATGGACGTTCCTTCCGTGCTCAATCCCGTTGTACCAAAGCCCTGCCCTTGCCTGCGCCGCCAGCGGTTCCACTGCTAAAGCAAACAACAGAGGAGACAGCGAGCAACCCTGTCTCGTTCCTCTATGCACCGGATAATCGGAGGATATTACAGAGCCCAGTCGCACCCTGGCAGTAGCCGAGGAGTAGAGAACCCTCGTCCATCGTCCAAAACCGTCTCCCAGGCCGAATTTCTCGAGCACCTTGTCGAGGTACGACCATTCCAGACTATCGAAGGCCTTTTCGATGTCTACAGATAGGACTGCCGGCTTTTGGTCCGATGCCCATGCGCCGTCCAACAAGCGGATCAGGCGGCGGATGTTTATGGAGGTGTTCCTAGTAGGTATAAACCCAGCTTGGTCCCCGTGTACTAGTGTAGTCATGTGCGGTAACAGTCTCGTTGCCAGGATACGGCTCAGGATCTTATAGTCCACTGTCAGCATAGACAGCGGCCTATACGATGTTACATCCGATGCCTCCCTACCAGGTTTGAACAGTGGTATCACTAAGGCTTCCCTCATCGATTGGGGTAGACGTCCGAGTTATAGTGCCTCCGAATATACCGGCAGTAGCTTGGGTGCCAGAATATCAATATACTTCATATAAAATTCAATCGGGAAGCCATCCACCCCCGGCGCCTTATTTTTAGCCATCTGCTTGATGGCCAGTCGAATCTCTGACAACATTATCGGGCCACCCAAGGTCTTAGCAGTTTCGGTCTCCAGCTGCGGGAGATGGACGGCGTCCAGGTAGTCGCCTATTTCGGAACTCAGTACCTCCAGCCGACTCGTGTACAGGCCCGTATAATACGATTGGAAGCGCTGTATAACCGCCGTCTGAGAGTAGACCATCATTCCCGCTTCCGTCTTAATGGCCATAACCGGGCTACTTCTAGGTTCTTGATTAGCTAATTTAGCAAGCAATGTGCCCACCTTGTCTCTCTCTGCATGTACCTTGATAAGATAGAGCTTATAGTCATAGCACCGCAGACGTTCCGTCTCTGCTGCAACCTTCTCTTTCGCCTCAATCAGTCTCTCCTGCAATTCAGGTCTTTCAGGTCTACGCTGTTCCAGATCTCTCAATACACTTTCCGCCTTCTCCAGGTCAGCCAGGACCGTCACTCTTTCATTCATGAATCTGCCCATACAAACACCTCTCACCACCACTTTCATCGCTTCCCATTCGACCGACCTCGTGGCTGTTGTGCCCTCATTCTCAGTAAAGTAATTCTCAATACCCTGAAGGACTCTATCACTGAACACTGGGTCCTCTAGCGTGTCAGGTCGTAGCCTCCACGTCGGGACCGCCGATCTGACCTTCTGCCATCTAATCGTCATCAGTAGGGGGTTGTGGTCCGAGATGGTCCTGGTTAGGTATTCTGTGTGGGATGACAGGGCAGCCAGTGGGCCACTACAGAGGATGGAGTCTATCCTAACATGTAAAGCATGCAGAGCAGAGAAGAAAGAGTAGTCCCTAAGGTCCGGATGTTGCTCCCTCCATACATCAAGAAGGCCCCACCTTTCCTGCCAGTCCTGTCTATATGACGCTAACCTACGTACAGGGGAGTCAACCAATGGCGGATGCGACCTGTCCAAGGAGACATCAGTAATTGAGTTAAAGTCGCCTCCCAGTATAATGGGGCCTGCCAAAAAGTGGGCCAGAGATCCCGTCAAGCCATCAAAGAATCGGGCCTGGTCAGCATTCGGGGCATAAATGCTACACAGAACCACATCTCGTCCATACAGTCTCCCCTCCACCGCTACAAAACGACCCTCCGGGTCTACCAGCTGGTTTAAGGCCTGAAATGGGATCCCCGCTCTCACCCATATCAACACTCCCCTGGCATAGGCCGAGTACGTGGTACCAAATATTTGACCACGCCACCTCTTCTGCAGCGCTGTGCATTCCTGCTTCGTTAAATGTGTTTTCTGCAATAGTGCAATTTGAATGCCTCGTCGTACCAGATGGGCGTGCACCTTGTGTCTTCTTGACATTGTTCGGAGTCCACGGACATTCCACGTGAGGCACTTCAAATCAGGTAACGTCCCCATTGCCGCCATAACCCAACCACCTCCACAGTATTAATCGGCCACCCACATCATTGCAGCAAGAACCCCCATTCAAAACACCCCAAAGAACAACCCAACTCCCACACCCCAGAACAGGACCCAACAACAAGTTATTAGCCCCCATCCAAACTCTTAACATCACACACAATTCGCTACTCTGTAGTCGTTACTACAGAAGGCCTTAAGGGCAACGGGAGGGTGATTCAGAGCCAACCGGGGGTTGGTAAGCACTCCGCTCTTAGCCTTGATCCCATATGACACTGCAACACAGTACCTGTCCAAGCGCAGAGCACCAGGGTATCATGTCCTTACGGGAATAGCCGTCTCTGTACCCCCTTGAAGCATCATACATTAAATAGTTTGTCTGCCGTCTGTGGGGTGACCTCCGGTCCGCCAGTACTTTCAACCTCCGAAGCATCACCTCCGGACTTCCTCCCATCATCATCAGACTCCGAGACCACCGATAATCTTTCAGGTTGTGAGCCCGTAATGGATGCCGTCGCCGCTAGCGCCCCCTTCCTGTCCGCCGCCATCTGGCCTTCCATCAGCGCCCTCTTGAGTTTATTCCTGTTGCGGATGCGTTTCGACTTTCGCGGCTGGAACGGTTGCTGTCTTCCATGATCACCTTTACCTCTGCGATCCGTACAAGCCCGATACAACTCTAGCCAGGACCATGCCTCGTCAGGTGTCTGAAAAAAGTGGGTTTTGTCATCCACAATCACTCGCAATCTGGCCGGAAAAAGCAAGGAATATTGTATGCCCTCGTCCCTCAGTTCTTTTTTCACCGAGAGATAGGAGGCCCTGCGCCTCTGAACTTCCTGCGTATAATCGGGGAAGATCGTGACTGAACTGTTGTCCACTTGAAAGGGGCCCTGTGAGCGAGCTCTCTGTATCAGGAGAAGGGGTCGGTCCTTGAAATGTAGCAGTTTGACCACCATAGGCCTGGGAGGGCGGCCCAGCATAGGGGGGCGGGCCGGAACCCCGTGCGCCCGTTCAAAGGAGAAGAAGGGGGACAGACCCTCCGGCGCCACAGTCGTTCGGAACCAGTTCTCCATATAAGCCACTGCATCGTCCCCTTCAACTTTTTCCGGAAGTCCCACCACTCTCAAGTTATTTCGCCTATTACGGCTTTCTGAATCCTCAGCTCGTTTCTCCAGTGTCTCTAACCGACTGAGTATATCCAACAGTTTGTGTTCCGCTGTCACCACCGCAGGCTTTAGTTCCTGGAGCAGTGACTCGTTGTCTTTCACTCTGCCTGCGAGTTTAGCATGATCCGCTCTTAGTAGACCCAGTCCAGTGGCGACCTGCGCTATATCCTTACGGAGGGAGTCCTTGGTCGCATTTATCGCTTCTAGTATTCCATCCAGTCGCTTATTTAGTCGTTGCTCCTGTGCCGAGCTTTCTGAATCAGTGCGAGTACCGCCATCCGCGTCCTGTATAGTCGCATTATTCTGTGCTGCGCCATCACCTCCAGCGGCCATTTTGTGCCCCGTGAGTGCCGTCTCCGGCCTGCCTGTGGGGCGAACAGTCCGGCTCTCGACCCCGTTTAGTAATCAAATACGGGTCCCTGAATTTTTCAGTGCCTGCTGCACTAATGATAGTGATGGCTCTTTAAAAAGAAGAGCCCCTCTGTACAGCCTTTCCCCAGGCTCTCTCTAAAGAAGCTTTCTCTGTTTATTTGTAAACAGAAAGACGTGACTCCCACTCAGTGCTGCCTTTTCTGGGCCACGCCTTTGACACTATTCAATTGATCTCCGCCCTTTCCTGTTTCTCCTGGGCCATTACTCTGAGGCTCTCGGGGTCCAGAGGATCAGGACTCTCAACCCGAATAAAAGCCTGCAGGCCTCCTCCACGGACTCACTTGAAAGGACATCTGGATGTAAACAGAGGTCCAAGTGGGCAGGATCGACTGACCAATGTTTTTTTAATTTTACAAAAACTGTTCTACGTTTGTTAAAAAAAAAAACAGCCTGCCCTGAATTTTTAATGCCAGCCTTGCGGTGCCTCTGCCTCAAAGCGAAGGAAGGGATGGGGCGGGGGAGGGGGGGAGAGGGGGTAATTTCATTACTGTGCAGCGATGGAGAGACACAAGGCGAAAAAGGAAAACAGCGTTCTCACTACGGTGCTTCCTATTTGAAAGGCACAAAAAATTGTGCAACTGGATAAGTATAAAAGCTGCTTGAGACCCGGTACTGGTTTTAATTGACGGAGTAATTGACTGTTATGTGTTTCCTGCATGGTCCACTGTTGTTTTCCCTATGTTGGCCTGCTTGTGCACAGTATAGGTTGCTTTTCCATTGCACATGTTACTATATAAACACGTTTGCTTTTGTGCCACATTGTATTTTCACACAGAACCTACATATGGTTTCGTGCTCTGTTCTTTTCTTGGGATTTAGTCGTTGACTATGGACAAGGTCACAAAGCCCTTTATTATCCTTCTGTTCAGACACTCACACCTAGACATAACATAAGAATGCAGCTGCTGTTTATGAGCAAACATGTCTTGTCATATAACTGGGTACAGTCGTTTAAACAACTCACTCTGAGAACGAGGCAAGATTGCTTTGTCAGACAAGTAGAACGAACATCTATGTATGCTAAGGTACGGGGTCCGCCACTAAGCCCAGAGATCTTTGATATATTATCGTGGGTTTAGGTTAATCTGTATTATAACATGACAGGACTTTTTATGGTGTGTGGTTTATTGACCATGCTAGCAATATTTTTGATATGCATTGGTGTTGGAAAGGCTATCCCAGGGGAGACAGAAGATGTCGGACTGCCCACCCCGAGACACACCTCTCTGTTTAGAATAGGCCGGGCGCCGTAGGGAGGCCTCCTTGGCGAGGCTCCTCTCCTACAATCGTAACAGCGGAGTAATCACACTACCACAGACGGACACCACACGAAGGGATATTCTCAAGAATCTTTATATAAGCAATGAAGGCACGTTTCTCGTAGCAGCATAACACAGGGATCGAGGGATCCGTAAAGTCTTGGTTTCGGGGGAAAAGGGGGTAGCGGGACAGTCTTGGCACCAACTGGTGCGGGGATAGTTCAAGGGGTCAGGCCGCGACAGCGTCAGCAGGGCCTCGAGATAGTTCAGCGTTGATCAGGCCGCGACAGCGTCAGCAGGGCCTCGAAGGTGGTTCAGCTTGGTCAGGCCGCGACAGCGTCAGCAGGGCCTCGAAGGTGGTTCAGCTTGGTCAGGCCGCGACAGCGTCAGCAGGGCCTCGAAGGTGGTTCAGCTTGGTCAGGCCGCGTCAGCGTCAGCAGGGCCTCGAAGGTTCCAGGTGCAAGAGTTCGGATCAGGATCAGCCGCGACGAGGTCAGCAGGGCTTCGACTCCAAGATACAACTGAAGCCCTAATCCAGGGCTGGCCCAGATATAGGACTGGAGTCCTTTGATGTCCGGACCCTCGCGCCTGGGGGTCAGAGGGGCCGGGATGAAGGTGTCCAGACACCCAGCAGGGGGGTGGAGCCAGCGCCCAGGGAGGCTGGAGGGCGATTGATACCAGGCGTCCAGGGACGGCTGGAGGGCCATCGAAACTCCCCTTCTCGGGGATCCGCCAAGTGGCCACTCTACCACCTGGGAGGATCTTGGTGCCTCGATGTCGGGGCTTCACTGGGGCCGGGGCCAGGGCGGCTGCGGCCACGTGCTCGTGACGTGATGGGCCCAAGATGGAGTCGGGCCGGAGATGGTGGCCTCGCATGGTCGCCAGACCGGCAGTGTTGGCGAGTAGGGTCCGCCGGTGTGCCAGGGGGGGAGAGCTGTAGGTTGCCAGGGGGGCTGCTCTTGTGAAGGTTCGTGTCAGGGGGGTCGACAGCGAGTCGATGGAGGGCCGATGTCGTCCTGGGCCCGCCATGCGGGAGGGGTAGGACCACGCCACGAGGCCGTGTCCAACAATTGGTTTTCTAATTTTGACGCAAATACTGCATCTTAGAGCCCAAAAGTTTAAATAAATATTATAAACCTCCTTCGTGCTTCTTGTTGATCTTATTGTGGACAAGTTCGAGTGAGAGAGTGAAAGGGTGTGTCCTGTCACCGCGATCCCTTATGCACTACAGCTTCTGTATGTAAATGAAGAGAGCGCAGAAGTGTGCCAGATAAACAAGGTCATTTGTTTATTTATTTCAAAAGTTTATATAGCGCTGGCTAGACCCGGAGGTATCCGGGCCATCTTTACATACAAGTACTTGCAGAGGCATTTGTGCCTGCCTGGGAATCCAGTCACAGACCCCGGGGGTGAAGTTGTTATAGAGAAGTTTTCAAGGGTCATAATATTTGTAAAGATGAGACATTTGTAGCTAGGAGTTGAAGCCGATGGGGCTTGGGGCCAAAGGAAGTTCAGGAAGAGGCAGACGAGTTGGGGTGAGCACCCGTAAAAGGATTTTTAACACTTAAAAATTACATAATCATCACAAAACAAACAAATACAGGATTGTAACATGGAAGCTTAAAGGGGTGGGTTCCAATAGCAAACGCTGTAAAAACCAAGCCTTCTTAAAACACAGAGGGACGGGAATAATATTCCTACAAGAAACACCTTACTCAAGAAGAAGCAACCAAACTACAACATAAGTGGAGGCGTGGGCTTGTTTACTACAGTGGAGCTCTGATACCGATTAGGCTTGAGAGGCCGTTCAAACCACTAGAATCAGACACAGATAAAGAGGGTCAATGTGCGATAGCTCAGGGACGAGTGTATGGTAGCGATATTATACGGTGTACCACACATGCCCCAAATAAAGAACAAGCCGACTATCTGGCGTCACTGTCCACAATACTGGCCTAAACACCTCACAATGATGCTCCTGGATGCAGACTTCATTTGTGTAGCTCAGAACTAGACCACTCACACCCACTGGTACCCATTACAGGTGTAGAGATCAGCGAAGGCTCGGACTAGCTGTTTAGCACAATGGAAAACAACGGCTCTATGGAAATTAGATCCAGGAAAGTGTAAATATATATTTTATTCACATGGACCTGATCTCCATGTCAGGTTTGATAAAGTATTATGCTGCCACACTATAAAACTTGAGACCCTAGACGCTAAATATCTTAGAACGCTCTCTGATAATAACCCTTTATTGATTATTGCGCTTTTAGAGAATTGTTGAGGGCAAAAATCCCAAACTTCTTTTGATAAAATGAGAACAAGGCATCCAGCAGTTTGCTGGAATTGGGATTCCTTTAAGGTTGTGGTCTGAGGTAATGCTTGGAAACAATAGTGAAGTTGTCAGTGCAAGAACAAAACTAGAGAGAGAATTGAGTGTAATGGGCATCACCCAGGAAGAGCTGGAACAGGGAAATGGACAGAAACCCGAACCAATAAAAGTACTGTCTTCAACAAATATGCTGATATATTACAAAAAACAAATGCTTCAATTACAAAAATATGTCAACAGTACTCACATTGATGGCAACCGAGCTGAAGAAAGGGATCTTCAATAGATGAGCTGAAAAACAAGGGAAATCCAGTTCACACACAAGAGGAGATACAGGATGCAGAAACACTTACAAACATCACTACACATCTAGGTAAAAATCTAACCATCATAGAATAGGAAATTAAGGAAGCTGTAAGAGACATCGGGCCAGGGAAGACTCTGGGATCTAGTGACCTCCTGTAGGACTTGGCCCTTTTTGGCTAAAGTCCCTAAACCTTTTGCTTCCCCCCAGACTTTTTTTCTGACATGCTGTTGCCAGCTTAAATGGTTTGGACTCTTTGCCACTGCTGATCATTGTCAAAGTGCAAGTGCTCCCTTTATAGAGTGTAATGGTAATTGGTTGTCCATGATTGGTAGGTTTGCCTTACTAGTAAAGTCCCTAGTAAAGTGCACTAGGTGTGCCAGGGCTGGTAATGCAAATGCTTCTAGTGGGCCTGCAGCACTAATTGTGCCACCCACACAAGTAGCCTTAAAAAGGAAACTCAGGCCTGCCATTGCAGTGCCTGCGCACAGTTTGTTAAACTGCTATGTTGTTCTGTCAAGTGTACTCACTTGCCAGACCTTACCCTTCCCTTTCTATGCACATAAGGCAAACCTATGGTAGGTCCCGGGTACCCCCTGGGCAAGGTGCAGTGCATGTGAAAGGTAGGACATGGACTAAGGAGTGTGCTATGTCCTGACAGTAAATCATCTCAATTTGTTTTTCACTGTGGAAAGGCCATCTTGCCCGTAGGATAGAATGGGAAGGCTGTATAATATATTTTCCAGCCTATTTTCCCAAAGGCTTAAGATGGAATGGTGAAATTTAGTATGCCTAAACTCACAATATAATAACACATCCTTTTATGAAGGTGGTTTTTGCATTGTGTGTTTAGAGGCCACTCTTTTAGAAGTGGTCGAGTTTTTGTGCTCTAACATTTGAGTGTGTCTCTGCCTGGCTGTGGATTGACTGTCTGGATTTGAAAGCGATAAGATCTGGGGAATGTCTTGACCCAGGGGATGAGGTGAGACAGCAACAAGCTGACCTGCATCTGGAGTGTAGGGGGAGGAGAATACCCTAGAGGTGAAGAGGCCTGGGTTGCTGCTATAAAACAATTGTCCCATCTCCTGCTTAGTGATTGAGAATCCAGACCGCCACTAATCAAAGGAAGAAGGTGTCACTGGCAGGGAGGCACCCAGAACTGGTTTGGACAGGGTCAGTGCCCCCTGATCACAAAGACTTCAAAGCCATTGAGGGGTATAACTAGGAGTGTTGAAGCCCCTGAACTTTGGAGAATGGCTTGATTAAGTGTGAACAAGACTGGAGATACTTTGTGGTCAAGTGGGCCGTTGCCAAGGAAGAAACAATTGAATAGACTGAAGGAGAGGACTGACCCTTGCTGTGTGTTCTAGGGCTGCCCTGCAGTTTGCTGTTTTAACCTAGGGAAGGCTTAAGGGACTTTGCTGTGCGCTGTGTCCTCCTGCTTGAAAGGACTTTTTTTTTATTTTTCAAAAACCTTTATTGGAGAAAATTGCACAATAGCAAAGGATTATGCACAGCAATACATTGCAGCACAGCAGAGGCAATCGCAAACTTGTGACGCTTGGAGACAATGTCATGGAGAGTTGTCATAAAACCACTAGAGAGCTGAAAGCATACGGCAGTGGAGGCACCATGAGTAAAGGAGATGAGCAGGGTGGATGGAGGGGGGCGTGAGCGAAGTGGAAGCAGCTCATGAACTTACACCAGCGGCTGCCGCGGGCAGGGTGCCGGTGGGGAGCACGGGAGAAGTCGCAGGTTGCTGGGAATCATGGCTTGAAAGGTAGGTGACAAGTGGGCCGCATATGTCAAGAGGGAGACACTTGGCTGGTAAAAGGTCCCAGAACTCAGAAAGGAGGGTTTGGCAGCGGGACGCATCCACGAGCCAGAGGGATGCCTTAGGTGCAGGCATGCGAACCCAGCACATGGAGATCCTACGCTGTGCGAGGACCAGCAGCATGGCAGTCAAACAACAGAGGCATCCGGGCAAAATTTAACGAAGCCTAAGAGGCAGAGCATGGGGTCAGGTTGAAGCATGACGAGGAAATTTCTGAGATAATAGCGCAAACCTCAGGCCAGTATGCCGAGACCCGGGGGCACAGCCAAGTGAAATGAGAGAAATCAGCCGCGGGGTCAGAGCAGCACAAGCATCTGTCCCTTGTTATCTGTCTGACTGCACTCCTGACATCCTGGCAGGTTTGGACTACCAAACTCATGGTCTCTACACCCACTATATCACCTTGCATTTGGTCCGACCACCAATTAATCAGCTTCACCGTCTCTACCCCTACTCGCAGTAAGTCTCCTGCGCCCGAGGGGGGCCTAATTAGAAAATGGAACTCCCTTGATAAACAAGCATTTATGGGAGAGTCTGATTAGCTCTACCACCGCAGACAATCTGGATGTGGACATAGCTGAAGCTAATATGTCAGCCTGGCTACTAGCAGCCAGCAACAAACATGCACCACTTAAAAAACTCACAATTGCCCGCCGCTCTGAAGCCCAGAAATGTTTTTCTCCTGAGCTTAGGATTCAAAAACTAGACCTCCGCCAAAAAGAGAGAAAATGGAGACAGGCCTATGCCCTGGAAGCAAAACTCTTATACTTAATTGCCTTCAAAGACTATAAAAAAGCTATTATCTCAGCCAAAACCACCTTTTTCTCGGCTAAAATCGGAAAATCGACCAACAAATCAAAGGACATCTTCGCCATAGTGAACGAGCTATCCAATGCTGAAAGAATTCTCCCCAAACCGTGGCCACTCAAGATCTGTGCGAAACCCTGAACAGATACTATTAAAGCCAGTATCCCCCTCTCCTGTCCCACAGAGGACCCTCCGGTATCAATACCCAATTCTCATACCCTTGACCAATTCCCACTCATAGATGAGCAATCCCTGCAGATTCTACTGTCCAGGGTAAAATCTGGTTCTCCGAGGGACTGCTGTCCCCCGCATGTTTTCAAGGACCCTTTTTCGATTCACTCACTCCCTATCCTGACCTTCCTCAATGGATCTTTATCTCAAGGTAGGGTCCCGAAAGCCTTCAAGAAGGCAGTCATAGTCCCCCTCCAAAAGAAACCTGGAGCGGACCCCCAAAACCCCTCCAACTATAGGCCGATCTCATTGCTCCCCTATTTGGCTAAAGTCCTTGAAGCTCATGTAGCTGCTCATCTGTCCAACTTCGTGGAGCAGTCCGATTACCTAGACTCTCATCAAGCAGGGTTTCGCCCTGCCCACTCCACCGAGACGGTCATTGCTGCAGTGCTGGATGCCTTACGAGGAAATGAGAATAAAGGAATTCAACAGGCCCTGGTTCTGTTGGACCTCTCGGCTGCATTTGACACGATCGATCATGGACCGTGTCAAACAGACCGGCATCCGCAACTCGGCTATAGTTGGATCAGGTCCTTTCTCACCGACCGCACCCAAGTGGTCCGGTAAGCCTCTTTAACAGTTCCTAAACTCTCCACAACTTGTGGGGTCCCCCAAGGATCCTCACTATCCCCCCTACTGTTCAACTTATATTTGATACCACTGATTCAGTCCCTGAAGGAATTTAAAACCATCACTTTCAACTATGCAGATGATCTCCAGCTGATCTTCACGATAGACAATTCCTCCGAATCAATTCGGGAGTTTCAGGGGACAATGCTCCACATTCGCCAATGGATGGACCTAAACCATCTAAAGCTGAACCCCGGTAAAACCGAGCTAGTCCTCAACGGGAACAGCCTAACCCTATGGGGCCCACACTATTGGCCCTTAGAATTCGGCCCTTCGCCCATCCCATCACCATTGGTAAAAAGCTTAGGGGTGATCATCGATAATGACCTCTCCCTGAAGTCCCAGGTAGGTGCGGTTGTGTCCTCCCGCTTCTTCCAGCTCCGTAAGATCAGCCGCATGCTCACCCACTCGGCCATGATCCAGGTCGTGATAGCCCTGGTACTGTCACACCTGGAATATGCCAATTCTATTTACCTGGGCCTTCCACTCTTCCTTAGCAAATGCCTTCAGCTGGTCCAGAACCAGGCGGCCAGATAAATTCACCAGCAACCTCGCTGGCAGTCTGCTAGAACCGTTAGGAAAACTCCATTGGCTTCCAATTTGCCAACCCGTTGCCTTTATGACGGCATGTCTCATATTTAAGTCCCTCCGCGGCCGCAGCCCCCAATTCATCAAAAGCCTCCTTCCGAGGTACACCCCCTCCCGCTACCTTCGTTCCACCAACCTCCACCTCTTGGCCACCCCGACTTTCAAGCTTCAACGTGAGGGTGGTCGCAGGTTTGCGACCTTTGCCAACACATTATGGAACTCCCTTCCATTGGAAATCCAATCATGTAATAATCTCCTAGGTTTCAGGAAGATGCTAAAAACCTGGCTATTTAAGCAGTCCCAATGGTAATAACTGCTTGATTCCGCCTTTCGCTAGAGGCAGCGCCATGAAACCTCCCAGTGTACATGCGCTATACAAGTAATTACTAACATAACATAACACTTGCTACAAGACCTAATTTAAGAAGTTGAGCGGGAGTAGGATACAGCCTGTGTATGTATTTGAAGTGTATAAGGCGCAAACGATAGTTGGGGAGAGGCGTTTGACCCGAGTGCAACAATACAGCCAATCAGAGTGAGAAATTAGCCTGGTATATGATGTCCACTATTCTAGTGGGCACTTTGCACCAGTCTAAACGACCCTTATTGATGGTGGTTGTAAAGTCAACCTTATAGAAAGCTATCCTAGTGGTAGCATGGACCAGCAGTCTTAGGCTAAAACTTCAGAGAGCATGTGAAGCCAATTGTTTTACCATGTATAATCCCTTGAATACCAAATGAAAGGACACCACACAAGGTATATATCAAATATATATGTATTTATTTCTAACACAACCCCTCTGAACTCTTTATGAGGTCAGAGATCGAAATACATTACAAGTTACTCATTTAGCATACTTTAAAGTTGCACAAATACAATTCTGCCCTAGGTGCCTCACGAACCATATACTAAGTAAGTGGTATAAGAACCACTTCAAGAATAGTGAATAGGCCTAGGGCCTAGGGAATCGCTGGGGCTACACTACAGAACCAAAGGTTAGGAAGTAGTAGACCCATGGGCGGCGCCTGCAGTGTCTAAACAAAGGCGTGGGTTCTCATTGACTTTCAATGGAGAACGAAGAAGTCACAAAGTTACTGATTAAGGGCACTTCCAGGTGGACTACGACAAAACCCCTTTAAACTAGGACACTTGGATTGTCAATACCCACGGGAGCACCGGAGTAATCGAGTTACCTCACCCAGGGAAGCCGGGTGCATAGGTGTCTTTTCGTGTCGGGTTTCGTCGATGCTTTCAATGGAGACCTGCAAAAGAAGTGCTGCAGGCGGTCGAAGGAAGAGTGTCCGGGTGGATCCAAGGCTGGATCGAGGAACTGAAGAACCTGAAAGCATAGGGGACAGAGTCTGGGTCACTAGCCAGTGACCAGGAAGGAACCAGGATGGAACCAGGTGATGTTGCGATGCAAACAGGTGAAGAGGTGAAGCTTGTCTCTGCAGCCACGAGGACCAGGAGGCGTCGTCGACGACCAGGAGCTGGATTCGAGCTGTCCCACGAAGGATCTAGTTGACTGCGGTGTCGGTGTCCAGATTGGACCCAACACGCCTTGGTAACCGCAACCCACGCAGGAAGTGAAGATGGGCTTCAGGTCAGACCAGCAAGGTCTGAGGAGCTTCTCTTTTGGAGGGAAGCTGGAGCAAGCCTGGAGCAACCAGGAAAGCAAGAAGATTTCAAAAGTTCGCCTTCAGGGGGCTCACTAGCCAACGAGCTAGCGACTGGGAAGACGCGTCGAGCTGAAATGCAGGATGGGCCCCACGCTGCACTCGTGGAGTGAGGAGGGCTGAGCTCTGGTGCAAATGATGCTCGGGTCTGGGGCTTCTCTTACCCCAATGCACAACTGCGAGGGTGCCTCGGTCGTTGCACTAATAGCAAAGTGCAGGTAGTCCAGGGAGTCTGGTCCCACATCTCTCGTGTCTGCCACGGATCTCAGCTTTGCTGAGCATGTGGGTCGGAGTCCAAGAAGTCGCTGACTCTTCGGGTTCCGTCGGGAGCGTCGACAAAGCAAACCGGCAAGTCACTGGTGGTGCCTGTTTGAACAGGGTGGTCACTCCTTGGCCACCATCTTCAGTCTTCTAGTCGGTATAGAATGTCGAGTTTCGTTTCAGAATTTCGTTCCAGGATAATCTAATGTCTCTAGACACAGCTCCTATCTTTATACTAAACTAAGGGGCTGGATTACCTGCTAGGTCCCTCCTATGGGTGGACCTGAGAAGGGGGTGGTTACACCCCTTTCTCTTTGTCCAGTTTTGCGCCAGAGCTGGGGCTGGAGTGCCCCAGCAACTGGTTTGAACCGGGCTATGCATGGAGCACCTTGTGTGCCCCAGACAGTGTCTGGAAAAGCATCTTTCCATTCAACCCACCCTGCCCCAATACACTACAGGCTGTCTGGGAGGTGTTAGCACCTCCCTCAACAGGACCTCCCTTGCTGGAGTTTCCCTGGCTGCAGGTGGTCAAACTTGTGTCTGTGGCAGCAGCATCCATTTTGTGATGCTGAGGCTCTGTTTAACTTTAACCGGGTAAAGCAGTAACATACATGTCTTTTCCCTCTAGAAGGGTGGAATGCTACTCCCGCTGCCAGAATTGGCGGGGGGGGGGTTAGTATTCCAAAGCGTATGACACCTTACACGACATGTTTTGATAAAGCCAAACAAAAGTTAGCATTAACCACGAGGATTATAATGCACTTAAGAGTATATGGTTTGGCTATATCATAGAACAGCTATAAGGAGATGGTTCCGAAAGCTGCAGACAGGCTCAGCTCATGCCAGAGCACCCTCTCACATAAAACCAAGCACTCTGCCTCCAGGATTGTCGAGGCCTACCATTGGAGT
Source organism: Lissotriton helveticus (assembly GCF_964261635.1). Lineage (NCBI taxonomy): Eukaryota > Metazoa > Chordata > Amphibia > Caudata > Salamandridae > Lissotriton > Lissotriton helveticus. Next base: position 1,942,571,464 of record NC_136068.1, read on the forward strand.
GACTTATAGGTGCATATGTGTCTACACATAAGGTTAGATATAGGAATGCTATATCCAAGTAAGGGGTGATTACACCATCTTACCCAAGCTGGGTGATCAGCCTGTGGTGTCAGTTTGGATGGCCAGCCAGGGGTGGCATAATACATGCTGCAGCCCCTGGTAGGCCTTCGATGCACCTATGCCCTGGGTACCTATGGTACACTATACAGGGCTCACAGAGGTGACCCAATACCCAATCAGCTGGGCTGTGGGTCTGATTAGCAGGCCCACAGCCACACTAAAGTAAAATAAACCAGTAAATCACAGCAAAAAGTGGGGGTGACCATAGGAAGCAGACCCTACTCTCCTAGAATCAGCTTGAGAAATCTCGATTCCCAGGTCCTCACCCAATGCAACGCGCGCCCGGTCGGTGGAGATGGAAGATGCTGCAAGTGTGTAAGCATAGACTTTAGAAACCAATTTCTTGGGAGAAGAGGAGGTATAAAGAAGATCAAGAGTGACTATCGAGGGAGGGGGCTGGGGAAAGGTGGAGTGAAGCTTCCTGCAAACAGCCCGGAGTTGGTAGTATAAAAGGGTTTCCATGGGGCCAGAATCAGTGGCAAGCAAGAAAAATGTTTCCCCCGGGTACAGGTCCGATATTGTGGGAAGGCCCAAACAGGTGGCGTGTTTAACCATCCCAGACGACTGGAGTGGAGGAAAAGAGGATAAGAGGGGTGGTGGGCAATGGGCATTGTGTTCGCGGAGAGCATATCAGAGCCAGAAATGTTGCGAATCCCGTCCCAGGCCCAGCGCAAGGTTTCGACTGTGTCGATTTCAGTGCATTGGAGTTTCACCGGGGCGAATAGTGCAGTTGTGAGAGGCCACGGGGCGGCGAGGTCGGCCTCCACCACGACATGGGGTTGGAACGGAGTGGGTGGAGCCAGAAATGGAGAAAACAGGCCTGAGCACTAAGAGCATAGAGCTTGAAGTCCGGGGCTCCGAGCCTGCCATGCGACATAGGAAGAGTCAGGATGTCATATGCGATCCTGGGTTGCCGTCCGGACCAAATCAGAGTAATAAGCAAAGAGCAAACCTTACGAAAAAAATGAGCGATGAGAGGGATGGACATGTTGATGAAGAGATATAAGAACCATTTTGGCGATAGCTCTGCGCCCGGCCAAAGAGAGAGGCAGTCGGTTCCAAAGAGGGATCTTGGACTCTAACCAATCCACTGCGCGGCCAAAGTTAACTCTCCGGAGTTCATCCACGTCTCTGCTTAGCCAGATACCCAAATACCTAGTGGGCTCCGAAGCCAACACAAAGGGGTAATCAAGATCAAAGGGAGCTGTGGCATCCGTGAAGGGAAATAGTACAGATTTAATCCAATTGACCTGAATGCCAGAGTAGCCACCAAACCGTATCACCTCACGGACCAGTGGACTGAGATTCTCCTCTTGACGGACGTAAAGAGTGATTTCGTCCGCGTACATGGAAAATAGTAGAGTACGAGCTGCGAATCCAATGCCTCTCTGGGTATGATGTTGTCGGAGACGAGCTGCGAGAGGTTCCATAGCGACAGCCAAAAGCATGGGGGACAGAGGACAGCCCTGCCGAGAACTGCGCCCGATACGAATGGGCTCGGAGATCTGTCCGTTGATGCGGATACGGGCGGTTGGAGGATTATATAGAAGTAACACCTTGCGTATAAAGACCTGGCTGAAGCCCAGGTGGGGAAGAAGATAAACCAAGAAGGGCCATTCCAAGGTGTCGAAGGCCTTGGTGGCATCGAGCAGAGCTGCCACTGCCGGAAGCGACAGGTTAATTTGATGTTCGGAGGTTGTGGGAGGTGGCGCGACTGGGAATAAAAACTAGACTGGTCTGAGCGGGCAATGAGCAGCATGAGAGGAAGGAGACGGGAAGCAAGCAACTTGGCGAAAATGTTGTTGTCTGTATTAATGAGGGATAGGTGCTGTAGGAATTTCGCTGCTCGGGGAATTTGTCCGGCTTGAGAAGTAAGGTTAACAATGCCTCCTGCAGCGATGGGGGGGGGGGAACTCGCCCATTTCAAATGACTCGTTATACATGGCAGCTAAGTGAGGAATCAAAAGCGGGGCGAAGGCCTTATAAAAGGAGGCCGGTAGGCCGTAGAGCCAGGGACCTTATCACCGGGCATGCTGTTAATTGCCGCTAGAATCTCCTCTTTAGAGAAGGGCTCATCCAGGAATTCCTGATTTGATTACCAATGCAGAGAAGTTGAAGAGTATCTAAATATTGGTCAAAAACTTCGCTCGGTTGTACTGATCCGGCCGTATATAGTTGTGTGTAAAATGCAGTGAAGAGCGCTTTGATTTCTTCAGGGGAGGTAGTGAGGGCAGGTCCGCCATCCTGAAGGGCAGTTATGTATGATGCAGCTCAAGGTTGGCGAAGGAGATTAGCAAATATTTTTCCAGGGCGATCGCCCTCACTGAAGCGGCATGCACACGCTTCTCTTCCGAGAAACGCCAGTTCTCTATTCGCCTTGTCAGTAAATTCAGTCAGTTTCCCACGTATCTGAGTGAGGGTATCAATGTGCGGGTTCTGGGCATGGGAAACGTCTAGCAGTTTAATCTCCCTTTCAAGTCTGTCCAGAGTGCCGCGGATGGAGCGTAGGACGCCAGATTGCTTGGAGATACATTACCCGCAGATTACAGTTTTTTTTTTTTTCCCAAAAACCTTTATTGTACCGTCCAAGTTACACAGCGGAATGCCTACAACCCCACGGGCTGGCCGCTATAACAATTTGTTTGGCAGTTTGCAGCATGCAACTTTCTGCGCATTCATAAATTGTAGTGGAGGATAAAGGTGGAAACGCCACATTGAAAGGTACAGCTTTATGCATGTTGAATCAAAAAATATACAGGTTTTTGGTTTTTTTCCTTCCCTTGAAAACAACAACAAATCAAACCAAACCAAAACATCGGAATCACAATGCGATCATATGTTGATTAGTGTCAATCGTTAACTGCTTCCCCTTAGAATGTAGCCCCTTGGTGTCTCCCCCCACGCCCGCTGTTCCATCTGGTGCGAGTGACCCTATGTATGTGGTCTCAACCTGCCCGTGTCCTCACACCTCCCCCCTGCCGTCCTCCTGTGGTAGCTCGTTATCCAGTGATTCCCCTGCGTCTAGTATGAACCCCTTAATGTTGTTCCGTGGGAGTACTAGCTATCGTCCTCCTCCCCTTCAGAGTCTTCCTGTTCCTCCTCTGCTAAGGGCTCACAAATATCCCCTCTGTAGACATTCCACTTAGTCCAGATTTTGTTCCACTTCCCCGGGCAGGCCCTACTGGAGTAAACCGCCCTCTCCGTTATCATCACCCTGTCCATATTTAGGCACCATTGGGTCTTAGTTGGTACCTCTGCAGCTCCCCATCGCTGTGCAATATCTCGCTTGGCTACCATTAGACCCACCGTTACCCAGATTTGGCCGTGTCTGGAAAGATCGTTAGGTTCCCACACATTAAGTAAACACCGCCGTGGCTCGGGCAACAATGATACCTCCAGTGTCTGTGATATAGTGCGTAAGATCCGTGCCCAATATTCCCGGATCTGGGGGCATTCCCATAAGGTGTGAAAAAATGTGCCCTCTTCCCCACAACCGCGAAGACAATAAGGGTGTTGTGATCTGCGTATGCGGTGTAGCATAGTTCTTGTGTAGTAGACCCTGTGCAATATCTTCAGCTGTACAAGTCGCATCCGGGCCGAGATTCCCACCTCTTTAGGTGATGCTACGGCTGCATTCCACTCATGTTCGTCCATCTCACAGGTGTCCCCCTCCCATTTCTCCTTCAGGGATATCAGTGGGTCTGGCAGGTTGTTGAGTAATTTACGATATGTGAGGGACGTTGCCCGTTCGGGCATGTACTCCGTAAGCAAGCGGTCTTCCAGCGGGGAAGATTCCGGTAGGTCTGTGTGTGGGGGTAGGACAGCAAGCAGTGCATGTTGTATCTGAATGTACCTATAGAACTACCGTTCGTTCAGGTTGTACAGTTCTCTCAATCTTGTAAAAGGTATCACCTCCCCTCTCTCCCAAAGGTCCCCCACCGTGGAAATCCCTATAGTATCCCAATTTCTCATATTGCCTAAAGCTCGGGAATCCCATAGCGGGGTGAGTTTCGTTATTTTCCCCTTCCAGCCCAGAGCCGCTGTCGCGGCATGCCAGAGAGCCACTGTTAGTCTGGTGGGGCCCACCAATTTGCGGATTCGGCGTTGGTCATACAACGGGGCCAGCATTGTATCAGTACCCAGTTGTTCCCTGTCGGCCTGAAAGGCTGGTTCAGTTTGTGGGGCGTGGAGCCATTGGTTAATGGGTTTAAGGTGCGCTGCCCAATAGTACAGTTTCAGGTTGGGCAACGCGATGCCCCCGTCGTACCATCCTCTGTGTAATTTGGGCTGTGCAATACGAGCGGGCAAATTACCCCACAGGAGATTGGAGACCAATGCTGCCACTCTTTGAAAGAATCTGGGGGCTACTTGGTAGGGCGTGTTCTCAAGGACATACAGAAATCGGGGTAGTGACATCATTTTATATAATGCGGCCCTACCCAAAAGCGTTAGTGGGAGTCCCGCCCAGAATTTGACATCCTGTTTGAATCTGTCCAAATGGGGATTCAAGTTTTTGTCCATAAATTCAGTAGGGTCTCTAGTCACGTGGATACCTAGGTATTTAAAGGAGGAGCCTGCCACCTTCAAAGGGCAGTCTGCCGCTAGCACGGGGAGCTGCCCCTTCAGGACATACAGTTCCGACTTGTTCCAGTTGATCGTGTACCCCGAGACCCTCCCATGATCATTACAGAGGTGCAATAGGGCCGGCACCCCAGTGTTTGGTTCCGTGAGATATACCAACATATCGTCGGCATAAAGCGATAATCGGTCCTCCTGACCCTCTTTCCAACTTATTCCCTTCAGTAAGGGCGAGGTCTAATCAGAGTGGCAAGGGGTTCCAAGGATAACGCAAATAACAATGGCGAGAGGGGGCATCCTTGTCTCGTACCTCTCCCCAAGGAAAATGTTCTTGAAATGTGCCCGTTCGCCACCACCTGAGCAACCGGGTCCGTGTATAGCAGTCTAACCCATGCTATGAAGCGGGGACCAAACCCCAAACGTGACAGTACCTCAAACAAGTAGTTCCATTCCACAAGGTCAAATGCCATCCTGGCATCAAGAGCCAACACCACTGCTGGGGACGGAATGGAATCTGCCCTGGCCAGTACCCCATGCAGCCTACGCAAGTTCAACGCCGTGTTCCTGTGGGGCATGAATCCGGACTGGTCCGGGTGGACAAGGGACGCCAGATGCGGTAAGAGCCTAGTCGCTAGGAGTTTGGCGAGGATTTTGGCTTCTGCATTAAGCAGTGAGATGGGGCGATAGGAGGAACAGTCCTCAGGTGGTTTCCCTGGCTTGGGGATGGCCACAATTGTCGCCATCCTCTGGTCTGTAGGGAGTGTACCCTTTTCTAGACAGTCCTTATACATTCCTAGCAAATGCACGCTGAGAGTTTCCGGTGCCGCTTGATACCATTCTATAGGTATGCCGTTGGGACCCAGTGCTTTGCCCGGTTTTAGGGCCGCTATTGCCATGTGGATTTCGTCAGCAGTAATGTCTGCCTCCAATTCATCGGACTTTTCCGGCGATAGAGTTCGGACCTCAATTGGCGCCAATGCTTCCCTAGCCATCTCAGGGGCGACCACGGTTGCAGGTGTGTAGACCCCTTCAAAGTGACTTGCGAGCTGATCCACTATGTGTCGTGGGTTCGTGTACACCTGTCCTTGACCATCCTTTAATCGTGGGATTCCCTTGGAGTTCCCTTCCCTTTTGTCTAGCCAAGCTAGCATTCTCCCCGCCTTGTCCCCTACCTCATAAATCCGATTCTGAGTGTCAGTAATCTGTTTCCGTACCTGAAAGCGCAAATGATCACTGTATAGCCGTTGCTGTATGTCAAGTGCATGCGAGGAGGCTGGGGACGGGTGTTGTTCGTGTGTTGCCTTCAAGGTTTGCAGTGTCAGTTCCAAGTTATCCAACTCTTGTGTCTGTTCCCGTTTATGTCTCGTGATTGAGCTTATGGCCTGACCCCTCAAGACCGCCTTATAGGCTTCCCAAAGTACCCCTGGTGAGCGCACCGAACCATCATTCTCATTAAAGTAATGTGTTGTCGCTCTTGTAAGGGCCTTGCGGACCTGAGGAATCTTTAGGTAGGTGGCGTGTATGGGGTAAATGCGTTTACGGGACCTTTCCTGGGAAGAGAGTATGAGAGAGATTGGTGAGTGGTCTGAAATACCTCGGGGGTGGATCTCTACTGCGTCCACAAGTCGGAGCGCATCTCCCAGGGCTAAAAAGTGGTCTATTCTCGTCATACTGCCGTGAACGGCGGAGTGAAACGTGTACTGTTTTAGAGAAGGGTGAAGGAATCTCCACACGTCTGTAAGTCCCATAGCCGTAAAGAAACGCTGTAGGCGGGGGGTCCCTGTCGTGGGAGACAGTGCCGGGAACCTATCAAGTTGTGTGTCTACTATGGCGTTAAAGTCCCCCCCTAGGATAACGTCCCCCTCGGGCAGAGTCAGCAGAAAATCACCCAGCTTTGGAAGCTGCACCGAGTGTAATGCCGGTGGGACATAAACGGATACTATATTAAGAAGCCTACCCTCCCATTGTCCCTGTAGCGCGGCAAAGCAGCCCTGATCGTCCTTCCTGGTTTGTAAAGGGATGAATTGCGAGGCCCTTCGTATCAAAATACCAGTCCCCCTCGATCCTGACGTGAAACTCGAATGCACCACCATTTTGTATCCTTTCCTATCCAGCGCTTTGGTAGCCCCCCCGTCAGGTGTGTTTCCTGCAGCAGCGCTATGGTGGGCTTCTGTCGTTTAAGTGCGGTTAGCACCAGGCCTCGCTTCACCTTGTCCCCCAGCCCCCGCACGTTCCAAGACAGTAACCGCAGGGATGAGTGCTGTGACTCCGAGGCTATGCCATCTGCCTCAGGGATCTGGTTCTCAGCCATTTGGCGGTTTGAGTTCTGTGGCGTGATAGAGTGAGTGTGAGTCCTGAGCGTGTGTTACGTGTACCTTCAGTAAGACGTAGGGGGGGTTTGGCCAAGGGGGCCAGTCTTCGTCCATCCTACCAAGCATCTGAAAATTTAGGTGATAGCAACGCTTTTTTGTTGACCATACACGTGAATTCCTAACTGTAACAAAACATCCCCTCCTCCGTTCCCCCCTCCCTGCACCCCTGCCTAACGGACTTTCAACTGCCCGCCCCCCCAACTGAGCAGAGTGCTTAATCCTCCCCTTAACCAGAGTACTTGCGTGTGGGGGGAGAGTGTCTCCCCGATCAAGCGGCATCCCCGCGTGCTTCCGGGGTCCACCCGCGTCAGAGTCTGCTCGCAGCTATCGCACAGATCAATCATTTTTCAGCAAGTAATGTCATTCCAGGACCATGAGAGCAAGTCATTCATCTCCGCCTGCGCCGGTATAGCCGCGGGGCGGGGAGCCACCCGCTCCCCCCCGGCCCGATGTTTGGGAACCAGTTCCATTGTCGTCTCTTTGGCTGTAGTTGGATCGTTGTTGTCTCTTCGAGTGGTCGGCCGTGCGCCAACCCTCAAGCCAGTCGCGAGCCGCATCCGGGGAATCAAAAAACCACACTTTCTTGTCTGCCACCACTCGCAGTCGGGCCGGGAAGAGCATCGAGTAGGGCAGCTCCTTTTCTCTCAGCGTCTTTTTAACCTCAAGGAACGTCCTTCTTTTTCTGGACACCTCGGCCGTATAGTCTGGGAAGAAGGCAATCCGTGAGTTCTGGATCTGAATAGCTGGTGCCACTCTCGCCGCTTGCAGGATGGCGTCGCGGTCTCTGAAGTTAAACAACCTTGCAAGGATCGGTCTTGGCGGTGCTCCAGTTTTAGGTTTCCCTCCCGGGACCCTATGTGCCCTTTCCACAGAAAAGAAGTTGGAGAGACCCTTCGGTTGGAGTCTGGTGTTGATCAGGTCCTCCACGTAGAGGTCGAGAGCGCCCGTGTCTTCCGATTCCGGCACGCCTAAGATTCGGACGTTGTTGCGTCGTGAGCGCCCTTCTTGATCATCCAGTTTGTCTCTGAGTAGTTTGTTGTCCGTTTGTAGTCTTTCTACGACTGTTTGCAGTTCGGACACGTCTTCTACTAAGGATTTAGTGACTACCTCCACTTGCTTGACCCTTTCGTTGATTTTCTGGAGGTCCGCCCTTATCAATGTTACTTCCGTGGCCGTGGCCCCCACCGTGACTTGAACCTGGGCCAGCGCTGCCATTACATCTTCAAGCGTGGCTTTTTTTGCACTCTCTGTGTCCATTGTCTTCCCTGTGGGTTTGCGCTGTTCCTGGGGAGGTGTCTGATGTTCGTATGCGAATCTGTTCAATTTTGCTTGCGCTGCCGTGAGTTTGGGCCCTCTGTTGGACATGGTCTCCCCTCCGTGGGCGTTGCGTTCCCCCACTAATATGTTAAGTCAGGGCCGGTAAAGAGATGAGTCCTGCAGCGATTCTAATGGGTCCGCGACTAACACTCGGTCCCAGTGTCCCTCGTTCGGGTCTCGACAAATGTGGCCGTCCCAGGTGGCAATCGGAGTGCACGCAGTGTAGCTCGCTAGTCGAAGGCCAGCGTGAGTGCAGGTAGTCGTGTGGTCTACGACGTTTGCGCCTGATAAGATGGCTGCCAGGAAGGCAAGGTGAGTCCCCTCCGCTATACTGTCATCAATGCCAGATCGAATGAGGTGCTACGCTTCCTACCGCCACGTGCGGTAGCAACTGCTGCTGTCCGGCGCTCCTCTCCGCTGTGCCCCCGACTCCCCAGGTGCACCCGCGGTCAATTTCGCTCTGCGGAGCGATGGGGGAGGGGGGAGGGCTGCATAGGACTCACCGTCGGCTTCGCTGCCGGCCGCCGCTCACTGGGATGGAGCCACCTCTCTCCCCTCGTTTTCCGGTGCGGTGCCTCCGACCGTTGTGTGGATGATGGGACCTGCAGTACTGAGGGGGCCCGTCTCTCAATATGGCGGCTTCCGTCCCCCGGGCGCCCGCCGTGTCGCTCTGGTCCTGCCACGCCGGGACTGTGGGCGAGTTGACCTCCGCCGGGCTCCGCAAGATGCCTCACCGAGTCCTGGGGATTATGTTTAAGGTCCGGCCGTCGACAGGCAGAACGACCGCGGGTCCGGCACTTCCGCCTCGTCCCATCCGCCGATGCTCAACTTCCGCTCGGGCTCCAGCCGCACTCCACACCGCAGCTTTCTGGAGGACAGCAGGCCCCTCCTCCCCTCCGCTCCGCGAGCCGGATCAAGTCGATCGCCTGTCTTCTCCGTCTCTGGAACGCTCCGGTGAGCGCCGCAAGGACTCCTGACACGGTCCGCCCCTTCAGACACCAATAATGGTCGGATTTAGATAACGGATTAATGCGGATGCCGCCTTCCCACGGGAGCCTCCCTAAGCTGCGGCCGCCATCGTTGGCTGCTAGCCACGCCCCCCAGATTACAGTTTTAAACCCCTCCCAAAGCGTGGATGGGGAGTCCCCTGAAGCCTTGTTGAGTTCAAAATAGTTCACGATTGCAGTTTGTACCTAGTCGCAAAAGACCGAGTCGCGTAATACATTCGGGGGAAGGCGCCAGAAGAAGGCTCGGCAGGGAGAATGTGAAACACAGAGGGATAAGCGAACAGGAGCATGGTCGGAGAGAGTGCGCGCCATATGATCAACCGAGGTTAACCAGACCAGAGCGTCTGGAGTAGTGATCCATAAGACTAGTCGGGACCAGCAACCCCGAGAACCAGTGACACATGTGCCCTCACACGCAGTGGGGTGGGCATGACGCCGCACATTGTACAGGGGGTTGTCCAGGAGGATGGAGCTGAGAAGTGAAGCCGTGCGTGGGTGGGAGACATGAGAGCCAGACCGGTCTAAAGTGGCGGAGAGTGTCACATTAAAATCCCCCCCAAAAGAGAGCAGCAGGGCCAAAGGATGAGATGGGCTGCCAGACTTGTGCAAAGAAGTTCGGATCGTCGCAGTTAGGGCTGTATAGCCCAGCTAGTGTCAGAGGCTGGGCCTGCAGGGTGCCGTGAAGTATTATGAAGCGCCCCCCAGGGTCAGTGAGCACGTGAGGGGTCTGCGTTGGGAGCCCTTTGTGCAGCAGTATGGACACCCCCCGAGAGTAGTTGGAGTAGAAGGAGGAGTGGATATTGTCCCAATATCAGGAAAGGAGTCTAGAGGTAGTGGATGGCAGAAGATGGGTCCCTGTTAAAAAACAGATGTCCACCTTGTGCCGAACGAGATGGACATGAACGAAACGTGCCTTGCGGTGGTCATTGAGCCCATGGACATTCCAAGTCCAGAGTGTATTGTCAGTCATGGTGTTACAACAAGGGAGGGAGTGTCCAGAAAGGGTGGAAAAATAGGGCAGGAGCTGCGTGCAATTGTAATGACCGGTGCAATGGATAATGAGAAAAGAGGGCAGTGCAATAGCCATGGGAACATATTGACATGGCATAATCAGAAATACTACGACGTCCTTAAGATAAGCCAACAATAGGGGCGCTAGAGGGCGCACACGCGGAATGGCTGCTTAGTTGGGCAGCTCCCGCACCTTGGATTATAATCCTACATTTATCCTGACCCATTGGTGAGCAAAATCCTCACAAAACCCCTTATTCGGTGCAGCAGGACGCCCTCTGCACTCGACCTGACTGTCAAGACGCCAGCGTCACCTGAGCTCAAGAAATCGGCGCCGAAACAATTGCCGACTCTGCCCCTGGAGCTCGCGAGGCGTCCACCATTGACTACGTGAGGCCGAGGCTCACCACGAGGCACTGGGCCTTACCTGCAATCTCCGATGCGGGGGGCTGGGACAGGCCTGGCGACTGCACTCCTGATCGTCCGATGCTGTAAACCTTGCCGATTATCGCATGCTGCCCTGGCTGGTCTCCCCAGATCCGTAGACTGACACCCGGCGCGAGCCACAGAGCCAGCTGAGGGGTGCGTTATTGAGCCCTACGGACCCTGCGCGGTGAGGCGGTTTTCGGGCGGCACACTGGTTTCACCGCCCGGCTCCTCGGGAGCGCCGCTGTGGAGACTAGACGACTGATGAGCCCCTGTTCCGCACGAGATGGAAGGTATGATCCGCTGATACTGACCGCGATCTGCGGCGCCTGATCTTACCGGCGGGGACAATGTGCTGGCAAACAACGAGCGGTCGGCGCTGACTGTCATGGCTACCGCTGATCCTTGTTGGGGGTGATATGTGCCTAACTCCTACTACGGCGGTTACACGATCTGCCACAGCGCTTCCCATTGGCCCCCAACCTATCCTGGTAAACAGCGCCATGGCAGCCTGCGCGATGCCCGAGTCAAGGACTGACAGGTGATAACCGGGCTATTGTCAGCTTGTAAATACCCCCTTCGTGAGCTTTCACTATTTGGGAGCCTGCTGACGCTATCGCTGCCCCGCGGCGCAGAATCTGCCTGCAGCGAAGATTCATCCTAAAGCCCAAGAGCGCTAGAAGCGGAGTAGATGAGGTGAGGTGATTACCCTGGGAGACCCCGTATTCTGCTATAACACCTCGGCTGGTTTGAGTGTGCGCACGGCTGTGGTGGTGAGCCTCGTGGTGGTGAGTGCCGGCAGATCAGGGTAGCAACATGGTGCACCCCGAGAACCGCCAGCCCAAACTAAACTTTGAGAGTGCGAAGAGAGGGGCGAAGACACCCACCGCAGAGCCAGGACCCAGCGAAGTAAATCCGTCCTTCACTGCCTCCCCCACCAAGGACCTTGACCTGCACCACTTATTCCAGGAGATGAGGCAGGGCTTTGCCACTGTGTTTGAAAAGGTTGACGGGATGACGTCCAGGATGGATGCCTTAGTGCATAAAGTGGACAAACACGAGGAGCGAATAACAGCAACTGAGCACCGCATCGCAGATAACGACGACGTCACCGCATCCCATACTACACAACTTGCCCGTATGGACAACCTGCTACGTATAATAGCGGCTAAGAACGAGGACTTGGAAGCCCGTAGCCGACGCAACAACATCCGCGTCACGGGCATTCCGGAATCCACAGATACGGGCAAGATGGAAATATATGTGGAGAAACTCCTCAAAGGATCGGTGGGCGAGGATGCGTTTTCACCTCAATTCATCGTTGAGAGGGCGCACAGGTCATTGGCCCCAGTCCCCAAGCCTGGGCTCCCACCTAGACCGATTATCGCGAAATTATTGAATAATCGTGATCGCGATGTGGCGTTGAGAGCGGCCCGAACTCAACAACCATTACAATACAACGGACTGACATTTTCCATTTATCCTGACTTCACTCCCATGGTGCAAGAGGAGCGACGTAAGTTCCTAGCCGTCAAGAAGAAACTAAGGGAGGCCCAGCTAGACCATGCGCTACTCTACCCGGCAAAAGTACGGGTGACGCATCAGGGAAAACATCACTTTTTCACGAACCCGCAAAAGGCTGAAGACTACCTGAAGACGGTTCGCGGGGCACGGAGGGCTGATCGGAATGCAGAGATGAACCTCGAAAGAGACACAGCGGCTGTGGGCGATGCACGTTGATCAGCTGTGACACACATGACCGAACTTGCAGTATCCTGGAACAGTTAATCCCTGCACTTATTTTACGGATGCACAGGAGACGGTGGTCTCACAGCAACTTGGCGCTGGCTGATTTCACCAGTGGTAACGTATTCCAAGGGCCACTATCCCAACCCTGGCCACTCCCAAGGGCGGTACAGTTCGGGAGGCTAGCGGCGGTAGAAGTGGCTGTGCGCCCTTAATGTTGTTTCCCTCACGGGTGTTCCCCATTATGGACATTGAGTTGATAAAGTTGAGGGGGGGGGGGGGGAGGGGTGGGACCGCAGGCTGCTGGCATGATTGGGATGCTGTAGTGGGTGGGGGGTTGAGTTGAGTTGGGGGCGGGAAGTTTTGCACATGGTCTGGACAAGCCGAGTATAGAAAGTCATAGCCACCCTAATAGACTGAATTGGACGGGTGCTGCTCCACCCACGACAGCAGAGGCTGATGGATTGAAGCTTAGAGACTTATGGCGGACTTACGTACTGATGCATTTTTGAACTGTATGTCTTGGAATATTAGAGGGCTCAACAACGCAAAGAAATGTCGAAATGTGATTGCTTATTTAAACAGACATCGTGTCCAGGTTGCCATGCTACAGGAGACTCACTTAGTGCCACATACACATATCCCCTTTGCTGGTAAATGGGCTGGAGTCTGTCTTTTCCTCTTACTCTACCTATGCGAGAGGGGTAACTATCCTCATTCGACGCACTGTGACGTTCCAACGGTGCGGAGAACTGACTGACAAGGAAGGGCGCTATGCTCTGTTGTGGGGGCGGATGGGCCGAGACACTTTCACCTTTGTTAACTGCTATGCTCCCAACATTGATGTACCCGAATTCTTCACTACACTTTGGGGTAAAATTGTGGATGTTGGATCCCGACATGTCATATGGGGGGGAGATTTTAACTTGGCACTAATACCACACTTAGATAGAGCGGACGGGGTTTCACACTACAAGCCTAGATCTAGGGAGGCACTGGAGGGAGTGATCACTGAAGGAGGGTTGGTTGACACATGGCGATCTCTCCACTCTACCCTGAGGGAAGGCACACACTTCACTTCGCAGACCGGCACGTGGGCCCGACTGGATTACTTCCTGACTACCAGAGACATCTCGGCGGAGGTCTGGGATGTGACACATTTGCCGAGAACGTATTCGGACCACAGCCCCGTTTTGCTCCATACACGCGTACCCGGGTGGGATGACCCTCGGCCACAATGGAGGTTACAACCGACGGCCCTGCTAGACAGTGCATTTCGTTCTGAGCTCGGAGAGGAGATTGCTGCTTTCTTACCTAGGAACAAGGGCTCTGTCGACTCAGTGGAACACGTTTGGGAGGCCTTCAAGGTCACGATACGAGGGTATTGCATCTCCAAGAGCTTCGGGGTACTGCGCGACATACAAAACACCATTCACACTTTGGACAGGGAGCTTAGGGCTTTAGAGCAGAGAATGGTGGAAGACGATAACCCTGACATACACGCAGAATTTAGAGACAAATTGTCTGCTTATGAGGAAGAGGCTAACAGGGAGGTGAAGTTTAGAGGGAAACACTGGCAGGCTAGGAAATACTGCGAGGGCGAGAGGCCGGGTAGGGCACTTGCGGAGCTGACGCGTACCCCGCATGACCGCAACACAATTCTGGAGTTAACGGAGTGTCATGGGGACACTGTCAGGAACTCGGATGAAATACTTGCTGCATTTACCACACATTATCACACGCTATACACTTCTGTCATCACTGCTAATGTGCCCTATGCTGACTTCTTAGACGACATCGCCCTCTGCTGGCTCAGTGATGGAGATCGGGCCTTCCTAGCTGCCCCTTTCGAACTAGATGAAATTTGCGAGGTGATAATGTCACTCAAGAACGGCAAAGTGCCCGGACTGGATGGCATTCCTGCCGAGTTTAATAAAGCTTACATTGACATTATGGCCCCTGTCTTACGTGAGGTCTTCGAGGAATCGCTGGCCGATGGTATCCTCCCCGGTTCCATGCGAGAGGTAGTCATCACTTCACTGCTAAAGCCCGGTAAAGCCCCCAGTTCATGCGACTCTTATCGCCCGCTTTCCCTTCTAAATTGTGATGTTAAGATACTCGCGAAGGTTTTAGCTACCAGACTATCCCTCCTGATGACTAGAATAGTCTTGCCCGATCAGTCTGGGTTTGTTATGGGCCGCTCCACCTCCCATAACCTGCATACTCTGTTCTCCCTGCTCCGCACGGTCCACCCTGATATGCCAGTGGCGGCAGTATTCCTGGATGCCACCAAGGCATTCGACTCGGTCGAATGGCCGTACCTATTCACCGTCCTGGCACGTATGGGCTTCCCAAAGTTATTCATCTCCTGGATCGAACTGCTATACACACATCCAACAACAAAAGTCCTCATAAATGGTCGCCTTTCACAGTCCCTCATAATCTCTAGAGGCACTCGTCAGGGCTGCCCACTATCCCCCCTTTTATTCGCGATTGCGATCGAACCCCTTGCCTGTAGGCTCAGGCAGCTACACCGCGATGGGGCGATACGATGCTTTCAACGTCAGATAGATGTGTCCTTATATGCTGACGATATGACATTATACGTCAAGAACCCTGCTTTAAATCTAAATCCCCTCCTTAGAGAATTTGTAGTGTTTGGTAGGATGTCTGGAGTATGCATAAACTGGTCCAAGTCGCAATTCTTCCCACTTACGGATGCGATCTCTGACTTTCCACTCGACTACCCCCTTGAATGGTGCCGGTCTGAGCTCCGGTACCTGGACATACAGATCTCTCGCGACAGAGATGAAACGCTGCGCTCCAATTATGGGGTAGCTGTCACGAAACTTACGGCCTCAGTGGACCGTTGGATTACCCTGCCACTGTCCATGGCTGGCAGAGCGTCCCTTATTAAAATCGTTGTGCTGCCCCGTTTTCTATACCTCTTCCTCATTATACCTTACTATCCAGGTGCCTTCTTCTTTAAAACCCTGAAGTCGGAGTTGTGCAGATTGTTCTGGGGGGGTAAGAGCGCACGGTTGAAATGGACCACGCTCGTACAGCCCTACGACAGGGGCGGTTTCGACGTCCCGGACCTTGAGGCCTACTATTTATGCGCACAGGCGCATTACGCTTATCATTGGTTTGTTCCTACCCCCTACATGCCTCAACTGGCTGTGGAGGACTGGATAGTGCATCCCCTCCCGCTTGATGGTCTGCTTCATTGTCCGGAATCATTAATAATGACATCAAATACCTCTGTCTCCTGCACATTAGACGCGTGGCGCCGCATAACCAAGAGGCTGTCTTGTGGTCTGCCATACTCACCTAAACTACCACTGACTTATCACCCGAAACTGGTGCTTTTACAGGAGCGAGGTTTCCGACTGCTATGTGCACGCATACATGTCACCTCTTGGGGCGATTTGTTCACAGGTGGTCAGTTCAAGACTGCAGAGGCATTCTTTGCTGTACACGCCCGTACTCCGCTAGATATGTTTTATTACCTACGATTGCGCCAAGGGATGAAGGACATCCTGCCTGAGTTCCCCTGCGAACCTGCAATCCTGCCTCCACTTCATTACCTGCTATGTTCCCAAGATGGCGCGCACCTAGTCTCTGGTCTATACCGTCAGCTCAGAGCTAACGTTTCGGGGACGCAAGTCGGAGCTCGATCACATTGGGAAGTTGATCTAGCTACCTCCCTTACTGACGAACAATGGCAATATTGCTGCGCCCTCACAGCCCGAGTATCGGCCAGTAGTAGACTCAAAATCATACACTACAAATTCCTGCAGCAATTGTACTATACCCCAGTAAAAAAGCTTAGATTCCGACTGGCAGACAATGACAGGTGTGAGCGATGTCATGCGGAGCATGCAGGTTTCCTGCATCTTGCTTGGGAGTGCCCTCCTGTTCGTCTTTACTAGCAGCAAGTTCATGATGCCCTTACGACAATGACTAGTGTACAACTGCCTGTAGATCCATTATTCATGCTCCTTGGACACACGAAAAGCGTTCCTAAATCCTGTAAGAAATTCATAGATACCGCATTACTCTTGGCGAAACGACGAGTGGCGTGCCGCTGGGGTCGGGGCAGGGCGCCTAAATTCAAGGACTGGTTAGCGGACTTGACATACTGTCAGGAACAGCACGTCACCTACACTGAACTGTTACCGATAACGTCCCAACCTAAGGACATCTGGGGACCCTTGGTTACCTATTTGCTTGCGCAGACAGATGAAGAAGATATCCCAGAGAACACTCCGGAGGTGGATACTGCTGGCATTCAGGGATAGGAGGCAACATCTGTCGCTACATACGCTACCGCTCTTCCTTTGGCCCAGCACATTGACCCTATGCCTTCCCTCATATCACGCCTAGACCTACACATCATAGTTACATAATGCTAACTGTCATCGCCCCTTGATAACACCTTTTGGGCCCTCCAGACTTGCACAGTACCAATGTGCCACCTATACTATGTATTCATAGCGATATATCTGCTGACACCTTGTATTGTTTTGCCTTGTGCTCGTCCGCCAGATGATTATATGCTAACGAGAATGCTTATGTTATACAATGTACCTACATTGCTCATTGATATGTAAGATGCTATGCTGAATCGGAATTCCATGTCCATGTGATTGAACGACTTTCGTGGTTGTTTTGTACTTTGTTGAAGAACAATAAGAAGAATTTTAAAAAAAAGAAAAAAAAGATAAGCCAACAATAGAGACAAAACATTCCCCTCGGTAGGCATCTGGATAGCATGGAAAGTAATCCTGGTCACGAAAAGGACCAAATGAAAAGCCTGTGTGAAAGAGAACAACATGGCCTCATAAGGAGGCCACAGACCCCAAACACCCAACCCCCTGAACCCACCCCCAAAACAAAAACCCCAGGAAGACCCACATCCCCACACCCACAGCAACCCCCAATCAGGCTGAGATACCAACCAAACCCACCACAGGGACCCACAACTGGTAAGAGAAAATCTGTGTCCATGATGGGAATTATCCCGTGGGGGCACTGCGACGCCCAGCATATGCCCCTGCCAGAGATACAGGGTGGCCATGCCGTTAGTGACAGCAAACACCAAGATTGAACATCGAGGAGTAAGGGAACATCACGTCAATGGCAAAGAGATGAGCAAGAATGACCTAGGAGGCAACATGAACCCAAAGGTCTCAATGAAAGTTGCAGGCCTGAGTAACAAACAGTGCAAAAAAACTAACATCTAAGCATTGAGAACAGGTCAGTCATTGTCACTGAGATTATCATCAGCAGCTGCTTGGGAGTTGGCAGGGTGTGACCTGTCAAGTTTTTTAGCAAACGCCATCACCTCTCTTGGATCCGGAAAGGTGAGAGTCTTGGAGCCTTGTTTAACGTGCAATTGAGTGCGCAGTGAGTACAAGATCTTGTGCTTCTGGAAGATTTGTTTTGCCATTAGGAACTCACGACGTGCCGCTTGAACTGAGATGGTGTAGTCAGGGTAGAACGAGATGGAGTTACCCTGGTGGCGAATTTCCCCTTTTTCTCTGGCCGCCCGAAGGATGGCATCACGGTCCTTGAAGTTCAAGATTTTGTCTATGATGGGGCGGGCCAGCATACCAGGGACAGGACAAGGGCCGAGGGAATGGCAAGCCGGCTCACAATAAAAACAGATGAAAGAACATCGCTAAAAAGCTAACGAGCCAATTGTTCCACATAGTCCTCCATGCGAGAGATGTTGGTAGACTCGGGCACTCCTGTGATGTGAAGGTTACTCCTACGAGAGCGTGCCTCCAGATCCTCGTTCTTGTTTCGGATAACATCTAGTATCTGGTCCATCTGCAGCATTTTATGGCGGTCTTGGGTGGGGCGTCCTCTGCGTCAGACACCCTGGTCTCAACATGAAGGAGTCTGGCATCGTAGGAGTCAACCCGAGCCTTCACTGTGACCAGGCCGGCCGAAAGTTGGTCCAGCTGAGCCGATATGCTGGTGATAGTGGACTTGACGTCCAGCATGATGGCCTTCAGATCGTCCTCACAAGACTGTGCCATTTCAGATGGAACCAGAGGGTCACCCCGTCAGCGCCGGCACCCTCCTGGCGCGTCTGGTGGTGCTGATCAAAGGTGATCTTGGGCTGCTTGGGGTTGGTTCTCCCCACGGCAGGAGGGCGCCGGCGAGAGGAACAGCCAGGCAGCAGAAGAGAGGCCACAGGTACGGAGAAAGGACCTAAGGTACCCAAATGGCAGAGGACAAGCAGAGGAGAGGCGAAGGCTCAGGCCCAGCAGGCGGTTACGGCGACGTTTGGAAACGGAGGACTGATGGGCTTGTTGTAGGAGAGGCTTGAAGTCCGCAGGCAACAAGTCCAGCCCCAGTTGGCGACAGCGGATGGCCTACTGACCCACCTATTCAAGGGAGAGGTGGCGAGGTCCGGCTTGGGGAAGGCGGGCCAGAATGATGTGGCAGCAGACTATGCGGGCAGTGAGCAGGGCCGTTGGAGAAGCAGAAGTAGAAGCAGTGCCAGGCCAGCTGCAAGTGTTGCCAGGAGGGCGCAGGCCAAAGGGGTCAGCGGCACAGTAAACACAGGAGGCACCATTCAGGGCTCGGGCGACTAGGCTCACAAGAGGAAGGCCAACCAGATGGAACGAGCTCTGGTTCAATTGACATACAGGGTCAGCTCAGTGCAGATATCTCTAGCCCTGTGTAGCAGCGGCAGCAAGACCCAGCAGGGGGCAGCCATGTGGTGCAGCACGACGGATCGATCTTCGGCCAAAATCGAGGAGATGACAGCCAGGTGCTGCAGGGGAGGCACTTCGGTCGGCTTGGGCCCAGGAGGAGGGGGCGGCGGAGATAGTTGGTGGCGCCCACTGGTAGTGGCGGCAAGCAGCAGATGAAGAGTCGGCGAGCGGGTGCCCAATGCTCGGATCGCCTCATGGGGAGCACCCCGTCTTTGGGGGGTGGGGGTCAGGCCTCTGCAGAGGTGGGGCCAATATGCCTGTGGGGCCGATTCAGCAGCCGCTGAAAGATATTCCGGGGAGCCGGGTGCCACAGCAGGAGGGGGGCAGCATGCAACAGGGGTCAAGGGGAGCGCACCGCCCACGTTGCCAGGCCCGATGGAGAAGGCCTGATCGGCGGGCGCCTCTGAATGGAGAATGGCGTCCGAGAGTATACAGGCCGGGCCGGGGGTACGACAAGGGCGCCCCAATCCCGCCACCGTGCACTCCTACAGCAGCGGCACCTACCGGCTCCGATGATCGAGGAGAGGGGGAGCCGCGTAGGAAAGAGTTCCAGTGCACAATCAGGAACAAGTAGTCGGCTTCGAGGAAGCTGGGACGGCCTACCCGCCGCGGAGCCCGGCCAAGGGCACACGTAGCGACAGAACATGCGCCAGCGCCATCCCAGGAATGCAGGAGTGGGCTCAAACCTTGCACCAAGATCAGGTGAGTGGCCATGGCACGGTTCAGAGTGGCGATGGGTGAGATGTCTGCAGGATGATAAAGGATTTTTGGCTTGGCCGACAGAGCCCACTCAAAGTGCGGCCATTTTGTAGCTAGCTAAGCCACGCCCCCATCCTGCTTGAATGGACTTTGCTGTGACCTGAAGTAACTTATCCCCAAGCGCCTGAGGTGAGCTGGCTCCATGTTGCGGAAACACAGGAACACAAAAGTTTCCAGGAGAGTCTCAGCGGCGCTGTGTGCGCGTGCTTGTTGCAGCCTGAGACTCCCGTACATTGTGCACTGTGATCATGGGCACCTGGAGTCCAAACAAGGATCAGCAACGCAATGTGCGGGTGCTTTGTGCAGCCTGAACCCCTTTGTGTGGATTGTCCAGTTATCGTGATAGCTAATGAAGACCTACAGCAAGAATAGTTTTTACAATAATACTCCCTTAAAATGCATTAAAGAGCGAACGTGGGGATATTGAAACCGAACCCAAACAGGAGTAATTGTTATTTATCTACTCAATGAAGAAAGAAGAAGGTGGTAGAGGCTTCCAGAGAAAATCCCACAGACCGCCAATGGGATGAAGTATTAGTGCCAAAAACACCAGAATATAAAGATGCACATACACAGAAAGACCCTAGCACAAGAATAAACTTGATTCTACTCTATAGAAAGTGCCCATTGCCCTACAGCCACAGGCTTCGATAAACATACACAGGTACATAGTTCTGAAGTGAAATAGCAAGAAAGGAGGGCACGTCATCACAGTCTGTAATTACGGTTTATTCTAAATTACATTCTGGAAAGAGAAGTTGTTCTATATCTATATAAATCTGCTGCAAAACGAAGCAAAACTTGGTGAAAAGAATAGTTACAACAAAGCTGACGTTAACAGTATTTCGGCTACAGAGAACAGGTGGA
This sequence comes from Lissotriton helveticus, assembly GCF_964261635.1. Classification (NCBI taxonomy): domain Eukaryota; kingdom Metazoa; phylum Chordata; class Amphibia; order Caudata; family Salamandridae; genus Lissotriton; species Lissotriton helveticus. Next base: position 1,942,592,398 of record NC_136068.1, read on the forward strand.
GAAACAAGCATTGGTAAAGGCCGGAAAATATGGTAACACCACCAACAGAAAGTGGCAAACACATGAACCAATAAAAAAACAGGAGAGGAGTGAGCCCCTTTTAAAGGTATATTAAAAACAATGGATTTCACAAGCGTAGAGCAGGCGAGGCCTAAAAAGGAGACAAAGATGCATAGCGCATTGGAAACACTGCTTTTATGTTTTAATCGAAATAAAGGGTCTGAAAACTAAATACATATAACTGCTCCCCCTGACATCCTGCGTCACATCCTCAGCAGAGGGCCCCATCCTGGGGGGTCACATCCTCCCCAGAGGGCCCCATCCTTGGGGTCACATCCTCCCCAGAGGGCCCCATTCTGGGGGGTCACATCCTCCCCAGAGGGCCCCATCCTGGGGGGTCACATCCTCCCCAGAGGGCCCCATCCTTGGGGTCACATCCTCAGCAAAGGACCCCATCCCGTGGGGTCGCATCCTCCCCAGAGGGCCCCATCCTGAGGGGTCACATCCTCACCAGAGGGCCCCATCCTCAACAGAGGGTCCCATCCTCAACAGAGGGCCCCACTCTGGGGGTCACATCCTCCCCAGAGGGCCCCATCCTGGGGGTCACATCCTCAGCAGAGGGCCCCATCCTGGGGAGGGGGTCACAGCCTCAGCAGAGGGACCCATCCTGGGGGTCACAGATGGCCCCATCCTGGGGGTCACAGATGGCCCCATCCTGGGGGTAGCATCCTCAGCAGAGGGCCCCATCCGGTGGGGGGGGGGTCGGGTCACATCCTCCCCTGAGGGCCCCATCCTGGGGAGGGGGTCACAGCCTCAGCAGAGGGACCCATCCTGGGGGTCACAGATGGCCCCATCCTGGGGGTCACATCCTCAGCAGAGGGCCCCATCCGGTGTGGGGGGGGGGGGGGGGTCGGGTCACATCCTCCCCTGAGGGCCCCATCCTGGGGAGGGGGTCACAGCCTCAGCAGAGGGCCCCATCCTGGGGGTCACATCCTCAGCAGAGGGCCCCATCCTGGGGCTCACATCCTCAGCAGAGGTCCCCATCCTGGGGGGTCACATCTTCAGCAGAGGGCCCCATCCTGGGGGTCTCACCCTCAGCAGAGGGCCCCATCCTGGGGGTCACATCTTCAGCAGAGGGCCCCATCCTGGGGGTCACATCTTCAGCAGAGGGCCCCATCCTGGGGGTCTCACCCTCAGCAGAGGGCCCCATCCTGGGGGTCACATCTTCAGCAGGGGGCCCCATCCAGGGGGGTCACAGAGGGCCCGATCCTGGGGCTCACATCCTCAGCAGAGGGCCCCATCCTGGGGGGGTCACATCCTCCCCAGAGGGCCCCATCCTGGGGCGGTCACATCCTCCCCAGAGGGCCCCATCCTGCGGGGTCACATCCTCAGCAGAGGGCCCCATCCTGGGGGGGGGGTCACATCCTCCCCAGAGGGCCCCATCCTGGGGGGGTCACATCCTCAGCAGAGGGCCCCATCCTGGGGGGTCACATTTTCAGCAGAGGGCCCCAGCCTGGGGGTCTCACCCTCAGCAGAGGGCCCCATCCTGGGGGTCACATCTTCAGCAGAGGGCCCCATCCTGGGGGTCACATCTTCAGCAGGGGGCCCCATCCAGGGGGGTCACAGAGGGCCCCATCCTGGGGCTCACATCCTCAGCAGAGGGCCCCATCCTGGGGGGTCACAGAGGGCCCCATCCTGGGGGGGGTCGCATCCTCCCCAGAGGGCCCCATCCTGGGGCGGTCACATCCTCCCCAGAGGGCCCCATCCTGCGGGGTCACATCCTCAGCAGAGGGCCCCATCCTGGGGGGGGGGGTCACATCCTCCCCAGAGGGCCCCATCCTGGGGGAGTCACATCCTCAGCAGAGGGCCCCATCCTGGGGGTCACATCCTCAGCAGAGGGCCCCATCCTGGGGGTCACATCCTCAGCAGAGGGCCCCATCCTGGGGGGGTCACATCCTCCCCAGAGGGCCCCATCCTGGGGGTCACATCCTCCCCAGAGGGCCCCATCCTGGGGGGTCACAGAGGGCCCCATCCTGGGGGGGTCACAGAGGGCCCCACCCTGGGGGGGTCACAGAGGGCCCCATCCTGGGGGGGTCACATCCTCCCCAGAGGGCCCCATCCTGGGGGGTCACAGAGGGCCCCATCCTGGGGGGGGTCACATCCTGGGGGGGTCACAGAGGGCCCCATCCTGGGGGGTCACAGAGGGCCCCATCCTGGGGGGGTCACAGAGGGCCCCATCCTGGGGGGGGGTCACATCCTCCCCAGAGGGCCCCATCCTGGGGGGTCACAGATGGCCCCATCCTGGGGGTGGGGGGTCACATCCTCCCCAGAGGGCCCCATCGTGGGGGTCAGCACTTCAGGGGCCCCTCCCAGGGTGGCAGGAGACTTTCAATAACACAAGTGAGGTTGGAGAAGGAATACACATGGTCTCCCCGAGTTTAATGATCTTTAAGATATTTTGGTTGTAATGTGTCCGCACTCACCGTCAGCGGGGTCTCGGCTGCTGTGTCAGGTCGGGGGGGCTGGGGGGGGGCGCACAGACTCCTCGCTCCACCCGGACGACCGTGGAAAGGAGAAGAGAGGACTTTGGACAGGTGACAGGTGGACCGGAAGACAGGCAACACACAAATGGACGGAAGACAGGCAATGAGGCGGCGGTGACTTGTGGGACCAGATAACAGACAGGCCTAGTGTGGGACCGGAAGACTAGCAGAGGGGAGAACACCGGGAAACAGACAGCTCGCTGACCGGAAGCCAGGCAAGTCTCAGGGCCGGAAGCCAGGCAAAGTCGGTCTTCTAACGCTTCCTCAGTTACCCGCCGCTCAGTGTCCGGTGTTCTCGGCTGCTGTCTGAAGTGATTCCTGCATTTAACCAACTTCTACTTTTTGTGATTTGAAATCTCTGTAAATTCAACGGAATGTTCGAAGCGGTTCCTGCACGTCTTTGGTATTTTGTAGTATTTTATTCATCAGACTCTTGGCGGGGGGGGGCTTGGAAGCCCCCTTCGGAGGCGGGAGGGGTGGGGGGATCAAGCGAGGTTTATTTGGGGTGTCAGTGTGAGCCCTGTGCATACAGGCCCCCAGGCCCCCCCCAGCTGCCATGCAAACCACTGGGGACAAAACATTCGATTATTATTCAGACTCACCCCCTCTCTCTCTTGCATGGGGGGCTGTTCAGGGTTTGTTCTGAGCCCCTCTCTTTAAAGATGCAACTCTGCAGAGAGTGAGCTTTTTCACGTGCCATGTGGGACATTTTCATAATTTCAGTGTATTTATGAGTGACATTTTAACAACTATGAGTGACACTTTCTCATGAGCACCATCAAGCATTGTAATTGTGCTAATTTCTCGCACAAACCACACAGGACTCAGGGTAACCTCTCTGTAGGAGAGTAGGGTCTGCAATCCTATGATCACCCAGATTTTTGCTTTTTGCTGCACTGGTTTACGACTTTCCCTGGCTGTGGGCCTGCTAATCAGACCCACAGCCTAGCTGTTCTCTCTATCCAAATTGTACTCAGGTACTGAATTGGCACTGGGCCCTCTCCAAGTCCCTGTACCCAGGGCTGAGGTGCACCCAGAAGTCTCCCAGGGGCTGAAGCATGTATTATGCCACCCCTGGATTGACTAACTAAAACTGACACAACTGGCTGCACGACAGCTGGGGCAAGGTGGTGTACTCACCCTTTGCTTTAGATATAGTATACCTATATCTAACCCTAAAATGGACACACAGATCTCCTATCAGTCACTCCTATGGCAGGCCTTAACAATCCTGAAGGCAGAGTGCTTGGAATCGTGTGAGATGGTGCTCTGGCATGAGCTGAGCCTGTCTGCGGCTTTCGGGATCTATCCCTTAGCCGTTTCCATGATATCGCATACCATATACTCTTAAGTGCATTATAATCCTCGCGGTTATGTGCCAACTCTGGTATCGCTTTATCAAAACATGTCGAGTAAGGTGTCATACGAATTGGAATACTAACCCCTCGCCAATTCTGGCGACGGGGTTAGCATTCCACCCTTCTAGAGGGACACGACATGCCTGTAACCTATAACCCGGTTAAAAGTCAGACAGAGCCTTAGCATCCACAAAATGGATGCTGCCACCGAGACACAAGTCTGCCCTCCTGCTGCTGGGAGTCCTCCCAGAGCAGGAGATAAGGACAAAGGGTTTCCTGCCAGGGGCGGTGCCAGCACCGTCCCAGACAGGGTTTTGTGTATTGTAGGTAGGCAGGGCTTTAGAGGAAGGTGACTGCACGTGGCACCCCGGTGCTCACTGTGCATAGGCTGGCTGGAACCAGTTCCAGGGTCACTCCAGACCCTGTGCTGGGGAAAAGCCCGCCAAGGAAGTGGGTGTAACCACCCCCCTCCTGGTCCCACCCATAGGGCAGGACCTAGTCGCGTGCCAGCCCCTTTTTCCCAGATAAAGGTAGAGACTGGCCCCCTTCCAAATCAGATCATCTTTGGAATCAAGATACCACTTTCCACGAAAGGACTTCACGATTTCTTCCTCAAGATTCTCCCTTGTGGCTAAGGAGTAGTCACCCTGCATCCGCAGGCACCATCTAAGAACACTGCGGTCTGCTGCACGTCCTTCCTCCGGAATCCGACTGCCCAGCTCGACGAGACCCGGCTTCCCTGGCACCTCTGACCTCTACCCACCTCTACAGCCCAGCTGAGAACCGTGGGTGCGACGAGACCTCGAGGGACCGGCCATCGCCAAGACTGCACGACTTCTGCACAGCAAGCCCACCGAGTAATTTCCTGGTGAGTGCTTTGGGGTCCGAGAAGCCCCCACCCTGAGCAGCTCCAGCACCGAAGAGCAGCCCCCCAGCATCTCCACGATCTGCGTGGGGCCCTTCTGCTTTTTACTGCTCACCGCGTTGTTTGGCTACTAGCCCGCTGGCTTGTGGCCTTCCTGACGACGCCCGACGACATTTCTGCTGCTGGTCTGGTTGCTCCAGACTGGCCCTTGCTCCCTTCCAGAAGAGGAGCACCCCGGACCCTCCTGGTCCACTCAAGACGCCATTTTGAGTCCACCGCGTGGGCTTGAATTAGCCAAGGCTTGTTGCCCAATCCTGGGTAACTTCGACGCCAACGACTTCATCCTCCGTGGGACAGCTCGCACCTCCATCCTGGTCGCCGACAACGCCTCCTGGTCCGAGAGACTGCAGAGCCCAGCAGCGCCCACTCACCTGACTGCGGTGACTTCGCCCGGTGCCATCCTGGTGCCCACTTAATCACTGGCTAGTGATTCAAGAACTTGGTCCCCTCTGCTTTCAGGTTTTTTTCTTCCTTGATCCAGGCTTGGATCCATCGAACTTTCCTTCACTGGTCGCCTGCCAGCAACTTCTTCCTTCCAGGCTCCCGGTCCGGCAACGAGATCCCCGACGTCTTTTCAGACCTATGCAGCTGCAGCCCCTGGGCTAGGTAACTTCGGCACTCCGGTGTCCCAGCATAGCCTCACTATCCAAGGGTCAGGATCCACTGTCATTTTCTTCCTACCAGGTCGGGTTCGCCCGTGAACACTAACTTTGTGAATTCTAGCTTCCATAGACTTTGTCCCGCATCCCGCGTGAGAGTGCACACTCTGCACCCGAGTCCCCTGGGCCTCCTAGTAGTAATCTAACGATTCCCTAGTCCAGTCCTAGCGATTCCAAAGCCTATTAGAACTGTTACTTACCTGCTAGCAATTCGCATTCCACTTTTAGAGTACAGGGTTGTTGTGATTCTAATAAATACATTGTTTATTTTCATAACACTTGTGTGGTGTCCTTTCACTGGGTGTTCAAGGGGTAATGTGATGGTAAAACAGCTGGCTTAACACGCCCTCTAGAGTCTTAGCCTTAGACTGCTCGTATCCATGCTACTAGGATAGCTGGTCTATAAGGTTGACTTACAACCAATCATCAATAAGGGTTGTTTGGACTGATATATAGTGATCACTAGAATAGTGAGCACTGCACATCAGGCCAACTTCTCACATTGGTGAGCAGCGGTTGGGATTTGAGCTTGCTGTTGTTTTACCACACATGCCCTAAGAATATCTTGTGAAAGATCACATAAGTACTAAAGGTACATATAACTTAGCTTAGAATACTCTGAGTTCTACTGAACCAGCTGTTGTAGCTCCTAGGGCCTAGCACACCCTAAACTACAACTCTAGCAAGGGATCAGTAGGCAAACATATAGTGTAGGTAAGTGCACCACTTACACCTCACTAGAAAAGCATGTCGACTCAGGGGGACTCTACTGAGGCTCCCCTGGTCAGTGTTGACCCTCCACAGGTCACTTCAAGATATGCAGCTCTCAATTTTCAGGAGATGAGGCAACTCTGTGTCTCCAGGAAACTGAAGCAGGGGTCTAACCCCACCCTTCCCTTTCTGATAGGTCTCTTAGAGACATATGATGCCAGAAAGCTCTCTCAGTTACATGAGAGCATGCCAGCCTTAGAGGGAACCTCTGGGGATCCAGACCTCCCCAACACTGATTCAGCAGTTGAGGAGGAGGATGAGGAGGTACTCTCTGGGGATGAGGTAGACAAGGGTCTTGAGGTAGTCAGAAGGCTAACTAGGACCAACTTAGACTTACTTGGGCTAGGATCTGGGGGCCCCCCAGTACTAACCCGAAGTGGGCCTACCCTTGGAGTTAGGAGAGATAGATCTCTTTCTAGGGACTCCAATAGATCTCTGCACTCTAATGCCTCTTCTCAGGGGAGAAGGAATCCTCCACAGAGGAGATTTACTTCCCCTCAGAGAAGGGAGCATGAGGCTAGGATGAGACAAGCTGAACTGAGGATTGAAAGGGAAGAAATTGCCCTGGCCAAAGAGAAGCTTGCCCTGGCAAGAGAGCAGCAGATGAGTGGGCTAGCTCCCACTGGTGGCAGCAATCTCCCAAGAGATAGAGAGAAGGGTTTAGATACTAAACACCTGACTAAAATAGTGCCCCCCTTTAAGCAAGGGGATGACATCCAGAAATGGATGGCTGCTCTGGAGAGGGCCTGCACTGTGCAGAACATTCCCCAGAGTCAGTGGGCAGCTATACTGTGGCTCTCCTTTGATGGTAAAGGTAGAGATAAGCTCCTCACTACAAGAGTGGAGGATGCTAACAATTACCAGGTCCTGAAGAATACACTGGTTGATGGGTTTGGTTTAACCACTGAGCAGTACAGGTTGCTGTTCAGAGACACCCAGAAAACTCAGTCTCAGGACTGGTCTGATTTTGTGGATTGTGCCACTAAGGCTTTGGAGGGCTGGTTGCTGGGTAGCAAGGTTACAGATTACACAGGATTGTATAATCTAATGATGAGAGAACAAATTTTGAACAATTGTCAGAACCAGTTGCTGCACCAGCACCTTGTTGATTCAGATCTGACCTCTCCCCAAGAATTGGGAAAGAAGGCAGACAAATGGGTCAGGACAAGGATCAAGCAGAACCAGAACCAGAACCAGGGTGGTCAGAAGAAAGCAGACCAGAAGGGTAATGTTAAGAATGAGCAAAATGACCAGAAGTCTTCACCAGGTCCCCAACAAACCAAAGAGGGTGGGGGTCAGGCTTCCCAGAAGAAGAAGACTCAAGAAGGCCAGTCGAAAAGGTGGTGCCAGTACTGCAAAAGTAAATCTCACTGGTTTAGTGAGTGCACCAAAAGAGGAGGAGGACAAACTCCTACCACTACAGCTCCTAAAGCAACTGCACCCCCTAGTACAGTCAGTAGTGGTAGTGTCACTCCCAAGGCATTAGTTGGGTTAACCTTGGGTACTGAGGGGTCTGACAACTTAGTTGGCACACTCACTCAGGCTGTCCTTGTCTGTACAGGGGATATGGATATGTCCCCTGAAATAAGTCCCAATACTTTGGGCAAATACAGGCAGACACCTTTGATTAATGGCAAAATGGCTCAGGCCTATAGGGACACTTGTGCCAGTGTCACCATGGTGACACCTAACTTTGTGGACCCTGGACAGATCATGCCAGGTACTGATTTCCTGGTGACCAATGCCAGCAATGTCACTACTAGTCATAGTGTGGCAATTGTAGCTTTCTCCTGGGGTGGAGTGAAGGGACAAAAGAAAGTTGTAGTCAGTTCAGACCTCCCAGTTGATTGTTTGTTGGGCAATGATTTGGAGTCATCACAATGGTCAGAAGTGGAGCAGAGGACTCACATGGAGATGTTAGGCTTGCCAGCACATGTGCTTGCTGTGACTAGGTCGCAGGCCAGAAGATGCCCCACTGAACAGGTGCTGGATCCTGAAATTATGGACCAGACACCTCCCAAGAAGAAGAGCAGTAAGGGTAAGGCTTTGCCTTCCCCCTTGCCCCAGGTTGAGGATCAAGTCTCTGAGGAGGCTGATCTAGAAGAGCTGAGGGAAACTGAGCCTAAAGAGCTTGAACTTGATCAAGTTGAGTTTCTGGGCTCAGGGGGACCCTCCAGAGCAGACCTGGGGAAGGAACAGTTGAGCTGCCCTTCCCTTGAACCCCTCAGACAGCAGGCTGCTGCTGAGGCTGCAGGGAATGCCACAGGTGCCCACAGGGTATACTGGGAAGATGGACTCCTGTACTCTGAGTCAAGAGACCCCAAGCCTGGTGCAACCAGGAGGCTGGTCATCCCCTTGTCTCTGAGAGGTTTCCTTCTCACCTTGGCCCATGAGATTCCCCTTGCAGGTCATTTAGGTCAGACAAAGACTTGGGACAGGCTTGTCTCACACTTTCACTGGCCCCATATGAATGAGAATACCAAGGAGTTTTGTCGCTCATGTGTCACTTGCCAAGCCAGTGGTAAGTCAGGTGGCACAACAAAGGCCCCCCTCATACCACTACCTGTGGTGGGGGTTCCCTTTGAAAGAGTGGGGATTGACATTGTTGGTCCAATGGAACCCCAGACAGCATCAGGACACAAGTTTATACTGGTGGTGGTGGACCATGCCACCAGGTATCCTGAGGCTATTCCCCTTAGGACCACTACAGCCCCTGTAGTGGCAAGAGCCCTAGTTGGAGTGTTCTCCAGAGTGGGTTTCCCTAAGGAGGTCGTTTCTGACAGAGGTACAAACTTCATGTCAGGATATCTGACTGCCATGTGGAAAGAGTGTGGTGTGAACTACAAGTTCACCACACCCTATCATCCACAATGCAATGGGCTTGTTGAGAGATTCAACAGGACCCTGAAAGGGATGATTCATGGACTACCTGAACCTCTTAGGAGAAGATGGGATGTCCTGATCCCCTGCCTCTTGTTTGCTTACAGAGAGGTCCCACAGAAGGGGGTTGGCTACAGCCCTTTTGAGCTTCTGTATGGGCATCCTGTAAGGGGACCCCTGTGTTTGGTGAAGGAAGGATGGGAGAGACCTCTCAAAAAGCCTGCAACCAACATAGTGGACTATGTACTTGGTCTCCGCTCCAGGATGGCTGAGTATATGGAAAAGGCATCTAAAAACCTTGAGGCCAGCCAGGAACTTCAAAAAGCTTGGCATGACCAAAAGGCTGTACTGACTGTGTACCAGCCAGGACAGAAGGTGTGGGTGCTGGAGCCAGTGGCCCCAGCAGCTCTGAAAGACAAATGGTCTGGGCCCCACACCATCATTGAGCAAAAGGGAGAGGTTACCTACTTGGTGGACCTTGGAACTCCCAGGAGCCCTCTCAGAGTGCTCCATGTTAACAGGCTCAAGGCATATGTTGACAGGAAGGACATGAGCTTGCTCATGGCCACAGATGAGGGACAGGAGGAAGAGAGTGACCCTCTCCCAGACCTGCTCACTCAGAATCCTGATGATGGGTCAGTTGATGGTGTTGTCTTTTGTGGCAGCCTCACTGAACATCAGCAACAGGATTGCAGGCAAGTTCTGCAATCCTTTCGACATATGTTCTCTCTGACACCCAGCCAAACTGATTGGTGTACCCATGATGTTGATACTGGAGACAGTCTGCCTGTCAAGAGTAAAATCTACAGGCAGCCTGATCATGTTAGAGACTGCATCAAAACTGAAGTGCAGAAAATGTTGGAACTGGGAGTCATTGAGCCCTCAGATAGCCCTTGGGCTAGCCCAGTAGTTCTAGTGCCAAAGCCTCACACCCAGGGTGGTAAGAGAGAGATGAGGTTTTGCGTAGACTACAGAGGCCTCAATGCAGTCACTAAGACTGATGCCCACCCAATACCAAGAGCAGATGAGCTTATAGATAGATTGGCTTCTGCCAACTTCTTAAGCACATTTGATTTGACAGCTGGGTATTGGCAAATCAGGTTAGCTGAGGAAGCCAAACCTAAGACAGCATTTTCTACCCCTGGAGGGCATTATCAATTTGTGGTAATGCCCTTTGGACTGAAAAATGCACCTGCCACCTTCCAAAGGTTGGTGAATCAAGTCCTCACTGGGCTGGATGACTTCTGTGCAGCTTATCTTGACGATATTGCTGTCTTTAGCTCCACCTGGGAGGATCACCTGGTCCACCTGAGGAAAGTGTTAGAGGCCCTGCAAAAGGCAGGCCTCACTATCAAGGCCACCAAGTGCCAGATAGGGCAGTCACAGGTTGTATACCTGGGCCACCTTGTAGGTGGAGGCCAGGTTCAGCCACTGGAGAGTAAGATACAGGCCATCAAGGACTGGACTCCTCCAATCACCCAGACTCAGGTTCGAGCTTTCTTGGGCCTGACTGGGTACTATAGGAAGTTTGTCAGAAATTATGGGTCCATAGTGACCCCCCTTAATGACCTGACAAGCAAAAAGATGCCAAAGAAAGTTCAGTGGACAGCAAGCTGTCAGAAAGCATTCAATGACCTAAAGCAGGCCATGTGCACAGCACCTATCCTCAAGAGTCCAGATTACTCCAAGCCATTCATTGTCCAAACAGATGCTTCTGAGTTGGGTGTGGGAGCTGTTCTGTCTCAACTGAATTTTGATGGTAATGATCAGCCTATTGCTTTCATTAGTAGAAGGTTGACACCCAGAGAGAAAAATTGGTCAGCCATTGAGAGGGAGGCCTTTGCTGTGGTCTGGGCCCTGAAGAAGCTGAGGGCCTACTTGTTTGGCACTCACTTCACCATTCAGACAGACCATAAGCCCCTCTTGTGGCTAAATCAGATGAAGGGTGAAAACCCCAAACTGCTTAGGTGGTCCATTTCCCTACAGGGGATCAGCCCCCCAGCATCTCCACGATCTGCGTGGGGCCCTTCTGCTTTTTACTGCTCACCGCGTTGTTTGGCTACTAGCCCGCTGGCTTGTGGCCTTCCTGACGACGCCCGACGACATTTCTGCTGCTGGTCTGGTTGCTCCAGACTGGCCCTTGCTCCCTTCCAGAAGAGGAGCACCCCGGACCCTCCTGGTCCACTCAAGACGCCATTTTGAGTCCACCGCGTGGGCTTGAATTAGCCAAGGCTTGTTGCCCAATCCTGGGTAACTTCGACGCCAACGACTTCATCCTCCGTGGGACAGCTCGCACCTCCATCCTGGTCGCCGACAACGCCTCCTGGTCCGAGAGACTGCAGAGCCCAGCAGCGCCCACTCACCTGACTGCGGTGACTTCGCCCGGTGCCATCCTGGTGCCCACTTAATCACTGGCTAGTGATTCAAGAACTTGGTCCCCTCTGCTTTCAGGTTTTTTTCTTCCTTGATCCAGGCTTGGATCCATCGAACTTTCCTTCACTGGTCGCCTGCCAGCAACTTCTTCCTTCCAGGCTCCCGGTCCGGCAACGAGATCCCCGACGTCTTTTCAGACCTATGCAGCTGCAGCCCCTGGGCTAGGTAACTTCGGCACTCCGGTGTCCCAGCATAGCCTCACTATCCAAGGGTCAGGATCCACTGTCATTTTCTTCCTACCAGGTCGGGTTCGCCCGTGAACACTAACTTTGTGAATTCTAGCTTCCATAGACTTTGTCCCGCATCCCGCGTGAGAGTGCACACTCTGCACCCGAGTCCCCTGGGCCTCCTAGTAGTAATCTAACGATTCCCTAGTCCAGTCCTAGCGATTCCAAAGCCTATTAGAACTGTTACTTACCTGCTAGCAATTCGCATTCCACTTTTAGAGTACAGGGTTGTTGTGATTCTAATAAATACATTGTTTATTTTCATAACACTTGTGTGGTGTCCTTTCACTGGGTGTTCAAGGGGTAATGTGATGGTAAAACAGCTGGCTTAACACGCCCTCTAGAGTCTTAGCCTTAGACTGCTCGTATCCATGCTACTAGGATAGCTGGTCTATAAGGTTGACTTACAACCAATCATCAATAAGGGTTGTTTGGACTGATATATAGTGATCACTAGAATAGTGAGCACTGCACATCAGGCCAACTTCTCACACTCTCCAATAGGCAGAAAGAACTGGTCTACCTATAAAAAGCAGGTCAAGAAACAATAGCAAATACAATAAATGTATGCCCAAGTGGGCCAATCACCCTTTTTGCTTCTAGCAACATTAGAGCCGTGCTTTTCGCACAGCACTCCCCAACCCGTGGACTCCAACATGGAAGTGCAGCCACAAACACAAAGGGCCGCCATACTCCATCCCATCATCTGGGCTGCAATGATGTGGACAGCACCCCAGCCGACCAACTCATAGCAACCCAGCGCTAGCTTCCATGAGCTAAGCGCCACTCACCACAGAAACTCACAGCTATCTGCAATGAAAGCAACGGTAGCCCATGAGGCTCTGCCACCATGTGCAAAATCAGGTATCAAAGAGAAAAGGGAAAAAAGAAGAAGGTGGTAACAACTACCAGCACTGGTGACCCCACTGTTTAAAAGAGAACAACCATTTGCAAACTGTGTAATTATTTTTTGTTTCTGGCACACAGTTGATGTCGGTCTGTCAAAGTACTAGAAATCTAACAGCAACACCAGATCAGTATCAATACAGACAGCACATAAAATAACGTCATACTTTTAGCGTGATAACTTGCTTCGGATGATAAGCTGTTAATAATGTGGCTGGGAGGCATGTTAAAATGAGCACAGTTTTATGATGTGTCGTTGCTCTCTTTAGATAGGAAAAAACAACAAAGGGCTGCTTCAAACAAGAAAAAATAACCGATTAAAACAATCCTTTCAGCCGGGGAAAATAAAAAGTGCATCTTTTATTCACTAAAATGTAATATTCAGCAAAATACAAATCTGCAGTAGTCGCCTACAGATGAGCGCTTCCTGTTCAATAGCTAGTTGGGTTAAGAGCCCTTTATTTCAGCGCCAGACTGACTCTCGTCTTTTGCATGAACTGCCCTTCCCCTTAGCAATCATTACATAAGGATGGTTCACAGGGCAGAAAGACGACAGTCTCCGTACTATTAGGGCTGCATAATTTCCTTTTCAGCAGCACAAGATCAGGCAGTTCCGCCTGTAGTCAGTAGCTGCCGCCCGGTCGTGTTAAAGAGGAGAGCTAACTGTGTTAGTAGATCAGAATCTCTGGCATGAATACAGGCGAGGTTTGCGGGCGGCCGCAGGCTGTAACCAAAGTGAGACTGCATGTGCCACGACAAGACGTTGATCATGGCAAGTACTTAAACTTTACACATAGTGTTCTGTTATGCAGGAAAGTTACGGTTTCAATTGACCACGACCAAACATAATTATGCAGCACTAATAGTACGGAGAAATTTAAATTTACACGCACAATGCTGCACTGAAGCAAGTACAGTCACTTACTACAACTTGCGACAGGCTCCGGCCGTGAGCCACGGGAATTTAGGTTTGCTGCCCGCCACCTGAGAGTCCATGAAGTCTCCGCTGCCGACTCCGTCTCCATGGCCCCTCGAACTGGGGTCATGATTTTAAACGTACTGCAGCTGAGCCACACATCTCCCTGTGTGAACACTGCGCGTAACGAGCCGCAAGCCAGAGGGAGGACCGCGCGCACCCCACGCCACACAGGCAGCGCGGCGGCCAGATTTACGCATAACCAGCCCGCCTCCAAGTAACTCCGAAGTCAAGTGAACAATACAGGACGTCCTCACGTAACGAGCTGGAAGCCACTGTCGGCACAGGTGTCACAGGCACCGGCACGCACAGCACCATGCCGTAGGCGAGTTTCAGAATACCATGAAAAATGCGTGACAATGCATTTCAGTGCGGTGTTGCGGAACACCACACTGAAATGCGTAAGAGTCGGGAAACGATTGAGGCGGGCAAGATGGCGACTGCACGGATGGACCTGCTGGACGTGTGAGCCGATCTCTCTCCCTGACCCACAGGTGATTTGAGATAGATCGTGAAAGAAACGTTGGTGCAATGAAAACGGATCTGCTACGGGAAAGAAATGGAATAGAAACGAAAAAATAACGTGTGCAGCCCTTTTTATTTTTCACCTCACGGAGAATATTGCAATCGTGACGGTAAAGAAAACGCTGACGCCGATGCTGATACGGAAGGTGGTTACAGCGCTGACTAGACTCCGCCGAGCCTGTTGGGCGGCAACTTTCACAGGTGCTGCTGCTTGGCTCCGCTGCGAACACGGTGAACACCGCCTTGTTGGAGGTCAGAAGGAGAGAGGAGCTGCGAGAGTTTCTATCGTGATGGCCCCGAAAGGCACAAGGAAAAAACGAGACCCTGAAAGTAATACCACAGTGACTGCATGTGGAGGTGAGAAGGGCGTAAGTGGGGCTGCGGCTGCGGTAAAGAAAACCGGGGCAGGGGTAGTTTCTGAAACTCCTGGTGTATCTAGGCAAACAATTTCTACCCCGTTTCTGGCAGCAGAGGAGAAAAAACGAAAAGAAGCAGCGCGCAGCCCACAGTTAATACCACAATCGAAGAATAATACGGGAGAACTCACTACATCAAAAAAAGTGATGCAGAACGATAAATCGTCAGAATTGGTATTAACAGTGATGTCGCAAAATGTTAATACACCAATCGATTTTGCATCTGTGAATGAAAGCACTGATGGTATTATTTCAGATGGAGTGCCTAGCTCTGAATCACTGGAAGGAAATGCTATAGAACCTCCTGAAGACTCAGTTATGGTAGAGAAAGGCTTGGCTGTAAGGGAGGATACAGCTGTATCTAATGAGGCAGAATCTGTGGATTTTTATTCAGTGTCAGAAAATTCAGCCTCTTCACATGAAGGTTTACTGAGGTTGAAACTAGAATATCTAATATTGAGGATCAACTGCAAAAACAGAAAATGGCCACTGAAACGCTAAGTGCTAATAAAGAGTACTTACTATGGAAAATGGCCGACTTTGAAAATCGCGCACGGCGCAATAATCTAAGAATTATGCAAAATCCCTGAAGGTAACAAAGGGCAGGATCTACGCAAGTTTATTGTGGAATTGTTTCAGAAGGCATTTCCGGATTTGAAAAAATGGGATTGGGAGCGAGAGATTGAGCGTGCTCACAATATCCTTTCAATATCCAACTTCGAACTGGGCAGAATGTAACTAAACCTAGACCTTTTCTTGTGGCCTTCAACAGCTTCCGTGCCAGAGCAGATATATATATGCACACTCGACCGAACAGTAAAGGCATGGGTGAAGGGTATACTTTTTTCGCAACAGCAGACTATAGTAAATACACTATGGATACTCGCTGGCAGCTTCGTCAGTTGGTGAATCAATTTCAAACAAAGGGTGCACAAGCCTACATTATGAATCCGGCTAAACTTAAAGTGATATATAAGGAGAACACTCGCTTTTTCACTAATGTAACAGCCGCAAAGGAATATTTGCATGGTATAAAGAATCTTTAGATTCTATTCATGAATGACTTTTAGGTATCAGTTCATGATTTAGTTAACGGGCAAACATTCTGAGTGATGTACACACAGATTGGTTGATATAATTTTTTTTTTCTTTTCTAAAAGAGAATGGCTATGTATTTAAGAGACGTATAGTCTATCTTTTGTGCTTTGAGAGTTAGACTGGGAGTAAGAATAGGAAGATTTGGATATGACGACATCAACAGTTTCTTTATAGCTAAAATATGAATGAAAAGAAGCCTGTGGGAGGGCAACAGGGGGGGAGTGCTGCACATTACCATCACCAGGACCAGGAGTCCGAAAGCCCTGGTAATGGAGGGGGGGAGAGGGGGGGAAAGGGATTGGGGGGTCAGGGGGTTGTTGGTGGAGGGGGGCACTGGAGTCAAAGGGGAAAAAATCCACGTTGAGGTCAAATGACATAGAATTGACAAAAAGCCAAAAACTTAGTAAGAGACTATTAGCCGAGGGTAGGATGAGGTGTACCAAGGCAATAATAAATCACACAAATGCAGAAGGTAAAGAGGGCAGGAAATTACTGTAATGGTTAGTAACATTAAAATTTGTTCTTTCAATGTTTCGGGTCTCAACAATATAAATAAAAGGAAAAGGATCACATCTGAAGTTCGTTTTTTGAAGCCGGACATTTTGTGTTTACAAGAGACCCATCTTCCTTGGGAGAAAAGGGGCCTAGCTGCTGAGTTAGGGTATACAGTTTTGGCAGCATCCCAACAAACAAGCTTGATAAGAGGAGTAATGATCTTGATTAGACCGCGTTTAGGCACGCTTGTGCGCAGCCTAACGGACAAATGGGGTAGATGGGTGATAGTGACATTAAATATAGGAGGTACTTATATAACGATATGTTCTATCTATGGATCTAATTTGGATGAGGGGGAAGTATTTGAATATTTAAACTCTGAGCTAGCTAACTGGAGCTCTCCCCTGGTTGTGTGTGGTGATTTAAATATTAATTTGGCAGTGGGGGAGTTAGATGCTGGTCCGGAGAATTATAAGGGGCGAAAACCTCGGATATTTAAAGCTCTAAACAACCTAGTTAAGGACCATGCGCTGGTTGAAATTTGGAGCAAATATTTCCCAACACTACCCGGGTACACTTATTATTCCTCACCACATAGGAAATTTGTCCGTCTGGACTATTTTTTTACTTCAACCAGCATTCAATCCAATATCAAGATTTATTTATATCCTAGGGTAACATCGGACCATTCCCCACTGATAAGATTACCCATATTGGAGAAACGAAACAAAGCAGGAGTTTTTCGTTCGATAGGAAACTGTGTTTGGATGTACATTACAGTGAATACGTGGGTAAATGGATCGCAGAATTTATACAGAATAATAAGAACTCCGCCAATATTGAGATAATATGGGACACTTGGAAAGCCTGTTTTAGAGGGGAAGCAGTGAGTTATGGACTCTATAACCAAAATCAGCTACAGGAGAAAATGCGAGATCTGTATGGCCAGCTAAGTAAGGCGGAAGAATATTTAATAAAAGAAATAGAGAAGAGGGATAACATGACTAAAATCCAGGAGTATGAGGGGATAATTGCTAAATGTCGTGCTAATATCACAGGAGTTTGGTCTGAGGAGATAGCTAGGAAATATCTAATATATAGAAGATATATCCATGAGTATGGAGAGGCTATAGGAAGGGCACTGGCCCTAAAATTAAAAATGAAGGAATCTGCCCGTCAAATTGTGAAACTGCAAGATAAAAATGGGGTTATGTTTGAAGATCCAGAGAAAATATTGGAAATATTATATCAGTTTTATAATGAATTATATAATGGTCAATCTAATCTGTCTCCTGACGCCTTTTTGCATGAGGCTATATTTAGTAAATTAACAGATTTTGAGAAAGAGGTGCTAGATCAGCCTTTTACAATGGAAGAACTGGAAACCGCAGTAAAAAATATCCCGAATGGGAAAGCAGCTGGCCCTGACTTTATTCCAGGGGAGGTCTATAAATGTTTTTTTGAACCTTTAAAAAACCTTATGCTTGAGACCTTCAGAATGGCACAATTAGGGAGAGCTCCACAGTCATGGGATGACGCCTCAATTGTTGTATTTTCTAAAAAAGGGAAACCACCGGAGCTACCTGCCTCATATCGACCCATATCTTTACTAAATTGTGATAGCAAGATATACTCAAAGATGCTTGCAAATCGTATGTCTAAGATTATAACACCATTAGTATCACTGAGTCAGCATGGGTTTATCCCAAATAGAGGGACTATAGCACATATTAATAAAGTGATTACCTTGATAGACATAGCAGAAACCGAGAGAAGAGATTTGGCGCTGAGAAAGCGTTCGATCGCGTAGAGTGGGCATATCTGTGGGCAGTAATGAATAGAATGGGATTTGGCAAAAAATTTCTGAGAGCTATTAAAGTATTGTATCGCGCACCTAATGCGAGAGTTGTAGTTATGGGCAGAAACTCGGAAAGGATAACCATTACTAGAGGTACACGCCAGGGGTGCCCCTGCTCCCCACTTCTCTTTGCGCTATTTATAAATCCTTTTTTATTAAAATTATTAGAGTCACCACATATTAAACCATTTATAGTTTCAAGCATACCCCATTCAATATTCGCATACGCGGATGATATCGCTATTATTACCACGGATCCTGGACAGGCATTGACAGAGATTGAACGCTTGGCTACAGATTTTGGAAGTAGCTCCGGCTATAAGTTAAATGCCGCAAAAACACAGGTGCTTTGTTCAGATACTGTTCAATTTAATGATAACAGGGTTACCCACGAAGTGATATATCTAGGAATTATAATTAAATCCCACACACAAGAGATAGTGGACGCTAATTGGGGTATGATAATGCAACAAATCAAGCAATCCTTAGACAGATGGGGGAGACTTCAGCTGTCTATAATAGGGAGAGGTAACATCATCAAGATGAATGTACTAGCTAAGATATTATATGTATATCGCAGTATTCCCTTAGAGATACCCTTAAACCACATTTATCAATTGCAAATTCTATGTCCTACATTTTTTTGGGCACCCGGAAAAACTAGACGTGCAATGAAATGGTTGACTCTGCCTATAGAGAGAGGTGGGCGTGGGATCCCGGATTTTGTGTTTTACTATTATGTTTGTTTTTTACAAAGAATGAGAATTTTGTTGACGGGAGAACAAATTGATGACCCGGCAGAATCCCCGTCGATATTCTATCTATTATCAGGGGAACATGCGAAAGGATGTTTGTTAAAAGAGCTGGAGGGGAATTACTACAAACACACCCGTTTTAAGGTGGTCGAGTCCGCATATAAAGTTTGGAGAAAGGTTGCGAGGATATTGAAGTTAGAGAGAATTTTGTATTATACTCCCCTTTCTGCGGAAAAAATACTTCCATCAATATTCTGGGACAATGTAGCGAAGGAATGGAGCAGGAAAGGGGTGGGTAAAATCGGAGATCTATATGATGCGGACGTAATATTTAATTCTTTTTCTAGTATGGTTAGTAAATTCCAACTACCTCAGTCTTCTTTTTTTAAATATCTTCAAATCAGAGATTTTTGTTTAAAGAAATTAAATAGACCCAGCCCGAATAAATTAATAGAGGCAATTCAATCGAAAAAAAGGATAGGTATGATATATCGGTTGCTGATGGAATGTAAGCCTGATGACTTGAACAAATATAATGTATATTGGCAGAATCAGTTGGAGGAAACCAATCTAAATATTGCTGATTTTATTTTGATGGCTAAGGATATCTGTTTGTCAGCCAATTTGAAAGCTCAGGTATACAAGACAATATTTAGATTATATTATACTCCCAAACGTATGGCAACATGGGGGCCTATGTATGACGGAAAATGCTTTCGGTGTGGAGGGGAAGATGCAGATATTGTTCATGTCTTTTATGATTGTTTTAAATTTACGTCTTTCATCTCCAGTATAGAAAGGTTTATATCTTTGGTCATTCACTATCCGATTAAAATATCCCCTGCACTTATGTTAGTAGGGGGTGGGCAATGTGTTAATGAAAATGAGAATTTGCGTAAATTTCAGAACTTTTTATTTGTGGCAATGACTATAGCTCGATTATGTATAGCTACGGAATGGCTACAACCTGAAGCACCGATGTTTGAATTCTGGAGAAGGAAACTGTTTAATATATATGAATTAGAATGGAACTTGTACGCATTAAAGGGTGTCAGGAAAAGAAAATTAGGCATATCGATTTGGGGAGCACTGAAAGAGTATTTAGAGGAATAATCTTATGGATTCGTGTATTTAGTATTCGGAATTGTTAACCTGCCCTACCCGTTATGTTCAAATATTATTGTAAAAGAAGATGATGAAGGTCTACATTTTTAGGTTGTGAATGTATTATTTTTGTCAAATGACCCAACGATGGTAATAAATAAATAAATTAAAAAAAAGAAATGCGTAAGAGTCACGCCTGATGCGTGATACTTGGCAGGACTGCACGTGTGAGTTCTGTTCACACTGCCTAAGAGTTGTAATCCTTTCAAACACAAGATGATGGACGGAGCGCTGAAACTTTTCAGACACTCCCTCCCTCCCCCCCCCCCCAGTCACAGATATGGGTTTAATCCATCATTTTTCTTTTGCTCACTTCACCACCCCAGTTCAGACCCAGCTATATGCAAATCAGTCTTGGCCCTGTGCTTCATGGGAACGGTCCAGATCGAACTGCCAAGCCATGTCTTCCCTGGACCGGAATCAAGCATCCTGGGACCGGTTTCTGGGTAACATCCCTCATCACCCAGGCTAGCTTGAATCCAGTGGCAAAGTGAGCAAGGGACTCACGTCTGAGCATACCCTGCCAACTTAGGGCGAACAAAGCAAACACAAGGAGATGATGGACGTAGCGCTGAAGCTTTTCAGACACCCCCCCCCAGTCACAGATCTGGGTTGAATCCATCATCATTCTTTAGCTCACTTCGCCACCTCCAGGTGTAAACTTTGTCTGCGCTTCTTGTTCCTGCCCAGTAACTTCCCACTGCCCCAGGGCCTGGTCCAGGGGCACCTTTCAGCCATGAACACGGATACTTGAACTCTATACTCAGCTTTACACCTTCACCCAAATATGCTGTAAATAAGCATTGGAATATAAAGTGGAGCCGGACCCACAGCACCATCACGTTTAATCTCAGCTTTACAGCTTCACCCAAATATGCTGTAAATAAGCATTGGAATTTAAAGCGGAGCAGGGTCCCTCGGCACCATGACGTGTAATCTCAGCTTTACAGCTTCACCCAAATATGGTGTAAATAAGCATTGGAATCTAAAGCGGAGCAGTGTCCCGCGGCACCATGACGTGTAATCTCAGCTTTACACATTCACCCAAATATACTCCAATAAACTTTGGAATCTAAAGCGTGTATGTATATTGTCATATGAAGAGTTGTCATCTTGTGGTTGTTGGAAGTCCTCTCTCAGGTATGGATACATATTCTCCTTACTAAATTGGGCGATGTCTTTCTGAAGTTCAGAGATTCTTTGCTTCATCAGGAATTCATTATTGTCTGCTATTTCATTGTTTACTTCCGCAAGTTTGGTTTGGTTATGGTGATGCTTGCTTTTAGCGCTCCCTCTGCTATTGTAATTCTGACGATCAACTCATCAGCCAAGAGTTTTTCTGTTTTATGATTAGAATTAGCCAGTCCCTAGTGCACTTCCAGGCAACTAGGGACCCTTATTCCTTAAATTGTTTATCCTCCAGAAAGATTCTTGGCATGTGGGACACAATAAGACCGTTAGGGACTACACTAGCACGTAAATATTCGATCATTATTGTGCCGTGCATTATTATTTTCATAAGTTGACATTTCATATTGGTAATCGATGACAATATACCTACACGCAGAAGGACTTCTTCCCACAGCAGCAATTCCAGTACGGATAGCTGGAATGGCCAACACCAACATTAACAATGAGGCCCACCTAATCAGATGTTTATCTATATTATGCCACCACCCTTACAAGGACCCCCTCTTTGACAATTTCCAGGTTATTAACAGGGTCCACAACCCCCATTAGCCCCTTTCCATCAATAACCTTTTTTAGGCAAGGCTGGCTCAGGGGAAGAGGAAAAAGAAGAGGAGGCAACAACCCACGCAAACAGGTGCAACGGCAGGACCAACCGCACCAACTTCAGATGGAACTCAGGAGCCAATCAGACAAGAAAAACTAGTTGTGAATCTCTCTGACCGGATATTGAATCCTACAGAAGAAAAGGTCCTACACAACAGACTTAGGTTTGTACCCACACCAGCCACCGATGATTTCATAACTAACAGTGAACTCCATGACTTTTTCAGGAAGGTCCGCCTGAGGAGCTTTTTCACAGACCAAGCTGACCCCACACCTGTGGACACAGGACTACGAAAACCTTTGACCTTTACCTCCTCTGTAGTCATGATGCCACCCGAGGTTCTAACCTTTGAAAAGGCAATCCCTAAGGATAGCAGGATGTTGAAGATCAAGGGTACTTTCCACAACACTTCACTATTAGAAAATGAAGCCATCAAAAATCTGGCTAATGACAAGTCTATCACTATAAAGGAGG
The DNA here is from genome assembly GCF_964261635.1 of Lissotriton helveticus. Taxonomy (NCBI): domain Eukaryota; kingdom Metazoa; phylum Chordata; class Amphibia; order Caudata; family Salamandridae; genus Lissotriton; species Lissotriton helveticus. Next base: position 1,942,614,656 of record NC_136068.1, read on the forward strand.
CAGACAAAGGAGAAGCGATCGACATTATGCCCACCACGGACTACAGAACTGAGTCCCATCGGCAGTTAAATAACAGGAGATACTACACTCCCCTGAGAGAAGATCCGACTACACAACTTATCACTAAAGTTAGGTCCTTGGTTATGGAAGCCTTCACACAGGGATGGATTACCAAAAATGAATCGGAATTGCTCACGAATAACAACCCCCGTATCCCACACTTCTACACCCTACTAAAAATTCACAAGGGGGGGCGTGGCCTGACCGGCAATGGCGTGAGACGTGTGAAACGTGAGCTCCAGCCTGCCACCAACACTATTAGCGTAATTTAAGGGGTCCAGCAGCTGTGGGGGGGGGCACGGATCAAGCCCCCTGTGTGGTGGACGTCTATGGGAGCATACATTAGGCTCCAGTGAACCCTGACACGGAAAAGAAGCGACATTACCTGGCGGTGAGTGGATGTCCCTGGTGCGACCCGGGAGCCACACTTACCGCCGCCACCGCCGAGAGTCCACAACTGTTGTCACAGGGACCAGCCGCCACCGCCAAGAGTCACGAAGCCCGCAACTACCGCGCCGCCGCTCCGGGGACTACAATACCCGGCAGGCCACGCGGCGGCGCGCAGGAAGTGACTGTGAACGCGGGGACAACGCGCCAGGAGGCGCAATAAAATCCCTGAGACCCCGGCAGAGCGGGGGAGCCACACTTACAGCCGCCACCGCCGAGAGTCCACAACTGTTGTCACAGGGACCAGCCGCCACCGCCAAGAGTCACGAAGCCCGCAACTACCGCGCCGCCGCTCCGGGGACTACAATACCCGGCAGGCCACGCGGCGGCGCGCAGGAAGTGACTGTGAACGCGGGGACAACGCGCCAGGAGGCGCAATAAAATCCCTGAGACCCCGGCAGAGCGGGGGAGCCACACTTACAGCCGCCACCGCCGAGAGTCCACAACTGTTGTCACAGGGACCAGCCGCCACCGCCAAGAGTCACGAAGCCCGCAACTACCGCGCCGCCGCTCCGGGGACTACAATACCCGGCAGGCCACGCGGCGGCGCGCAGGAAGTGACTGTGAACGCGGGGACAACGCGCCAGGAGGCGCAATAAAATCCCTGAGACCCCGGCAGAGCGGGGGAGCCACACTTACCGCCGCCACCGCCGAGAGTCCACAACTGTTGTCACAGGGACCAGCCGCCACCGCCAAGAGTCACGAAGCCCGCAACTACCGCGCCGCCGCTCCGGGGACTACAATACCCGGCAGGCCACGCGGCGGCGCGCAGGAAGTGACTGTGAACTCGGGGACAACGCGCCAGGAGGCGCAATAAAATCCCTGAGACCCCGGCAGAGCGGGGGAGCCACACTTACCGCCGCCACCGCCGAGAGTCCACAACTGTTGTCACAGGGACCAGCCGAAACCGCCAAGAGTCACGAAGCCCGCAACTACCGCGCCGCCGCTCCGGGGACTACAATACCCGGCAGGCCACGCGGCGGCACGCAGCAAGTGACTGTGAACGCGGGGACAACGCACCAGGAGGTGCAATAAAATCCCTGAGACCCCCGCGTCGCGGGACGCCCGGGGCGAAGCCCGGGCAAAGGGCGGGCCCTCTACGGCCCTCATCGGCAGGAAGAGGCAGGGGCAGGGCCCAGCACGCTGTGCAAAAACATTCAAGTAAGTCAAATTCTCCCACACCCCATGGTATGTGCCTGTGATGCCAGTTTGACGTAACATTCCAAGGTCCTGCATAGCTGTAAGTTGCCAAAGTTGTGCGGAAAATGTCTAAATCCAAATCTACTACAACTTCTATCAACACCATAGACAATTATATGGTTCAAAAAGTTGCTAAAATTAACTCTGACAGGAGATCATCCCTGGGACTAAGTTATTCGCCAGATTTGCTTATTGATAATACGACCTCATCCACTCCTGCTCTTGACATTAGTAATGAGGTGTTCCAGATTCCGGATAATAATCCACTGACCCAGCTCCTAGTAGCAATCTCTGAACCTGCACCCGAGAGTGTGCAAGATAATGTCATTATTGCTCTAGAAGAGGAGCCCTCTATACCGGTCCCAGCCCCAAGAATAACAAAGGGGAGGGGGAAAGAACATACCTAAGCGGGGTGGCCTTCGATCAAGTAAAAAGCGCCCCGATGCCTCCCCCCAAGAAAATATTGGAGATGACGCAAGGGGTAATGCAGGAGGAAAAATGTACTTGGATGAAGATCAATTTAAGAAGTTGCTAAATGCCGTGGATAACAAGATTAAATCTATAACTAAACCGCTCCTAAGCAAAATAGATCAGCTCACAGAAGAGGTTATTAGACTGGGGGTACTTTTGCAAACAACACTAGATGAAGCATCAAAAACCCCCCTACAGTCACCTAGAGTTGACCCAAAAAATACCCAAACGGTTCCTGGTTCCGACCTACTTGCAAATACTCCCCAAAACACCATGAGGAGATTAGTGCAAGGGGGGGGGGACTTGAGAGGCCCAGATCCAGGTATAAATAACGGGGGGGACTTTGCAGGGCCGACTCTTAGATGTACTAATGAAGATGACAACCAAGAGAGGGGGCCCGTTGAATTAATTGTGGAAGCCTCCCCATTAATATTAGTCTTAGCTAATGTACCTCAACTGGAACCAGGGCAAGTAGAGAATATTCCATCCTTGATAAATAAATCCCTTCATTGGCTAACAAAGAACATGGCTTTCAAACCGGGTGGCAGGGATCAGCTGGCACAGGAAGTAGTTAGAGCTAGAAGAGTCACATGGATTGGGGGTGGCAGCAAAAAATTTAAGGGGGATTGTGTGGTGCTGCACCTCTCAGACCCAGAAGTTTTGACAAATATTCTAGCTAATATACACCCCCCACAGAGAAGATCCACCGAAATAGTGCCATTAACGTTGGATTTCTTCTATATAAAAAAAGGTAACATCTTAAACCCAACAATGCTGAAGACGAAGTGGAACCCTGTACTTAGAAAAGCCAAAATCCCAGAAATTATAAATAATCGGGGTATTTTGACCAATAATAGGTTCTCGGCCCTGTTGGGCCTAAGCCAATGTGATTGACTGGAAGATTCATGGTGCATAGGAAAATTAAAGGTTGTAGAGGTTAATCATAGAATTAATAACTCTCTAACGAAACTAGAAATAGATTGTTGCGAGGATAAGTCTCCTGACTTTAGAGATCACATTCCTAGTCTGGTAGTGAACAGCCCAGCAGCCACCCACACCATTATCAATAATGAGGAAACTACTCCTCCACCCTCTTTGCTCCCCCCTAACCAGAGTATATTTTTACAAGAGGTGAATACTGCATTGAAAGGTAGTACTAAGTTCATTTCATGGAATATAGCGGGTATCCACCATAAATTAGAGACGCCGGAATGGTGCGAGTTTATTGACCATTATGATGTTATCATGCTACAGGAAACATGGTCAGTAGCACCAGTTTTTCGACAGGGTTATTTAAATTTTTTTGTACCTGCGAAAAAGAACATTAAGGGACGGCCTTCTGGGGGTCTTATCATTTGGATACGCCAATCCTTGCAATGTTCCATCAGACAGAGTCATATTATTAATAGTGACTTACTTTCTCTAGTGCTTACCTGGGCTGATGGTTATAACCTGGCAATATATAACATCTATGCCAGGGGAACCCAAGGGGGCACAGCTTCTGATGTGATAGGAGCATTAGATAATGAGCTAGAGACACTATCAACACAGTATAATATCCTGGTGGGGGGAGACCTGAACACAACATTTGAGCCTTTAGGATGTGAGGATAATGACCTGGCACACGAGGAAGATACTAAATGGGGAATCCCCCAATTAGACCTTCCGTTGGTAAAAAAGTGGACAGAAGTGGCAATACAGGCCAAAAGTTTGTGCCTATCCAGAGGATTGAGGGCAGTAAATGGCCGCACATCCTCTGATGCACAGGGTAAGCACACCTTTGATAATCTAAGATCAAGTAGTAGGATAGATTATATTCTCATAGATGTCAGGGGTTGGCATAAAGTGATTGATATGCAGGTGATTCCAAGATTGGAGAGCGACCACAACCCTTTGTGTCTGCTCTTCAACCTGGAACAAGGTACAAACATAACAAACCCGGCTAGGGATTTTATGACTTTAGACGTTGTTACATCTAATAATTTCCGACATGTCAAATGGACAACTTTGGTAGACAAACCAGGGGATATGCAGGCCCTAGAGGGGATAGTTGTTGAAGAGGTATCCAGACTACAGACCTTTATTAACGAAATAAATCTTAAACAATCGATTGAAGAGTCACAGCCAAAGTTCTTTGCTAATATACAGAAGCTATTTTTTAAAGAAACTAAGCAGAAGAAGGGAGCTAGACCACCAACAAAGAGGGGATGGTACGACCATTCCTGCAGATTAGCGCGACAAAATCTTAGTCTAGCACTGAGATCCAAAGTAGGAGTTTTAAAGGCCAGAGATGAATACAGGAAAACACAAAGTAAGGCAAAAAAAATTGTGGGATGAGAACATATGGTTAGACCTGAAGAAAGCATGTGCCGATAAACATCAGAAAGAGTTCTGGGCCATTTTAAAGTGGGGTTCTGGGGGTGTAGCCGATTGCCCGAAAAATCATGTAGCTAAGGAGGCTTGGGTGGATTTTTTCAAACCACAATATGCAGACAATTCTGTATCCCATATTGAACCCCTTCCAGCAAGGGTATTTTATACCCACGAATTATTTACACTGAAAGATGTGAATGAGGCAATGGATGGAGTAACCAGAGGAAGGGCGCCAGGAATTGATGGAATACCGGCGGATGTGTTCTTATCGGATAGAGCTAACTGGTGTAAATACTTTGTATGGCTTGGTAATGCCATTGCACAAGGAGCAAAGATCCCAGCAACATGGAAAGGGGCGGAAATAATACCTGTCTATAAAAAAGGGGACAAGGCTTTACCAAGCAACTATAGGCCCATTAGCCTTATCGACTGTGCACAAAAACTGATGGGCAGGATGGTACAAAATAAAATACAAGCCTGGATAGATGATAAGGATATCCTTTCCCCATGTCAAGCTGGTTTCCGCCCTTTAACTAGCTCTGTCGACCAGGTATTCCATTTTTTAACTATGTACTGGAAAAATGTAACCTTGCCAAATGGTCCATTATTTGCTGTTTTTGTTGACCTGAAGTCTGCGTTTGATTTAGTCCCCCGTTATAAGTTATGGATTGTCTTGCGGGATCTCGGAATAAGCCCCGAACTATTGACTTTGCTTGTAAGGTTGCACGAGAACAACTATGCCCGGATTAGATGGGGTGCACAGGGAGATGTCACAGAACCCTTTCCTGTGGATAGAGGAGTCAGGCAGGGTTGTGTCCTGGCCCCCACTTTATTCTCCCTTTACATTAATGGCATAGTTGACTTTTTGAAGCAATCTCCGACAGATGCCCCATTGTTAGATGGGGAGCGAGTTCCAGTGCTATTGTTTGCAGATAAAAGTAAAGTAAAGTCCACATTTGTAAAGCGCACAATCACCCGTAAGGGTCTCTAGGCGCTGGGGGGCCGTCGGGAAGATTAAGCGAGCTATTGCCCAGAGTCACATGGTGCTGGGCTGACCTGCCGCCGGAGCCGGGGATCGAACCGTGGTCCCCAGATTCCAGCGTCAATCGCCCTGGCCGCAGCGCCACACCTCTTCCACAATGACACAGATGACACCTTGCTGGTCTCGCGGACCCCTAGCGGATTACAAAAGACAATAAACGCTTTTGGTGACTTCTGCCGGATCCGGGGCTTGGAGATAAACACATCAAAAACTAAATTCATGAACCTGAATCCCGCAAAGAAATTCAAGGGGAAAATGAACTATAATGAGTCCTCACTGGAGGAAGTGAATGCTTTTACCTACCTAGGCATCTCCTTAAACGCCAACATGAACTGGAAATCTCATATGGATTCTGTGGTGCTAAAGTTTAATCAGCTGACAGGGGCAGTAGCCCAAAAACACAAATCTTCATTTACAAGACCCATCCAGCCAATAATAGAGATTTACAGCATGAAAGTGTTGGGCGCCTGCCTTTATGGATCAGAACTATGGGGTTTCTCTAATTTGAATTCACTAGTAGCCGCAGAAAATAAATTCCTCCGTCGAATAATTGGTGTTCCCCAGAGCACCCCCTCGACTCCACTCCAATTTGATCTTGGGAGGAAAAAGATAGAGGATACGGTCAGACTACGCCCCCTCCTTTATTGGAGGCGTGTAAGAACTACCCCTGAACTGAGCCACTATGCAGCTGCTCTTCTGGATGTGGTTAATTCTGATAGGTTCCACAAAGTATTTTGGCTTAAGGAAGTAAGGAAACTACTTCAAAAATTGCACCTTGAGCACTTGTGGACTGCAGTAGACCCACATGTTTTTCCATCTAAGATCCTATTGAAAAAAATTTATTGGGACATGATAAACAATACTGTACTGATTTCCAACCAACAATCTGTGCTGACATCCCAGTTTCTGGAATTTAAAACTACTCCAAAACTAGAACAGTACTGGGATTTGATTGCTAAGCCCCTAGACAGGAAACTGCACTTTCAGTTTAGAATTGGCTCTTTACCTCTTAATGCTTTCACGGCCAAATGGTCTTCCGACAATGTAAATACTTGCTCTCATTGTAAAATACATGTAGAGGACATCCCACATTTTTTGTTTGTTTGTCCATTATATGCTGCCCCAAGAAGTAGATGGTTGAAGCCGGTTTGCAGGAATTTGGGGACAAGGAAATATATAGAGGCGTTAAGAATCCTAAAATAAAATTGTGCCCCCAATCTTGCAATTGCTGTAGCCAAATATATGGGATGGGCCTGGATAATTCGCACGCGCACTTTAAAACTGTAATTAATTACCTACAATGTCAACCTATTCCTCTAAGTTCTCTGTGCTGTGACTTGATTTTTAACATGTACAATTTTTAAGAGATATTCGCCAACAAAGTGTAAAATGTAATATGTATTTTAAGTTATTCTTAAAAATTTAGTGTAGTATTTATTCTGTTTAGCTTAGGGTTACATGCTTTTATGACAATGTTGTCGAATAAAGTATTTAAACTTGAAACTTGGAAGCCTTCACACAGGGATGGATTACCAAAAATGAATCCAGCCCGAATAAATTAATAGAGGCAATTCAATCGAAAAAAAGGATAGGTATGATATATCGGTTGCTGATGGAATGTAAGCCTGATGACTTGAACAAATATAATGTATATTGGCAGAATCCGTTGGAGGAAACCAATCTAAATATTGCTGATTTTATTTTGATGGCTAAGGATATCTGTTTGTCAGCCAATTTGAAAGCTCAGGTATACAAGACAATATTTAGATTATATTAGACTCCCAAACGTATGGCAACATGGGGGCCTATGTATGACGGAAAATGCTTTCGGTGTGGAGGGGAAGATGCAGATATTGTTCATGTCTTTTATGATTGTTTTAAATTAACGTCTTTCATCTCCAGTATAGAAAGGTTTATATCTTTGGTCATTCACTATCCGATTAAAATATCCCCTGCACTTATGTTAGTAGGGGGTGGGCAATGTGTTAATGAAAATGAGAATTTGCGTAAATTTCAGAACTTTTTATTTGCTGCAATGACTATAGTTCGATTATGTATAGCTACGGAATGGCTACATCCTGAAGCACCGATGTTTGAATTCTGGAGAAGGAAACTGTTTAATATATATGAATTAGAATGGAACTTGTACGCATTAAAGGGTGTCAGGAAAAGAAAATTAGGCATATCGATTTGGGGAGCACTGAAAGAGTATTTAGAGGAATAATCTTATGGATTCGTGTATTTAGTATTCGGAATTGTTAACCTGCCCTACCCGTTATGTTAAAATATTATTGTAAAAGAAGATGATGAAGGTCTACATTTTTAGGTTGTGAATGTATTATTTTTGTCAAATGACCCAACGATGGTAATAAATAAATAAATAAAAAAAGAAATGCGTAAGAGTCACGCCTGATGCGTGATACTTGGCAGGACTGCACGTGTGAGTTCTGTTCACACTGCCTAAGAGTTGTAATCCTTTCAAACACAAGATGATGGACGGAGCGCTGAAACTTTTCAGACACTCCCCCCCCAGTCACAGATCTGGGTTTAATCCATCATTTTTCTTTTGCTCACTTCACCACCCCAGTTCAGACCCAGCTATATGCAAATCAGTCTTGGCCCTGTGCTTCATGGGAACGGTCCAGATCGAACTGCCAAGCCATGTCTTCCCTGGACCGGAATCAAGCATCCTGGGACCGGTTTCTGGGTAACATCCCTCATCACCCAGGCTAGCTTGAATCCAGTGGCAAAGTGAGCAAGGGACTCACGTCTGAGCATACCCTGCCAACTTAGGGCGAACAAAGCAAACACAAGGAGATGATGGACTTAGCGCTGAAGCTTTTCAGACACCCACCCCCAGTCACAGATCTGGGTTGAATCCGTCATCATTCTTTAGCTCACTTCGCCACCTCCAGGTGTAAACTTTGTCTGCGCTTCTTGTTCCTGCCCAGTAACTTCCCACTGCCCCAGGGCCTGGTCCAGGGGCACCTTTCAGCCATGAACACGGATACTTGAACTCTATACTCAGCTTTACACCTTCACCCAAATATGCTGTAAATAAGCATTGGAATATAAAGTGGAGCCGGACCCACAGCACCATCACGTTTAATCTCAGCTTTACAGCTTCACCCAAATATGCTGTAAATAAGCATTGGAATTTAAAGCGGAGCAGGGTCCCTCGGCACCATGACGTGTAATCTCAGCTTTACAGCTTCACCCAAATATGGTGTAAATAAGCATTGGAATCTAAAGCGGAGCAGTGTCCCGCGGCACCATGACGTGTAATCTCAGCTTTAGACATTCACCCAAATATACTCCAATAAACTTTGGAATCTAAAGCGTGTATGTATATTGTCATATGAAGAGTTGTCATCTTGTGGTTGTTGGAAGTCCTCTCTCGGGTATGGATACATATTCTCCTTACTAAATTGGGCGATGTCTTTCTGAAGTTCAGAGATTCTTTGCTTCATCAGGAATTCATTATTGTCTGCTATTTCATTGTTTACTTCCGCAAGTTTGGTTTGGTTATGGTGATGCTTGCTTTTAGCGCTCCCTCTGCTATTGTAATTCTGACGATCAACTCATCAGCCAAGAGTTTTTCTGTTTTATGATTAGAATTAGCCAGTCCCTAGTGCACTTCCAGGCAACTAGGGACCCTTATTCCTTAAATTGTTTATCCTCCGGAAAGATTCTTGGCATGTGGGACACAATAAGACCGTTAGGGACTACACTAGCACGTAAATATTCGGTCATTATTGTGCCGTGCATTATTATTTTCATAAGTTGACATTTCATATTGGTAATCGATGACAATATACCTACACGCAGAAGGACTTCTTCCCACAGCAGCAATTCCAGTACGGATAGCTGGAATGGCCAACACCAACATTAACAATGAGGCCCACCTAATCAGATGTTTATCTATATTATGCCACCACCCTTACAAGGACCCCCTCTTTGACAATTTCCAGGTTATTAACAGGGTCCACAACCCCCATTAGCCCCTTTCCATCAATAACCTTTTTTAGGCAAGGCTGGCTCAGGGGAAGAGGAAAAAGAAGAGGAGGCAACAACCCACGCAAACAGGTGCAACGGCAGGACCAACCGCACCAACTTCAGATGGAACTCAGGAGCCAATCAGACAAGAAAAACTAGTTGTGAATCTCTATGACCGGATATTGAATCCTACAGAAGAAAAGGTCCTACACAACAGACTTAGGTTTGTACCCACACCAGCCACTGATGATTTCATAACTAACAGTGAACTCCATGACTTTTTCAGGAAGGTCCGCCTGAGGAGCTTTTTCACAGACCAAGCTGACCCCACACCTGTGGACACAGGACTACGAAAACCTTTGACCTTTACCTCCTCTGTAGTCATGATGCCACCCGAGGTTCTAACCTTTGAAAAGGCAATCCCTAAGGATAGCAGGATGTTGAAGATCAAGGGTACTTTCCACAACACTTCACTATTAGAAAATGAAGCCATCAAAAATCTGGCTAATGACAAGTCTATCACTATAAAGGAGGCAGACAAAGGAGAAGCGATCGACATTATGCCCACCACGGACTACAGAACTGAGTCCCATCGGCAGTTGAATAACAGGAGATACTACACTCCCCTGAGAGAAGATCCGACTACACAACTTATCACTAAAGTTAGGTCCTTGGTTATGGAAGCCTTCACACAGGGATGGATTACCAAAAATGAATCGGAATTGCTCACGAATAACAACCCCCGTATCCCACACTTCTACACCCTACTAAAAATTCACAAGGGGGGGGGCGTGGCCTGACCGGTAATGGCGTGAGACGTGTGAAACGTGAGCTCCAGCCTGCCACCAACACTATTAGCGTAATTTAAGGGGTCCAGCAGCTGTGGGGGGGCACGGATCGAGCCCCCTGTGTGGTGGACGTCTATGGGTGCATACATTAGGCTCCAGTGAACCCTGACACGGAAAAGAAGCGACATTACCTGGTGGTGAGTGGATGTCCCTGGTGCGACCCGGGAGCCACACTTACCGCCGCCACCGCCGAGAGTCCACAACTGTTGTCACAGGGACCAGCCGCCACCGCCAAGAGTCACGAAGCCCGCAACTACCGCGCCGCCGCTCCGGGGACTACAATACCCGGCAGGCCACACGGCGGCACGCAGGAAGTGACTGTGAACGCGGGGACAACACGCCAGGAGGCGCAATAAAATCCCTGAGACCCCGGCAGAGCGGGGGAGCCACACTTACCGCCGCCACCGCCGAGAGTCCACAACTGTTGTCACAGGGACCAGCCGCCACCGCCAAGAGTCACGAAGCCCTCAACTACCGGGCCGCCGCTCCAGGGACTACAATACCCGGCAGGCCACGCGGCGGCGCGCAGGAAGTGACTGTGAACGCGGGGACAACGCGCCAGGAGGCGCAATAAAATCCCTGAGACCCCGGCAGAGCGGGGGAGCCACACTTACCGCCGCCACCGCCGAGAGTCCACAACTGTTGTCACAGGGACCAGCCGCCACCGCCAAGAGTCACGAAGCCCGCAACTACCGCGCCGCCGCTCTGGGGACTACAATACCCAGCAGGGGTCCAGCAGCTGTGGGGGGGGCACGGATCGAGCCCCCTGTGTGGTGGACGTCTATGGGAGCATACATTAGGCTCCAGTGAACCCTGACACGGAAAAGAAGCGACATTACCTGGCGGTGAGTGGATGTCCCTGGTGCGACCCGGTCGCCATCTTGTGGGTATGAGGCCCTTTAGTGTCTGGCGTGGATCGTAGCCCCCTGGACCCTGCTGGCGAGCAAGGCGACGGGGCAAAGGTGGCGTCCAGGCAGAGCGGGTGCTGGTCTGATCCTGCCTTGCTTGAGCGGAGGTGGGGGCGGCGCAGACTGGCCGTCCCAGTCAGCGTGTCTGGCTGACGCTGCCGGGGAGCTGCGGTGGAGTCGGGCGCTGGGGTGATCAGCCGTGGTGACAGGCTGTTCTCTGTCAGCCCCGGAGAGCGGTCTGCTGGAGGTGCGGGAGATGGCGACAGAGACGGGAGACCTGGCCCGCAGGCTGGGGACCTTTGGCGGCCTGTCTGCACACCCGCCTCCCTCAGCTCTTATGGTGCGGAGGCCCATTTTGCTTGGGCGGACGCGGCTGCCCCGCAGTGGAGAGACCTAGCCGTGGGAGTTGTGCGCCGGCTGAAGAGTCCAGGACACGCCTTGTGTGGTGCGGTGAGTGGAGAGCTGGAGCCCTTAAGAGACTATTCCCCGCTTGGAGACTGGGACTACCAGCTATTTTTGCCGCCCGCCCGCCATTTTGAGAACCTTCATGGCTCTTGGTGTGGAAGTGGCCTGCACGGAGTGTCAGGGGGCCCTACCTGCCTGGGCCTACAGCATACTGGGACTGAGTGCGACACTGAAGCAGGGGTTGTCCTCCCCCTTGGTTGGCAGTGAGTACGTAGAGACGTAGAGACTCTTCCCCGCTCTGGGTCTGGGATCACCGGCACGGTTTTTAACGCCCGCCTGCCATTTTGTGTAGGATAAACAGGAGAAAACCCATAGACCAAGTTGGGATGGGTGTACAATGTAAATAAGAACAATTCCCAACAGGTATCAATTGGAAGACAATTTCAACAGGTGTATGCAATATGCATTACAAAAGAAAGAAATTAAGGAGTCACTGCAATTTTTGAAAAAAGCGGGTATTATTCACCACTTTAAGAGCAAGGCGGGTCTGTTGCAAAGTTATACAGTTAAACAGCACTGTATACATCAAATGGGGTGACAACCCGGTGGCACTTGGTGAAGGTGATATATACATGAATATATACAGTGAATAGTGGAGGTAGTGCAAGTGCTGGGGTGAAACAGCGTGGTCGGCGCGTAGTGACAGTAAGTGAAGTATACAGAGTAATGGCTCCAGGGATCAAGTTGTAATCACTTAAAACAAGAATAAGTCAATTTCCAGGAGTACAAAACAAGTAGGGCGCCATAAAGTTAAGCTGTGTGGTCGACGGCGTTTCGATCCCCGTCAGTCGGGATCGTCATCCGGACTGGGTTGTCGAGGGAACAGTGCTGTGGGGTAAGAGAAGGGCTAATCAGTGGAGGTGGAAGTGGCCGTATTTAATAAGGGGCGCGCTAGTAGCTCGCAGGTGGGAAGCTGCTGGGAGAGTAGGGGTGGCCATGTGCGTAAGGTAAGCGCAGGCGGCATGCAGGTAGCTGGCAAGTAACTACGGAGTTAGCTAGGGTGTCTGAGGTAAGCGCAGGCGGCGTGCAGGTAACTGGCAAGAAACTACGGAGTTAGCTAGGGTGTCTGAAAGACGGCTAGAAATGCAGTTGGCAAGCAGGTAACTGGCGATTAAGGGCGAAGCTAACTAGGGTCTCTGAAGGTAACAGACGGCTTGAATTAAAGGCCGGGTCTGGTGGTGATGGACAGGCGCAGGGACTGTATATAGGTATACAAAAGCGTGTAGCAGTTTACTAGCGCCAGGGTGAACAACATGCTGGCAAGGATAGCTCACTTACATGTCCGCCAATGGTAAATTCATGCGGAGGAAGGGGCTGGTGTGTAAGGTCCAATGCTGCACGGAGAGGGAAGCTTAAATTAGATAACAGTGGGGCAAAACAGTGAGAAAGCATGTCCCCAACAGGTAACCAATAATTACCTGAATAGCGATTTAGAAGGCTTGAGGCAGCGGAGGAAATCGGCGTCTGGGAAAAGGTAAAGGGGCAGTGATGGTTAAATGTCCGGGTGTAACAGGGCTGGACGAGTCAAGGGGGGTCGCACAAAGTGTGCGAGTGGCTTACCTGAATGAATCAGGACGTCGGGTCAGCTATCACGAAGGGCAGCTTCTGGCAATGAAGGCGGGAGCTGAGCGCGGTCCGGTGGTAGCGCTTGGGAGAAAAAACCGGGGGAAGGGGGCAGGGTGAGCGAGGAGACATTGCGCGCGCAGTGTGGAAAGGGGTGGGGCTAGGGGTGTGACTAGAGGTTGCGATAGCAACCTGTACAAACAGGAAAAGCAAGCCGCGCGCACTCTCTGGACAGAGGCGGAGCGGGGGGAGTGACTGTAGGTTGTTGAGGCAACCGCAGATACAGGAAGCAGACCAGGGTGTGCGTCAATGCCAGGTTTAAAAGCTAATAGACACTGGTCGGGGCAGTTCATACTCAAAGGCGAGGCGTCCTGGTCATGGAGTAAAGTTAGGTGTTATTCAAGTCCTCGAATAATCGTGCATGAATATTATATTAACACATCCTCAAAATGGGAAAAACAGACATTTATAATTGTTTACATCAGACAAGGTGCATTAATGATTACTCTAAAGAACGGTATTCAGCAATGTAAGTGAAGGTGCAATGGTTCATATTATCAAGGGTAGGCGTTAAGTCTAGGATGTACGGCCATATCAACATCGATATTGGAACCAGGTTGGCATCATCACACTGTGTAAGTCCGGGGTAAGCTTGTAAATTACAAATGGTGTGGGATGCCTTAGTCTGCGTAGTCAAAAGGCGAGATAGGCTAAAACACAGCAATTAGCAGTGGACATAGGAGTTTACAGGGGACCAAGGGCTGGGAGTACACTTCAGACAGTAATAGTATTGTTCCACTTATCAAAAGTGTTCAGCCCATGGTTGACTGAATCCACTCGTGAAATCCATTTGCATTCCGCTCTATTGAGGAGGGCGGTCATGTTTCCACCTCTGGTGGGTAGTGTGGGTTTTTCAATGACCGTCCATCTTAGATCTGTGTCCGCATGTGATTTCTCCAAAAAGTGTGCAACTAGGGGAGCTGTTAGTACCTTGCAATTTATCCTGCTTTTGTGTTGGATAATCCGTTGCTTGACCATTTGGGTGGTTTGGCCAATGTAGAGGAGATCACACGGACACCGGATGGCATAGATGACATTCTGGGATTTGCAGTTGGAGTGGTGTGTGAGTTGATGGGTTTGTCCATTAAAAAGGAATTCTTTAGTGTTTGCAGTCAACTCGCACACACTGCAGGATTGACATTTGAAGTGTCCAAGTACTGGATCCATGCCCCAAGCAGCGGTGATGGTGTGTCTTTGGGTTGAAGAGGTGGCCTAGCCGTGGGAGTTGTGCGCCGGCTGAAGAGTCCAGGACACGCCTTGTGTGGTGCGGTGAGTGGAGAGCTGGAGCCCTTTAGAGACTATTCCCCGCTTGGAGACTGGGACTACCAGCTATTTTTGCCGCCCGCCATTTTGAGAACCTTCATGGCTCTTGGTGTGGAAGTGGCCTGCACGGAGTGTCAGGTGGCCCTACCTGCCTGGGCCTACAGCATACTGGGACTGAGTGCGACACTGAAGCAGGGGTTGTCCTCCCCCTTGGTTGGCAGTGAGTACGTAGAGACGTAGAGACTCTTCCCCGCTCTGGGTCTGGGATCACCGGCACGGTTTTTAACGCCCGCCTGCCATTTTGGCATCTTTCCTGGCTGTTGGTGTGGAGAGGGCCTGAGCGGAGTGTGAGGGGCCCCGGCCTGCTTGATTTTGCAACATGCTGGGACTGCCTGCGACATTGACGCAGGACTGTCATCTCCATTGGTTGGCGTGTCTGGATGCCGGTGCAGCTGGGGGTGGATGACAACTGTGAGCAGGCCCTACTTGGGGAGGCCCGTTCCTTGCCTTGGGTGGTCTGCCTGTTTCATGGGGTCAGTGGCTGGCCTGACTGCGGCTGGGGGAAGCAGCGGATGAGGCCCTGGGCTCACTCTGCGTAGCGTGGAGAGACTGCGCATCTGGGGACCCGCTGGTGGTGCTGGAGCCCCCCGGATCTGGTGCTGCACTGAGAGCGGAACGGGCCCTGGTGTCGCAGTGGTCCCCTTGAGAGCGGTGACTTTACGGACCTCCTGCTGGCGGTGTGCATTTGGACGCCTGGCACATTAGCATTGGGGCCTCGGTGATGTCGGTGCGGCCCTGGGCAGGAGGCTTCTGAGTGGGCCGGAGCTGGAGTAGGGGGGCCTGGTCCTGTCTGCAGTCACACCTGCTATTTCTTACTGTGACGTGAGGAAGGCCGACCTGACGCATTGGCTCCCCACACAACAACGACTGTGTATTGAGGACTTTCCTCTATGGTCTACCGGGGGTGCTGGGGGTCTCATGTGCGCTACCTCTAATTGGTGAAACCTTGGCCGGCTGGGGGTCTCCGTGGATAGTATCTTTGGCCTCTCAACACTGCTGTCTTCTCTGGTGGGTACTGCAGTGGGCTGATGGTGTCCTGGGAGGCAGCCCTGCTGCGGAGTGCATCGCGCCCAAGGATGACGCGCTCTAAGGGGGGCAAAGACGCACCGGGGGCAATCCCCAAAGATACTTCTGTGGCAGCTATATGGGGCAAGTCGGCTGCAAAGGCCCCGACTGACTCTGGCCCGACACCAGGGGAAGACTCTCTACCGGTCACGCAGGCGTTCATGACCTCTTTTATGGCGGACCTAAAGATGGTGATAGGCTCAATATGCACTGAAGTGCACTCTTGCGTCAAAGAACTGAGGAAGGAGGTGACGGATCTGGGAGACCGAGTTGATGGCCGCGAAAGGACCGTGGATACTCGCACGGAGGAGCAGGAGCAGATATGGCAGCGCCTGGCCACCCTTGAAGAACAGAACATCGAACTACAAGTAAAGCAAGAGCATTTAGAAAATCGGAGCCGTAGAAACAACCTCCGCATCCGGGGGGTTACACTCGGAGCGGAGGGGAAGGATGCCCTCACTTATATGGCGCGGCTCTTGCACGAGGTCTGGGGAGATCAAGACGCCTTGCCTCCAACTCTGGATCGGGCTCATTGGGTGTTGTGCCCGGCTGGGCGCCCGGGAGTCCTGCCGGATATCCTCACCTGGGTTCACTACTTTGTGGAGAAAGAGGCCATTCTTAAGGCAGTGCGTGCCAAGCCAGACCTCACATATGACGGTCACCGGATTCAGATTTTTCAAGATTTGGCGCCCAACACGCTGCGGAGACCGCGAGCTTTCAAACCCATCACCGAAAAACTGCGAAGCCTGGAAATCCCTTACCAATGGGGGCATCCATTCGCGCTTATTTTTACGTGGGAGACCAAGCGCAGTGAGGTGCGCTCTTACAGGGAAGCGGCTCAGCTGCTCCGCATGCCGTCCTCGCCGCCGACCATCCCCTCGAGACCCCTCCGTTGCGGCGAAGATCCCTGATCGGCCGGACTGGTCCACGGCACGACATCACCGCAGGTCCCCACCCGTAGATGAACAGACAGCGTCACAGACGAAGCAGGACATCATCGAGCATATCAGATCCCTGGAGGGAGATGCGGCTGGCCCTCAGCAACAATCGAAGACTCCGTGATTGACTCCCGTGTGGGTGCATCAGGTCCACCGCAGGTGTTGGAGGTAGTCTCCCCCCCCTCTCAGGGGGGGTATGAGAGCTCTTCCCCAGCCATCCTATGGGCCACTCGTTTGCATTGTTGGGGAGGGGCCGGGGCTCCTGTAATGGTTCAGTTGGTTGTGGGGCGCCACCCCTCTATCTGGCTGTCCTGGTGGTAGTGACATCTCAGGCATTATCTGACCCTAGGGTGTAGGATGTCCCGAACCTGGAACAGGATTGTATGGCCCTGTTGGCCGCTTCTGGACTCTTCTCTCCCGCTCTCATTTCCCTGTCTCTTTCTGGCCCCTTCTTTCTGTCCTATTCTGTCCTTTGGATGTATCAGGTGGGGGCCTATGCGGCTGCGATGCGCTGTGCATGGGGGGATGGAGGGGGCCCTTACCATCTGCATGTTCCCCTCGAGGCGCGCTGGGGGGGGTTGCTGCGCGAGCTGGCCTGGGACCCACCATGTCTGGGGATCTATCCCTCCCACTGAAAGTCTTGACGCTTAACGTCAAGGGCCTAAACTCCCCCAATAAACGAAGACAGACATGGCACTATCTGCACCGGCACAGTCCCGACATCATATTTCTTCAGGAGACTCACCTCTTGCAAGCTGATGAGCGGCGCATGGCACACCCTAGATACCCCTTCAATTCTGGGCTTCAGCGGATACCAAGACGGCAGGTGTGGCAATGCTGTGTAGAAGTGGCATCAGGCGGGGGGAGGCTAGACCCTTCAGGAGTGGGGACGGGCGCTTCCTTAGGGTCACGGTGGAAACTGGGCGACGCAAATTTACATTGTGTAATGTGTACGCGCCCAATCAGATGCAGGACAGATACCTCTTAACTCTTTTAAGGGACTATGTGCCGCAGGACGACTCCTCGGTTATATTGGGGGGAGATTTAAATCTAGTGTGGGACCCTAATAGAGACCGTAGTGCGTCTTCTTTTAGCCGGGTGGTGACTATGTCGCTAGCTCTGCGCAATCGGATCACGGACCTGGGATTGCTGGACATGTGGAGGTACCATTCTCCGGAGCTGCGGGGCTACTCGTACTACTCCCCTGTACATCGCTCGTATTACCATATAGATTATCTATTTGTCTCCCACGCTTTGGTATGGGACATGTTGGGGGCCTCTATGTCTGACATCTCACTTTCGGATCACGCGTATATCGAGCTGCTCCTGCAGGACCTGGCCGCTTGCCCCACCCGCGAAGCGCCGTGGCGCCTGCCCCCGAGTATTCTCCTGGACCCGGACGGCGTTGACAGTCTGCGGACTGCCATTGACTCTTACTTCGCTCAAAACGATCTCCCAGATACACCCTTCCCTGTGGTATGGGATGCCTTCAAGGCTACGATCCGCGGTCACATTACCTCCCTGGCGATTGCAGAAGATATCAAAGCAGCTGAAAAGCGGGACCAAGATAGCTCCTCACTGGCGTCAAGGCGGCGACTCGCTAATCTTCGGGGTCAGCTGAGAATCCTGCGCACGAACAGGGCCGAAAAGGCATTGTTGGCGCTGAAGCCGCGGTACTTTGAGGGGGGAGACAAAGTGAGCGGGATATTGGCGCAGCGTCTGAGGGCGCGGACAGCCAAGAACCATATCGCTAATATTCAGCTGTCGCACGGGGTGAGGGTCACCTCAAAGAAGGATAAGTGTGAGGCGTTCCGGGCTTATTACACTGCACTGTACAAGGCAGAGCCACCGTGTCGGATCTGGTGGCGGATGTCTTGGGTCGCCTTCCGTGGTCGCGGTTACACCCTTACCAGGCAAAGACCCTAGAGGCCTGTATCACCGAGGAAGAGATAACGTAGGCCATGAGGGACCTCCCTCTCAGGAAGACTCCCGGCCCGGATGGTCTACCTCTGTCGTTCTACCGCATGTTTCAAACGCAGCTCAGACCGCATTTATTGCGGCTGCATGAATCCTTCACTGATGCGGATAGGCCGTCGTCTGATATGGGTATGGCGGAGATATCGCTTATCCCCAAACCGGGAAAGGACCCTTCCCACTGTGCATCCTACCGCCCCATAGCGCTGCGAAGCACTGACCTCAAAATCAATACTAAGTTGCTGGCGATGCACCTGGACCCCCACAAGCCAGGGCTGGTAGACGCGGATCAGGTAGGCTTCATCCGCAATCGGCAGGGGGCGGATAATGTGTGTAGAATTGCACACCTGGTGGGGAAGGCACACCACTGGAGTATACCGGCCTGCCTCCTGTCGCTCAATGCGGAGAAGGCATTCGATCGGGTAGATTGGGTCTTCCTGCGAGCGGTTTTAAATAAGGTAGGACTTGGCCCGAACATGATCGCCAGGGTCATGGCGTCGTATCTTGCCCCGCAGGCCAGGATTAGGGTAAATGGACGTCTCACTGCACCCTTTACAATTCATAGGGGTACTCGGCAGGGGTGTCCCCTTTCACCCTTGTTGTTTGCCCTGGTAGTTGAACCCCTAGCGGAACTGATACTGTTAAAAAGGTCAGGCTACCAACCAGAATAAGAGATCCTGAAGTATTGCCCGGCGGTGTCGCCTCTTAAACCCACAAGATATTAACCAATGAAGAGGCAGGCGCTGGAGACTGGAAGGCAGGAAACAAAGGTTTTATTCTCTCCGGAGGAGAACACATCAGTTCGGACAGCAAGTATCGTCACGAGGTGCTCTAACCGCATCTCTGAGGCCTGGCCTCTTATACACAGTTAAATGAATTTTATTGCAGGTAACACAGTCTTGTAATGCTTTGAAGTATGGAAGGACATCCTCTGAATCTCCCCTACAGGCCCGTTCCCACACACATTTACAGTTGAAGTCCCCACCCCGGTCACAACAGGTGATGATTATCGCGCAGCTGGACATTCCGCCGATTCACGGAATGTGGGGGTTTGATCGGATCTCCTAGGGTGGGGGCTTTGATCAACTCGGGGGTCCTTTGATGAGGGAAGCTTTCTACTGTACGGGGAGGGGCAATAAACAGTATCGGCAGAGCTAGGTGTCGGCCTGGGAAAGAGGAAGACAAACGGGCACACAGGAAAGGGGGTTTGTATCAAAGGGCCTGGGACCATGAAAGGAATGAAGGGAGGTGTCGCGCTGGGGACAGGATGGGGTTTTTGAGGCAGAGTCGCGCTGAAGAGGGGTTTATGACTCAGGGCATGTGAGAGCGGGGGGGTTGTCAGCGTGCGGGGGATTGCTTGCGAGGTTGAGAGACAGAGAGACGCGCTGGCTATCAGCGAGGGGCAAGGAGGCCATGGTGCTCAAAATGGCTGCCGCTTACGTGCACGAATGGGTTCAAGGGGAGCAAGATGGCGCCGATAATGTTGACGTTTGCAGCTTAACTTTTAACAGTCCTCCCTTTTCAACATATCTAGCCAACTTGTCTATTCAATGTCAATCTTCATCAAATTCCTAACCTCGACATCATATAATGCTCCCATGCGTTCGTTTCCAAAGTCCACAGTCTTAGGGCAAATACATTGTGCACATAATGAACACAGGGGTGGCAGACATTGGATTCCTAAGCATAGACCGCATATTACAACTATAGGAATCAGGATAATGGTGAACAGTCTCCAGCCCCAGTTCTTAACAGTGTTCCAGAACCAACCACCAAGCGACCATTCTTCCTGTTCCTGGTGGACTTCTGAAGAGAGTCTGTGAAGATGTTCGATGGCTTTGTACACTGAAGGCGAGTTGTCCGGTATGTATGTACAGCAGCTGGACCCAATAATGCGGCATGCTCCACCACGGTCCGCAAGAACCACATCTAGGACAAGGCGGTTTTGAAGGGCCACCAAGCGGACCGCTTGAAGTTCGGCGGTGTTGTTAGCAAAGATACCAGCTGTGATGTTCATTGTCGTCTCAACTGCCTGAGTCAGATGCCGGATGGCACGGCTGTTCGCCATCGGGCCCCAGAGGGGAACAAGTCCCTTCATAGCATCGAGGAACTGTGCTCCTGTCGAGTCGGCTTGCTCAATGTCCTTGGCTCGTTTTTGTCTATGATGATTCGCCGGGGCCACATAAGTTGGAGGAAGGATGAAAGAGATGAAACGAGTGCCCCCCCAGCCTTTGGGGAGCCAGGTGTAGGCCTTTGTGCCGCAGACGAAATACATGTTCGGGGACGACACAAAGGAAGGTGGGTCTGTAGAGTCCAAAGTTCTGGTAAACCGGCAAGCACTGCGGCCTACCAGCTGTGTCCCATGTCCTTCTATGCACATGTGGCCGGTAACGTTGATGACTGACAGGGCCACAGTCAGAGTGGCAGCCGTGCGTTTCCGCAGGTAGGAGAAGGTGGGTCTGGTTGGATTGTTGAACACCTGCATTTCAATTCGTTCTTTAGCAGGGATGTCCATGTGGATTGAGTCGTTGGAAGTCTGCGGGCAGAAGTGTGTCTTTGTTTTGTTTCGCCAGACCCCGTGGTAGAAATGCGCTACGGTTTTGCCGGAGGTGGCATTGTCCTTATAGCTTTCTTGCAGGAGGATCAGCCAAGCAAGGCAGGAGCCATGAACTGAGAAGGGTGAGGGGATGAATGGTATCGAGTGTCCAGCGGCGTGGGGTAGCAACCCACAGATCCAACAGTTGGTGGCATTGGTGGCGAGATTGTGCTGGTGAAGGAGCTGTACGAAAGAGTTATTCCAAAACTCCTTTCGTCTCTCTCTGAGTTGAGGAGAGAGCGAAATCAGATAATGTTCCTTCATGGTGGTAGGCTGAGCAGTGGTCAGGAATGTTTCGTGAGCAGGTGCATTTTCTTCCACAATCCAGAGTGTGGTCATGAGGAGAAGGCAGAAAAGGATTGCGATGAAGAGTGCAATTGTCTTTGAGCTATGGAGTCTGTCTGTCCTTGGGTTCCTGTAGTGGGTATTTCCTGTTGCCTCCATCATCTTCTTATTTGGCGCTTCCATCATCTTCTTATCTGGCGCTTCCATCATCTTCATTTTCAAGGTGCTCGGTAGTGGGCAGAACCACAGACTTAGTTTAGCTACTCTCCAGGTAACCCTTGGTTGCTTTGGGTCACCGTTCTGAGATTCAACTTAGTTCGTGGTCTACTTAGCCGAAGCTCCCTCCTTTCGACGCAGGAAATACCCTTCTCTGGATGGCACAGTGGGATCAGAGAATTTTTAAAGTTCAAGCGCTTCGGTGTCAGGATAGCAGGTTAGCGATGGTCGGTCTTTGTTCAGGAGCTCTTCCTGGTTGTCGATGTTTTCCGTCATGGCCAGGGTCGAGGAGACCTTCTTACAGTGGTGTGCATGCAGCCAGTGCCGTTTCCCCTCCACACGAAGAGCCGTCCGGGTGGTGATTAACACTTGCCAGGGGCCCGTCCACCGGGGTTCCAAGCTCTTTGACCGCTGAAAGTTCCGGATTAGCACGAAATCCCCAGGTTGGATGGCGTGACCCGGACCCCTGGAAGCATCGGGGATGGCCTGCTGCACCTGCTGATGAATGAGAGACAGAGTTTCAGTCAATTTATACAGATAATCAGACATTAAGACGTCCGGGACGTCATGAATGGAAGTTGGTTTCGGTGCAGACCAGATACTCATGGGTCGACCGAAAACAACTTCATAGGGTGTTAAGTGATGTCTGGTGGGGGTGGAGCGCATTGATAGCAATGCCAATGGGAGGGCGTCTGGCCATTTCAGACCCGTGGTAGCCACTATCTTGGCCAGTTTAAGCTTTAGAGTGGCATTGTGTCGCTCAACTAGTCCAGCAGACTGGGGGTGGAAGACTGCGTGAAATTTCTGCTTAATGCCCAACCCCTTTAAGATGAACTGGATGACTTCGGCTATGAAGTGGGGGCCGTTATCGCTCCATAAAATACGACAAAGGCCGTAACGGGGGAAAAACTCCTTTAACAGTACTTTTGCAGTGGCCATAGCAGTGTTGTCGCGGGTAGGATATGCTTCTACCCATTTGCTGAATGCGCACACCACGACAAGTACATATTTCAGGCCTTGGCACCTGTCCAGCTGGATTTAGTCCATCTGCAGGACTTCAAATGGGTGATTTGGGACCCCAAATCCTCCCCGGGGCACTACTGTCCCTTTCCCGGGGTTGTGTTGCAGGCATATCAAGCATTGTTGGACTAGACGTTTGGCGGAATCTGTGATTTTATCATTGTGCCAAACTCTGGAGACAAGTTCAATCATGGGGGCTGATCCTATGTGGGCAGGGGAGTGTGCCATAGCCAGTATGGGAATCAGGTATGAGTCAGGTAGCAACCATTTGTTTGTGTCTTTTGTCCGCCAGCAGCCTTCATCATCTTTTAATCCCACCCGTGTCCATTCAGTCAGCGTGTGTTGTGTGCTAGCCGTTTGAATGTCTCTAATAGTGTCCCTAGCGTCAGTCCATTTTTCTGCTTGTGACCTGGTCACGTACATATGTGTTGTCGTTCTATTTTCAGCTGTCGTTCGGGCCGTGATGTCGGCTAGTGCATTTCCCTGCCCAATGATGTCTGTCACCCTTTTGTGTGCCTGGCATTTGACGACTGCAAGCTTTTTGGGGAGAAGGACGGCTTCGATCAAGGCGGAGACTAGATCCCCGTGTAAAATGGGGGTGCCATGTGAGGTCAAGAATCCCCTTTCCCTCCAAAGGAGCCCAAAATGGTGGACCACCCCGAAGGCATACTGGCTGTCGGTGTAAATGTTCGCTGTGGTTCCTGCTGCCAGAATGCAGGCTCGTGTCAGGGCGATCAGTTCTGCTGCCTGGGCAGATCGTTGCGCGATGCGGGCCGTCTCGACTACAGTTCGAGCCGTGGTGACCGCGTAGGCAGCGGAAGTGGTGCCATCGGGAAGTTTGATGCAAGAGCCGTCCACCCACAGCTCCCCGTCGGGGTCAGGGAAAGCCGTGTCTCTGAGGTCAACCCTACTTCTAGTCTGTTCGTCCGTAAGAGTCACGCAGTCATGTACAGGGTGCACATTGGGATCGTTCTCTGGCAAGGGTAACAGAGTTGCCGGGTTCAGTGTGGTGCATCTTTTCAGGGTGATATGGGGTGCAAGCAAAGTCAGTTCGTATCCAGTCAGTCGTGCACTCGTTAGGTGTTGTGTCTTGGTTTGGTTCAGGAGGGTGTCAACTGCATGGGGTACCAGTACCGTGAGGGAATTCGAGAGTACGATCCCCTCAGTCTGTCGGATAGAGATTGCAGCAGCAGCTACAGCTCGAAGGCAGGCAGGCAAGGCTCTGGCTACAGGGTCAAGAGTGGCAGAGAAGTAAGCGCACGGTCGTTGCTTTGGGCCGATGGCCTGGGTCAGGACAGATAAAGCGCACCCCTCCCTTTCGTGAGTGTAAAGGGAGAAGGGCTTTTTGTAATCGGGGGTACCTAGGACAGGGGCTGAACAAAGGGCATCTCGTAGTTCCGTGAAGGAGGTTTGACACTCAGGGGTCCAAGGGAGTGGAATGGGGACGTCTTTACCTAGCAGAGAAAGCAGTGGTTTCACAACGAGGCTAAAGTTCGGTAACCACTGTCGGCAGAAGGAGGTGAGGCCTAGTAGGGAGCGAACCTGTTTCTGGGTCTTCGGGACAGGAGTTTCGAGGATGGTTTGGATTCGATCAGGAGTGAGTTTCCTTCCCTCTTTGGACAAAAGGTGGCCTAGGTAAGTGACCTGGGGTCGTCAGAATTGCAACTTCTTCTTGGAGACCTTGTGGCCATTTTCCGCAAGGAAGCGCAGGAGTTGAATGGTGGCTGTAACTGCCAGTGGAGTGGTGTCGGCCGCCAAGAGGATGTCATCGACATATTGCACTAACACCACTCCATCGGGTAACTGGACTTGATCCAGTTGTCTCTTGAGGGCCTGGCTGTAGATGCTAGGGCTTTCTGTGTAGCCCTGGGGTGCTCGACAGAACCTATATGAGCGGGCTTTTAGGGTGAAGCCAAGGAGATATCGGCTGTCCGGGTGGATGGGGATGGAAAAGAATGCGTTTTTGAGGTCAATGACAGTGAAGGTGGTGGCTGTGGAAGGAATCAAAGTCAGGATGGTGGTGATGTCCGAGACCACAGGGTACTGGGGTATCACCACTTTGTTAATATCTCGAAGGTCAATGATAAAACGGTATGCCTTCTCATCTCCCTCTCCCTGTTTCTTGATGATGGGCAAGATAGGGCTGTTGCAAACGTTGCTTACCACTTCCTCTACCACTCCTGCATCTATCAGTGACTGAATAATCTTTACCAATGCCTTCTCGCCCTCGGGCGATATCCGATATTGTGGAAGTTTTGGGAGTGTTGCGTCTGGTCGGACAGTAATGTGCACTGGGTCAATCAACATGCGCCCTACGTCCGAATCCGCCTTGGCCCACAGATACGGAGGCAGAGTGTCAAGCAGGGATGTGTCAACGTCGGTGATGGAAAACATGCGTTGGGGAGGGCAATGTCTAAGCAGAACGGGGTTGTCGTAAAGGAAAACTCGTACTCCATCTTGAGAACATCTGATCGTCGCTCGGAAGTGTTTCAATAAGTCAAGTCCCATAATGGCGTCAGGGCTATTGGAGGAAAGTAAGAACGTGGTGTCAGTGGTGTTGTTTTCTACGTCAAAGAGGATCGGGGCGGACAAAGGGTTAGTGGAGGGCGTTCCATCGAAACCTGTCGATGTTATAAGTGAGCCAGACAAGGGTGCCCCCGGAATCAGTCGTTTAGATAACGCACTACGTGTTGCGCCAGTGTCTACCAGAAATGGAGACTTGGTACCCAGGACCTTAGCAGTGACGTAAGGGCCTTGTTGGTCAACATAGAGCTCGACTGGATCCCTCCCTTGCCCTTGGCAGTCCTATGCAAAGTTGTGGGCGTCATCGTAGTCAGATTGCTGGTATTGGTTCTGCCTGGGTCGATCAAATGTATTTGGTCTGCCTGATCTATCGTTAGTCGTGTCGTTTGGGGGCCCTCGCTGTTGTCCCTTATTTCTCGGTCCACTTACTATGTCCTTGGGGTCTTTGTTTCTGATTATTTCCAGAAGAACTGGGCACTGGGATTTCCAGTGGCCAGTTCCTTTGCAAAAAGCGCACTGGTCCTCTCTAAGGTCTGTACGTCCACTGTGGGGAGTCAAAGTGCGGTCCTGGGGAAATGCAGCCTTAGGGGCGTTCGTCTGGTAGTTTCCCCGGTATTGGTCTCGTCCTATAGTCACCCCTTGCAGTTGGGCCATCATCACCCTCTCTTTCAAGTCCTTCTTCTTTTTCTCTGTTGCCCTATCGTTTTCATTTTTCTGATGCTCATAATATTGGGCCATCTGGAGGATAGCCGTAGGTTTGGAGGCTGCCCAACTACTCTCGCTAGCCTGCAGTTTCTGGGAGACCTCTGCTGACAGACCCTTAACATAATTCTGGACAAACAGATGGTGTCCGGTTGCAGTAGTCATGTCCTGGCCACTGTAATCGGAGAACACCGTTTCAAACCGGGAGAAGTATTCCGATACATCCTCCTGAGGCTTCTGGCGACAGGCCGTTACTATCGACCAGTCCACTTTCTTTTCTGGAATCAAGGTTTTTAATTTCTGTACGATTTTGTCTGGAAGGTCTAGAATGGATTTCAAAGGCTTTTGTCCAGGTCCTCGTTGTTTATCGATGTCATCGAGTTGTGACCAGGTATGTCCAAACAGCTCAAGGTGGTCGACTTTCCGGATTTGTTTCCACACATCAGCTGGTAGACATAACCCGAAAAACAAGTCGATGTCAGCCAGGGTCATAATCGTTGATCCTAGGGCTGTACCCAATTCAGTGTAGAAGGCCGTGGGGTTTTTACGTAGGTCAGGCAGAGATTTCCGGAATGTCAGAATCTCTTGCCGGTCCCATGGCTGGTAGACCCAGTTGTACACTACCCTTCCCTTCGCATCTGGGTGGTTTGTATCATCGTTAGTCCCTGCACCTCGTGGAGGGACCCAATAAGGGGCAGCCTCTCGTATCGGCATCATGGTGTTAGATTGCTCAGTTTGCGGCTCGGTCACTACGGAGGTCGTAGGTTTTGTTCCCGATTTTCGTTCAGTGAGGTGGCGGAAAACCTCAAGCGTACGCGTAAGGAGGTCCGTCACATCACACTCGCCCTCATCCCCGATATCGACCTTCCGGTACAGAGTCGTTAGGCTCTCGGGACCTTTGTCTCGATATCGGTCTTCGTATGCGTTCAAGACATGGTAACACAGTCGTACGGTAAAATGTCGCCTGTGACTCCCGGTATACGAGTTAAACATATCCGTGATGTACTCTTCATCTTCCTTCCTTTCTACCAGTGTCCTTGCTATCTTGTCGATCCCTGTTCGCTCATCTTTGCTTAGTCTGTTTGTTCTAGCAGAACCAGCCCTTGGGGTCTCGGGGTCGTCTAACGTTGTCGTTTGTGCAGTATTTGATACAAGGGGTTCGGCCGGCACAGAGGCCATGGGGGCCGAAGCTGTGATGCTACCTTCGTTTGTACCTGGGGGTGGGAGGTGCTGTGCTAAGGGTTGGGAGGGGGCATATGGAGGGGGCATGTGGATGGTCGGAGGACCTAACAGCAGATCATCGTTGGCTCGTTGTCTCGAGGGTAAATCGGGGTAGAGCATGGAGGACGTTCTAACCGGACACTGACTTGATGTTTCCATTTCTAGTTTCTGTTTGGCTTTCTCTCTTTCCTTAATCTCTCCTTCCAGTTTCTGAGCAGCTAGGTGGGCTGCTTTTCGCAGCTCTTTTCCCAACCTACTCTCAGTTTTCTTTTTACGTTGTTCAGTTTCTTTGCGCCACATGCCGAAACTATCAAGCATAGTGGGCGTTGTCTTGTTTTTACCCAGGGCTGTTTCTAGCGCATTTATTTTGTCATCATCGAAGGATCCTACCAGTGGCCACTGACTTTCTCGATCCTTTTTCGTATATTTATGCCACAGTTTGTTATAGGCTATAGCGATCAATCCATGCTTCATGAACATGTCCTTATTAGGGGTGCCTTCCAGTGGAGCCGGATGGTTCACCTCTAATAAGCGGTCCGGGCTAAACAGGCTACCAATCAGTGGGGAGAAGACAGACATGACGGAGCACAACGGGGACAAAAAGTCAGCACTGCCTATCTTATCACTGCGTGCAAAGACTAGACAGAATATTTCTATTCTACGTTGTTTGCAGGCAGTCAACACCTCATGAACCAATATCGAATAGTCAACGTTCGGTCAAAACAATTCAGTGGGGAGAATAAGTAGGCCCGCAAAGGTCTGCGTTACCTACCCTTTCACTATCTGTAAAAAGGGGGGACGGGGGCTCTTTCCTGTTTGCAGACAGAGAATCTCCAGAAAACAGTCTGCGAACAATAGTTCAGTTTCAAATAATTAATCAGTGGGGGAGAAAGATAGGTGCAACGGTTGTATTACCTATCCTCCACTGTTTGCAAAGAGAGAGCCTGTTGTTTCTCCGTTTGCGGACAGTGGATCTCCAAATAAATTAACAAAGAGTAATACTAGTATTTTCTAAACAATTCAAATAATTATTTCGCAATTCGTCGTGTTTACACGACCTTACCCGGACCGCATGGACAGTTTCCTGTCTTCCGAATCCAGCGCCCGATCGTCCTCTTTTCTTCGTAATCCTCGCGGCACTCCTGATGGTTCCCAGTCAGGACCGTAGATCACTCGAGAGAGGTCTGTTCGGAACCAGTGAAGTTCGGATGATCGGCTGTCAGACGAGGGTCTATCGGACAGGTGCACTCCCCGATCGTTGCAGTCGTTCACTCTGTCGTCAGGACCTCTCCCACTGGATCCACGAGTCACTGATGGGCCCCACGTTTGGGACGCCAATTGTTAAAAAGGTCAGGCTACCAACCAGAATAAGAGATCCTGAAGTATTGCCCGGCGGTGTCGCCTCTTAAAC
Source organism: Lissotriton helveticus (assembly GCF_964261635.1). Classification (NCBI taxonomy): domain Eukaryota; kingdom Metazoa; phylum Chordata; class Amphibia; order Caudata; family Salamandridae; genus Lissotriton; species Lissotriton helveticus. Next base: position 1,942,643,363 of record NC_136068.1, read on the forward strand.
CCACAAGATATTAACCAATGAAGAGGCAGGCGCTGGAGACTGGAAGGCAGGAAACAAAGGTTTTATTCTCTCCGGAGGAGAACACATCAGTTCGGACAGCAAGTATCGTCACGAGGTGCTCTAACCGCATCTCTGAGGCCTGGCCTCTTATACACAGTTAAATGAATTTTATTGCAGGTAACACAGTCTTGTAATGCTTTGAAGTATGGAAGGACATCCTCTGAATCTCCCCTACAGGCCCGTTCCCACACACATTTACAGTTGAAGTCCCCACCCCGGTCACAACAGGTGATGATTATCGCGCAGCTGGACATTCCGCCGATTCACGGAATGTGGGGGTTTGATCGGATCTCCTAGGGTGGGGGCTTTGATCAACTCGGGGGTCCTTTGATGAGGGAAGCTTTCTACTGTACGGGGAGGGGCAATAAACAGTATCGGCAGAGCTAGGTGTCGGCCTGGGAAAGAGGAAGACAAACGGGCACACAGGAAAGGGGGTTTGTATCAAAGGGCCTGGGACCATGAAAGGAATGAAGGGAGGTGTCGCGCTGGGGACAGGATGGGGTTTTTGAGGCAGAGTCGCGCTGAAGAGGGGTTTATGACTCAGGGCATGTGAGAGCGGGGGGGTTGTCAGCGTGCGGGGGATTGCTTGCGAGGTTGAGAGAGAGAGAGACGCGCTGGCTATCAGCAAGGGGCAAGGAGGCCATGGTGCTCAAAATGGCTGCCGCTTACGTGCACGAATGGGTTCAAGGGGAGCAAGATGGCGCCGATAATGTTGACGTTTGCAGCTTAACTTTTAACAGTACGGCAGGCGCTGGACATCCATGGTATCCGTCTTGGAGGACGGAAAAATAAGGTAGCGCTTTTTGCTGATGACCTTATCCTCACCTTGACGCGACCTCAGGAGTCCCTCCCAGCTCTCCACTCACTATTGAGGCTCTTTGAGTGGGCCTCCGGCCTTAAAATAAATCACGACAAATCTTGGGCCCTGAGTATCACGATCCCAAAGGAGGAGATTCCTGTACTTAAGCTTGCTTGCGCCGTATCAATGGGCCTCCAATTCCATTCGCTACCTTGGCCTTCCGCTGACTCCTTCTCTGGACACGTGGACACAAGTAAACTGGCGGGAGTGTCAGAAGGCAGTCCTGGAGGACCTGCGGCGCTGGAAACCCCTAGCGATCTCCTGGTTGGGTAGAGTCAATGCCATTAAGATGTCGATCCTCCCTAAAATGTTATATCTATTTCAATGTCTCCTCACGCCCATTCCCTTGCATCATATACAAGGTCTCCAAAGAGACCTAACGGCCTTTATCTGGGGAGGATGCCGACCACGCTTCTCACAGAAGCTTCTTATGTCACCACGTGATAGGGGGGGGCTGGCTTGTCCCAACCTAGTGGATTAATACTGGGCCTCGCACCTCCGTTTTGTGGTGGAATGGAGGACGGCAAGTGAGAAGGTGTGGTTGCATATGGATCGGGTGGTGACGGGGCGCACCATATGGGACCTTGCATGGCTGCACCAAGCGCGCGCTCTAGGAAAGAGTATATGGCGGTACCCACCAAAACAGTACTGGATGTATGGGACAAGGTGGCGGAGCGCAGAGGCCTCACAACATTTCCTTCTCCACACACCCCTCTGGAAGGAAATCCGCTCTTTCCACCGGCCTACCGTCCCCGCGCCTTTGCTGAGTGGGCGAAGGGGGGTTGTAGGGCGGTATGTGATTTATATGAGGGGGAGTGCTCAAGACCTTTGCACAATGTAGGGAGGAGTTCCGTGTCCCTCCGGAGGCAAGCCTGCAGTACGCGCAGTTGAGGCATTGGGTCTCTGGGTCCGAGATGCGACGGGCAGCTACCCGCATCTTCACCCCCTTTGAAAGGCGGGTTCGCTCCTTTGATGAATCCAAGGGACTGATATCACAGATATATCAGATCTTGCAACACCCTCCAGTAGTGCTCACTCATCCCTATCAAAGGCAATGGCATCTGCATCGGGCATCATGTCTGCGCAGTGGAGCCAGCTATGGCAAGACATCCCCAAAATCTATTGCAGTATTCCACAGCAGGAGAATGCATATAAAGTAATGACCCAATGGTATCATACCCCGCTACGGCTGCATGGGATGTTTCCTGCGACCTCTCCCTTGTGTTGGAGGTGTATGACTGCATCTAGGGACTTCATACATGTGTGGTGGGCGTGCTCAGTGCTGCGCATATTCTGGAAGGAGGTCCTCAGCCACATTAGGGGGTGTTGGGATTCCCTCTGTCTGAGGCCACGAACACGATTCTATTGGGCATTAAACCCGCTGGTCTGAAAGCACTCACTCTGAGTGACTGGATCCTGGCGCTCCACATGCTGGGGGCTGCTAAACAGCTCATAGACTTATATTAGAAACGGACTGAAGCTCCCCCAGTTGCCGCTTGGTTTCTGCATTTATGGCATGTTATAGCAATGGAGCTCTTCACAGCGCGGCTGCAGGCAGCGACTCCCGCTTTAAGGCTCTTTGGCAGCCTCTGATTACATATTTATGCAGGGTTGAGCGTGCGCGCTATATGCCCACCAGGCTCATGGGGTCTTCATATAGCATATAGGTTCGGCCCTATGGCTCAGCCTCTAAATATCCTTTCACACGGCCGGCCCCTTGAGGGTTGTAGGCTAAATGCTGTGTTACAATTTGCCCTCAGTGGCTGATGCCTTTCCTGACGCGGCCGGCCCTGTATAGGGTTGTAGGCTTAACGCTGTGTACAGTCGGACTTGTTATTTGGGTTTCTATCTGTAAATAAAAAAGATCTGAAACAAAAATTCACAAGGGTATCCTACCACCACCAGGGAGAACCATTGTTTCAGGGATCGCGTGGGTGCTGAAACCCCTGTCTAGGTTCTGCGATCATTTTCTTAGGCCTCTAGTGAAAAATACACCTACATTTCTACAAGACACTAGAGATACCCTGAATATCATAGATTTACAAAACAAAGAGGGCCCCCATCTGGATGCTCTGATAACCCTGGATGTGGAGGCCCTCTACACCAACATTCCACAACTGGCCACACTAGAGGTGGTAGAGCAAATACCACGCTTTACTGAATGGGTAGCCCCAACGCCAATTTCATACATCATGAATGTGCACATGTTGCACTTACTGAAAACTACTTTCAATTTGAGGACCTCATCTGCCATCAAAGCCAGGGTACTTCCATGGGGAGCACGTTCGCCCCTAGTCTGGCATGTCTCTACATGTCGGACTTTGAGGCCAAGTTCATCGTTTCCGCCACCAACACATACAAGGAACATATTGTCCTTTGGCTATACTACATTGACGATGTTCTGGTCTTCTGGAAAGGATACCTGAATACAATACCCCTTTTCATCACATGGGTTAACAGTCTGAACCCTTTCCTTCGCTTTACTCCCAACATCTCAGAACACAAAATACAATTTTGGGATTTCTTAATAAGTGTACCACCACAGGGTTGGAAACAAGGACTTACAAAAAACAGATCAACAGTCATAGCCTGCTACTCTTCAGTAGTTTCCGTCCCAAGGCATTTCATGACAACCTGCTATATGGGCAATATTTAAGACTTAGACGTAATTGCAGCAACCTGGAGGATTTTAAAACACAGGTCTCGGAGCTGACATCACATCTGGCCAGATAGGAATATCCACAAAAAAATCCAAACAGCATAGAAGAGTGCATGCAATGCAAACAGGGAGGCACTTCTATAAACGAAGATCATAACTGACACTAAACAAATCACATGTGTCACCACATACACCCCTGAATCTTATAACATTAAAAGGATCATAAACAAACATTGGAGAATCCTTAATATAGGAGACTATACAGTTGATACCCTGAGATTCGCCTTCAAGAGAACCAACAATCTGAAAAACTTCCTAATTAGAACGAGACCCAAAAAAGAGCCACCCATGAGAACCCAACTATGGGACTTACCGCCAGTCACTGGCCACTACCCATGTGGTCAGTAAATAGTTTGTCCACTTACCAAGACAAGTAAAACGGTCACTATCTCAGACAATTTCACCTGTTACTAAATAAAACACACCAATTGCAACACCCGCAATTGTGTATACTTAATCAAATGTCCTTGCGACCTCATGTACGTGGGCATGACAATTCGCCCCGTAAAAATCTGAATCTCAGAACATCGTAGCAACATCAGGTGCAAGAAAAACAATGCAAAGATGTGCACCCACTATACAGAAGTAAATCACATGGCCAACGACATACGTTGGACCATTTTGGAATCACATCCTTTGATCAGCAAGGAAGCCCTCTTTAGAAAAGAGCAACAATGGATTTTCAGAATTTCCAGCCACACTAGGGGCCTTAATGATGACTTCCCATGGGTGGTATTAAACAACACCTAACCCCTCTAGCTCCCGTTGGTCTACCTTCACACTGCCTTTTGGTAACGCTCTACCCAATAAACTAGAACTGTTACACCAACATCTCCCTGTGCTGTTGCCTTTATTCCCCGAATGGCACCATCATAAATTAGTCTCATCTAACTAGTCCCCTTATTCATTTGAGCTCCCGCTGAGAACTACAGCGCATAGCTCAGTATTCCACATTCGAAACTAATGATTGGCTCAGCGCTCCATTTGACTACCCTCCAAATTCATTTGGAACATTACACTCCACCTTGTAATAGCAGGCGACACACATAATGAATTTTATTCAAGTGGTGCCACACATACGAGCTTCTCAATAAAGCACTATTGAAAATAACCATCAAGATGGCCACTCTACTCTACGCTGTAGCGGTTTCCACCAGTACGCGATGACTCAACACACTGAACCTCAGCGCTGGAAGGCAGAGCCACAGGAACCAGATCAGGGGTAGGACCTCCAACTGTTACGCGCCACCCTTATGTGAGTATTGACCAAAATACGTGCACAGTTGAGTGTTACAACGAGAGGCTGGTAAGACTTTGATTGCCTGTGCTTACGCCTAGACGCATGCGGCTGCCTGCCCGTCTTTTAATTGTATTTTTCAGAATCGAGCACTGAGGTGCTCTTTTGGCTATCCTGTCAGTTTTTGACCTCATTACCAGGGGTGAGTCGTTGTGCGTGATTATGCTCTAATGGTATGTGATGTGCACAACTACGATATAGATACTAACATGATACTGGTGTTATATATTTATAATGCCGATATAGTATGTAATTAGAATACTGGGGGTGCATAAGAAACGTGCTTAATCTTACTTCACGTTCTGAGCGAAACCACTGATACCATGAGCCCTTTGAGACGGACGCTTGTTCATGTATTTAACGGCACCAGTTATGTCTTTGTGATAGTTTTACAACATCCCACATGTTCACATTGCCAAACGTGTTCACTCGTCCAGCGGGTGTGTTTTTAATCCAAGCAACTTGCTATTTAGTACGACGAGATGTGCACTGAGATATTATTGTCATAATTATTTTTAACAAACCAATGGTTTAACCACCCCAGGCAACAACAAGTAACTGCATGTAATTACTGCACCACTGGTGGACTATGTTGCTATCCAGACCAAGTTCTGGAAGTATAGGAACTAATAGTTTTTATCTCTTTCAGGTCTCACCTATCCAGGTCTTCAATCCTAGCTCACCTCAAGCAACGCTGGTGACAAATACGGTACTCAGCACCGGCCTTGCGGCAGTGTTAGAGTTAGGATAACTTGACTCCTTTTAGATGCCGGTCCTGAAGAATTGCCGATTGACCCGTTAGGGGCAGAAGGCGAGAAACATGTCGACCATTTACACCAACTAGACCCTGTAGGATCATTGACTCCAGACACGGCTCACACATCTTTTGTTAGGTCAGTACACCCCAAGATTAAAATGTGTTCCATATAGGGCAGTACTAAACTTATTTTAATTCACTATTCACACTCACCTCACTACCTTGAGCACATACCCCCACACACCAAACAGCTGTCTCTTAAAAGATCTCCGGCAAAGAGCCCCTTCGTGGTTGGCCGTCGGGCATTGCAGCACCCGAACGACGAGGAGCACAGCCCAATGATTAAGCATGACATCCTTCGGGGTTTGTGAGGGAAATCCATAAGAGACCTGTTCACTCCCCCCCTTCCCATAGGAACTGCACATTCTTTTCACTTAAACACACGGGAGGCTACAAAGCAGCACCAAAGAGGGGCGACTGGGTGAAATGGTGCAATGTTGACATTGTGCGTCCAATGCTTTTCAATGGGGATTCTCTTCTCGGCAAAGAGGCTGCAGGCGGTGCACCAGAGGTTGCAGGAGGAAGGCCAACAACAACAGAGGTAAGTAGAGATGTAAACGGTTGTAGGGACACCATTGGTTCAGCTTACCAAGACCCAGGGGCTTCGGCTGCAGGGGTGCCTTTGGACGTCAGAGTCTTCTTGCCGGAGCTGGTTGCAGTCAGAGAGCCTCTGTGCTCATACTGCTAGTGCCGTCATGGAGGGCAGCCAACACTGGACATGAGGTCATGATTGCCGATTAGACTTCACTGCACAGGTGAACCACTCATACTCGGGCCATGGGTGTTGGGTGCAGAGTGGGCCGGCGATGCGAAACCGCCTGGTTCCGGAGTCCTTGGAGTAGGTTTCTACTTAGACAGGTCTGCTATCCATGGGAGATTATAGTCTTTTTCAAAGGTAGTAGTCCTCCCAGGGGTTTCAGAGGTCGCCGGCTTCTAGACAGGTCACAGCTTTGCAGAAGCTAGAGACAGGTTGGTAGGGCTGGGGCTAAGGCAGTCATAGCCTTCAGTCTTCTCTGCAGGTTTGTCTACTTCCTTCTTAAATCATCACAGATCTAGTTTCTAGGTCTTAGGGAGCCACCTAAATAATACATTTAGGAGGCGTTTTAGGAGAGTAGCATGTTGGGCCAAGGGGCACCTTACCTGAAGTGAATACATCCCCTATTATGCCACCCTCCTTTGGAAGGGTTTAGGTTTATTTTATTATGCATAGTTATTAAAAACCATTGCACACTTATGTGCTATTAGGATTAAAAAAAAGTCATTATGGTTCAACAGTAAAACATTGATACACATTGCAAAAGTGATGTTCAGTGCTTACATACAAGTTTACAAGACTGATAAAACCATTCGGTGAATGCCAAAGGTATGACAGTAAAAACAATAAAAAACAGGGGCCCTTAGAAGTATACATGGCTGTGATGATAATGGTTAGTGTAGCGGTGGGCATCTATTGTATAAGGCAATAGTGCCAGACAACCACAGGGCAGAATGCAAAGAATGCTTTCATATCAGGAGGAGGTTCCTGATGGCTGAGTGACAGGACAGAATTTCCCATCTCGGTGTGCTCTTTTTTAAGTTGTTATGAATTAAGTTCTAAGGAAGCAGCTTCTGGTTGGCATGTCGTGTTCTTCATTGTCCGCTTAAAGCTAGAGCAGCTTCTGCGCTCCTATTATGTTGATTAATTTTTTGTTCCACCAGTGTGAGAAATTTGACCACTCAACAGTTCAGTTGTGTGGCCCCTGAATCTAAACATGCCAGCACCACTTGCCGCCTGGTGCGGGTCCCTAACTGCTTGAGTGGGAACTTTAGCAGCTGTATGTTGTCTTGCTGCAGCACTATGCATGTGCAGATTAAGTGCAGAATGTCTCCTGGGCTTGTGTTGCACAGACTGTATGTGTTTGGTGAGCATGCCCTCTGCCATGGTGGACGGTGTTCGGCACACGGTAGAATGCCCAGGTGGTGCTTTAAAAACTTTATCTTAAGAGTCTTTGAGTAACCCTGATTGAAATATTTTTGGGGTGCAGATGATTTGTAAGAGTTCAGGGTCATCCAGGAATGAGATCTAGCAGAGAACGGAGCCTTGTCTTCCAGCCATAAGATTTGTTTTACTGACTTCCAGGCCAATTTTTTGAAGGATGGTTGTTGTAGCTGAGTGTTCCAGAGATTAGTGAGCCCTGCGATTTCCAGGGTTTCTTGAAGGTAGCATCTGTCCGGAGAGGGATCCCTATGCTGGAGTTCTTGCCATGGCAGCTGGTTTAAAGTGTTTGAGGCAGAGAGTCTTATCGTGTTCCAGCAGATGATGTAAGCGTCATGCCTGGGCAGTGACTGTTTCACTCTGCAGAACTCCAGCCTTATCTAAGTTGGTGAAGTATATTTTGGGAGGTTGAGCATGGTTCTATATGCCATTATCAGGGAGCTGTGCAGTTGCTTGACATCCCTCCCCCGCATTGCTTCGCTGCCGTAGGTTAGCATGGGGAGTAGCATGGTCTGTGTTTCCTTCAGAAGGGGGTATAGTGAAGGCCTGTCAGTTTTGATGACAAGTTTTTCCGCGTTATTGCCACGACCTTCTGATCTTTTCTTTCTGGCGCGTAAAGGCCCCTTCCTTATAAAAAGTGACACTAACATATTTGTAATCAGTGGTGGGTTCAATAGGACCACCTCCCAGGTGCCACCTCTTCTGCCGCCTTCTTTTGTTGTTTACCGTCATAATCCGAGTTTTCTTTAAATTCATTTTTAGACTATTCTGCCTGTGGCATACTTCTGCATTTCATCGAGTAGATGTTGAAGACCGACATATGTATGGCTAAGCAGCACCACGTCATCAGCATACATAAGGTTTGTCAGTGGTTTTCCTCCGAGCCTGGGTGCGTGTGTGCGTTGCTGATGTTGAGAGCTTGAGGATGGTCGTCCATATAGAAGTTGAACAGAGTGGGTGCCAAGACGCAACCCTGCTTTAGGCCTTTGGTTGTAGGGATTTTTCTAGAGAGATAAGTTCCCTCTCCCAGTTTCACCTGGACCCAGGTGTCAGTGTGTAGAAGCAGCAGGATGTCCATGATGTCCTGAGGGATTCTCCAGCGTGCCAGCTTCCCCCAGAGTTTCCCCCTCTCAATGTTATTGAATGGTGCACTAAAGTCAGTGAGCCATAGAAGTAGTTGCAGGTTGGCTGATTTGGTTGCATCGATAAGAAAAGAGAGTGCGAGGTTGTTTGTTGTCGTACCAGCAGTTTTGCAGAAGCCGGTTTCGTTTGGCGGGATTATTTTGTTGGAGTCTGCCTAGGCTATGAGATCCTCCAAGATGGTACCTGCAAAAGAATTTTCTTTTTTAACAGAGTTTTATATTACACATACTTGAACGGCTGGTATTGGGTATCAGAGTACTTTACATAGCACCGGTTGCGTTACATGAGGACACATTCATTTTTGTTAGGCACGGGGAGATTAAGTGATTTGTCAGAATCACAGGATGTTCAGCATCATTGCCAAGACTCGAACCCAGTTCCCAGATTCAAGATTGACCACACTAGCCGTTAGGCTAACTCCTCTCCCCCTTTGCCTCAATATCAATCAGGGCCACTAGGCGATAGTTGCTCAGGCGGGCCTTGTCGCCGCTCTTGTAGACTGGCATGATCGTTGAGCCTCTCCATGATTTAGGTATTCTGCCTTGTGATCAGATTTCTGAAAATAGAGTTGCAGGAAGTTAGCCCAGTCAGCCGTATGGTGTTTGAACAGGGCCGGTGGGATTCCATTTGGGCCCGAAGCCCCTCTCTTCTCCCTTATGCGATTTGCTTCTTGATTGCTGATGGGAGTGTGTCTCGCCTTGATAATTTTGCTTGATCAGGCATGTTAAATGCCTGCATCGTCTTGGGGCCTGCTTTCGAGCAATCTTGTGGCATCCGTCCATTTGGATCCATTGAGCAGATGTCCCCATTCTTAAAGTGCTCAAATAGAAATTTGCACCATATTTCCTCTGAAATGTGGGATGACAGTCCCTCGTGGTGTGGGTGGATTATAGCATTCACCTTTTTCCAGAAACGGGCGCTGTCATTGTGATCAGCATCATGGAGCAGCTGTACCCAGATTTCATCTTCCTACTCTTTCTTGATTTCCCAGTTTAGTTTCTTCAGAAGATTCAGTCGGTCTCGCAAAAATGTGCGGGCACTTAAGTCCCCTGGATGTCTCCTCAAGCTCCTTAGGGTGAAGTTTATTGATTTCTTGAGTGCTTTTTGTTGGTCTCTTTTGGAGGGGGCATAGATCTAGCCTGGATTGGGTTTGTCCCCATTTCTTCAAAATGAGGGGACTTAAAAGTGAGCTTAGCTTCGCCTCCTCCACCAGAGGGATTAAGTTGTCCAAGGTGGGTGTGGTCAGTGGTTTCTGTGTGCTGTGGTCATGTCCTCTCCTGTGATGTAATGAATGCTATCATCCTGCTGGAATCCCTGCATGCGCATATTCCATTGGATTGTGATAGTCTGACTTACAACTGGAGCTTGGAGGTGATCGTTGGCTGGGGTGTTTCTCCTGATGTTGATGGCCAATGAACTACTTGGATCTTGGCTACAACCTTCCTTGTCATCATCCTGACTAAGAAAGTACTTCATTACACTGGTGACGATTTGCTTTTAAGGGCCTACTTAAGGGAAGGAGGAGAAGACACCTCAACAGCTTCCTGGAATTTTGGTACGCTACATCGACTTTGAAAGGTGGTATCTTTTACCTCTAGCAGTGTAGAGACTAATTCTGGTGCTGGTGTGGAGTTTGCATAGTACAAAAGTTGTGATCAACATCAAAAGGAACCATGAGTACTGAGCCGTTACGGGCTTGTGCGCTATTGCTCCCCTACCGCGTGTCTCCTGTGTGCTCGCGCTTCTACTCGTGCCATGCTGTTTCGGCTTCTCGCTCAGGCGCTGCTACTATTCTTCATTAGCATCTTGGTGACTTCAGAGTCTCTCCTTGTGCTAATTGGTGTGTGCTAGTTGTTCAGCTGTCACTTTTGTTTGTTTCGGTAAAGAGCTCATCACCTGCAACTCCAACTGCCTGGAAAAAGTGATGCATTGCAGCGTGGGTGGCGGCCATCTTTAGTGGTTGGGTAGTTTGTTTTTGAATGGACTGTTCTTTGTGACTTTTACGAGTTAACCTTTTCCGTGCGCATGACGAGCTCAGCTCGTCATGGGGCACGGTGCTCTGGTGCTCATGACGAGCTAAGCTCGTCAGGACCGCTGGAACGCTCACACGCGGGGATAATTCCCCTGCTGTGCTGTGCGTTCCACGGGAACGGGTGTGGTCATGACGAGCTCAGCTCGTCATGAGCACATGAGCACTGTCATGAGCACACGAGCTCGTCATGAGCACGGGGGCGCTGTGCGCACCCCCTGCCCCCCAGCACAGCGGGGAAATTACCCCCGCTGCGAAGGGGTTAAGAGTTTTTTTCAGCGATAGGCAAGCTTGGAATGTATGGTGTGTTAATCATTACCAATCTTCACTTTGTTGTGCTGACTGATGTATTGCAGGTAATTAAATTTTTGAGGTGTTTGTCCCTTTCCGGGGACATGCATGCCATAACTGTGCTGTTGTTGTTCCGCATAAAGTGGTTGTTTCTTCAATGCTGCGCTACCATGGTTATCACGCTTGAAATGTAATTGTTCTAGGCATTCTAACGCAGAGAGTCAGAGGATCTGGAAGGTGTTGAAGGTTGGGCACCGCGTTTCAATATTTATTGTTGCAGGTATTTTTTGTTTTTTTACAATTCTTTTTATTGATAATAACAATGACACATTGCAAACAGTATTCCATAGTTTCAAGTAGAGATCAATGCATCTACACTAAGTCACAGTTCATCACATTCTTTCTTGCACCCTATATATAATTTACTACTCCTGTTCTGTTTTGCTCACTCACTGATCAAGGTGGGAAGTTGTGTTATACGGGGGGGCACACAGATGTTCCCTCTATACTCATTCCACTTGCCCCATATTTGGGACCATTTCTTGGGACAGCCCCAAGATTCGTATACTGTCTTCTCCATTAACATGCCCCAGTCCATGCCTTGATCGTTGGTGCTTCTTGTGCTCCCCATACTCTTGTAATATTGCGCTTAGGTGCAACCATTCCCATTGTCGCCCAGGTTTTCTCTTTACTATTCAGGTCTGTGGGTTCCCAAATGTTTAAGAGGCACAGTCCATCTTCACTTCAAGTACTTCCTCTATACATTGGAGAACTTCTGCCGAGTATCACCGCCTCCCGCACCCGGAGTCATCTCTATAACCCATTTTCACTAGTGCCGGGCCAGATAAGTATGTTCGTGTAGTACTTTAAGTTGCACTAGCCTAAGTCTTGAGCAGATTGCCATTTCTCTGGTGGAGGCTAAGGCCTCCTGCCAGTCATCATCCTCCAAGTCTTTTTCCCAATGTTTACGGAGTGGCAGGAGAAGGTCGGTGCCTTATTGACTAACTTCTGATATGTCATGGAAATCGCTTTTTTAGGCTTGTATTCTTCAAGGATTCTATCTTCAAGTAGAGAGGGCTCTGGTGGTGTTTCACCTCTGGGGATAGCGGACTGCAGGGCATGCCTTATCTGGAGACACCTAAACCTTTATGTATTTGCCAGTTGATATTCTTTCTGTAACTGCACGAAGGGAACCCTGTATCCCCCCTTCCACAAGTTCCCAACCCGGGAGATCCCTATCATATCCCAGCGGCCAAAGCCCTTGGTATTTCTCAAGGTACCAAATCGTTCTGTGTCCCATAAGGGGATGGCTTGCATGATCTTTCCTGTCCATCCCAAGCTTTTGTTAACCATTTGCCACACCTGGACTGAGTGTTCGGTAGGGTCTGTCAATCTTAGTTTTGCAGGTGTAGAATAAAGTGCTCTGGAATAGTTCCCGTCAGGCAGGAGCCACTTGTCCATTCTTTACCCGGGTCATTCAGGGGCCTGTACATACAGTCTCTCATCCAACAATACTCTCCATCTCGCCTTCTTAGATCCTCATCTCAAGGGAACTTTTTGATCCCGCGTTTCAAACTGATGAGAATGGGCGGACGCGCCTTCTCTTGTTTGGCTCCCAGGCTGTGGAATTCTCTCCCGGTCACACTGAAACTCGAGCCATCCTTGATGAAATTTCGCAGAGACCTTAAAACCTGGCTCTTCCCTCAATGATAACTGCTAGATTTACCTCAGCGCTATTTCAAGCGGCGCCGGGAGACCTCATATGGATAGCTGTGCGCCTTATAAATGTAATTACAAATACAAATACAAATACATTAATTAATGGCTACTAACTGCGCTGCCCAGTAATATTTTCTAATATCTGGGAGACCTGTGCCACCATCATACCACCCCCTTACCAACTTTTGGCTTGCTATGCGGAGTAATTTCCCCACCCATAGGAGCTCTATTTGTTCGCTTTCAATAGCTTTAAAATAGGTGGTCCGGACTGGGCCTGGTGAATTATGAAAAATATATATATAAAAACGTGGCAGGGACATCATCTTGAATAATGTGGCTTGGCCTAATAGTTATATTGGAAGTGTCTTCCAGTGTCTCACACCACTCCGCAGTTGCTGCAATGGGGGCAAGAGGTGCAGCGCTGGATCCTTAGTAACATATATGCCGAGGTATTTAAATCCCTTGCGTGCTTCTGCCACCACAAACCCTTTGGGTAGCGGGGGGAACTCTCCCATCAAAACATAGATAACTGACTTAGTCTAGTTTATTGTGTATCCAGAATATTTCCCAAAGTTTGTAAATACATTGAAGACTCTGTTTTATGGAAGCTCCAGGTGATGCCAGATGTAGCAGTATGTCATCTGCATAAACGGAGATACGGTCTTCCCATCCCTCCAACCATTTGAGTCCCCTTATAATTGGATCTTTCTGGATCAACGACGTGAATGGTTCAAGTGTCAATGCGAAGAGTAACGGAGACAGGGGACAACCCTGCCTCGTCTCCCTTCCAGAGGGAAATATTGAGGACTTTCTAGTCTTAACCACTTTCTTTTTTTTCCCACTTTGTTGTGGAATGCACGTATATAATGACTCAACGTCAAAACTCACCAGTAGGTCAGTTGTGATGTTGATGTCAATGTCCGGGAGAATTCTCAGAACATCAGAAGTATCTTTGAGATAAGTCGTTATTTGTGCAACTAATGGCCTTAAGAAATAATCCACAAAAGAAGATAATGGTTCCAAAAGAGAACCTATGCCGGAGATAATTGGGCGTCCGGGCCGTGGTCTCTGACTTTTGTGGATCTTAGGCAGACAGTAGAAATAAGGCATCACAGGATGACTTGTAACCAGAAATTTAGCCTCCAGTGGCATAATTCAGCCTTCCGCATTGGCCTCCTCGAGTTTAATCTCAGAGGAGAGTCTAGGAGTCGGGTCAGTATGAAGCAGTCGGTATGAGTTAGTGTCGCCAAGTTGTCTGCGACACTCTGATCGATAGGTGTCTGTATCCAGCAAGACAGTTGCACCCCCTTTGTCTGCAAGTTTTATTGTGATAGAATCATCTTTCACCAAACTCTGGAGGGCCATCTTGTGTCTGGAAGAAAAATTATGGTAATTAGTTTGACGAGAGTTGCAAAGTGTCATAACATCATGGGTGACTGCTTTCTCAAATGTTGTCACTTCGGACGGGACCTGATGTGACAATGGAGTGAAAACTGACTTAGGACGCAGTCCGGTGTTAGTCAGACTACTCTCCTGTGTATCGGTATCACCTTCTTTGTTTTTAAAAAATAAGTGAAGGCGGATTTTTTTCTGAAAAAGTTTTCAAGCTCACACCTGAGTTTAAATGGGTCCCCTGTATTGGTAGGGACAAATCCCAAACCTTTGTTAAGAACTCTGTATTCGTCAGGTGTTAACATACGGGAACTTAGGTTGACAACTAGGTCGACCCGTCCGTGGTCACATTGGTCGCCTGTTGTTGTCCTCTCCTGCTGCGTGTATTCGGGAATGTGGAATCCGTCTCCCAGTGTACCATGGGTGCTCCACTTCTTCTGCCGCGATTGCGCCCCCGACCCTGTCCTAAAAAAGACTGATCTGGAAAGAATTGTTGGTTTTGTTGGAATGCTGGCATATGTTGTGCAAATGGTGGCGGTTGGTATCCCCTTGGAGCTGGTGGCCACCACTGCCCTTGGTTTTGATAGAAGCCCTGCATGCCACGTCTTCTATTAGACCTTCGTGAAGCTCCCCTGCCCCTATTCTTGGGGGGGTTCTCTTCCCCATTACCTACCACTATACACATTTGAATACATGCATTTCCACACTGTTACTTAGGATATAATAATTAAAGTCACTTGACCGAGTTCCAGTCATTATCTTTAATGGCGATGCAGTTATAGACTTCAATCAGGTGTCTCCGCTTTTACTAAACAGTTATATAGTCTCCAAGGCCTTTGTCTCTCCACTATTCCTCTGGATTATCTCTGTCAGTTGACTGCCTACTTCTCACCTCTGAACACGTTTGTCTTCTGAGGGATTTCTCCCTTCTTTGCTGGGAGCCGTTTCCCTTGACCGATCTCCATCCATCTAGCCACTCCTGCGCCGATTAAGGGGTATCAAAAAAACAGGTCCCTCCATCTGACTCAACACGTAGTTTTGCTGGGAATGAGGAACTGGGTTTTTAAGAACCGGCACAGAACCGGCAACCCAGCGGTGTCAGGGTACACCCAGAGACCTCGAGTCCTTCCTGATTCAGACCACAGAAACTCAGAGTCTTCTAGGTGAAGTCAAGGATCGATTTTATTGGCTGCAACCAAGGTAACAAGTGTCCTAGAAGTACAACACACGGGAAGTATATTCTCAGGAGACTGCTCGAATTTACAAAGTCAGGCTTCTCTTCTTATACAGAATTTTAAGCTTCAGGCAAACATTCTTGGTTTTACAGTAAATCATTGACATATTTCTAGTACAAAGAAAAGGCAGAGTCATGATGACATGTCCATATTTCACTTAGTGCTGCCCACAACAAATCACCCGGCAAGGCCCAACATTTCATCAGATATCGGTGGACCCCCAATAAAAACGGGCACCTCCCCACCATAAAGCAAGTGAAGCAAAAGAGCAGAGACAGATGCGAGCAAGATGCGGCAGGTGTGTGCGCTGAAAATGGTTTTATGACTTGTTGAGCCTTGATGCTATCTTGTTCGGCCACTGGGAGGGAAACTGACCTAACGAGTTTGGCCTGGGGCAATGGTTCCAACTTGCACAGGTCATAGGAAAGTCGATGAAGGTGTACGTGTCCTTTTGGGATCGAATCTGGCTGGATTAAGGCCTATGTAAAGGGCAACACACAAAATGGCTGCCGTATACAAAATGGGAGCCAGGGCATGAAAACGATAATGGCCATTTCGGGGTGAAATCGTCACTCGAATATGCTGGGAATGCTTGTACATAGTGTACTCGTCATTCTCGGTCTTTTGATACCAAATTCGTCATGTTTCGACGAAGTTTTAATTCTCGAGTCCAGAATGATTACACGAGTCCAGAATTTTCAGAACCACAGGAACAGCATGGAGGACTTCAGCCCTCTTTCTCAAAGCAGTTTTTTGATTCCCAGAAAGAAGCGCCTCTGTTTCTGTACGTTAACCGTGAAGTCTGGAAAGAAAGTTATCACGCTATTTTTAACTTTAATCGGCAGGGCAGTTCGGTACAGTCTGCAAAACGATGTCTAGGTCTCTGAAGTTATAGAGTCTTGCCAACAGTGTTCTGGTGGGTGCCCCTGGTTTTAGGCTTCCTCTCTGGGACTTGATGTACTCTTTCAACCGAGAAGAAATTAGACCGGTTTTTTGGTTGTAGATGATTCGCGATTAGGCCTTCAACGAAGAGGTCAGGTGTGGGTCTCTCCGCACGTTCATGAACTCCCATTATCCTGACGTTGTTGCGACGTGACCTTCCTTCATAATCGTCTCGTTTACTTTCCATCATTTTCCTTGCTGTCTGTAGGTTTTTAATCTGTTGCTGCATTATTTTGGAGTTTTGGCGGAGGTCGGTTGTGGTTGCTTCCATTTTTTTGACCTTGTCGCTTATCTTTTGGAGGTCCTCCTTGACGAGCATTACCTCCTTCGCGTTAGAGTCCATTCTGTTCTCGAGTGACGTACGCACTCCGATAATAGCTTCCATAATATCTTTTAATGTGGGGTCTTCTGCCTCTGATCTCATTCCTGCCATTGTCTTTGCTTTAGCTGCTACGTCTGCACTCTTTGATGTAACATATCTTTCGAGCTTCGTTTGGTGGGTGCCCTCACCCCTCTGATACCGGATATCTCTCTCCATTGAGATGCCCACACTCTTCTTTTTGCCCAATCTGCACTTATTTTGCTGTATCCACTCCTCGGCCCCCTCAGTTGCAGGGTCTCGTGTCACCTTTCGAACGCCGTGGTTGATGTGTGCAGCGGGCCTCGCTGCTCGCCTCGATTTTCTCGCTGCTTTTTCTTTGACTCGAGCCCGCGGCTGCAAGCAGGTTCAGGCCCCAGTGCGCCTTCCCATGTGGTCGGTGAAAAGGATTGCTACACAGTCACCAGGATCACACCGCTATTGTTTCTGGAAGGATGATCTTTCGGTCCGCTGCATGTAATGGATACTTAGGGCAGATTAATTGGTCACATGGGTTAGAGTGTTACGGACCCTCTCTAACACAAGTCAATTTTCTATGGTGCGTAGCCACCCCACCCTATTGTTGCAGCTATTGACCCTATTGTTACAGTTTTTTACAGCACATCTATTTTGCAGCGATTGTCACACTACATACATTGTGTCAGTTGCACTCCTGATCATCATGCTGAGTATATAACATATAAAATTGTGTTTTGGTGTTGTGGTACGTGTGTTTTGTTGCTGTCAGTGTAGTTATTGTTTGCAATATTACAATGCTGAATGTGCCTGCTCCTCTGTTTTTTTGTCTCTTTCTGGAGAGCCAATGATAAAATGAAGCAAATGGAAGAAGGTGTCTGAGCGGTATGCTAGGGTGTGTGGTGCTTTATTAAGTTTGAGTGCAAAACAGCCTTGCTCTTACATTGCCTGAGTTCGGAGGGGCAAGAGGTCTTTGACCATTTACCACCTCTTCCTCCTGAATATGCTACAGAATTGAATGAATATGAGATAAATATCAGAAAACTGGATATTTATTATTTACCTAAAGTTAATACAATTCTAGAGCGGTATGATTTTGGAAGGCGTTTGCAAAAGGATGGGGAGTCTGTGGAGAACTATGTCACAGACCTATGTAAATTGACCTCATCTTGCAAATCTTTAGGTACACCATCAGAGAGGATGGGGGCCAGTGTATGCTTGGATGTAACATTGAAAATGTGAGAGATTAACTTTGGAGGAAGTGTTAGTGATCGCAAAGAAGATTGAGAAGTCTTTGAAATGCGTTGGCAGCATTAAGAAGGATTCTAAAGAGGAGGTTCAGGTTGTTAAAGACAAAGTGGAAACCGCACAAAATAAAAAAGGGTGGTCGGCAGGCAAGAAGCTTGACAAACGAATGGATGGGATGGTGAAGGCTAAAGATGGGAGAAAATGTTTTAGGTGCGGTAGTGCTACCCATTAATCTTTCTACAAAGAATGTCCAGCCCTCAAAGTTGTGTGCAGGGGTTGTGGTAAGATGGGTCACTTTTATAGTGAGTGTAAAAACAAGAATGTTTAAGGTGGTGTGAAAGTAAGAGGTGGAGGTTGGATGCAGTGAGGATTCTGTTTTTGAGTGTTGTCAAATAGTGATCCAAGTGGATGGGCGTTCCTGTAAGTGTCCTGTTGATGGTATTTTGGTAGATGTTATTTGGAGAAGAGTGTGAAGTTATTGAAACCTGGCATTAGGCCTGTGAAGGTGAACCCATCAAGGTGAGAGGGTATTTAATGGGTATGATTGAATAAAAGGGTAAATGGGTTGCTTGAAAGGTGTATGTGCCACTGAGAGGCGACAGCATACTAAGATGTTTTCACCAGTGAGATCTGGGTATCATGTTTGATCCCAACAGTGATCTCCCTATTATTGTGAAGAGTGAGGTACAGACTGTTGCGCGTGTGGAGAGTGGTACCAAGTCAGATGAGTTTGTACAGTGGATGGCTGATCATTTCCCATCTGTATTGAAGTCTGAGTTAGGTTGCCTCAGGGGTATCGTCATAGGATTAAGTTGAGGTATGGTGTGCAACCTACATGTGGTAAGGTGCGTAATGCGCATTTTTCAGTTAGGGATGAGATGCAATTGGAGTTGGAGAAATTGTTGAAGGATGGTGTCATCGAAGGGGTGGAAGTGATTGATTGGTAGGCTCCACTTGTGGTGGCCAAGAAGAGTAGCGGCAAGTTGCGTTTGTGTGTGGACTTGCATGAGCTTAACAAAGGTGTGGTGAGCGACAGATATCTCATTCCAACTATTACCCAAATGTTGGTGTTGTTGGGTGATGTTGAAGTATTTTCTACTATTGATTTGAGGTCAGCTTATCACCAGTTTGAGCTGGAAGAAGATTTGAGGGATATGACGGCTTTTATAACACCTTTTGGGACCTACCGGTTTAAGAGAATGCCTTTGGGCTTGGTGTCTGTGGCAACTGGTGTTTCAGAGAGTTATGAAGAGAGTATTAAAGGAGGTAGAAGGTATTAGGATTTACCAGGACAATATTTTGATTTTTGGTCCTGATGCTCGTGTGCATGATGAAAGGGTGAGGTTGGCGTTCAGGAAATTGGAAAGTGTGAATTTGATGATAAAGAGAGAAAAGAGCAGGTTCAGGCAGTCCTTCATTGAGTAGTTGGGACATGAGGTGTCTAAGGACAGGGTCAAGCCGAAACGTGGTCTGGTCAATGCCATAAAGGATTTGGCATCTCCTACTGGGAAAGAGGAGCTCCTCAAATTTTTAGGAATGGCAGAGTATTATTGGATGTTCATTCATAACTTTGCTTCAAAATGTACGAAAATGAGAATGATTTTAAAGAAAGGTGCGTCATTCATTGGGATGAGGACTGTGAAGAGGAGTTTAAGGAACTGAAGAGAGAGCTGGATGACGTGCCTAATTTGAGGAGTTTTGATCCTAAGTTGAGAAGCACCATTATCACGGATGCAAGTGTTAAAGGTATAGGAGCGGTTTTGTTGCAGGAGAAGGTTTCTGACACTTAAACCATCATGTTTGTTTCTAGAAGTCTATGTGGACCTGAAGTAAGGTATCCGGACATTGAGAGGGAAGCTTTAGCGATTTATTTTGGGCTGTGAAGATAATGAAGATGTTTGTGGGGCTCTGGAGTTTTGTGTTAAAGCGGATCACAAACCATCAAGAGAAATATTTCAAAGTAAGGGCATTGATGCTGTTTACGGGATGATTACCTACTGGTTGTGGCGTTGCAGGAGTATAATTTTGTGCTTGAATGCATCCTGAATATTAGGAATGTAGTTGCTGACATTTTGTCAAGGTTGGTGTTGGAGCGTGAAGCTCTCGTGGTGTCCGATGATGAGGAGTTGGAGGTGGACTGTGTTTGTGTTTTGGAGGGTGCTGCCATTTCGCAGGATGTATGGCAGAACACTGTGTGGGAAGATGGAGG
Source organism: Lissotriton helveticus (assembly GCF_964261635.1). Taxonomy (NCBI): domain Eukaryota; kingdom Metazoa; phylum Chordata; class Amphibia; order Caudata; family Salamandridae; genus Lissotriton; species Lissotriton helveticus. The sequence goes on from NC_136068.1 coordinate 1,942,663,632, forward strand.
TATTCAAGGAGTGTTTGAGAGGTTGAGGACTGGTTGGTGTAAGAGGGGTTGTTCTAATAAGGATGTCAGAAATGTTGGTCTGTTAGAGAGGAGTTATCTAAGGTTAATGGAGTGTTGTTTTGTGGGACCAGATTGGTGCCCCCGATTGTGTTGAGGAAGTCTTTACTTGCGATGGCACACGAGTCACTTGGGCATTTCTGAGACAAGGAAAGATTAAGGGCAGTGTATTGGTTGCCAGGGATTGATATGGAGACTGAGCGAGTTGTTCAAGAGTGCGTTCACTGCATGGTGAGTGAAAAGGTCTTAAAGCAGAGAATCCAACCTATCGTGATGAGGCGTTTGATGAAAGGTCCTTGGGATGAATTTGCATTCGACATTGTGGGGCCCATTTTTAGCCAAAGTGGATCATATTATGTTGGTTTTGGTGGATTTGTTTTCGCTTTGGCTGTGGATAACTGTTGACTGACAATGGTGTGCTGTTAATTTCTAATGAAATGGAGGGTTTCCTGTCATGCATGCCAAGTGTGCATTGTATCACCCAGAATTAAATGGAGTCGTGGAACGTTTTAAGAGAGTGGTAAAATAAATTATTATTATGGCTAAGGACAGTGCAATAGATTGGAGAGAGGAGGTGCGCAGGAAGGTGTGTGTATCGTTAACTCCCCATTCCGTGACCGGTAAGACGTCTTTTGAGCTCTTTAGGAAAAGAAGAGAACTGTCTGCTGACACCAGGTTGGTTTATTGACAAGTGTGAGGAAAAGGTTGACAAGATGAATGTGTAGGACAAGGAAAAGAAGAGCATGTGTGCGAGGAAGAAATTGTTTGATGATCGAAAATGAGTCAGGATCACTAAAGTGAAGGTGGGAGATTGGGTGAGAATCAGATTGCCGGGTTGTCATGGTAAGTTTTCTAAGCCCATTTGTTTGTGAATTGTTTAAGAATGCTGTAAAAGCAGCGGACACTAGGGTGTGGAATCTCAATAGAGTTACTGTGGTGAACTATGAGATGGCCGGCGATGAGGCAGGTGTTGGTGGCTGTAGGAGGATGGTGACGGATGTGAGGATGAGTTCGAGATGTGTGATGCCTCCTAAATATTTAAAGGATTATGTTCAAGCTAATACCGCTGTGTGAGTTCTGTGTTGCTTTTTGGGTGATTTGTTTTTTAACCTGCAATGTGGCTTATTATTAGTTTTTTTAATCTTTGTGTTGCTGTGTTACTCTGTTTAGGTTTGTTATTAAGGGGGAAGGTGTGTGGTAAGTGGTTTCTGTGTGCTGTGGTCATGTCCTCTCCTGTGATGTAATGAGTGTTATCATTCCACTGGAATCCCTGCATGTGCATAATTCCATTGGAATGTGATGGTTTGACTTACACCTGGAGCTTGGAGGTGATCGGTGGCGGGGGTGTTTCTTCTGATGTTGATGGCTAATAAACTACTTGGATCTTGAGAGCTGCCATCTGCTGCTAACCGCAGAGGCTGGGGTCACAATATAAAGGCGGCAGGCCTTTGAAGCTTCCCCTTCGAGCACTGGCCCATCCTGGGGGAGGAGGTGGGACACCTCTGCCCAGGATGTGCATTGTTTTGGACCCAGAGAGCAGAGGCTCTCCACCCAGGAGTCCAGAAACATATCTGTGTGTGGCAGGCTGCCTAAAGCCAGTCAGTGCCCACAGGGCCTGTAGGTCTTGAGGGGTCAACTCTGAGGTGCCCTCTGAGAACATGTTTTAATAAATCTCATACTGGTATCAGTGTGGATTTATTACAAAGAGCTGTTTGGTACCAAACACTCCTGGGTTCAGTGGAGTTACTATGGTGCAGTGGAACTCGAGTTGTCAAGTTCCCAGCCCACGTACTCTCTATGGCTAATATAGTGCAGCCTGTCTAAAGGCTGGTAAGGCCTGCTTGAGGGGTGGCTTACCTGTATCTTAGGCTGTGCTAGCTGGCATGGCACACAGGGGGAAACATCCTTTACAACGCAACTTTTACCACGCAGTGCCTTTACGACGCAACTTTTACAACGCAAACCATTACAACGAATTGCGCTGGGGGCGCTCTAGGATAGGGAATGTGTTTAATGTACTATCCAACACCTTCCCTACTATCCACGGGGACTGGAGTTGAAATAGTAAATTAAACAATTCACTATCCAGCGCCTAAAAGCACTATGCGTTGTAATGGTATGCGTTGTAAAAACAGCGTTGTAAAAGCATGCGATGTAAAAGCATGCGTTTTAATGTCATACATCCCACACAGGCAGTGTGCCATGTCACTTGGTCCTTTTTTTAACCTCACAGGGGCATGCCAGCTACAGAGGCAGTGGCATGGTCCTAGTGAGGGGACCCCCGGGGACCCTCTTCAGGCTCCAGGCCCTAGGTACCCAGGGTACCACTTACTAGGGACTTAGGGTCTGAAGTACCAATCGTGTTTTTAGGGAAGGAACACGGGCACTGGGTAACCGGACAGCAGGGCCCCAGTTCTCTACATTCAAAGTTGCATCAAAAGCCAGGCAAAAAGTGTGGGGGGTACTGCAACAGAACCCCATTTTCTCACATTCCTGACACCTCTCTCCCTTCCCACCTATCCACATTTGTAGCATTGGTGGTTGTGGGCACTAAGAAAATACCTCACACAGCATGTCCATTACAGAAGGGAGCCCAGTGTGACGCTTCCTTTTATTTATACCCAGCTGCACGAAACTATCAGGCTGTGTGTGATGTCCTAGACACAGCATAGGGGTTGGGTGTCTTCCTACACCCATTCATTCATCCTTCCCTCTGTCAGGCATCTCCATCCTCTACTACCTTTGATCAACTTTTCACTGCCATCTAGTGACAGTACTATCCGGAAAGCTGACTTTTAGCCACAGACTCTCACTTGGCTCTTCTGTCACAACTGGGGCTGGCCGTCCCGGTCTGCCCGTCAACTGGCAGACCTTCACCTGCACACCCTCATCTATACCAGAAAACCACATCTTTTACCTAATCCTAGATTTTGTCTTTGGACGTCCTGATGACTTTAGTGTACAAGTTCCAATACTCTACCACGATTCTGCTGCCCCTTAAGTCCACTTATTCTAGTGCTCAAGCCTTGTCCTATCCATCCCAATTGAAGCAGCAGCAGTTGGTTCTCCTGGGTCCTCCTGCGAGCATCCCTTACAAATACTTTCCAGCTCTGCTTCTGCATTGCCTCAATGACCCTCTGTATTCCATTGTCCTACCTGGATACAGTTGCCAACTCGTCCAGAGTCAGCCCTCATTGCCACCATGCAAACTTACTCCTTTACTTCATCAGCCACATCCTTAGCACTTGGTCCATGTCTTGGTGGGTGCCTCAATGGGTAATACGCTGAATTACTGGCCCCTGGTCTGTACAGCACATCGAACGCATATTGCTGAAGTTGTGCAAACCATGTTTCAATCCTCAGTGGAAGGTGCTGTGCTGTCCCAGCAAACAGCGGCTTGTGCTTAATGATGACATTGGAGATTCATACTTACAAATATAGATGGAAGTGGTGACACCCGCCCACCTCCTGATTACCAGATCCCCCCTCTCACTATTAGGGCCCTACTGACAAACGCATACATTGTTCATATTCCCTTCTTATGCTCTTGGAGCAAGGCAGCACCCAAACGGGAAACAGTCTTTACAACGCAACCGTTACAACGCATGCCATTACATGACATGCCGTTGCAACACAAAAGTTGTGCAGCAGTGGAAAGATGGTGTTGGATTTACCTCTAACGCCTTCCCTACTGTTGCACACACTGGAGTTGGAATAGAAAATTAATCTATTCCAACTTCCAGCGCTCCCCCAACAGAAAGTCGGGGTAAAGGTATGCATTGTAACGACATGTGATGTAATGGCATGTGTTGTTAAGTCACATAAACCACCCAAACCTACTGGAGTCTTGTCTTTTCCACCACCACCTCGGTGATTTTTTGTGGGTCAAAGTACACCACTCTTGGGTCATGTAAGGACGCAGTCTTACCATTGTTGAATACCTCCTCTGCATTCTGCTCTTCCTTAGTGTTGGCTTTGGTTAGGGCTCTTAGGAGTTCAGAAAGAGAGGCCAAACAAGGGACAGATCTACCACAGCATGTAACCGTGCAGAGGAAGCTGTTTACTTCCATGGCACTCGTGGGCACAGGAGCTGCTCATATGGTATCGCACTTGATGGGTCTATCTTTAACCCTTCCTTGTAAAAGGTACAAATTTAACTCAATTTGTGTATCGAAAAATAAACTTTGCTCCTTGTGCATGGTCAGGCCTTGATCAGAGAGTCATTTGAGTGTTGCACGGAGCCTTCGGAGGTACTCTTCCAAAGTCATGGAGAACTTGAGAATGTCTTCACTAATGTTCAGAATGCCCCCAAGCCCAGAGAGTGCTACAAGAATGGTCTTGTGAAACACCTCTGCGGTAGAAGAAAGTCCAAATGTCCGGTGTTTGTATCTCTGCACCCCTCAGTGAGTTGAGAAAGTCATGATATACCTGCTGGCTGGGGCGAGCATCGACTGGTGGTACCCTGTGTTTAGTTCTAACTTGGAGAACCATTGCGGTCCATGAAGGGCTATAACTATGTCATGATGTCAATTATGTTATGTGTGATATGTTGCTACTGGTTTATAAATCTTCATATTATTGTACTCATAATATGACAAACTTATTTGTATGGTCAGCCCAATGCATTTCGGGCGGGTGCCCTTCTGCAGGGCACTTAGTGTCTGAAAGCAATCAAGTAAAGCACAATTTAGCGATATTATGTACATCCTACATTACATTCTTTTAGTTTCTGGTGTCTCAGTTGCATCAAGAACTTTACAGAGGCTGAAGTTAAAATGATATAGTCAGTATGAAGGCATCTTGTCAGAGCTTGTCTGCAACTCCTTATTCCACGAACATTAAAATGTCTCTTAAGAATGGATATTCTTTCAACTTTCAGTTCTGGACAAAGACAAATGAGGTGCATAATGTTCTCTTCACCAAGTTTACATAAGTTACAAGTCGTTGGTCTCTCTGTACTCAACCATGGTATTAGATGGCATGTGCCCGTAAATACTCCAAAGCGAGCTTTTATAAATATTTGCTTGTGCTTCACAGAGCAAGGAATTTCGAGGTACGGTTGCACTTTTACCTTGGTATAGCCATTCATAAGAGCCAGTCACATAAGAGGCCACGCATGTTTTCTTTTTGAGAAGGTATCTTTATCCAAGAGTAACGGTAAATGCTTTGTTGTACTATTAATAACTTTTTTTAACGAGTTCAAGGTAATTGGCATTTCCCAGACCGAGTTTACTTAACATTCCTCTAATGATGTAAATAGATATTTCCACACCTGGGCTTTCCAGTTAAAGCTTATTTCCTGCCACAATAATTTGGACAATTGATTTACAGTATCTTTTTTTATCCTTTTCCACGCCTTAATAAATTGGCCTTTTCACACAAGTATCCAAGAGATTGGGGACCCAGGGCTTTTTAAGCGTGTCTGCCCTATCAATGTATTAAACAAAAAGAAGTACGCTGTTCTTCAACGTGTCTATGTATGACCTACTACGTGTAGATCAGTGTGCAGATAGTGTCCCAGGCACCCAAAGAAAAAGGGGGCATTTATCCTTTCGGAACTAGGGCTCTCACACACCCGGCAAGCTAGGTGTAACGCTTCATCACATGGGCATGCTCCTTGTCGGGTCGACGCTGCAATACCCAATGGGCACCCATAAATGGGCTCTTTGCCGGAGATCTTTTGTTCCTGTCGTATGGGTGCCGTGGGTGTGAGGGGCCTAGTGTATGTGTAGATGTGCTGAATAGTGTAGTTAAAACAAGTAGGGGATCCTTAGGACAATTTTAATATAGGAGGATCCCTCCCTGGTTAACAATGGTAAGGAGAGGCGACTGTCAGACTATCAAGAGTCGAGAGGCGCTCCACTCCTGGATGGACGACATGTTTCACTCCAATTAATCCAAAGGATCAGGTGACATTTCTTCAGGACCGTGAAAATTAACTATCTACAACAAGTGATGTGCAATATTTTACTAAATAAAATATGTACAATAAGGTAGGTCGGTAAAGGTTTACCTGCCATCACAAGGAAAAGCGGGGTACTACCCGCAGGTACTGGGGTAAACATGCATAGATGAACATAAGTTGATATTAATAATAGTACCCAAAGAGGCTGACCATACATCAAGTGATACGGGGATGATAACCCCTTACTAATTTTAATTACACTGTACTGGTGGTCAAAAGGTTAAAACACAGGTAGTAAAACACAATTTGAAGACAACACATAGCAGCAGCGATAAAAATCACAGATAAAAATTGTGGTGATGTGCTAGAATACATCCACAGTATATTACTAATAGTGCCGATATATGGTGGTGATGATCATGGATATTGAAACTCACCTCGAAGTGGTAAAGAATACGCCCCTTCTGCTTCAGTACAATAACGACATCTGTATTAGGATGTGTATGTAATGAAGGAAGAAAGCAGGTGTTTAATGCTTCTTGGGGCTGGTACTGTGTTCACTTTTGACAGAAAAGGATGTCCCACTTCTCAGGGACCTCCCTTGGCAGAGGGCAGGATAGGGTAGTGTGCTGGGATAGTTTTTAGAGCACATCCCTGGATCTTAACTCGATACCCGCAATGATGCGTGCTAGGGGTGCGGGGCGGCGGCCCATCAAATGGACCCACAGAGTCTTAAAGGTACCGCCACTAGGTCCGTGTGTGTCACCCCCGCCGCCGCGTCCCTGCCCGCTACAGGCCGAGGTGCAAAAGAGAGAAGGACCCCTCACCTGGGGCACAGGGAGTATGTTCTTATACTAGCGGTCCTGCTGCCCACAGCCATCTATGCAGCTCGCTTACCTTGACATCGATGCCGCAGAGCGCTGGAAGTCTCTCTGTCTCGTCAGGACCCGCGCGGCGCTCACACACGGGGATTATTCCCCTGCTGTGCTGAGCGTTCCACGTAAACGGGTGTGGTCACGATGAGCTCAGCTCGTTATGAGCACAGCGCCACCATGCAGCATGACGAGCCGAGCTTGTCACAAGCACCGTGGCGCTGCGTGCGCCCCCCCTCCCACCCCCAGCACCGCGGGGGAATTAGCCCCGCGGCGAAGGGGTTAAAGTGGGTAGATAGTTTCGTGGTAGTTTTCTGACAACGGATACTACTTTTGTGTTCCGAAATTCTGTTCTTGACTACCCTCATGGTCATACCCACGTATTTTTTGTCACGGGGGCATATGAGCAGATATATACACTGGGATGTATTGCAATTTGTGTGGGGGCGTATCTTCCAGGTGAAGGAATCTGCTAGTGTGATCTCCTTTGTGGGTTTGGTTTGTGGGCAAGCGGCACAGTAGCCACAAGGATAGTGGCCCTGTACTGGTGGAAGGTTCCATAGTTCTTTGTATACTCGTGTTAGCTGGTTTGGGTCTTGCGTGCACGAGCATGTCTTTCAGATTGCTCGTGCGTTCGAATGCAAAGCTCGGCATCGGGATCTCACGGGACCCTGTATTGAGAAGGCCCCAGTGTTTGTTAATGATTTTCTTAAGTCGGTTAGATCCGGTGTGAAAGAAGATGCACATGTCAAGATCTCACTGGGTTCTTTTTGTTTGACTTCTAGCAAGGCATCCCTGTTATTATTCCTCGCCCTTTTTAATGATTTTTCAACTTGATGAGGGGGGTAATGTCTCTTGACCAGATTCTCAGCTGGTGACTTAGCCTCAGTCTTGTAGTCGTTGGGCTGTAGCTCTGTCTTTCAATTCCTCAAAGGCTGAATCAGTATTCTCTCAGGAGCCGGAGTACATCAAATAACATGCAATGAAATGAAATGAAAATTTATACCGCGCACTACTGCCCGAAGGTGTCTAGGCACTAATAAAGACGCCTGGACATCTTTGAAAAAAACTGTGGAACACATCCAGTCAAGTATCCAGAGAATGACACTAGTAACCGCAGGATAGGCAGCGAAATCTGTAGTGTCCAGATCAGACCAAAAAAATTACTTTGTAACATCATGATCACTCTCTACCCCCTGAGTAAAGGTGTCGTGCATGTCCTTAGGCGAGGCAAGCAGCGATGTGAGTGCCAACTCCACAGGCCCGGGTGTAGCGGCCCACATTAGAAAATGCATTTAAAGATATAAATTAATATCAAACTGACAGAAGAAAAGACTTTCTTGCCCACAGACCTGTTCCTCTTAGGATGTCTGACTGATAACATAACAGGAAAGAAATTGAGTGGGTTCACTTTACTCCAAGCCAAAGATTTGAAGCCCCCTGGCACGAGTCTGTGGCGGCTGGGAATGGGCGTCTTAAGGCTGGAGGTGAAAATGGTCCATTAAAGAGCCTTCTGCTTGGTGGGCCAGACTGCAACATCTCTGAGTCAGCTAGCTTCAGTCTCTGCAGGGGGGATAGCAAAGAAGTCCTCAGCTACAACAGGGAAGGATTTGCTTCTTCTATGTGGGCCCCAACAGTGAATCCAGAGTTGACTCCGAAGGGGCATCGAAGGGACTGACTTTCTGGAAGTCACGATAAATGCCAGCCTCACTGCAGAAGAGGAAGCAAACCATAATAAATGTATATATGTTATTATATTATGGCACGGCGAAACACGTTGTGTGGATTAAACCTGTGTTCGAGTAACTGGTGTTTCCTGACTTTTTTCCTGAGAGCGCACGAACTTTGTGTATGAGATTTGGAATTGTGACTACCGGCACGCTCCGCCGGAGTGTGCGCCACCCCTCGTGGGTCCCAGTATCACGGAAGGAGCTTGTTTTCTTAAGGATGTTATTATATATGTGGTAATTCTATCATGAAAACCTAGCCAGAAGGCAGCGGAGCGCGGTAGAGGTGTATGGTGCCTCATCATCCTCATGTGCAGTGCTCGATGCCCTGAAGCCGATCCAAAAAAGTCTTCCGTCCTCTGAAAATATTGCTGTGAGGTAAAGGTGCTGGAGGTTCACGCTCATCAGCCTGAGGTTGAGCTTTTGTGATACAATATCTGGGCTTTGGACAGGCTCTTGCTGAAGATGTGCCAAATCTGAAGTCTATAGCGGATCTTGAACCGGCACCGCTGGAGCGGGGGTAAACGTTGATGGAGGATGGAGTGTTGGGACCTGAGGTAAAGAGTGGAGTCGTGGTCCACCACGGAATGTGGAGTGGAATGACGTCATCCAGGGTCAGAGGTAGGGAAGGACCGACTGGTGGAATCTGGAATAGAGGCCCTCGTATATCTGAGGGACCCAGAACCACTCTGAAGATCTGCAGCATGACCTCATCCAAGGCCTCAATTTGCTGCAGCCTCCCATAGCTGAGCAACTTGTGACTTATCAGTTCCAGGTTCAGCAATGGGTCGGACATTGAGGGCGGCGTCTGCGGACATGAGAACCTCCTCTGGGGGCTCTCCCTGGATCATGGCATCTGTGTGTGAAAGAACTTCCAGCTGGCTTCTTAAGCTACTTCAACATGTCAATGGACCTGTCCTTTGACCTACCTGCCACCATCGCACAGGGAAGAGGATGTGGCCAAACGGCTAGAGTATTCAACCTCAAAGCTGGGGAACCAGGTTCGAGTCTCGACAGGGACGCTCAACATGCTGTGATTCCGGGGCGTGGCCAGCAGCATGGTGGAGTAGGACATGCCTCTGCTCGGCTCCCGGCTTACTGCACGAATCCGTCGTTAAAACAGCCCTACAAACTTCCAAAACTCCACTAAATTGAAGCCAGTGAGACTCCGCCGACCTCGCAACCCGATCTGAGGTATCCTGCTGACACACGGGGCCATATTCGGCGCTGAGCGGGGGAACGCGAGAGGCGGTGATGGACCCGCGACAAGATGGCAACCGGACCCGCTCCTTCATCCTAAGTGGACCGCTGCCCGGCTTTGGGGTCGCGCTGCCTGCGGCCCCTCTTTATCGGCGGATCCGGTATTACGGCCCGGCTGGAGGTGAGGCGGGCGGCCCCGTCCGCCTACGTCTGGAGGCTGCAGAGTGGTGATCCGGGACGGAGGGTCCCTGCCGGGCCAGAGGGAGAGCCGATCGGAGAGTCGCCGAGAGCCCGGGGCCGGGGGCTGCGGCGGACGGCAGCGGAGGAGAGCGCCGAGACAGTGGGGTCCGCGGACGACAGAGGTCCGGGTAAGGAGGGGGGGCCGCCTCGCTCCAGAGGCCTTGAATAGTGGTGCTCACCCCCCTCCCCCGCCTTCACCCTGAGACTGGGCCTTAAATTGTGAGGATTCCGAAGTGGCTGGCTGGTCGGACCTGCGGCTGCCTCCTAGCCTCCCGCCTGGCCTGTCGACGCATCTGTGGGACAGGGGAGGCCTCGAACAGTGCCGACGAAGGCCCGAGACCTGTGTTGCCGCCGGGAGAGGGAGAGCTGAGACGCACTGGGGAGCGCCGCGACCGGGCCCTGATCGGGCCGGTGCCGTCCCTTTTGAGACAACAAACTACGCCAGTGAGGCAAGGGTGTGAGTACCGTGGGCACCCACTGCAGCTGTCGTTCACCTGAGGGATACGTCGGGGGAGCTGCCTATTTTCGACACTCAATAGAGGGGGGCCCCGATACAGCCGGAGGCACTTCACAGTGGAGGGAAGCGATACCCGCCTCGACAGGCAGTGTGTGAGACCCTGGGAGGCTCCCTCCCCGCATCCGCCCATCCACAGCTGCCCACTCCAGCGGACTATCCGTTGTAGGCGAGTCCTACTGAACCAGGGTGCCCAGACTTGGGTGTTCTTCCCCCCCCCTCGCCACCTGCACCGACCCTCGTACAGCAGGGAGTGGATACTGCTCAGGCCTGGGGCCCGTCATGGGGAAAAGGGACCCTGCCCAGAGGACGGCCAGACAGGAAACCATCGACAGCTACGCTACGGTACATCTCAGAAGGAGATGGCCCCGGCACCGCCTGGCACAAGTACAGACACGACCATCATTATGGAGGCAATACAGGCCTCAAGGACAGATATCCAGAACTCTAGAATGGCACTGGAGACAAAAATAGGCGAGGTGGGTTCAGAGGTCCTCTTGTTACGCCAGGACTTCAGGAATCTAACGGAGAGAGTGACCGCCACTGAGACCAGAATCAGCGAGACGGAGAATTCCCTTACTGCACTAAAGAAAGATATGGCGGAGTTACAGGCTTCCCACAAGCAGCTGCTGTGGAGAGTTGATGATGCTGAAAATAGGGCAAGACGCAACAACCTTCGCTTCGTGGGTTTTAGAGAAGGTATTGAGAAGACCGACGTTGCAGCATTTCTCCGAGACTGGTTAACAGCGACATTCCCACAGGCCAACTTCTCGAACTGCTTTATCATAGAAAGGGCGCACAGGGCCCTGCTAATGAAACCTCCGGAGGGAGCGAGGCCACGGCCGATCATTGCCTGTTTCCTCAACTTTGCTGATAGGGACCTCATCCTGAGAGAGGCAAGGAAAAAAGGGGAACTTAGACTGGATAATGCAAACATCATGATATTCCCGGATTATAGCCAGGATGTGCAGAAGCAGCGCCGTTCGTATGACTCAGTTAAAGCAAAACTGCGTGACATGCACATATCCTACATGTTGCTCTTTCCGGCGAAGCTAAAGTTCTTATATAAGGGCCAGTCACATTTCTTCAGTCGCCCGGAGGAGGCTTGGGAGTGGTTGTAGGAAAGACCCCTGCTCCGAGGGGCGGAGGAGGAGGGCCGTAGGGTCAGATTCGAAATGGCGGCAGCCAACTTCCGGAGAAGCCCGCCTACGACACAACGGTCCCACATCCCTAGGATGAAACGCCATACACTCTCCCCATTGAATTCTGAACGCACTGCATCGACCAGAGGAGAACGAGACCGAAATGTAACCATGGAGGTGAATCCGACGCCGGGTAACAGATTCAACAGCCTGGACAACCGCATCTTCTACGAGATGGCCGATGTGGCTAGCGCACGCTCGTCAGATTTTGAGGACTCAACAGATAACTCCCTACACCCCCTGGTCGAGGCGATCCGGGAGATGGAACAGGGGGCTACTGGAGGCGCGGAGGACTGCGGCCTGGACTCACAAGATTCCCGCTCGTGAGGAAGTATGGAATTGGTATCCGGAACTGCAGTAAGCCACTGCCGGAGACACGCAAGTTACAAACACCACTTTTTGAATTCTGTTTGACACTATTGTTGTCAGCTTGACTAGGTGCCACCTCTAGCGGCCTACGGGACGGCAGAACTCGTCCAGTCACTAGTTGGACAATTAAGCTGGTGGCGGCCTAGCCTGGGGCCCTAGTGTCCTTCAAGTTGGGGTGGTTGGCGGGAGGGCGATAGACCTTTACCGCCCAAAAGTCTTGTGCTTTCTTGGTTACAAGTATGGGATGGCTGGGAGGAGAAGGTGGGGAGGGGGTGGTGGGGGCTGGGGAAGTTCAGACAATTTGTTGGGGTGGACTCTGGGAGGAGGTGGGGGGGGAAACAGTTGATTGTTTACAGTCGTGTTTATTATTGCAACATTCTCCGCTCATACACCAGGAAACACCCACGCTATCACGTTAACACATCAGAATGGCAAGTACATTAGATATACAACCGTCTGACCTTTCCAAACTTAGCGTCCTGTCCTGGAATGTGAATGGTCTTGGTAACAAGGTTAAGAGGGGACTAGTAAACGCATACATTAAAAGAATAGGACCGGATGTAATTTTCCTACAAAAGACGCACCTCAAGGGGTCCAATTGCTCCTTCATTGCTAGGGGACGATACAAAGTGTTGGCCCACGCGGGATACACTACTGATTCCAGGGGGGTGGGCATCATCCTGAAGACCGCTTCCCCGTTCTGCATCACACGCACATGGGTGGACCCACAGGGAACGTGCGTTGGAGTACAAGGGAAGTGGCGTAGACGCACATACACACTTGTGTCCGTATATGCCCCCCCTAAACTACAGGCGAATGCACTCACGACGTTACCAAACATACTTCTAGAATCGGACGACACCATTCAATTAGTGGGCGGGGACTTCAACGATGTCATGGATAGGAAGCTGGATCGCTCAGGGTCGCCGCACGCTAAGATTACCCAGACACCACTGGCCCAGATGATTTCCACAATTGGTCTTACTGATGTTTGGAGGTGGATACACCCGGGGCAACTTACATACTCCTTTTACTCGGCCCCCCATAAGGTTTTCTCGCGCCTAGACTATATCTTTATGTCCAGACAAGACTTGACCACGGACTCGACCGCAGACTACAGGGCGAGAGGTATCTCAGACCACTCGCCTCTACAAGTTACAGTAGGTCACAGACGCAACACTACAGGGGCCACCTGGCGATTGGACGCTTGGGAACTCAAAAACCCAACGATCCTGAAGGGGGTGCGGGCAGATACACGAGTTTACCTGGCTGAAAACGAAGGAACGGTTGACTCAGGAGTAACCCTCTGGGAAGCCCTGAAACCGGTCATGAGAGACAGGATAATGAGTAGAATTGGAGAAGAGAGGAAACGACTTCAGGGAGTGGTGGCAGGGGCTGAGCGGACCATAATAGACCTGGAGAGAGAATACCTGTGCGACAAATCCCCTAACGGCCTGAGAAAACTAGTAGATGCACAACGCCACTACAGGGACCTAGTGACGGATGAGGCTAAGACGCAGAACCTGGCCACCCTTCATCGCCTGTATGACGTGGGGGACAAATCGGGCAGACTCCTAGCATGGCTTAGTAGGAAGGAGCGGGCAGCAAGGTGGGTAGAACAAGTTAAGGGTGTAGACGGTAGCCTTGCCTGCACAGATACACACATCGCTGAGGTCTTCGCTGCCCACTATGAGAGTTTTTATACTGCTAGGAACCTAGGCTCGAGTGATGATGCCCTCCGATATATGAGCCAGATTGAAGTACCATCCCTAGACCCGGACGCAGTTAAGGCCCTTGAAGCCGATATCTCGACAGAGGATGTTTCTTTAGCGTTTGGCAGACTGAGGCCGGGGAAGGCCCCGGGACCCAATGGTTTCCCGGCGGAATTCTTTAAATGTACGACGGACATCCTGGCTCCACACTTGAGGAACCTTTTCTTAGGTGCCTACCAGGAGGAGAGGCTCCCCGCTGACCTCTCTGCGACAATAATCGTTCCAATCTACAAAGAGGGTAAATCGCGAGAGGACTGCTCATCCTACAGACCTATATCCCTCCTGAACACCGAGGTGAAACTCCTTGCGACGGTCCTGGCGATCCGGCTATGGTCGGTGATACCGGATCTGATACACCTAGGCCAAACCGGTTTCCTCCCTGACAGAGCTACAAAATTCAATCTCAGACGTACGCACAACTGGCTTCAAGAGGTACGTGACAGGGAGGCACCGCACTGGTTCCTCTCCCTCGATGCAGAAAAGACCTTTGATGTGGTGCACTGGCCATTTCTGGCAGGGGTGTTAGAAAAATTTGGCTTTGGCCCCAAATTCCGGGCCTGGGTTCGCCTCCTTTACACTGCACCACGAGCCAGGGTAAGAGTGAACGGGAGTCTATCCCAGGAATTTCAGATTCGGAGAGGGACCCGACAGGGATGCCCTCTATCGCCCCTTCTCTTGACACTCACCATTGAAATCATGGCGGCCAGGGCCCGACAGAACTCGACAATTAGTGGATTCAGAATAACAGACGTAGATGCGGCTCAGGAGAAGCTTCCCTATATGCGGACGTTGTCCTTCTATACATCATTGACCCGAAGACGACCATCCCGGAGCTCTTCCGGGAGCTGGAAAATTATGGTGCCCTTTCCGGTTATACAATTAACTGGCATAAATCAATCCTGTATGACCATGGGGGAGGTGATCGTTGGATGACGCTGCCCCAACAATTAATAACTACTACAGAGGGCTTTCAATACCTAGGGATTTACATTACCCTGGATAAGGCACTCTCCCTTCAGAAAAATGTAGATAGGGTCTCACTAAACTCAACCGCCGACATGGAAAGATGGCGACGCCTACCACTCACACTCTTAGAGCGAGCAGCTTTATATAAAATGATTATCCTTCCCAAATACTTGTACGCCTTACAAAATGAATATTATTCCCTCCCAGACACATTGTTATACAGGATTCATTCGGATCTCCGGGCATTTCTTTGGCTAGGTAAACAACCTAGGATAGCGCTGCCCACGCTTCAGAGGCACCAGTATAGTGGCGGAATCTCACTCCCGAATCTGGAAGCCCATTATTGAGCGGAACACATGACCCCGATTAATGAGTGGCTACACCTACGGCAGACCATCCCACCTATGCCCTAGAAAGACATACACTATCCACACACAACCTGCTGCACTACTTATATGGAGGGTCCGCACAACACAAACTGCTCCCGGCTACCCTTACGACATTACGCGCCTGGAATAAAGCCATGAAACGCACGGGCTGGGACAAGACCCCCACTCGCCAGACACCACTTTGGCACTGTACGTGGCTACGTGAGTTACACAAACTAAAAGGTTTCAAACGATGGGATTATATTGGTGTCTCCACCATCGGGGATGTTATAGCTAAGGGAGAATTGAAGTCCTTCCAGAATATGAGAGCTGATTATGGACTGCAAAACTCAGTTTTTTAAGTACACCCAGTTCCGCCACGCGTGGAAAGCGCAACAACTACAACTGTTAGGGATGTCGGAGTATGCTCCACTGGAGGGGCGGCTTCTGCAGGAGCGGATTCAGGGGAAAGCAGTCTCTCTTACATACAAAACACTAACCAATAATATGCTGGGGGACCTTGCGAAGCTCAGGGCTACATGGGAGAGTGAAGTAGGAACACTGGAAGATCTAGACTGGGAGTTGGTGTTAATGCACCCCCGTGAGGTAGCGATAAAATCGAGGCTGTGCCTTATTCAATATAATATACTGCATAGGACATACCACGACAGGGTACGGCTACATGAAATGGGGAAAATCGAGAACGACAGATGTCTCAGATGCCACGTGGCTGAGGGTGGTTTTTATCATACACTATCGACCTGCACAGTGATCCAAATATACTGGTCCCATGTTTTCTCAGAATTGCGGGAGGTCCTGGGAGCTCCGCTGACGCAAAAGCCGATGCTGGCTTTATTGGGAATGTCCAATGATGTGGATTTGCCATGCCCACTTATAATTTTCCTGGTCCTAGCCCTGGTGGTAGCCAAAAGAGACATTGCGAAACGATGGGGGTCCCGACTCCTCCCGACCTGGAGGAATGGAGGCAAGGTCTAGACCTCTACATGGCGGCTGAGAGGGTGACCTACAAATCCAGGGGGTGCCCTAGGAAGTTTCTAAAAATCTGGTCTAAGTGGAGACATTATCATGGACTGGATGGAGGACTGGGGAATGATTGAGCATACCGGAGCGTTCCTAGTTCATATAGGGGAGGGCGGGTGGGGATGGAGGGGGAAATGGAGAGGTGGAATCTTGATGCATAGTCCACTTTTACGAATTTGCGATGTACTGCATATCAACAGTGTGTTTTTTAGGGGGGGTGGGAGTGGAACTAGAGGAAGAAGTGTTGCTGAATACATGACTGTATTGTTCAGTTATATACAAAAAGCAAATAAAAATGTTTAAAAAAAAAAAAACCAACAACATGCTGTGATTCCGAGCTAATCACTTAATCATCCCATGCCTACAAAAAAATGAATGTGTCTGTAACGCAACTGGTGCTCATGTAAAGCGCTCCGATACCTTGGGGTCTAGTTCGCGCTATATAAAACACAACAAAAAAAAGCACAACCCACTGAGCATTTACATGAGTAGGCTATGCGTTATGTAACACTCAATTGTTGAAACGGTACAAAGAATATACGTTGATAGCAAACCTTCTTTCACTCTTGATCAGCGGTCTTCAAATCTTTTTGCTTTAAGCCCCCCTAGACAAGATGTTTTGAAGTCAGGCCCCCTCCAAAACTTTATGAGAAGGATTGGAGGAGCGGGAGACATGAGTCTGAGCATGGGGTGGGGTTTATGAGATCAGTATAGTGCTCTTGTTTCCGTAGCTTATAGTCTCCAGTAAGGGCCTGATGTAGATCTCGGCGGACGGGATACTCCGTCACATTGATGATGAATATCCCATCCGCCGAAATATAAATCCCAATATATCCTATGGAATTTATGTCAGTGGACAGGATATCCATCACGATTGTGACGGCGTAACCCGTCCGCCGAGGTCTGCATCAGGCCCTAACTCTGAGACTTATAAAACAGCATATACAGCAAACAAACTCAGAAATTGACCTAAAATTACTGCTCCCCATAATCGGGGTGCTGGGAGCCCCTCGCACTCCAGGCCCCAATGCAAACGCACCTCCTGCACTGTTGATAACGGAGTCCCTGAGTAGCAGGCTATCACCTCTGCCTCTCTCACACCTTCCGCACATTGCCACAGTGTCACGCCACACTTGCAACAGACTCTCTGTCCCTTCACTAATGATAGCTGCTGCCTTGCAAACTACTTTCTGCCCCTTCGAGTTAAAAAATACCCCGACAAAACAGCAAGGTTGACCCGGGCTCTAATGCTCGCGAGAACAATGGGCCCTCACTCTGATTCTTTGGAATTAGCAGACATACTTGGGGTACAGTGGTCACTTACACCCTTGGCTCCAGTACCTGTAGCACTAATGACAGTGATTGCCCTGTAAAAAATCATTAGTGCAGCAGGTGCAGTTGCATTGCGGCCCAGGAGTGTGAGGGTCACAACACCCTAATTAAGGGTAAAAGGATCTGTGGGTCAGTTACTGGTTTAGTTTTCTGTACTTGCTGTTTTATGAATCTCATGTGGGGGGTCCACATACCTTTTGCTGGCGGGTGAGAGGAGACGTCGTGAGAGGGAGCGCTGAGCCACAGGAGCAACACCAACACTGCTGCCGCTGCCATCAGTCGCGTCCGCCGCTCCGGGACTTCATATCCCGGCAGCCTTTGCGGCGGCGCGATCCCTGACGCGGAATACGCGCCAGGAGGGGCGATTTAAACACCAAGCCCTCAGCGTCGCGGGACGCCCGGGGCGAAGCCCGGGCAAAGGGCGGGCCCTCTGTGGCCCTCCGAGGCCTGAGGAGCCTGGCCTGGGCCATAAACCCTGGACGGATTCCCCTACATCCTTTTGTGAGCTCTGCAAGACAACACTGGCCATGACCCATCGGGAAACCAGAAGTATGGCCGCTGCAGGAGCCAAAAAACTTACTGGCACATTGGATGACTTTATTATCCATACAAACGCACTAATTGATGAGGGAATCATACTAATGGATAGGAGAGTTTCCCAAGACCTGGCAACGGCCAAGCGATCCTCTCTGGGCCTCATCGCCCAGGCACAGACGCCAAACACCGATTCCCGTATGAATGCCCAGGCTCTAGTACACAATATCAGGATGACTGGGGTTTCGGTGTTACAGACACCCTCCAGGACTTGGAGGCCTCTCCAAACCTTAACCTCCTAACAGAGATCAAAGTGAGCTCAACACACCCAATACGGAAAGCGCCATTAATGAAAGGGGCCGGATAGAAGGGGCAATCCCTAAACATAAACGAGAGGTTAACAACCCGTCCATTCTTAAAGGGAAGAAGGTTCAAATTGCCCTTAACGATCAAATGGTCGCCTCCGACCCTCCTATCATGGATAACTCACTATTAGAGCTATCTACTCCCACGAGGGGACTGCATTCCACCAAGAATGGCTTACCCTTGAGCCTCCCAGATGATACTATCATCGATCATAGCCTAGAGGAAATCCTGGAGTTGAGTGGGGAAGTTGGTAATCCAGTAAGTTCATCACAGGAGGGGAATGATGTAAGTACAGATTACATTATTATTGTCAATATGCTAAAAGCACTGCTTGATCCCATAGAGATGAGACTACGCTGCCTGGAGACTATCCTAAAGAATATACACAAGGATATTAGTGCTCCTAGTTTTACTATGAATAATAAACCAGCCCAGGTCATCAACCCACCCACAAAGGCCAACAAGCCGCCCGTGGTGGTTAATAGAGCCCTGGAGACCAATAATGCTGACCCTGTGAAATCAAGTAACACCTTAAAACAGGACGGCACTAAAAATAAGACTCCTGTAACAGGGCAAACCCACAAAAATGATCGAACCCAGAATATGACAAAAACTAACCCAACCCCTCAGGTGTCACTGGGCAATTGTACACCACAGCCCCCAAACTCTGATGTATTCACCAGAGCCAAGGGCACGGCTCGCAGAAACATCCATCTTGCCCCGGATGCTTGTCCCTATGTGGTCATTCTAACCGGTGTTACTGTAATTTCTCCAACAGAAGTAGAGTCGTACCAGGCTCTAAAAAACAAAGTATGCCATTGGCTATCTAAAAACTACCCTCTCCCCCCAAACATACCGAGCAACATCCTAATGGTAGAGAGAACCCCGTGGGTGGGAGGTAATAGGAAAAAATTGCAAGGGGACTGTGTAGTGGTCACTTTTGAGAATATGGAGGCCGTGGACTTCATATTCAACAGTGGACCTCCGAGACACCAAGAAAACACTGTGACTGCTAGACCCCTTTCCTATTTTTATCTATTAGAAAATCAAGCTGATAACCGATGGAGCTGGCTAAAGGGAGCACATGACTTTAATCCTAGACAGAGATTTACCCCCCCGTGGGAATTACATCACCAGGGATGGGAAGAGGGGGGGGACGTGGGTTGGAATATGGTAAGGAGAAGAAGAGGTAGACCGCCTCAAGGCGTCCCCTTTGTTGGGTTGCATCATACTCAGCCTCAGAATCACCATTACTCTGTAAATAGGCTAAATAACCCTCTCTACTTTCCAATGGCAAACCGCTTTGATTGTCTGTCAACCATAGATTGGGTTGACTGACAAAGACAGGTCTCCCCAATAGGTCGGAGTCATCAGAGCACCCGTACGCAACTACGCACGGCCACCACTGTGAGGGATCTGAAAAAATTAAACTTATCTACAATGTCTGACAAGACCCTTGTTGCTGGCGAGATTCGGGGGTTGCCTACTATGCCTAACTCTTATCCATTATATTGTAAAATTCTTACCTGGAACGTGGCGGGCTTAAACGCAAAGGCGTCAGACCCTATATGGCAAGGGTTCGTTAGTCAGTATGATATTCTGGCACTCCAAGAAACATGGGATACTACTACAGGTTTCTCAATGGATGGCTATTCCAGCTTTTTCACTCCAGCAGTGTCGGGCTTAAGAGGGAGAGCCAAGGGTGGCCTACTTATATTGTGCTCCTTGAACTTGGTGGGGGCCTTTAAAAAACTAGATTCCGCACCCACGAATTCGCTAGTTGTGGAGTGGACTCTGTCAGACTCATATACTCTTCTGCTTATTAACTTTTATAATTCCAAAGAGGTCTCCTGTGAGAATGAGCATTTGATTTCTTTGCTAGACTTTTTGTCAGTCTATAGACAAGATTGCATTTCCGTCCCAGAGATGGTAATTCTGGGTGATTTTAATATTCACCCCTGTGAGGGGGGTTGTTACAATGACAGATATGGAGGTTTACCGACCGAGGGCATCCCCCATTTTGAACACACGAAGGAGGGTGAGGGCCTTGAAACTTTCCTTGCGAACTTAAACTTATTCGAACCAGTCCAGGGTAAAACTGAGCCTAGAGCACCAACCTTCATCAAGAGAGACGCCAACACCGTCATAGACTACATCTTTGTTTCAACTGGGGCTCTGGCTAAGGCATACGAGTATAGGGTGGTAACTGCTAGCTTTAGTGATCATCATCCTGTCCTCTCAAAGCTGGACCTAGATTGCTTCCGGACTGGGAGAACAACTGGTGTGGCAGGCATAAGAGACCTGACGTCTAAGGATCAGGGAAGGCGACTAAAATGGGAGAAGATTGTTCCTGAGCAATTCTTTCATACACTAGCCCAAGAGACTGAGGACAATATGGCAGTTTGTTTAGATTCGACTGCCTCGGGCCCTGATGTAGTGGCTGCCTATGTGGAGATATGTGCGAGTATCACAAAGAACTTGGAGTTAAGTTCAGGCCCGCAAGGTAGAAAGAAAATTCATAAATGGTTCAATAAGGAATGCTCGCTAAAGCACTCTACCCTGTTGAAGGCATTAAAACACAAACCTAGAGA
This sequence comes from Lissotriton helveticus, assembly GCF_964261635.1. Taxonomy (NCBI): domain Eukaryota; kingdom Metazoa; phylum Chordata; class Amphibia; order Caudata; family Salamandridae; genus Lissotriton; species Lissotriton helveticus. Next base: position 1,942,684,688 of record NC_136068.1, read on the forward strand.
CAGGTCTCTAGTGGCAAACTTAAGGAAAGAATATAAATCAGCAGTTGTTAAACGCAAGAACCAAATTAAGGAGGAAGCCTGGGACAGCTTATCAGACATTGATGTACTGAGAGGCAGCAAAAAGTTTTGGGCCATTGTGAATCAGCCTTTTTTCTCCGAGGATGGGAAGACTGACATGGAATGCGTGATTGAAGATGATAGATGGCTTTGCCACTTCAAACAGATTTATGACTCCACGGCACCAACTTCACCGGTCAGCACCCACGGTCCATCCAATTCGGTTATGGAATTTAATATAACGGAGGTTGAAAGGGCGATCACAAATACTAGTAAACACAAGGCCCCTGGACCTGACGGGGTCCCTGCAGATCTCTACATCCAGTATCCGCAATTTTGGTCAAAAATACTAACTAATGTCTTTAATGCGATACCTGCAGCTGGTTTCCCATCTTCCTGGTCCACCTCTATTATTGTTCCCATATTTAAAAAGGGGAACAGGGGGGATCCTGCCTGCTACAGGCCAATCTCCCTGCTGGACTCTGCTGTCAAGATTCTGGGCAGAGTCATTCTGCAAAGACTCGGGGATTGGCTTGAGGAGAGCGGGATCCTTTCTGATTTGCAGTATGGTTTTAGAGCACATAGGGGGACTATGGATCAATGTTTAAACCTTCACCTTATTATTAGCAAATACACCGTGGTGAAGGGGGGGCATCTTTATTTGGGTTTCATGGATTTATCTTCTGCTTTCGACCTGGTTAACCGTTCTAAGTTGTGGATTATTTTGCAAGATTTGGGTTTGGACTCCACTTTGGTTAATTTCTTGCACGATCTTCACCAAAATGTGTTTGCCTCTGTTAGGGTAACAAGGGAGGGAAGATGCACTGAGAAGTTTAGATCAGGGAGAGGGGTCAGACAAGGCTGCATACTTGCCCCTCTCCTTTTTACTTTGTACACCAACTCCCTGGGGAAATCCCTGAATTCAGCTACCTTGGACATGCCGCGTATGGGGGGTCACCTATCCCGGTCCTCCTATACGCGGATGATGCCGTCCTTTTAGCTCGAACAGGTGTGGGCCTGCAAAGACTATTGGATCACTTTGGTGGTTTCATGGAAGCGCTGGATCTAAAGATTAATACAGTTAAATCTCATGTCATGGTTACGGGCTCACGGAAGAAAAACACGAAGCTCAGGTCTTTTAGCTGTAATAACTCTCCAATCTCGAGGGTACCCTCTTTTTGTTATTTAGGCGTCACCTTTGACGAGAAAGGAACTTGGGGTGCCCAACTGAAACTAAAAGAGAATGGAGTCAGTAGATCCACTGCAGCACTCATGCATTTCTCCAAAAGGCTTGGATCAAGACCCATGGAGGCGATGACTCGCATCTACAGATCCAAATGCTTGGCAATCGCATCTTACGGGGCAGATATCTGGGGTTATGTTTCAGCCCCAGGCATACAAGTTGCAGAAAATAAATGTATACGTACCTTGTTGTCACTCCCGAATTCATCTCATACATATTCAATCCATAATGAAATAGGTTTGGGATACGTTACTGATCTCTTAAAAATGTCTCCATTGTTATGCTGGATTAAAACTTGGACAAATGAGGAGATCACTTTGAACCGTTGCATTCTAAAAGACTGTATGGCCCTGGATAAAGCAGCCAGCATACCCTGGCTGGCGTATGTTAGAGCGGCATGCGCAAGGCTAGGGCGCCCGGATATGTATTCTTTACCACAGAGCCTCAAGAAAGAGGATGCAAGGTGGGTCAAGCAGCATTTTCGAAATATGTTGGAGACAGAGAGGGAAGCGGCTGAGCTTTGCAAGCCAATGGTAAGGACATTATACCAACTCTCGTCGTCCATGGCTATGGAACCTTATCTGAAATATGTAACTAAACCATACCACCGTTTTTTACTAATAAGGTTCAGGTTTAACCAGATACATCTTGTGCTTGGCTCATATACAAAATGGGGTACTCCAGAAAATAGCCCACCCTGTTCCTGTGATTGTTTTTCCACGCAGGATACTCTTCATCTAGTTATGCTTTGCGATCATTACAGGGCGGCCCGTAAAAAATTCCTTCTTCCAATTCTGAAAGACCTGAATTTTGTCCAGGTACGGCCGGCCCTTCTATACCTACAGATGTTGAACTCGGTGCAGGTCACTTATAGTGTAGCTTGTTTTTTGGTAGCAGCTGGTAGACAAAACAAAACTAAACTCCCTCCGATAAACAACCTCTAAACCTGATACTTTTTTTTGTAAATTTTGTTCGCAGGGAATGTGCAAAATATACTGGAAAGTGTATTCTCCATATCTATTTTTTTTTGTGAACTTGCTTTTATCTAATAACTTTCTCTCTTTTAATGTACTTTTTAATAGTTCCTTTGTTAGGATGTGCAATCACTTTTGAAACTTTATTGTAAATTTAATTGTATTTTAACTATATTTTATTGCTTATAACTATGTACTGCTTTTATGGTTTTAATTAACCGAATAAAGTTATTTGACTGACTGACTGACTGAATCTCACTTTTGGCGTAGACACTTAGCTACTGAAAAAGTACCACTGAATGATCTTATAGGCTCCACCCCCTGTGCTCAGCCCAGATTCTCCGCCCCCCCCTTTTCTAGGGGTCATCTTTCTGATGAAGTTGTCTCTGTGCATTTGTAAACACAAAAATGAGCCCACACATAGTGCCCCCTCTCTGGGCCACATCCTTTACACTGGCAACACGCCCCTTCCTGTTTCTCCTGTGCCTTAACTCTGATGCCCCAGGACTCCAGAGGATTAGGACTCTGCACCTGAATGTAACTCTGTTTCCCCTCTACCCTGCCACCCCCTGGACTCACCTTTTACAAAAACCAGCTGTCCCTGAATGGTTGATGCTGACCTTGAGTTGCCTTTGCCTGAAAGCAAAGGTCATGGTGGGGTCTAAAGAGCTAAAGAAGAAAAAGGCTTCTCCCCAGCCTTTAATTGATGTAGTGCATTAAAGCTTGATGGCTACAAAGATTTATTCTTTTTAAGAGGTGATGTAAGTGTGTCATTAACAGAGTTCCAGAGTAAATGAGGCAGTGCATTTCTAAGTTTGTCAGGAAGCTACATTGGCTTCCAGTCAAGCACAGAATCACCTTCAAAGCGCTTCGTATCACTTTCAAAGCACTGCATGGCCAAGGTCCAGATTTTATTAGGAAAAGCTTTAATTGGTACATGCCAGGTAGGTCGGTCCCTTCGTTCGGCATCTGCTACATTCGTAGCAGTTCCTAGGTTTCATCACTTGTCTTGGGGAGGCAGAAGCTTTGTGATGGGAGCAGCAAAGGCTGGAATTCACTACCATTAGACATTACAACTTTGTGAACTCTGCTGGCCTTTAGGAAGGCCTTGAAAACTTGTTTTTTCTGTACAATAATTCTCACATTTTGGGGCATTCTTCTTCCTCTGTAAACTCAGCTAGCGCCAAGATGCCTTTTAGGTATTCAAGCGCTTTTCAAGAAATAATAACAATTTCCTAAAATGTTATAACTAGGTATAGTCTGATTACTTATTGCTAAAATATATATTTTGAAAGCACATGTTTTATCTCAAACGCTACCTCGGATGTGGCGTTACAGCTAGAGCCGCCGACTTTGGGACTGGGGAACCGGGTTTGAGCCCCGGCCTTTGCTCAACATTCTGTAATTCTGGGCAAATCAATTAATCTTCCAGTGCCTAAAAAATAAATGAATGTGACCTAATGCAATATAACTGGTGCTCATGTAAACGCTCCAATACCTTCCTGTTGTGCACGCACTATATAAAACTGCAAATAAATAAATACATGGTGTCAGTCTAGCTTATATGGAGTGTAATACTAAATGAGGACTTACATATTCACAGTGCTTTCTGTCACAGGCTGGGCCCTCATAGGACAACAAATACATAAGTCATTATTCCACACAACACCAACTAGGATTTAGTTCTACACACAGACAGACATCTGCAGTAAGTGCATTAACCAACTGAGATTGTTCATTTCTCACAGATTTTTTTTTTTTAGTTTTGTATAGTGCAAACTTGACCTGAAGGTACTGGAGTGCTTCACTTGAGCCCCAGTTACATTACACACAGTCACATTCATTTGTTTTGCACAGGTAAATTAAGTTATTTGCAAAGAATTATAAAATGTTGAACTTGCATTTATTATTCATTTCACTGTGCGCGGGCTACTTTACAAGCAGCTACGTGCAGAAAAAAATAACAAAATACTTACATATTTTGTTCTTTTTAGCCAATCCTTTGACCCTGCTATCACATTCAATGATCTCTGCCCCCATGGCACCCCAGATTGCAGTGCCCATACTTTTGCACTTCAAGATTTGTAAATGAAGAGAGCCTGGAAACCCACCAAATAAAGAAGTCAGCACTTCCAGGTGATCTTTATTTACACTTCTTTCCTGAGGCATTCGTCCCTTTTAGAGAATTGAGCCACGGACCCCCAGGGTTCACGCCCCACATTTTGAAGACCTCTCCTCTAGACGAACACACTCAAGAATTCACACCTGGATAAGCGTTTATATACTTTTATTGAAAGCTAAAAACCTATGCTAGTACACACAACATGTATAGTGGTAACTGTAAAAACAACCAGGAAAGCAGCCAATATCTTTACAAGAAAACAGAAAAGAAGGAAATATTGCAACATGATTATTAAAATCCAGCATATATTTAAGAATGTGATAAGTCAGTTTCCCAACGCGACATCCGTATACCTTGGCAGAACAAAAAGAGTTCTGTTCTAGGCGGCAGAAAGAGTTACAGTCCACTTCCTTCAATAAGCTGCACTCAGATGAAATGCGCAGAAGCAGTTTCCTTTGAAAGGGAACTTGTTGATATCACGGTTCAGATGTGCCCCAGCAGCACCTCCTTGTGTCTGGTCCAACGCCCTCTCCGGGTACAATATGTGTTCAAAGCTTTCATAACTTTATGTGCAGAAATTGTTGTAAGATCATGTTAAAATACAACTAGCGCTTCTGTCTCCTCTCTGACTCTTTCGTACTTCTGTTAGACTTTATGCGCAATTTGTTAAAAATAAATAACAGGGAAGCCAATGTACCAATGTTCAAAAATCATCTAGAATCTCTTACTTGTGTAATCAATATTATCACAATATCTCAGAGCAAGCATTTCACAGGTGTATGATTAAAGCATTTTAATTTAAAGCCATAGATTGTGAATAACTGAAGCTAAAACTAAATATGTAGAACAACCAATATATATAAAATATATAAAAATGATCACAGAACGGCTTGAAATCTATCATCTTTGGGGACGACATCCTTGTACAGCGCCCAAGTTTAGTTTTTTTAGACTTGATTCTTGAAGATGCTGTTCTGCATTATGAGGAATAGAAAACAAATTCAACCTTCAGTTTTCCATCCTATGCTTTGTAGCTTTTAGATGCTTTGTCATTGCTTCATTCCCATATGTTGTTTCTCATGAGAAGTCAGACATCTTTTCTGGCTAAACCCTTTCCCACATTCCATACACTTGTAACGTTTATCTACAGAGTGTATTCCCTCATGTTTTGTAAGATCTGTCAGATGGTTAAATCTTTTTTCACATACAGCACAGCTGTAAGGTTTTTCGCCAGTGTGCGTCCTCTGATGCACAGTAAGTATGAATTTATGGCTAAAGCTTTTGTCACATTCGGTGCAGTGATAAGGTTTCTCCCCTGTATGTGTTCTTTCGTGACTAGTGAGATGGTGCTTACGTCTGAAAGATTTCCCACATTCGATGCATTGATAAGGCTTTTCTCCATTATGACAACGTTTGTGGACATTAAGATTTGATACAGTACCAAAGCTTCTCCCACATTCACCGCACTGATAAGGTTTCTCACCAGTATGCGTTCGTACATGTCGGATTAGAGAAACTTTATCACGGAATCTTTTCCCACATTCAATGCACTGACATGGCTTCTCGCCTGTATGTGTTTTTTCATGGTGTGTAAGGTCGACTTTGGTAAAGAAGCTTTTCTCACATTTTGTACAGAGATGTAGTTTTTCTCTTCCACTGTGTACCCTTCTTTTGTGCATAATTAGACTGCCAGATTGACTGTAACTTTTACCACAGTCACTGCACCAATAAGGTTTTTCACCTGTATGGATTCTCTCATGAATTTTCAGTTTAACAGTAGAACTAAAACGTTTGCTGCATTCTGAGCACTGATAAGGTTTCTCCCCAGTATGTGTTCTCTCATGGATAGTAAGCATTCCTTTAGTAATAAAGCTTTTCTTACATTCAGAGCACTGATACGGTTTCTCACCCGTATGCACTCTTAAATGGAGGGCGAGACATTCCTTACGCCTAAATCCTTTCCCACATTCACTGCAAATGTGTATCTTCTCATCCACGTGTGTTCTTTTATGGACTGTGTTGTTTGTCCTGTATTTTTTTAACTGCAATATTTTTTCACCTGTGTGTTTTCTTAAATGTTTCTTCATGTCACTTCTATGACAAAATCTTTTATCACAATCAGGGCACTGAAAGGGTTTCTCGCCTGTGTGGATTCTTTCATGGCTTGAGAGAGAACCCTTTGTCTGGAACCTTTTCCCACATTCACCGCACTGATATGGCTTCTCTCCTGTGTGTATTCTTATGTGAATTTTAAGACCTCCCACCTGGCTGAACCTTTTCCCGCACTCAATGCACTGATGAGGTTTTTCCCCTGTATGTGTTTTCTCATGTTCCGTCAGACTGCCTTTTGCACTGAAACTATTGTTGCATTCAGAGCACTGGTATGGTTTCTCACCAGTGTGTGTTCTCTCATGGACTGAAAGCTGTCCTTTCTGGCAGAAGCATTTCCCACATTCAGAGCACTGGTATGGCTTGTAACCTGTATGTGTTCTCTCGTGGTAGGAAAGGTGGGCCTTTGTACTGAACTTTTTCCCACATTCAGAGCACTGGAAGGGCTTGTCACCTGTATGAATTATCTCATGGACGATAAGTTGGGGCTTTAACCTGAACCTTTTGTCACATTCAGAGCACTGATATAATTTCTTATTCCGAGGCATTTTCTTGTGTAAGGAATGTCTGTAAACTCTGGATAGTAAGCTCTGTCCAGAGAGGATAGTACGCTCCGACACCCTAGGAAACTTATCGATCTCTATGGTTTGTGGCTAAAAGGCTCCGAATGCTGAGGCTCTGTTAGATGTGGATAATAAGGACTGTTGCCCTTGGACAGTAAGTTTATCGACCGTACACAGTAATCTCAGATGATTGTGGATAGTGAGTTCTGCCAACGGTGGATAGTAAGCTCTGACTTCCATAGTAAGCTCAATTAACTGTCGCTAGCGAGGTCTCTACATTATGTGTATTGACAATTTATAATTCAAGTGCTTCTCTACCATTTAGAACTCCCTTCTGGTTGTGATATTTTGCACATTAGCCCCCAAATAGTGTTTATTTCAGTAGCAATTCAATCAGGTAATGGGAGAAAAATATATAGCTCCAAAGAGTCCTTCATTCAGTAGATTTGTCTTGTCTCGTGGGTGGTTCTCATGATGTGACCACGCATTTGACGGATGATTCAGACCATCTTCACATTCTGTAACTTAAAATCTCTCAGTTCTTGATTATTTTCAGACTGCGTGTGCCTTCTAATGTCGTTTCTGGTGCAATTTCACCTGCTTTTCATTACATTTTTAGCAGTGTCATTCTTCACGTGATATAACAAAGGCGTCACTGTATCAGTTTCTGCTCAAGCTTTAATACCTGTTGGTTTAAAATAGTTTCTCCATTAGTTTCTGCATTTACAATAAAACACAAACAGCATTAATGATCCTATCTTGTGAACTATTAAGACACTGTGTACAAGTCCCTTCCCTCATAGGAACACAGGGGCAGAAGGGGTTTGAAAGTCTGTGAAGGTAAAGAACGTGAATCAATTAACAGTTATTGCCGGCACAGCTGCTCCGGCTGGTCCGCTCACGATGTCTGGCAGCTAAAAATCAGATTGCAGAATGACTGATCTCATGATAATAGCATGTTTGGACAACAAGATCCAGACCAGTAACATATCTGAGCCTTTGCTAAAGAAACATTTATTGTAGTTTATGGTATGATTTGGGATTGTAGAACACCACCACAGTAATAAGATGCAGTCACATCATAAAGAAATAACTTCTATGCTATAAAAAAAAGTACATAAGCACAGAACAATGGGACCCTTATAGTCAGAAGGGACCAAGGGTAGTAGTAAGTTATTAGAGAGCGCGGTCCCTTTCAAGAAGAATACATCCATATAGCCACAAAACTACACTCAGGATTGGGTCTATTCCTGTCCAAATGAATGGTATTAGGATGTATTAAACAAAAATAAAACATGGAACCAATACATTAACAAAGTGAACAGGACGTGATCTAATTTCATGGGCTCAGGGTCCCAATATTTATACCCATAAACCCTTTGTTCTCTGAGGGGAGATGTGGAAAATGACAATGTATATGTACATAAGCGGCGTTCATTTGTGTTCACCCTCGCCACTGTTGAAGGTAAAGCGAAAGTCACGAAACAGTGGCCCCGCCATCTTGTTCCCTTTTAGGCCCCATCACGAACATAGATAGTAGCCATTTTTGTATCATGACCTCTCTGCCCACTGCCAATAGCCTGCGTCTCTCTCTCTCTCTCCCACTCCCCAGCCTCGCGAGTATTCCCCCGCGCCCTGACAGCCCCCGGTTTCTCCTGCGTGGGCCATGAACGCACCTCTAAACACGACCCTGCCTCCGTGCTGAACCCCTGCCCCCTCGCTCTTTCATCCCACCCATAGAACAGACCCTTTCGGTAACCTCTTCCTCCCTGCCCGATTGCCCGGCCTGATCCCAGGCCATCACCTAGCCCAACAGATGCAGTTTATTGCTTCCTACAGTAGGACCTCGCCTCACATCAGAGGAGCGGTGATTAATGAAGGCCTTCACACCCCTAAATCTGACCGACACCCCTGCATTCCTCCCAGGAACACCCTCCCTCTCTTATGATGACCCCCCCCCCGGCTACACCTGGCCTCTCGACCCAGTCCCAAGTCATAAAACTAGGTCTCGTGGATATACCCCCCCCCCGGCCCCGCATAGCAAAACGTGATCTTTTCGCCTGCCCAACCTTAGATCAGACTACCCCCTCCTGCCCTCGTGTCCTGTTGGAATGTCCGGCTGCAGATTGCAATCACATGTTACATTTGGGGGGGGGAAACAACATCAGAGCGGCCGGTATGGGAATAGGCCTGGAGCTGGGATCCCAAACATGCCCTTTTTGTACTTCAAAGTGTCTTTATTGCAATAAGGAATGTTTGTGCATCATAAACCTGTGTATAAAAGACGGAGCCGTAGAGAAACTTGCTAGAGCACCTAGAGAAGATACCCTGTTGTCTGATTTGACGTGTTCTGTTCCGTCGGAAATAAACTCCTGTTTCCTGCCTTCCAGTCTCCAGCGCCTGCCTCTTTATTTGGTAATCATGAGTTGGGTGAGAAGCGGCTAACGCCGGGCAAATATGGACAAAGGGGTAATCGACCTGACCTGCCTGAACCCTTTTGTTTAGCAATTGGCGCCCCAAACGTGGGGCCCATCAGCGACACGTGGATCCAGTGGGAGAGGTCCCAACGACAGAGTGAACGACTGCAACGATCGGGAAGAGCTCCTGCCCGATAGACCCTTGTCTGGCAGCCGATCATCCGAACTTCACTGGTTCCGAGCAGACCTCTCTCAAGTGATCTACGGTCCTGACTGGGAACCATCAGGAGTGCCACAGCAATTACGGAGAATAGAGGACGATCGGGCGCTGGAAACGGAAGACGAGAAACTGTCCATTCGGTCCGGGTAAGGTCGTGTAACACGGCAAATTGCGAATTGATTGTTTGATTGTCATTGGAAAATACTAGTATTACGCATTTGATTGTTGTGTTCTGAGAGATTCCCTGTCTGCAAACGGGGAAGGATAGGAGTATTCTCCCTTTGCAGATAGTGAAGGGTGGGTAGCGCAGGCTTTTGCCCCCGTTGTAACCCGTCGCGCCTACTTCCCTCTCCATTCGATTGATTGTTACCCAAGCATTTATTGTTTTGGAATTGGTTCTCTTTGGATCATTCTCTATTTGCAAACAAGCACAGAGTCGCCATACTCTGTTTAGTCTTTGCAGATAGTGAAGGGTAGGTAACGCAGGCTTTTGCCCCCGTTGTAATCCGTCGTGCCTATTTTTATCCCCAACTGATTGATTATTTGACCGGACATTAATCGTTCGGAATTGGTTCTCTGAAAGGATCTTCTCTGCCTACAAACAGGGAGGAACAGGAAGACCTCTCTCTTTGCAGATAGTGAAGGGTAGGTAGCGCAGGCTTTTGCCCCCGTTGTAACCCGTCGCGCCTATTTTTATTCCTCATTTGATTGATTGATTGTTTGCCCGAACACTGATTGTTTGGAATTGGTTCTCTCTTTGGGTATTCCCTATTTGCGAATACTGTAGAATAGAAATATTTTATCTAGTCTCCGCAAAGTAGTGAAGGATAGGTAGTGCAGACTTTTGTCCCCGTTGTAACCCGTCATGCCTATCTTCTCCCCATTGTTCAGTAGTTGGTTCAGCCCGGACCATTTATTAGAGGTAGACCATCTGGCTCCACCGGAGGACACCCCTAATAAAAAGGACATATATAAAGAAAAATGCGGATTAGCCGCTGTATCATGATAGCAAATTAAAGAACATAAAAATCGTTAGGAAAAGCAAAAGGAATCGAGCAACATCAGTAGGCCACTGATGAGATCTCTTTTCGACCTCGCTGAAATGGAAACATTAGGAACAACCCCTCAGGAAATATGAAACTAGTGAGAAGAGCCTAACTCAACGCTATGACTGCAAGACAACTCGGCTCCACCGCCCACCCCGCCCAAATAACGACAAACCCTAGGCAAATATTAGAAATATACAACACTCCAGCAAGGGAACATGTTAAAACGTTTTATTTTACAACTATATATTAAACAACTATTTACACGGCAAACGGCTGCAACACCAAACCCACAATGCAATTCGCCGCCTGCTTGACGCCGTTCCTGTCCCTCCTTCCTCAAAGTAGCAATGTTGGGCTACTTTGGGCTAGTAGGTTTTTGGGCGTTAGAAAGTCTACAAAGCCATCAGCTGGCGAGGTAGCGTCGGTGGCGGCCTGGGGTGGAGGACCATTGCGCAAATAGCCCAGAGGCGACACCACGCGCCGAGGCCTGCCCCCAGGATGAATCAGCGTTCCGCTCGACGAACCCCGCGGTTGGCTGACCGGGGAACCCGCTCCTGTGGCCGTGGTAAAGAGCGGCTGGCCGCCATCGGCCGGAGAAGTCGTGGGGTGAATGGCCCGGAATGTACTGGTCCTCCCATTCCCTTCTTCTCCCGGCGCCTTGCAGGCCACGGGGGGGGGGGATGTCTTGCATATGCCTCCGACCCCCCCCCTCTTTCATCGCCTGGTCCAGCCATAACGAATGTCAGCGAGACGGCGTGGGGTGCGCTGGGAGGGAGAGGCGGCGCAGACGAGCCTCTCCCATCTCCCCAGGTGGAGGCTCCTCAGCTGCACCCCCAACGCTCCACGCACCCGGCAAAGGGTTCGTCCACTCTTGCGGTGCAGCGACGCTCCACTCACCCAGCAGGGTCTCGTCCACTGCGGCGGTGCAACGACGCCTCGCCCGGCAGGCTGGAATCCGTCTGCTCTTTCGACCCAGTGACTGCCGGTAGCTGCAGAACTCCTAAAAATGGCGGTCGACTCTGCAGGAATGAGCCTGGCGTGCAAGGATGGCCTGGTCGCTGGCCAGCTAGAAAACGAGTCCCCCGTCCAGAAGCGTTCTCCTCAGCTTTGAAGATTCTACGAGAACTGCAGGGGCCCCACGCCCCCGATGGGGAACGACTGCCATGATTGCCCGCAGAACGACCAAGACGTAGCCACAAGACGTTGGCGCCCTCATGCTGGCGCCAGCCTCAGTTTTGAATGACCAAAAATACTGCAGACTACCGATTTGATCAGTTCCGGTGGAACATCAGTATGACCCGGTAGGAAAGATTGTTGCCTCCTCCCTTTTCTTTGATTGATGGTTCATGTCACCGGTCCCTTCTGTTGCCCCTTAACGAAACTTCTGGACTGCCGAAAGAGGTTCTGGTCCGACCACGAGTTGGTGGAGACATTTTGACTATACTTGGACCCACCTGACCCCACCCAAAATGGCGCCGGTACAAACGAAACCCGCAACTCCCTGTTGTGTTCCGGATGCTCAGATTTGATATCATGAGATATGTATGCAGTTTTTTTTTTTTGAAGCACATGGCGAGAGGGGATGAGTATGTAAATGTAAATGTAAATGTGTTGGACTTGTAAAGCGCACAGCTGCCCGTAAGCGTCCCGGCGCTTGCTTAGGGAACCCGTCCTGGTATTCCCCTGTGAGAAACCCTGGCAGGGTGTCCACAAGGTGAAAGCCAGGCATCCCGCCGCGAGGGGCCGTAGTGGAGATTAAGCAAGCTATTGCCCAGAGTCGCAGAGTGTGACCCCGTGAGTTGAGTAGGCACTAGAGCGAGAATTGTCGAGTGGAATTTTTTGAGCCCGAGACCCGCCGAGGCGGGGAATCGAACCCTGGTCCACGGTCAATCTCAGCTTCCGGGTCTGCCGCCTCTAACCACTGAGCCACGCTTCTCAGTATTGATTGAACATTCGGACAATGATTTGATATTAAGTTCTGACGCGTCATTGATTACAGTATTATTGAAAGTTCGAATTTTCAACACTTATGGTACTTGCCCACAATGAATTTCAATATAATTTTATTGCACTTATCGTACCTTGATGAAATAAAACGACCACCGACTCAGTTACGTTCTCCTCAAATAAATATGCCCTCAGGTACAGTTCCAGTCTGCTCCGTGGCCGGCCCACGTGGTTGTAGGCCTGCATTTGTACGTCAGCATTTTTTTTAAATAAAAGTTTTGTGAAAAGCAAAAATAGTCGTAGCTCTTGGATTGGTAAGTTCGAATACATGACCATTGTTTCCGATATACGTAAAATACCGGCAAAATAAGGCAAGTCGATCACTTAAAGGTTAAAAAAAGCAAAGTACCCAGAAATATTGCAAATATGAATGGTCCAAGTTCGTTGCGTGTGTTGTTTTTTTATTTTATTTTACTTTTGTGCGACATAAAGCAATCAACAAAGGTCCCGATGTTTTGTTTTTCTTTATATGCCACATATCCCAGGGAAATTGTTTCAGATGCCCATAAGTCAGACCCGGTACCACTGTAGACCACCCCTCCTCCTCGAAGGAAGAACACGAGTTCACCCCACTTTACACTGACTGCCCTTTTGTTTCGACCCCCCCCCCCCCACACAAGATCCGCAATACCACACGTGGGCGATCTATGCAATATACAGTCCATCAATGATTTTGCCTCCCGCACCACCAGTCCCTCTGGGCTTAAAGCGCCGAGATGGAAGGGACTGCACCCCGCGGAGATAGGTCGAATATGTGGTAAGTAAAATCCTTTTGGGTTTATGCGCGCGGATGTGTTTTAAATGCTGCCCCCACCCCTTCTTCTTCCCCTTCTTTCTGCAGGTCGCATTGGAACATCGACTAAAATGTGGAGAAGACCTAAGCAACGCGAATTTGGGTGATATGAATGCACGCGTGTATGACCGGATGAGTGTAACTCGACTGGATATACGTTGCACGCGTTGACCTGATAAGAGAGATGTTTTTGTACGACTTGAGTGATGAGTGAACGGCCGATGGAATGGGGAAAAAGGGGTGGCCTGAAGCAGAAACTTGGCGGGTTATTGCAGTATGACAAAAATATGACTCCAACCGGCCCCCGAATAATGCAACCAAGAATGACGTGCACCTACGGGTAGATTCTTACGACATGAAACTCGAAGCTGCCCATTGTTCCCCCAACTGACACCCTCCGTTGCCTCAGCCTGGATACCCATTCGCTAAAAAACGATTCAAAGATCCCACCGTAAGTACTAGCCCGACCAGGTTAGTTCCCGAACAATTGACGAAAGTGTAAGTATTTGCAACAGAGACCAACAGCAAAAGACAGCCAGGCGAATTAAATAGGAAACTAAGGATGCGCAGCATGCAGGAGGAAATATCTTTGGCCAAGTACTGTTCTATGTTTTGTCTTGAGTTCTGTATGTAAATACATGTACCCCCCCGCCTGAATTCATGTGTACGTAGTATATGGATTTATGTTGTCCCACAGTCTGTGTTTCTATATAACATGACCCCTACTGTTTTGTGTTGTGTGCGCACTAAAATGGCCTATTATTGTACACGTTTCTCTCTCTCTCTTTCTTTCTCTCCATGTCGTACGTGTACCGAATAGTTCATTTAAAATGCGGACGACTCTCTCTCCGAGGGTCCCCCTGTTCCCTCTTCCTTTGTGTGGTAACGTTGTGCCCCGCCGGCACGAGCCTAATTGGTTTTTCGAACATAAAGGTGTTCGACAAATTGCCAGAAACTAAAACAATTGTAATTTGCCATATTACTACCTCTCCTTTCTGTAAAAATGATAGAACTTGAATTGGCTATGAAGGAAAGGACAGGTAAGACGACTGATGTCCCCTAATCTGGCCCTTTTTATAGGAGGATTATACGTCAGTGGCCTTCTGTTCTCAGCTCGTTAGAAACACAATCTCCTATGCCCAGATTGCCCCACCCCTCCGCACCCAAGTACGAATGTCCAAAACGTCCCCGTTCCCCCCCGCTTGACCCCAGCTCCGTAAACTCGAAGTATAACTGACGACCCTGATTAACTGTTGCTCCCCGAGAAAAGAGTGTTTAGCCTCTACCTCTCTCATGATGATAGAAGACTGCCAGGGCTTGGGGTAGAAAAAACGAGTCTCTACCGAAGGGTCCGATTTCGAGTCTGATGAAGTACACAGTCAATAAGAGTCGGATCTCTCCCTGTACGTCATGAATGAACGCCAAATAGGCTTAGCACATACTCAGTAGACATGCCTGTATACATGCTCCTCAGTGATAACTTCTGACCGTGACCGATGAACGAACCCCCAACTACTTAGATTTGGGACGGAATTGAAATGTATAAATATCTTCGCTTGTCAGTTCTCTAAAACCTGTTTTGTACCCATTCAAGGACACACAGTCACCGGAAGAGAGGGGCCAGACGTGACGCACAGCCTGGCCACAGATCATGAGGCACGTGTGACCTCGACCTAAGATGGAGCCGCAGAGCAACGGGACGCGGGACGATGCACCACTCTCAAACGCAGAAAATGAAGGAATGGAGGGCTGCCTTGAAGCCCTCTACTTGTTGACCAACGCGTGCCAGAAGTCCCCGCCCCTTTGAGCCCGATTGATGGACCTGCCTGCGCATCACCCTTTGCTCCCTTGGTTTGTCTCAAAGATCTGGTCCCAATCCGCCCTCTCTTCCCTCGATTATCCGACAAAACCCCCTCTTTCCCTTTCACATGGATTTTTGACTCAGAGACAAGGAACAGCATTTAGGTAGAATAGCGTTTGCCACGGAAGGAGAAAAGAAATGCGGGTGCCCAGCATGAGGCGCCCTTAAAAAGATTAGTTAGGAAACAGGACTGTGGTCTAACAGCAGAAGACAGATCGCACCCTGCGACGTGTAAAGAAGGATCCGAGCTGGACCTATAGCTCCACCACCGGTGCTCAACAGCGCCAACGGAAGAAAACGAACTACCAGAGCCTACCAGTGATGGCTCGCTACTAAAAAGGACACTGTGGCGAAGACCCCCCCCTTTTTTTTCGGAACTTTCTACACCCCTTGGCTAATTGCTTGTATTGGACTAAATTCCTCCCTCAACCACTTTTTGCCTGTAAAATGTTTCATCGGTCACTTTTTAAATACGACAAATGTAAATTTATATGTATTCCACCTCGTATGTCGCACCAATTGCACACGGTTATATGCAAGTCCACCAGTATTGACAAACGCTATTTCATTGACAACACACGACTATATGTACACCCCGTCAGTTATGTTAAACACGGAAATGACCTAACTTATGTTAAAAAGCGGCGACTGTGGAAAATGACAATGTATATGTACATAAGCGGCGTTCATTTGTGTTCACCCTCGCCACTGTTGAAGGTAAAGCGGAAGTCACGAAACAGTGGCCCCACCATCTTGTCCCCTTTTAGGCCCCATCACGAACATAGATAGTAGCCATTTTTGTGTCATGACCTCTCTGCCCACTGCCAATAGCCTGCGTCTCTCTCTCTCTCTCCCACTCCCCAGCCTCGCGAGTATTCCCCCTCGCCCTGACAGCCCCCGGTTTCTCCTGCGCGGGCCATGAACGCACCTCTAAACACGACCCTGCCTCCGTGCTGAACCCCTGCCCCCTCGCTCTTTCATCCCACCCATAGAACAGACCCTTTCGGTAACCTCTTCCTCCCTGCCCGATTGCCCGGCCTGATCGCAGGCCATCACCTAGCCCAACAGATGCAGTTTATTGCTTCCTACAGTAGGACCTCGCCTCACATCAGAGGAGCGGTGATTAATGAAGGCCTTCACACCCCTAGACCTGACCGACACCCCTGCATTCCTCCCAGGAACACCCTCCCTCTCTTCTGTTGACCCCCCCCCCCCGGCTACACCTGGCCTCTCGACCCAGTCCCAAGTCATACAACTAGGTCTCGTGGATATACCCCCCCGGCCCCGCATAGCAAAACGTGATCTTATCGCCTGCCCAACCTTAGATCAGACTACCCCCTCCTGCCCTCGTGTCCTGTTGGAATGTCCGGCTGCAGATTGCAATCACATGTTACATTTGGGAGGGGAAAACAACATCAGAGCGGCCGGTATGGGAATAGGCCTGGAGCTGGGATCCCAAACATGCCCTTTTTGTACTTCAAAGTGTCTTTATTGCAATAAGGAA
Source organism: Lissotriton helveticus (assembly GCF_964261635.1). Lineage (NCBI taxonomy): Eukaryota > Metazoa > Chordata > Amphibia > Caudata > Salamandridae > Lissotriton > Lissotriton helveticus. The sequence continues at coordinate 1,942,701,607 of NC_136068.1, forward strand.
TGTTTGTGCATCATAAACCTGTGTATAAAAGACGGAGCCGTAAAGAAACTTGCTAGAGCACCTCGAGAAGATACCCTGTTGTCTAATTTGACGTGTTCTGTTCCATCGGAAATAAACTCCTGTTTCCTGCCTTCCAGTCTCCAGCGCCTGCCTCTTTATTTGGTAATCATGAGTTGGGTGAGAAGCGGCTAACGCCGGGCAAATATGGAAAAAGGGGTAATCGACCTGACCTGCCTGAACCCTTTTGTTTAGCAGAGAGGGGCTTGTGCCTAGTCCAAACCAGTTCCTGAGCACTTTGTTTACCATACGTCTCCTCTCCTTTCACAGTGCAGGGCAGAAACATCAGACGCCCCACAGGAGGTGGAGCCAGCATTGTGGAAGGCAAGTACAGCCCTGGAGCACTTTGTTGACAGTCTTCCTTCTCTTCTTTCCTTGTGCAGGGCAGAGACATCAGACGCACCACAGAAGGTGGAGCTAGCATTGTGGAAGGCAGGCACAGCCCTATTCAGAGTTCAGGTGAACTCCTCCCTCCCATCAAGATGTAGATCTCTCTATTCACCACTGGGTGACTCAGCCTGTCTCTTGGAATCACCCAACCCTGTCACTCACAAAACCAGACAAAGGAATACACAACCTAGCAGAGGCAGGTCTGTATGGTTAGACAAGCAAATACCTACTTTCTAAAAGTGGTTTTTGCAAACACAGAATATTAAAATAAACTTTACTAAAATATGTATTTTATTATTCTGAGTTCAGGCATACTAAACTCGAATTTCTACCATGTTCTCTGAGCCTGTTAGGATTATAAAATGTAACAATTCTAACACCCCATTCTGGCCGATGGAGAACAGGTAGCCTTGCAATAGTGAAAAACGAAAATGGCTGAAATTCAATATTAGGACATGCCACACACATCAGGGCTTGTCCTACCTTATACTTGCAATGCACCCGGCCCTTGGGCCTACCATAGGGGTGACTAATATGAAGAAAAGGGAAGGTTTAGGGACTGGGAAGTGGGTGCACTTGCCAATTCAGCATGACAGTACCAGACTGCACGCAGGTTCTGCAATGGAAGACCTTAGGCACATTTTACAAGGCTACTTCTGTGGGTGGCACAACCAGTGCTGCAGGCTCACCAGCAGCATTTGGATTACACGCCCTGGCACACTTAGTGCACTAGATTAGGGTCTGACAAGTAAACCAAATAGCCAAACATGTAATCACTAATCCATACATCAATTTACAATAGGGTGCACTTGCACTGTTGTAAACGTATCTAGGACCCTATTTAAATATTCCCGATTTATGCCCTTATGTGGTTATAACAAATCATATCCTTATAAAGGCATAAGAATCATATCCATATTTAGTCATAGCCAATGCAGTCCAAATACGGCAAGGCTACTCCCATAGACTCCTAGAAAGCACAACGCATTCCTAAACAAACCAAGCCTCCAGCAGCCCGGGAATTCCCCCTGCTTCTGTATTGATTTGTCCTAGAACTCCTGGAGTCCTGAAAAGAACTGCGAGTTCTTAGTGACGTCTTATGTCCAACCTTACGTCAAACTCTGCACCTTCCAGGTATAAATATACCAACAGCTGCCCTAGCAAAACACACGGTGGTTTGGAGCAGATCAGCTATCTACTTGCCCGACGCCCTGCTGTGGCAAGTGCCGAAGGAAGCCGACCCTCCCATTGACGCACTGAGAGAGACCCTGTCTTTTCTCCTGCCGAGAAATCCAGCTCCAGTGTTTCCAGTCACCCTTGCGGGTTGCTGGGAGATCGAGTCCTGAGAAAGAGATACAAGACCTCCTTCATTCTATAACCAAGGTACGGAGCTAATTAGATCCTTAGAGAATTATTGATTCAGATTCTTGGCAAAAACTATCTTAACTTAAACTGCAGCTCCCTTACTCCTTCCCACGTACTAGGCTTAGGTTAGGTACACCGGGGTAGGCGTATCTTAGAAGCACCAGTTGAGTACGTTTAGTCATGATTTTATATATGTATATATTTTATCTATTTTAAACACTGTATGGCTTAGAAACCATACCATGCTTTTACAGTATTATTTCATAATACTCCTTTTACTGTACACACTTTACTTTATGACAAGTATTGCAATTGTGGCAACTCACTTCTCTTGTATGAGAAAGAAGACTGTTCAATAAATAACTACTTTTATTGAAAACGCCCTTCTCTCTATTTCTCTGTGCTTCTGGTGAAACTAAGCATGCACGATTGACTGAGTAAAATAGTTATCTATTGTTTCCGCGACTCTGGAGATATACTCCTTATTACGGAGGGAGCAAAGTTGTCATGTTTATGCGGGTGTCAGAAACTAATCCCTTCTTGTCTATTCAGGAAAGTTAACACCTTCTTGTTTACTCGAGAAAGTTTCTAGTGACCTCTGAGCTAGCTGGCATTCATAATTAAGTCTAACATATTCAATAGAGACCTAGTCGACCTCAGTCCTACGTCTAAACTATCGTTTATGTTATCCCAATGCGCAGAGCCTATTGGGAATATAGGAACTACACTACATGGCGCCCAACGTTTGGTAAGGCGATCATTTAACGCTAGATACTAGAGTAACTCCTCAGTCGTGCTTTTCACACAGACCTTTTTTTCCCGTTAAAACTCTAATAGACGTCTGGAGTGGGTGAAAGGTTAATATCCGCCAAAACTTAGTAGGAAGAGATTCCTATGTATTAGTTTTTGGTTTAGTCAACGTTGAAGGATACAGTGTTCGAAAATATTGTGCACCTAATCTTTGTTTCCTTGAAACTTGCTCTGCAAACTTTCTGTCAGCAAAATGTCGGAAGGTGAAGAGGATAAAGAAAGAGATGCTTTAGCAGCTCAACTTTTAGCTGAAGACACAAGTCTCCAGCAAAATGACCCGGAGGCCATAATAATACCAGTCAATGTAAGGAAGAGTGTAACTTACAAACTTATAAAAAATGGAGTATCACCAAGAGGTGGTACAGTCATATTTGTGGTAGAGGCCCATGAATATCGGAAGACAGAGGTATTCTATTCCTGGATACATTTTCCAGCAGCACATGCTGTGACACGCGATTTTCACTACTACAAAATAGATGAATCTCCAAGGGAATACGTTTCTTTTGAGGACTTTGAAATTCCACTAACATACCAAGAGCACCAGCTCTGGTTTAATGGCGCCCTAAAACATCAAAATCACTTCACCAGGCTCGGTCCACTAAGTAGACCAGGAGCCACATGGCCAGTTCTAGCCGGCTACACACCACATCCTGATATTGAAAAAATGTCAAGCGGAGAACTTTTAATTAAACTAAAAGAATTAACAAAAGCATATAGACAATTAGTTCAATTAACACTTGACGGTACTACCTGCCGCCAAAAATTGAAAGAAATAGATATAGCAGAACAACCTTTTGAACTTGCCAGAATAATAGAAAAATCCTATGAAGAATTAGGTAGAGATAGTTTGGGTGGGAAACCACTAAAACCACAACTAACTGAAAATCCTGAAAAGAGCTTTATTAAGAATAATCTCATTACACCAAAAAAGAAGTGGGAGGGTAATAAACAAACCACTCCCAGAGAAAAACAGTTCCAGTCCAGAGGAAGGTCTCCCCAACGGAGAAATAGATCTCCAGAACGAGGGGGCAGGTCTCCACAATGGGAGCCCTCTGAAAAACGATACAACTTTAGAGAAAGGGATAAATTAAGAAAACCTGACAGATATCAAGATAATGATACACGTCCCTCTCGATCTTTTCAGACTTCCTCACAGAAATCGGAAAGAAGAGGACGGTCAGAACACAAAGAAGAGCACGTCAAGTACAAAGACAAGGTACCTGCTCATCAAAGTAAAAAATTACAATTTCCAAAGAAGAAGGTAGCCAGTATTAAAATAAAACATGCCGAGGATTCTGAGGACACAACTGAAGAACGGAGAATGGGCCCAGACAATGCTAGACAGCGCAGCAGAAGTGACCATAGCTCGCAAGATCCTGATGAATCTTCTGGAGACAGAGGACACGAATGAATACATTCAGGTGGAAACTGCAGACACCAGAGTTAGTGAACCCCATAAATTATATGAAATAACATTACGTATAGAAGGGGACAAAACTAGGAAAATAAGAGGTCTCTTTTGGGAGAACCTATCTAAAGGCTATGATATCCTTCTAGCAGAAAAAGACTGGCCACCAGAGTTTGTCAGGGAGTGCCCACATGGCGAAGAAATGATTATGCCTGCCTTCTCAAATCACATTCCAATTCATAAAAAATACACATATGCTAGAAAATGGGCAGTGGCCCAAGCTCCTGCATTATATAAAAATCATGTAGGATGGGATGAGGATTCTCCTCACTATAAAATCCAGTTAAAAAATCAACCTACTGCACAGAGGCAGTATCCTGTTAAGCAAGAAGCTAAAAAACAAGTCAGGGAGATCTTAGATCAACTTGAATACCAGGGGGTGATTGAAACATGCACCTCACAAATGAACAATCCTTTGTTTCCTGTCTCCAAGCCAGACGAGTCATATCGTCTAGTATTGGACTACAGACACCTAAACTCCTGCTGCAAAGTATTTGGAGTACAAAACTCACATAGTGCAGCACTAATGAATAACATTGTGCACAAAAAAAATATAAAACGACATTAGATATTTCAAATGGTTTCTTCTGTCAAAACATAGCACCAGAAAGCAGGTATTTGACCGCTTTCTCAAGTATGGGGGCTCAAAGGCAATTTTGTCGTCTCCCCCAGGGATTCAAGAATAGCCCAGGATTATTTTCAGCCAGGGTAACAGAATTACTACAAATATATGATGATGAGGCATTATCCTATGTCGATGACATCTATCTTACAGACGATGACCTAGAGACACACTTGAAAAGAGTGAACACCATTATACTTGGGTTCGCATCTGAAGGGTACAAATTCCACTTTAAAAAATCACCAATTGCCCAACTAACTATCCTATTTTTAGGATATGAATTATCAAGTGAAGGCAAAAGCCTAGCAGACAACTTCTTAGAGAAGTGTGCAGTACTCCAAGCTCCAAAGACGCTGAAAAACTTACAATCAATTCTAGGTTTCCTGAATTTCGGAAGAACTTACATTCTAAACTATGCAGAGAGTGTTAAACCTATCTACGAATTAATAAAACCTGATTTCAAACCAATCAATTGGACTCAGAAACACACAAAAAATTTAAGATCAATACAAACAGACATGTTAACTAAAACAAAACTGCAAACACGCGCAAATGAATGCGACCTTCTAATCCGAGTCATCCCAGGAAGATGCAGATTTACGTACCTAACCTCTAATTTTTTGTTTTTGTTTTTTGTAAATATGTTTTTATTGCAGGAAACAGATATAATCACATTATTGGCACCTATTATCTGATCCAAAGTAACGTCGACGGTAGTGGTATAATCTCTATACACGGCCATTCAGCCCACAACCCGGGGGTCGGGCGGCGTGTGCCATTAATTTACAATGAATATCCCCCCGTCCTGGCAGGGTGTAACAGGTGAAAAATATGGTTCTTTTGCTTTTCTAAACAACCCAAAAAGAAACACCCACCCCCCCTTGAACCAGTTCTATCCCCCCAGGGGAGTGAATTGTCAGTCTCGATGGCATAGCAGTCTAGTACATGGTGGAGACGAATGGCGCTCCTTTCCTCTATCCCCCTCCCTCCACCCCTCTCGTCATCGGCAGAACAACGTGTGGTCTAATAGTATGTGATAAGAGACTTAGTTCTCCGTAGTGGGTACATATCACCAATAGTATGTTATTGGGATCTAGGCTGTTCCTCATCGGCACTATCTGAATCAGTATGTGTGTTATGGTCGCGCAGGGCCTGCACCAACGTCTCCCATGCTTGCGCCGTCTCCAGAGCTCGCTCATCTCGTCGCCGTCTCGCCTGCTGGTATCTCAACGTGCTCTCGCTCCCCGCCCACTTAAGAAGTTCATTGCGCCACTTAGTGCCTGTTGGACCAGCTCGCGCCTTCCAGTGTCTGGTGATTTCTCGTTTGGCCAGGAGCAACCCCAAATCGATGAATTTACTAGTGATCTTATTGTTAGGGGTATGCGGAAACCAATGTAGAATCCCTACAGCTGCATCTATCTGCAACGACCTTCCAGTCACTTCGGACAGCGTGTCTCCCACAAACAACCAGTAGGAGGTCAGCATAGAACAGGACCATAACATGTGAAAAAGGTCCGCTCCAGCCGCTCTACATCTAGGGCAGGCCGCCGTTTCCAGGTTGAAATATTTCTGTAGTTTCTCCGGGGTCAAATAGGCCCGGTGTAATATATAGAAGTGGACCAGTTGGAATCGGGCACTGCGCGTGCCCTTCCAGGCCCGTCGCAACAACTGGGCCCATGTGGTCTCTGGGATTTCCTTCCCTATATCAATATCAAAGAGCCGTTAGGGGGGTCAGTCTCCCAGCAATCATCCTGGAATATAAGCATGTCACTGCTTTAATCGTTCCCGCAGCCATCATGACGTACTGACATGCCTCCGACAGCTGTGGTTCCTCATGACCCGTGTTCCAGTGTGCTTGGAGTGCCCTTGTGATCGCCGCGTGGAGCAAAAAATCGCCTCGAGGGACATCGTAGCGGTCCAGAAGCGCCTGAAAGGGCAGCAGCGCCCCGTCCTCATAGAGGTCTCCCAGGGTCTGTATACCCATCTCCTCCCAGACTCCCATGCGAGACCAGTCACCGCCATGGGGCAATGCAGTGAGCATTCCCAACGGGATCTCCGGGGCATAAGGCCGCGGCCTTCCCAGTTTGCGATGCACTCGATTCCAGCACAAGCGTATGGTGCGTTCCTCCTGGGTGAGGTCTCTCAAATCAAGCCTCTGTTGTAGTGCAATATATGATAAGACATGCCTAGGTATGCCACTGCCCCGTGTCTCTTCCGGGCCACGAAACTCCCGCGCCACCTCCTGGGTATAGGTCTGTAGTTGGGCAGCCAAATAGTACATTTCAAAGTCGGGCGCCGCCAGCCCCCCCTCCGCCCTAGGTCTCAATAGAGTCCTGAGTGCTACTCTACTGCGGCCCGAACCCCACAGGAACGCCACTATCAGAGAGTCTAGGCCCTGAAAGTTAGATCTAGGGATCCAGATCGGAAGTGTCCTGAAGTAGTATAGCAGGCGGGGTAGTGCCACCATCTTCAGTAGTGCTATTCGTCCTGCCACTGAGAGGGGCAGGGTGGACCAAAAGGCCATGCTACCCTTAAGTGCCCTGATGCCTCTAGAAATATTGCCCTCCAGTGTGTCAGCAGGGCGATGATATACATGTACCCCCAGGTATTTAAAACAGACAGGCTCCCATCGGATCTCTCTGTGAGTATTCGGCTGGGGACTTTCACTGTGAACCGGAAACAGGCAGGTCTTAGCCCAGTTTACCCGAAGTCCCGAGATCTCACCAAAAGCCGTGAGCACTGAATCAGCTCCGGCCAGGGCCGTCTTAGCGTCCTCAAGAAAAAGCAGTAGGTCGACAGCGTATAGGGAAATGTATTGGTGACCCGACGGAGAGTTCAACCCCCTGTAATGGGCTCCCGTGCGGATCGATATAGCCAACGGCTCCGCTGCCAGGGCGAACAACAATGGGGATAGCGAACAGCCTTGTCTCGTGCCCCTTTCTACGGGGTATCGTTGTGAAATCAGCGGGCCCGATTTCACTCTAGCCACCGCCGAGGCATACAATACCGTGGTCCATCTCAGAAATCCCTCACCCAGGCCAAACCGCTCCAGGACCCTGTGGAGATAAATCCACTTCAGGCTGTCGAAGGCCTTCTCCAGGTCTATCGATAGGACCATAGGATCGGGAGCATTTGTGTGATCACCCTCTAATAATCGGAACAAGCGTCGGATGTTCATCGTGGTGTTACGCCTGGGGATGAAGCCCGCCTGGTCTGTATGTACTAGGGAGCTCATGTGCTCCAGCAGTCGTGTAGCTAATATGCTGCTCAAGATCTTATAGTCAACCGAAAGCATCGAGAGTGGTCTATAAGACGCTGGCTCCACGCCCTCGCGATCGGGTTTGAGTAGAGGTATCACCAGGGCTTCTCGCATCGAGCTCGGTAGGCGTCCCAAAGTCCTCGCTTCTTTGTAAACCTGCAGGAGTTTGGGGGCCAGGAGTTCTACGTATGTAGAATAAAACTCCACTGGGAGTCCATCCAGACCCGGCGTCTTATTTCGCGCCATTTTTTTCACGGCGCTTCTGATTTCTCCCAGCTCCACATCTCGCCCCAGGGCCTTCGCCTGTTCCGGTTCCAGAGTGGGGATCGGCAGATCACGCAGGAAGGTGTCCGTCAGAGTAGTATCCGGCAGTAAGCGGCTGCGATACAGTCTCTCATAGTAGCTCCAGAAGCAGTTAAGGATCTCGGGCTGAGTATAGACCTCCCTGTCCTCCGCAGTCCGCATGGCCACAATGGGCGACGTAGGTCTCGTTGGGTTGGCGAGCCAAGCCAGTAACGTACCCGATTTGTCGCCCTCAGCCAATGACCTAGTCAGGTAAGCTTTGTGGTCATAGCTTCGCAGCCGCTCAACCTCTACAGCCACCGCCTCTTTCGCCGCCAGGGTCTGTTGTTGTAGCTCCGGGCGGCCAGGGCGGGTAACCTCCAGTTCGCGGAGGACCTGATCAGCTCTAGCCAGATCCTCCAGGAGTACTCGGCGCACTCCAACTCTCTGCGTTATGCAATAGCCTCTAATCACAACCTTAAAGGTGTCCCATTCCGTGGCTCTCATCAGTCGTGCCCTCATTCATCTCAAAGTATCCCGCGATCTTGTCTTCCAAGTCACTGCGGAACACCTGGTCCTCCAGCAGTTCGGGTCGCAATTTCCAGGTTGGCACACAGGGGGTGCTCTGGAGCCACCGGAGATCTATCAATAACGGATTGTGGTCAGAGATAGTCCTCGCCAGGTATTCCGATCGCACAGCCGAGTAAGCTACTTCTCCCGACCCCAGCAGGCTATCTAGTCGCACATGCAACTCGTGCATGCCAGAAAAATGGGAGTAGTCCCGGGCTTGCGGGTGTTGGGTCCGCCAAATATCCGTCAATCCCCACTTGGTCTGCCAGTCTAACCTGCACCTGGCCACTCGATGTGTCGGGGAGTCCGGAAGAGGAGGATGAGATCTGTCTAGATTAACATCGAGCACCGAATTAAAGTCGCCTCCCAAGAGGATGGGTCCCGAGAGGTAGCGGGCCAAGGAGCCCGATAACGCAGTCAGAAAGGCGAGCTGGTCCGTATTAGGCGCGTAAATGCAGCAAATGTTCACATCTCTTCCCCCTAGTCTCCCTGCTATTGCAACGTATCTCCCCTCTGGGTCCACAGTGTGACTATCTACCTGGAAGGGTACCCCCGCTTTTATCCATATCAGCGCGCCTCTTGCATAAGCCGAGTACGTGGTGTTGTACACTTGCCCTCGCCATCTACGCTGTAGCGCTAGTCCCTCAGACTTGGTGAGGTGTGTCTCCTGCAGTAGTGCAATCTGTATACCCCTCCGCACTAGATAAGCATGGACCTTATGTCGCCTGGACATGGTGTGCAGACCCCGCACATTCCAGGTGATGCATTTCAGAGTGGAGAGATCAGCCATTGTCCCATGTCCTGTCTTCCTGTCTCACCAAACACACTACAGACATGTGCAAGCATCTAATGATATCTGTACCGATGATGAGTACCCCCCCCAACAACAATAAATCAACAGTCAAACACGAATCCCTCCTCCACCCCCCCAGAACAGGTTCTAAATAGTACCATCTAGTCCCCATCCAAACTGTGTCCTCAAACAATCCCCTCCCTACTAACCTGACGGTAGCCACCGCAGGTGTGCCTTAAGGGCGATACGGGGGCCGAGTGCCGATGCGGGGTCTCCCCGCTGCAAACTGCATTACGACCGAGCCCTATACCTTCAGGGCCTATGTAGGGAATCCCCGCAACCCTCCACCCAATCCGTAAACTAACAGTTCCCCTGACGAGACCCTTCAACCCCATGCATGCATTTACTCACTCCTAACCCCCCAACCAGAGCAGGCTCACCCGAAAGTTTCATTGTTCATCTAGTAGGTCTTCTGCTGTCTCCGGGGTGACCACCGGGAGCTTCACGCTATCCGTTTCAGATCCCTCCGTGTCCGATTGGCCCCCACTCTCTCCAGGTTCCGATTGAACCGTCCCATGTTCTCCTTGAGGGCCAGATATGGAGGAGACCATTTCCAGCGCACCACGCCGCTCCGCCGCAGTCTCTATCGTAGAGGGACGAGTAGTCCTACCTCTGCGATGTCTGAATCTCTTAGGTTTCCGCTGTAGAATGCCTTCCATCGTGGATTGGGAAGAGGTACCAAAGCCATCCTTGCCAGCCCTGTATAATTCAAGCCAACTACACGCATCGTCTGGGGTGTCAAAGAACTTGGTGGAGTCGTCTATGATGATGCGGAGTCGTGTCGGAAAGAGTAGGGAGTACTGGATGCCCTCAGCACGTAGTTCTCGTTTGACGGCCAGGAAGGAGGACCGACGTCTCTGCGTCTCGTAAGTATAGTCCGGGAAAATGTTCACACGACTGTTATCCACCTGATATGGTCCCCTCTGCCTGGCGGCCTGCAGCAGGAAGTCTCTGTCGCGAAAACGGATCAGCCGCGGCCCCTCCGGACGGGGGGGTCGGCCTTGCAGCGGCGGTTTGGCCGGCACTCTGTGTGCTCGTTCCAAGGTATAAAAGGGGGACAGCCCCTCCGGCGCCACCGCCGTCCGTAGCCAATCCTCCAGAAACGACACCATGTCCTCTCCTTCAATTTTTTCCGGAAGGCCCACTATCCGAATGTTATTTCTCCTGTTGCGCCCTTCCGCATCCTCCGCACGTTTCTCCAGGGCTTCTATTCGGGAAAGAGCGTCCTTCACCGTAGCGTCCAAAGTTTTCTGCGCCGGTACTAGGTGACTCACCGAACCTTCTACCTCCTTCACCCTGTCCGAGAGCTTACCGTGGTCCGCTCTAAGCAGACCCAAGCCCGTCGCAACTTGAGCAATGTCTTCTCGGAGGGCCGATCTTGTCTCAGTGATCGCCAGCAGGATTTTGTCGAGTTGCTCCTGAATATGCGGGTTCCCAGGTCCTTCCAGGGGTTGGCGCTCCTCGTTGTCAGGCGGCTCCACGTCAGAGGCGGTCTGAGCGCCCCCCTTAGGTCCCCTCGGTTTACCCATGATGTTTAGGATCCGCGGGAGGGTCGCAGCAGCAACAGGGGATGATCTAGCTGGGGGTCGTCGCTAATGGGGCCGCTCGAAGCGGCGTCACTCCGCAGTCCGTTCCCCCCGGCTACTAGCAGGACCCCGAGGAGGGCAGGTTCCTAGGTGGCGGTCAAGCTGAGTACCCGCCGGTAGGTCCGTCCAGGTTCAAGGGTAGAGCGCAACAGCGGCGGTCCTAATGTTCCCCTTCGCCGCAACATGCTGAGCAGATGTATGCCCCTAGCCTCAGTGTCAGGGGCTGGTGAGGTCTTGGGTAGGTGCGGAGAAAGCCCGGGGAGCAGCGAGTCCTCAGGGTGCCCCCAGTCCTCTACTCGTTATTCGGCCCCGCAGTCGTGTAACCCTGCGCCATGCAGTGTGTCCTTATAGCTCGGGGCGATGGGGCACTCCGCAGATCCCAGCAGCGACCCACAAGCAGTCTGTCTTCTCCCAAACTATGGGGTCAGAGCAAGGGCTGCGAGCCGCCCCGGCAACCCACTCACGGCAAAGAAAGAGCCGCCTCACCTCCTCTCTGCTTAGCATCTCAGCGCCGTCTCGAGGCAGCAGGTAGGGGTTTTCCACTGCCGATCGCCGGGCACCTCCAGGCCCCCCAGGGGCCGCATCTCAGTGGAGCGCTTTGGCGCCATGCTTTGCGTCCACGCTTCAGGGGGACGGCGAGGGCGCTCCACAGTCTTCCCCTCAGCATCTCTAGAGCGGTCCGCTCTATTTCAAGCCGGGAGCCGGGTTCAGTGCCTCGAGCCGCCCTGACAGCCCCGTACGGCAGCGAGGATCCGCCCCTCCCCCACGCAGCCCTTCAGCAGCGTCTCTCGGCAGCGGGCCGGGGGCAACTCCGCCTGGCCGCCGGGTCGTCAGGGGGCAAGCCGCTAGGTATTCCCTCAGTGGGGGAAGGATCGCCCGCTCCGCTGGGGGTGCCGGGACGTCCGCCGCCGCCAGGTCTCTCGGCCGTCTTCGAGGCCGCTACAGTGATGCGGGCGCCATCTTGGTCTCCGCCGTGCAATCCCCTCTCTCCGTCTGGACCCAGTCCCAGAGACCACCGCGGGCTCACAAGTGCGGTACAAGGTGTCCGGGTTGCAGGAGGGTTTCTTTGTGGGGTCGGGATTCCCAGGGAGCCCCCCAGAAGCAGGATTAATGGTGGCTCGTCTCGGAGCCGAGCTGCTAGGCGACCTCCGCCATCGGCTCTCAAGCCACGCCCCCCGTACCTAACCTCTAATGAGGGAGAAACTGTACCAATAGCTTATAAATCACACTTGTACAAACAAGCTGAAATGAAATTCAGTTATACTGAAAAAATTCTAACTGCGGTTCAAACTGCTGTAGCAAAAGAAAGAGCCCTAGCCCAAGGGAAGAGCATATCTGTTTTAACAGCAGTATCAGCCCTTGAGGCAGTAACAAGAGCAAGCATTCCGAATGCTATGGCATTAGATCCAAAATGGATACAATGGGAAAATTCTCTCGCTGCAACAGAACACGCATTTGATCCGAAAATAAAAAAAACGAGAAGATCTGGAATACGAACATGAATGTCCTCTGTCAATCGAAATTCTTCCTCTCGAACAATACACCTGTGTAATATACACAAACAGATTTGCGCAACACTACGTTGTGGAAAAACAAGTTTACAATGCAGCATGCGCGATTGTTAAAGATCGCTGGCGCTTAGGTAAATTCAGACCAATGGTCACTAAAACTGAATCACTCAGAAACGGTACAGCTCAGCGAGCTGAAATAAGATCTTTAAAGATGGTGCTTGAGAATGCCGATCACGAATTTCCTAGACTTATAGTGTGCGATTCGTATTATTGCGTCCACTCTTACAATAATTTCATGCAGACCTGGATTGAAAACGGTTACAAAGATGAGACAGGTGTCACAATATAGCATAAAAAACTATGGGAACAAGTAGTTCTTTTACAGAAAGAACTACGAAAGACTCGGGTGATACATACACAGAGTCTTCGACGTGATGGCGTTCACGTTGCAGGGAATTCATTGGCTAACAGAGCCAGAATGGCAGCGGTTCAACCAGCTTCCGTATCTCCCAAAAAGCGTTCGAAAAAACAAATAGATGGAGAAACCATGCTGGCAGTAAAAGCCTCATTAAAAGGCGACTATGCAGCATTACCTCTCAACTATCCACTCGACAATTCATACATAATTGATGCGAACTCCGTTCCGTTTGCTCAAATCCCTGGAGTGGGGGACAGAGTAATTCCAAACACGAATCGGAGGGCTTACTTGATTCAAGAAGCACACATGGGAATGGGTCTGAGGCACCAAGAGATCTTGAAATCTCTACTAGAATTGCAATCACAATACTGGTGGCCGGGGATGAGCGTGCAAATTTATAACTTTGCAATGGATTGTCAGGACTGCAACAGAGATCGCAGTTGTGAACCGGACCAGACGCCAGCCCAGACACCTCTATTAGACAGCATTAGGCTATCTACACGCAGACATCCAGACAGAAAAATGCGATCCCATAATTATTAAGATGAGATTCATTTGGATGTGGCCCCAGCGCTCGGCTGACGCCAGAACTGTTATAATAGATTTGCGAGTCTTTATCGGCACATACGCAATTGGCATGCTATATTCTGACCAGGGTCCTACGTTTAGCTCTCGAGCTTACAAAGAGGCCATGGCCAGCTTGGGCATTGCATTGTGGTACTCTAGTCCATTCCAACCCGAGGGAAATGCGGTAGTGGAGAGAAAAAAACGTGACATAAAGCAATCTATAACAGCGAGGGTATTAGGTTCGGGTGACGGGTGGGTCAAACATCTAACAAGTGTCCAACGTAGTCTTAATAATCTGCCAAGAAATTCTCTGGGGGGGAATCACTCCGTATGAACTTTTGTTTGGTACTAGAATGATAATTGAAGACCTCGATTGTCAGACTTCAGTGGTAGAAAAAAAAAACCTTTGATATAAAAGATCGTTTAGCCGTTTTACAGGACTTAAATGAAACAAGAAGAAGTCTAAGTAACACAAAACTAAAGCCAACGGCCACTGAAGAAAAACCACCTGTCCCAGCAAGACCTGTCTGGATTCCAAAGATTGGGGATCTGGTCAGAGAAAAGATCGTGGTGAAGAAGGAATTTGGGCCTTCTTACAGAAAAGCAGTACCTGTCTTAGCGTATCAATCGACCTGGTAAAACCACAATCATGTGGCCAATAATAAGTAGTAGGCCCAGTGGACTCCCAAGAAGTAGCAGAAGACCAAACCTTGCTACAATTCAAGAGGTTCAAACTGAGAGACTAATCACATTTGATAAACCTGCAGTGAATAAAAAGGACTATGCAACAAAGCCATGGAACCTGTGCCTCTTGAAACCCAAATCGCAACAATTCGTCAAGAAACACCAATCTACAATGATGTAGCCTCTGACTATACAAATGCAAAGATTAATGAGAATCTGGAAGCAATTCCAACAATTGACAGAACTGCATCTGGCTACTTCATCAATTTTGATGACTTTTCTGAAGATCCAAGTGAACATGAAGAAACACCAGCAACTAAAACTTTCAAAGAAAAAACGACTGAACTATTTCATCAACTCAAAGAAACATATCTGATTTCACCATGGATTGAATTATGGATTGTGTTAGGTGTACTGTTCCTCCTACTCTGGCTCATTTTGGTTTTAAGCTTGGGAAAATTCATTGATGGAAAATATAGTACAATGGACACAGCAAGTCAGAACATCAACTTGGTCCTAAAGCCTCACAGATCTTCTCACATTGAAAAAAGAGAACTATCATCAGTAAACATCACAGCCATTCCTATACCTGGTGGTGTAGCATGGCTACTGATTACGACATCTATGGCCCGGTTGAACTGTTGAGATATCCACATCAGTTCAAGGTTTCATTAAGTGACTTTTTATCACCTAGTACTTTCTTTGATGATTGGGACTTTGAAAATATTAATAATACGATGTCAGATTTAGAAATGTCAGCAAAATTTATAGAACATGATTATTTAGAAGGCTCACCAAACTATGAAGAAATGTATTGCTTTAATCATTATGGGCATCACTATTTGCATAAATCTGCTAATCCTAGAAATGTTTTTACCTATAATCAATGGGAACATTGTCCAACACCGCCAAAAGGCAGCTCGAAAACATTTTATGAGAAATTCCTATACTTCTCAGGGTTTAACATCACTGATCCAGAAACGTTTTATTTTAAAATGTTAAATAAGACAGGAATGAAAAACATGTTGACAAACACTAAATTGATATATTCCACGACATTTTATGAAAAAATGTCTACATTTGGTTTTGAATTTTGGAAAAACAACATTGAAACAAAAACCGTTTGGGGTACAAAAGATTGGCAGGTACAAGGTCTAGAATCATTATTTAGAGCCTGCATGATCCCAGAACAAATAATATTCCTGAATGACACCATTCAACAAACAACCTGTCTTGGCCTAGCCAAGATAAAAGACTTAAACATACCATCTATTCCAAATCCCATACCTGATAGTAATAGCACTACAGATGTGGAGATAGACCTATCCCATATTTTACACCAAAACAGAACAAATCCTGATTGTAAAAAATGGTTGATCTGGCCCACAGACACTAATAACTGTCTGGATAGATTCCTGAATAAAACACAGGGGTTCAAACAGAACAGGCCAGACCCAAGATATTCCCAGAGACAACATCCAGGGATAGTTACAACATACAGTGTAGGAAAGCTATGCCTCCAATGGCTACAGAAATCCACAGTGCCTGAAATTAAGCAACACTTTACTTTACTTAAATTTACTTAGATTTCATATTGGGACCTCGCAAACAGCATCAAAAACGTTTCATATACGCCGGTATATACCCTGCTTACAACGAAGCTTGGAAAGTAATGCAAATTGAAACTGCTGAAAAAATACGAGAAATTGATCGTATCAATTTGGAAAAATCACTGTCTGTAGTGGACAATGTGTTAACGACTCTGTCCTCCAGAATATATTCACTGGACAGCATTGTATCATCTGCTTTTGATATAATAGAACAGGATATGCTAATGTTACAACATGGCCAGTCCCAATTACGTTCTATTGTACAGCTAGGCTGGACGTTACAAAATCTGCGTTCAGGCTACGTGCCATGGCGTCTAATCAACACACCGTCATTATTTTCTATCTTTAACCTTACAGATAAACAAATCTCTTTGGCACAAAAAGGAGCAGACTATATGGTGCTGAGCATTGAAAAACTAGAAAAATTACCATTAACAATGTCAGAACGACCTATCATTGAATGGATAATACATGGTACAATTACAATTCCGATAACGACTTTTCAGTTTCAAATTGCCAAAAGCATATACCAGCAGGCCTGTAAGAAAGGTTGGGTAAAGGTTACATCAAGTCGACCTGGAATCTACCTTATACACATAAATGTTACAGTGGGGGGAAAAAAGAGGTATTTCTTACTGGTAATAACTGTAAAAATTCACTAAGCGGTACACTTCTGTGCCAAGGAATTAACTTGCATGGAGCCTGCGAAGGTTCATCAAATAACCTTTCATGTCACCTGCACGGCACTCCTGCTACACAGATAGAGCGTTTTTTCAGACAACTTTCCAACTGCAGTTACGTTATAATAAGTGACCACAGCTGTTGTGGCATGGTGCCTGGAACGGCCTATCTCGTGAGCGTTACTCCCAGGGTCATTTGCTGTATGCAAGTATTGTATCCTAACAGCAAACCAGACAAGGAGGCAGCAATATGGCCTTCTCTTCTATTCGAATTGATACTTAAACAGAATGAAGTCTATTCTTTTGCAAACACCTGTGCCTTTAACCTCGTCTAAAGAAACGTATGATCTGCAAGTTGCAAGGACAGCGGCAGAGATACATACATTATTATCAACAAATTGCCCCGTGCATTTCGTAGAAATGTTAGGTCAAATTTTAAACATGTCTGATACCAGTGGCATCGCACATGTATTTAAGACAATTTTTTCGGGACTATTAGCACCTTTCAAAGCAGTCCTGAGCATCTTCCCGAATTTCGTGCACTCTGTGTTTGGCGGCCTGCCTCTCATCTTGGGACTCGTAGCAGGAATTTTATTTTTGTTCCTTCTGCTCCGATATGGCAAATCCAGCCACAAACAAAACTCAGACAACCATGGAAGAAACAATCCTAGCGATGAGATACCGAGAAAGAATAACTACAGTACTCGGCTTAGCTCGGCTAGGAGATCTGAATACTACTTGGTTTCTTTCATTCAGACCAATCTGGCAAGATTGCATCCTACCTGTTCTACGATGCCTGCTATGCGGAGAAGAATGCGTGTTGGACGTCTGTCTCACACTACCATCAGCAGTACCTATGGATATTGATACTTTGCTTGGTTCGGTAATGGCTCATGCAACTTGTTGTCCCCAGCGGCTACCTATTCTGATGACGGCATTCGTTGAGACCTCGCCATTACGATTAGGTGACGGTGAGGTACGAGATGAAAGCGGCACACAGGTACAACCTTCTGTGACCATTGCTGATCTCGACACCGATGATGGCAATGCTTCTCATATATGCACTATTTCTACTTTTTCGGACCTGGTCCAACTTTCACCTACTGTTGTAGACGAACTCTTTGCCAGCCTATCTGAGTTAATGTTCTCTCCTAACAACGAGAATAACTTTTGAGCACATAGAGTTCCCTGAACTCTGAATTCGACCTTCAATTTTGAAAAACAGAAACTTCTGAAAAACTGTGGAACTATTTTTTGGCCTAAAAGCGAAATAATTTTTCCGCGTCCCCAAAATATTTACATTTTTTGGCACATGGTACTCTGCTTAAAGTAGAACTATTCTTAGAGAGCAAGATTTCTATTTTTGGAACTCTAGAGACAATATTGTGACTTAGCCTCTAGCACATGTACAGTCTTGTATAAATATGTGATGAAATGGTCTCGACCTTCTCTTCTGTATTAAGAGCCATTTCATAAATGTAATTTTCATGATTCATTCAGCCAATATTTCAACGTACTATATATGCATTATCTGAATGATACCACTGCTTGAAAAACGTACAGTATATTACTCATTTTTCGTGTATACACCATTTCAAATGCATTTTATGTATTTTGGGGTGGGCTGGAAAACACATGCATCGTTATATGTTTAATATTGCTTAGTATTTAGTAATGATGGACATTATACGTGGAGTGGGTGTTCTAAACGGATCTAGGACCCTATTTAAATATTCCCGATTTATGCCCTTATGTGGTTATAACAAATCATATCCTTATAAAGGCATAAGAATCATATCCATATTTAGTCATAGCCAATGCAGTCCAAATACGGCAAGGCTACTCCCATAGACTCCTAGAAAGCACAACGCGTTCTTAAACAAACCAAGCCTCCAGCAGCCCGGGAATTCCCCCTGCTTCTGTATTGATTTGTCCTAGAACTCCTGGAGTCCTGAAAAGAACTGCGAGTTCTTAGTGACGTCTTATGTCCAACCTTACGTCAAACTCGGCACCTTTCAGGTATAAATATACCAACAGCTGCCCCAAGCAAAACACACGGTGGTTTGGAGCGGATCAGCTATCTACTTGCCCGACGCCCTGCTGTGGCAAGTGCTGAAGGAAGCCGACCCTTCCATTGACGCACTGAGAGAGACGCTGTCTTTTCTCCTGCCGAGAAATCCAGCTCCAGTGTTTCCAATCACCCTTGCGGGTTGCTGGGAGATCGAGTCCTGAGAAAGAGATAGAAGACCTCCTTCATTCTATATCCTTAGAGAATTCTTGATTCAGATTCTTGGCAAAACTATCTTAACTTAAACTGCAGCTCACTTACTCCTTTCCACGTACTAGGCTTAGGTTAGGAACACCGGGGTTGGCGTATTTTAGAAGCACCAGTTGAGTACGATTAGTCATGATTTTATATATGTGTATATTTTATCTATTTTAAACACTGTATGGCTTAGAAACCATACCATGCTTTTACAGTATTATTTCATAATACTCCTTTTACTGTACGCACTTTACTTTATGACAAGTATTGCAATTGTGGCATCTCACTTCTCTTGCATGAGAAAGAAGACTGTTCAATAAATAACCTCTTTTATTGAAAACGCCCATCTCTCTATTTCTCTGCGCTTCTGGTGAAACTAAGCATGCACGATTGACTGAGTAAAATAGTTATCTATTGTTTCCACGACTCTGGAGATATACTCCTTATTCTGGAGGGAGCAAAGTTGTCATGTTTATGCGGTTGTCAGAAACTAATCCCTTCTTGTCTATTCAGGAAAGTTAACACCTTCTTGTTTACTCGAGAAAGTTTCTAGTGACCTCTGAGCTAGCTGGCATTCATAATTAAGTCTGACATATTCAATAGAGACCTAGTCGACCTCAGTTCTACATCTAATCTATCGTTTATGTTATTCCAATGCGCAGAGCCTATTGGGAATATAGGAACTACACTACAGCACTGTGGCACTGAATAGCATCTAACACGAGCAAAAATACATGAGGCAACAACAAAAATGGAAGGGAGACCCCCGCCAATGGTGCCAGGTCTAACATTCTCCAACTCTGGTTCCTGCTGGGAGGCATTATAGAGCCTAGTAATAAGCCCCTTGCGACTCTCCCCCTTGACCATCGCCTGCAGTGCACGAAGAGCCGTGGGCTCCTCAGGGAAGTACGGATATGAATCCGAACGGCCTGACATACTCTGACTTACGTGAAGTTGAACATGAAATTGCGATCTACTCCATTCAGGGCCTCACCAAGAGTTTTGAAGCAACCCTCTTTGTACAGATCCCCTAGCCTAACAATGCCCGCCGTTGCAAGCTCCCTCAGTGTGGCGGGCTCCCGAGCAGCCGATACCTCCGGATGAGATGCATGCCCTCTAGCAGCCAGAGCCCGCCACATCTAGGACGTGCACAAAGGGGGGTTTATTTCCATACGGGTCCACCCGAGCCACCCGACAAAACCATAGCCTGCACCGGAATGGGAAGGACAGCGTCTGCTTCAATAACCACATGCGGTTGAAAGCGCTGCGGGAAGTGCCAATAATGGGCAAAGTGTGCCTGCGCACAGAGGTAATAAAGACGAAGACCCGGAGCCTCAAAGCCCCCCTGAACAAAAGGCTGCACTAGCAGATCCCATCGGCATCTGGGTTGTTTTCCCCCCCAGACAAATGTCAGCAGTGCCGACTGCAACGTTCGGAATAGCACTATATTCAGTTTAATAGGTATGTTAATAAAGAAGTACAGCATCTTGGGCAGAAACACCATTTTTACCACAATGATTCTATCTGCCAACGATAAAGGAAGACGTGACCACCGCTCTGCCTGCTTTGTAATGCGCGTAATGGAACGTCCGTAGTTCTCTGTTATCACTACAGCTGGATCCCTGTGAATCCACACCCCCAGGTACTTCAGGGGCTCAGAGGTCCAGGACAGCAGGAAGTCACGGTCAATTTCCCTCGTGTGCACTGTTAATGGAAAGACCACAGATTCGGACCAATTAATGCCGAGTCCTGAAAACCTTTCAAATTGGACGTATTCCCTTAGTAGGGGTGATAGATATACAGAGGGTTCCCGGACGTAGAGCAACATATCATCCGCGTAAAGCGAGACAATCAGCCGTCGCTGTCGAAACCGTAATGCGGCGGCGGGATGTTTCTGGCGGAGTTTGCAGGCCAGAGGCTCTAGTACCAGGGAGAAAAGCATGGGCGACAGGGGGCATCCCTGCCTCGTGCCTCTTTTTTATAGAGAATAAGGACGAAACTCTGCCATTGACTCGCACTCTGGCGACCGGCTCATTATAGAGGACCCGAAGCCACTGCACAAAGAAGGGGGGGAAACCCCATCCTACTCAGGACCATGAACATGTATGACCAATGTACAGAGTCAAATGCTTTTGCTGCATCAAGCAGCACAGCAACGGCATGAAAGTCTGGTTCGAAATAATGCAGCGTAGAAAATAATGTGCACAGGTAGGGGATCACTCTGTAACGAAGCCTGACTAATCTGGTAATACTAGTATCCAGGACGGATTTGAACTAGACTCTGCACAGGGACACCAAATGTGCCCTTATGCAGACTTTCTGGTGCTGGCAAGTGCACGCACCCAGCCCTTGTACACTAAATCCTGCCTGGGAGGTGGTCCCACCTCCCTGTGACAGGATGCCTATTATTCCACCTTCCCCTGCTCGAGCTTGGCTTAGCAGCAGGAGGGCAGAAATGTGTCTCTGGGAGGCAGCAACCATTTTGTGCTGTCCGGGACAAGAAGGCTGGTACCGGGAACACTGAGGGGCATATTATCAAGCCTCGGCGATAAAATTATCGCCACTTTATCGGCAGGAAACTGCAGCTAAAGTGGCGATAATGGGCTTGATAATATGCTCTATGGAATTCCAAACGAAGCTCATGTTAAATGTGAAGGACAATATAACATGAGCTTCGATTGGAATTCCATAAATCATATTTTCAAGCCCATTATCGCCACTTTAGCAGCAGTTTCCTGCTGATAAAGCGGCGATAATTTTATCGCCCAGGCTTGATAATATGCCCCCTGAGAGCCTAACTGAGGGCTCTTCCGGTGCTTGGAATCATATCTTCCACACCGTTTACAGTGTGGGGGTATGATTGCAGCCAGTTTCGAGATAGTCCTCACGTAATTAGGCTGTGCTCCTCTATATAGTATATGGCTGCTTCACTTACAACCCGGGAGAATGGTCTCCGGAGGCTGCAGGGGTGTCCTGCTCATGCAGGGGCACCCTCTCACTTAGAACCAAGCACCCTGCCTTCGGGATTGCAAAGGCCTGCTATAGGAGTGACTTATAGGTTTTAATTGCAATGACTCTTTGATATAGTAAACCTATATCTTTAGTAAGTGGTGCACGCACCAACTTACACAGGCTGCAATGGCAGGCCTGTAGTTCCATTTTGAATGGTCTCTCATGGGTGGCATAATACATGCTTCAGCCCATGGGAGACCTCCGGGGTACCTATGCCCTGGGTAGATGGGTACCATATACTCGGGACTAAAAAGTGTACCCCATTTTCCAATCTGGGATGTACCCAAGTACTGACCACAACAATTTAGGGAGAAAGCAGATAGACTGGGGTCCTGATTGGCAGGATCCCAATCAGACTGGCCAAAAACAAGCATAGCACCAGGCAAAAAGTGGGGGTAACCATGCAGAAGGATCCTACCTTCCTACACCTATAAAGGATGAAATATGCCAATCAAACAGAAACTGACCAAAAAACTATGCTCCGGATAATTGGGGTGTTGTGAGACACGCATATTTCTGGACCTGCTGCAAGAATGCTAGCTACAGGCGTAAGTAGAAGGCTGGTTTTCCTGCTGCCTATCATCCCTTCCCCCATTCCCTCAGTGCCAGAACTGAGATTCCTGGTTGGTGGAGGTATGCACGTTAAGGTTAGGTATGAGTATGCGTTCCTTTTCTGTGAGCAGATGAATTAATCACGTGTAAGGTTAAATCCTTCTTGTCTTCGTTTTATCTTGGCTAGAGCCGTTACAATGACTATTCAACTTGTAAGAAATTCATTTCATTTTCGTTGAAATTATGCAAGAAATTGCTTTATTTATTCAACAAGGAGCAAACAACAGGCATACTCACACCTAACCTTAACTTGAAACTTTGAAGCTCTTAGGGTTCAGAGCTTTGAGTACGGTTCCCTCGCTCCTTCAATAATCACGAAGAAAGATATAGGTCTGGGATCCCTGGTCCATCTACCCTTGGTGGAGGTATGCACGCAGGCCAGGCAGGAACAGACATTCTAGTCAGGGTAAGTAAGATACACACTAAAAGTTTTCTTCTGCTCACCCTCACGTTGCTTGGCACAGAGCAGTGTAAAGTATTTGTGCAACAGACACATAGTAACACAATAAATACACCACAAAAACACTCCATACAGGTTAATAACAACTGATTATATTATAAACAAAACAACAATAATCCAATGTATGGAATTTGAGATATTATATTTTAGAAGAATAAATGCAATAAAGAGCTTAGAAGCATGTAGCGCTATAAAGGTTATGTCAGGTCGCGCTGGACTTGGGCCAAAGTGATAGTTTAGGCCGACCGCTTGGAGGCTGGCTACAAGACCCACGCAGGCCCGGTAAACAAAGTGGCTTTCCTGAATGCAAGCAACGAGATGCGCCGATCTTATCCACGCAGTGAAAGCAAAACGTCAGTTCCAAAGTTGGGTGCTGGAGTCGAGAGGTGTTGGGTTTCTGTCACGCAGTCGAGGAGATGCGCCGATCTCACCAAGCTTCAGCGCCGGCGATACAATGACTGATTTGTCAATCTTGGGAGGCAAAGTGCTGGTTCTGAAGCAATGCCACGTTTTTACTCCTGCAACGGGGTCAATATGTCGTTTCAGCTACTAGCACACAGGAGACAAATCAAAATCCATGTTGCAAGTATCTGGGCCACTTTCAGTGAGCCAGGCACAGGAGGGGTAGAAACTTTGATTTTCCTGAGTCTCAAGCAACAGGAGGCAAGCCAGCAAGCCCTTGGAGATCAGGGAAAGCATAGCCAAGCTCTCCTTCAGCAGAGTCAGATATCAGTAGACAGCAGGGCAACACAAGAGAACGGCAGCCTTCCAGGTCTGCAGTCCAAAGATGACAGATATTCAGTTCAAAATCCATAAGTGTCTGATTTTAGGGATTCAGAGACCCAGTCCTTTATCCCAAAAGTGAGGGGTGACTTCCAAGTAGCTCTCTGAAGTACACAAGGATCCCTTTCAACCCAGTCCTGTCTGTGGGAGTAATCAGTCCTTTGTGTGGGTCAAGACACTGCCTATTCAAGGGACATGTTAGCCGCTCCCTTCCACCCTGCCCAGGCAAGGCCATTAGAATGAAGATGTATGTAGATGGGTACTCAGACACACCTATCCTTCCTGTGTTACAGCTGTCGATAGGCAATGCACAAAGTATAGCTGTCACCCATCCCAGGCATGTATTGGAAACAGGCTGTCAGGCACATAGAACAGTAAGTGATGAGAAATGCCCACTTTCTGCCTGGAGGCGCTTGAAAAGGGCGTTACATCTCCTGTCTCTCGGGACGCACGGGTGGTCGCCGGGCTGAGCCCGGGCAGAGGGCGGGCCTTCTGTGGCCGTCCGGGGCCGGCCAAGGCTGGGCTGGGCCACCCTGAGCTGTGAATCAGTACACAGAAACAATAGAAGCCTGAGGTAATCGTTTAAGGTCTATACTAACATTGTTCGTCTGCACGTATATATTGGGGCCATTATCATTGCCAGTGTTACTGTTGTATCCAGGCCATATCACAATGGGTAAAAATACCCCTGCAAAAATGCAGAAAACAGCTCCAAACACCCCCTTACCCAGTCTAACTGCCATAGACATGATGCTCCAGAAAACCATAGGCGTAGTGGCCACAGCAATTGAGAACACCGAGAGGCGCCTATCACTCCCGCCTGGCTTATCACATAAAATGTTTTTGGATAATACAGTTGCTTCTCTGGACTCATCACTGTTGGCCTCGTTTGCTGGGTTTCCAAGTTCCACGACGCAAGAGCATAATCCTATCCAACAAAACATGCCATTCGAACTTCCTCCCTTGGCTGGCAGACTGTCTTTAACTCCAATCCTGCAACCACTATTAGTAAAAAAGGAACCCGTCCCCTTATCTAACGACCCAGTAGAGCTGGATGCTTCATTAACATCGAACCCGGAATTAATAGAGGGGGAAGTCGGGGAGGATGGAGAAAGGGAAAGCGTACATGTAAGAACAAGAGGGCAAGAGGCGAAAATGAAACAGAATTATATTAACAAAAACCAGAATAAAAATAACGAGCGAGGGAAAGCAGATCGTCTGTACTGCAAACCAAGATCTAATCCACATGCACATAACGGGGAAAAAAGCGAGGGTCAAGTTTTAATGTCCACTGCTCATTCTAGTAGTGGGAAGCCTGAAATGGGGGAAGTAAGCTTCTGGAAAAGGCTTGAGACTCTGCTTACTACAGTATTGGGGCCAATTAACACAAAGATCTCAAGCATTGAAACTAGGATGGAAGAAATCGAGGGTGGTATAAAAAAACTTGTGAAAACAAAGCCCCCTAAAGAACAAGAGTTGTGTACCAAAAATTTAGTGGAGAATGCCTTAAAAGACAGGCTAGATAAAACAGAGGAGAAGTTTAGAGCAAGCCTAAAAAACCTGGAGAATAAGATTGAGTATATAAGGGTACCTCATGAGAAAAATGGTGGAGGAGGCACCACCAGAAGGAAAGATAGCTCATCCCAAAAAAACACAGGGTTAAACAACTTTACTGGAAGTAGAACCACCCCAATAGATTTAGGTGCCCAAAGTGCCACCAAGAATACGGCCCGAGAAGAGAGTTTAAATCGCGATGGGGCAAGTCAGCCTGATAAAGGAAACGAGCATCAAGAACAGCATACTACACAGGCAAGCCGTAGTGTAGCTCCATCAATAGCCACAAGCTCTAAAACTAGTCATCTCAATAAACAAGTGGTATATAGTCCCAAGAGAACTGATCTACTCCCGAGCGAGGTTGTATTAACTCTTCCTCCGGCCTCCTGCCCCTATGTGATCGTACTGACTGGGGTATCGGTTCTGAGGCTGGAAAAATTCAAACGGTTTCACCCAGAAAACACAGACGATATACTAATGGTTCGCAGAGTGCGTTGGGTAGGGGATGGCCCAAAACACCTTAGAGGCGACTGCGTGGTAATAAACTTTAGGAGACCACAGTTAGTCAAGAGAATACTGGGCTGTCACCAGACAAACCCACATTGCAGTACTGATATAGATATATTTCCATTGAGCTATTTTTACAACCGGTCTAAGGGAGATTATTGGTGGTGATCTGATTTCCCCAGTAGCGCTATCCAACAGATTCACAGAATTATCCGGGTTGGATGACCTGGACTGACTGGATGGATGCAGTAAAGACAACGGGCCGAAAATTAATTCCCCCACAAAAATAAAGAACAAAAAAGTGATGGGGGTACCATTGGGAATAGTGGAGACAAATAATATAGGTGAAAGCCAGGGCATATAAAAAGGGCTGATAGGCACAAATACATGTCTGAATTATGACCACAATTCTAGGGAGTTAAATGAGGATACACCGAATCCAATGGTAATAAGCACTGCCAAGGGGAAAACCGATAACCCTACAATAAAAATGATCTCGTGGAACATAACAGGTCTAGCTAAGAACCTAGTAGATGGGTCATGGAATGAATATATAGATCAGGGAGATATAGTGTTACTTCAGGAGACCTGATCCCTAGAAACTCCACATAGACTAGGCTATAAAACATACAGTATAAACGCCAGCCAGAGTGGTAGGGGTAGGCCATTTGGGGGTCTGGTCATCTGGATAAGTATTACAATAGAAGCAGAAGTAACCCCCCTAGATATTGATTCCCTAGATATAATGGGAGTGAGAGTAACGACCTTAGGGAATAGGGTCATTTACCTATTCAATATATATAATAGACCAAATAGCAGTGCCAAGGAATCTCCAGCCATAGGGCATTTGGATGTATTCCTTGACACTATTGAACCTGGGTCAAGTATCATCTGCGGTGGGGATTTTAATTGTAAATACGAACCCATAGTAGGAATGGATGACCTGTTTGAAGATCAAGACATGGCATATGGAATCCCCACCCTGGACTCTCTAAGAGAAGTAAAATGCACGGTAGCGGCAACCCAAATCATGAAAGTTACGTTGGGACACGAACTACGAGCATGTAATGGGCGCCTCCCGTCTGACAGACCTAGTGGTGTTACATTTTGCAGAAGCAACACTTATAGTCAGATTGATTATATTATAGTCTCCATGAATCTGTGGCATATTACTATTGATCTAACGATCGGTAAGAGGGTAGAGAGTGATCACTATCCCTTAGAACTCTCACTTGAATCTTATCCCTTTAAATCTACGGGCGCTCTGGTGGAGGAAATTACGCATCAAACAGGTGAATTATGTATAAGTAACAATAGACGTGCATTGAAATGGCCTTATATATTGGCCAAGGATGCCACAATGATAAAAATACACAATACTTTTTCCGAAATTATTAGCTCATTCAGCGAACTAAGGAAAGGGGACGATGGTGCGCAAAAAATGCACCAATCCTTGGTAAAGGCTCTGCATCCATTGTTGACAACCTTATATAAAAAGGATGACGAATGTAGTAAAAACCCAAATAAGATGGCCTATCCATGGTTCAACAAAGAATGCAGAGCAGCAAAATTGGAGCTAATACAGGCAATTAAAACAAAAAGCCCTTCAGAAATCAGTTTAAGTAGGCTCAAATATAAAAAATTACTAGTAGAGTCCAAAAAAACATGGGATAACGACTTATGGTCGGATCTAATTATTGCCGCAAAATCTAAGGACCAGGTAGCTTTTTGGAGCTTATTTGCGGAGGGAAATAGGACAGGGAAAAGTATAAAGGATACCTTTCTTGATGAGAAAACATGGGTTGAGCATTTTTCAAATCTCTACCAAGATACTAATTGTTGGACTTGGCCCTTTTCACGGAAATATTTTGCTTTTTGCTTCCCCGAATCCAGGATGTCCACCCTTTGTAATGTAGTTGTATAGGCCCCGTGAGGTTAAAATGCCCTGGGTAATGTTAAAATCAATGCTAGATGCAGGTGCCCTCTTCCCTCAACATGGCTGCCGTAGGCCCCTGTTACTGCAGCGTGATCCTGTTAAGGCGCATTCTAGTTGCCAGGAGCTGGCGGGGACTCCAAACATTGTTGCCATTCCAGCCTGCCTTGCCTGTCCACAGTTAGAGTAGGGAAGCTCCTGGCACCTTCTAGAATAGGGGCGGAGCTTAGTTTTGCCGCCTTAGAGGGTGGTCACCTGTTCTGGGCCTATAAAAGGAAAGGGAGGGAAACTTTCCAGTCAGTTGGGACATCACTGACCTGGGGAACCCACGCAGGAATTTTAGGCGGTAGGGCCTAGTCAGGGACTTATGCCACTGAGAGTGACAGGGCTTAGGTGCTGCCTCTTAAGTTGAGTGAGGTGCCCTGAACTAGCCCACTGATATGGCCCGGTGAGAGGGGAACCCAGGGATCATCTACAGTGACCTGCAGAGGAATCCTGCCTGCAGCCCCCAACTCAACCCCCCTTCAAGAAACAAGAAACCAGCAGCTATTTACAAGGGCGCCAAAACCATCAAGCGCCAAAAAGAAGACCTGCTGATTACCACAGGACTGCTGGGGAATCAACCAGGTACTGGACTGTGCTGCACCTGTGCCCCCTTTGTCCTGACCTGGGTCCGAGCGCTAACCTGCCACTGTCGTGTGGCCTGTCCTGCATCATCTGAACTGCCTAATTTACCTCAGCTGACAGAACTGCTGTGGGTGCCCCCACATCGCGGTTCACTAGCGCTGTGTACTGTGAAGCGCTGTAACCTGCATCATCTCTACCGTGGTGCTGTCTGCCCTGCCAGAACTTGGCTGTAAAGTGTCCCCCTATTGTGCGCTGGGCCACGCTGGGCCTGAATTACTGTCTGCCCCCCAAAGCGCTATCACTCTGAAGCGCTCTCCTGCTGTGCCCCAAAGCGCCGAGAAACACTGTGCTAATTAAGCGCTGCCTGCCACTCACCGCCGCAGCCCCAGTGGTCCGTGCAGACGAGGCTGCCCTGCGGAGAGCTGTAATTTGCCCCCCGGCGGCCCTCGGTGCCAGGAGAGGGCCGCAGTCGTCTTGTTGTGGGCTGCGCCTGGCCCAGTTGCGGGAAGTCCTTGTGGCATCCCCCAGAGCCTTGGGGAGGCCGCCGCGATCATCCAGTTAGGCTGAGGAGATTAGAAGCGGGCCGAGTAGGACCTGAAGCCGCCTACCAGCCCCACGTGATGGGGGGCGCCGGCCGCGTCACCGGCCCCGCCCCGTCCAGCGCCACACAGCGATTGGCTGCTGCTGCCGCGCCCACCGTGCCTGCACCGCGATTGGAGGCAGAGGTTGTGCCTCCCCCATTGCCGCCCTCTGATTGGCCCAGCACCGGGAGAAGCCCCGGCCGGGCCTGAGAAATGTCGCGGAGGGAGCCAGGAGGTGAGAGAGCCCCCTCCGATTCGCTGCACCCTCGAGGCCGACTGAGACCTCGGCGCGGGGCTCCATGACCGGCCCCTACAGCGGGAAACCTACCGGAGGGCTCTGAACGGAGTGAGAGCCCACCCACCGGCCGAAGACGACAGGTAAAACCCCCAGGGAGGAGGGCGGAAGGTCCCGAGTTCGCCCCTCCCAGGGGAAAACTGGTGACTGGGCCCCATTAGCCCCGTGAAGCACTTGGCCCTCATTAATTTGAAGAGGGGGTTAACCCTTGATTAGGGGTGTTCTAAGAGTGCTTATTAGAGTGGCCCAAGGAATGTAGTGATTTCTCCACGCTTAAGGAAGGGTTGTTCTTATCTCAAGAACTGTGGACCCTCTGCCTGATGAAGGGTTTCTTATTGCATACTAGAGGGGTTACTTACAGAATTGGATGTCTGCCTTTGCTGAATAAGTCAGCTTAATGCCCTGTTGGCTCCTGGTTAAGGGAATGATATTGTTCCTGCCTGATGCCCAGGGAAGTGTTTTATTCTGGCCTAATGAAATATTGATGCCGGCCTGATTTGCATTGGCCTGTTTATCTTACCTAAAGAAATGTTTTGCTTCTGCCAAGGAAAAGATTCATATGCCTAAGCCAAGTTTTATATGTTTAAGGCTATGCTGATTTCTAACGTGATGAGGTGTTCATGTTACTGCAGGCACTGTTGCTTACTGTTTCCTGATGCACAGGCCAACTCTCTGTAATGAGAAGCTTTACCTAGGCTTAATGAGAGACCCTACCTACAGTCAATGAAATGTTTTTATCCCTGCGAAGGGGAATGTTCTACCCTTAGCCTTATGTATGGTTTAACCTGACTAATGAAACGTTTTACTCCAGCTAATTGAAGGTTCTACCTTGAATGAAATGTTTGGGCAGGTGAATAGTGATGGCTCTACATGAACTGTACTCAGGTAATTCTTTAATGAATTCTTTGCAGGGGCGGGCTTCATGAAATGTTTATCCTATCCAAGGAACAGTTGCCCAGATGCCTAAAAGTGCTATACTGCAGGGGTCGTTTATTAATGAAATATTTTACCCATGCTGGAGGCAATGTGTCACTTTACCTGATGACATACTGGTTTATACCTACTGAAATGCTTAATGCTGATTGAGGAGACGTTTATTCTTGATTAAGAAAATGTGGTACCTATGCCTAGGAGGTGGTTTTTCCTAACTGTTAAATATTTTACTCCTGATACAGGGAAGTAGTTATTCTAACCGGAGGCAGCGGCTAAGGAAAGGTTCTACATTTAATGAAACGTTTTTCATGTGATGAAATGTTTTACCCTCATTTAAGGCACTGCCTATTCCTGCTGAAGGAAATGTTTTACTCTTGCATAAGTAATGTTATCCTTATCTAATGAGATGCTTGTTCTCTTGTAATGAGACGTTGTCTATGAATTGATTACTTATGCTTATTCGGAAAGTTTATTCCTGCGAAAGAGTTTTATGTAAAGTTCACCCTTGCTTGGTGAGAGGTTAATTGCGTTACCTACTGAACAGGTTACTTACCTGAAGACCTGTGGACTCTTGCTATAGGATTGCTCATCCTTGCCTGATGAGCTGGTTGTCAATGCTAATCCTTTCATGAAATGTTCATTGTTAACTAATGAAATGCTAATTCTCTAATGGAATGTTATTGCAACATGTTAAATTGGATATTGAACTACCCCCTTTTCTCCCCTCCTATGAAAAGCTTAGATGAGTAATTGATACTGTGATTTCCCACTCCTGAACCTTGAGCTTAGATAAAAGTTATTTGATTTTTAATCAAAGCTCACTGGAGTGGCGTCAGTCATTGCGTGCCTTTTATTGTCTCAGTGGTTGTGTGTGCTGTGTAGTCACTTAACACCTAAGCTTTCGGGTGCCTACCTGCTCGTGCCAGGCTACCCCCGGGGAACTGGCGACCCCAGTTCCTACACTAGTAATGATGGATCTACCTTGAGAAATGCCCCAGACGAGGAAATAGACGATGGGATAGAATTGGTCTTTAGCCTCGATCAGACAGTAAAAGCAATAGCAGCCATCAAACCGGGGAAGGCTCCGGGCCAGACAAGATCCCTGGGGACCTGATAAAACGCGATCTGGAAGTTTGGAGCTCCTACGTTAACTTTTTATGCAATTCAATAGCTGCAGGAACTCCGATTCCGGACACATGGAAAGGGGCAGAGATCGTGACCATTTTTAAAAAAGGACATCGCTATAACCCGGCCAACTATCGCCCTATCAGCCTTATTGATATTTTCAAAAGGTATATGCTCGCCACATTTTAAACAGACTTTTAGATTGGGTGGATGAGGAGGATATTTTAATCAAGTTCCAAGCGGGGTTCAGACCAAAATTAAGCACCATCGACCAAGTTTTTAGGTTTTTATGTATTTATTGGAAGTATGTAATTTTTAGGGATGGTAGCCTGTACATAGCTTTTATAGATTTACGCGCTGCGTTCGATTTAGTTCCCCGATCCCATTTATGGGTCACTTTGAGGGATATCGGGGTACCAACAGAGCTACTAAAGCAACTAATTAGGCTACAAACTGAGAATTATGCTTTGGTTAGATGGGGTCCAAAGGGCGAACGAAGTAAACCAATCCCGGTGAGAAGAGGGGTTAGGCAGGGGTGCGTATTGGCCCCAACCCTCTTCTCACTCTATGTAAATGATATCCCCAAATTTCTTTTAAATTGTCAGCATGATTCACCACACCTCGGGGATGAAGCGGTACCAGCCTTATTATTTGCTGACGACACGATTTTAATTTCCCAAACGCCCAAAGGCTTACAATGCTTGGTGAATGCTTTTAGTAGCTACTGCATACAAAAAGGCCTCGAAATAAATTCATCAAAGACGAAATACATGGCGCTGAATCCGCATAAGTCTTTTAAAAAAAAATCTTATCCTAAATAACCAACCACTAGAATACGTTGAAAGTTTTAATTACTTGGGAATCACCTTGGAAAGCAAAATGGCCTGGAAAGGCCAATTAGAAAAAAGTAGGTTAACGTTGCTACAAAATTCGATCCCCATTTTAAAGAAACACAAAGCTAGCACCTCAAAGGCGGTGTCCCCGGCTCTAGAAGTATATAAATTCAAAGCCCAATCGGCAGCCCTTTACGGGGCCGAGATTTGGGGATCCAACTCCACCAAAAATTTTGAGCGGGAAGAAAACAAATATTTTAGACAGCTTTTAAAACTCCCCAATAGGACACCCTTGCTTCCTGTAACTTTGGATCTGGACATTAAACGCACAAACCATTGCGCTGTATTAAGACCACTATTGTTTTGGATAAGGATCTGGGTTACCCCAGAACTAATCCATTACAAGGTTGGTCTGGAGGAAATCATGAAGGTGAATCGTCCTAAAGACATTCCGTGGTTGAAGCACGTAATGTCTTGGATGCAAAAACTAGGCCTATCTTCCTACTGGAGTGACCCTTTAAAACTCACACCACCTTGTAAAAAGAATTTAAAGTTGATTTATTGGAACTTTATAGCAAGCGATTTTCTGAATAGTGCTACTATGGGCCCACTAACTTTGAGGTTTTTAGCCTTTAAGGACATAGGCACCCGAGAACCCTTCCTTGGTGAGATAGAACCTCCCTTAGCAAAATCCTTATTTTTTTACTTTAGGTATGGAATTTTGCAAATAGGAGCAAATACATCTAGTTGGAAAAATGAGAAGGGGGAAAAGGGTAGCGACCTTTGCCCCCTGTGTACAATGCAAGCAAGGGAAACCGACGAGCATATTTTATTCTTCTGTGCTGCATATACTATTGTAAGGCGCCGTTGGATCAAACCCCTGTGTAGGTTGCTAGGCACTAGGAGTTGTAGCAATGCTTTACGTATTTTGAGGACTGAGTCTTCGCAAAAAGTAGCTTTTGCTGTAAGCAGATTTTTATTCAACGTATCCTTGATAAGGAAAAGAAGTGGGTTCAGGTTATAAAAAGAATTATGAATAAAAATAGCTTTTCAGGGTATAACCTAGGCCAAGCCAAGCACTTGCACTTTCATGGGGATATGATTACATGATAAATTACCGTATGGTTTTAAAAATTTTATAAGATGTAAATGATCATTTTTAACTATGTAGATAGTTGGCCAGCATGTTTTTTAATACAATGTAATTTTTGGGCTAGATAGGTTTTTATGGCGTAGTTATGGCCGTGTTTTCTTTTTAAATCACGATCCGTGCCCCGTCTACTGTGTTAATTCAATAGGAAATGATGGAGTATTCATGAAAATGTAATGTGTTTTTATTATTGTATCTTTTATGGTTACACATAACCGAAATAAAGATTAAAATAAATAAAAATAAAAAAATAGTAATGTTAAATCCAACTTCACCAGTAAGATATGAAACGTGAAAGAGCTACTCCTCTCTGATCAGGAATTACTACTTAAAAGTGCATAAGGGAATTCCCAGTGCTAACCCATTAGAGGAGTAGGCCTCATTGTAGTGAAAAATACATTTAGCTGTTTTTCACTACTAAGACATGTAAAACATAGAAGTACATGTCTGACCTTTTACTTACATAGCACCATGCCCTTAGGGATAAAAATCAGGCCTACCTTAGGGGTGACATATCTGCAGTAGAAAGGGAGTTTAACATGCCACGTCGAAGTGGCAGTAAACTGCACACACAGGCACTGCAGAGGCAGGCCTGAGGCAGGTTTGAAAGGCTACTTCTGTGGGAGGAACAATCAGTGATGCAGCCCACTAGTAGCATTAAACATACAGGGCCTGGGTATATGGTATACTGAATTACAAGTAAATTAAATATATCAATCAGGTATACATATACACCAATAACACATGTTTAACAAAGAAGTACATGCATTTTAGCACTGGTAAAGTGCTCAGCGTCCTAAGACCAACAAAATGATTGAGCAAAATGTGGAGGCAAAAAGATTGGAGAAAGACCACCTTAAGGCTGGCAGGTCTAACCGTCTCCCCAGCTGAAAGTGGGGAGAGCTACCCAGTCTTTAGGGCGTTATCTTTACTAAGGCGGAAAAATCAGCATTGGCGTGGTCTAAACCTGGTCTGTATTCCACCCTGATGTCCATATCATGTAGGGAAATGGACCACCTTAACAGTTTTGGATTCACTGCCTGAGTGGTCTGTGGTCAGTCTGAATCAGGAAGTGCTTGCCAAACAAGTATGGCCTCAGCTTCTTCAATGCCCAGACCAATGCAAAACATTCTCTTTCTATAGCACTCCACCATTTTTCCCTGGGAAGTAACCTCCTCTTGATGAAGACTTCCGTTTGTTCCAGGCCCTCACATTAAGTTGAGATAGTACTGTCCCTGTGCATTGCTCTGAGGCATCGTTCTGCACGATAAACTCCTTGGAGAAGTCAGGAGATCTGCGTACAGAAGCTGTGCACATGGCTTGCTTCAGGAAATCAAATGCAACTTAGCATGCCTCTGTCCAATTTACATTCCTTAGCTGCTTTTTGGAAGTCAGCTTAGTCAAGGTGGCCACAATGGTGCATAGCCCTTGAAAAATATCCTATAATACCCAGTGAGGCCCAACAATGCTCTGACCTCAGTTTGAGTCTTGGGGGGCAGCCATGCCATGATGATTGGTATCTTGGCCTGAAGGGATTGCACCAGGTGTCCCAAGTACACCAAAGTCCCCTGCCCTACCTGGCACTTACTTGCCGTAATAGTCAGGTCTGTCTGTTGCAGAGCCTGAAGCACTTGCTGGAGGTAAAAAGGTGGTCCTTCCAGCTGCCACTGAAGACAGCCATGTCATCCAAATAAGCCACAGAGAAGGCCTCCATGCCAGCGACGACCAGGTTCAAAAGCCTCTGGAAGGTGGCAGGGGCGTTCTTTAATCCAAAAGCATCACTGTAAACTGGTAATGGCACTGTGAAGTGGAGAAGGCTGACTTCTCCTTTGCCCCCTCTGTTGTGCCGATCTTCCAGTACCCTGATGTAAGATCAAAGGTACAGAGATACTGGGCAGACCCTAACCACTCAATCAGCTCATCAGCCCGGGAGATGGGGTGAGCATCAGTTTTGGTCTCTGAATTTAGCCCTTTGAAACCAAACAGAAGCTCAGCTCAGGTGTGGAGCCTGGGGGCAGCTTTTGGGACCAGAACCACAGGACTGGACCAAGGGCTACTGGAGGGTTCTATCACCCCCAACTTGAGCATTTTTGACACTTAAACCTTAATGCTCGACCTCACCCTATCTGACAACCTGTAAGACATATTATGAACAAGGAGGTTGCCCCTAGTGCCCGCATCATGGGTACAGAGGGGGGTAGTCCCAGGGATAAGGGAAAAAAGGGATGAGTTCTGCTCCAACACTTGGTGGCAGCTTCTCTGTTGGTCAGGAGTTTGGTTGGGGCAAGGGATATCTCCCTCCACAGACCCATCCTTCTCCTTGTAGGCTAAGAGGTCAGGGAGAGGTTCCCTCTCCTCTTTGCCATCTATTACCAGCAGCATGATGACCTCAGACCTCTTAGGAGTGTAGCTTGAGGCCAATGGCATGCAGCCCACGGTGGGGTTGCCTAGGGTCTTGAGATCCACAAGGTAGGTGGTCTCCCACTTTCTCTTTCTCTCATTCACTTCATATGGTCAGTCCAGCGGTCAAGGAAAGCTCTGGGCTCCCCTGGGTCCATTACCCAAACTTTCCGACAAGGCTGCAAATCCAAAGTGGTATAGTTATTGTCTTACCACTCCTTCATGACAGCTTGGCTGGCTTCTAGGTTGTTGGAACCTAACTTCCACAACTTAGCAGTTTTGCTCCTGAATGCCAGCCTGCAGCTCACTACATCCTGAGGAGATTTCCTGGGAAACTGCTCCCAGCCTTCCTTGACCAAACTCAGGGGTCCTCTAACAGAGTGGACAAAAAGAAGTTCAAATGGGCTCAAGCCCACTCCCTTCTGTGCTATCTACCTGTAGGCAGACCACAGACATGGCAATAGGATATCCCACTTTTTCCTCGAGGCATCAGTCAGGCCTCTAATCTTGCCTTATAGGGTCTTGTTGAACCTTTCAACAAGCCCATTGGTTTGTGGGAAGTAAGGGGTGGAGGGAACTTGTAACTCCACACTCCTTCCACACTGACTGTATATGCAGACATGAAGTTTGTGCTACTGTCAAACACAACCTTCTTGGAGAAACCCACTCCCATAAAATTCCCCATCAGGGCTTTTGCCATTGCAGGGACAGTCACTGTTCTCAGAGGGTTTGCCTCTGGATACCTAGTGGCATGAATTAGGATGAACCTGTTGTCTGAAGCAGTCCGGGGATCCATAGGCCCTACAAAGTAATCCCACCCTCTCAAAGGGTGTGCCAATGACCGGCAGTGGGTAAATGTGGGCTTTAAGCCTTTGTCCTGTCTTCCCACTAGCCCGGCACGTCACACAGGTCCTACAGAATGTATGTGAGGAACTCTTGATCCCGGGCAAATAAAAGTGTGGGACAAGCCTTGCAAAGGTCTTGCCTTGGCCTAAGTGTCCTGCCAGGAGAATTTCATGAGCCAGCTCCAGTAAGAAGGTCCTATAGTATTGGGGGATCACCAGGGCCCTTGTCCCGTGGTCAGGAACCTTAGGCTCACTGTAAAGGAGGCTGAAGTCCCAGTAAACATGGAGGCTGCCAGAGGCATCACCTGCTGCTTGGGCTTCAGCCTGTTACCTCAGTCCCTCAAGGTTTGGACGCTCTCTCTGTGCCCTACAGAGCTCCTCCTTGGTGGGTCCCCCTTCTACATGCCACCAGCAATGACAGACAGGTCATCAAGGGGAGCAGTGGCCTCCCCAGTGAGCTCTGGGATGGCCAGTGCAGGTGCCCACCCAGCTCACTGGGAGCACATCCAGGGGCTGGTTTCCCACGCACTCTGCCTTTCCCTTTTTTAGCAGCTGGCTGGGCCATTATTCCAGGTTCCAGTCCTTTTTGCCTCCCATGGACCTTGTAGCACGGATCTAATTAGGTAACACTAACATTGAGCTCCACTTCCTTCCAGGTAGCGTGCTCAAGGTCATTACCTAGCAAACAATCCACAGGCACGGCGGGGCTCACAGCAACTTTCAGAAGACCTGAACACCCCACTCAAATGGAACCAGGGCCACAGGATATTGACCCTTTCTGTTGTCAGCCACCACAACCTGGTGGAATGCATTTGGAATTACCTGCTCAAGGGAAACCAGCTGACTCCTTACCATGGCCACACTGGCTCCTGTATCCCTCAGGGCCTCCACACCTTGCCCACTGATCGTGACCCATTGCCTATACTTTAAAACATTGCAGGTCACATGGACCTAAGGAACCATCTCACTGTCACCCAGGGAAACTAGGCTAACCTGACCAAACTCCCCCACAGACCACATGAACTGGGACAAACTCCTCCCCCAGCACTACACTCCCCACCCCTGGAACCTCTCCTCCAGTGGGAGGTTGTGCCCTTTTTGGTCACTATGTAGTGTCCATACTCATAGCACTTACCAGGCTTGCGTTGCTGACTTTTGTCAGGGTCGTTTTTTTCTGTCAGCCAGATTAAGAATGAGAACCAGACCCTTTGGCGTGAGTTTTTTTGGGGCCTAAAGAGAACTCTTTCTTTTTATCCCCCTTCCCTCTTTTGTGGGAACCCTGCTCACCCTTTTGTCAGTCCCCCGGATGCTGTCTTGGACACTCTGGTGCTGACCCAGATGTCCGCCTCCTCAGCAAGCTTCATGGGAGCAGTAAGCTTACTATCCACTTGGTGTTGGCGCAGCTCTGTAAAAAAATATCAAGCATGTGCTCCTTTAAAATCAACCTGTACAGCCCTGAATAATTATCTACTTTGCTCCCCTCACCTAGCCTTCAATGCCTTGCCAGCATAGTCTACGCAGTCAATGTAGCTCTGCGTGGATAGCTTGTGACGGGCCCAGAACCTCCGTCGGTATTTCTTAGATGTCAACCCATCCTTACTGGTCAAGATGGCCTTAATGGCAGTGTAGCATGCCTGGTCCCTCGCCTCTAGTGTAAGAAGAGTGTCCCTCCCCACCATGGGCATGTACCTCCATAGACTACCACCCCAGAACTCCATAGACTACACACCCCAACCCCTGGGACCTTGTGCACTCTTAGAGGCACTTTACAGGCTGCGAAACTCTTGTTCACGTCATACTCCACCACAGTTAGGCACCAGACCATTGGGTTGTCTGACCCATGACTCATGTGAAGACACTGCAGGTATGCTGCCACCATTACTTTTGATGGACATACTTCCAGAGCTCTTACATCCAGCTCTCTGAGGCTCAACTCATGGGAGAGCTTCTTCTCCAGAGCTAACCTCCTCTCAGCCAGACCCTGCTCTTTCTTCAGCTTAGCATGCTCCAACTCCAGCTTTCTTTCCTTCACCCTGTGTGCCAGGTCCTATGGGGACAGATTCCTCTAGGAGACACTGCTCCCTGTTGTGGAAACCACCACTGCTCCTGGCAAATTGCTTCCCCCTCTGGAGGTAGTTCTAGAGTCACCACAGACTCCTGGTCCAGCTACTCCTCATCCTCAGTAATCTCTGGCTCCTCCTCCTCCTCCAGGACCTCATCTCCTGCCACTTGGGACTCTGCCCAAGCCTTCAAAGCTTTCTGCAGCTCCACCTTTGGCTCAAAGCTTCTCAAAGAGATTTGAAATTCCCTGGAATAGCTCTTCATCTGCGCCACAGTATATGACTCTAACTGGGCCAGATCAAACTCCTCTGCAGGGGCAGGTACCGTGGCTACTTCCTCAGAGGTAGACATGTTTAGAGCACAAAAGTTAAAAAGACCAAAACTGGGAGAATTGAAAGGAAAAGAATTGGTCTTTGCAAGGATTTGTAGCAAACAATGAGTTACTATATGGTTTGCACAAACACAGGTCCTATCCTCACCGCTGATCACCCATGTTAGAAACTGGCTTTCTGGTTGGCAAAGGTATGCACCCTGTCCAAGCAGAAGAAAGAATCCAAGTCAGGGTAAGTAAAATACACACTAAAGGTTTACCTGAGCCCTCTGGTAGCTTTACAAAGAGCAGGCAGGCTAAATCAAAGAGGCAATGTGTAAATTATTTGTGGAACACACACACACACACACACACAGTAACACAATGAATACACCACAAAAAGACTCCACGCAGGTTTATAAAAATAGATTAATATATTATAAACAAACCAAGACCAAAATGACAAAAAATCCAATGCATAGAAGTTGAGATACTGAATTTTATAAGAATAAATGCAATAAAGAGCCTAGACGCAAGTAGCTCTAGAAAGGTTACTATATAGGGCACACCGTCTCCAAGATATATAAACTCCTTTCTCCTAACTAACGAAAATCGAATAGGAAATGTGAGTCGACATGGGAAAGTGAGATAAACTCCACCAAGATCACATTTGATTGGGAAAAGATTCACCTGACCCCTCTCTCTAACAACATTTTGCCTATACTCTCACAAACCAAGATAATGTTCATAACTAGATCGTACTGGACTCCAGAGAAAAATTTTAAGCTTAAACTCAGTGATAGCCCCACATGCTGGAACTGTAAATCTCACATAAGTAACTTGGCTCACATGCTCTTCTGTTGCCCTTCCTTGCAATCCTACTGGGACAAGATCTATAATTATATACACAAAACCTTTCACTACCTACCTCCAAGAGATTTCTCCAAAATTTTATTGGGGGCCCTGGACCCTCAACTTGTAAACATACAGGACCGGCGTCTGATGGCCCTCATGCTCACTCTAGCATGTAAAGTGATTCTAAGTAAATGGAAAAATGCTGGTGAAGTCTCATTTAGAATGTGGCAAGATTGGCCATTTGAGAGGTGCTGATAATGACTCTCTGCATACTTGGTCAAACTTTGCCGGGCAGGAGGGCGCTCGTTTCGCTATCTTGCCGCCAAATTATGGAATTCCCTGCCTGCACATATCCGTGGTATGGATGGCCTGCTTGCGTTCAGGAAAGCTATTAAAACCTTCCTCTTCCCCTCAGTGTAGTCTATTGGTTTCGTGTCATCTGCGACGACCTGCGGCTGTGTGTGCTGTTTCGATCCTGCAGCGCCGGGGCGCCCCTTTGCTGGGGCAGCTGTGCG
Source organism: Lissotriton helveticus (assembly GCF_964261635.1). NCBI lineage: Eukaryota > Metazoa > Chordata > Amphibia > Caudata > Salamandridae > Lissotriton > Lissotriton helveticus. The sequence continues at coordinate 1,942,741,996 of NC_136068.1, forward strand.
CTATAGAAAAACTGCTAACATAAATTGTATTTGCAGGCAAAATCGGCGTTTTTACTTATTGCACCGAAATGTTAGCTAAATAGCTTGATTTTAATAAGTGTTAGCTGACTACCTTGCTCCCCCTCTTTACAGCAGCCTAGGACCACTCCCAGCCGAGCATTGACGCTGTGGAGCCGGTCCTGAGCATAAAAATAGTGGCGGCCATCTTGTGTGTGGGGTAGGATCGAGTGCGCTCTAGTTGCGCATAAAAGGGGTCCCAGAACACCTAGCACTTGATTGCCTGTTTGTTGAGCACCTCCTGAGGCGGAAGCCGGGAGGCTGTTGCATGATATTGTACATTTTGCCCTGTATTACTTCTTAATCCCGTTTTTTAAATTGTATTTGCAGGCAAAATCGGCGTTTTTACTTATTGCACCGAAATGTTAGCTAAATAGCTTGATTTTAATAAGTGTTAGCTGACTACCTTGCTCCCCCTCTTTACAGCAGCCTAGGACCACTCCCAGCCGAGCATTGACGCTGTGGAGCCGGTCCCGAGCATAAAAATAGCGGCGGCCATCTTGTGTGTGGGGTAGGATCGAGTGCGCTCAAGTTGCGCATAAAAGGGGACGGCCATGCCCTCGCGCAGCGGACGCGCCTGACTCGCGCCGGAGTCGAGCTAGAGTCAGGCCCGTCTACGCCCGTCCACGTCCGGCCGGGTCCAGGGGCCATAAGCCCTGGCCCAGGTCCTCAGTATTCCAGGGAAACCTTACTCGCACTAAACACTAACACCAATCTCTTATGCCCGCGCATATTGGATACATTGAAGCAGGAAAGATTGCTGAAATATACAGCTAAGCCACCTACTTACAAGATTAATTTGAAGAGGGAAGTTGGTAAAATAACCTCACAGAGCATTGCTCTTCTTAATACACGTTCCCTCCAAAAACACAATCTGGAAGTGTTCTCCCTGCTCCAAGAAGACAACCTAGATGTCTTGGGAGTTACGGAAACCTGGTTAGAAGACTCGTCCATGCCCGACTTGGTAGCAGCACTACCCCCCAATTTCTGTGCCACTATTCATAACAGGAAAGATGGTAGAAAAGGGGGGGGAGTCGCCCTTCTATATAAAAAATCTTTTAAATCCGAGATCATCTGTGCAGATAGTCTGGAAGGTGTGGATATTCTGGGAGTTAAGCTCTGCTCCACCACCAACTGCTTGGTGATACTCCTAGTTTACCGCCCCCCTAGGACTTCCCCAGCTTTCATGGAACCTTTTCTGGGTCTGGTTCATGACCTACGAACTAGGTATGAGGGTCTCATGATTATGGGAGACTTTAACCTCCATTGGGAGGAATCCCCCAAAGACGCTATGTCAAAACAGCTAGATGAAGCATTGACTTCGTTAGACCTAATCCAGAGGGTGAATGGTCCGACTCATGAGAAAGGTCATACACTGGACCTGATCTGGACGTCAGTCCCGATGCTAGGCCCTATTACTATATCTCCCTGCATATGGTCGGATCATCACCTGTTACAGGGTAGAATAGTATTTCCAGGACAAAGCGCACCGCACACCGCTGAGTGGCAGGTCGTGAGAAGGTGGAACACAATCAACACCGACACACTTATCTCCACTCTAGAGAGACTACCACCTCACCTTAATAGACAACCAGAGGATGACACTGAGACAGCCAGTCTCAAACTATCTCAAAAACTGGAAAGCGTCATTGAGGTGGTGGCACCTGCACGAAGGGTTAAAATTGGAGATAAGGAGAAAAGTGCACCATGGTTCAATGAGGCACTAAGGCTATTGAAACGCTCCCTGCGTCGGACAGAGAGAGCCTGGCGCAAGGGGTATGACTCTGACAGTCGAACCTTATATGCCAAAGAGCTAACCATATACAAACAAGCTATTAGGGCTAGGAAGGCTGAGTTTTATGAAGATAGAATTGCAACCTCTCCTAATCCCCAGAAAGAAATTTTTAAAGTTCTGTCTGAATTGAGGAAAAGAAGGAACAGTCCCCCTCCTTCTCACAAGAAGACTGCCAAAAATTTCAGTCTTTTTTTACCACTAAGATTGTTGATCTTCTGTCCGAAATTAAGATGACCCCCAGACTGGACTGTCCCGATACTCTGACCAAAACGACCCCAACAGTCACTCAGCCCCTTACCTCAATACCCTTACTCACTAAGGAAACTATCAGAACAGTGATGGTCCGAGTTAAATCAGGTTCACCGGCGGACCCGTGTCCCCCAAGGGTCTTTAAACAAGCATGGTTAGGGCTAGAGGACGACATACTATCACTCCTGAATAGCTCACTCATAACTGGACAGGTTCCATCCAACTTCAAGGAGGCTCGCCTGATCCCCCTCCTGAAAAAGGCAGGGGCTGATACTAAGATCCTGAAAAACTACAGGCCCATTTCACAGTTACCGTTCCTAGCAAAAATCTTGGAACAACACGTATTGCCCACTCTCTCTCAACATCTAGAAAATAACTCTCTACTAGAGCCTAACCAGGCTGGTTTTAGGGCCCACCATAGCACGGAATTGGTCATGCTTTCCGTGCTGGACGACCTGAGACTTAAAGCGGACAGGAAGGACCCATGTGCCCTGGTGCTGTTAGACCTCTCCGCGGCATTCGATACGGTCAGGCATGACCTATTGTTGTCGCGGATGTGGGATCTCGGTATTCAGGGCACCGCCCATGCCTGGCTGACATCCTTCCTGGAGTCACGGGTCCAGAGAGTGCAATTGGCTAACCTGGTATCGGAGGCAGTAGATATCACATGCGGAGTCCCTCAGGGCTCGGCATTATCACCTTTATTGTTCAATGCCTACCTGCAACCTCTCATCTCAACATTAAATCAGATGGACTGCAGTATATACAACTATGCCGACGATACGCAGATTATTATTCAAATTGACAACTGTCCAATGGCATACCAGAGAATGCAGAACATCCTAAAATTCACTGTGAACTGGATGACGACCAACTCATTAAAAATAAATCCCGATAAGACCGAGGTGTTGGCGATTACAACGGCATCCAGCCCCTGGAACAATCTCCTCTGGCCTACCGAATTAGGGCCATCCCCAATACCAGCTGAAGCAGTGAAAAGCTTGGGCCTGATTATTGATGCAAGCCTCACCATGTCTGCCCAAATCTCAGCAGTAGTGGGTAGTTGTGTGGGGCTAATGAGGCAATTGCGCAAACTATCCCCGATCCTGACGGTAGACACGCTTAGAAGAGCAGTATCAGCACTGATCCTGGCACGTCTGGATTATGGCAACGTTCTGTATGACAATATCTCTCAAAAACTGTTGAGTAGACTTCAGATAGTCATGAACGATGCCGCCAGACTGATCTTCAATAAACATAGGAGGACTCAGGCTACTCCCCTCCTCCATAAACTCCATTGGCTGCCAGTGAAACAACGGGCCAAATTCAAGGGCCTATGCATTACGCATAAAGCACTGTACGGACAAGCCCCAAAATATATCAAGAAACGTCTAGTTCCATATGCCCCAAGCAGGAATTTACGATCAGCAGACGCTGCTTTACTGATTTGTCCGCGCTTCAAACTTTCCTCCTTTGGAGGGCGAACTTTCTCCCATACAATCCCCAGTGCATGGAACAAACTGCCAGAGAGCCTGCGCAAAGAAACAAATCTTTTATCTTTCAGAAAAAAGCTAAAAACAGTGTTGTTTCAGGAGGCTTGGGGTACTGCCTAACTCTCTTCCCTCTAGCATGGTGCTCACTCTCTGCAAAGCGCTTAGAGACCCCTGGGTGATAAGGCGCTATAGAAATCTAATATACCAATACCAATACTTCTCCATGGCGTAAATCGCATAGAAAACTGTGGGGTTTCCTTGACTCTTCGTACTCATGTTATGATCCTCCATAAGCTTGTAATCACTGTGATGTCTAGAAGGCCTCATTCTCCTCACAAATTGAAGTTATACTTAACTTTTGCCTACTGTGTGATTTTGGCTGTCCTGACCACTTGATACTATTAGGCATGCGCTTGGCGACGAGTTTTACTTGGCACTAGAGCAGTCATTATTGTTTATTATTGTTATTATTGTCACTGTCATTATTGTTCTTACTATTATTACTGTAATTGTATTCTAACTATCCTCATTTAGAATCATTTTAATATCATTACTGTCGTGTATTACATTACTGTGATTATCACTATGATTATTACTATCATCTTTTTTATTGTATTGTATTGTTTTTTTTCCTTTGTTTTTCCTCAATAAAAAAGATTTGAAGTAAAAAAAAAAAGAAAGGTTACTATAGATCGCTCTAGACTGAAGCAAAGTCAAAGATCAGGCTGACCTCGAGGAGGCACAGGCCTGCTGCAGAACCTACGCAGCCCCTGGAGAACAAAGTACCTTTCCTGGTGGCAAGCAATGAGATGCGTCTATCTTTTCCATGTAGTGAACATCATGAGTTAGTTCTGTAGCCAGTTGCCTGAGTCGAGAGGCATCGATCAATGCACCGGTTTCTGCCACACAGTCGAGGAGATGTTTTGATTGCACCAAGTTGCAGCGGTGACCATATGCTGTCCGATGCATCAATTTGGGAGGAAAAGCGCTGGTTTTGATGCGATGTGCTAAGTTTACTCCTGCAACCAGGTTGACGTGCTGGCTCTGCTACCAGCAGACAGGAGAGGTGTCAAAATCAGTGTTGCAAGTATCTGGGCCACTTACAGGGAGCCAGGCACAGGAACAGGGGTAGAGACTTTGATTTCCCTGAGTCTCAAGCAACAGGAGACAAGCCAACAAGCCCTTAAAGATTGGACTTTGAGGGAACGCAGAGTCCAGCTCTCCTTCAGCAGAGTCCGAGAACAATAGAGCAACGTAAGAGAAAAGGAGCCCTGCCAAATCTGCAGTCCAAAGATCAATCAATCAATCAATCATGACATTTGTATAGCGCGCTACTCACCCGGAAGGGTCTCAAGGCGCTGGGGGGAGAGGGGTCCGTTACTGCTCGAACAGCCAGGTCTTGAGCTGCTTCCTGAAGGAGAGGTGGTCCTGGGTTCGCCAGAGGTGGATGGGGAGGGAGTTCCATGTCTTGGCTGCCAGGTAGGAGAAGGATCTTCCACCGGCGGTGGCTCTGCGGATGCGTGGGACGGAAGCGAGGGCGTGGCTTGTCGACCATAGCTGGCGGGTGGGTGGGTAGAAGGTCAGGCGGTTCTTGAGGTACTTGGGTCCCAGGTCATTGAGAGCCTTGTGTGCGTGGGTGAGGAGTCTGAACGTGATCCTCTTGCTGACGGGGAGCCAGTGCAGGTCTCTCAGGTGGCCGGAGATGTGGCTGTGTCGGGGGATGTCCAGGATGAGTCGTGCGGAGGCGTTCTGGATGCGCTGGAGTCTTTTCTGTAGTTTGGTTGTGGTTCCGGCATAGATGAGTCCTTCAAGCAACACAGCAGTCCTTGTAACGATGGTTCGGTTCAAGATCCAGAAATGTCTGATTTTAGGGGGTCAGAGATGTAGTACTTTTACCCAAAAGTGCCTTTGGTGGGAGAGGGGATGACGTCAAAGCAGCTCTCTGAAGTACACAAGGATACCTTTCAACCTAGGTCTGTCTGCCAGGCTATCTGTGGGGGGAATCAGTCCTTTGTTAGGGGACAGGACACTGCCTATTCAAGTGAAGTGTTAACCCCTTCCTTCCATCCTGACTAAGCAAGGACATCTGAATGGTGATGTTTGTAGATGGGTACTTAGACACACCTATCCTTCCTGTGTTGTGGCTGTCTCAAAGGAATGCACAAAGTGAAGCTGTCAGCCACCACAGCCGTGTATTGAAGACAGGGTCTCGGGCACACAGAGCAGTAAGTACAGAGAAACGTCTAATAAGAACGGCATTTCCCAAAAAGTTATGTTAAATCCAACTTCACCAGTAAGTAGGATTTGCCAGTAATCCAGAGATAAGAAACATGAAAAAGCTATTTCTCTCTGATCAGGAATTACCACTCAAAATTGTATAAGGGAATTTCCAATGCTAACCTATGAGAGGAGTAGGCCTCACAGTAGTGAAAAACAAATTACATTGTTTGTCACTACTAGGACATGCAAAACATAAAAGTGCATGTCCTACCTTTTACTTACATAGCACCCTGTCCTTAGGGCTACCTAGGGTCTACCTTAGGGGTGACATATGCAGTACAAAGTGAGCTTAACGCTTGGCAAGTAGTTTTAAATGTCAAATCGAAACGACAGTAAGCTGCACACCCACCCACTGCAGGTGTAGACCTGAGACAGCTTTGAAAGGCTACTTTTGTGGGTGGCACAATCAGTGCTACAGCCCACTAGTAGCATTTAACTTACAGCCACTGAGTATATCGCATACGGACTTACAAGTAAACTAAATATGTCTATCAGGTATACATCAATTACACACGAGTAGGGAAGAAGTACATGCACTTTAGCAGTTGTAAAGTGCTCAGAGTCCCAAGCTGTAGTACTGAAAATTCTGGACCCGTGTTATAAACACCATCGTACCATGACGATTTTTATATCAGAAGACCGAGAATGGTTAGTACACTATGCACAAGCATTTTCGTCATATTCGAGTGACGATTTCACCTTGAAATCTTAGTTTTCGTCCTGAACCCTTGGGTTCCATTTTGTGTACGGCAGCCATTTTGTGAGTTGCCCTCACATAGGCCAATGATTAAGGCCAAACCCAATTCTGAAGGACACGTACACCTTCCCTGACTTCTCTGCGACCTGGGCAAGCTGACTCCACTGCCCAAGGCCAAACCAGTCCGGTCAGTTGCTCTCCCAGTGGCCGAACGAGATAGCATCAAGGCACAACATGCCATAAACCTTTCATCGCACACTTCATCGACCCCTGCATGTCGACGTGGTCCGAAAGTCTTTGCTGCGAGGTTCCCCGCTTCCCGACGGCTACGAAGGACTGCTGCCCTGACGATCGCCCTGTTTTGGACCCTTGATGCTTGGTAGAGCGAAACGATGGACGAGTCTTCTGTTGACGTCATCGATACCTCAGTTAAGTATAAGTGGAGCGTCTCCCAGTCCTTAGTTGGTTCTTAGTTTGGGTATCCCCTTGGGATCTTTGATTTGGAACTTGCAAGTGCCAAAGCCGAAGGACTCGTGTATTCACGAGAATATCGTATTCGATAATCCTTTGAAGTTTGAAGCTAGACTAGTGAGCGAAGATGCCTGGTCTTAGCAGACTTGGAAATTTGTTTTGTCTTGGTTGTAATAGGGATTCGCGATTGGAGGACTTGTGTCCGGTTCCTCCGATTGGAACTCCAACTTATGAACTGTATGTGAAACATGGAGTAGGCCCCATCACATATAACGAAGTGTGGATCAAATACACCAGAAAGGATGGTGTTTTAAAATGGCCCCAATATGGTAGCTTTGACACGGAGGTTTTAGATAATCTCGAGGTTAAACTTTTTAAAAATAAAGCCCGGCCGGCGATGTTTGACTCTTTCCGCCTATGGCGTAAGGAAGCCAAACAGAAGGAAATTAAATTAGCGAAGAAAAATAAGAGAGAAAGGGGTATCTCGATAATGCAAGCTGCTATGCAGTTTAAAGATAACGAAGAGGAACAGATGAGCGAGCAGTTGCACAGGCAACGTAAAATGGTAATCGATAAATGTTATCCAGTTTTGCCGCCTCTTCAGCAAGATGCAGCAAAAGACCTTGAACAAGACCCCCTATTGTCGCATTTATTGAGTTTGCCACCCCCTATGCGCAGAGTGCTACAGCAACTCCGCAACCTTTAGTCGTGCAACCTCCGATTGTAGTGCCTCAAGTTCCTCCACAACCACCAGCTGCTCTTCAGTTGGCTCCTACTCTCCCGGTGCAGCCTCCTCAAGGGCCACCGACTTTGACATCTGCTCTGCCTTTACTTCCTACAACTTTGACCACTAAATCGACTACCACTCCTGGTATTCCTCCTGACACTGCCTCTGCGTCTGCCTTGCCTCACCCTGCTCTTCCGCCTGTCCTTTCATCGACTTCTCCTTCTGTTCGCCAGAGAGTGACTAGCACTGTTGCTAACCTCCTATATCCTCTCTTTGGAGCAACAAGTGCAACCCCTGTCTCAGAGCGTAAACAGTTGCGTAGCCAACTGCCTGATTCTAGGGAGAAGGAAACATTGAATTATTTGGCACATAAATGGGTTACTGACCCGATAAGATATGAGCTAGAGTCTGTTATGGGTGTCTTCCATCAGTGGGAAGCACCAAAACAGAGATACGTTTTTGAGAAAATGTGTACTTTCCTGAGTGAGGATTTAGAGGAAAATGATTTAGAGCCCAATCCGCCTGAGTTGTGTCATATACGGTTCGAATTTGGGAAAGGCGCAATTGTGGGTTCAGATGTTAAGAAAGCAGTTGCAACATTATTGTCATTTAGGACTGAAGGTGTTTCTCGGTCGTTGTTTGAGTCTGATTCCTGTGTCAAGAAGAAGGTAAGACAATATCCCATGAGAGAAGTTCCCCCACAATGGAGGGAATGGGACCTAGCAGCTAACCCACCTATTCAGCCACACTTTCAGCGTGTTTGGGTACATGTTCCTTGGAAGCGAGCTGAAGTTTTGTCCCTTAAGCAGACATTGCTTGATCCCCGTAATAATCCTGCAGGGTATTACAAGGAATTGTCACAGACTGCAGGCTCATGCATTATGAATTTAGCGGATATAGACATGTTGTTTGGAAATGTTGTTCCACAGCCTTTATGGGGAAAGATTCGTCATGCAGATCATGATCAAGAGTTAGGTGACTCATGGGCTAATATCAGTGCTGCAGATGGCCGACAAGTTGGTGGTGCTAAACCCGAGCCTTTAGTAGCAGACCTTCCTGGTAGGATCATTAATTACATGAAAACTTTAATGCCTGCGATGCGTGTGAATTGGGATAAATTGTCTGCGTGTAAGCAGAAGAAAGATGAGACAGTGTCTGATTTCTTCACCAGGTTTGAAGAAACGTTTATCGACCACAGTGGTCAAGATATGAGTACAGAAGGTGGTCAACGGTTGTTCGTTGACAAGTTCGTGCACAATTTGTTTCCCGAGTTGTGTAAGAAATTGAAAGATTCAGAAAGTTCGTGGGCTGTATCCTCTTCAGCACAGATATTGGCTACTGCACAGTATTATGAAAATCGAGATAAAGATGAGAAAGATAGAGCAGACAAGAAAACGAAAGAGTTAAAAACAAAGGTTCTTTTACAGCAGGCGTACCCGCCTCGTGGTGGTCAGAGTAACTATCAGCAGCCTCAGCAGTTTCAGAGAGACACGCAAAGGACCGAATATCCTCAACCACGTGTCCCTGTAGGCCCTAATCAGTGTGCATATTGTAAAGAAGAGGGCCATTTTAAAAGTAGTTGTCCTGCTTTGTTACAGCGCATGAATGGTGTTTCCAGCGCAAGAGGTCGAGGTATTTCACAAGCACCTAGAGGTAGAGGACGTGGAAATTTCCCCCAGAACGCACGTTCCTTTCCGCCTCAAAATTCAATGAATAGGTTTGATCAGCAGAATAATGCGTCTGGTAGGACAGCTCAGTACTATGCTGATGACTACTATGCAGAAGATGAGAATATGGAAGGTAATGATTGCTAGGACAGCCATAGACAAAGAGAGGGAGTTGTTTCAGTTCCAGTAGATCAGAGTGGACCTTACGTTGAGGTGATTACATCAGGTGTGTCAGAGCCTTTTCTGTTGGATACTGGTGCTACAAAGAGTTCTATTATGCACTCTAAACTCCCTGGCGCACCTTTGTCTGGCGAAACGAATGTTTCAGTAGGTTTTTCTGGCGCCCCGGTTAGAAACCCAGTTTCTAGTCCTATGTCCCTTTCTGTTGGACCTTGCGAATTCGAAGCACCCCTTATTCTGTCGACCGGTTGTGGTGAAAACTTGTTGGGATTAGACCTGTTGAAAAGATTGTATGCAACTTTGTATTGTTCTCCTTCGGGAGTACAACTTACACTAGGTAAGAAAGTGGTCTCCCCAATGTATTTGTCGAGGGACAAACTTCCGACAGAATTGTCGTCCCTCCCTAATATTCTTTGGGCTACTGGACCTAATGATGTGGGTCTTTTGGAAATACCGCCATATGTTGTGACATTGAAAGCCAATGTTAAAATGCCACGCATTCCCCAATACAAGATCTCTAGTGAAGGCGAAAAAGCATTGCTAGCGATCATTTATGATTTGATTGAAAAAGATGTCATTGAAGAGACAAGGGGCAACGTTTGCAATAGTCCGGTTCTGCCTGTTTTGAAACGTACTGATCCCTCTCAGCCACCTGCTTACAGATTCGTGATTGATCTTAGAGAGGTCAATAAAATAGTTGTGCCACAATTTCCAGTTGTTCCTGATATCACTGCCCTATTGACTATGATTCCAGCTTCTGCGACTTGGTTCTCGGTGATCGACTTGAAGAATGCTTTCTTCAGTATCCCGATTGCCGAAGAGAGTAGGGATATTTTTGGCTTCAGTTTAGGAGGTCGAAGCTTCCGCTTCAAACGCGCTCCCCAGGGCTACTGTGAAAGTCCATCGATATATAGTCAAGCTTTAAAAGCACAGCTTGATACGATTGTTTTACCTGATGGCGCTACCCTTATTCAGTACGTTGATGATTTGCTTGTTGCTGCAGATACTGAGGGAATATGTAAAGTAGCTACGTTGTCATTGTTGCGTCATTTGTCTGAGTTACACCACAAAGTGTCCCTTTCCAAATTGCAATATTGTCGACAAGAAGTGACCTATCTAGGTCATCTCTTATCGAAGGAGGGAAGGAAACTGACCCCAGAAAGAATTCAGGAGGCAATAGCGAAATTAAATGTGCCAAGGACACAGAGAGAAGTGCGTGCTTTCTTGGGTATTACATCCTATTGCAGACAATGGATACCAAATTTTTCTTTGCTGGCCAAACCTTTGGTGGCCCTAACTTGCAAAGATACACCGAATCCCCTTCCATGGTCTGAAGATTGTCAGAAAAGTTTTTCCGAATTACGCAATGCATTATGTTCGGCTCCTGTGTTGGGTACCCCCGACTACAGCAAGCCCTTTACATTGTATGTCCATGAGAAAGAAGGTTGTGCATTATCAGTGTTGACCCAGTTGTTCGGGGACAAGCAGCATCCATGCGCGTACTTTTCGTCGACTTTAGACCCGGTAGCTAAAGCATTGCCAAGTTGCTTGAGAGCCACAGCAGCAGCAGCTGTTTCTATTCGGCAGTCTGCTGGTTTAGTGATGAATAATACATTGATTGTGATGGTTCCACATGCAGTGGACACGTTGTTAAACAGGACCAAGACACAGCACTTAACTAGTGCTCGATTGTCAGGTTATGAGTTGACACTGTTAGCGAGTCATGTACATATAAAAAGATGCAACACGCTTAATCCAGCTACGTTGTTGCCGATTGTAGCAGAGTTAGATGCTTCTGAACAGCATGATTGTTTTCTCAGAACAGAAGAAGAAACGAAAGGGAGAATAGATCTTAGTGACACTCCACTTTCAAAGTGTGATGGTACCTTATGGGTGGATGGTTCATGCTTCAAGCTTCCGAATGGAGATACGACTGCGGCATATGCTGTTACGACTTTGCATACGATTGTTGAAACTGCACGTATCTCACATAATTCAGCTCAAGCAGCAGAATTGATTTCACTTACACGAGCGTGTGTGTTGTCGAAAGGAATGAAAGTGACCATATATACCGACAGCCAGTATGCATTTGGTGTGGCTCACAGTTTTGGACGATTGTGGAAAGAACGTGGGTTCCTGATTTCGCATGGAGCTAAGATACAGCATGGTCAGTTGGTGAATGAGCTTCTTGAGTCATTGACTTTGCCGTTGCAAGTTGCGATTGTAAAATGCAGTGCACACAAGAAGGTGACTGATGATGTTGGTCGCAAAAGAAACTGCAAGGGATGTGATGAGTCGAATGTATGTTGCGGGCCCTGCAAGATGGATTGGTGACGTTGGAATGTGTGAAGACACGATAGAGAGTGTGAAGTCTATTCAAGCTGAAGCTACAGAGAAAGAGTTGAGTACATGGAGAGAGAGTAAGGGGAAATTGGATTCAAATGGTTGTTGGGTTGAATTGTCAGAGCATCAGAGATGGTTGTTACCCGATGCGTATGTGCTTGCAGTGGTTACAATGGCCCATGGAATGGCTCACATCAGTGTGAAAGGGATTTGTAAGTTGTTGGCTCCAGTATGGCAAAATGCTGGAATTCCTAAGTGTGCAGAGAACAATTTCTGAAAAAAAAGTGGCAATCTCTTGCAAGAAGCTGTGCCGCCGTCAATTCGATTGAACACTACAGAGCCTGAACTCCTGTTCCAAGACCAGACAGAATCTGGGAAACAACGCTATAATCTGAGGCCGAGAACTATGGACAAATAAAAATATTCCTTTTCTTTGCTATTTTTGAAAGTGCAGCTCTCTCATCTGAGAAACTTTTTAATTTTTGTTTTTCGAACCACCATCCGGGTTCCGCTGTAGGGTCGCGGTTGCCCAAGTCTTTGGGGTGCAGCTGAATACGTTAGGTCGACGGTTCTGGTTGGTCTAAGGGAGTTGCCCTGGACTGACAGAAGCATTCCTTAGCATAGAACACCCTACCATCGCGAGCAGCGTTTTAGAGAGGATGGAGTTTTTCGAGATGGAGAGACCTGCCAAAACAACGAACTTTAAAGCCAGAATGTGTAAAATGATGACCACGAAACACTTTTTGATACTATGCATTTTTATGTTGTTCAGTGTAATGACGTTTTTTAATAGGATATGTTTTATTCTCTTTTCAAGTGACATTCGCACCCACTACACCGTCTATACCTCCTCCTTCTACTGTTTCCTCACATTCTTTTCAACCTCTTCCTGAACACGAATCCGCTAGGAGATTAGAGTTTATTAATAACTCTTTCGTTCAGCTTTTGCACCAACACCAACTAGTAGTGAACACGACTAACTGTTGGGTGTGTGGTCTTATGCCGCACACAACGGATAAAGGTATCCCTTATCTGGTCCTGCCTTTCAGCCACAATGGTTCTGTGTGGGCATACAGAACAATTTTCATTTATGCACATGAGACCTACCCCCTACGTTCTGTGACAGACACTCCTAAGAATAGTGCTCTAGTTAAGGGTATAGTAGACATGATTAAGGAAGATATTTCCTATGAGACTATCCCGAGAGAAGAGACACTAGTATATATAGGATGGAACGTGACCGGATATGGAGTTACTCTGAGTGAGAAACAGCAAACTAAGAGATCTTCCCCGATTTGGATTGTACCCCATCAGGGTCACTTATGTCTGCAAGGTATTGGCAAGAATCCCAGAGCTCAGTTAGGGAAAAGTATCTGTACTGAGACGTATGTTTTTGCGTCCCAGACTTCCCCTTCGTTTCTAGCAGCTAAGGGTACCTATTTCATCTGCCATGATAGAGCCTATACATGGTTGCCCCCTGACTTTTCGGGCACATGCTTTGTTTCGTTCCTGTTGCCTCCCTCCTACACAGCAGCGGCAGATTACCATAAGACAAGGATAGTTAGAGGTGTCTTCAGTGAAGAGGACACTGCAGGACAAGAATTTGGAGACTTCGTGAGGGGTTTTCTGCCGTTCTGGGGACCCATGGTTAACAGCAGGAACATAAGGCAATTGACAAGGGGGTTTGAATCCACCGTGATTGAAACTACCGGTGCCCTTAGTAACTTGACTGCTGAGCTCCAGTCGGATCGTCTTATGACCCTTCAGAACAGGGTCGCGTAAGACGTCATACTTGCAGACCGAGGTGGGGTATGTAGAGTGATCCAATCGAGTTGCTGTGTTTTCATTCCAGATAACGCTCCAACAGTGTACCAGGCCATCAAACTACATAAGATTTCCGAATCTATTCATGTAGACAAAGGAGATTGGTCGTTAATGGGATGGTTCTGGGAACTGGTATCCGGCTGGGGATGGAAAATCCTGATGGTCATTGGGATGGTCTTAGCCATCCTTTTCCTGTTCTGTCTGTGCGTACAGTGTGCTCCTGCTATATGTGGCCTCTGTGCTACATCGTGTATAAGGAAGCCTGTATCGAGGGATGAGCTAAGTAATAGGATGATGCTACAGCAACATCTCAATGACTTTAGGAATATAGACCTGGACTCAGATTAGCATGAGTATAGGTTATTGCCTATGTAAGGGCAAAAGGAGGGTCTGTAGTACTGAAAATTCTGGACCCGTGTTATAAACACCATCGTACCATGACGATTTTTATATCAGAAGACCGAGAATGGTTAGTACACTATGCACAAGCATTTTCGTCATATTCGAGTGACGATTTCACCTTGAAATCTTAGTTTTCGTCCTGAACCCTTGGGTTCCATTTTGTGTACGGCAGCCATTTTGTGAGTTGCCCTCACATAGGCCAATGATTAAGGCCAAACCCGATTCTGAAGGACACGTACACCTTCCCTGACTTCTCTGCGACCTGGGCAAGCTGACTCCACTGCCCAAGGCCAAACCTGTCCGGTCAGTTCCTCTCCCAGTGGCGAACGATAGCATCAAGACACAACATGCCATAAACCTTTCATCGCACACAAACCACGCCTAATCTTGCACACACCTGTCCCTGTTTCCTACTTTATGACCTGCTTTACGAGGAGGAGGTGCCCATTTTTTTTGGGGGTCCGCCGATATCTGATGAAAATACTGGGCCTTGCCGGGTAATTTGTTGTGGGCTGGACGAACTGAAATATGGGCTTGTCATCATGACTCTGCTTTTTCTTTGTAGTGAAAATATGTGAATGGTCAACTGTAAACTTCAGAATGTTTGCCTAAAGCGTAATATTTTGTATAAAAAGAGAAGGCTGGCTTTGTAAGATTGAGCAGTCTCCTGAGAATATACACCGTGTTGTACTTCTAGGATACCTGTTACTTGGTTGCAGCCAATAAATTCGATCTTTGACTTCACCTAGAAGACTCTGTGTTTCTGTAGTCTGGGACAGGAAGGACCCGAAGTCTTAGGGTGTTGTCCCTGGCACCGCTGGGTTACCGGTTCAGTACCGGTTCTGTAAAACCCAGTACTTCAAAGCTCAACATAAAGATTCAGCAAAAAGTGGAGGCAAAAAGCAAAAAGATTGGGAGAAGACCACCCTAAGGCTGACAGGTGTAACAAATGTCTCCACCCTCCACCAGCTGAAAAAGTGGGGGGAGTTACCCAGTCTCTTGCAGATGTCACTGACCATGTCATGAGTGATGTAATATGTGAGGTCATAGGCAGTGCATTTCGGGGGCCGAAGTTATAGTTATAAAGTCACTGTAACCTTTGTTTATATATATATAATCCATATCCATTCTACTGGTGGTGGCCAGTAGGTAGTTATAGTTAGGATCTAGCAAATAACTATGGCACAGTTTGACAACATTTTCTAAACTAGTTTGCCAGTCACTTCAGCTGCTGTCGGGTAAGTTTAGAGGTAATTCGTCAAGCGGGGCTGAGAAAAAGGGGAGAGGGTGGGGTGTCCCCAAAACAGGATTCCCATGCAATTTCCAAAATGGGTTTTAGACAAGTCTTCATCCAGAAACACTTAATGGAATTGCACTAAATTTGTCAGAAAACTAGATATTGGTCCAGAAAGAGTGCTTTTAGTGCTTTGGTATAAATCTGTTCAGTAGTTTTAGAGTTATTAAAGAAAAAAGATTTATGTCTAACTAGAGATGCGGATCTACGAGCCAACAGCAATGCCATAATTGGCTGGCCGCAACCTGAGAGAAAAGTTACAGCCACCATTTAGTGCATCAGGAAACAGTTCCCAGGAGACAGGGTGGGAATAAAGTCTAGATAGGATATAAGAGGTCAAGATAGAGGTATCCTGACCCCATGGGACTTATGGAAGGTTCTGTAAGGGACTTCTCTTGGGCGTGAGGATTTGCATATCCACTGCGGCACTTAGTGCGACCCCCTGTGAATCCACTGATCCAGATCGCAAATTTTAAAAAAACATACACCCACTCACAGACCCACTTACACACCCAGACAACCACTAACACACTCAGAGAAACAGCCACTGACACACCAAAAGACCCAGAACACCACTCACAGACCCAGAGGCACTCACAAGCCCACTCACACACCCACAAACACACTTATACAGCCACTCACAGACCCACACAGCCAGCACACATGCGCTCAAGACCACCATGCACACACACAAATACACCCAGACAACCACTAACACACTCACTCACACATCCATACAGGCACTCACACACCAAAAGACCCAGAACACCACTCACAGACCCAGAGGCACTCACAAGCCCACTCACACACCCACAAACACACTTATACAGCCACTCACAGACCCACACAGCCAGGCACACATGCACTCAAGACCACCATGCACACACACAAATACACCTATACAACCACTCACACACCCACTCACAGAACCACACACAGACCCACACAGCCAGTCACATACACACTCACTACCATACAGCCACTTACGCCCACTCACAGACCCACACACAGACCCACCCAGCCACTCACAGCCAGTCACATACACACTCACTACCATACAGCCACTTACGCCCACTCACAGACCCACACACAGACCCACCCAGCCACTCACAGCCAGTCACATACACACTCACTACCATACAGCCACTTACGCCCACTCACAGACCCACACACAGACCCACCCAGCCACTCACAGCCAGTCACATACACACTCACTACCATACAGCCACTTACGCCCACTCACAGACCCACATATACAGACCACACACTCACATACCCACTTACACAACCTGCAGTTATTCACGCACCCACTTACTCACCCAGGTTACAGGTACGTTATAGGTTAGGAAACAGAATTGAGAAAACGTAGAAATTCACTGAAAGAATTAAGTATACAGGGACATTGTAGATAGCAAATAGCATTAAAAAACATTGAAATTCACTGAAGAAAAGGTTACAGGGAAGTTATAATTAGGAAATAGCATTAAAAACATAGAAATTGTCTGCAAAAAAAAGGTTACAGGGATGACATAGAACGGTTTAGCAAATAACAGGGGTAAAGCTTAAGGGGTTACAAGACCCGAGCAGGACCCTTTATTCAGTGTTCCAGAAGTAGGACTACCTGTCAGGTTACAACACCCCTGATGCCACCAGATAACTGCAGGAGTAGTATGAGAACGAAAGGCAGTAGCTAAAGTTTTTTTTTTGTCTTTTGGGAATTAATGCCCAAATAGTTCCCTGCATCTTTGATTGGTTTTTATTGAGAGCATCAGGATTTAGAGCCAGATGTGAAAGGAAACACATATTTTGCCCCAAAGTGGCTGGCACGCCAAGAGTTTTCTTAAGGTAAGGAATTAGAATAGACAATGTTCAACCTCGTTTTTGTAGTATACACCGCACGGAGAAATTCACAGCAGTGACTTTTCTTTGAATTTCTTTGTGCGATGTATACTACAAAAACGAGACTGAGCATTGTATATTCTGATTCTTTGCCCTGAGAAAGGGATGCTATCGTTAGGTTCATATTTTACACATAAAACCATAGAAATTAAGTAGTTATAGTTATCTCACAAATCTATAACTCGTGCCCTAAGTTAACGATTACTCTCAACTTCGATATGCACTATTAATATCGCACATGTTACATCAGTCATGACATTTTCTATGACATCATTGATATTATCACTACAACATTTGCAGTAAAATTACTGATAACAAAACTGTGCATGGCGGGGGCGTGAGTGCGCTAGAAAGGATATGGGATTCAGAAAGAGCAGAACATGGATCTTCCACAGCCTTGGCACGTCTGTCCGCTACATGCCCAAACCCCAGAAATGCCCCAACCTGTGGAGTGGTCTTGGGGAGAGCTATCGGGGATTACTTGGCCTATGGTCCTTTTGAAAGGCACCCCCCTAAATGTAAATGTAAATGTGTGTATACTTGTAAAGCGCACTATAACCTTTCAGGCATCCTGGCGCTGTATACCGCTGTGGAACCCTTCCTGGCTTTCCCTGTGAGATGCCCCCTACTGGGCACACCCAAGGTGAAGCCAGGCATCCTAGCGCTTTCGGGGGCCGTAGTGGAGATTAAGCAAGCTATTGCCCAGAGTTGCAGAGTGGGACCCATGATTAGAGTAGGCACCGAGGAGAGAATTATCGAGTCCGCGGACATTGAGCCCAAGACCTACCGCGTCGGGAATTGAACCCTGGTCCCGGGCCAGACCTCTGCATCAGGGTCTGCCGCTCTAACCATTGAGCCACACTTCTCCACTTAAACCTCAGCTTTCAATCTTCCTGCACATGATTTGTTCTGCTGGTCGTGACCACTGACCACCATAGCATCGTGGGTGCAGTTGTGTTTAAACCGTACCCGTGGCATGGTCAGTCCCTTGGCTAACTTCCACCCGAGGGAGGGTCTGCTCCATGTCTGCATCCTACACCAGCTTACCTGCTTGAGACCACCAGAACTCTGGTTCCAACTTTGTTCTTCAAGTGTTTATTTGGGGATATCTAGTCTGAAACCCTGCAAAAGATAAGACAGACAAAACAAGAGAGAGGTTTGTGCAAGATACAATAAACGCACATGCGTGCAAAAGACAAAGGCGAGGAATCCTGAGAAGGGGATTCAAGGGCACGTAAGCAGTTATTTCTGTACAATGTACTCAGACACAAAGTTAACAGTAGTTGTTCTGCACTTTGTAGGCATTTGAGTAAATGGTGGACAGAATACCTGGATACACAAGAGGTCCTCAGAAGGTTAAATACATTATTTATTATTACATTATTTCTCAAGACAATGAAAGGAAACACAGCATGTTCTGGTAATTTAATAGTAAGGTACCAATCTTGGAAGATTTGTTTATATGGTGTACAATCTGCATATGTATGTCACAGTTAACCCCTTCCGTGCTCATGACGAGCTCAGCTCGTCATGAGTTACGACGCTCGTACGCTGATGACGAGCTGAGCTCGTCATGTATCGCGGCTTTTCAAAAAACGCCGCGCACAGCGGGAAAACCGCGGGCGCGCATGCGGTTAACTAATTCTCATGTCCTCAATCCCTGCTTTGGAAAGCAGCACCAGGTAAAGCAACCCATTGAGCAGTGGTTTTAACCAGTTGATGCCTTGAGGTCTGCGAGGCCTAATCTGTGTTACAAAATGAAAGACCATTAAAATGTATACATTAAAATTAAGAAAATACACATATAATGAGGCCAAATTTAAAATGTGAAAACGTTTTCAATGTTTGAGCGTGGTTTTTTAAAAAAGATTTCAATATTTGTGCATTTATTTATTGTATACTTGTTTCTGTATTTTTGCACATTGTTTTGAGGCTCAAATCATTGAAAATGCATGCTCCGGGGTGTGCAGCTTCTAATAATGACTCAGTGGGCGTCCCTCTTCCCAGGAGTGATTCAGTGGGTCATACATTCACCCCAGTACAGAGATCGGGGCCTAAATCCATCAGTTTGAACCCAGCCATGTGCAAATCAGTCTTAACCCTGTGCCTCATGGGAACAGTCCAGCCCGAACTGCCAAGCCATGTCTTTCCTGGACTGGAAACAAGCATCCTAGGACCGGTTTCGGGGTTTCACCCCTCTTCAGGCAGGATAGCTTGACTCCAGTGGCACAGTGAGCCCAGGAGCCACGTCTGGGTATACCTGGCGCACTTAGGGCGAGAAAGCAAAAGACACACAATTGATGGACGGAATGCAGAACAAATCAAAACATTCACCACCAGTCAAGAGATCTGGGTTAAATCCATCATTCTTTTGCTCACCTTGCCGTTTAGGTGTCACAGAGATGATCATGGCAATTCGTCAGGAACGTGAAAGGTGAAACCTAAACTACTCAAGAGTAGGTCGGTCCTAAAGCCATGCCTTACCCCAGCTCATTAACAGTATATACTATGGGGGCGTGGCCAAGTAGCATGGCCGACAGGACGTGAGCTCCGCCAGCTCCCTTCCCGAGGACCCAGATTTCCTCAAAATAGATCCTGCCTAGGCTGTTTCTCACCGAAATTAAGAACCCGAAGCTTCCCTCATACTCAGGGGACCCTCGTGCTGGAGCGGCCGCTGGGCGAAGCCTCGCAAACTGCACTGAAGCTCCGGCGGGCGCTCTGAGGGCTCCGGCGTGCAATACGCGAGGCCGTGGTCTGGGCCTCCGCCTGAGCGCCATAGAGGAGGCGCCGCCCATACACGGCTCACAATCGACCCAGTGTCGGACCCAGCCTCGGCGGAGCCTTTCTCATCTGGCGATACCTTCTGCGGGCGTTGGGGTGCGGCCCACGTTCCTCCGTGCGGCTGCGACAGTCTGGCGGGTCTTGATTCCGGAAGGGAGAGGAGCAGCATCCGCCCCTCCCCCTGAAGCTGCATCGGAGCAGTGCCTCCCGCCGGGTGAGCGCCCCTACGGAGGGCTTATCTCTAATCTCTGGGGCCCTGGGGGGCTGCGGCGTGGCCTGAGACAGCTCGGACATTGGGGTTACGCAGGATTGAGTCGGCGCCCTTCCCCCATTGGGCCGCCATCTTGCCTTTGCATCGAGACGCTTGTCCCCCTGCGTCGCAGAGATCCACCACCTGGAGGCCTGCTGATCCACGCTGGGCTGCCATCGGGCGCTCCTTACGAACAGACACCCTGGGGAAGGTGAGGTCGTGCCACTGGTTGTGGGGGTGAGTCACGGTGATCCAGGCCCCTCCATTGCTGCGAGAGCCCTCCCACTTCTATCGGCCTGATTACCTGCTCCCCCGCCACCTGTCCCAACGAATGGTTCGTACACCACTGAACGCTCCTCCATTGGGCGCTCTCTGGAGGGACGGACTCCTACATTTGTAGTCAAGGCTGTGCCAAGTCAAGGCTGTGCCGGGAGGACTGGATGGCCTTCCGCCCTTGTTTGACCCGACTGACACTCTGATTTGTCTGGACGTCCCCCAGGTTGCCGTGGAATGGAGGTGCCTGGAGGAGAGCCATAACACTTGACATTTATATCACCAGGGCGTCCTCGCACTGAGTACCTGGCCGGGGGTGGCTAGAGGGAACCCTTTGGGCCATATTGAAAGAGGTGCGTAACTTTCGCTGCCTGATGGCGACCCGCAAGGATAGGTCCTCGAGGTCTTCCCAGCCCAACACCATTGTGCAGTACACCACCCCGCGCCTGCCGTCACAGAGGATTACACGGCAAACGGGTCTGGAAGACGGTGGGGACGGACCAGAGAGCTTTCCCGAGTGGAGATATTAAAGGCTATACAGGGATCCCATTCTGCCTTGGGTCATGGGGGACCCTTCCTCGGCGACGTCCTCGAGCTTGAGGGAGACGCCGATCGAGATCACGGGGTCCCGAGGAGCCTCGAGTCACAGTGGGAGCTGATGGTGCTCTCCGTGTGGGATCGTCGCCGTCGGGGGCCGCTCCGGAGTCCCCCGGGGTGTCCGCCCCTGGGGAAATTTTGGTCCCGGATACCCTGCAGGGCACTATGCCAGATACGGACTCCACAGCTCCGGCGATCCCAGAAACCGGCCTTTCCAAGCCTCCGTTGGAGGAGGTTCCAGCCTGAGGTACTCTCTTGTTTATGGTTTGATACCCATCGCTTTGAAGGGCATTGTGTTAGACTATCAATGGCTCATTGATACTCCTACTTTCAACTAGGAGTCCTTGGATGACTGGGTGGAACAGAGGACTTGCATCTCATTGGACTGACATGCAGGGGGAGGTCCACATATACTGGACGGACGCCCGGCCCGCACTGGGGCTGATACCGGCAGACATGCCTAGGCACTGTCCTGGATAGCTGGGTCCCATGGGGAGCTGGGAGGGGGAGGTGGGTGGAACTGGTTTGGGTGTGTGTTGAGTGGGTTGAATGGGGTGGCTGTGTACGTCCTGGCACTGGCAGGGGAAGGGCGGGGTAGCAATTTTGGTTGTTGCTGTCTTCTCGCTCGTGGGTGGGGGTGGGGGGAGTGTTTCTGAGGAGGTTTTGAGTTTGTGGGGTTCTGGAGGGTGGGATGGGGTGAGTGCGGAAAATGTTATTGGCATTGAATGTATTGTGGTTCGGGTTACTATGTGGCTGACTGGGAGGGCTGGTTTGTCCGGTCTGGCTAGTGTCTGGGCCCGGAGGTGGCAGCTCGCAATGTATGCAGCAAACGACCCGGTTGGGCACAGTTATCGCCCATGGGGTTTAAATTCTTAACTTGGAACGTGCGTGGTTTGGGTACTTGCACCAAGAGACACAGGGTCCTTTCCTTCCTCAAGCGGCATGGGGTCTCCGTTGCGTGCCTCCAGGAGACCCATTTAGATGAGGAGGGTGCTGGGAGGCTGTCCAAGAAATGGAGAGGCCAGATGTTCCACTCCTCCTTCTCCACGTATGAGTCCTTATCTGGGTGGCACCTGGGATTCCCTGTGCTGTTCAGTATGTTGATTGTAAAAAACACAGTTGATGGACAGAATGTAGAACAATGTCATACATTCACCCCAGTACAAGGATCTGGGCCTAAATCCATCGTTTTTTTGCACTCCACACCACCCTGTGTTAGACACTGGCTATATGCAAATCAGCTCTGACCCTGTGCCTCATGGGAACAGTCCAGCCCGAACTACCAAGCCATATCTTTCCCAGACCGGAATCAAGCATCCTAGGACCGGTTTCTGGCTATCAGCCTTCATCAGCCTGGATAGCTTGACTCCAGTGGTGTGGAGAGCCTGGGACTCACGTCTGAGCATCCCCAGCCCACTCGGGGTGAAAATTGCAAAAAACACAGTTGATGGACAGAATGTAGAACAATGTCATACATTCACCCCAGTACAAGGATCTGGGCCTAAATCCATCGTTTTTTTGCACTCCACATCACCCTGGGTTAGACACTGGCTATATGCAAATCAGCTCTGACCCTGTGCCCGTGGGAACAGTCCAGTCCGAACTACCAAGCCATGTCTTTCCCAGACCGGAATCAAGCATCCAAGGACCGGTTTCTGGCTATCAGCCGTCATCAGCCTGGATAGCTTGACTCCAGTGGTGTGGAGAGCCTGGGACTCACGTCTGAGCATACCCAGCCCACTCGGGGTGACAAATGCAAAACCAACAGTTGATGGACAGAATGTAGAACAATGTCATACATTCACCCCAGTACAAGGATCTGGGCCTAAATCCATCGTTTTTTTGCACTCCACACCACCCCAGATCAGACATGAAAGTGATACAAAGCGCTTTGAAGGTGATTCTGTGCTCGACTGGAAGCCAGTGTAGTTTTCTGACAAACTTAGAAATGCAGTGCCTCATTTACTCTGGAACTCTGTTAATGACACTTACATCACCTCTTAAAAATAATAAATCTTTGTAGCCATCAAGCTTTAATGGGCTCCATCAATTAAAGGCTGGTGAGAAGCCTTTTTCTTATTTAGCTCTTTAGACCCCACCATGACCTTTGCTTTCAAGCAAAGGCACCTCAAGGTCAGCATCAACCATTCAGGGACAGCTGGTTTTGTAAAAAGAGAGTCCAGAGGGCAGCAGAGTAGAGGGGAAACAGAGTTACATTCAGGTGCAGAGTGTAAAAGATGTGGCCCAGAAGAGGGGGCACTATGTGTGGGCTCATTTTTGTGTTTACAAATGAACAGAGACAACTTCATCAGAGAGATGCCCCCTAGGAAGGGGGAAGCAGGAGAAACTGGGCTGAGCACAGGGGGTGGAGCTTATAAGATCATTTCAGTGGTACTTTTTTTAGTAGCTCCTTTTCAAACCCTAAATGTGAGATTCATAAAACAGCAAATACAGCAAACTAAACCAGTAACTGACCCACAAATCCTTTTCCCTGTAGTTAGGGTGTTGTGACCCCTTAAACTCCTGTGCCCCAATGCAACTGCACCTGCTGCACCAATGATTTTTTAAAGGGCCATCACCATCATTAGTCCCATGCTCTCCACATCACTGGAGTCAAGCTATCCAGGCTGATGAAGGCTGTAATGCCAGAAAACGGTCCTTGGATGCTTGATTCTGGTCCAGGAAAGATATGGCTTGGCAGTTCGGGCTGGACTGTTCCCATGAGGTACAGGGTCAGACTGATTTGCATATAGCCATGTCTGAACTGGGGTGGCAGAGTGGGCTAAAGAACGGTGATGGATTAAACCCAGATCTTTTGACTGGGTGTGAATGTTTGATTGGTTCAGATGCTCTGTCCATTACCACCCCCTTTTGTACCGCTTTTGGCCGCTATAAGTGTGGCAGGGTATGCTCAGACGTGAGTCCCTTGCTCACTTTGCCACTGGATTCAAGCAAGCCGGGCTGAAGACGGCTGTAATGCCAGAAACCGGTCCTCGGGAGCTTGTTTCCGGTCCAGGGAAGGCATGGCTTGGCAGTTCGGGCTGGACTGTTCCCATGATGCACCGGGTCAGACTGATTTGCATATTGCCATGTCTGAACTGGGGTGGCAGAGTGGGCTAAAGAACGGTGATGGATTAAACCCAGATCTTTTGACTGGGTGTGAGTGTTTGATTGGTTCAGATGCTCCGTCCATTACCACCCCCTTTTGTACCGCGTTCAGTATGTTGAAGCAGACATTGAAGGCAGGTACCTGCTATTGCGGATCAGGCTGGATAACAGGGAGTTCTTACTCTTGAACTCCTATGCACCGAATATCGATGACCCGAGTTTTTTCTCCCGTCTTCAGGATCTTATTGTCTCGGATTTGGATGCTCCCTTCCTCTGGCTTGGGGACTTCAATTGCATATTGGATCCCGATATGGACCGACATCCTCCTAGCCCTGGCACGAAGCCGCGCATGACTGCGCGACTCAAGGAGGTAATGCATAATTTGGGGGCTGTGGATGTGTGGCGAATGTGCCACCCCACTCAGAGACTATATACTTGCTACATCCCGACACATAAAACCCATAGTAGACTGGATCACGTCCTTGCAGCCAATGTTGCTCCGTCTCTCACGTTGATGGTTACACACCAGGCCCGCTTCTGTCTGATCATGCCCCGGTGACATGTATGGCGCATTGGGCTGATCAGGCGGCCCATCCCCGTACTCGGCGGATGCCGATGGACATCCTCCAGGACCAGGTGGGAAGAGACCATGTGGCAACTGCCCTATCGAATTACATATATTTGAACTGGGAGAGTGGCGACTTACCATACTCCACCAGAAGGGGAGGCCCTGAAGGGGGTGATACGCGGGGCATGTATGGGCCTCACATATGGGGTCCGGAAGCAGCTGCTCTCTGACTTACGTGAAGCAGAGGATGTGCTCCATAACTATCAGACTCGGCCGGATCCTGACACCTCGGATCTGGAAGCGGAGAGGGCGGCCCAGGAGTCTGTACATGACATCCTCTCCCGCCTTGATAAATTCACATTGGGCAGTATAGACAGCGCCTCCACCGCGAGGGTGACAAATCTTGCCGGCTACTGGCCTGGATTCTTCGACGGGAGTTCGCACCTGAAAGGATAGTTGCCCTACGGGCTCCAACTGGTGATATGGTGCACTCGGAATCTGCTATTCTTGAAATCCTCCGATCCCATCTGCAGACCGTGTATGCAGCTGACCCCTTGATCACGGAGGCCTACTATCGGCCCTATCTACAAGATTTGGCTCTTCGAACCCTTTCGAGGGAAGTGGCGGAGGAACTAGATGCAGGGTTGACGCTTCGGGAGATCAACGTCTCATTGGCCGCCCTGCCGCGGGCTAAGTCCCCAGGTGGGGACGGTTTCCCACCTGAATTTTATCATTCGTTCGGTGACATCCTGGCCCCCCTCTTATTGCAGGTTTATAATGAAGCCCTGGAATCTGGCGTTCTACCGCCCACCATGAACCAGGGAGAGGTCTGTATGATCCTGAAACCTGGTGGGGACAATTGTGATCCCGCTGCGTTCAGGCCTATCACCCTGATCAATACAGACGCAAAGATCCTCACTAAACTGTTGGCTACTCGTCTAGCCCCGCATATGGCCCACTTAATTCACCCCGACCAATGTGCGTTCATCCCTGGCCGCAACACGGCCATGAACTTGCGGCGCCTGAACCATATCCTCCACGAGGTACGTGGACGGGAAGATTCCCATGTACTGGTGTCAATCGACCTGGCTAAAGCGTTTGACACGGTCGACTGGGGGTACCTCCTGGAGACGCTCCGGAGGACGGGGCTCGGGCCGGTGTTCTGTAATTGGATCCGAGTGCTCTATGGGGCACCCCGAGCTAGAGTTCGGCTTGGGTCGGCCCGCTCTGAGGAGTGGTCCCTAGGGAGAGGCACTCGTCAAGGGTGCCCCCTCTCACCGCTCCTATTTGCCCTAGCAATAGAACCCTTGGCAGTTTCCGCTCGCACTGAATTAGAGCAATGGGGCATTACGGTGGGCGACACCGTAAACGCGGCCTCCCTCTATGCCGACAACGCTTTATTCTATTTGACGTCCCCCACCGACTCGCTTCCCGCCTTGATGTGGATTCTGGACCGCTTCGGCGCAGCCTCTGGACTGCGTATCAATCTTGGAAAATCTTTTTTTCCCGCTGGCGGGCTGTGCTGCCGGCCCGGGCGTGGATCTCCCGTGTCTAGGGCTGAGGTGGGAGCGAGAGGCGTTCCGCTATCTCGGCATTCAGGTGGCCTCGACCGACGAACATTTGCTGGTCCGCAATGCCAACCGAGTGCTCCGGACTCTACACCAGTCTGTGTCCTTCTGGAACACGCTTCCTCTCTCCCTTATGGGACGGTTGGCGGTGGCCAAGATGGTGATGCTCCCTAGAATGTTACATATTTTGCAAAATACCCTCTGCCCGCTTCCCTCCTGAATATTTCGCACGCTCGATTCACTGCTCACGTCTCTGCTCTGGGCGGGCGGGTTCTGGACCCGGGACAACGCAAGCCTATTGGGCTCCTGACCCAGAAAGTTTAGTGTAATGTGAGGTTCAAGCTGATCCACTTTAACTTTGTCCACCGCACCTATATGACCCCGCTCTCTCTGAACCGCATTTCTGTGGATAGACGACACAACTGCCCTAGGTGTGGGGCGGAGAGGGCTGGGTTCTTCCATCTGGCCTGGGAGTGCCCACAGGTCGGTCACTTTTGGAGGGAGGTGGTGGACCATATTGGTCGTGCTACAAAACTCCGGATTGCTCCGAGTCCGCTCCATTGTCTCTTGGCCCTGGTACCCAAGCCCAAAAAGAGGAACCTGTCTTACAAGTTACTACAATTATTGCTAGTGTTGGCAAGGCGGCGTGTGGCCATCACTTGGATGGGGCAGAGAGCTCCCGAGATGTCCCTCTGGCTGAGAGATGCTCGAGAGTGGACCTTAGCCGTGGAGACACATATGCAGCGCACACGTCGTGATGGGAAGCTCCAGGATGACCTGCTTGCCTGGAGGATGATGTGTTCAGAGGGGTTGTCGGATGATGATTCGGATGCCACTAGTGCCGAATTGTTCACCCCTAGGGAGTCTGGTACCGAGGGAGACGGGGAGGGAGACAGGTTGGAGGGCCCTGGTCCGGGGTAATGCCCTGCTCAACGCGCACTAATGTTCCCTGTTGTATATATCTGCAATTTGCTTTGATACCCGAATGTCTGCTTTTGGTTGTGGTGCCTGCGCCTTTCGGGCCTCCCATAGATGACCTGACTATTCCACATGCTTTCTTACTAATGCCACGCACAGGGGGGTTGTTTGTTGTTCTTTATTAAAACTGTGTTCTATTGAAAAGCATATTTATCCAGAGGGATAGGAGTAGGATTACATGGAAGCAATAGGAGAGAGTGTATATATATATATAAAACTCAGCGGACATACCGATATATGCATACTGTTCATATACGGCCGTGATTACTTGTGATATGCACTGACTCTACGCCGCCCAGCCTCCGGGATGTGGGCCCATATGGCTGTGTTCACCCTGAATGTTGCATGTAGCTATCCTTTGCCCTCGGTTCTTCTGAGAGGCTATGAAGACCTGTACCTTCTGTGCTTCCGCAATAAAAATATATATTTTTAAAAAACAGTATATATTATACCTTGAAACGCTCGCTATATGTACCGACCTGGATGGAACAATAAAGGAAAAAGAGCAACAATAGCATTCAACTGCAACTCTTTGGTGGATAATTTATGTACGCATGTAGCACATATGTCTGACTGCATGCATGCATCGGATAAATACCTTGTGGAAAAAATAAAAATAGTAGTGACAACAGTGATGGAAAGTATATTGTCTTACGGGTAATGCGAATGTGATCACACAAAAATGGCCGTCTTTTGCCTTGGGGTGAAGCCCACGATGTGCTATGGAGTCTATGGGCCCCCCATGCTCAGTTCTGAAATACAAAATAGGTTAGTCATAATAATCATACGTCTTACTGCTGAAAAGGTGGGCTTTGGTTCCACATACAGTTTCAACTGCCTCCGCATCCTCCGCAAGACCCTCAAATGGATTCCCCCTGACTGCAGAAAGACCGTCACCCATGCACTAACACCAGCAGGTTGGACTACGGTAACGCCTTATACGCCGGAATCAACAGAGATCTACGACACAGACTCCGGACGATACAGAGCGCCGCCACCAGCTTCATCCTTCGGACGCCACGCCACGCCACGCCAGCTCCACTGGCTCTCCGTCGAGAAGAGGGTCACCTTCAAACTCCTCACCCATGATTACAAATCCTTCAACAACATCATACCCAAATACCTCAACGAGAGAGTCTCCTTCCACGTACCCAAAAGGAACCTCCACTCCGCTGACCTCACCCTGGCAGAAGTGCCCCGCATCCACAGAACCGGCGGGGGGCCTTCTCCTACATCACAGCCAAGACCTGGAACGAACTCCCCTTGCACAACAGATGCTCCCCAACCCTGCAAACCTTCAGGAAGGACCTCAAAACCTGGCTCTTCGAATAACCCGATGCTGCGTCTGATCCGGAACCCCCTCAGCACCTTGAGGCCCTCATGGGTGAGTAGTGCGCTTTACGAACCCTTGATTGATTGATCGATTGATTGAATGTCTGTGCGCTTGGCACACAGGGTGTGTGCCATGTTGTGTTTTCACAGTAGTTTGCACCATCTCATGCAGCCTGCAATGGCGGTCTGCATGTCTTTTGAGTGTGGGTCCCTCAGGGTGGCGCAATACATGCTGCAGCTGTTAGGGACCCTTTTTAGTACCGTTGCCGTAGGTACCAGGGGTACCATTTACTAGGGACTTATAGGGGTACCAAAGTCCTTGCCAATTGGGGTACAACATTTAGCTTATTTTAAGGGAAGAGCACGGGCGCAGGGGACCTGGTTAGCAGGGGTCAAGTGGACTTTCTCTCGCAAAGCATCAGGACACCAGGCGAAAAGTGGGGGTTGCCGTGTCTAAAAGAGGCACTTCCTGCAACAACCACGTATGCAAGTGAGTCTGTATGTGTTACAAGCTGGCCTCGAGGCTCCCAGTCTCTGCTGCCCGAGTGTGTCTTTGAGAGCGCACCCACCGCAGCGCCGGCAAGAGTGGAGCAAAGAGGTTCCTTTAGGGGCTGGGCCCGCCACATCAAGGTAGAATCCTTCCCAAAATTGATTGCAAGGCACGTTGAAAGAGGTTGTGGGGTGGCATGCTGGTTAAACTATCACCTTTGCTGTGAAAGAGACAAAGAATTACAAACACGCTCTGTCAACTTTCATCGACTGATTTGCGTGAGCATTCTGGGACTACACGATAATTCAGGGAAAATCTCAGAATGCGTTAGTCTAACCCCTGATGCGTGAGAGTTGGCACAGCTGCACAAACAAGAGTCCACCACATCTGCAGCATCTGCCCGGACAGTTTGTTTTGTTCCAACTGAAAATACTTGCCAATGAATATTCACCATCCCTGTCTTTGCGGAGGTTGCTGCTACTCAACCCCCACAACACACGCGTGCCACTGTGTGGTTCACTTTCACTAAAGTTGATGACAATAGCTCTGCGCGGCACAGTGCACTGTCCCTGTGTGGCGTCAATCCAGGCTCCAACTCTGTGCTGGAAAAGTAAATAATGTTAATGTCGACCAGCAGCAGCAGCAGGGGCAGAGCTGCCAGCATCACATCATCATCAGGGGGCCCCATCCTGGCGGTCCCACCATCATCAGAGGGCCCCATCCTGGGGGCTCACATCCTCAGCAGAGGCCCATCCGGGGGGGGGGGTCACATCCTCAGCAGAGGGCCCCATCCTGGGGGTCACATCCTCCCCAGAGGGCCCCATCCTGGGGGGTCACATCCTCCCCAGAGGGCCCCATCCTGGGGGGGTCACATCCTCAGCAGAGGGCCCCATCCTGGGGGTCACATCCTCCCCAGAGGGCCCCATCCTGGGGGGTCACATCCTAAGCAGAGGGCCCCATCCTGGGGGGGTCCCATCCTTACCAGAGGGCCCCATCCTGGGGTGGTCCCATCCTCACCAGAGGGCCCCATCCTGGGGGGGGGGTCACATCCTCCCCAGAGGGCCCCATCCTGGGGGGTCACATCCTGCCCAGAGGCCCATCCTGGGGGGGTCACATCCTCAGCAGAGGGCCCCATCCTGGGGGTCACATCCTCCCCAGAGGGCCCCATCCTGGGGGTCACATCCTCAGCATAGGGCCCCATCCTGGGGGTCACATCCTCCCCAGAGGGCCCCATCCTGGGGGTCACATCCTCCCCAGAGGGCCGCGTCCTGAGGGGGGGGGTCACATCCTCCCCAGAGGGCTATCCTGGGGGGGTCACATCCTCAGCAGAGGGCCCCATCCTGGGGGTCACATCCTTACCAGAGGGCCCCATCCTGGGGGGGTCCCATCCTCACCAGAGGGCCCCATCCTGGGGGGGGGGGGTCACATCCTCCCCAGAGGGCCCCATCCTGGGGGGTCACATCCTGCCCAGAGGCCCATCCTGGGGGGGTCCCATCCTCACCAGAGGGCCCCATCCTGGGGGGTCACATCCTGCCCAGAGGCCCATCCTGGGGGGGTCACATCCTCAGCAGAGGGCCCCATCCTGGGGGGGTCACATCCTCCCCAGAGGGCCCCATCCTGGGGGCCCCATCCTCCCCAGAGGGCCCCATCCTGGGGGTCACATCCTCAACAGAGGGCCCCATCCTGGGGGGTCACATCCTCCCCAGAGGGCCCCATCCTGGGGGTCACATCCTCACCAGAGGGCCCCATCCTGGGGGTCACATCCTCCCAAGAGGGCCCCATCCTGGGGGTCACATCCTCCCCAGAGGGCCCCATCCTGGGGGGTCACATCCTCAGCAGAGGGCCCCATCCTAGGGGTCACATCCTCCCCAGAGGGCCCCATCCTTGGGGTCACATCCTCAGCAGAGGGCCCCATCCTGGGGTCACATCCTCCCCAGAGGGCCCCATCCTAAGGGTTCAGCACTTCAGGGGCGCTCCCTCGAGGGGCGGCAGTAAACATTAAATAACCCAAGACAGACAATATTTAGGCGGCTGGAGAAGGAATAAACTGGATCCCACCGTGGTTTATGTTCTTTAAGATATTTTTAGGTCTCGGCTAAAGACGCGCGGAAGCGCGTCTCCGCCGAGATCTTATGTCACCGAGCGTGCTTCCCAGGAGACACTCCTGGCCGCGCGCAGGCGAATCTAAACTGGCACGCGCATTAGTACGAGCGCTGCGCGAGGCTCCCACACAACACACGCATACATAGAAACAGAAGCGCTCACGTACGCACATACATACAGAACCCCCCCACTCATATACACACACACACACACACACACACACACACACGCGCGCGCGCGCGCACCGGCCCCCCCTCTCCCCTTTAACTTACTGTGGTAATCTGGGGGACTCCGCTCTCTGCACCGGCAGGGAGAGTTGACGCTGCGGCTCCTATCCCGGGACTCCCTCTTGGTCAAGGGAGCCACGCAACACGCGTGCAACGTCCTGTTGTCGGCCCCGGGGCTCTGCACGCTCGCAGGAGCCCCGGGCCGCTCCACGCATTTCCTCCGCCTGCCTCCTCTTCCGGTCCGGACGCGGCTCCGCCCCCGTCACAGGCGACCTTGCCTGACTTCCGGTGCGGCCGCGGCGGAATTCCGGGGGCAGTAAGAGTTATTGTATATTTGGCTGCTAAATGAAAGCGTGTCCATCTGCCACTGACATTTCTTTCAAAGTCCAAGTGTCTTAGCTTTTGATGCTCTGAGAGTGTTCTTAATTTCTCTGAAACAGATCTCCAGCATTTGTTTTCGGTAATGAAATATGTTTGATAATTCGATACATTATTGTAAAAAGGCATATGGAGTCTATGGTTGTCATCCCCATTACAGTTTCTGCGCAACCTACATTATTTACGTTCCCTGGACTTTAAACTGTATTATGCTGTAGAAAGATTTTCTAGTTAAGCATCTTTTTATGTGTTTTCTTTTCAATTCTTGTGTAAATTCTATGTTCGTGGTCTGTCCAAGCGCATGGGGCACGTGGTAAAGATTTCATCTAGGTGATGGTAGGGAAAGGGAGGTTTTTAGTAGAGCCTGATTTTATTGTAGATAAATATATTGTATTAGCATCTTTGCAACTGAACACATTTGCTCCTGTATATCTTTAATTGTGTAAGATCCCTAAATGAAATCTGGTCATTTACTCTTCCTCTCACAGATGTTCAGATGTTACAACTTTATCAGTTCGTGATTTTCTTTTGCACATCTTTAGTTCCCATTTACTTTAAAATACATCTTACTTTTGATAATAGTTAATTTAATTATAGTTATTCTTGGTGTAGTCTTTGGGTTATTGCAGTAATAACTCTTTGCTTTCGGTTTCCATTATTCAACAGTATTAAAAAAGAGGAGTTGAGAGGGGTGGGCAACTTGAAGATGAGGAAAAGGACAGAGGTAGTCTATTGTGAATATTTTAAATTTTCTGTTTTGTCAAAAAGAAATGTCATGAGCAATGCCAATTGCTCTACCTTTAATGATGCCGAGACCATTGCATTGCAAATGCTTGTTTATATAATGGGTCCTCACTCGGCTGCAGTGTCAGGACAGTGGGGGAGGGAGTGGGGCACAATTCATGCAAACAATTTATTCCGCTGCCCCCCCTGTCCACACTCTCAAGAAACAAGCATTTGCAATGCAATAGATCTCGCAGTCCTGGAAGTTTGAGCTATTGTCTCTGCAAATAATAATGCAACGCCAAAAGCTCAAACTTTTAGTGATGCAAGAGCTATTGCACAGCAAATGTTTTTTGTTTTTTCTAGGCACAGGGAGAGTAAGTTATTTGCACAGAATCACAAGACATCGAGCGTCCCTGACGAGACTCGAAGACAGGTTGACCGCTCCAGCCGTTAGGCCACATACTCTCCTACACCTTCACAGATATTCCAAGGCAACCCCTTAGCTCCATGTTCAAAACTGGTTAGGTGCTTACCAACATAAAGGGGATCTTTGATGCACCAACTGAATTTCAATCTTAAAGCAACAATGTTAAAATGAATAACATAAGCCTGCTTTTTAAAATATCACATTCACGTTAATTCAACAATTAAAAGGGGGTGTCACGGGTTTTAGAGGCAGATCATGTTCCACTGCTCTAGCGACACCTACAATGGCTTAAAAATGACAGATTTGTGAATTTCTTGTCACATCATCATCTGTGGTAAACGCACCAGGCACATATTCAATGACTTCAAAATGTGTGGGAAGCAAATTGTGAGGAGTGTTTTTTAATGACCCTGGCAGAAACGCAAATAACGTCAGCCCACCGTGTAGCATAAAAAAAAACTAATTGTCTCGTTTAAAATGTAATTTTACACATGGGGAAAGATGGAGCTGTCATAGGCCGATCCGACCCGCATCCACACAAAATAAAGCAGCGGGCAGTAATTCACCACGTTGCGAAATTGTCACTGGTGATAGCCCTTAAAGGCTCGAAGCGTTGCGGTTTCCTCCAGTCTCGTTGCAAAAAATGTTTTGTCATTTGTGAGACTGGCTTCATTAGTGCAATAAGTCTGGTTTTAAAGTGGCTCCCTGCTAAAACGGGCCGTTTTTAGGTCTCGCCTAGGGTCGCAGCGCATGCGCCGCACACTCTGGCGAGTTCTATTGTCGTCAAGTCAACTTCAGAAGTGGGGGGGGAAGCTCCGCCTCTGCTTTTCATTGGCGCGCGTCACACTTTATGTTAAATGGGTGCCTTTGATTTGCAGTAAGGCTTTTTGCTCCCCTCCCTGTCTCCTTTCCGGCTCGTCCACCCAGACTGGAGATTGTGAACACACGCACAGGGCGTCTCTTTCGCTCGCGCACAGCATTTCGTCCGCGTTGCTTCCTTAAGGTAACCGCATTGGCATGTCCCCGTGCTTGGTCCTCCCATCCAAAGTGGATATGTGCAAGATGCAGGAAAGGGGATGCTTCTCCTAGACTTCCGCCAGAATGAGGTGCCCTGACCCCACGTCACTCGTCTAGGTGCAGTGCCTCCTCCAGCTCATGAGTCTGCTTTTGTTTTAATTATTATTAGTGGGAAACACCCTGGCAGCTCTTCTACGCTATTAAATGTCTTTTAGATGTTTGGAAACGTCACTACAGGGATTTGCAGTACAGGGCAACTGAGATTGCAATTTCTGAATGGGGCTCGTTGCACGCTGGCTTCTCTTTGTAGGAGGCATGTTTTCTTCTGACATAAAAAACCGATACCACAGTAGGTAGAAGTTATGCCACTTGGCTTGCAACTGAGGAAAGTTTTACAGCTCTCTCCAATAACTGAATCGCTTTGTGGCACTGTGCGATATATCTCCGGGGGTATGGTGTTTGAATTGTGGCTCGTGCGTGAGTGCAGCGAGTGTGTTGACCGTACATTAGCAGTGTGCAGCTGCACCCTTGTGCATCTAATTGTGTTCAGAGCAGTTAACTTCTTCCAAACCTACATGTTCTTTACACGTATGATAGAGGTACCACCAGACTGGCGCCTGGTTATGTTTTATGCAGCCGGTCCCCCGAAAGCTCCTGCGCTCCCCTCTCAGTACATGTGACCTCAGACTCCCTGGATATCTTTAACTATCTTTGTCAGATATTGTACAACTCTCATGACTAATATACAGCGTTCGTGTCAATTAAAGGCTATAAATAGACTATGATCTGCATTCAGTGTATTAAAGTAACGAGAGTATACAAGGTTTATCTGTTTAGGATTCGTACATATTCAAGCAGAAACAGGTGTGCCATTCAGATAGCCCAACCACGCCCTCTTAGTCACCAGTCAACTCTAACACGAGCACGTGTTTCAAAATGCCACTAAAATGGCTGTCCAAGGCCATGTGTGCTTTCACTTGCCAAGCAGCCCGGAACAATGGCAGCCCCTTGTTTAAAATGAAATAGGTCTTGCACATACAAGAGTTTCAGGTATTGGCATTGTAAATAATAATGCCTTTTATTTATGTGTTAATTATCAAAACCGATAAATAAAAGGCATTGTCATTTACAATGCCAATAGCGTAAACTCTTGCAAATGCAAGACCGACTTTATTGCAAATGCTTGTTCCTGTTTACATCAAACTGAAAATATTTTAGCCGCATTTATGGTTGCGCTGCAAATAAATAAAAGATAAAAAAGCGGACACCACTACTAAAGCCGGCATCGCACCAGTACTCTTTAGATAAAGGGAGCAAAGAGTTCTCAGAAAGGCTAATGCAAGCTAATCAGTGAAGGACACAATTACAAATGCAGACACGGTGTTACTAAGGAGGGACTGACAAGCCTGCTAACAAATCAGAAGCAACCATTAAGAAAGGACAGCAACAGGAGCCAATCGGAAAGATGGGTGGAGAGTGGGCGGAGCTTCAAGTCCATACCCGAGCACCCCGTGCCTCGCAGCAGCGCATACGCTGCCCAGGCTCGACCGAAAAAGGTCTAGTCACATTAATGATCCACAAACTTTTGGTATGCTGCCCCCGCCACTTTATGCGATTCTCCCAAGGTACGGACAGTAGCTCTGTGCTCGTTATAAAGGAAGCTTCAACTCTGCCCTGTGAGTTTAGTGAACAGCAGCTCGAAACAAGCCTGTCTGCTGAGTCTGCATGAGCTCTCTGTCGCGTCGGTGCTGCTAGATCGCTAGGCAGGGTTGGCTTTAGGGCAGTGCGACTGGTGCCGCCGCACCGGGCGCTGACCATTGGAGGGGGGGCGCTGATCTCAGGAGGGACGCTGTATTTAGTAATAAGTTATGATTGGAGAGATGAGGGGCACTTTTGCCCGGTGGTAGTAAGAGAATCCGAGGAGGAGGTCATAGGGTGTGGGGGCAATTGTCGCACCAGGCGCCACCAGCGCTAAAGCCGGCCCTGTCTCCAGGCTTGCTCTTTCATTTGGTTTCTCTATTTCTTGATTCCATATCCTTCTCTTGTGGTTAGTTAGTTGGGTCTTGTGTTTGTCTCGTGTTGCCCTGCCTCTCTGTGGGCCCGATTCACAGACCTAACTTAAGACAAAATCCTAAACTTACTACCATTTTGGTATTCCCAAAAGGCACTTACTCATTTCGGTATTCACAGAAGTTAGGACTCCTAACTTTAATACTCCTAAATGCCTTCTGTGATTTCCAAAAGTCTTAAAAATTGGATTTTTTTTCAGTTTAGGAGTAGTAAAGTTAGGACTCCTAACTTTACTACTCCTAAACTGAAAAAATCCTAACTTTAAGACTTTTGGTATTCATAGAAGAATTTAAGAGTCCTAAAGTTAGGAGTCCTAACATTACTACTCATAAACTGAGAAAAATCCTAACTTTAAGACTTTCGGTATTCACAGAAGGAATTTAGGAGTCCTAAAGTTAGGAGTCCTAACTTCTGTGAATATCAAAATGGTAGTGAGTTTAGGATTTTGTCTTAAGTTGGTTCTGTGATTCGGGCAGAGGCTGTGATTTCTTTTGCTCCAGCTCTGAGTGGACATGTCCTGCCCCTCTGTGGCTGTGGTCACTGTGGCTCCAGCTCTGAGTGGACATGTCCTGCCCCTCTGTGGCTGTGGTCACTGTGGCTCCAGCTCTGAGTGGACATGTCCTGCCCCTCTGTGGCTGTGGTCACTGTGGCTCCAGCTCTGAGTGGACATGTCCTGCCCCTCTGTGGCTGTGGTCACTGTGGCTCCAGCTCTGAGTGGACATGTCCTGCCTCTCTGTGGCTGTGGTCACTGTGGCTCCAGCTCTGAGTGGACATGTCCTGCCCCTCTGAGGCTGTGGTCACTGTGGCTCCAGCTTTGAGTGGACATGTCCCGCCTCTCTGAGGCTGTGGTCACTGTGGCTCCAGCTCTGAGTGGACATGTCCCGCCTCTCTGAGGCTGTGGTCACTGTGGCTCCAGCTCGGAGTGGACATGTCCTGCCCCTCTTGTTGTGCAGACCCCTCGCATATTCCCGTCCTTCCCTTGTTAATTAACCAGATACCCCGAGCCCCTGCTTAACATGCCTGTCAGCCTCAGCAGGCGCTAAGGATGATGGGACATGTCCACAGGCTCCAAACTCACTCAGCAGAGCTTCTAGGCGCTAGCAGCACCCCCTCCCTCCTCCATCAGGGGGCAGCAAATCGTGATCCAAAGATCAAGTTGAAATAAGACAGGGTGTCAGGGGATTAAAAATGCACCCTCGAGCCTCGGGTGCGATCCGTGCCCCGCGAGGCATTTATTCAAAGCCATCACTTCTGTGCAGCCATTCACTTAGAATGATTCAAGCGCCTGGTTTGAGGACAGCGCTATGAATGAACTCAAAACACCTCGGCACGTGCACTGTATGTATGTGCATAGTAGGTTCCTACTGTGCGCGCAGCAACATGTTATTGAAACAAACACGAGTTTTTAGCGCTGGCCCACCCTGACACCTGAAGGGACCGCGCGCCCGGGGGGGGGGGGGGGGGGGGGATGGGCTCGGGGTGAAATGCAGCCTTTTTAAGCCTTTCCTCACGGTCCATGCTCGGCTGCACCCCCCCCCCCCCCCCCGCCCCCACCAAGCCTCTCTGTCAGCGCTGATGGCTCGGCTCGGTTTGGGCTCGAGGGTCCAGCAGGGGTCCCCACCAGGACTCTCTGAGGGGCCCCACCAGGCCTCTCTGAGGGGCCCCCACCAGGTCTCACTGTCGGCTCGGCTCGGTCTGGGCTCGAGGGTCCAGCCGGAGCCAGGCCTCTCTGGGGGGCCCCCACCAGGCCTCTCTGGGGGCCCCCACCAGGCCTCTCTGTCAGCTCTGATGGCTCGGCTCGGGTTGGGCTCGAGGGTCCAGGCCTCTCTGGGGGCCCCCACCAGGCCTCACTGTCGGCTCTGATGGCTCGGCTCGGGTTGGGCTCGAGGGTCCAGCTGGGGCCGGAGCCAGGCCTCTCTGAGGGGCCCCCACCAGGCCTCTCTGAGGGGCCCTCCTCTGACAGGGTTGCACTCACCTGGATGAAGTAGACACGCCCAGAGGTTTGATGGAGAATCCCCTTCTTTGCTCCTCAGCCAGTCCCATCCAGGGGCCTGCAGAGCTGCAGAGGTCACGTCTGTCTGTCTGTCTGTCTGTGCAGTAAAGCCTCACCCCCGCCAGGGAGGAAGGAACATGAAGTAAACATGTGGTGGAGGCACAGGAAGCGAGCAGGCTTGGGGGGGGGGCCACTGGAGGGGGAAGTTCAGTCCCCAACTCCTGTTGACGTGGACACGGCAGAGCGAGACACGAACAGAGAGCGAACAGAAGAATAATAATAAACACAACACATCTCCCCCCACCCACTAAAACAAAGAAAGTTAAGACACTTCATCGCAAACAAAGTCTGCCATCCACTTGGGCTTTGAGTGAATACATTTGCCACAAAGTGGTAAACTACTGTTCACATTGCAAGTTCTACCACCAGGTGCTACAACATTATCACCCCCAATAGAGAAATCTCCCCTAATACAATTCGGCCCAGTGGCGGCCACCCCGGGACTGCTGTTGCAGTGACATAGAACAGCTTCTTGTGCATAAATGCCCCGTCCGGAGCGAGTATCTGCAGAACAAGATCACGCAGGCACAGACACATTCAGAGAGGAGCAGGGGCGAGGGCCAAACATGGCCACAGGTTCAGGGTCCAGCCCTGGCCATCAGATGACTGCACCGCACTCCTCAGGACTTTCAGAACTCTTCAAGGTTCAAAGAGCCGCCCCCCCCCCCTTTCTAGTTTTATAGGTTTTTTAACTTTGACCCAACAACCAACCTTGATGCAAACACTTTTGGGATAATGTTTTAAGTCGCTCATCTCTTTATACTTGTTATGTCTGTTGACAATCCTAGACCTGATGCCATCAACTGGCCCAGGACTGGCAGCAGCTTCCAACCACCACTCTCGGTTGTACTTCGTTCTGGCCCCGCGTCCACGCATGACCTCAAAAGGAGACACGTCCACAGCATCTCGAGGGCTGGTCCTACACATCCACGTGGATTTAAAGACTTGAACTTCCCAATCACCACCATCTTTAACACTCTGTTAAATCTTTCAATCATACCATTGCCCGAGGGTTTGTAAAGGGAAGTTGTTCTATGTCGGATTCCGGTTTTCCTGAAATAATCTTTGGTAATGTTCGACATGAATTGGACACAGTTATCTGAAATAACTTGGACAGGTAACCCTTCCTCAATAAAACTCATGTGAAGAAATCTCAACACTTCATCAGAAGTAACCTTGTTGACACTACAAAAGAAGGTCGGTAGTGGTGTATCCAAAGGATAAGGACCACACATACACTGTTGATAGTCAAGCTATAACCAGTACTGGAATAATGATAGATCTTCAGTTTAGAAGACGGAGTGCTACATAGACTACTGTCCCCCACTACCAAGAGAGACTAATGACAATCCAAGATTGGCAAAATACAACTGAAACGGAGGGGTCAAATAGAGCACAATCCTAACAGACATATGTACATTAACAGACTAATAGGTCTCCTAGTTGTTTCACAATATACGAAGATTGTCCAATAGTGTAAACATTTGGACACAACAAACAGGCAAAAAAGTTCAAATTTTCATATTCTTTATTAGGAAATCCATGAGAGTAGACTTGACAAGAAACAGCCGACACGTGTTTCGTCAGTACTGTGGGTCAGTACTAAGACTTTTTCAAGGCTGTGAGATAAGACAAAGAATAATATATAATGTATGTCTAACAAAGATATCCATGTTAACATATAACAGAAAAGACAACAAAATTATAAGCCTAAAACAAAACACAAGAAATATCAATCAGCGAGAAAAATATAAAAAGTAAACAACAAATGGGAAAATAAGATAAAAATTAATAATAAGGAGTGAAAATTGAGATCAGAAAATATAGAAAAGTACCAACACCAATAGAATTAGTGAACAGGCAAAACCACAAGTGAAACAGATAGTCAGCAATAGTGGTAACGTAAACCTTCACCAAATAGCCAGACAATTAGTAGAATGTACAAATGATGGCTAACCTAAGCGAAGCGAAACAGTCACGTCGTATCTCAGCTAGGAGTTTATCCAAGTGGAAAAAGTTAAAAGTCAGGGGCCTAGTAAAAAATAAATAAATAAATTAGATACCACGTAAAAGCTATAGCAGAAAGGACTGTGTAGCAGATCCAGGCACAATGTCTTGTGTGACAGAAAGACATAAACCATAAGCCTGGTAATACGTGCTGTCAAAAAGTAGACTTAAACAAAGTGCTCCTCACAAGCAACAAGTTGAAAAATGGCAAGGGATCACCCAGGCGCACACATTCTGCTCACCATAGCCAAGAGGATTCGAAGTGATCATGCATCATCAAGGAGCAAAAGTCCAGAACTACGAGGTCAGATCGTTCCAGGTAGTAACTTTCCAGTCAATGCACCAAAGGCATTCTGAATAAATAAAAAATAAACAAGGAAAAAATTGTCACGATGTGCATGACCCATAAAGCGAAACCTATGGCCACAGCAATTAAATGCTACAATCCAATCTATAAGAGTAGTGGTTTGTACCGACCAATAACAGTACAAAAAATTGAAGTTTGGAACATGAAGCAAGACTTATACATTTACTGAACACCAACAGGTATACAAAAATCGCATGAGACTAGATCCATAATATAATAACAGTGTAAGTAAATAATATGACATGGGGAAAAAAATGGGAGACTCTAAGTTAAAATTCAAGGAAAGAGGACAGAGCTCAGTATATATTTAACCGAGCCCATGCTTGTATCATAGAGTGAAAACAACAAGTAATTTGATGAAAGCACCTTTTTACACCAATCGAAGGACTCATCCACTCGAGTCTCGTGGCAACATGAGCTCAATATATATGATGTTATGGGTCGTAAACAATGTCTGATGAGAAATCCCTACAGTTTGGGAAAAACAGAATATATATACGAGTCAGAAGCTTGATATCGATACGCATAAAGTTAATAAAAACAGAATAAAAACATGCTGATAAATTCATACCAAGTAACGAAACGGCAGATTTCTGTAGGTTCAGTTCAGTAAAGCCATCATTAGATGTATAGACTCGACTAACAGAAGCCACTCATAATAGGTGACAGTATGCTATCAAAAAGAGAATAATGTACATATTTAATAATTGAATGTTGACGACATTGCAAACCGTTATCGACCCAAAGTGCACCCAGTTTACCTATGGCCAAGCTCCACAGCAGTAAAGGAGCTGGAAAGAAAAATACATACGAACCCAGATTACCGTCTTAAATGATACGAGGGACATGGAAAGCAACACATAAAGGCGAGTAAGGAGTTCCCCGCTTACCGGTAGCGTATGAAGTAGATTCCAAGTGGTAATGGTAATTTTTCTTTCCAGCTCCTTTACTGCTGTGGAGTTTTTCCCAAACTGTAGGGATTTCTCATCAGACATTGTTTACGACCCATAACATCATATATATTGAGCTCATGTTGCCACGAGACTCGAGTGGATGAGTCCTTCGATTGGTGTAAAAAGGTGCTTTCATCAAATTACTTGTTGTTTTCACTCTATGATACAAGCATGGGCTCGGTTAAATATATACTGAGCTCTGTCCTCTTTCCTTGAATTTTAACTTAGAGTCTCCCATTTTTTTCCCCATGTCATATTATTTACTTACACTGTTATTATATTATGGATCTAGTCTCATGCGATTTTTGTATACCTGTTGGTGTTCAGTAAATGTATAAGTCTTGCTTCATGTTCCAAACTTCAATTTTTTGTACTGTTATTGGTCGGTACAAACCACTACTCTTATAGATTGGATTGTAGCATTTAATTGCTGTGGCCATAGGTTTCGCTTTATGGGTCATGCACATCGTGACAATTTTTTCCTTGTTTATTTTTTATTTATTCAGAATGCCTTTGGTGCATTGACTGGAAAGTTACTACCTGGAACGATCTGACCTCGTAGTTCTGGACTTTTGCTCCTTGATGATGCATGATCACTTCGAATCCTCTTGGCTATGGTGAGCAGAATGTGTGCGCCTGGGTGATCCCTTGCCATTTTTCAACTTGTTGCTTGTGAGGAGCACTTTGTTTAAGTCTACTTTTTGACAGCACGTATTACCAGGCTTATGGTTTATGTCTTTCTGTCACACAAGACATTGTGCCTGGATCTGCTACACAGTCCTTTCTGCTATAGCTTTTACGTGGTATCTAATTTATTTATTTCTTTTCTACTAGGCCCCTGACTTTTAACTTTTTCCACTTGGATAAACTCCTAGCTGAGATACGACGTGACTGTTTCGCTTCGCTTAGGTTAGCCATCATTTGTACATTCTACTAATTGTCTGGCTATTTGGTGAAGGTTTACGTTACCACTATTGCTGACTATCTGTTTCACTTGTGGTTTTGCCTGTTCACTAATTTTATTGGTGTTGGTACTTTTCTATATTTTTGATCTCAATTTTCACTTCTTATTATTAATTTTTATCTTATTTTCCCATTTGTTGTTTACTTTTTATATTTTTCTCGCTGATTGATATTTCTTGTGTTTTGTTTTAGGCTTATAATTTTGTTGTCTTTTCTGTTATATGTTAACATGGATATCTTTGTCAGACATACATTATATATTATTCTTTGTCTTATCTCACAGCCTTGAAAAAGTCTTAGTACTGACCCACAGTACTGACGAAACATGTGTCGGCTGTTTCTTGTCAAGTCTACTCTCATGGATTTCCTAATAAAGAATATGAAAATTTGAACTTTTTTGCCTGTTTGTTGTGTCCAAATGTTTACACTATTGGACAATCTTCGTATATTGTGAAACAACTAGGAGACCTATTAGTCTGTTAATGTACATATGTCTGTTAGGATTGTGCTCTATTTGACCCCTCCGTTTCAGTTGTAACCTTGTTGACACTTTTTATAACAGATCACCTAGGAAAAACGTCACTGAGCGCTATGATATACTTTGCTTCTAAACCAATAGGACCCGTGATATCAATTGCAATGGTATGGCACGGCTTGGTGGGAACAAAAGACGCACAAATTTTGGGTCTCAAGGTAACCAAAGATTTATCCGAAATAGTGCACAGCAATCAATCACGCACATTTCTCTCGATAAGAACATCGATATCGGGCCTCCGGAACCATTGTTTGACTCTCTGCTTGGTCTTGCCGATTCCGCCGTGCTCCTCATGACAAGGTTTAGCGATCTTCAATCCCAAAGAATAAGGAGGAACAATTTTATCACCTCTGAAGACAGACCCCATGATAATAGAGAGTTCATGTCTAATCTCCCAAAATGGTTTAAGGACCTCAAGGAGTTCGGTTTTACAAGGTCAACCAGTGTCGATAAACACAGACAGCCTCTGTAAATCTTTATCAAGACTATAACAGTGCGACCGTTCTTTCTCTGCAAACTTGAGCATACCTTGGTTATGAATCAGAGCAATTTTGTAATTATAGTCTTGTAGACGCAAAGACAGTCTAGCAATTCTCGCAGAAGCATTCAAAATTCCCTCTGTAGTGAGTAAATTGACTAGAGGTTTGTGGTCCCTCCGTATCTCACAAGGTTTTCCCCAGACAAGAGAACAAAAATGCTCCATGGCCCATACGCATGCAAGGGTTTCTTTTTCAATTACAGAAAACCTCTCCTCAGTAGGAGGTAAGGCACAAGAAGCATAGGATACAATATTTTCCTTCCCATCAGCTTTGACTTGTGATAAAACACCACCCAAACCCTTTGTTGCCGGCGTCTACAGTGACTACATTATCTAAGTCGGGATCGAATCCCTTAAGAGAAGGAGCTTCCACAATTGCACATTTGATATTGTCAAATTCAGATTAGCATTCCATTTCCCACAATAATTTAACTCTGTTTTTAAGCAATTGCCTAATGTGAAATGCCTTAGGAGAGAAGTCCTTCACACATTTTGAGTAAAACTCCACAAGTCCAAGGAAAGATCTGACCTCCTCTCTATTCTTAGGACTGGGAGCATCACGAATGGCATCAATTAAGGAAGGTTTAGGAGAAACACCATAACTACTAAGAACGCGCCCCAAATAAGTGATAGATTTGCAAATTTGGACTTAGAATGCTCAACTATAAATCATTTAGTCTCCAGAATAGTGAGAACTTCATTCAAAATCCTGGTGTGTTCAACCCATCTACCCCCAAAACAACGATGTCATCTTGGAAACACCTAACGCTTTTGATTTGACCAAATAATTGGTACATTAACCTTTGAAAGATGGCAGCGGCTGAGGCTAAGCAAAACCAAATGGGATGATGGACGGAGTGTTGAATATTGCAAACATTCACCCCCAGTCGGAATTGAAACTTTATTTCGATTCATAAAAACAGAATCATAAAAGTATGACATAGCATATAATACAATACATATAATATAATACAATTTAACCATGCAGTAGTCTTTCAAACATTATAAATTTCAATACATGGTTTACAAAAAATGTTTGAAAGACTACTGCATGGTTAAATTGTATTATATTATATGTATTGTATTATATTATATGCTATGTCATACTTTTATGATTCTGTTTTTATGAATC
This sequence comes from Lissotriton helveticus, assembly GCF_964261635.1. Classification (NCBI taxonomy): domain Eukaryota; kingdom Metazoa; phylum Chordata; class Amphibia; order Caudata; family Salamandridae; genus Lissotriton; species Lissotriton helveticus. The sequence goes on from NC_136068.1 coordinate 1,942,786,815, forward strand.
AAAATAAAGTTTAAATTCCTTCACCCCCAGTCAAATGATCTGGGTTTAATCCATCATCATTCTTTAGTTCACTTCGCCACCCCAGTTCAGACATGGCCATAAGCAAATCAGTCTGACCCTGTGCCTCATGGGAACAGTCCAGCCCGAACTGCCAAGCCATGTCTTCCCTGGACCGGAAACAAGCATCCGAGGACCGGTTTAGGGTTCATAAACCTCATCAGCCAGGCTATCTTGAATCCAGTGGCAAAGTGATCAAGGGACTCACGTCTGAGCATACCCTGCCAACTTAGAGCGAACAAAGAAAAACCAAAGGGGATGATGGACGGAGCGTTAAACATTCCAAACACTCACCCCCAGTCAACTGATCTGGGTTTAATCCATCATCATTCTTTAGCTCACTCCGCCACCCCAGTTCAGACATGGCCATATGCAAATCAGTCTGACCCTGTGCCTCCTGGGAATAGCCCAGCTCGAACTGCCAAGCCATGTCTTTTGGTTTAGCCCCTTGGCTAAACCAAAAGGGAGTCTCTTGTACTGAAAACACCCAAAAGGGGTAATGAATGCCGTAAGCTTCTTACTCTTCTCAGCAAAAGAAATCTGGTGGTACGCTTACTTTCCCCTGAGGCGGAAGCCGGGGGCGCTCTCTACTTTCCCTCCACTTTACTCAGTGCACGTTGGCTGGTAACAATTTTAAAAACTGTAAATATTTTAAATTGTGCTTCTTAATTTACCTAGTGAGTCGATCCTTGTATGCGAGATTAAAGTCGCCTCAAGGGTCCCTGCACTTAATTGCCCACCGGCGCAGCCGATTGAGGTGCTGACGCCGGCACGCAGAGGGATAGCCGCCATCTTAGGGGAAGGCAGGGTAGTGGTCCAGCTCTTGGACGCCTCCCACCCTGCTCTCTATGTATAAAAGTAGATGGTCTTCCCGTTCGCGCAGCGGGCGCGCCCGTGGCGCGCCGGTTGCGCGCCAAAGGCAAACCCGTCTGCGCCCGTCCGCGCCTGGCCCGTGCCCAGTGCCAGCACCCCTGTCCGTCGCTCTGAGACCAGTCATATTAGCTGGTCTAGAGATCAGCTCCTTCAGTTGAGATTAGGTACGTGTATGCCGGCCTCTCGCTGCTGCCCTTGCAATCTGGAGGGTCGCCTTTTTAAATGCCCACACTGTGATTTTACGTTACCCCCTTGGGGAAAATGTGCCTCTCAGCATCCCAACTCGGCCAAGCACTCTATTTACCCTCTGACGCTGAAGGCCATGCGAGCGAGATCTGGATGTCACTTGTCTCTCACGCCTGGAATATCCTGTTTCTCACTGAGTCCTGGATAAAAGATACTTCTAAACCTGATATCCATCTAGCTACTCCCCCAGGCTATCGTTTGATGGGCATTAATCGAGATGGTGGAAAAACTGGGGGCAGTCTTGCTATCATTTTGAAATCACATCTTAATTTGACCATCAGAAAACTTACGAACATCGGACTAATTGAAGCCATGTACTTTACCATCTCAAACTCGGCTGCTGTGATTCTGGCTGGCATTCTAGTGTACAAGCCCCCAATGCATCAGCCCCCTCCTTAATGTTATTAGTACACTTGATAGCGGATCTCTCTCTCAAACATCCGCACTTTATAGTCCTAGGTGATTTTAATCTTCATGTGGAAAACTCTTCTTGCTCTCAGGCTACTCATCTATTAGAAACACTGCAGGGTCTGAACTTAAACCAATTAATTCAGGGCCCGACTCACGTAGTTGGCCACACTCTTGATTTAATATTTTCTAATCATCCTGGTATCACAGTACACTCCTCTCTCCCCCTTACTTGGTCAGACCATTACCTTCTCCCTTTTGACCTAATGCTTCCCTCGGTACCCAGCCCTGTAGCACTTGGCAGGGAATACGGGAGAAAATGGCACAAAGTCACCTGTACCGCCTTGGATCCCTTATTCTCTCACCAACTAGACCCACTGTCGAATGATATTGACGAAAGTGTGGCCAAACTTAATTCCTCTTTGTTGCTTGCCATTGACGCTATTGCACCCTTACAACCTATTACTTCCGCAAGATCTCGACCATCCGCTCCTTGGTTCTCTCCTGCCCTGCGCGAGGAAAAGAGCCGCTGTAACAAATTAGAACGTAAATGGCGGCAAACTTATGATTCCGAGTCTAAAATTATCTACAAGACTGCCCTAAAACACTTCTTAAAACTAAAACGGTCTACGATGAGAAACTTGTTTTTCCTTACAAATCAAGAACGCAGATAATTCTTCAAAAACTCTCTTTAATATTGTAAAGGACTTTGTTAATCCCCCGGCTATGGTGCCTCAGAATTCCTCGAGCCAGGCCTTATGTAATGGTCTGGCGGACTACTTTCAAAATAAAATTAACAACATTACATCTTCTTTCTCTTCTGCTTTGACTCCCCCTATTTCCAGCAACAAGGACCCTGAGAAAGTGTCATTGGTGTCCTTCAAAGAGTTAACTATTGAGTCTGCACTGAATTTGTTTGCCCAGTGCAAATCTGGCTCCCCTTTAGACCCGGTCCCTGCTAAGGTTATGGGTAACCTGGCTCCCCTACTGATCAGGCCGCTCCTGTCCATTTGGAACACATCACTGCGCACAGGCCAATTTCCGACTGCTTGGAAGGAGGCAATGTTAGTCCCTATTCTGAAGAAAGTGGATGCGGACCCGGCGCAATTTAGTAATTATCGTCCCATCTCCCTCCTCCCTAAACCGGCGAAAATCCTGGAAAAGGCGGTGCAGAAACAACTGGCTGAATATTTAGAATCCAACTCACTGCTACACGACTCACAGTCTGGATTTAGAACTGGTTTCAGTACCGAGACTGCTCTTTTGGAGGTCTCTGAGACGATCCGGGAGTGTGTGGATAGGGGCGAGGAGGCCATGCTGGTCCTCCTAGACCTATCCGCCGCTTTTGACACCGTATCGCATGAGATACTACTGGATCGTCTGAGCCAGACTGGAATGGATGGTGTTGTTCTGACTTGGATTGGCTCCTTTCTCAAAGGACGAACTCAGAAGGTCCTTCTTAGACCTTTCGAATCAGAGGGTAAACCCCTCCTTTGTGGCGTGCCTCAGGGCTCAGCTCTGAGCCCCCTGTTTTTTAACGTGCATCTTGCCCCATTGGCTAAGGTGGTGGAGTCCTGGGGGGTCAGAGTGATCTCTTATGCTGATGACACTCAGCTTGTGTTTTCATTTAGAGATCACTCTGACTCCAGTTTTGCCAGTTTTCGCCATTGCCTTGGTAACATATGTTCCTGGATGACCTCTAATCATCTCAGGCTCAACACTGATAAGACGGAGGTCTTATTTTTTAATCAGAAAACTTCGCTGCCTGCTGATCTTTGGTGGCCTACTGTGCTTAATCCTCCTCCTACTCCAGTCCAAACAGTACGTAATCTGGGCTTTCAATTTGATAACGCTCTTTCCTGTAAAGCTCAAATCAACAAGGTCATGCCAGCTTGCTTCGGGAAACTACGTATGATCAGAAAGATCTTTCCGTACCTTCCTTTGGATGCCCGTAGAACCATCATTCACGCCCTGATCACCTCACATTTGGACTATGCCAACAGTCTCTATGCCGGTGCCCCCTTGTACCAAATTGAACGTCTGTAGATCGTTCAGAATGCGGCAGCGAGACTGATTGGCAACATCCCCTATCGTCAGTCGGTCGCATCCTACCGTAAGAAGCTACATTGGCTTCCCATCGCCTGTCGCATTCAGTTCAAGATGCTGACCCTTGCATTTCGGGCCCTAAATGGCTCGGGCCCGGGATACTTGAGAGAGAGACTTGTATTATCTCAATCGGTCAGATCTTTGCGGTCGAACAACCTGCGTCTCTTGATTGTCCCTCGCTTTCGCCGTTCTAGAATGGGCGGCAGAGCGTTCGGTGTAATGACTGCTAAACTCTGGAACAGCCTCCCACTGGACCTTGGGTTTATGTCCTCTGAATCACTCTTTCGTAGTAAATTGAAAACTTGGCTGTTCTCCATCTCTTGAAGTGTTTCTCTTTTCTAAGTCTGCAGTCTATAGCGCCGGGACACCCCCTTTGGGGGTAGCCGAGCGCTTTACAAGCTTCATAAATAAAAAAATAAAGGTCTATGGACGAAAACCACTCAGCATTTTTCAGAAGAGATAGCATCTCAGAGATCTTAGGGAGAGGAAATTTGTCCATTACAATGTTGTTATTTAAGTGCCTAAAGTCTATACACAACCTCAACTTGCCATTGCTACATCTTGCTACCACAATCGGAGAAATCCATTCAGCTGACTCAATAGGCTTAATAAAGCCAGCCTTAACCAATTTTCCCAACTCTTTTTCAACATCATCTCTAAGTAAAACGGGAATGTGCCTAACCTTATGTACTTTGGAACACGCATCATATATATATATATTTTTTTTTTTACAACAAATTTTATTGAATTTCCCATCCAAAGGGGGAGAGCCCCCAACAAGTCATATTCATACAAGGCAATGAACATATGTATGCTAGGTGTTGCCCAGGGTATCCTTCAAGAAACTATAAAAGACCGACCCCAACAGCCCCCACGCCCCTTCCCTGCTCCACCCAACCCGCTTGAAAGACTAAACAGGCATAAGTATATATGAGCACATTTCCGCACCGACTAATCCACGAGTAGGAATGAAACCTCAGGTGATGGTAAGTCTGTCTATGAAATCTTGATTCGTGGACGTGTGTGACATCGACAGATCAATACCCCGATACTTGGCCCATGCAGCCCAGATTTTCCTGTGCTTTTGCGGGCAACCCCTGGCCTGAAATACCGCCACCTCGACAGACATGCATTTATCCAATGCGGATTTCCAGGCCGCCACCCCAGGGGGGGAAGAGGACTTCCATTGCTGGGCTATGTCGCGCTTAGCCAGTGTGAGCCCCAGGAAAAGAAGGTGTCTCTTATAGATGTTCCCTCCTATATCGTCAGTACTGTGGAGGACGGTCAGGCGCGGATGATCTGGGAGGTCTCACCCATGTACCCGCCCCAGGCAGAACAGTACCCCCGACCAGAAATGACGCAACACTGTACAACCCCAGACTGTTTGTATAAAGGATCTATCATCTGACTGGCATCTGAGGCATGCGGGGGTCGAAATAACTCTCATCTTCCAAGGAAGCGTGTATAGTACACCCGATGCATGTACTTGAACTGTGTCAGTGTGTATCTAGATGACACTGCTGAGCCCCTGGGGCTAGCAAGAGCCTCGGTACAGTCGTCGTCAGTTAGGGTTGGTATGTCAGCTTCCCAAGCAGCCTGTGTCCGATGCAGGTTCGTCCTAGTGTGTGTGGTCAATGCCTGATAAAGCTGACTGATTTTTTGTTCCCCCAGATCACCCATCAACAGTCTTGTGGAATTGGGATTTGTTTAGGTCAAACTCTTCCTGCAGCCTTTGGAAAGATTTAAGGGTAGGACCGCGCATCACATCACCCAGTGTCGAGATCCAAATCATGTCTCACCAGCGGAGCCCAGGTAACGTGGCGACCGATCGAAGGCACGTGCCACGCCAGAGGGGTGTCTCACACGTCAGCATACCCCACCAACCCATAGACTTCTAAACACTTCTCACCCCAGGGTGGGAAGAGGACTTCCATTGCTGGGCTATGTCGCGCTTAGCCAGTGTGAGCCCCAGGAAAATAAGGTGTCTCTTATAGATGTTCCCTCCTATATCGTCAGTACTGTGGAGGACGGTCAGGCGCGGATCATCTGGGAGGTCTCACCCAAGTACCCGCCCCAGGCAGAACTGTACCCCGACCAGAAATGACGCAACACTGTACAACCCCAGACTGTTTGTATAAAGGATCCATCATCTGACTGGCATCTGAGGCATGCGGGGGACGAAATAACTCTCATCTTCCAAGGAAGCGTGTATAGTACACCCGATGCATGTACTTGAACTGTGTCAGTGTGTATCTAGATGGCACTGCTGAGCCCCTGGGGCTAGCAAGAGCCTCGGTCCAGTCGTCGTCAGTTAGGGTTGGTATGTCAGCTTCCCAAGCAGCCTGTGTCCGATGCAGGTTCGTCCTAGTGTGTGTGGTCAACGCCTGATAAAGCTGACTGATTTTGTGTTCCCCCAGATCACCCATCAACAGTCTACCCTCCAGGGGATGGAAGGTCGTAAGGTCTTTAATCAGGGAGAAAGAGAATGCCGAAATTGGAGATACTTGTGGAATTGGGATTTGTTTAGGTCGAACTCTTCCTGCAGCCTTTGGAAAGATTTAAGGGTAGGACCGCGCATCACGTCACCCAGTGTCGAGATCCCAATCATGTCTCAGCAGCGGAACCTAGGTAACGTGGCGACCGATCGAAGGCACGTGCCACGCCAGAGAGGTGTCTCACACGTCAGCATACCCCACCAACCCATAGACTTCTAAACACTTCTCAATATCTGAATCACCGTACGGCAGGCCGGGGGGAGAGCGTCCAGGGCAGAGGCACTATATAGGAAATACAGCAGTGAATAGACCTCTAGGAAGAGCCGCTCCACTGCATAAGCCGGATCATCCAGCGGATTATACCACCATTCATTAATGACCAGCAGTTGGGATGCCCAGTAATAAGATTGCATGTCTGCAGCCGCAATACCCCCACAGTAAGTGGATTGGACGCAGGTAGCCAGAGCCACCCGGACCGCCCCGCCATCTCACAGGAAGCTGTTCAGGAGAGCATTTACTTGATGAAACCAGGACAGAGGGATGGGATAAGGGTAGTTTTGCAATTTGTATAATAAGCGCGTCAAAGATACCATTTTAAAAATCGCGGACCAGCCGTAAATCAATCAATCAATCAAGGACATTTATAGAGCGCACTACTTACCCGGAGGGTCTCAAGGCGCTTGGGGGGGGGGGGGGGTGCTGCTACTGCTCGAACAGCCAGGTCTTCAGCTTCTTCCTGAAGGAGAGGTGGTCTTGGGTCAGGCGCAGGTCGGTCGGGAGAGAGTTCCAGGTCTTGGCGGCCAGGTGGGAGAAGGACCTTCCTCCTGTTGTCGTTCTTCGGATGCGGGGGACGGCGGCGAGGGCGTGACTGGCTGATCGGAGGTGGCGTTTGGGAGCGTAGAAGTTGATGCGGTTGTTGAGGTAGCTCGGGCCTTGGTCGTGTAGGGCTTTGTGTGCGTGGGTGAGGAGACGGAAGGTGATTCTCTTGTTGACGGGGAGCCAGTGCAGGTCTCTCAGATGTCCGGAGATGTGGCTGCGTCGGGGGATGTCGAGGATGAGTCTGGCTGAGGCGTTCTGGATCCGCTGGAGTCTCTTCTGGAGCTTGGCGGTGGTTCCGGCGTAGAGGGCGTTGCCGTAGTCCAGTCGGCTGGTGACGAGGGCCAAGGTGACCGTCGTCCTGTTCTCGGTGGGGATCCACCGGCAGATCTTCCGTAGCATGCGCAGGATGTTGAAGCATGACGAGGAGACGGCGTTGACTTGTCTGGTCATGGAGAGGGAGGAGTCCAGGATGAAGCCCAGGTTGCGTGCGTGGTCTGTCGGTGTGGGTGCGGTGCCCAGGGCGGGGGGCCACCAGGAGTCGTCCCAGGCGGAGGGCGAGGAGCCCAGGATGAGGACTTCCGTCTTGTCTGAGTTCAGTTTCAGGCGGCTGGTCGTCATCCACTCGGCTACATCTTTCATCCCTTCGTGAAGGTTGGCTCTGGCAGCGGCGGGGTCGTTGGTCAGGGAGAGGATCAGCTGGGTGTCGTCGGCGTAGGAGATGATGTTGAGGTTGTGTTGGCGTGCGATGGCCGCAAGGGGGTTCATGTAGACGTTGAAGAGGGTGGGGCTGAGCGAGGAGCCCTGAGGAACGCCGCAGATGACTTCCGTGGCTGCAGATCTGAACGGTGGCAGGCGTACTCTCTGTGTCCTTCCAGCGAGCAACGCCCGATGATGAAGCATTGCAGCGCGGCCCGAGGAGGAGCAACGCCCGATGATGAAGCATGGCAGCGCGGCCCGAGGAGGAGCCACGCCCGATGATGAAGCATTGCAGCGCGGCCCGAGGAGGAGCAACGCCCGATGATGAAGCATGGCAGCGCGCCCGAGGAGGAGCAACGCCCGATGATGAAGCATTGCAGCGCGGCCCGAGGAGGAGCAACGCCCGATGATGAAGCATGGCATCCCCATTCCGAGGAGGAGCAACGCCCGATGATGAAGCATGGCATCCCCAGTCCGAGGAGGAGCAACGCCCGGTGATGAAGCATGGCAGCGCGGCCCGAGGAGGAGCAACGCCCGATGATGAAGCATGGCAGCCCCAGTCCGAGGAGGAGCAACGCCCGATGATGAAGCATTGCAGCGCGGCCCGAGGAGGAGCAACGCCCGATGATGAAGCATTGCAGCGCGGCCCGAGGAGGAGCAACGCCCGATGATGAAGCATGGCATCCCCAGTCCGAGGAGGAGCAACGCCCGATGATGAAGCATGGCAGCGCGGCCCGAGGAGGAGCAACGCCCGATGATGAAGCATTGCAGCGCGGCCCGAGGAGGAGCAACGCCCGATGATGAAGCATGGCATCCCCAGTCCGAGGAGGAGCAACGCCCGATGATGAAGCATTGCAGCGCGGCCCGAGGAGGAGCAACGCCCGATGATGAAGCATTGCAGCGCGGCCCGAGGAGGAGCAACGCCCGATGATGAAGCATGGCAGCGCGGCCCGAGGAGGAGCAACGCCCGATGATGAAGCATGGCATCCCCAGTCCGAGGAGGAGCAACGCCCGATGATGAAGCATGGCAGCGCGGCCCGAGGAGGAGCAACGCCCGATGATGAAGCATGGCAGCGCGGCCCGAGGAGGAGCAACGCCCCATGATGAAGCATGGCAGCACGGCCCGAGGAGGAGCAACGCCCGATGATGAAGCATGGCAGCGCGGCCCGAGAAGGAGCAACGCCCGATGATGAAGCATTGCAGCGCGGCCCGAGGAGGAGCAACGCCCGATGATGAAGCATGGCAGCCCCAGTCCGAGGAGGAGCAACGCCCGATGATGAAGCATTGCAGCGCGGCCCGAGGAGGAGCAACGCCCGATGATGAAGCATGGCAGCGCGGCCCGAGGAGGAGCCACGCCCGATGATGAAGCATTGCAGCGCGGCCCGAGGAGGAGCAACACCCGATAATGAAGCATGGCAGCGCGGCCCGAGGAGGAGCAACGCCCGATGATGAAGCATGGCAGCGCGGCCCGAGGAGGAGCAACGCCCGATGATGAAGCATGGCAGCGCGGCCCGAGGAGGAGCAACGCCCGATGATGAAGCATGGCAGCGCGGCCCGAGGAGGAGCAACGCCCGCTGATGAAGCATTGCAGCTCGGCCCGAGGAGGAGCAACGCCCGATGATGAAGCATGGCAGCCCCAGTCCAAGGAGGAGCAACGCCCGATGATGAAGCATTGCAGCGCGGCCCGAGGAGGAGCAACGCCCGATGATGAAGCATGGCATCCCCAGTCCGAGGAGGAGCAACGCCCGATGATGAAGCATGGCAGCGCGGCCCGAGGAGGAGCAACGCCCCATGATGAAGCATGGCAGCACGGCCCGAGGAGGAGCAACGCCCGATGATGAAGCATGGCAACGCGGCCCGAGAAGGAGCAACGCCCGATGATGAAGCATTGCAGCGCGGCCCGAGGAGGAGCAACGCCCGATGATGAAGCATGGCAGCCCCAGTCCGAGGAGGAGCAATGCCCGATGATGAAGCATTGCAGCGCGGCCCGAGGAGGAGCAACGCCCGATGATGAAGCATGGCAGCGCGGCCCGAGGAGGAGCAACACCCGATAATGAAGCATGGCAGCGCGGCCCGAGGAGGAGCAACGCCCGATGATGAAGCATGGCAGCGCGGCCCGAGGAGGAGCAACGCCCGATGATGAAGCATGGCAGCGCGGCCCGAGGAGGAGCAACGCCCGATGATGAAGCATGGCAGCGCGGCCCGAGGAGGAGCAACGCCCGCTGATGAAGCATTGCAGCGCGGCCCGAGGAGGAGCAACGCCCGATGATGAAGCATTGCAGCGTGGCCCGAGGAGGAGCAACGCCCGATGATGAAGCATGGCAGCCCCAGTCCGAGGAGGAGCAACGCCCGATGATGAAGCATGGCAGCGCGGCCCGAGAAGGAGCAACGCCCCATGATGAAGCATGGCATCCCTTGGGATGTGGGAGGGCATCAAGAGACAAGAATTGCGCTTGCCTCTACTCTGTGGGGTTTAGACCTATGTTTCTCAAAAAGGGATTGGTCCGAGCATTGAATGAAGTTAACCTGGACAGCGTAAAACGAATAAAGCCAACAAATACAAAGCAAGCAAATGTGGGTTACAAACCAGAAAGCCAAGGGTAAGCAACTGGCGGATCCATCCCAGGGAAGCTTTCCGAATATTCCCAAAATGTCTTTAGCAAACCAGGCAGCTGCACGGTCTGGTCGGCTTTGACCTAAAAACTGACTGTAACATTGTGTAATATAAGCAGCGTTTATGTAAATGTTCATATACCTTTGTTTTGAGACCACGCTATATAAAACTGCAACAACAAAAAAATAAGAAAACAATGCAGCAGCCTAGCTTATGCTGTGTGTAATACTATTTCAGATAATGACTTACATATTCACAGTGCTTTCTGTCACAGGCTGGGACCTCATAGCACAATAAATACATGAGTCATTATTTCACACTACACTGACTAGGATTCAATGTTGTGCCTTTCTGGTCCCTCACACACACACAGACATCTGCAGGGAGTGCATTAAGAAACTGAGATTGCTCATTTCCCGCTAATTATTCTTTCATTTTATTATACTTTTATATAGTGCAAACTTGACCTGAACATACTGGAGCACTTTACATGAGCCCCAGTTACATTACACAAGGTCACATAAATTGTTTTTTTGCATGAGATTAAGTTATTTGCAAAGCATCTTAAAATGTTTAACTTGCTTTTATTTACTTTCACTGTGTGGGGGTTACTTTACATGCAGTTAAGTGCAGACACACAAAAAAAAAACATAAAATATTTACAGAATATTTTCTTTTTAGCTCCCTCTTTGACCTTGCCACCCACATCAATGACCTCTATGCCCATGGCACTCCGGATCGCAGTACACCGCTTTTTTATGTATCCAATGTCTGTAAATGAAGACTGCCTGTAAATGCACCAAATAAAGAAGGTGGCACATCCGGGGGATATCTATTTACACTTTTTTGCTGAGACATTTGCGCCACGCTGAGAATGCAGTCACAGACGCTGCTGCCCATCCCCCAGGGTGCGCGTTGCACAAATTGAAGAGCTATGCTCTAGACCAGGGGTACTCATAGTACGGCCCGCGGGCCTCCAGCGGCCCGGCAAGCCTTCGCTGGCGGCCCGCAAACCTTGCAGACAATTTACCTGTGTTTAACAAAAAAATTAAAGAGTGTCTGCAAATACTGCGCGCCGAGACTCTGCTGCTCTGTGGGGGCCGGGGCATTCCAGTGATAGAGTGGAGTAGCAGGGGCCTAAGAAGAAGTGAAGTACAACACAGCCTCATTAACATACAAATGGTCTTTTAAAGATCTGTGAAGTGCTAGGATGCGGCTGTGTGTGTGTGTGTGTGCCCGGAAGCTGTCTCAGCCCAGGCACACACAGGCAGGGTGAGATGAAGAGGGTGACAGAGGGAGGTAGAGTGAGGGAGTGAAAGGGAGGGAGACAGAGGGAGAGGGAGGGAGGGAGTGAAAGGGAGGGAGAGGGAGGGAGAGCGAAGGAGGGAGAGTGAGGGAGGCAAAGGGAGACAGACAGAGGGAGAGTGAGGGAGGGAAAGGGATGCAGACACAGACAGAGGGAGAGCGAGGGAGAGAGGGGATGGGAGGGAGAGGGAGGGAGAGGGAGGGAGGAAAAGGGAGGCAGAGCGAGGGAGGGAGGGAAAGGGAGGCAGACAGAGAGAGAGGGAGAGAGGGAGCGAAAGGGAGGGAGAGCGAGGGAGGGAGGTAAAGGAGGGAGAGAGAGGGAAGTGGAGGGAGGGAGACAGGGAGGGAGGTAAAGGGAGGGGGAGAGAGAGCGAGGGAGGGAAAGGGAGGGCAAGGGAGGGAGGGAAAGGGAGGCAGAGGGAGGGAGGGAAAGGGAGGAAGGGAAAGGAGGGAGGGAAAGGGAGGCACACAGAGGAAGAGCGAGGGAGGGAGACAGGGAGGGAGGGAAAGGGAGGGGGAGGGAGAGTGAGGGAGGGAGGGAAAGGGAGGGAGAGGGAGGGAGGGAGGCAGACGGAGGGAGAGCGAGGGAGGGAGGGAAAGGGAGGGGGAGGAAGAGCGAGGGAGGGAAAGGGAGGGAGAGCGAGGGAGGGAGGGAAAGGGAGGCAGACAGAGGGAGAGCTAGGGAGAGCTAGGGAGAGCGAGGGAGGGAAAGGGAGGGGGAGGGAGGGAGGCAGACGGAGGGAGAGCGAGGGAGGGAGACAGGGAGGGAGGGAAAGGGAGGGGGAGGAAGAGCGAGGGAGGGAAAGGGAGGGAGAGGGAGAGCGAGGGAGGGAGGGCATACAGAGGGAGAGCGAGGGAGGGAGGGAAAGAAGGGAGGGAAAGGAAGGCAGACAGAGGGAGAGCGAGGGAGCGAGGAAAAGGAGGGAGGGAAAGAGAGGCAAAAAGAGGGAGAGTGAGGGAGGGAGGGAAAGGGAGACAGAGAGGGAGGGATGGGAAAGGGAGGCAGACCGAGGGAGGGAGGGAAAGGGAGACAGAGAGGGAGACAGAGAAAGGGAGGCAGACAGAGGGAGAGCGAAGGAGGGAAAGAAGGGAGGGAAAGGGAGGGAGAGGGAGGGAGGGAGGCAGACGGAGGGAGAGCGGGGGAGGGAGACAGGGAGGGAGGGAAAGGGAGGGGGAGGAGGAGCGAGGGAGGGAAAGGGAGGGAGAGGGAGAGCGAGGGAGGGAGGACATACAGAGGGAGAGCGAGCGATGGAGGGAAAGAAGGGAGGGAAAGGAAGGCAGAGCGAGGGAGCGAGGAAAAGGAGGGAGGGAAAGGGAGGCAGAAAGATGGAGAGCGTGGGACGGAGGGAAAGGGAGGGGGAGGAAGAGCGAGGAAGGGAAAGGGAGGGAGAGGGAGAGGGAGGGAGGGAGGGAAAGGGAGGCATACAGAGGGAGAGCGAGGGAGGGAGGGAAAGAAGGGAGGGAAAAGGAGGCAGACAGAGGGAGAGCGAGGGAGCGAGGAAAAGGAGGGAGGGAAAGGGAGGCAGAAAGATGGAGAGTGAGGGAGGGAGGGAAAGGGAGACAGAGAGGGAGACAGAGAAAGGGAGGCAGACAGAGGGAGAGCGAGGGAGGGAGGGAAAGGGAGGCAGACAGAGGGAGAGCGAGGGAGGGAAGGAAAAGAGGGAGGGAAAGGGAAAGGGAGGCAGAAAGAGGGAGAGTGAGGTAGGGAGGGAAAGGGAGACAGAGAGGGAGACAATGAAAGGGAGGCAGACGATGTGATGGGGTTGTGATGGAATCTGAAGGCATCATTTACTGCCGGGCAGGAGCGACTGCGGGAGGTTCCAGATCTAGTCAGGTGCCTGGAGAAATTCACAAAGTGAGGAAACACTAGGTGAGGAATCTGCGGTTAGAAGTTTGTATCCGTGGAATATTACTTTCAAACGTTAGTTTACACATACAAAGTTTCTAAAAGTGTGGACTTCAAGTTTACTATGACTTTGGTTTCCTTTTCACATTTTGTCTCTCGTAGGGTACACAATACATCTTTTCAGATTTGGAAGCATTTCATTGTATGGCTAATGTTCTTGCAAATGAGTTACGGTCTCTTACAGGTTTGCATACATGCAATAATGTAAACTTGACTCTTGAAGATGCTGTTCTGTATTATGAGTAATAGGAAAATATTCAACCTTCAATTTTCCATCTTATATTTTGTAGCTTCTTAGACATCATGTCTTTACTTCTTTTTCATATGTTGTTTCTCATGGGAAGTAAGACCGCCTTTCTGGGTAAACCCTTTCCCACATTCCATACACTTGTAACGCTTATCTAAAGAATGTATTCCCTCATGTTTTCTAAGATCTGATTGATTATTAAAGCTTTTTTCACATACAGCACATCTGTAAGGTTTTTCACCAGTGTGCGTCCTCTGATGCACAGTAAGTATGAATTTATGGCTAAAGCTTTTGTCACATTCGGTGCACTGGTAAGGTTTCTCCCCTGTATGTGTTCTTTCGTGACTAGTAAGATGGTGCTTACGTCTGAAAGATTTGCCACATTCGGTGCACTGATAAGGTTTTTCTCCATTATGACAAAGCTTGTGGTGATTAAGGTTTCCTACAGAACCAAATTTTCTACCGCATTCACTGCACTGGTAAGGTTTCTCACCAGTATGTGTTCGTTCATGAAGGATTAGATGACGTTTATCACGGAATCTTTTCTCACATTCAGTGCACTGACATGGTTTCTCGCCTGTATGTGTATTCTCGTGTTGTTTGAGATGACCTTTATCAAAATACCTTTTCTCGCATTTTGTACACTGGTGTAGTTTTTCTCTTCCTGCGTGTATTCTTTTGTGTTTAAGTAGATTTCCAGGTTGACTGTAACTTTTTCCACATTCACTGCACTGATACGGTTTTTCACCTGTATGTATTATCTCATGGATTTTCAGTTTAGCACTAGACCTAAAACATTTGCTACATACTGAGCACTGATGAGGTTTCTCCCCAGTATGCGTTCTTTCATGGACAATAAGCAATCCTCTCTGTTTATAGCTTTTCTTACATTCAGAGCACTGATATGGTTTCTCACCTGTATGCACTCGTAAATGGAGGGTGAGACATGTCTTCCGCTTAAATCCTTTCCCACATTCACTGCAAACATGTTTCTTCTCATCCATGTGTGTTCTTTTATGGACAGTGTTGTTTGTGTTATATTTTTTGTCCCGAAATAATTTTTCACCGGTGTGTTTTCTTAAATGTTTCTTCATTTCACTTCTACAGTAAAAGCATTTATCACACTCCGTGCAAGGAAAAGGTTTCTCACCAGTATGGATTCTCTCATGTATGGTAAGAGAACTCTTTGAATGGAATTTTTTCTCACACTCAGTGCACTGATGTGGCTTTTCTCCTGTGTGGATCCGGATGTGAACTTTAAGCACGCCTATCTGGCAGAACCTTTTTCCACACTCAATGCACTGATGCGGTTTTTCCCCAGTATGTGTTTTCTCATGTTCTGTCAGACCGCCTTTAGCACTGAAACTAATGTTACATTCAGAGCACTGGTATGGTTTCTCGCCAGTGTGTGTTCTCTCATGGATAGAAAGCTGTCCTTTCTGGCAGAAGCTTTTCCCACATTCAGAGCACTGGTGTGGTTTATAACCTGTATGTGTTCTCTGATGGTATAAAAGGTGGACTTTTGAAATGAACTTTTTCCCACATTCAGAACACTTGAAGGGCTTGTAACCAGTATGTATTCTCTCATGGACAATAAGTTGGTGCTTTAACCTGAACTTTTTGTCACATTCAGAGCATTGATACACTTTCTCACTCAGAGACATTCTCTTGGGGATAGTAAGCACTGTCACCTACGGATGATACGCTCCGTAATCCTAGGAAATTTAGCAATCTCTATTGTCTGTGGCTCATAGGCTCGGAATGCTGAGGCTCTGTTAGATGTGGAGAATAAGCTCTGTTGCCCTTGGAAAGTAAATTCTTTTGATGGTGTACTATAATATCCGTTGGCTGTGGACAGTGTCTTCTGCCGACTGTGGATAGTAAGTCTGAGTTCCGTAGTAAGCTCAGCTGACAGCGGCGAGCGATGTCTTCTACATTATGTGCACTGACATAATTTCTCATTCAAATGCTTCTCTCACGTTTAGAACTTCCTTCCGGATCAGATATTTTATACATTAACAACCACACGGTGTTTATTTCAGTAGCAAAATTCAATCCGGTAGTGGGAGGAAAAATATATAGCTCCAAAGAGTCCAGCATTCAGTAGATTCTTCTGGTCTCTGAGATGGTTCTCATGCTTTGACCGTCCATTTAATGGATGACTCCAACCATTTTCACATCTCTCAGTTCCTGATTGTTTTCAGACTGTGTGTGCCTTCTAACATGGCTTCTGGTGCATCTTCTCATTTCATTTTTAGCAGTCTCATTCTTCAGGTGAATTAACACAGGCGTCTCTGTATCAGTTTCGGCTCAAGCATTAATACCTGTTGGTTTAAAATATTTTCTGTGTTAGTTTAAGCATGTGCAATAAAACACAAATAGCATTAATGATCTCATCTTGTCACTATAAAGACACAGTGTATATGTGCTGAGAGAGTTTGAGTCCCTTCCCTCATAGGAACACAGGGGCAGAAGTGTCTGAAAGTCTGTGACGGTAAAGAACGTGAAGCAACAGCTGCTCTGCCGGGTCAAGTCAAGGCCACTGGCATCCTAAAATCAGATTGCAGAACTACTGATCTCATGATAATAACTGACCAATTGTTTGAACAACAACATTCAGCAATATACAAGCCTTGGATAATGAAATTGTTATTTATAGTCTGGGATTGGCCCAACCCAGCATAGTTGAAAAATGAAGAAGACGCAGCGACATCAAAGAATTCTACTTCAACGATATTGAAAAAGCCAATAAAAAGACAAAACATGAGGGTGTGAGACCGGTAGAGAAGAGTGGTGTGTGGAGGTGGCGGTCTTGTGGAACAGCAACTCTCCCACCGAGTAAAACAGAGTTGTCTGTCACAGAGGTGAGTGTAGGCGGCTACCGAACTGTAGACGGAGGAGAGGCAGCACTCTTGATCCCCCTACCTCCCAGCATATACGCATAGTTACTTTGCTCGATCCTCATTGCAAGAAGTCTTTGTCACCAGAAGAGGCTCAGGGCAGTGTGGATGGACATAGAAGCAGCTTAAAATGGCAAAGGCCATATGAAAGAGACGGGAAGCTCAAGGATCGCCCAAACGTTGGACAGGGAGCCACAATCCACACATGAGCAAGAGGCGGAAGGAAGGGGACAAAACAAGATCTCCTAGGTAAACTGCACAAAAAGCACCGCTGAAACACAACAAATCTAGGTTTGATAAATACCTGAGCAGAACTGAATTCGGCACCTGTGGCAAGGGACCTCCCAAGGAGGAATCTAGCCCAAAAAAAAGAGTTTTTCACAAGAGTAGTTGCTAGGTCAATAATGCAAAACAAACAGGGTGCCTAAGCTGGAACAAGCACCTCCCCTTCACTCTCCCTTCAGACCAAACTGTACAACTAACTAGCAGGGTTACCAACGAAGGATGGAATAAAGATGTCGAGAAACAATCTGATCAAACAAATCCATCATCATCAGGAAGGAAAGATGATACACATTGTGAGAGGCTGACCTGGTATACGATGTCCACTAATGTAAGTGGGCACCTTGCACCAGTCCAGACAACCCTTATGGTGATTTAAGAGGTCTTAGACAACCTTAGACAGCTCTCTAAGTGGTACCTGTGGAGAGCAGCCTTCAGGCTTAGTCCAGAAGGAGTCTAAAGCAGGTTGTTTTACCAGAATGCAATCTTGTAACATAGATTAAGTGAAAAGAACCACACCAAGTATTTATAAAAATGTGTATTTATTATATAATACTCTCTAGTACGTTCCAATATTTCCAAACACAATGCACACAATACTTTGGAAAAGAAACACAGTAAAAAGCACAAAATGTACAGCGGACCCCGGGAAGACCAAACATTATACTAAGAAAGTGGTATAAGAACCATGACTCGAGTCAGGACGATGTCAAGAGGACGTAGAAATGCTGGAGTCCCAAGGAACCACCAAAGGTGTGTAGATGGGGATCCCACGGAGAGCGTGTGCAGTGTGGAAACATGACCGTGTGCTCTGACAACTCTATGTGTAAGTTGCAGTTGTATTTTTAACCCCTTCCACGCTCATGACGAGCTGGGCTCGTCATGAGGTAGCCTCCTCGCACGCTCATGACGAGCCCAGCTCGTCACGTAAAGTGCGATTTAAAAAAACTCAGCGTACGGGCGGAATTCCGCCCGCACGCATGCGGTTAAAGATGAAGGACCCTTCCCAGTGGTCCCTAGAGAATCCCTGTGGAAGATAGAAGGTTGGAGAGCCACCTCACCCTTGCATAACCTTGTAACCACGTTACCTACATCAGGAAAGCTGGCTGCATATGTGTGAAGTGGTGTCAGAAACCGCTGTCGAACCCAATGGAGGGCTTCAGGAAAGTACCGCTGTGAAGGAAGGAAGAAATGTCCGATGGAATCCAAGGATGGATTCTTGATGAGCATCAGCCGATAGGACACCTCTGGGTACCATATACTAGGGATTTATAAGTGTACCCCAGTATCCAATCTGGGATGTACCTAAGTTCTGAACATACCAATTTAGGGAGAAAGCTGAGAGACTGGGGTCCTGTTAGGAGGATCCCAGTCAGACTAGTCAAATACAGCTCAGCACCAGACAAAAAGTGGGGATGATCATAAAAGCAGATCCTACTTTCCTACACAAGTGCTCATAGACCAACACCGGTAGATGCCAAACTGACCCAAGAATCAATAATGGTAAACAAACTGGACAGAATACTGGAAACAATCACAGGAAGTTGTCTGACAGAGTGAAAGAGACAGAAATTATCATATCACAACTGCAACCGTGTAGAAAATTGAGGACACAATCCAAGATCTCACAGACAGGTGTAGATAAGCACATATTATTGATCTGGATTAAGACATATATTGTTGGCAAAATAACCAGGCTCGAAATTGGCTCATCGGATCTACTGGGCGTCAATTTAGCCTTTTGAAAAGGGATGCTTAATATAAGATTAATTTACATCTATAACCCTTTTAGCTCCCAGTATAAGATCTCAAATACAATCTCAATACTATCTAACTTCCTTGCGAGCTCCAGAAAATAACACTATGTTATAGTGGCCGGGGATTTTAACGTTTCCTTTGAACCCATGGATTATGTGCAGGAAATCGTTCATGAGGAGGATTTGGCAAGGGGTACTAAAAAATTGTAGATACCCTCCATCAAACGATGCACAAGGGTGAGCCAACAAATACTTTCATTCACACTCACTCATGGGGTTCGTGTTTGTAACGGGAGGACAACCTCGGACCATGTTGCATCTTTCACCTATAAAAGGGCGAATGCACAGAGCAGGATTGATTACATAATGGTTGACCTGGTCTTATAGCCCAAAGTGCACAATATGGTGGTAATTGATAGTGACCATAATGTTTACTGGTATCCCCATTCTGAACTCCATCAGTCCTGCCCCGGCACACATGGTTACCACAAACAACAATATGAGGGTTAAATGGCCCCATGTAGTCTCAGATGAGAATACGTTAGCTGCTATTTATACAGAGGTAGCTCAAACCCTCCTTGCTATAGGAGATTCCTACCCCAACGTCCCTAGTATATGGACAAGCTTCTCCACCTTATTAACAAGCATCAAAACCCACGTTTGTAGACAGCGTAAATCTAATATTTATAGGCTGGGAAACGGGCCTTGGTACAATAAGACCAGTAGACAAGGCAAAAAAAAAAAACCTCATCTTTGCCGTTAAGGAAGGAATTAGTGGAGACATTACGGAGAGAAGGAAAGCCTATAACAGTCACAGGCAGACGCAAAGAGAAATTGGGAGGAGGAAAAATGGTGTACCCTTGTTGAGGCAGCTAGACTTAAGGCCTGGCAGTTATTCTGGCACCTACCTACCAAAAGGATAGTAAACCAGGTCGCAGGGGGGACTTTTTTATTCAGCCACAGGTATGGGAAGATCACTTCTGGAAACAATATACTGTGGATGATTGGGCAAGTGCTATAAATTACATCCGGGATGGGACGGCCTCTCCCAGCGAGTCAGTAGTTGATGACCCAGTTAGCTTCAACCTGGAAGAGTTTCTGGCAGCAACCAGTACACTGCAACCTGGGAAACACCAGGGCTAGATGGGATACCCGGTGATCTCTATTGCTCAGAGTCAAATATATGGGGCCCTTTATTCCACATAGTTTTTAATGCTATTGTCCAAGGGGGGGGGATAGCCCCAGGACCTGGAAGGGAGCTAAAATAATCCCCATTTTAAAAAAAAGAGATAAAGGGGATCCCTTCACCTATAGGCCAATTAGCCCCATAGATATAGCACAGAAAGTCTTTTATAAAATAATTTTGATCCACTTGCAATCCTGGACAGAGGAAAATAACATCCTGTCCTACTTACAAGCCGGCTTTAGGAATCTACAAGCGCCTTGGACCAGGTGTTTCGCTTCCTTCTGCTCACATGGAAGGAAGTCATGATTAAAAAGGGAGACCTGTATGTCGTGTTTGTGGATCTCAAAGAAGCATTTGACTCCATCAATCATGCTAAACTATGGGCTACCCTTAGGGACCTCAGTGGGCTACTATGACTAACTGTCCGACTCATCACGATAATTACGCCCAAGTTAGATGGAGCCCTGGTGGAGACCTATCGAGGAGCGTAAAGGTAACAAGGTTGTGTTTTGGCCCCAAACTTTTTACCCTATATACAAATGGACTTATCAGTACCCTATATGATTGCCTGGGCGATCCCCCGAAACTTGCTGGCAGGCCAATCCCATACTTTTCACAAACGACAAGCTGCTTATCTCCAAAACTTCTATGAGTATGCAAAATATTTTAAATAGGTACGTAACAGCTTGTAATGACCGGGCCTTGAAATTAATAGCTCCAAAACAAAGTTTATGGTTTTAACCCACATAAATAGTTAAAAGGGAACCTGAGGCTGGGTTCAAACATTTTAAAACAGGTTAAAGTCTTTTATTATCTGGGTGTTAGGCTAACCAGTAATTTGACATGCTCTTCCCAGATGCAAAAGAGCACACACACACTCCAGCATATTGATAGTGTAATTGTCCAAAAACGTAATCGATCTGTGGTCTGCCCAAACTCCCGCGCTATTGAAATTCATCGGGGTAAAGGGCTGGGGGCAGCACTCTACGGTGCTGAACTGTGGGGCATGGACCCGCCGAGACAACTAGAGGCGACAGAAATAAATTCATAAGATCAACTCTAAACCTACTGATAAACACACCATTACTCCCGGTACACTTAGACCTATTTCCCATCGCATACATTGCATTTTGAAGGTCCTAGTGTTCTGGGTTAGATTGTGGACTAGTAATACCCAAATCTCACTAAAGGAAGCTGTTGATGAACTTCTCACCCTTGAAAAAAAAAGTCTGGCGACTGGCCTGGTTTAAGGAGGGTAATCAGTGGCTGTACAAACAGGGGCTGGGGGTCCTGTGGGAGGACCCCATATCCATGTCTAAAAAAGTGTTTCCCCTCTTAAAAAAATAGATTTACATCAAGCTCACATATGAAAATAGGGCTGCACTAGGCACTTCAGCCAACAGGTTCTTAGATTTTAAAATCTCATTTCAGGCTGTTATCTGTTATTTAGGAACCAACATGTGCTGTGTCTGTTACAAGTAGTGGTCAGTTCTTGACATCTGCAATAAAAATTTTACTAATCCCCTTATAACTGGTTACTCGGTATGATGACATTTATATGAATACCTTTTTGAATTTTGAATTGATTGAATTTTATTCACCCAAATATTCAATATTTTATTTTCGCTATTAAGCCTGTCATGTTGCTGTTTTTACGATGTGTTTTAATATTTTACTCTCTTTTGTAAGTGTTTATGGTATATTTGAATTATCTGGCAATTTATGTGAATGGTTATAAAATGATTGAATTAACAACTACTACTACCAACAGAAATTACCATATCACCACTGCAACCATGTAGAGAATTGAGAACACAATCCAAGACTCACAGACTTTTCTTTCTGGAGAAGCACACAACATGCTTTCATTCCTCAAACAACGGCTGGAAACTGAAGATGCACAGAAGGGCCTACAAGTTCTACCCCTAAGAAACTTACCCTAGGGCAGAGGTCACTTTTTTTGCACCAGGTCCTCATAAGTAAAATGTTTTGAAGTCTCGCCTCCCTCCATAATTTTATGGCAAGGATTGGGGGAGTGGGAGGCGTAGAACATATGAGATCATTTCAGGGATACCTTTTTCTGTAGCTCATAATCCACAATAAAAATAAGACCAATAAAAGAGTAAATGTGTCAAACAAACAGAAATTGACCAACAAACACTGCTCCTGATAATTGGGGTGTTGTGAGCACCACGTATCCTGCACCTGCTGCACAAGTGATAACTACAGACTTGAGTCGCAGGCTGTCTTCCCTGCATCGCAACCCTTGCCTGCTATCCCTCACCACCACTTCAGTCTTCAAACCAGCTCTCTGTACTTTCTGAACACAAAAATGAGCTCCCACAAGTTGCCTCCTATTTTGTAGCAATGGTGCCTCTGAGTCCTAAAGCTATCAAATAAAATGATTCTCCATGCTCTTTTTTCAAAGTGCGGACAGTCATAGCTGTAATGCAGGCACCCTCAGACCCTTGGACACCTGTGCGACCCTTAATTAAAAACATGGCCCCCATCTTGTCCCACACCTCTTCCTGACATCTATCTGAGGAACAAACTTAGGTGTCTCCTCAAATTACAGTTTTTGTCTCCCTTGAGCCACTGCTCGAAGGTTATGTCCCTGTAACTTTTGTTGTTTTTAGTGAATTTTCATGTTTAATTTTATTCCCTAACTATTATGTCCTTGTAACCCATGCTTTTTTAGTGAAATATTATATATGTGTGGGGGTTTTTCACTGAAAAGAACAAGCAGGGCTCAAAAAATTATTAAAATGTTACTAAATGAGCAGGTAATAATCTACTATAATGTATTTGACCCGTGAACTGGCCTCAACGCGATTGTGTCACATTTCACTTCACAAAATTCTCTAACTTTAGTCACAGAAAGAAAAGTAAATATAGGAAGACAAATTGACCTTTGATTTCTGTCTCTGAGAGCCAGCAAATATGATCACTGATGTTTGCTCACCGGGGTGATTGCTGACCGCCATCACTGCTGGGGCACTTTCATCGGACTTTGGCAGGCGCGGCTCCCGCTCCACGGGCGTGCCGCTTTTCCGGTTTGCACCGCTGCGGGACTGCGAGGCAGGGACAGGACACACCTGCAGCCTCTTCCCGCAGCGGCTACGCCCTCCTGCCTGGCTTCCTATAACTTTTCGCGGCACCCGCTTCGCGGGCGCCACTCACTGCTGTTTGCTCACCGGGCTGATTGCTGACCGCCATCACTGCTGGGGCACTTTAATCGGACTTTGGCAGGCGCGGCCCCGCTCCACGGACGTGCCGCTGTTCCGGTCTGCACCGCTGCGGGACTGCGAGGCTGGGACAGGACACACCTGCAGCCTCTTCCCGCAGCAGCTACGCCCACCTGCCTTGGAGGTTTAAAACTAGCCAGCTCACTCCGCGACGCGGGACGGAGCGCGGGGCGAAGCCCGGGCAAAGGGCGGGCCGTTTGAGACCGTTAGAGGTTGGGAGAGACCGGGACCGGGCTACCCCCCATGGTCCATCTCTGAGGATGTCCATGAGGGAAACAAGGAGCAAAACCGTGTTGGCAGCAACGGGAGCGGCCAAAGGTACTTTGGACAATTACTTTGTAAAAGCGGGGTCATTACTGATTGATGAAATTTCTATATATATCGCAAGAAATTGATTGGGTGAGGAGATCCTCTATGGGCCCCCTGGCCCAGGCCAAGACCCCAGATACAAGACATGAGCGTACCGATATTACTGAGTGCATTAACGGGGGAATCAGTGTTATAGAGAATACCCCGAATTTAGATTTGACCAACTCTATCTCTCACATTAGCACGTAGGACCTTAGTGACCTTGGCGATCTGAGTTTGTTAAATCT
Source organism: Lissotriton helveticus (assembly GCF_964261635.1). Taxonomy (NCBI): domain Eukaryota; kingdom Metazoa; phylum Chordata; class Amphibia; order Caudata; family Salamandridae; genus Lissotriton; species Lissotriton helveticus. Next base: position 1,942,810,553 of record NC_136068.1, read on the forward strand.
GCCATTGGCCCAAAGCCACCCTACCCTACCATCCCCTCTTGAATGCGCTCCTGACGCGGGTAATATCAATGGGGTGTGAGGGAAGGAGCGATCCCAAAACAGAAAAAGGGGGCGCAAAACAAAGGGGGAAGAAAGGCAAAGACTCAGAAACCCAATTCTACCCAGGAGGCTGATAGTCCGGGGATTTTGACAATTGATAGAGATGAGGTCTTACCCACTGAGACTCCACACGTAGAGAATACAGAACATGGTAACACGAACCCCCTTGAGATCTCAGATGAAGATATCACCCTGGCCGACATAGGAACTCTTTTGAGGGCCCTATTAAGTCCCCTGGAAGCTCGCCTAATCAAGATGGAAGCTAGGCTAGTGAATATAGAGAAATCCACGATGCAACTAGCCGACAGCCTGAAGGTAAACATCAAAGCTGATAGTAATGGTGAAAGAGGGGGTGCTGAGGTAAAGAACAAAAGGGGCACTTTAGTTACCACCAAGGCGCTTAGCAGTGCAGCACCCCCGGCCCGACAGGCCAAACCAACCCCCTCCAAAAACATTACCATGCAGCCTAGAGCCAACATACCCAACCCTAAACAGCCACCAGCCCGACCCCCATACATATCCCCACCACAATCGAAGCCTAAACAGCCAAAGGATAAATCCTCTGTTTCCAACCAGCCTCAGAAAATAGTAGTACCAACAGATGAGGCACCAGCCAAAGCTAATAAAGCAAGGGTAGTAAACTTGCCGCCGGAGGCAAGCCCTTATACAGTAATCTTAGCAGGGGTCCCAGAGTTCAATGCAACCTATAAAGAATCTACCGCCTCTCTAAAGAATAAGGTGGTAAGTTGGCTATCTATCTACAGACCACTCCCACAAAGTGTAACGAGCAATGTCCTCATGGTAAGAAGGGTCCCATGGTGGGTAGTACTAGAAAATCCATCAATGGAGACTGTGTCCTGATTAGTTTTAGAGACCCTAGGACCGGTCTTCTGACGACCAAGAGAGCAACATTCAGCCCCTACCCCTTTCTTTCTTCTACCCGCCACTGACACATGTATGGGAGGAAGAGAGATGGGATGGCCGACAGGAGAAGGTGGGTAGGTGGGATGTAAGAGCGAGAGGAGACTTTCACTGCCCAAAAACCCAGTACCAATCGTATTCTACATCAAACAACGAGGAGGAGGGCTGGGAAACTTGGTATGGAAGGGGGGGGTGACTGGAGAGGTAGAGAGAGAGGAGATTGTCGCCGCCCTAGGGCCCACTACCCCACATTCTTCCCCATATCAAATAGGTACTCTTGCTTAGACATGGTGGATTGACAGTTTATGCGTGTGGGCAGTAATCAGTACTCCCACCCACGGGAGGATAAGGAATTAGACATCATACCTCCAAGACCCACCACTGTTTTGATGACAGAGCTTGGGCAGCCCAAAGCTATAGTGCACAGCTCGGAGGACAACCAGGTCAATTCTGACCTGCCACTTCCCACCGTAATGGTACCAAGAGAAGTACAGGGAGACTTGGATACAAAAACAATGTCCCAGGGCAGTGAGAATGATAGCGATCCTTCCCCCGCCACAGCTTCTAACCCAGGTTCGCCACCCTTGAAAATAATATCATGGAATGTGGCCGGCCTGGGCAACAAGCAGGAAATGCAGGACTGGATTGCTTTTATCAATTCTAAAGATATATGTCTGCTGCAAGAAACCTGGGCAAGGGACGAGTACTCTTGCCAGGGTTTCGCGGCATTCTCCATCCCTGCGAAATGGGGGGGTAGGGGCCGCCCCTCCGGAGGCCTCGCAACCTTGGTGGCTACCCACCTGGGTTGTCAAGCCACCTGCCTTCCCTTGCTTTCTGAAGACATATTAGCAGTGTTATTAGAATGGCCAAACTCCCTTAGATTAGCTGTAATAAATGTATATTCTAGGCTCATTAACATAGGACGAGAATCACCCACCATTGAGGAATTGTCAAACTTCCTGAATGAAATTCCTAAGGGGACTGCATACGTGGTAGGAGGGGACCTAAATTCACATTTCGAACCCCTAGCAGGCCTCTTGGATGGGTCCTCCTTGGAAGAGGACGCAAGGTGGTCAGTACCCCCCACGGTGGCTTTGCCGGCCAGAGCATGGACACCCCTCGCCTTACAGATTACCGCTCTGACTCTTAAATACGGTCTCAGAGCATGTAACGGGCGTACCAAATCTGATATCCCCAGTAAATATACCTTTATTAGACCAGGCAGGGAGTCTAGATTGGATTATGTTCTAGTCCAACTGTCCTCGTGGTCGCACATAATTGATTTTAAGGTAATAGATAGAACGGATAGCGACCACAACGCCCTTGAGCTGGTCTACACCCTCCCTGGCAAGGAGGGCTTGGACCAATCTACGAGAGCGACAAACGTAGGGCTTTCACTTGAAAACAATAGGAGAAGAATAAGGTGGGAAAAGTTAGCGTCCGGCAGAGAGAATCTTCCTAAACTTTACGCTAAACTTATTCCAACACTGGAAAAAGTGGGCGTTCTAAGTGAGGACCTTAGTACACTGGAAACCCACAAATTACTAGGTTTGGCACATGAGGAACTTATTAAGACTCTGGCTACAGATCTTTTTTCCATGGGACACACTAAAGGTGGTGGACTTCGCCGTAATACATGGTATAATGACACATGCCGTAAGGCGAAGGGGGATCTCCTGACCAGCATTAAGAAGGGCAAAGGAAGACAGGAGATACAGGCCAAAAGAAGGGAATATAAGAAATTGACTACCCAGGCCAAGATGGAATGGGACCAGGATAAATGGGAAAACCTCGCAAATGCTTTAGCGACCAGGGACTACCGCAAGTTCTGGATCAATACGGGATCCGAGCACCTAGCATCGGCAATAGAACCAAATATTGCACCCAGAGTATGGAAAGAGCACTTTCAGTCCCTCTATATAGAGGAAACTGGAGGTACGTCCAATCCTTTCCTTGATAACATTACTTATCCTGAGGGCTACCCCTTTACAGAAGAGGAGGTACGAGTTGCTATTGCACGTCTATCGTCAGGCAAGGCACCAGGGTTGGATGGCCTCCCTGGCGACCTCTTTAAACAAGAACCGGACTTTGGGCCCCCTATTTGTTGTCAATATTTAATGCCATCTTAAAAGGCATGGAGGTCCCTAATACTTGGCTGGGTGCAGAGGTAGTTCCGATATTTAAGAAGGGCTCGCCTCTGCTCCCAGCCAACTATAGGCCCATCAGCCTAATAGATGTTTCCCAAAAGCTTTTCGGTAGGCTTATCCTGGATCGTCTCCAGAATTGGCTTGAGGAGACTGCCACTCTGAGTCCTTACCAGGCGGGATTCAGGAGGGGGGTGTCCACAACTGATCAGATATTCCACCTGAATCTCATTTATTGGAGAACTGCGCTAATCGAGAGCGGCAGCTTGTACACAGTCTTTGTGGACTTGCGAGCTGCCTTCGATCTGGTGCCAAGATCCAAGTTATGGAATGTCCTGGCTGACCTAGGTGTTCCGCTAGACATTCTCGCCATCCTGATGAAATTGCATCAGAATAACTTTGCCCGTGTCAGATGCGGTAAGAATGGTAATTTAACTGATAGATTCCCCGTTGACAGAGGGGTGAGACAGGGCTGTGTGCTAGCACCGACCCTGTTCTGCCTCTTTGTGAACGGGGTAATCACCAATCTGACCAGGATTAATGACATTGATGCCCCCAAATTGAACGGCAGCAGGGTACCCGCAATTATGTTTGCGGATGATACCCTGCTGCTGTCGAAATCCCCCATGGGAATTCAACGTGTACTGGATGGGTTTCTTGAATTTTGTATAGAGAGGGGCCTCGAGATTAATGTCACCAAAACAAAATATATGATCTTAAACCCCACCCCATCCTCACGCCCCAACCCCTCACTAGGTCTAGCGCGGCTAGAGAGGGTATCTACTTTTGAGTACTTGGGAGTAACCCTCAATGAGCACATGACCTGGGGTACACAACAGAATAGGGCAAATATGAAACTAGTCCAGATAATGGGTGGAATCTCTAGGATGGCGAATACATCATCATATCGTCCACTTGGCCCCGTCATCCAGATCTACAAATCCCAGGCAAGGGGGGCAGTCACTTATGGGGGTGAATTGTGGGGCCACACCTCTGCCAAAAACGTAACAAGCACAGAAAATAAATTCATCAGGCAGTTGGCAGCTCTTCCACCAAGTACCCCGTTACTCCCATTGAGAATGGACTTGGGTATTAGGCCAATTGCAGATGAACTGGGTCTTAAACCATTAACCTTCTGGCGACGTTTATGGAGCAGCAAAGATCTTATCAACTACAGATTGGAGCTCCAGGAGTTTTTAACTTCACCAAAAGCCTCCAACATCCCATGGCTTGGATACATAAAAGGTTCCTGTGAGAGCCTGGACCTATCAGAACTTTGGTCTGATCCGGTAAACGCAAGCACCAGGATTCCACTCAAGGTATTGTCAAAAGTCTATTATGACCGAAAGTTGGTCAATATCTTGAACACAATGCGTGAGGGATCTTTAACAAACTCATTTATCCAAAGCAAAGACTTCTATTTACTGGAATGTGTTCTGGATGGTATAACTCCTGTGCTGACCAGAAAGCTATTTCTGCAATTGAGATATGGCACACTTCCCCTTAGATCATTCACTAGCTCCTGGTCTTCTCCCCTGACTACCGAGCACTGCCCGGCATGTGCGCACTCTAAAGAAAATGACCTACATGTGGTCTTCTTTTGCAAAGCCTACAAAAGAAGCAGGAGACATTGGCTAATCCCCCCTTTTAAAAATCTGGGTTTCAGACAGTTCCTTCCTGCATACAGAATTTTAAAAACCGATGTGTCCCCCCCAATTGTGTTCGCAGTGGCAAAGTACCTAACAGCAATGTGGTTCACTCGTAATCGCCTTTTGAAAACGGAACTGGCCTTTTAAACAATTTCAATCTTACTATTGAATTTGAACTTTATTGTGACGATGAATTGATTAATGTGTAGCAGTGCAATTTTACAAGCAATGTTTTATTGATTTGTGAAATGATTTTATTGTTTGCATATCTTTGATGATCTATAGATCGAAATAAAGATTGAAATGGATAAGAAGATTTGACAGCATCTTTATTGCTCATTCACTGGACCGGAAACAAGCATCCTGAGACCGGTTTCGTGGCATCACCCCTCATCATCCAGGCTAGTTTAAATCCAGTGGTGCAGTGAGCACGGGACCCATGTCTGGGCATACCCTTCCCTCTTAGGGCAAGAAATGCAAAAGTTACAAATGACAGTTCGGGCTGGACTGTTCCCAAAGGACACAGGGTCAAGACTGATTTGAAGTGGTGCAGTGAGCACGGGATCCACATCTGGGCATACCCTTCCCACTTAGGGCGACAAATGCAAAAGTAATAAATAATGGACGGAATGCTGAACAATGCAAACATTCACCTCAAGTCACAACGCTCTGGGTTTAATCCATCGTTCTTTTGCTCACCACCACCGATAGGACTCAGCCATATGCAAATCAGTCGTGACCCTGTGTCTCATGGGAACAGTCCAGCCCGAACTTCCGAGCCAGGTTCTCCCTGGGCTGGAAACAAGCATCCTGGGACCATTTTCGGGGCATCACCCCTCATCAGCCAGGCTAGTTTGACTCCAGTGGTGCAGTGACCACGGGACCCATGTCTGGGCATACCGTTCCCACTAAGGTCAACAAATGCAAAACTTATAAATGGCAGTTCGGGCTGGACTGTTCCCAATGGACACAGGGTCAAGACTGATTTGCATAAGGCTGGGTTCACACTGGAATGGCATGGTGAGCAAAAATGATGGAATTAGGCCCAGATCTCTGTACTGGGGTGAATGTATGACATTGTTCTGCATTTGGTCCATCAATTGTTCTTTTTGCATCGGTCCAAATATAATACAGTGTGCTATAGCATTCCTATCACAAACTATCAACTAGTGTCACTGACTGTAAACGTAATATAATACAGGTGATATAGCATCCCTATCACGAACTATACCAACTACTGTCACAGAATATAATCATAAAGCAGAACAGCATGCTCCTATAGTATCTGGGTAAGAACAGATGGGCTGGGGGAGTATCTGCCAAAAACTGTCAGTTTCTGTTCTGCTCACCTTGAGGCTCACCTGCCTTATTCAGAGACCCGAGGACCCTCTTGACTGCTGACAGCAGAGCCTTAGATATCTCTGGTGCTTAATTTGAGCCGGTGGTTGCAGGTGGGGGCCCCTGGCACTCATTTTTGGGGACCAGGACTTATCTTTCTTCAACAGACTCCGACCCACAGAATGAGTGAGAAAAACACAAAAGCAGGAAATGAGGAGATCGAGAAAGATGTCAAAAAGAGACAAAGGCGGGAAACAGATGGAAAAAGAACCTGCAAGGGTGAGCTGAAGAGGCAGGAAGTGCCTGGTGGTGGATTGATGCAAGAGGTGGAATCAGGGCTCTAAGGTAAAACCTGAGAAGAGAAAACAGGAGACGCTGATGCACTACGCGTTAGAAACAATGCTTTTTTGTTTTAATCGACATAAAGATTCTGAGAACTAAAAACATATAATTGCTCGCCCATAACATCATGCGTTACATCCTCACCATGAGGGCCCCATCCTATAGGTTCAGCACTTCAGGGGATCTCCCTTCCAAGGCGGCAAAAGACATTAAATAGCACAAGTCATGCAATTTTTAGGACAATTAATACAGCCCTGCCAAGTACCACGCATCAGGCGTTAGACTAACGCATTTTAATGTGATGGTCCGAATATATTTAGCTTCTGCTGTCCACCTTTGCACACGCTACGAGCTTAGACTCGGTATATTACAATAAGTAATATACAGAATAGTTCTGTTAACATGCTGCTGCAGCACCGTTTTCTATTTCTAGGGTGGTTGGGTTGACGTCACGTCCTCTTTCAAATTAGGATGCAGACTGAGGCAGCTTTAGCTGTGCATGCCGTGGCATAACTGTTAATTGGCATCACAGGAGGGGCCAATGACTACTGCTGGGACAGGCAAGAGCGTTCGCACTCTGCGCACCTATGTTGAGCTGACTGCTGGCGGCAATCAGCGCAGGTGACAGTGCACCTGGAGCCCAGCAGGAGAACCACCAGCCCTCAGGATCATCAGTCAACTCATTCCTGGGTGTTCCGCAGGTCAGGGGCTGGTGCCATGCCCACAGACTCACACGTGCCACGACTAGCTGCCAACTCTGCAGGTGGCACGGTTTGGCTGCACCCGTTGGGACTACACGGACGGACACAAGGCATTGCTGGTATTAAGGTGATTTATTTATATGCATCTTAACTCGAAAAGCTGTTGTGTTATTATGTATTTTATGTTTTTATAGCAGCTTGAGCTGAAGTTTGAAAGTGCTGTATAGTGGAGTGGCTAACGCCATTAGTCTATGGGGGCATATTTAAAATGTCTGGCGAATCACTGCAAATCAGCAGTGATGCGCCAGAACAGATGCGTCCCGCAATCCCCCCTTGCGCCACCACGGATGCGTCGCATTTACAATGCGGCGCACCATGGTGCAAGGAGGGGCAGATGCGTGACGCATCTTGTGGCGTAAGGGCGGCGCATTGCTGGAGTCGCGTTGCAAGTGCGACAACTCCAGCAATGCACAGAGGCCGCCCATACTTAACTTGGTGCGTCACTCCTTACCCCTTCTTCAAGCAGGCATAAGGGTTTGACGCAGCAGCGTCGTAAAACTGACTCACTGAAATCTTGTAGATTTCACTGAGTCCGTTTTACGGGGCTTTCCTGCGAGGGAACACCCACCCTGCGACAGAACGCCCACTTGAAACCTGACGCAGGTTCCATGTGGCGCAGGGCTTTACAACGTGAGGCATCTGCCTAGCTGCGTCATGTTGTAAATAAGGCGCAACGTGGCACATGGTTTACGCTGCGTCACAAAAGTGACGCAACAGCGGCGCAAATGTGTCTCAAGGGCTTGTAAATCTGCCCCTAGATTTTTTTTCCAAAATTCGGCCCTTGGAGTGAACATTTTCTGTGTAATAGGCTTCTTTCAGGTCCTGCCGGTAACATTTTATATTTCGTAGTCTCAGGTTTTTCCTCAGGTCACTGTTCCCCTTTTCCGGTCTTTAAGCCTTTGGAAGATTCCCTTGGGTCGCCTTCAACGCCATATCCAAGTATTCATTCATTCATGAGACGTTTTTCTCTGATTGTTTACGCGACTTGAGGTGTGAATGGTAACGGGGGATGGCAGCACTTAGTTAATGGAACTCGGTTACAATGAATTAGGAGCCAATACGTTATGAATGAGTATAACTACAAGTAGGAGGGATGCCAGCAATTTTCATACAACAATAAAAATGTAATGATAAGTCTGATTAATGTTGCTCCTAGTGAGATTGAAGTTTTGTCTAGTGGAAGGTTTGACTCATCGTGAAGTAGCACAGGAGGTTAACACGCCTGCTGCGGCGCATGGGTTGCAGGCGGATCACAAAGTGCATATAACGTACATAGGTCAGTGCTTTTGTTCGAGAGATCCTCTTTATTGCTTGCAGTGTATAAGCTGAAATTCTAATATAGAGCAGGGAGCTCATAACTGCCATCCATGAAAGAGCTGCATGCAAACTGCACAGTACAGATTAGAGCTTTGATGATTTCTTCCCCAGTCTTCAATTTTTGGTGCTTTGCAGATCTTCAGAAGAGGTTCTGGTGGCTCAAATGGGTGTAAGTTCAGATATCTATGTGTTTCCCTCCTCTTCATTGCTGGTGAGACGGTGTCACTCATGGTCTTGAAATGTCACTCATGGTCCTTGAAATGTCACTCATGGTCCTTGAAATGTCACTCATGTCAATCTGGGACCCTGGCAGCTGTGATCATAAACCGCCTCCCTCTGTGTTCTAAGATATATTTGATATAATGTGTCCTCACTCACCGTCAGCTGGGCCTCGGCTGCTGTGTCAGGGGGGGTGGGGGCCGGTGGGGGGGGGCACAGTTCATGCAGACACCTCCCTGGTCCACTCTAAAGAAACAACAGAGGCAACAAGTCGGACCGGAAGATGGCAGCGCCCGGGACCGGAAGACAGGCACGGCTGGGACACTGAATCCTGCAGCGTAGGGAACCGGAAGACAGGCAGCGCTCGAGCCCTGAAGACTGCAGCGCATGGGACCGGAAGACAGGCACGGCTGGGACACTGAATCCTGCAGCGTATGGAACCGGAAGACAGGCACGGCTGGGACACTGAAGCCTGCAGCGTCTGGGATCGGAAGACAGGCAGCGCTCGAGCCCTGAAGACTGCAGCGTCTGGGACCGGAAGACGGTAGCGCACAGGACCGGAAGACAGGCACGGTTGGGACACTGGAGACTGAAACGCATGGGACCGGAAAACAGGAAGCGAGTTAGACCGGAAGACAGACATTGAGGAAGACACAACGTGTAAAATCAGGAGACAGGCAACGTGAGACACCGGAAGAAAGCAACAGATAAATCCTAAAGCGAGGCCAAGTATAGGATCAAAATACAGGCAAAGCATTGTACCAGAAGAGAGGCAAAGAATAGGAACGGAAGACAGGCAAAGAATAGGAACGGAAGACAGGCAAAGAATAGGAACGGAAGACAGGCAAAGAATAGGACCGGAAGACAGGCAAAGAATAGGACCAGAAGACAGGCAAAGAATAGGAACGGAAGACAGGCAAACCATTGTACCGGAAGACAGGAAAAGAATAGGACCGGAAGACAGGCAAAGCATAGGACCAGAAGACAAGGAAAGCATAGGACCAGAAGACAGGCAAAGCATAGGACCAGAAGACAGGCAAAGCATAGGACCGGAAGACAGGCAAAGCATAGGACCGGAAGACAGGCAAAGCATAGGACCAGAAGACAGGCAAAGCATAGGACCAGAAGACAGGAAAAGAATAGGACCGGAAGACAGGCAAAGCATTGTACCAGAGACAGGCAAAGAATAGGACCAGAAGACAGGCAAAGAATAGGACCAGAAGACAGGCAAAGCATTGGACCAGAGACAGGCAAAGAATAGGACCAGAAGACAGGCAAAGCATAGGACCAGAAGACAGGCAAAGCATAGGACCAGAAGATAGGCAAAGCATAGGACCAGAAGACAGGCAAAGCATAGGACCAGAAGACAGGCAAAGCATTGGACCAGAGACAGGCAAAGAATAGGACCAGAAGACAGGCAAAGCATAGGACCAGAAGACAGGCAAAGCATTGTACCAGAAGAGAGGCAAAGAATAGGACCGGAAGACAGGCAAAGAATAGGAACGGAAGACAGGCAAAGAATAGGACCGGAAGACAGGCAAAGAATAGGACCAGAAGACAGGCAAAGAATAGGACCAGAAGACAGGGAAAGAATAGGAACGGAAGACAGGCAAACCATTGTACCGGAAGACAGGCAAAGAATAGGACCAGAAGACAGGAAAAGAATAGGACCGGAAGACAGGCAAAGCATAGGACCAGAAGACAGGCAAAGCATAGGACCAGAAGACAGGCAAAGCATAGGACCAGAAGACAGGCAAAGCATAGGACCAGAAGACAGGCAAAGCATAGGACCAGAAGACAGGCAAAGCATAGGACCGGAAGACAGGCAAAGCATAGGACCTGAAGACAGGCAAAGCATAGGACCAGAAGACAGGCAAAGCATAGGACCAGAAGACAGGCAAAGCATTGGACCAGAGACAGGCAAAGAATAGGACCAGAAGACAGGCAAAGCATAGGACCAGAAGACAGGCAAAGCATAGGACCAGAAGACAGGCAAAGCATTGTACCAGAAGACAGGAAAAGAATAGGACCGGAAGACAGGCAAAGCATTGTACCAGAAGACAGGAAAAGAATAGGACCAGAAGACAGGCAAAGAATAGGACCGGAAGACAGGCAAAGAATAGGACCAGAAGACAGGCAAAGAATAGGACCGGAAGACAGGAAAAGAATAGGACCGGAAGACAGGCAAAGAATAGGACCAGAAGACAGGCAAAGCATAGGACCAGAAGACAGGCAAAGCATTGTACCAGAAGACAGGAAAAGAATAGGACCAGAAGACAGGCAAAGAATAGGACCGGAAGACAGGCAAAGAATAGGACCAGAAGACAGGCAAAGAATAGGACCGGAAGACAGGAAAAGAATGGGACCGGAAGACAGGCAAAGTATAGGAACGGAAGACAGGCAACTCATAGGGCACGAAAGAACGTAAAACAGGCCAAGCATTGGACCAAAAGACAGGTACAGCATTGCCCTGGAAGACAGGCAACGTAATGGTAGGGAAGACATACAGAGATTAGGACCGGAAGGCGCGCAAAGCATTGGTCAGGAAATCAGGCAAAGTATTTGACCGAAAGACAGACAAAGCATTGGACCAGAAGACAGGCAAAGCATTGAACCGGAAGACAGGCAATGGAGCTCTTTTAGCTTCCCCAGAGAGCTCCCTGTTGTTCCCTGCCAGCCTGTGCCTGGTTCCTGCAGTTAATAACGGACACCAATGGAGGGTTTAACTATCTTTTATTTCTGTTGTATTATTCCGCAGAATTTTGAATAGGGTGGCCAACTTTGCAGGACACTTTGCTTTTGTGCACACTGCCAACATTTCAGAAGAGGATTTTTTTTCAAAAGTTTGAAAAAAAAATCTGGTTATTTTCCACATCACAATGTTGTATGTATCACCTACTTTAGCCAGTGCCAGTATGCCCTACTTTGAGCAACACGTGCTTTATATGCTTACTTTTAAAGCAACTGTCTTGACAGTAACCGGGGTTCCCGAGACCTCGTTTTTAAAACACAGCACTGCGGCGTAATTTTTAAAGGCACTTATCGCTGATTGGGGAAAATATTGGAAATACAAAATTATTGTGAGGATTGAGACTAGATCTTTTTTTTAAATACAGTAGTACAGTGGCATTTTTTCGATTGGGAGAAATCCTTGGGAAGTGAAATAAGTGTGAAACAATGTGTGAGTTTTATTGTGTGGTTGATAAAGAGAAATCTAAGGTGGAGTGTAGTGATTTGATGGCCATCTTGCGGCGCCATTGGGCCAGAGAGGTTAGCGCCTACTTAAGGACGGCTGTGACGCACTCGGATTGGTGTCCTGACGGTAACCGGGCCTCAGCAGACCTCTTTTTTAAAATACAAAACTGCAGCGCCATTTTTAAAGACACTCTTTTCTGATGTGGGAAAATCTTGGGAATACGAAATAATTGCGATTAATTGTGATTTAACCTGTGATTGAGGCCAACTCTTTTCAAAAATACAGTACAACAGCAAAAACTTTTTGATTGAAGGATATCACTGGGAAATCCTTGGGAAGTCAAATAAGTGTGAAAAAATGTGTGAGTTTAATTATGTAATTGATAAAGGGAATTCTAAGGCGGAATGTAGTTATTTTGCAGCCATCTTTAGGTGCAGTTGCCTAAGCGGCTAATGCTCCAGCACCTCCCTACATGGACCATCAGCTCGCGGCCTTGTCTACTTAAGCGTGGCGCACTCGGATTGGCTGTCTTGAATGTAACCGTGCCTCCCCAGACCTCTTTCTTAAAATACAGCATCATTTTTAAAGAAACTTATTTTTGATTGGGGGTAATCTTAGGAATACAAAGTAATTGTGACCTGTCATTCAGACCAAATCTTTTTAAAAATACAGTACTACACAAAGTTTTTTTGATTGGGGGGAATCTATGGGAAATCCTGGGGCAGTGAAATCAGTGTGAAACAATTTGTAAACTTTATTGTGTGCTTGATAAAGGGAATTTTAAGGGGGCATGTAGTTATTTGGCTGCCATCTTAAATGGACATTGATCTCAAGCGCTTTAGCACCTCGCTACATGGACCATCAGCTCCTGGCTACTTAAGTGCAGCCGGCGGGCAGACGTGCCACTGGCATGCCAAAGGCATGTTCAAGGTAAATCCATCTGCACCCATCTGAAAGAGTCCAGAGGTCAGGGGGGCAGTTCCTCGATAGGTAGGTAGGCGTGGATAATCGGCCTCTGCAGTTCCTGCCCTTTGTCCTTTAATACTGAAAGCCTGTGACCGGTCACTCAATGTAATTTCAGCTAAAAGTAACGGCTCACACTGTCCCTCCCGGCTGAGCGTCCTGCCTAATAAATCTTTACGCTCTTTTGATGAACCTTCGGGGCACTGGAAAGAGAACTTGAGAATCTCAAAGAACCACATGGGCTCTAATAAGAAAATCAAGTCACACTTGTTTTAGGGTGTTCAACTTAAACTGCTGCTCATTGGTGAAACACCTACAGGAAACTTTAATTTTTTACTTGTCCGTAATCCCAGTGCCTTATTTTTAACTGAAACTTGGCTGAATGCCACATCAATCAATCAATCAATTTAAAGCACGCTACTCACCGTGAGGGTCTCAAAGCAGTTTTGTTCAGTCGAAGAGCCAGGTCTTGGGTGTCTTCCTGAAGATGTTCAGGGAAGGGGCGCATCTGATGTCGATCGGGAGTTCATTCCAGGCTTTGGCTGCGATGTAGGAGAAGGCTCTTCCGGCCGCTCTGGTTCTGCAGATGCGCGGAGTTTCTGCTAGGGCGCGGTCGGTGGAGAGGAGGTTTCTTTTGGGTACTCTATCGTTGAGGTATTTGGGTCCGATGTTGTGGAGGAATTTGTAGGCGTGGGTGAGTAGCTTGAAGGTTACTCTCTTCTCGATGGGGAGACAGTGGAGGTCTTGCAGGTGTTGTGCGAATATATGATTATACCACGCTTACAATTACCACGCATGGCTTTACCACGCAAATTTTACATCGCAAGTGGCTTTACCACGCTGGTATTTACAATGAAGGACTATACCACGCGTAAAAAACGTTTTACCTGCACGTCTTTCACCAGCAGCCCTTACTTCCATCCACCATGGAAACAAACGTCAAAACATGTCTACCAAAATAAAAAAAGGACTGCTATTATGACGTACACGGCACGTCTTTGGGGGAGGCTTTTTCCTTATACTTCAAAAATAATGTGCGTTTTTTTTATTTATGTAAACTGCTTGTTATTTTTTGGGGGGAGACCCCCCCAGCCCCCCCAAGCCCCCCCCAGTCCCCCCCCCGCCAGCCCCCCCAAGCACAAGCAGAACGACTGGAAGGAATACCACGTCTCTCCCCAACCCACGCAGAACGTACTTGCGTGGTAAAGACGGTCGTGGAAGGCACCCGCGTTGAAAAAACGTTTACGTGGTAAGTGTAGCGTGGTAAACGTTATGCGTGGTGATGCCTTCTGAGTAAATGATGTTTCCCGTGTTGTGCTCATGTCGGGGGATGCCGAGGACGAGTCTGGCCGCGGTGCTCTGGATGGCCTGTCGTTTGCGCTGCAGGGATTTGTTGATTCCAGCGTAGAGGGCGTTTCCGTAGTCCAGTCTGCTTGTGATGAGTGCGTGGGTGACAGTCTTTCTGGCTCGGGGGGAACCACTTGAAGGTCTTGCGGAGGCTGCGGAGGGAGTTGAAGCAGGTGGAGGCCACATCGGGGCCAGACATCATCGCAGCACTCCTGGCTGGATATTTCGCACTCCTGGCTGGATATTTCGCACTCCTGGCTGGATATTTCTCACTTAGATTGCACAGATAGAAAGGCTGGGGGGGTTGCAATTTTCTTTAAAATATCTATACGCATGCAAGATAGCAAAGATTAGTGTCCCAGACTGCGAGGCATTGCTTTTTTCCATTTCTCTGTAAAAAAAAATCACTATGTCAGGAGCTCTAATTTACCATGTTCCTCGTACTCTTGGTAACTCGTGTAACACTATCACTGCTTGTCTTACTGCAGTTATTCTCAAATATGCTAACTTTACCATTCTCGGAGACCTGAACATCCATCTGAAGAACAAAACTTGAAGTACAGCTACATCATTACTAGATGACCTTCTGACCCTGGACATCCAGCTGATTAATAATTCCCCTACACACAAAGCTGGACACTTCCTGGATCCAGTATTTACCAGTTTGAGAAACTCACAGACAGACCCCCTCTACCTCAACTACGGTCTGACCATTCTGCAGTTCCCTGTTCATTCTCTATAGATTCAAGCGCACAGATTCCGGGGACCCATCCAGTCTCCTCTATTAGGAGCTGGGCGAAATGGATGCTTCTTTGTTGAATACTATTCTAGAGGCCAATCCCCCATTACGGTGTAACTCAGTGGAATTAGATACATTCCATGTTGATGAATGGCTCAGGTCCTCTGTGAGAAATATAAAGAGGTCCCAAAGGGAGTCACGGAGTGATCTCTACTACACAAGAAAGCCCTGTTTTTCCGGACAATACCAATCTCACAATTATTGTAACCTACACCGTTTCACAGAACCTTAGAGGTTTCAAGAAGATATAGCATAAAGTCACATTTAATATAATACTTGAAGTCACACATTAGCAGTGTACACAATACCTATTATAGAGCAAAATTAATAAAAAAAGAGAAAGAAATTGTTAATGCAAAGTGGTGCAAGTGTATATTTATTCAGCAATGTTATCGTTATTTGACAAACTGGCAAAATCAATACTTATTATGAAAAGTTCATTTAATAACAACAATATCATAAAAAAACATAAAAAGCGATAATTAAAATGTTCATCAGAACAGGGGTCGACGCAGTGTTTCGGTTGGGAATGTCAATTAAAAACCTTCTTCAGGACCAGTTCTAAGAAGAAACAAACAATTACTATTTTATATATACATTATGCTTTTCTGCACAATTTTTCACAAAAACAATCTCTGTTGATATCGCTACAGTATGTATCATTATTGGTAACTCGGTCGATGTAACTTTAAACACTTTCTAGCTCTTACAACAAATCCAACTGCATAATATCTGTAGGTTACGGTATTGGTATTGTCAACAAATACAAATAAAAGAAATATTAAAGGGCACACTGAGTAATGATCAAGGTTCTATAACTCTAACGTTATGTCACACTATTTCTGAGGGTCTTCTCTATACATTATATCGAGACCCCCATGGTTGATTACCTGAGGTATATTTAATTCCTCGGACTTGAGTGAGTCAAGAAGCCCATTTGATGATCAGGGAAGTGGATTCAGATTGTAAAATTTATTTGTAGATTAATCTGAAATAGAAGGTGCTTTATATTAATGGATGTTTAGCATTCGCACCTGAGGATCTTCAAAGTTTATAAATAAAGTACATTTAATAAAGTACCTTCACATGGTTATACTCGTGTTCACGCTTGTGTAATAGGAGCCACCAATTTCCATTCGTATGCTTACTATAGTTCTGCTGTGGAAAGACTCAAACGAATGGAATTTTTACCCGGTCTTTATAGAGGTTGTGATTTCTAATGTTTTGGTGGCTAACTAAAGCTTTCACTTACCCAATTTTAATCAGTGGCAGATCGATGTAGCTGTAGCCTTCTTAATTGGCTAATCTTGTCGACAGCGTTATTATGGGGGTTGACCTCCCACTATAAGGGATAGAATAAGAACTTTAAGTTGAGTTGCAGTCTCTCTGTATCTGCAACTGGTGGCAAGGCATCAGTGCAATGTATTTTATGTACACACATAAGACTAGTAGGTCTATCGCTAATATAAATAATATAAATCAAACGCTCTTGTGCTCTTTCGAGGCCGTTTGTGTCTAAAAACACTGACATATCAATCGTTAGTATCTGTCCCAGTCAGTGGATGCGGCTAAGTTATTGCATTTCTCAGTTATATACGGCCGACTCGAGATTTAAGTTATTACTCTTGAAATCTACACGACTTTATTATCAACTAGAGCGGATCGAGAGCTGTTCTGGAGAGTTACCAGGTCCTCTGTGGACACCCTATTGGCAGTTCCCAATAGAAAGCACGATAGAACCCTTCCCCCAGCTCCTTGGTACAGTGACTCCTTATACGAACAAAAAAAGGCCTGCAACCATCTTGAAAGGGTATGGTGTAAAACATATGAAAAGAAAGATAAGGAAACTTACAAAACGCATTAAAATCCTACCAACAAACTTGTTGCAAGACTAAAGCAGCATTCTATATGAATAAAATACTTACAAGTCAGAACTTTTCCAGTACTGCTGATGTCAACTTTTTAACCAGTTCCCCAGGTAAAGAGTGTGATGCAGGAATTCCAGCCTCTGGATGTGACGTCATTTAGGAGGATTCTAGCGTCCATTAAATCAGGATCCCCATTGGATCCTTGTCTCCCAGAGGTATTTAGAAAACACACCCATTCAGTCTTTGAGCAGATGAGCCAACCGTTAATTCTGTCTTTGTTGAAGGGTGTTATTCCTAAAATCTGGAAAACAGCTTTAATTACCCCCCTACTAAAAAAACAAATTCAGACCCACTTATTTGGTCGAATTATAGACCCACATCCTTGCTACCTGCTCTAATCAAAGTGGTAGAGAAATATGAAATCTGCATCTTAGTAGGCACTTAGGGCCACATTTATGAAAAGTGACGCATGGCAGTGTGAAAACAGTGATGCGTCACTTTTCACTGCGCCCTCCTTGCGACACCAATGATGCGTAATATTTACAGTATGACGCATCATGGCGCAAGGAGTTACAGATACGTCAGTATTTCTGACGTATTTGCATGGCGCAAAAGTGACGCATTGCTGGAGTGTGTCACAAAAGTGACGCAACTCCAGCAATGTGTCCTTTCACATGGGGCAAGCCCCATGTGAAAGGGCCTGCGTCAGTCTTACGCCTGCTGTGAGGCAGGCGTAAGAAATTGACGCATTTGTGTCCTAGTCTAATCTTATAGATTTCACTGCGTCACTTCTATGACCCTTTCTTGCTTCAATACGCCCCCCTCCATACATTATACCTGGCGCAGGTATAATGTAGCGCTGGGGTTTACAAAGTGACGCATCTACCTAGATGCGTCACTCTGTAAATATGGTGCAACAAGGCACATTTTTTACGCTACTGGTGCGTCACAAAAAGTGACGCACCGGCGGGATAAAAGTGATGCAAGGGCTCATAAATGAGGCCCTTAGAACTCAACAACTTACTACACCCATCCCAGTCTGGGTTTCGTAGAGGACATAGCATCGAATCGGCGCTTCTTGGTGGTATGGAGTTTTTGAAGCACCAATCAGATGAAGGGGGCGCTGCTGTACTGATTTTGTTAGATCTCAGCGCAGCATTTGATACAGTCGCCCACTCAATGCTCATTCAAAGGTTAGAGGGCATGAAAATGCAGAACACTGCCTTAGCTTGGCTGAAATCTTTTCTGCTCGATCACACCTTTCAGCTGCACACTCACCAACATAGGTCAAAACCACATGGTCTAACCTCTGGTGTGCCTCAAGCATCCACTTGAGGTCTCAGCTATTCAATCCATATGTTAGACCATTGGTAGGGATACTAGGGAGCCGTGACCTTACACTCTTCTCATATGCAGACAACACAAAAATTGTGGTGTCTCTGTCATCAATGGCTTTGGATTCCTGTCTCGCCCGAGTTTCATCTAGGATGAATAGATGAATGGAGACAGGACGGAAGCTTTGCTGGTGATCAACCCCTCTACCTCTTGGGACCCCCACGTGTGGCCTGCGATGGTGGGCCCTCCCCCTAACCCCGCACCTGTCCTAAAGAACCTGGGTGATCTGTTGGACCACAAGCGTACTCTGAGCACACAGATGAGGACGGTGGCAGCCGCCTGCTTTGCACAGTGAATGTCTTAGAAAGATCCTGTTCTGCCTTCCCACTTCTGCCCAGAAAGGCCCCGGTTATTTCTACGGATATGTCGTATATCTGGGACTTGCAAAATATCTACTTAAGCACTTCCAGATGATTCTAAATGCTGCAGCACGCCTTTTATTATGACTTAGATCATTCCAATGCTGCGATTTGGGTGGGCAGAATCTGTGGAAAAGAAAAGATTGGGGGATTATCCTTTGCTACTTTCAAATTTTGCATAAACAAAACTGATTTCCCTGTTTTGACCATTATGGATTTCACCCCTCTCCTATCCACACCTCCTATCATGTCTTCTGCTTACACCTTAGTATGTTAGTTTCCTTTCCACTCTAACCTCCCTGCACCACATGTGACCTGCTGCTACACTTTCCTACACACCCTCCTTACTTCTCTCTTATCCTTACTCTGTCATATTCCCTTCATCTCATAGCTCTCTGGCCCACTGCTCCTCAGGTGACCTGCTGCTACACTCTCCTACACACCCTCTTTACTCCTCTCTTATCCTTCCTATGTCATATTCCCTTCATCTCATAGCTCTCTGGCCCACTGCTCCTCAGGTGACCTGCTGCTACACTCTCCTACACACCCTCTTTACTTCTCTCTTATCCTTACTCTGTCATATTCCCCTTCATCTCATAGCTCTCTGGCCACTTCTCCTCATGTGACCTGCTGCTACACTCTCCTACACACCCTCTTTACTTCTCTCTTATCCTTCCTCTGTCATATTCCCCTTCATCTCACAGCTCTCTGGCCCACTGCTCCTTAGGTGACCTGCTGCTACACTCTCCTACACACCCTCTTTACTTCTCTCTTATCCTCCCTCTGTCATATTCCCCTTCATCTCACAGCTCTATGGCCCACTGCTCAACGTGACCTGCTGCTACACTCCCCTACACACCCTCTTTACTTCTCTCTTATCCTTCCTCTGTCATATTCCCCTTCATCTCACAGCTCTCTGGCCCACTGCTCAACGTGACCTGCTGCTACACTCCCCTACACACCCTCTTTACTTCTCTCTTATCCTTCCTCTGTCATATTCCCCTTCATCTCATAGCTCTGTAGCCCACTGCTCCTCAGGTGACCTGCTGCTACACTCTCCTACACACCCTCTTTACTTCTCTCTTATCCTTCCTCTGTCATATTCCTTTCATCTCATAGCTCTCTGGCCCACTGCTCCTCAGGTGACCTGCTGCTACACTCTCCTACACACCCTCTTTACTTCTCTCTTATCCTTCCTCTGTCATATTCCCCTTCATCTCACAGCTCTCTGGCACACTGCTCCTCAGGTGACCTGCTGCTACACTCTCCTACACACCCTCTTTACTTCTCTCTTATCCTTCCTCTGTCATATCCCCTTCATCTCAAAGCTCTCTGGCCCACTGCTCCTCAGGTGACCTGCTGCTACACTCTCCTACACACCCTCTTTACTTCTCTCTTATCCTTCCTCTGTCATATTCCCCTTCATCTCAAAGCTCTCTGGCCCACTGCTCCTCAGGTGACCTGCTGCTACACTCTCCTACACACCCTCTTTACTTCTCTCTTATCCTTACTCTGTCATACCAACCTTCATCTCACAGCTCTCTGGCCCACTGCTCCTCAGGTGACCTGCTGCTACACTCTCCTACACACCCTCTTTACTTCTCTCTTATCCTTCCTCTGTCATATCCCCCTTCATCTCATAGCTCTCTGGCCCACTGCTCCTCAGGCGACCTGCTGCTACGCTCTCCTACACACCCTCTTTACTTCTCTCTTATCCTTACTCTGTCATATTCCCCTTCATCTCATAGCTCTCTGGCCCGCTGCTCCTCAGGTGACCTGCTGCTACACTCTCCTACACACCCTCTTTACTTCTCTCTTATCCTTACTCTGTCATACCCCCCTTCATCTCATAGCTCTCTGGCCCACTGCTCCTCAGGTGACCTGCTGCTACACTCTCCTACACACCCTCTTTACTTCTCTCTTATCCTTACTCTGTCATATTCCCCTTCGTCTCATAGCTCTCTGGCCCACTGCTCCTCAGGTGACCTGCTGCTACACTCTCCTACACACCCTCTTTACTTCTCTCTTATCCTTACTCTGTCATACCAACCTTCATCTCACAGCTCTCTGGCCCACTGCTCCTCAGGTGACCTGCTGCTACACTCTCCTACACACCCTCTTTACTTCTCTCTTATCCTTACTCTGTCATATTCCCCTTCGTCTCATAGCTCTCTGGCCCACTGCTCCTCAGGTGACCTGCTGCTACACTCTCCTACACACCCTCTTTACTTCTCTCTTATCCTTACTCTGTCATATTCCCCTTCGTCTCATAGCTCTCTGGCCCACTGCTCCTCGGGTGACCTGCTGCTACACTCTCCTACACACCCTCTTTACTTCTCTCTTATCCTTACTCTGTCATATTCCCCTTCGTCTCATAGCTCTCTGGCCCACTGCTCCTCAGGTGACCTGCTGCTACACTCTCCTACACACCCTCTTTACTTCTCTCTTATCCTTCCTCCGTCATATTCTTCTTCATCTCATAGCTCTCTGACCCACTGCTCCTCGGGTGACCTGCTGCTACACTCTCCTACACACCCTCTTTACTTCTCTCTTATCCTTCCTCCGTCATATTCTTCTTCATCTCATAGCTCTCTGACCCACTGCTCCTCGGGTGACCTGCTGCTACACTCTCCTACACACCCTCTTTACTTCTCTCTTATCCTTACTCTGTCATACCCCCCCTTCATCTCACAGCTCTCTATCCCACTGCTCCTCAGGTGACCTGCTGCTACACTCTCCTACACACCCTCTTTACTTCTCTCTTATCCTTACTCTGTCATATTCTCCTTCATCTCACAGCTCTCTGGCCCACTGCTCCTCGGGGGACCTGCTGCTACACTCTCCTACACACCCTCTTTACTTCTCTCTTATCCTTCCTCTGTCATATTCCCCTTCATCTCACAGCTCTCTGGCCCAGTGCTCCTCAGGTGACCTGCTGCTACACTCTCCTACACACCCTCTTTACTTCTCTCTTATCCTTACTCTGTCATATTCCCTTCATCTCACAGCTCTCTGGCCCACTGCTCCTCAGGTGACCTGCTGCTACACTCAGCTACACACCCTCTTTACTTCTCTCTTATCCTTCCTCTGTCATATTCCCCTTCATCTCATAGCTCTCTGGCCCACTGCTCCTCGGGTGACCTGCTGCTACACTCTCCTACACACCCTCTTTACTTCTCTCTTATCCTTCCTCTGTCATATTCCCTTCATCTCACAGCTCTCTGGCCTACTGCTCCTCCGGTGACCTGCTGCTACACTCTCCTACACACCCTCTTTACTTCTCTCTTATCCTTCCTCTGTCATATTCCCTTCATCTCATAGCTCTCTGGCCCACTGCTCCTCATGTGACCTGCTGCTACACTCTCCTACACACCCTCTTTACTTCTCTCTTATCCTCCCTCTGTCATATTCCCCTCATCTCATAGCTCTCTGGCCCACTGCTCCTCAGGTGACCTGCTGCTACACTCTCCTACACACCCTCTTTACTTCTCTCTTATCCTTACTCTGTCATATTCCCTTCATCTCACAGCTCTCTGGCCCACTGCTCCTCAGGTGACCTGCTGCTACACTCTCCTACACACCCTCTTTACGTCTCTCTTATCCTTCCTCTGTCATATTCCCTTCATCTCATAGCTCTCTGGCCCACTGCTCCTCAGGTGACCTGCTGCTACACTCTCCTACACACCCTCCTTACTTCTCTCTTATCCTTACTCTGTCATATTCCCCTTCATCTCATAGCTCTCTGGCCCACTGCTCCTCAGGAGACCTGCTGCTACACTCTCCTACACACCCTCTTTACTTCTCTCTTATCCTTACTCTGTCATATTCCCCTTCATCTCATAGCTCTCTGGCCCACTGCTCCTCAGGAGACCTGCTGCTACACTCTCCTACACACCCTCTTTACTTCTCTCTTATCATTACTCTGTCATATTCCTCTTAATCTCATAGCTCTCTGGCCCACTGCTCCTCAGGTGACCTGCTGCTACACTCTCCTCCACACCCTCTTTACTTCTCTCTTATCCTTCCTCTGTCATATCCCCCTTCATCTCACAGCTCTGTGGCCCACTGCTCCTCAGGTGACCTGCTGCTACACTCTCCTACACACCCTCTTTACTTCTCTCTTATCCTTACTCTGTCATATTCCCCTTCATCTCACAGCTCTGTGGCCCACTGCTCCTCAGGTTACCTGCTGCTACACTCTCCTACACACCCTCTTTACTTCTCTCTTATCCTTCCTCTGTCATATTCCCCTTCATCCCACAGCTCTCTGGCCCACTGCTCCTCAGGTGACCTGCTGCTACACTCTCCTACACACCCTCTTTACTTCTCTCTTATCCTTCCTCTGTCATATTCCCCTTCATCCCACAGCTCTCTGGCCCACTGCTCCTCAGGTGACCTGCTGCTACACTCTCCTACACACCCTCTTTACTTCTCTCTTATCCTTCCTCTGTCATATTCCCCTTCATCTCACAGCTCTGTGGCCCACTGCTCCTCAGGTGACCTGCTGCTACACTCTCCTACACACCCTCTTTACTTCTCACTTATCCTTACTCTGTCATATTCCCCTTCATCTCGCAGCTCTCTGGCCCACTGCTCCTCCGGTGACCTGCTGCTACACTCTCCTACACACCCTCTTTACTTCTCTCTTATCCTTCCTCTGTCATATTCCCTTCATCTCATAGCTCTCTGGCCCACTGCTCCTCAGGTGACCTTTCTCTTCAGTCTAATTACTCACACACTCTGCCTCTCCCACACTCTACTGATTCACCCCAACCCACCCCTCTGTTCCTCTGTTGCCCTGCCACCTCTACATACCTTGACCACACTTTATTTCCTTATCTAAGCTTCCTCTCCAGTCTAACTTCTCTGTCTTTCTCTTTCCTTCCAAACTCTCCACATTTCCTCACTTCTTTCCTAACTCTTCGTTCTTCCTTACCTGCTCCACTAAGCCCCTTCTTCCATCTCCTCTCTGCTCACACTGGACACCCTGTATCCTTCACACATCCTAATAGTTCTTGTCTCTCCTCCCTCACTTAACAAACAATCCTTCTTCCTTAACTTTACCCTCCAACACAGTTAAGCCATATTTACCTCTTGGGGCAGAGCCATTTATTCCATATATGTCTTCCTTTTGTACTTTTCACCCATCATCAGGTGTCTGCTGTCTACATCTCTACTGTTTATTCCTTTCCCCCTCTCCAGATGAACTCATCCCACTCAACTCACCCATCTGCTGTGCATACTCCTATCAACTCACCTGCTGCCTCAACAATGTACACCTGGTGAGCAGTAGCAATCTACACATCTGCCAGCTGAGTTCAGACTCAAAACAGTAACTATTCTTCATCAAAGGATTATGAGTTGGAGAGGACATTTACTAAGTCATCCATGAGGCTGTTCCCTCTGGATAAAGAGTCTTCTTCCCATGCTAAACCACCCTAAAATAGACTTCAAAATAAAAGGAACATAGACATTGTACCTTGCAACCTTTGTTTATCTGAAAGTAAAATGTTTCCCTTCTGTATTCTCTCAATTCAAAGTATCTTTGCACCTTGAACTAATCTTCCAAATTGGTTTATGTCTGTCAAAATATATACAAATCTAGCTTCTTTTCCTAATTTCTAAACATCATTGTCTAGCATTTATTTGGCCCAAATGTCTGGTGTGTCCATATTGGAACAGCTTTTTAATAGAAAGATGAAAAAATCAGTACCATGGAACTCAGAAAGCAAATGTTCAACTGGCCCACCTTCAGACCACAGACAAATACTGAACTTCACTGTGCTCAATGCTCACGTCTCAGCTATCCCTTCTCTCTGCAAACAAAAGACTTTCCCTGGTCCTCCCATGAACATGACACAAGGTGGTCCTTCTGCACCGTGGAGATGCTCGGAGGCATCTTCCCTCATCAGGGTTCCCACAGAATCTCCAGGCCATCCTCATCCCTGCTTTGCTTCTGTGCGAGCCTCTAAAGGCATCAGCAAGATCAGGTCTGCATCTTCACCTGGGCACGAGCCAGAGCCGAGCCAAGGGTGGGGCTCAGGTCTTAGACCCGTGCATGAGCCGAGCCAAGGGTGGGGCTCAGATCTTAGAGCCCGTGCATGAGCCGAGCCAGAGCCGAGCCAAGGGTGGGACTCAGATCTTAGACCCGTGCATGAGCCGAGCCAGAGCCAAGGGTGGGGCTCAGATCTTAGACCCGTGCATGAGCCGAGCCAAGGGTGGGGCTCAGATCTTAGAGCCGGTGCATGAGTCGAGCCAAGGGTGGGGCTCAGATCTTAGACCCGTGCATGAGCCAAGCCAAGGGTGGGGCTCAGATATTAGAGCCCATGCATGAGCCGAGCCCAGGGTGGGGCTCAGATCTTAGACCCGTGCATGAGCCGAGCCAAGGGTGGGGCTCAGATCTTAGAGCCCGTGCATGAGCCGAGGCAGAGCAGAGCCCAGGGTGGGGCTCAGATCTTAGACCCGTGCATGAGCCGAGCCAAGGGTGGGGCTCAGATCTTAGAGCCCATGCATGAGCCGAGCCAAGGGTGGGGCTCAGATCTTACAGCCCGTGCATGAGCCGAGCCAAGGGTGGGACTCAGATCTTAGACCCGTGCATGAGCCGAGCCAGAGCCAAGGGTGGGGCTCAGATCTTAGACCCGTGCATGAGCCGAGCCAAGGGTGGGCTCAGATCTTAGACCCGTGCATGAGCCGAGCCAAGGGTGGGGCTCAGATCTTAGAGCCTGTGCATGAGCCGAGCCAAGGGTGGGGCTCAGATCTTAGAGCCTGTGCATGAGCCGAGCCAAGGGTGGGGCTCAGATCTTCGAGCCCGTGCATGAGCCGAGCCAAGGGTGGGACTCAGATCTTAGACCCGTGCATGAGCCGAGCCAGAGGCAAGGGTGGGGCTCAGATCTTAGACCCGTGCACGAGCCGAGCCAAGGGTGGGGCTCAGATCTTAGAGCCCGTGCACGAGCCGAGTCAAGGGTGGGGCTCAGATCTTAGAGCCCGTGCATGAGCCGAGCCAGAGCAGAACCAAGGGTGGGGCTCAGATCTTAGACCCGTGCATGAGCCGAGCCAACGGTGGGGCTCAGATCTTAGACCCGTGCATGTGTCAAGCCAGGGCCGAGCCAAGGGTGGGGCTCAGATCTTAGAGCCCGTGAATGAGCCGAGCCAGAACCAGTTCACATTAGTCAAGGTCACCGTTCACATTAGTCAAGGTCACCGTTCACATTAGTCAAGGTCACCGTTCAAAGGTCACCGTTCACATTAGACAAGGTCACCGTTCAAAGGTCACCGTTCACATTAGACAAGGTCACCGTTCAAAGGTCACCGTTCACATTAGACAAGGTCACCGTTCAAAGGTCACCGTTCACATTAGTCAAGGTCACCGTTCAAAGGTCACCGTTCACATTAGTCAAGGTCACCATTCACATTAGTCAAGGTCACCATTCACATTAGTCAAGGTCACAGTTCAAAGGTCACCATTCACATTAGTCAAGGTCACCATTCACATTAGTCAAGGTCACAGTTCAAAGGTCACCATTCACATTAGTCACGGTCACAGTTCAAAGGTCACCATTCACATTAGTCAAGGTCACCGTTCACATTAGTCAAGGTCACCGTTCAAAAGTCCACCTGTGGATTTTGGCTCATTGCCCATTCTGCATCACACGGCGAAAGAGGAACGAGGCTCAAAGGACTGTTTTTGATGTACCTTCCTAGACAAAAGCAACCCTGCCCGCAATGCAGGCACTCTTGCATCATGGTGCCACGGCGCTTGTGTTAGTGCCACGGCGCTTGTGTTAGTGCCACGGCGCTTGTGTTAGTGCAAGGGCGCTTGTGTTAGTGCAAGGGCGCTCGTGTTAGTGCAAGGGCGCTTGTGTTAGTGCAAGGGCGCTTGTGTTGGTGCTAGCCTGCACTCAGCGCGGCAACGCAAGGAGAGAGACGGAATGCACCATATTTTAATAGTCTTTGAGTTTTTGGTCATGTCTGCGGCGGCTCTAGGCTCATGGCGGCCCTGGGCAGGGAGCGTAGGTAGGGGGCCCCCGGAGCGTAGGTAGGGGGCCCCCGGAGCGTAGGTAGGGGGCCCCGGGAGAAACGCAGGCGCGGAGGCCAGTGAAGAGGGGGGGTCAGGGTGTTTGGAAGTGGAACAGAGCCGGAGGCCTACAAATCCCTGCCAGGGGCCGCCAATCAAATATGTATCCATCCTCAGAGGATAATTATATTAAGGATATATATTGGCGTGGTGGCCCCTGGGGTTCGGTGGCCCTGTGCAGGTGCACAGCTTGCACATGCCTAAGGCCGCCCCTGGTGTCAGTCAGATTAGCGTGAGATGACGCGCATCCGGTGGCTTCAAACAGTTGCTTTTACTTCCTCCTGGAGGTGACCTAACAATAATGAACATATCTGAAGAGAGGGGAGGGGAGGGAAGTCTTTTCTTGTGGCGAAGAGACCGCGAAAGGGTTCTTTTTAAAACAAGAGGATTGTTGTGCAATCCTAGTTTTATCTTTCATAGTTTAAACTTGAATTGAACTGTTTTTCCCTTTGCGTTGCAATGTAAACACAGCAAAAACGTGGCAATATGTTACTTGGACTGTAACAAGCGCTCTTTGCATCAGTACCTTCCAAATGGGAAGCAGTCCTGAAAGACATGTCTCCAGTTTGGCAGCAGAGTAAACGTCATGTTATCTATTAAGATGCACACAGTCACATGCATCAAAGCTTTTTGCGATCGCAAACGGTGCGAATCACAAACATCGACCGATTGCGATCACAAAAATAGCTTTTGCGATGCTTGAAACAACTTGCCACTCGCAATTTAAGAAATAGCAATTATTTGCGATTTCTCAAATTGCGATTGCATTTGAAGAATCGCAAATTGCGATTCCTTAAATGCAATGTAAGAACCACTTGAGAACAGCGATTTCGCTAATAGGGGGCACAAATTACCATGAAGTTGAACTTCATGGTAACTTGCAAAAACTTAAAAAAATGCAGTTTAGGGCACATGTGTGCGCAACACATGTGCACACATCAATTTTAGGGGTGCAACGGGGTGTCCTTTTGACACCCTTGCACCCTGAAATTGCATGCGCATGCAAATTGCGAATGCAATTTCCCATTGAGGCCCATAGGAATGAATGGGAAGCCATTCCTTATTTGTGACTCACAATTTGCGAGTCGCAAATAAGGAATGTGTAAGAATCACAATTTTATAGCGATTCCTACATGCATAGGCTTTTGCGAATCCTTAATTGCGATGCTTTAATTAACGCAATTAAGGACTCGCAAAATCCTACCTTGATGCATGTGCCTGTTCGAGCAGAGCTGACGTTTCTGCTATAAATCCAACTGCGTCACTTTGACGTACATAAATGTTTCTGTGCAACGCTATGCGAGCTCGTGTCATTCAGAGCAAGCTAAGTTAAAACCAATTTTTTAGGCCTTCATTTCGAACCATACAATTGTTAATAAATTCAATTATCATCGTTCTGAGCCCAACAGAGCATGCTTCTTATAAAATGACAATGCAGTTTTATCAAGAGCGCTGCAATATAGTTAAAAACCAGTTTGTTGAATATTTTTACAATTTAAAGTATATGTTAGGTGTTCCGTTGTGCAGATGAAACTCACAATCAGTTTCCTCCACTTCATCATCAACGCCTCCTTCAACACCGCCACCTTCCCGGAGAGCTGGAAGCACGCCGAGATCAGCTCCCTCCTGAAGAAACCTACAGCGGACCCCACCGATCTTAAAAACTTCCGCTCCATCTCGCTCCTCCCTTTTCCTGCTAAAGTCATCGAGAAGATCGTCAACAGACAGCTGACCGCCTTCCTCGAGACGAACGGATCCCTCGACCCCTCGCAGTCCGGCTTCAGAGCCAACCACAGCACCGAGACCACCCTCATCGCAGCCACCGACGACATCCGGACCCTGCTCGACAAGGGGGAAACAGTGGCCCTCATCCTCCTGGACCTCTCCGCTGCGTTCGACACGGTCTGCCACCGCACCCTAGTCCAGCGCCTCAGCAACATCGGTATCCAAGAGAAGGCACTGGAGTGGATCATCTCGTTCCTCGCCGGAAGAACACAAAGAGTCCGCCTCCCCCCGTTTCGCTCCGAAGCCACCAAAGTCATCTGCGGCGTCCCGCAAGGATCTTCACTCAGCCCCACCCTCTTCAACATCTACATGAAACCTCTTGCAGCCATCGCACGCCAGCACAACCTCAACATCATCTCTTATGCCGACGACACCCAGCTGATCCTCTCCCTCACCAGAGACCCCGACACAGCCAGAACCTGCCTACACGAAGGGATGAAAGACGTCGCCGAGTGGATGAAGGACAGCCGCCTGAAACTGAACTCGGACAAGACGGAAGTCCTCATCCTGGGATCTTCGCCCTCCACCTGGGACGACTCCTGGTGGCCCCCAGCCCTGGACACCGCACCCAAGCCAACCGACCACGCACGCAACCTGGGCTTCATCTGCACCCCTCCCTCTCGATGACCAGACAAGTCAACGCCGTCTCCTCATCGTGCTTCAACACCCTGCGTATGCTTCGCAAGATCTTCCGCTGGATCCCGACCGAGACCAGGAAGACTGTCACCCAGGCGCTCGTCACCAGCCGACTGGACTACGGAAACGCCCTCTACGCCGGAACCACAGCCAAGCTACAGAAAAGACTCCAGCGCATCCAGAACGCCTCCGCCCGACTCATCCTGGATGTCCCCCGACGCAGCCACATCTCCAGCCACCTGAGGAACCTGCACTGGCTCCCCGTCGACAAGAGGATCACGTTCCGGCTCCTCACCCACGCACACAAGTCTCTCCACAACCTGGGCCCCAAGTACCTCAACGACCGCCTGACCTTCTACACGCCCACCCGCCAGCTACGGTCCACCAGCCTCGCCCTCGCAGCCGTACCACGCATCCGAAGACCACCGCCGGAGGAAGATCCTTCTCTTACCTGGCTGCCAAGACATGGAACTCCCTCCCCATCCACCTTCGGCTGACCCAGGACCATCTCGCCTTCAGGAAACAACTCAAGACCTGGCTGTTCGAGCAGTAGCATACCCCTCCCCCCAAGCGCCTTGAGACCCTCCCGGGTGAGTAGTGCGCTATACAAATGCGCTATACAAATGGCATGATTGATTGATTGATTGATTGCTGCAGCTCAAAGGAACTGTGGCCCTCATGGGTGGGATGTTGGCGTAGGGCAGCGCAGCGCGGCCCTGGTTGTGCAGCCCTTTTCCAAGTGAAGGAGAAGGAATGCACTGTATTTGTGCGGGACGGGGCTTTCGTATCCTTTCTCCCGGCACTGGTGCCGTTTCGTCAGCCGACCACCAATGCAGGCACCTGCTGCAAGGGCGCCTGTGTTGTCGGCAGGATTGTTTTTGTGCAGCACGGGGCACCTTCCTGCACAACAATACTCCTAGGAGGAGCTTGCCTCTTTCAGCCCACATAGAAAGGGGAAATAACAAGGAGAAATACAGATATTTATCCTTGTTACGTCTCACCTCGGGAGGCGTACGGATGTAGCGCTTCCCAATGTTTACATGATTTTGTAACACTGGGGCAGCGTCAAAATCCATGGGTGTTGCGAGGGAAAACCCACAACAACGACCACGAAAGGCTCCTGGGAACAGAGTAAGGGGCTATCTTTCTCAAGATTCATGAGGCCATCAAAGCCACGCAAGGTGCCTTTGCGTGGCTTCATAAACCTTTACGAGAGCCCTGCGCCAGGCATGTAGCACTTTACGTGGTGCAAAAGTGACGCAGGCCTCTCAGAAATAAGCCCCTGTAGAGGCAGCAAATCCTAGTTCCTTCAGTCACTTTCCTGCAACCAGCATCAACAATAATTCAAAAACATTTGTTCATTTTTCATACCTGTGTGAAAGGGAGATTATTAGCCCTGCATGTTTTCAGTGAGAAGCAAATATTACATTTCCACAGCTTAGTCAAAGATGACTAATGTTTTCATGTCGGTCAGTCTCAGTCAAGTACGTAACAAGCAGGTCAGAATGTGTTAAAAAATAATGAGCTTCTTTCCAGTTAAATAGCACTTTGCTACCACTGGTGTGACTTCTAAACACTTTTAAGTTGCTCTTGAAAGCATACAGGAACTTAATTGTTCAGTTCACAGATCTTTATTCAGTTACACAAGCAGCCATAAAAGTACATACATACATAAAATAGTTAAAATAATTAAAACATATTTGCGCTCTAGATCATAATCATTCCAAAATAATAAAATCAGTGCAATCTCCTTATCATAATTAGGGGTGGGCGGAATTTGCGTAGTCGCATTACGCAAAGTTCTGCGAAACTGTAAAAAATCTCCGTGAGCTACACCGAATTCCGCAAGCACGCAGAAGTGCTTGTTCCGCCCGTTCGCGATACGTTTTTCCTGTTCGAGTTCGCTCTATGCATGCTCGGGGGGAAATATCTTGCTAACATGCCCATGCGGTTGCCAATTGGCGCGGCTATTTTGTTTCACTTGTCCCGCCCGCTCGTGATGCATGTTTCCTGTTCGCAACCGCCTATGTCCGATGACGCGTCTGAATGACGTGTTCACAATCGCGCACTCTTGCAGGATCACGCGTCCGGCTACCAAAATCTCGTGGCGCACGCGAATGGATAGGAAAACTCATCGGCAAACACAGGGATCCCAGTAAGTCGCTACTGTGCACGCGAACACTCATTTTGAGAGCTTGAACAAGGAAAAATTCTGCGACACCGCAGATCGCAGAATTTTTTCCAATTCTCCGTTATCCTCAGATTTACCAAAATTTCACAAATTCCCCAAAAGGAGCAGAATTTACCTCCCAGGCCTAACTAAAACCGAGCACTAAAAGGCAGTCATTGTTTGTCCGTCCCTCACTGCAGTTTTCAAAAACAGTCCGACATGAAAGATAAATTCCTCATTATTCAATTGGAGCAAGATGCCATAAGCTACTCTGAATTCTGTAATACAATGCTAAATGCTTTTAGTGTACAGTAAATAAAGATCACAGAGCAATAAAAAATGTAGCGTTGATCGACCCACTCTCCCGTTGCAGAGGCAGGGGTGGGAGTCTAAGTTTGCTTGAAAACCTAAAGGAAGCTTAACAAATATTTGAACGTACCTTCCCTAAAGCGATACAGCAGACTACGCTCCCACTGCCCCATTGGGCTTTTCAGGTACCTTTGATTTGGGGCACACCCATCAGGGTTCGTATTTAGATTGGCTACCACTGTGTAAACTCAAACCAGGCGGTGCGCGACTCTTGATTTGCGTAGCTGAATTTTTTTAGATCTTTATCGAATTTGGCTATTTTGGCTTGTGTTAGGTATTCTTTATATTCGGCCAGTTCTTTATTGTATTCCTCCAGCTATATTTTAAAGGAGGTAATGGTGGTTTTAAAGTGTGACTCAGTGGCCTGTATGTCAATGATCATGGCGTCCAAGAGTCTTTTGGCGGTTTTGATTATTAGCACCAGCCAATCTCTGGTGCTGTGCCATGCTATCTGGGCCCAGTCCCTTCTGAAAGTGGGATCATCCAGAAAGATCCTGGGCGCATTGGTGACAAGTAGTCCCCTTGGTGCGGTGTTGGTACGTAAGTATTTTGTTAGGATTACACCGTGTAGGATGGTGCGTATCCTATTGAGTTTCTTCTCTGTGAGTGCGTCCCAATCGGTGGTTTGGGCTATGGTCTGGGAGATGTTGATGTCCAGTGAGAAAGGAGGATCAGCTAGGAGCTCGCTGATCTCATTCTCAGAAAAGGTAAGGCCTGGGTTCTCGGCCATTGTTGTTAGAATCTCTCACAGCTGTGCGCTGCCGAGAAGTCTTGCAATAAAAAAGAGAGAGAGGAACTAGAACAGCTAGTTTGTTTCCCATGGGGTTAAATGTGTAAACAACAAGAACTAGCTATTAGAGTAGAGTTCGCGTACTATGTGTTTAGTATGGCAAACCATTTGGTTTGTTAGGAAGGCACTCACCCACCAGCCTAGCTGGTGGCATGATTCATCATCGGGCCCCACCCGAGTCACCGAGTGCGCCTCAGGTGTGCTGCGACGCCATACTACTGCGGAGCGGGTTTTTTGGAACGTGAGTGTGCAGTGCAGGTGTGCTGTGTGAGGTTTAAAATGCTATCCTTGGGGTCCCAAAGTAGTAAGTTTATTAGTGAGCCCCAGGCAGAGAATAAAAACAAAGGCTAGGGACGTGTAGGAATAGACTTATGGTCTCCCACGTCCAGTGTGGTCGACTAGTTTCAGCCAGGCCTTCTATTTAAACTGGCTTTCATCAGGACCTTTTATGTGCGGGTGTATTTACAGGGATATATGTTTCAGTACCCTGAATGTGTGGCACACGTTAGGGTGCTCTATGTGTGAGAGGTATTTCCTCTCAGTTTGTACTTCTATCTACAGTGGACAAACTCCCAGGGTCTCCTGCCTGTAGGTCGGGACTCTATGCACTTTGCTATGGTCTCCTGACCCACTGTTGTCCGGCCGGTGCCTCGGGTGGGGCCCGATGATGAAGCATGCCACCAGCTAGGCTGTGGGTGAGGGCCTTCCTAACAAACCAAATGGTTTGCCATACTAAACACATAGTACGCGAACTCTACTCTAATAGCTAGTTCTTGTTGTTTACGGTATAACAACCCAACCTTCCGAACCACATCCAGTCAATGGCGGTATAACAACCCAACCTTCTGAACCACATCCAGTCAATGGCGGTATCAAAACCCAACCTTCCGAACCACATCCAGTCAATGGCGGTATCACAACCCAACCTTCCGAACCACATCCAGTCAATGGCAATAAAACAACCCAACCTTCCTAACCACATCCAGTCAATGGCGATATCACAACTCAACCTTCCTAACCACATCCAGTCAATGGCGATATCACAACCCAACCTTCTGAACCACATCGTCAATGGCGATATCACAACCCAACCTTCTGAACCACATCCAGTCAATGGCGGTATCACAACCCAACCTTCTGAACCACATCGTCAATGGCGATATCACAACCCAACCTTCTGAACCACATCCAGTCAATGGCGGTATCACAACCCAACCTTCTGAACCACATCCAGTCAATGGCGATATCACAACCCAACCTTCCGAACCACATCCGGGCAATGGCGATATCACAACCCAACCTTCTGAACCACATCCAGTCAATGGCGGTATCAAAACCCAACCTTCCGAACCACATCCAGTCAATGGCGGTATCACAACCCAACCTTCCGAACCACATCCAGTCAATGGCAATAAAACAACCCAACCTTCCTAACCACATCCAGTCAATGGCGATATCACAACTCAACCTTCCTAACCACATCCAGTCAATGGCGATATCACAACCCAACCTTCTGAACCACATCGTCAATGGCGATATCACAACCCAACCTTCTGAACCACATCCAGTCAATGGCGGTATCACAACCCAACCTTCCGAACCACATCCAGTCAATGGCGATATCACAACCCAACCTTCCGAACCACATCCGGGCAATGGCGATATCGCAACCCAACCTTCTGAACCACATCCAGCCAATGGCGATATAACAACCCAGCCTTCTGAACCACATCCAGTCAATGGCAATATAACAACCCAGCCTTCTGAGCCACATCCAGTCAATGGTGATATAACAACCCAGCCTTCTGAACCACATCCAGTCAATGGCGATATAACAACTCAAACTTCTGAACCACATGCAGTCAATGGCGATATAACAACCCAGCCTTCTGAACCACATCCAGTCAATGGCGATATAACAACCCAGCCTTCTGAACCACATCCAGTCAATGGCGATATAACAACACAGCCTTCTGAACCACATCCAGTCAATGGCGATATAACAACCCAACCTTCTGAACCACATCCAGTCAATGGCGATATAACAACCCAACCTTCTGAACCATATCCAGCCAATGGCGGTATCACAACCCAGCCTTCTGAACCACATCCAGTCAATGGCGGTATAACAACCCAGCCTTCTGAACCACATCCAGTCAATGGCGATATAACAACCCAACCTTCTGAACCACATCCAGTCAATGGCGATATCGCAACCCAACCTTCCGAACCACATCCAGTCAATGGCGGTATAACAACCCAACCTTCCGAACCACATCCAGTCAATGGCGGTATCACAAACCAACCTTCCTAACCACATCCAGTCAATGGCGGTATAACAACCCAACCTTCCGAACCACATCCAGTCAATGGCGGTATAACAACCCAACCTTCTGAACCACATCCAGTCAATGGCGGTATCACAACTCAGCCTTCCGAACCACATCCAGTAAGCTTGTGGGTATTTTTGCACCTCTAGCAGGCATCTTTCCAGTTTGGATTGGAAACAAAAAAAGTTAAAGATGGCATGCACATTTGCTTTACCTACATTTTGCACAGTGGGGAAATATAAAATAAATCTATAACTGGTACAGATATCCTATTATATACAACATACTTTTTATCATGCAGAAGGAAACATGTTTGATGTTCTAGTTTTAGTGGAAATGTATTTTTTCATTTAAACCTCAGCTAAATAACTAGAATTTATTATATTTACATTAAATAAATATGTAGTTCAAATGTAGGTTATTTATTCTGTAACTTTTTTAATGTAATTCTACATTAAATATATCAGAATAATTTACTTTAATATATATGATGGTTATGTCAAGAGAACTTTTAAGTTCCTAACTCAATCATTTCCTGTGGGAGGGTTTTGCATTACCAGTAGTTGACCATGTATTGTGCTGGCCTTAATGCTGCTGTTTTTTTCTTTTTAGTAGTAACATACACGTAAATATGGTTCCACCCCATTATTCAGGGGGTGGAGAGGTGTAAGTCTACACTTTTGAGCAACTCAACACTGGAATATTGTGAACAGCCAAAAGTAGTAAAGTTACTCAAAAGTGTAAGAATAATGCATGGTGATTTACTTACACATATGATTGACATTTGTGAACAGCCCGGTTAGGATCTAATTGAGAGTCGCCTCCATACATAGCAACTTTGACCTATCACACCCCAACTCAGCTTCCCATCACTGCTGAAGAACAAACCCTGGCCTTGTAGATCGCCATCACCTCCATCGGAACCACTGCTACCATGAAGAACTTGCCTTCAGGCCCAATCTGACCCAGTGATCAGGTCAAGAATCTTGGAGTATGGGTGGACTCAAAGCTTGACTACAACTACCACACCAGACGAGTAGCTGGTACTTGCTTTTCGATTCTACGGAAACTCCGCAAAACCATCGATTTGCTCCCAGAATCCTCAAGGAAGACCCTGGTCCATGCTCTTGTTACGTCAAGATTGGACTACGGCAATGCCCTGTATCTAGGTGCCAACGCCTCTAGTCGGCGGCGACTGCAGACCATCCAGAATGCTGCCGCTCGCCTGGTCCTCCGGCTGCCCAGAAGAGCCGCCTCAAAAAAATCCCTACAAACATTACATTGGCTCCCGATCAATGAAAGGATCGACTTCAAGGCCCTTTGTATTGGACACAGGATCGTACATGGCAAGGGCCCGGCCTTCCTTCGGAACCTGCTATGCCCCTATACGCCTACCCGTCAACTCCGCTCATTAGGAGCAGGCCTTCTCGCTGTCCCCAGACACAAGAAAGCCAGAATGGGAGGCAGATCCTTTCGTACTTTGGCGTCACACAAATGGAACTCTCTCCCCCTGAGCTTAAGAGTTGAAACATCGGAGCTCATCTTCCGCAGGAAACTGAAAACATTTCTCTTTCCTAAAGACTAAGCCCGTATTGTTCTGACTGATGGAGCAACTGACTCTTCGGACAGCGCGGGGACACACTGACAGTGTAACCAGGCGCTATATAAATTCAGAAATAATAATAATAATAATAATAATGCTCCAACCCCGCCTTCACCTATGGACACCTCCGATCAGCAAAGGGCTAACACCCATCCTCAATGCCTCCATTGACTCAGCCCCATTCCTGGACACCTGGAAACATGTCCCTGTCACTCCCCTGATTAAGAAACCCTCCACCGACCCACTCACAGTTTACAACCACAGATCTATCTCCCTAATACCAAACCCAGCAAAGGTCTTAGAGAAACTATTTAACCAATGCCTCCCTGACCACCACAGATAATATCTGAAGGATCATCGACAGAGGAGACACAGCAGCCGTCATTCTCCTTGACTTCTCTGCAGCATTCGATACAGTCTCACACCCCTTCCCCATCAGACGCCTGCACAAGACTGGCAGCAGAGGGCTGTTTGCTGCTGGTTCTTCTCCTCCTTGCGGATAGAACACACGCTGTTTGCCTAGCACCTTACTCCTCGGAAGCCTGCAAACTCATCTGCAAAGTCCCTCAAGGTTAATCACTCAGTTCCACCCTCTTTAACGCAAACAGGATCCCTCTGGCCAACTCATCTGCGCACATGACATCAACGTCCTGTCCTACACTGACGACATGCAACTCCCTTTCCCTCTCACTCCAAAACAAGCCTTCAAACACAAAAAAAGCTCACCGCCTGCATGAGGGAAGTCGCTTACTGGATGAAAAACACCTGTCTTAAGCTTAACACCTACAAGACAGAAGTGGTGATAATCGTCAAGAACACATCACCATGGGACTCCAGTTAGTGGCTGCCAGAACTCTGACCTGCTCCCATGGGAGGAACCTCAGGATCATCATAAACAGCAAACTGGACATGGCCGAACAAGGCAATGCCGTCACTGAATCCTACTTGCGCATGCTGAGAATGCCGAGGAAGGTCTTCAACATGCTCGTAAGCAACCCTAGAAAAACCATCACTCACGCCTTAGTCACCAGTAAGTTAGACTGTGGGAAGACTCTGTATGTTGGGATCACCACGCAACTAACTAGAAGACTTCGAACCATGCAGTGCTCAGCATGCAGTCTCATCCTCAACCTCACACACAGAACTCGCATCACACCACATCTCTGGGAGCTCCACGGGCTCCCGAGACACAAATCATAGGAAATATATATATATGTTATTATTAATGTGGTATTTCTATAATGAAAACCTAGCCAGAAGGCAGCGGAGCACTGTAGAGGTGTGTGCCTCGTAAACAATGTGGACAAGCTCACTATGTGTTTGTGAATACTTGTTGTCACTGTTTGTGGCATGAGTTGAGACCCATTGGGTGTTTAAAAGACCCCTCACACACCAACCTGGTTGGTCTCATGCTTCATCATCGGGGTCCCGAATGCCCCCCGGTTGTGCTACGATGCCTGATTACAGCGGAGCGGGTGTTGGTGCGATAATGTGATGTGAAGTTCTACTGTTAAAAAATATCTCTGAGAATCCTTGCCTTAACTTTTATTATTGGCGGCTCAGGATATGAATTAAAATCTGTGTGATGC
Organism: Lissotriton helveticus; assembly: GCF_964261635.1. Taxonomy (NCBI): domain Eukaryota; kingdom Metazoa; phylum Chordata; class Amphibia; order Caudata; family Salamandridae; genus Lissotriton; species Lissotriton helveticus. Next base: position 1,942,848,616 of record NC_136068.1, read on the forward strand.
AACTAGTATGGATTAATTACTTATCAGTTGGCTATGTGTAATGGTGTACATGTTTCAGCCCCTGTGTGTAGTTAAATGGGGCTTTCCTCAGGACCGAGAAGGTGATTTAGTGAGTGGCGAAAGTGAATAGAGCCAGGTGATAAAACCAATGCGGTACCTACTGAGGTGCCGTAAAAATTATTACGGCGTTCTAGGCATTACCGAATATGGACGAGTTTGGTATCTACGAACCGTAAATGGCGAGTTCGGCCAGAGTGTGTATTTTCGCTACACTACCTGCCAGGGTTCGTCTAATATTACGGGTTCTTCATCTGAACCCTTGGGTTCCATTTTAGATACGGCATCCATTTTGTTTCTTGCCCTCACGTAGTCAGCGAGCAGGTCACTGTTCGCCCCCTGACCCTCTAGTTCCCAAGCCTTGCGGAAGACGCATATTCCTTTCATGCATCTTTATGGCCGGAGGAATGACACAGCGAAGGCAGATGGCCCAGCTTGAGGGTGATCTGGTTGCACCGGTCTATTGTGACAGCCGTGCAGGCGATGGATCCAGCTCTTTGATCCTACGATCATGCTTCCGATATTACCCTCACTTTTTTTCTCTACACGTGTCTGACTTCCTTGCAGCTGCCCTTGGCTTTTCTTCTTTGTCATTTACAACTCTCATGGGTGTGCCTAGTGGTGGGAAGATGTACTTTTACAGTTGGGAACCGACATTGCTACTGTAATTATGTTCCGGGATTCTGAACACATGAAAGCGACCCTTTTGAAGTTTTACTGTGGGAACTGAATTGTAACCTTTTGTTCACATGTTGTGCAATGGCAACATTTTGTATAAAAGAGAGCGACCTACATATGCAATTCGAAGCAGACTCGCAGAACCTACATGCCTATGTACTTCTAATGACTCTTGTTTCCCTGCAGTAATAAACGCTGATCTTTGACGCCGAAGGAAGTGTCCCGTGTCTCTGTAGTTGTGCGCCGAAACAGGTATCCCATGAAGGTTATAGGTGTTGTTCCCTGGCACCGCTGGTTCTGTTAAAAGTCCAGTCCTTCAGTTGGCGCCCAACGTGGGGCGACTTCAGCGGTACCGGTCCAAAGCCTGATGATCGTGAGGAACTTCGTGTGAAATCTCCGAGGGAAGGTGCACCCCGCTTCATCGATCCTGTTGTCGAAATAAGTGGCCCGAAGATTTTCCCTGCGAAGATTCCCGCCTCCTGACGGCTGCGACGGACCGATGCCCTGACTGTCGACCTGTCTTCGACGCCCGGCGCAGACCTTACATACAAGCGAGACGATAGACGGGCCTTCCTGGTGACGCCATTGAAGTTCTGAGTTAAGTATTTGTGGGTCGCTACCAGTCCTTAGTGGTTGTTCTAGCTTCTCGAAAGCTTTGTTGTAGCCTTTAAGGCTTTGTTGTAATAGCTCACTGAGCTTTGTTATAGCCTCTTCAGGCTTTGTTGTTAGCTCTCCGAGCTTTGTGGTAGCCTTAAGGCTTTGTTGTATTGCATGGTTCCATTGCATTTGTGGTTCTTAGTATTGGTTCTTAGTATTATTTGACAGTTGCAATTGCCAAAAACCGAGGGTTTTGACTTACACGAGGGTTAACTACTTCGGTAATCCTTGAAGTTTGATACTAGGTTAGTGTGCACGATGCCTAGCCATAGTGGTTTGTTTCGTATTTTCAAATGTTACGCAATGGATTCCCGGTTGGAGGACTCGTGTCCGATACCTCCAGTTGGAACTCCGATACATGATCTTTATAGTCGACATGGGGTGGGTCCTATAATATATAATGATTACTGGGTCCGCTATACAAAGAAAGACGGTGACCTTAGATGGCCACCACATGGAACTTTTGAACTTTCGATTTTAGACAATCTTGAGGCTAAATTATTTTTAAAGAAAGCTAGGCCAGCTATGTTTGATTCCTTTCGGATATGGCGTAAAGAGGCCAAGCAGAAAGAAATCAAACAACTTAAAAAGGATCAAAAACAAGGGTTCGTTCCGATAATGCAAACTATACGAGAATGTAAACAGGAAAAAGAAGAAAAGGAAATGGAAATTTCTACTAGATTGCATCACATGAAAATAGATAAATGTTATCCGGTTTTACCGACTAGTCTGGATAAGAAAGGAGAAGATTCGAAGGAGGATTCCTTGTTATCGTATTTAATGAAATCACCACCTCCTTATGTACAGGGTGCTACTGCCCCTGTACCTCCTCCTGTTGTTCCTCCTGTTGTTCCACTTATTGCTCCAGGGGCTGCGGGTCAGCCCGTTGTTAACCCTACGTTTGTTCCACCACCTGTCCTTGTTCCTACTGCCCCTGTACCTGTACCTTCGCAGACTGTTGTTTCTGCTACTCCGACTACCTTGTCCATTCCTACTATGCCTTCCTTCACCTCCAGTGTTGTTGCCCCTGTTTTTCTTTCTCCTTCTGTTCGTAAGCGTGTTCCTAACTCTGTTGCTACCCTTTATTCACCACTTTCTGGTCCGTTATTCCCGTCTGATTTATCTGAAACTCCTCAGAGACGGAGTCAGATCCCTAGTGGTAGGGAGAAAGAGACGTTAGTAACCATGGCACATAGGTGGATAAGACATCCTGCTAACTACACTCCTCGTGTGGTCTTTGACACGTTTTCTCAGTTTAATGAGCCTACGCAGAGATTCGTGTTTGAAGAGATGTGTAACTTTTTGAGGGAAGAATGGTATAACGATGATGTGGATAATGTACCGCCCGACATAATTGAACTCCAGAGTCACTTTTCGAACGGTATGATCGTAGGTGAAGATGTACGACGTGCCGTGGAACGCTTGTTAGCAGTCAGATCCACAGCGCATTCTCGGGTATCATTAGATGATACCACTGAGAATTGGAAAGCGGCTACTGGTCAGTATCCTATGAGAGAGGTTCCGCCACTTTGGGTGCCTGGTGACCCTGGTGCTGCCCCTCCGGTTTTACAACATTTTCGAAGAGTGTGGATACACCTACCATGGAAACGATCGGAAGTTTTGCAAGTGAAGCAATCCTTGCCCGATCCGCGTAAAAATCCGGCTGGTTATTATAAGGAGTTATCCCAACTGGTGGAAGCTTCTGTTATGAACCTTGCCGACATCGACATGTTGTTCGGTAATGTTGTACCGCAACCAGTTTGGACGAAAATTCGTCAAGCCAACCACGCAATTGAGCTAGGGGGTGATTGGGCTGCACTGATAGCGGCTGATGCATTACAAGTTGGAGGGGCTAAGCCTGAACAGCTGATCTTGGATTTGCCTCAGAAAATCATTACGCTCATGAAAACTCTCATGCCAGCGATGAAGGTGAACTGGGATAAGTTATCAGCTTGTAAGCAAAAGAAAGACGAGAGTGTCTCGGATTTCTTCACAAGGTTTGAGGAAGCATTTGTCGACCACAGCGGCCAGGACATGGGCGCTGAGGGAGGCCAGCGGTTATTTGTTGACAAGTTCGTGTCGAATTTGTTGCCTGAGCTAAGCAACAAATTGAAGAATTCAGAAAGTGCGTGGGCGGTTTCAACCACTGCACAGATATTAGCAACAGCCCAATATTATGAGAATAGGGAAAAGGAGGAAAGTGATCGTGTAGAAAAGAAAACGAAGGAGCTCAAAACGAAGGTTTTGTTGCAGCAAGCATATCCTCCACGATCAAACCAAAATGATTCGCAACAGCAGTATCGACCACGGGCACAGCCCGATAGGATGCAGCCGCGCTCTGAAAACTTTGATTATAGACCTTCACTTGGGTATAATCAGTGCGCATATTGTAGGAGAGAGGGACACATAAAATATGATTGTCCTGCCTTACGGGACCGTTTGAATGGTGTGTCAACACGAGGAAACCGTGGTGGTGGTCCTCAACAGGCATCACGAGGTAGAGGTCGTGGTTCATCCCAAAATCAGATTGATCGCCATCAAAATCAATCGGATGCGATTAATTGCTTTGACCAGCGAAATGCGGGGTCAGTTCGATCTGCACAATATAATGTGGACGATTATTACATAGAACATGAGACTGATGCAAACGACCATTACTAGGACAGCCAACGGCAAAGAGAGGGAGTAGTATCAGTTCCGGTTGATCAGAGTGGACCTTACGTTGCAGTGGCTACATCGGGCGTAGTTGAGCCTTTTCTGTTAGACACTGGTGCGACGAAAAGTTCCATCATGCATTCGAAACTCCCTGGCGCACCTTCGTCTGGCTTAACAAATGTTTCCGTTGGATTCTCCGGCGCCCCTGTTAGCAACCCAGTCTCTAGTCCTTTGTCCCTTATGATTGGACCTCGTGAGCTAACGGCTCCACTGATTCTATCTACAGGTTGTGGTGAGAATCTTTTGGGCCTGGATTTGTTGAAACGACTATATGCAACATTGTATTGTTCCCCTGAAGGAGTGGAGCTTACATTGGGACGGAAAGTGATCTCTCCCATGTATTTGTATCTCTATCTAAGTCTGCAATGGCTCTCGCCAGAGTCTTGTGGTACGGGCCAGGACCAAAGTTTGCTGATCGTGGTTCTCGATGGGGGTAGGAATCTAGTGCGCTACGGAACATGGTTTGCAATGCTCGAGCTGACCCTTGGGCACTATAAGGCAGAACTAAGTACGGAATACCCTTATCCATGGCATGTGGCATTAACCCACACACCCAACAATTGGTGGTGTTTACCACTAACTGATGCTGATGCAAGAGTTGAATAAAAGAGTTGTTTCTGAATTCCGCACGTCTGACTTGTTCGTGTTGAGGCAGAAGATAAAAGGAATGTGGAGAGACAGTTGAAACGAAATATAGATCACGAGATGGAAGAGTAGGTGTAGCAGAAGACAATAAGAATTGGGACCCATAATATACTCCCCCTACCAGTAACATAGATATAGTCAGGAACAGTATGATCACCTGTAAGAAAACCCATTTCGTATGAAACATTTTATGCAATGCAGATCTTTGCGCCAACATTTCCTCTCTTTTCGACAGCTCTGACAATGATGATTCCATCCCCTAACGACCGTCCGCGACGTTCTTGACGCACTTCGTTCTGAATAGTGATTACCAATTCCCAGGAGTTCCCAGAAATCGATAAAAGAAACCGACCTTGTGTCGATAGCTGCTAAACAGAAGGAAGTACCCGCACGGCCCTACGGCCCACCTGGATGGTAGGTTCTGGCTAAATAATGTTCTTGGCTGTACGAAAAAGGAAGAAGATACACAATATACAATGTCCACTATGTTCAGAGCAAATGTAGAACCTAAAAATAAAAAAAAATCTTTTTATTTGTGGCTCGTACGTGGACGGAGAAAGTATCGGCTGCTCCCAGGGCGAGTCTGATCTTCAAACAGTGGATTGGATGGCAAATGAGTGTTTAATTGTTCAGGCAATTTTTCAGAGTTCTCCAATGGCGATGGCAAAGAAATTGTTCGAGGGGTGTCAGCTATGGACTGAGCTTCGCTGAACGGAACAAAGTGTTGTGGAGTGTCTGTTTCACATGAAGAAAAACCTCTTCTTATCCAGGTGTCCGACGGCAAAGGAAGCGGGACTTTTTTGGTGTGGGTAGCATGTACCCAATTTTTGCGTCCCTGCAGTCGAACCGCCGTCCTCGTAGCTAGCTGTACTTGGAACGGACCCACAAATCTCGGTTCAAGATTCCGTTTTCGTCCGAAGTTTCGGACGAGAAGCCAATCTCCGGGTTGGAGCCGATGACCAGGACCCTCTGTTTGTGACGGCAGAGCCTCAAAGACCTGTTGATGAATCAAACTCAATTTAGCAGTCAGATCATAGAGATAATCAATCAACATAGGATATTCGACTCTATCAAACTCCTTAGGCCTTGGGACTCCCCATACATTAGCAGGACGGCCGAACACAATCTCGTATGGGCTGAGCCCTACTCGAGAGTGTACAGTTGCCCTGGTCGACAGGAGAGCTAGAGGCAGAGCGTCGGGCCATGATAGACCAGTTGTTGCCTGAATTTTAGCCAATTTTAGTTTTAGGGTGCCATTATATCCTTCCACCAAGCCTGCTGATTGTGGATGGTTTGCACTATGAAACTTTTGCACTATCCCTAAACCACGACACACACTCTTCATCACACTCCCAACAAACTCACTTCCGTTGTCCGACCATACGACCCGAGGCATTCCGTAGCGGGGAAAATACTCTTTGAGCAAAATTTTTGCCGTGGATAAGGCCGTATTATCCTTAAGGGGGTAGGCCTCAATCCACCTAGAGAATGCACACACCACAACCAAAACGTACTTCAAGTTGTTACATCGGTCCATGTGGATAAAGTCCAACTGGATGACTTCGAAAGGGTACGTAGGAGGGGCAAAATGGCCAGGAGGAGTGGGGGTGCCCATACCAGGATTGTGCATCAAACACACCATACAATTTTTAACCACTCTCTCTGCACACTTAGTGATCCCATCATTCTTCCATACATGAGACAACAACTTGCATATGCCTTTCGTGTTGATGTGCGCCATACCATGAGCCATTGTAACAACAGCGAGCACATACGCATCCGGTAACATCCATCTCTGCTTCTCTGATAAATCAACCCAACATCCATTCCCATCCAATCTTCCCATGCTCTCTTTCCATTTAGTCCTTTCCGTCTCAGTGGCTTCATTCTGTATTCCCTTCACACTCTCAATTGTGTCTTCACACATACCAGTCTCTGTTGGCCATCTCACTGAGCTCGTAACATACATTCTGTTCGTCAAATCTTTAGCTGTCTCTTTAGCCGTTTCATCCGCAAACGCATTACCACGACCCACATCGTCCGTTACTTTCTGATGCGCACTACATTTGACTACGGCCACCTGTTTAGGTAATGTGAGTGCATCTAAAAGATCATTTACAAGCTGACCATGTTGAATCTTCGTGCCATGCGACGTAAGGAATCCTCTCTCTCTCCACAGTCGCCCAAAACTATGTGCCACACCAAACGCATACTGGCTATCTGTAAATACATTCACCCGTTTATCTTTAGACAATACACACGCTCTCGTCAATGCGATCAGCTCAGCAGCCTGAGCCGAATTCTGACTCAATCTTGCGCTTTCCACAATCGTACTCAATGTTACTACAGCATACGCAGTCGTCACATCACCATTCGGCAACTTGAAACAGGAACCATCCACATATAAAGTACCATCGGGATCTGCCAATGGAGTATCTTTTAGGTCAATACGACCCTTAGTTTCTTCTTCAGTTCTGAGATAACAATCATGTAGTGCTTCACCACTTGACTCCGTGTCGATCGGCAGCAATGTTGCTGGATTCAACACATTACATCGTTTTATCCGTATATGACTGGCCAGTAACGTCAACTCATATCCAGACAATCTTGCGCTCGTCAAATGTTGAGTTTTCGTTCGATTCAATAGAGTGTCAACTGCATGCGGAACCATCACCGTAAGCATATTATCCATGACTAGACCTGCGGACTGTCGAATGGACGCCGCAGCTGCCGCTGTTGCCCTCAAACAACTCGGCAAGGCTCTAGCTACTGGGTCTAAAGTCGAAGAAAAATAGGCGCATGGGCGTTGCTTGCCGCCAAAAGGTTGTGTCAGAACACTCAACGCACAACCATCCCTCTCGTGAACGTATAGCGTAAACGGCTTACTGTAGTCAGGAGTGCCCAACACAGGAGCCGAACACAACGCATCACGCAATTCAGAAAAACTTTTCTGACACTCTTCAGACCAAGGCAATGGGGATGGAACATCCTTGCACGTAAGGGCTATCAAAGTTTTCGCCAACAATGAAAAATTTGGAATCCATTGTCTGCAATAGGACGTAATACCTAAAAAGGCACGAACATCTCTCTGGCTCTTAGGCACAGTCATTCGGGAAATCGCTGCGATTCTTTCTGGGGTCAACCTTCTCATACACACTCACTAAGGTATGTGGTTGAAAGTGTGAAAAGTGTGTCGGGGTACCTACTGACACGTCAATAAAGCAACAAAATGCCATGCCAACGGAGTTATAGCGTGAATCGGGGCTCGGGGGAGAGGCTCAGCTGCATCTGATTTGAAAAAGTGGAGTCCTCTGCCTCTTAACCTACATCTGGTCCCCGCGGTCCCGGCTGGCATGACACCAGCTAGGTTGGTGTGTGAGGGGTCTTTTAAACACCCAATGTGTCTCAACTCATGCCACAAACAGTGACAACAAGTATTCACAAAGACATAGTGGGCTCGTCCACATTGTTTACGTATCATAAGCTCCAGGGGACCAGGATGCACCCCCTTAATATCCTTGCTCTCCCATTGTTTTTCCGAGGTCTTTGCCTCATCATCCTCATGTGCAATATGCTCGATGCTCTGAAGCCGATACAAAAAAGTCTTCCATCCTCTGAAAATATTGCTGTTGAGGTAAAGGTGCTGGAGGTACACGCTCATCAGTCTGAGGTTGTGTGATACAATATCTGGGCTTTGGACAGGCTCTTGCTGAAGATGGTGCAGAATCTGTACCCAATAGCGGATCTGGAACCGGCACCGCTGGAGCAGGGATAAACGTTGAGGGAGGATGGAGTGTTGGGGCCTGAGGTTAAGAGTGGAGTCCTGGCCCGGCACGGGATGTGGAGTGGGATGACATCATCCAGGGTCAGAGGTAGGGAAGGACCCACAGGGGGAATCTCAAAAAGAGGCCCGGCATATCTGAGGGATCCAGAACCACTCTGAAGATCTGCAGCAAGTCCTCATACAAGGCCTCAATTTGCAGCAGCTGCCCATAGCTGAGCAACTTGAGACTTATCAGTTCCAGGTTCGGCAATGGATCGGACATTGAGGGCGGCGTATGCGGACAGGAGAACCTCCTCTGTGGCCTCTCCCTGGATCATGGCATCTGTGTGTGAAAGAACTTCCAGCTTGCTTCTTAAGCTACTTCAACATGTCAAGGGACCTGCCCTTTGACCTACCTGCCACCACCGCACAGGGAAGAGGATGTGGCCAAACGGCTAGAGCATTCAACGTCAAATCTGGGGAACTGGGTTCGAGTCTCGGCAGGGATACTCAACATCCTGTGATTCTCAGCAAATCACTTAATCATCCCATGCCTACAAAAAAATGAATGTATCTGTAAAGCAACTGGTGCTCATGTAAAGCGCTCCGATACCTTGGGGTCTAGTTCGCTCTATATAAAACACAACAAAAAAACGCACAACCCACTAAGCATTTACATGAGTAAGCTATGCGTTATGTAACACTCAATTGTTGAAACGGTACAAAGAATATACGTCGATCGCAAACCTTCTTTCACTCTTGATCAGAGGTCTTCAAACCTTTTTGCATTGAGCCCCCTAGATGAGATGTTTTGAAGTCAGGCCCCCTCCAAAACTTTATGAGAAGGATTGGAGGAGCGGGAGAAATGAGTCTGAGCATGGGGGTGGGGTTTATGAGATCAGTGCAGTGCTCTTGTTTCCGTAGCTTATAGTCGTCCCCAGTAAGGTTGATTTAGTTCTCGGCAGACAGGTTACTCCGTCACATTGATGATGAATATCCCATCTGCCGAAATATATATCCCAATATATCCTATGGAATTTATATGTCAGTGGACGGGATACCCGTCACCATTGCGACAGCGTAACCCGTCCACCGAGGTCTGCATCAAGCCCTAAATCTGAGGCTTATAAAACAGCAAATACAGCAAACACAATAATTGACCTAAAAATACTGCTCCCCATAATCGTGGTGTTGGGAGCCCCTCGCACTCCAGGCCCCAATGCAAACGCACCTCCTGCACTGTTGATAACCGAGTCCCTGAGTAGCAGGCTATCACCCCTGCCTCTCTCACACCTGCCACACCTTGCGTGACTGTCACGCCACACTTGCAACAGACTCCTTGTCCCTTCACTAATGGCAGCTGCTGCCTTGAAAAGTGGGCTGTCTCCTCTGCCGTTTGTTAAAAACAGGGCTCCCATCTTGGCCTTCCCCTCTGTTGAGCCATTCCTCCAAGGCTAAAAGCCACACTGGCACAGCAAGCGTGCACTGGGCCATAATGCAAGCAGACGAGGATAGTAAAACCACGATGATGGGGGTTTAGTCGGCTCCTCATACCTTGGGGCCCCGGAGCCACTGTACCTACAGCACAACTACTTTCTGCCCCTTCGAGTTAAAAAATACCCCCCAAAAAACCCAAGAGTGACCAGGGCTCTAATGCTACTGAGAACAATGGGCCCTCGCTCTTATTCTTTGGAGTTAGCAGACATACTTGGGGTACAGCGGTCACTTACACCCTTGGCTCCAGTATCTGTAGCACTAATGACAGTGATGGCCCTTTATAAAATCATTAGTGCAGCAGGTGCAGTTGCATTGGGGCCCAGGAGTGTGAGGGGTCACAACACCCTAATTACAGGGAGCCAGATTTGTGGGTCAGTTACTGGTTTAGTTTGCTACACTTGCTGTTTTATGAATCTCACATTTAGGGTTTGAAAAGGAGCTACTGAAAAAGTACCACTGAAATGATCTTATAAGCTCCACCCTCTGCACTCAGCCAAGTTTCTCCTGCTCCCCCTCCCTAGAGGGAATTTCTCTGATGAAGTTTTCTCTTCCTTTGTAAACAAAACAATGAGCCCACACATAGGGTCCCCTCTTTTACACTAGCCATCTCACCCCTTCCTGTTCCTCCTCTGACATTCCTGTGACGTCCCAGCAGACCAGAGGATTAGGACTCTGCCCCTGAATGTAGCTCTGTCTGTCTCTGCCCTGCCACCCCTCTGGACACGCTTCTTACAAACACAGCTGACCTGGAACGGTTAATGCTGACCTTGAGGTGCCTTTGCCTAAATCAAAGGTTGTGGTGGGGTATAAAAAGGTAAAGAAGAAAAAGGCTTCCCACCAGACTTTAAAGGATGGAGTGCATTAAAGCTTGATGGCTACAGAGATTTATTCTTTCAAGGGGTGATATAAGGGTGTCATTAGCAGAGTTCCAGGGTCCAAACTAAATGAGACACTTACTAAAATGTGATCTCTGTGTACTATCTGATCACTTGTAGCTAAAATACATATTTTGAAAGCACTTGTTTTATCTCAAACACTTCTTCAGCTTGTGCAGATACAGCTACAGCAGGCAACTTTGGGACTGGAGAACAAGGTTTGACTCCCGGCCTTAGCTCAACATCCTGTGATTCTCGGCAAAACAATCTTCCTGTGCCCCAAAAAAAACAAATGATTGTGATTTTATGTAATATAACTGGTGTTCATGTAAACACTCCAATAGCTTCGTGTTGTGTCCACGCTATATAAAACTGCAACAAAAAAACAAATTATAGCATGGATGGATGGATGGGTTTTTATATAGTGCAATATCACTGCAAGGTCTCAAAGCGCTTTGCATTGGGAACCCATCCTGATATTCCCCTGTGAGATAACCCCGGCAGGGTATCCGCAGGGTGAAAGCCAGGCATCCTGCCGTGAGGGGCCGTTGTGGAGATTAAGCAAGCTATTGCCCAGAGTCGCAGAGTGTGAACCCGTGATTCGAGTAGGCACCGAGGCGAGAATTACCGAGTCCGTGGACATTTTGGGCTCAAGACCCTGCCGCGTCGGGAATTGAACCCTGGTCCCGAGTCTGATCTCAGCGTCCGGGTCTGCCGCCTCTAACCAGTGAGCCACACCACTCCACCTAGCATCCTATCTTATGCTGTGTGTAATAGTATTTCAAATAATGGCTTACATATTCACACTGATTTCTGTCACAGGCTGGGGCCTCATAGCACAATAAATAAATATGTCTCTCTTCCACTCTACACAAACAAGGATCCAATTCTGTGCCTTTCTGGTCTCACACACACAGACATCTGCAGGGAGTGCATTAACTTAATGAGATTGCTTAGTTCTCACTAATTATTCATTTATGGTTTTTATATTTGTGTTGAGTGCAAACTTGACCTGAAAGTATTTGAGCACTTTACATAAGCACCAATCAAGGTCACATTCATTTTTTGGAAATAAATAGATGTAGTTAATTGCAAAGAATTATAAACTGTTTAACTTGCATTTATTTTTATTCCAACTGTGCAAGTTATTGTACATGCAGACAAGTACAGGCAAAAGCCAAATACTTACAGAATATTTTGTTTTAGCCACCTCTTTGACCCTGCCACCATACGCAATGACCTCAGCACCCGCGGCACTCCGGTCACAGTACACAAACTTTCACTAATGGCAGCTGCTGCCTTGAAAAGTGGGCTGTCTCCTCTGCCGTTTGTTAAAAACAGGGCTCCCATCTTGGCCTTCCCCTCTGTTGAGCCATTCCTCCAAGGCTAAAAGCCACACTGGCACAGCAAGCGTGCACTGGGCCATAATGCAAGCAGACGAGGATAGTAAAACCACGATGATGGGGGTTTAGTCGGCTCCTCATACCTTGGGGCCCCGGAGCCACTGTACCTACAGCACAACTACTTTCTGCCCCTTCGAGTTAAAAAATACCCCCCAAAAAACCCAAGAGTGACCAGGGCTCTAATGCTACTGAGAACAATGGGCCCTCGCTCTTATTCTTTGGAGTTAGCAGACATACTTGGGGTACAGCGGTCACTTACACCCTTGGCTCCAGTATCTGTAGCACTAATGACAGTGATGGCCCTTTATAAAATCATTAGTGCAGCAGGTGCAGTTGCATTGGGGCCCAGGAGTGTGAGGGGTCACAACACCCTAATTACAGGGAGCCGGATTTGTGGGTCAGTTACTGGTTTAGTTTGCTACACTTGCTGTTTTATGAATCTCACATTTAGGGTTTGAAAAGGAGCTACTGAAAAAGTACCACTGAAATGATCTTATAAGCTCCACCCTCTGCACTCAGCCAAGTTTCTCCTGCTCCCCCTCCCTAGAGGGAATTTCTCTGATGAAGTTTTCTCTTCCTTTGTAAACAAAACAATGAGCCCACACATAGGGTCCCCTCTTTTACACTAGCCATCTCACCCCTTCCTGTTCCTCCTCTGACATTCCTGTGACGTCCCAGCAGACCAGAGGATTAGGACTCTGCCCCTGAATGTAGCTCTGTCTGTCTCTGCCCTGCCACCCCTCTGGACACGCTTCTTACAAACACAGCTGACCTGGAACGGTTAATGCTGACCTTGAGGTGCCTTTGCCTAAATCAAAGGTTGTGGTGGGGTATAAAAGGTAAAGAAGAAAAAGGCTTCCCACCAGCCTTTAAAGGATGGAGTGCATTAAAGCTTGATGGCTACAGAGATTTATTCTTTCAAGGGGTGATATAAGGGTGTCATTAGCAGAGTTCCAGGGTCCAAACTAAATGAGACACTTACTAAAATGTGATCTCTGTGTACTATCTGATCACTTGTAGCTAAAATACATATTTCGAAAGCACTTGTTTTATCTCAAACACTTCTTCAGCTTGTGCAGATACAGCTACAGCAGGCAACTTTGGGACTGGAGAACAAGGTTTGACTCCCGGCCTTAGCTCAACATCCTGTGATTCTCGGCAAAACAATCTTCCTGTGCCCCAAAAAAAACAAATGATTGTGATTTTATGTAATATAACTGGTGTTCATGTAAACACTCCAATAGCTTCGTGTTGTGTCCACGCTATATAAAACTGCAACAAAAAAACAAATTATAGCATGGATGGATGGATGGGTTTTTATATAGCGCAATATCACTGCAAGGTCTCAAAGCGCTTTGCATTGGGAACCCGTCCTGATATTCCCCTGTGAGATAACCCCGGCAGGGTATCCGCAGGGTGAAAGCCAGGCATCCTGCCGCGAGGGGCTGTTGTGGAGATTAAGCAAGCTATTGCCCAGAGTCGCAGAGTGTGAACCCGTGATTCGAGTAGGCACCGAGGCGAGAATTACCGAGTCCGTGGACATTTTGGGCTCAAGACCCTGCCGCGTCGGGAATTGAACCCTGGTCCCGAGTCTGATCTCAGCGTCCGGGTCTGCCGCCTCTAACCAGTGAGCCACACCACTCCACCTAGCATCCTATCTTATGCTGTGTGTAATAGTATTTCAAATAATGGCTTACATATTCACACTGATTTCTGTCACAGGCTGGGGCCTCATAGCACAATAAATAAATATGTCTCTCTTCCACTCTACACAAACAAGGATCCAATTCTGTGCCTTTCTGGTCTCACACACACAGACATCTGCAGGGAGTGCATTAACTTAATGAGATTGCTTAGTTCTCACTAATTATTCATTTATGGTTTTTATATTTGTGTTGAGTGCAAACTTGACCTGAAAGTATTTGAGCACTTTACATAAGCACCAATCAAGGTCACATTCATTTTTTGGAAATAAATAGATGTAGTTAATTGCAAAGAATTATAAACTGTTTAACTTGCATTTATTTTTATTCCAACTGTGCAAGTTATTGTACATGCAGACAAGTACAGGCAAAAGCCAAATACTTACAGAATATTTTGTTTTAGCCACCTCTTTGACCCTGCCACCATACTCAATGACCTCAGCACCCGCGGCACTCCGGTCACAGTACACAAACTTTTTTAAGCACTCCTAGGGCCGGTAATTGAAGAGAGCCTGGAAACCCGCTAAATAAAGAAGGCCGCACTTCCAGGTGATCTTTATTTACACTTCTTAGCTGAGGCATTCGTCCCTTTTACAGAATTGAATCACGGACCCCAGGCGTCACGCCCCAGATTTTGAAGACCTCTCCTCTAGATGAATACACTCAGGAATTTATACCCATGTAAGCGTTCATAAACTTGCATAAAAAATTTAAAACCTTTCCTAGTACACACAACAAGAATAGTGGTAACTATAAAAAACAACCAGGAAAGTAGCCAATATGTTTACAAGCAAATAGCAGGAAATAGAAGGAAGTATTCAAACATGTTAAAATCCAGCACATATTTTAGAATGTGATAAGTTAGTTTCCCAACCCCTCCTTCATCCGCCAAAACTAAACTAAGCACTAGAAGGAATCCTACAAAGCCATATAAGAGAACCTGCCTGAAAGAGACACCCATATACCTTGGCAGAACAAAAATATTTCAGTTTAAGGCGGCAGAAAGAGTTGCAATCCACGTCTTTTAATAAGCTCCGATGAAATATGCAGAGCAGTATCCTTCGAAAGGGAAGATGTTGATATCACGGTCTCGTCTTTGCCCCAGCAGCACCTCCTCGTGCCTGGTCCAAAGCCCTCTCGGGGCACAATACGTGTTCAGACCTTTTATAACCTTACTAGCTTACCCGTTGCGCGTTGCTGCGATCTCCGAAGAAAGGAAATTCAAGGAAACTCGTCATGATAACATTCAATTTACATTGTCATTTTTATTGAAACTTATTCATTCATATTGATGCATGATCTTTTAGCCTTTAGAAAAGCCATCAAAACCCATCTTTTCCAATAACCCGTTTTCTTTGTGCACCTTCATTCTGCACTCTGGTCAGCTTGCAGCGCCGGGACGCCCCTTGGCTGGGGCAGCCGCGCGCTATACAAATTCTCATAACATAACATAACATAACATTTTAATATGGAAAACATTTCAAAGTGTCGTTTTAATTCTATTTATTTATTCGAGTGCTTGTGGATACACGATTTTTGGGTTTTCCTTATGGTATTCGAAAGATTATGAGGGCCCTGGGGGGCCAATATTTAAAACAAATTTATGTAAGAAACCTTCGCGGGAGTGTACTCAACAACTTCCCAAAGTTTCATGGCGATCTGATGAGTGGTGTTTTAATTCTATTTATTTATTCGAGTGCTTGTGGATACACGATTTGTTGTTTTTCCGTTTGGTGCGTACATCAGTATTCGAAAGATTATGAGGGCCCTGGGGGGGCGATATTTAAAAAAATGTTATGCCAGAAACCTTCGCAGGAGTGTACTCAACAACTTCCCAAAGTTTACTGGCGATCGGATGAATGGTGTTTTAATTCTATTTATTTATTCGAGTGCTTGTGGATACACGTTTTTTTGTTTTTCCGTATTGTGCGTACATCAGTATTCGAAAGATTATGAGGCCCTGGGGGGCCGATATTTAAAAAAAATGTATGCCACAGACCTTCGCGGGAGTGTACTCAACAACTTCCCAAAGTTTCATGGCGATCGGATGAATGGTGTAGTAATGCATAAAGGATAAACAGACAGACAGACATACATTCGTTTTTATATATATAGATATGCAGAGAGTGTTATAAAATCATGTTAAACAACAACTAGTGCTTCTGTCTCTTACATACTTCTATTAATATTTACATGCAGATGGTTGAAAGTAAGTAACTGGAAAGCCAATGTACCAGTGTGGGTTCAAAAATCTCCTAAAATAACTTACTCATGCGTTCACTACTATCACAATATCTCAGAGCAAGTATTTCACTGGTGAATGATTAAAGCCATACATTGTGAATGAATTAAGATAAAAGCATATAACTAGAACGACCCCTATCTATGATGTATATACAAATTAACCCTGGTCGTAGTTCGCGAAGTAGCGCTATGCGTAGCTACGCGATGTGTACTTCGCGGGCTACGCGCAGCACTACGCGAACTGTGTAGTACCCTGTTTGCGATGATTGCACAGTGCTGGATGCTTGTCCGCACTGTGCAATCATTGAAAACAGCATCTTGCACAGTGCGAGCTGTCTTTTACTGCCGCTCGAGTAGATTTTTACTCGAGCGGCAGCTTTCTCAACGCGGACTGGTAGTTTCTCATCACGAGCGGTCGCGAGCATTCGTGACCACTCGCAATGAGAAACCTGACCTCCCCGCGTTGAGAATCTCGGCAGGAGGATTATTTTCCACGCTCGCGATCGGCATCTTGATGTTGCTGATCGCGAACGAGGAAAAAGTCTCGCCGGGATGTCATTTTGATTGCTCGCGGTCGCCAACTTGAAGTTGAGGACCGCGAGCGAGCAGAAAATGACCACTGCACTACGCTACTCTACGCGTGTTTGCACTGTGCTACGTGTAGTTCGCGTAGTGCAAAGTAGTGCAAACTTCGCAAACTACGCAAGCATAGCATAGTGCTTTTCCCAGGGTTAATAACAATGATCACAGCACGGCTTGAAATCTATCATCTTTGGGGATGACATCCTTGAACAGCGTCCTAGTTTTTTTTTTTTTTTTAAACTTTGCTAAGAAATTTCAACCAGCAGGAGCGGAGCTTTAGATCCTCGTCTTTAGGCGAGGAAAACAAAAAACGTCCTTTAACGCACAGGAATGATTCCTTTATGCAACTCTTTGTCCACATGACCAGAGGTGCGATGGAGTTGTGATGGAATCTGGAGGCATCATTTACTTCTGGGCAGGAGCTACTGCATGAGGTTCCAGATCCAGTCAGGTGCTTGGGAGAATTCACAAAGTGAGGAAACACTAAGTGAGGAATCTGCAGTTAGAAGTATGAGTCAGCGGGAATTTACCTTCAAACTTTAGTTTACACATACAAAGTTTCTAAATGTGTAGACTTTATGTTTACTAGGACTTTGGTTTCCATTCCATATCCTGGGTATTGTGAGGTAAATAAGAAGCCTTTTCTGATTTTTTCGCTGCATGGCTAATGTTCTTTCACATGAGGTATGGTCTCCTAGCCTGTGTCAAAGGGTTTGTATAAATACAACAAGGCAAACTTGATTCTTGGAGATGCTGTTCTGTATTATGACGAAAACAAGAACAAGGGGCACCCTACTCACTAGGAACCAGGGTATGTCATGTGCAACAGAAACAACTGTTCCAGCGGAAAGTTAGGCAAATCTATAATAATAATTAAATGCACAATCGCAATCGTAAAAATGGGTTAAGGTGATGTCAGAAAGAAAGAGGGCCTTGCTGAATTTATGTTCACATTAATTCTTTTTATCAGATTTGTAAAATTGTAATTAATATATACACCGACCAAGAAAAAACAATAGTGCTTTCAGGGCCCCCAAATGAAATGGAACCATAATTTCTGACATCACCGTAACCCGTTTTTGTGATTGTGCATTTGATTATTACAATAGTTTACGTTCTGTATTATGAGGAATATAAAACAAATTCAACCTTCCATTTTCCATCCTATATTTTGTAGCTTATTGAATGTCATGTCTTTTGGTTCTTTTTTATATGTTGTCTCTGATGGGAAGTAAGACCTCCTTTCTGGGTAAACCCTTTCCCACATTCCATACACTTATAACGTTTATCTACAGAATGTATTCCCTCATGTTTTATAAGATCTCCCAGATGGCTAAATCTTTTTTCACATACAGTACATCTGTAAGGTTTTTCGCCAGTGTGCGTCCTCTGATGCACAGTAAGTATGAATTTTTTGCTAAAGCGTTTGTCACATTCAGTGCACTGATACGGTTTCTCCCCTGTATGTGTTCTTTCGTGACTAGTAAGATGGTGCTTACGACGGAAAGATTTCCCACATTCGGTGCATTGATAAGGCTTTTCTCCATTATGACAACGCTTGTGGACATTAAGATTTGATACACTATTAAAGCTTCTCTCACATTCACCGCACTGATAAGGTTTCTCACCAGTATGTGTTCGTTCATGAAGGAGTAGACTAATTTTATCTTGGAATCTTTTCCCACATTCAGTGCACTGACATGGTTTGTGATCTGTATGTGTTTTTTCATGTTTTGTAAGGTCGGCTTTGGTAAAGTAGCTTTTCCCACATTTTGTACACTGGTGTAGTTTTTCTCTTCCTGCATGTATTCTTTTGTGTATAAGTAGATTTCCAGGTTGACTGTAACTTTTCCCACAGTCACTGCACCAAAACGGTTTTTCACCTGTATGTATTTTCTCATGAACTTTCAGCGTGACACTAGAACTAAAGCATTTGCTACATTCTGAGCACTGATAAGGTTTCTCCCCTGTGTGTTTTCTTTCATGGATAGTAAGGGCTCCTTTCTGAGTAAAGGTTTTCTTACATTCAGAGCACTGATAAGGTTTCTCACCCGTATGCACTCTTAAATGGATGGTAAGACCCCTCTTAAGCCTAAATCCTTTCCCACATTCAGAACAAACATGTTTCTTCTCACTTATGTGTGTTTTTCTATGAACAGTGTTGTTTGTCCTATATTTATTGTCCTGAAATGTTTTGTCTCCTTTGTGTGTTCTTAAATGTTTCTTCAGGTCACCTCTAGAACGATAGCTTTTATTACACTCAGTGCAATGACAGGGTTTCTCCCCAGTATGGATTCTCTCATGTATGGTAAGAGAACTCTTTGAATAGAATTTTTTCTCACACTCAGTGCACTGATATGGCTTTTCTCCTGTGTGGATTCGGATGTGAACTTTAAGACCTCCCACCTGGCTGAACCTTTTCCCGCACTCAATGCACTGATGAGATTTTTCCCCTGTATGTGTTTTCTTATGTTCAGTCAGACCACCTTTTGCACTGAAACTATTGTTGCATTCAGAGCACTGGTATGGTTTCTCGCCAGTGTGTGTTCTCTCATGGACTGAAAGCTGTCCTTTCTGGCAGAAGCTTTTCCCACATTCAGAGCACTGGTATGGCTTATAACCTGTATGTGTTCTCTCATGGTATAAAAGGTGGACTTTAGTACTGAACGTTTTCCCACATTCAGAGCACTTGAAGGGCTTGTAACCTGTATGTATTCTCTCATGGTAGCGAAGGTGGATTTTGTAGCTGAACTTTTTCCCACATTCAGAGCACTTGAAGGGCTTGTTACCTGTATGTATTTTCTCATGGACAATAAGTAGGTGTTTAAACCTGAACCCTTTGTCACATTCAGAGCACTGATACACTTTCTCACTCTTAGACATTCTATTGTGGATAGTAAGCTCTGTCACCAATGGATGGTACGCTCTGACAACAGAGCTCTAGCACGCTAGGAAACGTAGCAATCTCTATTGTCTGTGGCTCATAGGCCCGGAATGCTGAGGCTCTGGCAGATGTGGATAATAAGCACCGGCGCACTTGGACAGCAAGTTCCATTGATTGTGTACAGTAATGTCAGTTGGTTGTGGCTAGTGCGTTTTGCCAACTGTGGAAAGTAAGCTCTGGGCTCCGTAGTAAGTTCAGTTGACTGTGGCTAGCAAGATCTTCTACATTACGTGCACTGACAATTTCTCAATCAAATGCTTCTCTCGGATTTAGAACTACCTTCTGGTTGAGATATTTTGCACATTAGCAATCACACAAGTTTTTCAGTAGGAATTCAATCTGGTAATGGGAGGAAAACTATGTAGCTCCAAAGAGTTCAGCATCCAGTAGATTTGTCTCGTCTCTGATGTGGTTCCTGATGAGACAACGCGTTTGATGGATGACTCAAACCATTTTCACATTCTGCTATTTCACCTCTCAGTTCCTGATTCGCTTTCAACCATGTGTCACTTTTAACGCGGTTTCTGGTGCATCTTCACATGCTTTTTTATTGCATTTTTAACAGTGTCATTCTTCAGGTGAATTAACAGAGGCATCACTGTACCAGTTTCTGCTCCCGCTTTAACACCTGTTTGATTAAAATAGAGGCTCCGTTAGTTTCTGCATGTACAATAAAACACAAATAGCATTAATGATCTCATCTTGTCACTATAAAGACACTGTGCTCATGCTGAGAATTACAGTACGAATCACTTCCCTCATAGGGGCAGTAGGGGTGAAGGTCTGTGAAGGATAGATAAGAACTTTAAGCAATTAACAGTTAATGCCGGCACAGCTGCTCTATCTTGTCCGCTCAAGGGCACTGGCGGCTTAAAATCAGATTTCAGAACTACTGATCTCATGATAAAAACTGGAAACATCCTTTACAACGCGGTGTTTACACCGCGGGACCTTTACGACGCAGCCATAACAACGCAAGTCATTACTACGACTTGCGCTGGATGGCGCTCTTGCTTAAGGAATAATTTGATTTTCTATTCCAACACCTTCCCTACAGTTACAAGGGCTGGAGTTGGAATAGAAAATTAAATTAATCCTCAATCCAGCACCATCCAACGCAAGTTGTTGTAACGACTTGCGTTGTGAAAACCGCGTTGTAAAGTACCGTGATCAAAATGATCGCGTTGTACTGACATACATCCAATAATAACTGACCAACTGTATGAATAACAAGACCAGCAATATACAAGGCTCTGTTAATGAAATCATTATTTATGGTCTGGCATTGGACAAATCCAGCACAGTTAAAAAGTAAGAGGCAGCCACATTATAAAGAATTCTACTTCAACGATATTGGAAAAGCCAATAAAAAGACAAGTACATGATGGTGTGAGGCCCGTAGAGAAGAGTGGTGTGTGGAGGTGGCTGTCCTGCGGGTGGCAATTCTCCCACAGAGCGAAACGGCGTTGTCTCTGTCACAGCGGTGAGTGTAGGCAGCTACCGAACTATAGGTGTAGGAGAGGCAGCACTCTTTTAATCCGTTATCGCCCAGCATATGAACATACTTACTTTGCTGCAGCCTAGTTGCCAAGAAGTCCATGTCACCAGAAGAGGCATAGGGCAGAGCCGAATGGACTTAGAAACAGCATAAAATGAAAAAGGCCATATGAAAGAGGTGGGGAGCTCAGGGATCGCCCAAAAGTTGGACAGGGATTCCCACATAAACACGATGCCGGAAGGAAAGGGACAAAACAAGGTCTCGTAGGCAAACCACACACAAAGCACAGTTGAAAGTGCAATGGGAAGCAAAACAAATCTAGGTTGGATAAATACATAGGCAGAACTGAATCCGGCACTTGTGACAAGGGACTTCACAAGGAGGAATGTAACCCAAAAACAAGAAAGTTTCACAGAGTAGCTGTTAGGCCAACGCAAAAGCAGAGGGTGCCAGAAACTAGAACATCAAGCACCCACATCCCTCTCCCTTCAGACCACATTGTACAACTATCTAGCAGGGGATGGAATAAAGGAACAGAGAAACAAATTGATCAAACAGACCAGTCATCATAAGGAAGGAACCAGTTGATGCCAAGCTTACCCAAGAATCTACAAAGGTGAGGGGTGTGGCTTGAAGCCGTCCAAGATGGCCGCACCTTAAGCGGGCTCCAGTAGACACTTTTCGCAATCCCTGAATATCTGCTTTATCATCCATTTGCCACACAATTAGAGAGTGTTGGGGGTCCCAGCACCACATTGAACGGCCTTGTGGCATTCCCGACTCCCGAATCGGTCCCAACACGAGAGACTGCCTCAGGCAGCCAAAGCGAGGCCTAACGTGAGGAGGAGGGCCCTGTGGCTGTGAACCCGATGGAGAAATGCAGGATGCCTCCGTGGACATCGAGGCGTTCGCTGCGTTGGCGAAAGACAAGGGGCTCAAGACCCAGGAACCTACATGGAGCTGAGGAGGGAGCTGCACATTGGCTCTGCCTTCTGAGACGAGGTGGGCGGCTGCATGCTGCAGGGTGTGGCTGGCCGCAATCAGCAAGAGAGCCGCAAGCAGACCACACTTCAGGGAGAGACAGAAGGTGAGGCCTTAATCCACGCCAGGGAGACCGGAGAGGTGACGACCACGGAGACAGTGCGGCGGAAGGGAATCTCCCCATGCTCTTTTCCCTCCTGCACAAGGTCCTACAATAACTAGAACATTCAAACCTGGAACCTTGGCACTATTTATTTATTTAGAGTTTTATATGGCGTTCGCTAGACCCGGAGGTATCGGAGCGCTTTACAGAGAATCAGATCGAAGCAAGTTACACAAATTTACAAAACAATTACACAATAGATAAAATAACACAAGTTAAGGATATGAGAATAATCGAGAATGGAAATGAGAAGACGCATGATGAGGCAAAAAACATCAAGAGGAAACAAGCATTGGAATAGCCAATAGGTCCCGCCTTTGGGACCATATAAGTGTTTATCCGTGCAACACTTGATGTTGTTGCACCAAGGTTATTGTGCTGGATAACTAAACACTTATAAGGTCCCAAAGGCAAAACCTATTGGCTATGCTGTAAGGAAGAGACCTACGTTGAGATTTTAATGGTAGTTGTTTGATATTTCATGTATGTTATTTTTTTGTTTTAACATAAAACTAAATAGAGATTATTATGACAATGACTTCAGTGGCCTCGCAGTAGTATTTATTTCCCATGTTTCCAGTGGCAACGGGCTATACTTTTTACAAGGATTGCCCAACGGCACCAGAGTTACCAAGGCATTTGTGAACTGGACTGACGCTGTAGTACACGCTTAATCATCAAAAAGTGCAGAAAATCAAGTAGCAATGAGCGTTCGACTCAGAAGGAAGAAATAAGCCTATTCACCTGCTACTTTCAATTTGCAGAAAGTACTGAGCATCACATTTTGACTGGTTCCTTGATTTGCCTTAAGCATGGACAGGAAATAGGAAAAGCAAATAAACATACCAAAAACAATTTTTGACCAACTTAAAAACTTAATTATGACCTTACATGTTTATTTCCAGATTAGAAACAATATCAAAACGCATTTAAGAAATCTTTTTTGTGTCATTAAGTGCCTAACTTTCTAAGTGGGTGAGAATAAATATTTGGAATTAAGCCGCAAGAGTAGTATAAAAGCAAATTAATTTTGAGTTCAATTCACTGGTTTAATGAAATAGGGGCTGTAATTTCCCTAATTAACCAACATAAAATTCTAAACCATTAAAATTTCAACTACTAAATGAGGAGTGATAATCAGTGTTGTTTGAGAGTTCCCCCTCCCCATTCTGAAAACAAGTTCTTTAACCCTTCCATGTCCCGCAACATCGAGATTCCACATGAACATAGCATGATTTCATCACTTCTAAAGCGCCTCCAGACTTCAAGAAGAATTCAATGAAAAATTGCAGTAAAAGAAAGTGTGCCACAGTTTTTTTTTTAACTTTATTTTTCAATTTTGATACACAATGATCAGGAAAGCAATACTATAGCAGTACATTGTCAGGCGGTCTATCATACAATAATGATGTATTATGAGATACATGACATATCATATTGCAACAGTAGGTATAGTCCGGATGGCAGGGCAATACAAAGTCACAAACAATCAGCGCACCTGGCTCGGGATCAACAGACCCGGGAGCCATCCCAGTCACGAGTGTAACCACAAGCAAATTACTCCCGAACCAGTGGTGTCCAGGAGGCAGGCATGGTTAATAAATATGAATACAGTATACAATATCACCAGGAGCGTTACTCCCACCTAACATTCTCTTAGCCCACCTCTTCCGGTACAATGCCACTCTCCACCTGCGTATCAGAATCCCTATTTTTCTCAGCAATATACGCCCTATAAGGGCCCCAGATGTCTTTCGGGCGTGAGGAACTGGGCATTAGGGACGCATAAATTTCACAATTCACATTGCAATATGCTAGGCTTCGAGGCCAAGCATTCAGCGTTGGTGCCCGTTTCTTGCCCCACATCAATGCTATCTCTCGTTTAGCCAACAGGAACCCAAGCGCCGCAAACCTCCTCACTTTTTTGGGAAAGTTAATCATGTAGCTCAAAAGTGCAATTTCCGGGCTGGGGCCAAAGACAAGGAGACCATGTCACTCAGTGTGGCATGCACCTGTTCCCAATACAGTTGTAGTCTCGGACAAGTCCAAGTCAGATGTGCGAAATCTGCATGATAGGCAGAGCATTTCCAGCAATGATGTGGCCATGTGGGTCTATCCTGTGTGACCATACAGGTGTGTGGTACATTCTGCAAAGGAATTTAAAATGTAGAAGGTTGTGCCTACTATTGAGGGACACCTCCTTCGTGAATCTGCAACACTGTTCCCATAAGTCGTCCGAAATGGGCCGGCCTAAATCATGTTCCCATGCAGTGGGGGCCTTAGCATCAACGGATGGTCGGGCAAAGACACACATCTTATACATTTTAGAAATCAAATGAGCGCCCATTTCGCTTTCAATAACTAATGTTAATGGAGCAGTAGGTTCGGGCGCAATGGGGAATGTGGGAAAAGTGGCTCTAAGTATGGAATGCATACACCGCAGTACGAAGGCGTCCATGAATGAGCAGTCTTGGAACCGTACATCCTCCGCCACCAAGAAGACATGATCCTTCGGAAATAGATCGCCCATCCTTAGGACCCCAAACTTAGTCAGAGCGTGTTGTACTAATGTTTCTCCAGTGATGGGAAGCCACGAGGGGTTCGGGAGCGGCAAAGCCGGTGAATACAATAGGTCCAGTCCCAAAAATCTCCGTAGCTTCACCCATGCCCAGCTAGTGGTGAAAACCGTCTGGATGTCCAGTGGGTCCCTCTGGATCCCTTGGGGTAGAACAGTGGATAAAGTCTGCGGGAGCACCAAACCTGCCTCTGGTCTGAAGTAAGGGATCCGTTTGTCCGGATGATACCAAGCAAAGGAATAACTGTCCTCAATGGGGTTCCGTTAGGGGACTTTTGTTCGTGATGATATAATCCACACATCTATGCATCACACATACGGCAGCGGGGAGCGAAAGAGAAGCCCCAAAACTGCAGCGAAAGCTGCCATACTGATAACCTATACTCTGGTTACAACCTGTGGATTATATCATCACGAACAAAAGTCCCCTAACAGAACCCCTTTGAGGGTTGGAATTATCACCTCAACGAAGAAAAAGAGATAAATTTCAGAAAATAGCCTTGAAAAAGTCGAGGGTTACATTCCCTATCGACGAAACACGTGTTGGCTGTGACGTCTTCTGAAATAAAGCAACACCTACCGACAACCCTGAACAACAAGGATCTCAATTTTTAGTGATTGCATGACTAATGTATGGTGGAAACACATATGTATAACTTGTAGTAAAATATAAAAATGAGTGCTAAGGAGCTTATGAATGTCTAGTGGCTCTTGCCCGTATTAGAAGAGGAAGTGTGGTTCTCTTCTCCTTGTAGCACCGTTACTAACAGCGAGCTAGGAATCAGAAAGGTGTATATTCCCTTGAGGCGCCATATCCTAGTATAATACCACCAATCCAGTTCAAAGGAATAACTGCACTGTGCCGTTAAATAATATAAGTACATATCTGGGACACCAAAACCTCCCGTCTTGTAAGGAAGAGTCAGAGTCAGCCAGCTTACCCGTGGTCCATTACTACCCATACCAATCTTATAAGGTGTTATCTCAACTGACAGAAGAATGACTGAGTGAGGGGAATGGGGATGTTATTAAAAATCTTTTAGAACGAGATAACCTGCACTCCTAACTGAATAACTTCTCTTGAAAACCTAATCCGTTTCAATCAGATGTGTGTTGGTGCTATCCCAAATCCTGCCAGGTGGAAAATCATACAAAAAGAGATAGAACCTGTTGGTTGAGACGCACTATTTACTGGCCCTCTATGGTGCCATTATTAATACTTGTTCAATGTATCAAAATTCTTTGAGAGTGTTTGTTCTGTATGTTAACACAAAATTCTTATGAGTAACCACATGTACACCATCAAGTGTCAACTCATTCAAAGTTCTTCATTTCTTGATTTAATTCTTCTCAATCCATGAATATTCAGAAAAGTTAAACAGATTCACAAAATGCAATCCATTAATTGCAATGTAGCGGAATCCCTGGTATGTTCAACACCCAATGCATTTCGGTATAAAACCTTCATCAGGGGGAATGCTGTAATTAACAAAAACATTTACTTGTAGTTCAAAGTATAATATACAGAATTTAAATAAAGAGAAAGGGGATAGACCTGCCCGGTCCCAACAAATATGTGGTCATGCTGTTTATCAGGCTCATGAAACATGAACCTAAAAATTCAAACAGTGCTGCTCACCATTCCTTAACATCTTCCAGTGACTACTCCATGTCAAAAACATGTGTCACATAACATGTGCATAAAAGAACGTGTGCTTAAAAGAAACATGTGTTAAAAAAGCCTGTGTCAATTGCAACATACTGCATGCCTATATATCACCCACAGTCTCACCTTCACTGCAGACTTGTGCCTCGTATCTGCCAAATTGAAAAGTAACTGTGCAAAGATAAGAGCAAACTCAATTTGATACGGACTCCGTTACTAAATGCAACCTCAAAAGTCAAACATACGTTGCTGTGCTCACCTGTAGATATGTACCATAGCCCCCTCTCTCTACAGCACGAATACGACTCCTGCGATAACCGCTGCTATATTTCCTTTCGAGGTTGCAAAGTAAATGCGGCATTTAATCACTCGCTAATATCCAGTAGCCAGCGTTTCTAACTTGCAGTGAATAACAAGATTAACTACCTGTTGACTGCCTCTATACTCCGAATACTCTCTTCCCACGGCGTTCCTCTGTCCTCGCTATTCAAACCGCCAATATCTCAACTGAACGCCCCTAATTACATCGAACGTGTCCAACGCATGTACACGCCCCTTCTTCATATAACGACAGTACTACCAACAAAAAAAACTGACTCAGCTACTTGTTCAGCCTGCAACCTCCGGTAAACTAAAGATGGCTTCCAACATTCAAATTTTCTTAAACTTTATCCACTTTCCAGTCTCCAACGTAATGGGACCTCGATAAACAGCGCCCTTAGCAACATGTCTTCTATGTGTAGCAATACCAAAACCTTAAATAAATACCGCGTTAGCTGTAAAAACCAGGATATAAATAAAACCTACTGACGCACTGTTGTCAAAAGTGAGTACATATTCCATCAGTGTGAGAAACTAATGATAATAGTGAGGCTATGGTGACACCTAAATTCCTGTGTCAAAACAAAAAGTAAAAATGTATATAAATGTACTCCCCTGTGTGCTTTTAGTGTGTGTGTAAATATTCATCTTACAAGAGCCTGGTAATCATCATGAAAACATGTAAAAACCAATTTCATAAAAGTGGCCTCATATAGATGTTGAAAAGGGCAGGACTTAAAGAGGAGCCTTGAGTGACTCTGCACCTCAGTGGTCTGCTGGTGGACACCACCTCACAGTCAAAGACTCGGAAGGATCTGTCCTCCAGGAAAGATTTAAACCAGAGCCAGGCGTTGTTCTTAATTCCAATGCTGGACATATGGTGCAGCAAGGTGTCATGGCTGACCGTGTCGAAGGCTGCACTGAGATCAAGGATCCCTGCCACTGATCCTCCCTGATCCAGGATTTTCGGGATTCCTCCGTGACCATGAGGAGGGCAGTCTCGGTCCCGTGTTTGGGTCTAAAGCCCGTCTGGGTGACATCTAACAATTGGGAGTCTTCTAAGAAATTTACCAGATGGTGGTTGATATATTTTTCTAAGATTTTGCTCACCCACGGGAGCAGGGAGATGGGCCGGTAGTTGCTGAAGTCTAAAGGGTCTAAATTAGGCTTTTTTAATAGTGAGCGGACCATGGCTCGTTTCCAGGCTGAAGGAACTGTGCTGGAGGTGATCGATGCATTGAGTACATCCCTGATGATTGGGAGTGTCATTTGACATGCTGACATTAAGATATCTGGCGGGGCTGGATCGTCAGGTGAGCCAGTTTTATTTCCGAACTATGGTTTCTAGAGTGGCAAGATCCAAAGGAGGGAAGTGATCCAGAGTAGGTTGTGGCTGAGGGAAGAGGGTAGTTAGAGCTGCGTTAGACTGGGCAAGGGAGGTGATATTACTGGGGGGAAAGGTAGAGTAAATGTTATTAACTTTTTGATGAAAAAACTCAGCAATATCGTTGCAGTGGGTTATGGATTTTGTATCGTGCAAGCTAGGAGGGGGTTTGGTTAATTTTTTTACAATGTGGAATATTTCTTTGGGTTTAGATTTAGCGAGGTGGATTTTGTTAGAGAAATAAGTGGTCTGGGCAGTTTTGATTTCAGTTTTGTATTCTCTGATTGACTCTCGATAACAATTTTTGCTTTCTGGTGAGTAGTCTACACGCCAACGTCTTTCGTTTTTTCTACATTGGCGTTTCTACATGTAACAGGTGGTTGGCTGGCTGGGTGGGACATGGTCCCTGACATTAGGAAATGAGGGGTGGGGTACACATGTGCTCTGCCAGGTTGGGGGGGGTGGGCAGATTTAAGTCCACGATGCAGGGAGGGAGGAACATTGTTATATCAGTTGGTTTAATATGTTTTTATGGCACAGCATGTTGGTCAGAGTGAAACTGTTACAGGACACAAGTCTCAAACAGCAGAGTGTAGCTGAACAGGACTTCTCTCAGATGGCTCTGAGAGCCTATGTAAAGGTCCCCTCCCACTCCCCGGCTGCTCTCAACTGCTTCTTGATAGAAATGGGATCTCCTCCAAGACCTCCAAGTCCCCCTAGCTAAACTTTGAATAAGGTTCAAGTGTCCGGTATATTTAAAATCCTTTCTTGGAATGTGAATGGGCTGGGTGATAAAATTAAAAGGGGAGTAGTGCTGCAATACTTAAAACGCCTCTCACCCGATATAGCCCTGCAATAGGAAACCCACTTACAGGGGACCACTTATGCGCTCAACAGGTGGGGCTACAAATCAGTAGCACATGCAAGCCATACTAGAGGTTCCAGAGAGGTGGGTATCCTCTTGCGAAAATCCTTTCCATTTACTATACTAAAAGTCACACATGATTCCTATGGCCTTTTTGTAACACTATCGAGACATTGGGAGCCCCCACCATTACATATTATGTCCCTTTACACCCCCCGGCGAGACTACATACTACTACACACGTGGCCACACGGAAAACTGCTTATTGGAGGGGGCTGTCACATGGCACCTAATGGGGCAATGGACTGCTTGCCGGTAAGACAGAAAAATCCCTCCAGGGAGATCCTAGCAGACTTTGTCTGCAATTGGCCATGTTGATGTGTGCCGGATGCAAAATCCATTAACCTGCCAGTATACTTTCCACTCTGGTGTACATGGAAGTCTGTCCTGCATAGACTATATATTTGAGCTGGCTGGACAACTTCCAGTGCTTGGTGAGACAAATCACCTCCCGAGAGGAATCTCTGATCATTCGCTGATCTGTACTCAGATTGGCAAAAAACCCTCATCCAGTAATAAGGCGATGTCACTTATTCCATAGTACCTTAAAGTACCGCTTAGCTGAGCTGGTCTGCAAAGGGCTACGATATGTTATATTGAAGGAAACAAGGGATTGGTAGAATCGGCCCGGGTCTTATGAGAGGCCTACAAGATGGCAATTAGAGACCAAGGAGTTTTTTTGTTTGCTGGACATAAAAAAAGAGAAGCGGAAACAGCTGGAAGAAATAGAAGGAGAAAAACAAAAATTCTGAGCTGCTACTGCCAGATCAAACAGATGTGCAACATATGCAGTAAATTAAACCAAATGAGTATAGAGATATTGCTGAGGAAGCGGCAAGAGCCAAACACCGAGCGAACCTACATCATTTATATGAGGTGGGGGATAGAGCGGGCAAGCTTCTCCCATGATTGGACAAGAGAGAAGGAGCTACCAAATGGGTATTTGAGATCACTCTATATAGGGGGGAGTCATTGAGAGAACTGTAGGGAATAGCAGACACCTTCGCAGCCTACTATAGGCAATTGTATATGCCTTAGGCTCGCATCACCCGAAACAAAGCGATGGAATTATTGGCAACTCTTGATATGCCCTCACTGGAGGCAGTAGACAAGGATAGTTTAGAATCAGACCTTACAAACAGTGAAGTAATATAGGCTTTCCTGTCATTAAAAGCTGGGAAAGCAATCGGCCGAATGGCTTGCCGATTGAACTACATAAACTGACAGCGTCCAAAACTGCCCCCTACTTAGGGCCATATGTATGAACACATTTTCCCATAGACACAGAATGGGTAAAGCCCTTTGATACATCTGGTCCTAAGTGAAGATGTACCAGGAAAGTCTTTGAATCGGAAAACTACCGGAAAATCAAAGGCTCGCAAATACCGCGGGAGAGTGTGCGTCTTACAGACCAATATCCCTGCTAAATGCAGAGGTTAAGATTTTAGCGAAAGTGTTGGCAACCCGATTGGCTCCAATGCTACATAAGTTAATCCACCCCAACCAATCAGGCTTTATGCCAGGAAGAAATACCGCACTTAACTTGCAGCACCTTCAGGGAGTACTGAGAAGAGCAGACAGCATTCGCGAAGAGGCTGTTGTGGTGTCCTTGGATGCTAAGATGACGTTTGACATGACAGAATGACCCTTCCTACTCGCTGTCCTCGACAGACAAGGGTTTGGGAAGTTTTTAGCATGGGTCCAACTGTTTATATGCGCAACCTTTAGCACAAGTTACTGTAAATGGGGGGCGATTGGCGGTTTTTAAATTACAAAGAGGGAGACAGGGATGTCCCCTCTCCCCTTTGATATTCGCATTAGTCTTGGTGCCACTAGTGGTGTAGATACGAGGTGACCAGCTTATTAGGGGACTCAGATGGACTGAAGATTGGGAGGATAGGATGTCCCTTTATGTGCGACATCCTTCTTTACTTGGTGAAATCCTACTCCTCCCTACATAAGGTGCTTCCTATCTTTACCCTGTATCAAAATTACTCCGGATACACCATAAATTGGGATATGTTGCTGATATACGTCCTCTATGGCCCAAGACTGAGACTTCCCAGAACTTGCACAGCAAGAGTGGTAATAGAAGGATTCCAATATCTGGGAATTTATGTTACTAAAGACTCTGTGGTCTTTTATGAAAGCAACTTCGCCCCTCCCTAAGTCGTCTTCGGGAAGATGTACTACATTGTAAGTCTTTGCCCTTGTCGCTGTTAGGCAAGGCCTCCTTATATAAAATGATGGTGCTTCCCAGCTTCTTATACATTTTGCAAAACAAGCCCTACTTGGCTCTCCCACATATTTTCGAGCGGTTGAAGCAGAGGTACAGACACTCCTTTGGGATGGAGGGACTCCACAAATAGCATTAAATAAACTGACTAAGAGCTGGTACGACAGAGGGATTGCTCTTCTGGCTCTTCAATATTATTACTTGGCGGCGCAACTTACAGTGATCAATCATTGGGTTCATACCGCACATTACGAACCGGCCTATAGGATGGACAGACATAATATTGGGACCGAGGGGCTACCTTAGAGCCATCTATGGGGTCAAACGGGGAACACCAGTAGCACAGTTAAGGTATGGCATACAGCGTCAGCGGTTCTAGGGTGGTGAGAGAAAACTACCCAAACCACTCCGTTGTGTGACACAGCGTGGTTGGGATTTCTGGTGAACTACCCAGGTTTGGATAACTAGGACCTTATTGGCCTCTCAAGGGTGGGTGACCTGTGGGTGAACGGGAAGGTTAGGCCCTTTGTCGACTTTCAAAAGGAGTAGGAGTTAGTGTCGTCCGAAACCTTACACTGTATTCAGATAAGGCATGCTCTACAACTTGCCATTCCAAAGGGTACTGATCTCCCGGTCTCCTCCCCCCTGGAGGATAGGTTGCTAGACAACTGTCTGAAATCAAATAATCAGGGATTTGTGAAGTGTGCTACTCCCCCCCATGAGGGTCTCAAGGCATTGCGGGGAGGGAGGGCATGCTGATCAGAATCAGCCGAAAAGCCAGGTCTTGAGGCTCTTCCTGAAGGTGTGCAGAGTGGGGGGGGGAACGTCTGATGTTGAGAGGGAGCTTGTTCCAGGTCTTTGAAGCGATGTAAGAGTCCCGCTCTGGCTCTGTGGATGCACAGGGTTTCGGCGAGGTAGGAGGAGCGGAGGTCTCTCTTGGGTACGTGGAAGGAGACTCTTTCGTTGAGGTATTGTGGTCCGGTGTTATAGAGGGATTTGTAGGCGTGAGTGAGTAGCTTGAAGGTTACTCTCTTCTTGACGGGGAGTCAATGGTGGTCTCGTAGGTGCTGGGTGATGTGTTCATGTTGTGGTATGCCGAAGAAGAGTCTGGCAGTGGTGTTCTGGGTGGTCTGGAGTTTAAGGAGCAGGGCTTTGTTGATTCCGGCATAGAGGGTATTTCCATAGTCCAGTCTGCTTGTAATGACTGCGTGGGTGATGGTCTTCCTGGATTCAGGGGGATCCACTTGAAGGTCTTGCGAAGGATGCGGAGAGTGTTGAAGCATGTGGAGGAGATTACATTGGTCTGTCAGGTCATGACGAGGGAGGAGTCGAGTATGATGCCGAGGTTCCGGACAATGACTTCTGTCTTCTCAGAGTTGAGCTTCAGACAGTTGCTGCTTATCCTGGATGCAACATCTTTCATTCCTTCCAGGGAGCGGAGTCTTGTGGTGTCTGGTTCCTTTGTGAGGGAGAGGATGAGCTAGGTGTCGTGGGCGTAGGATACTATGCTGAGTCCATGCTGTCCGATGATGGCGGCGAGGGGGACATGTAGATGTTGAAGAGCGTGGGGCTGAGGGATGATCCTTGGGGTACTCCGCAGTTGATCTCTGTGGGTTCGGAGAGGAAAGGTGGAAGTCTGATACTTTGGGTTCCGCCGGTGAGGAAAGAGCGGATCCAGTCGAGAGTGGTTCCCTGTATGCCAGCGTTGTGGAGTCTGGTGGTGAGAGTGAGGTGGGAGACGGTCTCCAAGGCTGCACTGAGGTCTAGTAGAATGAGAGCCACGGTGTGGCCCTGGTTGAGAAGAGTGCATATGTTGTCTGTGGCGGCGAACAGGGTGGTCTCGGTGCTGTGGTTGCTGCGGAATCCGGATTGGGAAGAGTCGAGAATGGAGTAGGCTTCGATGAAGTTTGTTAACTGGATGTTGACAATCTTCTCAGTGACTTTAGCCACGAAGGGGAGGAGAGAGATGGGTCTGTAGTTTTTAAGATCCGTCGATTCTGCAGAGGGCTTCTTGAGGAGGGGCTTGACTTCTGCGCGTTTCCAGTCGTCCAGGAATGTGCCGGATTCAAAGGTGGCATTGTTGGTGCGTCGTTGCTTGCGTGCTACGGAGGCAGCGGCTCTGTAGAAGATGTGCGGCAGGCAGGGGTCTGCGGGGGCTCCCTAGTGAATGCGCATCATGGTCGTGGCAGTGTCTTTGGTGGTGACCGGGATCCAGGCTGAGATGGTAGACTGGCTGGCGTTGCTGGAGGTAGGTGTGATTTCGGTGTTTGGTATCAGTTTGTTGAAGTTGTCGTAGAGGGACTTGATTTTGGAGGTGGAAGTAGGAGCTGAGTCTGTTCCAGAGGTAGGTGTGATGTCCGAGGCTTTGCTGGGGGGTTTGGTGAATTTCTGAATGATGCTGAAGAGTGCCTTCAAGTTGCTGGAGTTGGCGAGGACTTTGTCCTGGATGAAGGTCCTTTTTGTGGATCTGATGCGGTGGTTATATTCTGTCATGGCGTTCTTGTAGGTGGTCCAATCTTCTGGGGTTTTGCTGTTTCTCCATAATTGCTTCAGACGTCTGCAGGTGCGTCTGGATTCTTGTAGGTCGGTGTTGAGCCAGGTGGCTTTCATAGGGCACTGTCTTTTGGAGTTGCGGAGGAGGGCAAGCTTGTCTGCGCAGTTAGTGATCCATCGGTGTAGTTCATTGGCTGCAGAGAAGCAAGGCTCTCCCACTGGACCACCAGGGACGAGGTGCAGGCAGGAGCCTGTAGATGGAGGGGGGCCTCGAACACCTACCAGAGAGAGGTGCTGGGGCAGCGGTGCAGAGATAGAGCTGCACAAGGGGAGACCAGGGTTTCTGAAAGGAAAAGCAATATCTTTAACCCATCGGAAAATACTAAACAATTCCCCCGACACCTTGGAGAAAGTGCGTGCTAAATGGGTGAAAGATCTAGGGCACTTGAGAGATGCGGAGTGGATGGAGGCGCTTTCGTCCCCCCGGGAGGCGGCAAACTCGAATCAACATAATGTCCTAGGAACTGTGGTCAGGAGGGCACGTTTTTACACCTGTGGTGGAATTGTCCAATGATTCAGGCACACTGGAAGGCAAATGTAACACGTATGATGACAATGTGTGGGAGATATTTGGGAGACAACAAATCACCTGGGCAATGACTTTGGGTCACCTTAGGCCTCATGGTGGCCAAACGTAACAGATAGAAAATGGAGGGCAGAGGCGGGGCCTGATTGGGAAACTGACATGGATTGGTGCATGCAGGCGGAGAGGGTGGTCTACGAAGGGAGAGGTTGCCCACGCGAATGGATGCAAGTTTGGGGGGCTAGAATGAAAGTAGAGGGATGCTCTGTCAGCTGGTTGGACGACGTGCCAGCTTGGGAGGGACTGAAGATTAGGTACAATAGTGAAAATGTTGAGATCTGAAAATGGGGGAACGGGTGAATAACGTGGCATAACAAGGAGTTGACTGTCCTGCTATGTATAAGATATGTAATTTGTGATCCGACGCTGGCTGTGATGATTATTGCCGTCATGTGTCATTTTTTCTTTTATTTATTTTTTGATTTCAATAAAAAGATATTTTTAAAAAAGAATCCACATAGGTAGACAAATGGGACAAAATTCTGGAAAAATTTCGTCTACAAGGCAGGCATTAGAATTCAAAAAGAGAAAGTTGTCTGACAGAGTCAAAGAGACGGGAATGACCATATCACAACAGCAGCAATGTATGAAATTGGCGATACAATCCAAGACCTCACAGACAGGTCCTTAGAAGCAGACATGGCATGCTTTCATTCCTCAAACAATGGCAAAGTTGTGCCTCAGGGGCCTACCCCTAGAACCTTACTCTAGAGCAGAGGTCACTTTCTTTGCGCCAGGTACTCATAAGCAAATTGTTTTGAGGTCTGACCCACCTCTCCAAACTTTTATGGCAAGGATTGGGGGGGGTGGGAGGCGTAGAACATATGAGATCATTTCAGGGATACTTTTCTGTAGCTCATAATCCACACTAAAAGAAAGACGTATAAAAGAGTAAATGCGTCAAACAAACAGAAATTGAAGGAAAACACTGCCCCAGATATTAAGGGTGTTGAGAGACCTGCATATTTCTGCTTCTGCTGCACAAATGATAGCTACAGGTAGCAGGCTGTGTTCCCTGCCTCTCACCCCATGCTTGTTATCCTTCACCATCACTTCAGTCTTCAAGCCGACTCTCTGCACTTTCTGGAGAAAAACAATGAGCTGCCACATGTTGCTCCCTATTTTGCAGCCAGCAATAGTGCCGGTGAGTCCCAATGCCATCAAGTAAAATGCTCCTCCATGTTCCTTTTTTAAAATAAGACAGTCATATCTGTGATATAGGGGGCCCCTCGGACCCTTGGACCCCTGTGCTGCTGCACCTGCTTCACTAATGATGGCTGCTGCCTTGCAAGCGGACTGTCTTCTCTGCCCTTTATTAAAAACATGGTCCTCATCTTGTCTCGTGCCTCTCCCGGACATCTCTCTGAGGCACAGACTAAGTTATCTCCTCCGATAACATGTTATGCCTCCCTTGGGCTACTGCTCCCTGCGCCCTTTGGTTTTTTTTGTGAATTTCTATGTTTTTTTTTTTAATTCTATTCCTAACTAGAAGGTCTCTGTGACCTTTGTTTTTGTCAGTGAATAAATAAATAAATAAATAAATAGCTAAATATTACCTTCTGGCGGTCGACAGTAATTAGGTATAGTTAGGACCAGGTTTCCATAAGAAAAGCGAAGCAACTTGGTTATACCTTTCGAGCTGTTTGACAAATCTTCACAAACTTTTCCCCAAAAAAGTGTGAAGCTGGGGTTTGTTGTGCATGGAAAGTTTCGGGGTGGTCCGTCAAGTGGGTGCCCAGTAAAAGGGGGGTCAAAAAGGGAGTTTCCCATGTTAATTCCAATTGAGTCTTTCGACACGACTATAGCCCAAACCGCTGGACGGAATTACACCAAATTTGGCAGAAAGGTGGCGTTTGGTTCGCAGATCATGCTTTCAGTTATTTGGTGAAAATCCCTGCAGTAGTTTTGGAGATATTAAAGGAAATCCAAATTTGTATACCTAAGGTCATAAAGCCTTCGCAAATAATGATAAGCTCATGCAGAACTCTGATTAGGGGGCAACACTCAAACCAGGAAGTGTTTGCATCCATCTTGGAACTCTGCTTTAGCCAAGTCGCCCCACCCAAAAAACAACAAAAGAAAAGGGAGCAGGGTATGAATGTCCTAACCACCTAGTCTTTGTCCCGGTGTTCCCATAGGGACCCTGCCAGGGCTAAAAGAAATTTTTTAATAAATGTTTTGTCGCAATATCACAAACATGTGTGTGGGAAAGAAGCGCAGTGGCCACGTTTGTTTGAAAATATGCCGCTGGGTGGGCCACTTTCAGGGCTTATTTTTCTTTTATAAAAGGAGGGAGGCCATGGGGCTCCTTCCTAGGGCACCTCCTCCAGTCTCTGTCGGAAGTTCTGACCCCAGGAGGTAGGATGCTTGAACTGTGCTGCCTCTGCTTGAACCGTGCTGCCTCCGGTTCTTCCGCTTCCAGACTCTGTTGCAAGATCTTACCCCCAGGAGATAGGCTGCTTGAACCTTGCTGCCGCGGGTTCCTCTGCCCCCAGACTCTGTTGGAAGATCTTACCCACAGGAAGTAGGATGCTTGAACCGTGCTGCCTCCAGTTCCTCTACCTCCAGACTCTGTTGGAAGATCTGACCCCAGGAGGTAGGATGCTTGAACTGTGCTGCCTCTGGTTCTTCTCCGTTCATACTCTGTTACAAGTTCTCTGAGGTAGGATGCTTGAACTGTGCTGCCTCCAATTCCTCTGCCTCCAGACCCTGTTGGAAGATCTTACCCCCAGGAGGTAGGATACTTCGGGTTCCTCTGCCTCCAGACTCTGTTCGAAGTTCTGACCCCAGGAGGTAGGATGCTTGAACCCTGCTGTCTCTGGTTCCTCTAATTTCAGACTCTGTTAGAAGTTTTCAGAGGTAGCATGTTTGAGCCATACCTCCTCCGGTTCCTCTACCTTCAGACTCTGTTAGAAGTTCTCTGAGGTAGGATGCTAGAGCCGTGCTGCTTCCAGTTCCTCTACCTTCAAACTCTGTAGAAATTCTCTGAGGGAGGATGCTTGAACCGAGCTACCTACGGTTCCTCTCATTTCAGGCTGTGTTAGAAGGTCTCTGAGGTAGGATGATTGAGCCATGCTGCCTCCGGTTCCTCTCATTTTAGACTCTGTTAGAATTTCACGGAGGTAGGCAGCTTGAGCCATGCTGCCTCCAGTTCCTCTCATTTCAGACTCTGTTAGGAGTTCTCTGAGGTAGGATGTTTGAGCCATGCCTCCTCGGGTTCCTCTCATTTCAGGCTCTGTTCGAAGTTCTCTGAGGTAGGATGCTTGAGCCGTGCCTCCTCTGGTTCCTTTCATTTTAGGCTCTGTTAGAAGTTCTCCGAGGTGGGATGCTTGAGCCGTGCCTCCTCCGGCTCCTCTCATTTCAGGGTTGTTAGACCTGGCACCTTGGCGTGAGTCTCCCTTCCACCTTTTGCTGATGTGCCTCAGATGTTTTGATGGTGTTCGCTGCTCAGGGCACTGCGCCACGGCCAATCCGTGCCGCAGTGCAAGTGCTCCAAATGTAAACTGTACCTATAATTGATTTCCATGATTGGCTTATTTGGTTTACTGTCAGTCCCCAGTAAAGGTCACCAGGAGTGCCAGGGCGTGTAAATGCCAACACTGCTAATGGGCCTGCAGCGCTGGTTGCGTAACCCACAGAAGCAGCCTTTTAAAATGTGTCTAGGGTCTGCCATTGCAGAACCTGAGTGCAGTCTGGTACTGTCATGCTGGCTGGGCAAGTGCACACACTTGCCAGCCTCTAAACCTTCCCTTTCCTTCATGTGAGTCACCCCTACGGTAGGCCCTAGGGCAGGGTGCATTGTAAGCATAAGGTAGGACAAGCCCTGATGTGTGAGGCATGTCCTAATAGTGAATTACAGCCATTTTCGTTTTTCACTATTGTAAGGCTACCTGTTCTCATAGGCCAGAATGGGCTGCTGGAATTATTACACTCTATAATCCCAGCAGGCTCAGGGAGCATGGTGGAAGGTCAAGTTTAGTATGCCTGAACTCAGAATAATAAAATACTTCTTTTAGTAAAGTTTATTTTAATATCCTGTGTTTGCACATGCTACTTTTAGAAAGTTAGAAAAAACAAGGGTGGCTGGGCCCAATGGGAAGGAGGGTAGGCAGGGCCACACTAATATGAAATAGAAATATTTGCCTATGCCTCCGAGCTAATTAGAGTACACACTGGTTCATGTACAAGTAAACCACAATTTATTAGTTTACCCAAAACAGTTTATGTTTTCAATTTATACTCAATTTACAAAAAAGATATTCAGAAAAAACAGAACTAAGACCACGATCAACCTCATGTCTTAGCCATATACAATTTCAAAAAAACAATTTATACATATATACAGTGAAACAAACATATATTGGACATTTTAACAAAAAGTTACTTTTTACCAAAAATAAATATCACCATGAATACATATATAGACCATGGACCACATGACCTTACACAATTGTGAATGAAAAGAACTTTTACCAACACTTATGAAAAACGGGGAGAAAAAAGAAGACCGTGTTTTCAAGAACAATTCAACTCCCACGACCTGAACAGGAAACAATCAATTAAATTTCAGGAACATTGCCCATTTCTGCGTCAATAACAATGGCCAACTGGCCAGTGAACAAGAAAAAGGGGGTGCCGACGCGTTTCGAAACCTGATTAGTGACTTGCAGGATTCTCGTCAGGGCAGTGTGAATCTAGTCCATGGGAACTGTTTAAAATAAAGAACAAAACAGAGTATTTACTACAGAGCGAGTCCTCTAGCCACTACTCTCAGAACGACGCGAGTGACAGAATAAAGCGTACCTTGTGTTAATCCTGCCCACAGTCAGTCCTGTTTACATGGGAATGTCGTCTAGGCTTTATGGTTTACGCTGCAACAGAGTAAGGAGTATGTCAAGTCCAGCGGGGGTAAAAAAGGGAAACCCTATTTACACGTGGATGTTGTACTGATGTTTGTTACCTGCGTTATTCTTGGAATCTTTGCCACACTGTGCGATGTCTTAACCCACTTGAGGTTCTGCTCATATAATTTCTGAAACAAGTGGACAGAGCGCGATTTAATAAACTGCTTACTTGCTGACACACTGGTAAACCGCTAATGGTCATCACCATAACTAGTTCACTTACTTGGACACCGGTCCGCGGTGACCGCAGTAGGGGTTCTGATTCTGTAACCGTGTTTTTCCAGACAGTGAGCCGCTTAGTGAATCTATGGGAGTAAGGAGAGGAACGTGTTAGCGCGTTAATGCGCTATTCTGTGTGCTTAAAATCTGCAATGGTGGCAGTTCCAATTACCGGCGGCTTCCATGCTTACCGCAACTATTCATAAACCTCCGCTCAGTGTACTTGCTCCAGACCGGCAGACAAAGGGATGTGAATGTCCCTGGCAATCGCCGGTTTGGAAATCCCGGATCATGTGATTCGTTAGGGGCCAATCAGAATTGCGAACAAGTTGTGATGCTTTCTGGGACCTGTAGTTTCAGAAAAACAGTCCATTGTTTTTAAGAAAAGTTCAGATGCATTTTGGGACATGTAGTTTCAAAAAACGGGGAAGTTGGTTATGCCCTGTTTATTTCGCTGAGACTATTCAGACCCTTATTGACGCTATCAAACTTGAGGATTAAATACGCCTCCTTGCGCAACAACATTGCGTCCACATCTTGAAAATGTTTGGGGTCAATCCATGCCAATGTGGTCCATTTAAAGTCATTCTCAGAATGACCGTTACTGATGAAATGTTCCACCATGGGAGCAGTCAAGACTTTTTTCTTAAGACGGGATCGATGCTGGGTAATCCGAGCATTAATGGGCTGATTTGTTTTGCCTATATATACTCTGTTGCACGGGCAAACCACCGCATAGACGACATTGCGAGTTTTGCAATTAGTGAAGCATTCATGCTTCCATCTGATGCCATTATTCATGAATGTATCACCTTCTAATGTACTGGAACACGACACGCAGTTGCCACATTTGTGGTGCCCGCATATTGGTTTCAGCTTCCACTGTGCGACAAGGTCACTTTTGGGTACTGGGATATGACTGTCCGCTTTGATCAAATGTTGCCCTATGCTTCTATTCTTGCGCATAGCGAAGATGGGTTTAGAGAGGGGGTGCTCCAAAGTCTCAAGTAGGTGCCAATTCTTCCGAATTATATTCTTAAATTGGTTTGTGTGTTGGCCAAATGTTGTAACGCAAACCAATTGTTCCAAATCTTTCTTTTCTTTCTTTTTGAATAATGTCTCTCTTGGAGTGAATTTGGCCCTGTTTTTCGAATGTTTTAACAGTTTTTTTGGGTACCCTCTCTCTGCCATCTCACTGCAGAATCTCGTGGCGTGGCAGTCAAAATCACATAAATTGGTACAATTTCGCCTGATCCTCAATAATTGTCCGTAGGGCAAATTGTTTTTTAGTGATTGAGGATGCGAACTAGTGTAGTGCAGAATTGTATTCCGGTCAGTTTCCTTCTTATGCAAGGAGGTAGTCAACTTAGCTTCGCTGGTGCCTACAGTGACGTCAAGGAAAGTCATTTCTTTTGGACTGTGATTCAGCGTGAATTGAATATCTGGGTGCCTAGAGTTCAGCCACAGATGGAACAGCTCGAGTTCCGCCTGGCTCCCCTGCCACAGGAGCCAGACGTCATCGATATATCTCAGCCACTGAGTAATATGGCCTGAGAAAGGGTTGTCATTCAAGACAAATCTCTCCTCGTATTGTGCCATATACAGCACTGCCAGCTCCGGTGCATAGGGAAAACCCATGGCTGTCCCTTTGACTTGAACAAAAAAGTTATTCTCAAATTTGAAATAGTTACTATGAAGAGTAATCTCGGCTAATGCCACAATGAAGTTGGTCGGCACCCGATGGGGTCTAGCCCTTTGTTCTAAGTAGAGTTCAATGACCTCTAGAGCTTCATCCTGCGGTATTTGGGTATAGAGCGAGGCAACATCCAATGTCACCATCAACTCAGTCTGATCATTGAATGCATGCCCCTCAATCTGTTTGATGAAGGCTGTTGTGTCACTGAGATGCGATCGGACTTGTGCTATACATGGTTTTAAAAAGAAATCGATATATTTCGATAATGGTTCAAGCACCGAATCGCATCCCGAGACAATGGGTCTGGCAGGGGGTGCCTTCTCGTTCTTATGAATCTTCGGCAAGAAGTAGAGAATAGGAGTTCGTGGCATTTTTTTGTTCAAAAATTCATGCTCTTTGGACCCTAAAAAGCCTTCGTTTTGGGATATTTGAAGTTGGAGTAAACCGTGACTTCACTCTGCTTCTTAACCTGGGCCTCAAATTCGTCCCAACCAAAAGAACTGATTTTACGAAATTAAAATTGGAAGCACTTGACTTCTGCCGCAAGGTAAGGTTAAAAACTTATTTCGCAGGAGCCGAAATGACGCCAACACAGGAAACCACTGGACTCAGAGTGAAGTCACGGTTTACTCCAACTTCAAATATCCCAAAACAGATCATTGCTTTTGAGCAAGCTGTACTGTCTTCCCTCACTAAACTTGAGAAGAAAACTAGTTTTGTCAAAAATAACATCAGCAAAGGTATACAAAAAGCTATTGGTGATCTGAAATCTGACACTTCAATAGTCATAAAACAAGCCGATAAGGGCGGGGCAGTGGTTCTTTGGCCACGGCCGATGTATCTTGCTGAAGGCGAAGTACATGTGAACAATAGGGACTGGTACAGACCTTCAAAAGAAGATCCCGTCCATGCAATCCAGGACAAAATATCCAGAATTACTAAGGAAGGTTTGGACGAAGGCTTTTTAGGGTCCAAAGAGCATGAATTTTTGAACAAAAAAATGCCACGAACTCCTATTCTCTACTTCTTGCCGAAGATTCATAAGAACGAGAAGGCACCCCCTGGCAGACCCATTGTCTCGGGATGCGATTCGGTGCTTGAACCATTATCGAAATATATCGATTTCTTTTTAAAACCATGTATAGCACAAGTCCGATCGCATCTCAGTGACACAACAGCCTTCATCAAACAGATTGAGGGGCATGCATTCAATGATGAGACTGAGTTGATGGTGACATTGGATGTTGCCTCGCTCTATACCCAAATACCGCAGGATGAAGCTCTAGAGGTCATTGAACTCTACTTAGAACAAAGGGCTAGACCCCATCGGGTGCCGACCAACTTCATTGTGGCATTAGCCGAGATTACTCTTCGTAGTAACTATTTCAAATTTGAGAATAACTTTTTAGGTCTCGCCCTGCGATTGCAGGCCAAAGGCCTGCTGTCGCAGAGCGAGACTATTGTAATCATACCGGCTTTCAAGGACTGAAAGGGAGAGGACAAGAGACTGGCACGCGCACACATGCAGCAGCCTGCCGGGATCAGGTCGCGCGCGTCAACAGGCTCTTCACAACACATGCACAGCACACATACAGCCCCCCACGCATATACACATACATACAGACCCCCCCCATACACACATACACAGAGAACCCCCGGCGCTTACACACACATCCCCTACCTCCTCTCGGCGTCTTCGCGCTCCCTTGCCCCCGCTCCTCTGTTGTGCGCGCACCACTAGTTTCGATTCCCCCGTCGGCTCCTCTGTGGTGCGCATGCACCACAGGTTTCTATTCAAACAGCCAATCAGGAGGCAGAACTCCTTTTAGACATGCTCCCTCTCTGGTCCGCTATCATTTTTAACTGCACGGTGCGTCGTGCGCCCCAGCAAAAACGGCAGCATGGGCCAATCACCTTTGTTTTTGCTTATTATTTCCGTAGGCAGCTTTTGGTTATGGCAGCCCACACGTACAGAGACACCTGTGCGAGTACTGGAAACGTGTGCAGGACCCGGTGCAATATGTGTAAAAAATAAATAAAACAAGATGGAAGATGTGCTGTCTAGTTCGGTCCCAGTTAAATAAATGCTCCACCTCCTCCCCATGACTTTTGTAATCTGGTTTCAATTTGAATGAACTCCGTGTGCAGCATCGCATACTCACTCGAGATTGTCCTCTACTATAAAACAACGTTCAGTTTAAGGAGGGAGCACCGCCTGAGTTGTACGAAATGACTAACATTAAACAAATACCGGACCTGACATGCTCAGGCCTTCCAGGAAGCAAAAGACACCTCGGTTCAAAACCCGCCCTGATCGGGACAGTTATTTATTATCGACGGTAACCTGCATTCCTGGTCGGAAATGTGCCTTGTAATGGTCACATGAAGCGCCGGTCATTGCACGTGCACACAGCGTGGCAGCTGTGTGTGGAGTTTGTTTCCCACCGCCGGGGCCCTGACCTCATAAGATTCAACCAGATGATAAACCCATTAGCGCGCGCTCGCCCAGATGAGGGCCCGCCTGCGCCGCGTGGCTCCCGCGCGCGAACCCTACGGAGGGATTTAGCGCCAGGCACAGATAACGGCCAGCCTGTCTGCGCGGATGCCATCCCCATGTCGTCTTCTCTGGCCGAGGCCAGGTGTTCCTCGTCCCGGGGAGCCCAGAGGGGACGCCTCGCTGGAGGAGCTGGACAGTGGAAGTTACTTATGCCGCCACGACGGCTGCTGGTTTTAATTTGGACCTGACAATAAAACATTATGTAATTAGTGCTGAGTGAAGATTTCTGGTTGATTGTTACTTTTGGTAGGGAGCCAGGATGTGCCACTTTACTTCGACATGCAGCAGGACTAGAGAGGTGAGCTGCACCCTGTGCCGTGCTGCCGTCATTCGGTAACAGATATTTTTTT
The DNA here is from genome assembly GCF_964261635.1 of Lissotriton helveticus. NCBI lineage: Eukaryota > Metazoa > Chordata > Amphibia > Caudata > Salamandridae > Lissotriton > Lissotriton helveticus. The sequence continues at coordinate 1,942,892,990 of NC_136068.1, forward strand.
ATTAGATAGATGCAAGATACATTATAGGCAGGGAAAACAGTTCAACAGAGGGCTAGACAACATTCTGTATAATCAAATACACACACTTACAACGGGGCAATCGGGAGTGTATAACCGTTCGCTGGGGAGTTGGTAAGAATAAGATGGTATGTAGCTTTAAAACCCGGAAATAGTAGTTTTCTGCTAACCAGCCAATTGATGACGGCAGAAATAAGTGGGAGTATGTTAAGATTTTTTTTTTTTAAAGCAAATGTTAGTACTTTGCCCATTGAAACGAATGACTATCGAGGCATGCCGACTAGGTGGCAACAGCAGTAATTCAGCTTGGTCAAAACAGAGTGTACTAGTGATTTGGCCATATGACAAGAGGTGTGTGGAATAGGTCTGTGAACATTAAGTACTTGGCATCTGGCAGAGGTGCAGTGGAAGTACTGTAGGGTTCCTGGGTCAAAGTTCTGTTGAATTGTCGCTCAGATGTGAATGTTGGGAGGGAAAAGAAAATGTGCTTTTCATCAGCATATACATCTCAAGAGAAGCTGAATGATGACAATCGTTTGGCTATAATAGTTTTCTTGCTCGTCGCAGCGCTGCCCTCTGCAGATTTATTTTTTCAAGTAGCTGGCACCCAGTGCTGCAGTGGCGGCCGCACACACCACTCACAGGACTCTGCGCTTGAACAATGGTGGCCTCTTGTTTAAATTACCTGCAGAAGAGTTTTATTTTTATTAGCCTGACAAAGGAGCAAGCTTGAAAGTTGCCACCCGCCCGTCACTGCCCGCATTAGCCTCGCGTGTGGTTCTTCACATGCCAGATTGCAGCTGGACAGAGATTTATTAAAAATAGAAAAATGGCGACAGTCCTATTTTGTCAAGTGTTGTTACTTGACACCCATATTTCTTTTAATTACCTGAAGACATTTCACGCTGTTTTGTTCAGCGAACGTCACTTTGGGTTTCAGTTTTTCCCAAAATTCAACTAGTTTGTGCCAGGGAGGCTTGCTTTTTTTGCCTCAATTTGTGTTGTTCCAGTCACTAGGAGGGCACTCTTGAAAGCTCAGTCGAAGGGGTACTCGGAGCAGGCAGCATGCGAGGCAAGGAAGCACCGTGCACAGCAGCGCTTCCGAGGAGACAGATAAAGGTGCATTTTCATTCTTTCTCTCTATTAAGTTTCATGACCGCATGGCAAGGTGAGACGAGTGATGCATAAACATGCCCAAGGTTTCGCAGTCGATTACACTTAGCTGCACGCTGAGGCAGATAACCAAACGCCGTATTGCAGCCCCAGCCGTGATCTCGCCATTGTGTCGGTTGCTTCCTTCTAGTTGTTTATTGGATACGCAGCAACGCAGCAGGAACTGTTTCTCATGAACCCAGCACACCCTCCCTGAGCTTTGCACTTACCAGACTTCAGCTCAATATGTGTCTCTGCTGGGGCAGGGACGATGGGGCACATTTCATGGTAAGCGTGTGTAATTAGCCCCTTGCCTCATCTCTTTCACCATGAGAGAAAGCAGCGCCAAGGCACTGACTGCGTTTGCCTGCACTGGAAGGGCCAGGAATAAAATGCTAACAGCCGCCAAGCAGGAAGATGCAACAGTGGGCTTTATATAATTCATGAGCCCTGCTACTGAAACACATTACAGCGTGTGTAAACTTTTTTTTTTTAACCGTTTTGTAGTTTGTGACTTTGACCCAAAGACGCTTTATACGAGCATCAGTTATATTACCTAAGAGGACATTGATTTTTCCTAGTCACGGTGATATTACGTGATTTGACTGGCTACATAGGCCAGCGCTGAGACTTGAACCTCGTTTTCTAGTTCCAAAATCAGCAGCACTGTATGTGTTGATACTTTTGCACAGCAAACTGAGTTCTGGTGCAACCTCATGCTCGTCACCTCTGAGGGATTGGCAGGTGATTCAAGATTATTGTTTTAGAATAATTTCATATTCTTCTGTCAATTGGTTTGCCTTAATATATCTAGTAATTAAAAAACAATGTGCACTAAGAATTATGTTTTTTCATCGATGATTATGACTGTCATATCAAATATCCCCCTTTTTTCCTCCCAGTATTGGACAGGGTTATCCTAAAATTATGTCCACCACCAGAATTCATTGTGGAATGATGGCAAGGAGACAGGGTTTAGTTCGCCACTACCTAAAGTCCAAGTAATGTTGTGCAACCTGTGATGATTCCCATGCCTGAGTGTGGGTGATGGTAATGTGCATTGCCTTATTTATAATTTTCCCAACAGCCAAAATTCTCATAATGTTTCTACCCGCATTTTAGTGGTTCAAGAACCATGCTATCTTCCTCAACTGATAACAAAGATTGGTACTGTGTGTCATCTGCCATTGTATGCAGGACATTCTCTCTCCGAACGCTTTTTTTAATTTGTAGAGCACACATTTGCAATGCAATAGGTGTTGCATTTGCGAGAGTTTAAGCTATTGACATTGTTAGTGGCAATGACTTTTATTTATCTATTTTAAAAACAACATATAAATAAAAAGCTATGTCATTTACAATGCCAATAGCTCAAACTCTCGTAAATGCGAGACCTATTGCTTTGCAAATGCTTGTTTGTTCAAGTCAAAGGGACAGCCATGGGTTGTCCCTATGCACCGGAGCTGGCAGTGCTGTATATGGCACAATACGAGGAGAGATTTGTCTTGAATGACAACCCTTTCTCAGGCCATATTACTCAGTGGCTGAGATATATCAATGACGTCTGGCTCCTGTGGCAGGGGAGCCAGGCGGAACTCGAGCTGTTCCATCTGTGGCTGAACTCTAGGCACCCAGATATTCAATTCACGCTGAATCACAGTCCAAAAGAAATGACTTTCCTTGACGTCACTGTAGGCACCAGCGAAGCTAAGTTGACTACCTCCTTGCATAAGAAGGAAACTGACCGGAATACAATTCTGCACTACACTAGTTCGCATCCTCAATCACTAAAAAACAATTTGCCCTACGGACAATTATTGAGGATCAGGCGAAATTGTACCAATTTATGTGATTTTGACTGCCACGCCACGAGATTCTGCAGTGAGATGGCAGAGAGAGGGTACCCAAAAAAACTGTTAAAACATTCGAAAAACAGGGCCAAATTCACTCCAAGAGAGACATTATTCAAAAAGAAAGAAAAGAAAGATTTGGAACAATTGGTTTGCGTTACAACATTTGGCCAACACACAAACCAATTTAAGAATATAATTCGGAAGAATTGGCACCTACTTGAGACTTTGGAGCACCCCCTCTCTAAACCCATCTTCGCTATGCGCAAGAATAGAAGCATAGGGCAACATTTGATCAAAGCGGACAGTCATATCCCAGTACCCAAAAGTGACCTTGTCGCACAGTGGAAGCTGAAACCAATATGCGGGCACCACAAATGTGGCAACTGCGTGTCGTGTTCCAGTACATTAGAAGGTGATACATTCATGAATAATGGCATCAGATGGAAGCATGAATGCTTCACTAATTGCAAAACTCGCAATGTCGTCTATGCGGTGGTTTGCCCGTGCAACAGAGTATATATAGGCAAAACAAATCAGCCCATTAATGCTCGGATTACCCAGCATCGATCCCGTCTTAAGAAAAAAGTCTTGACTGCTCCCATGGTGGAACATTTCATCAGTAACGGTCATTCTGAGAATGACTTTAAATGGACCACATTGGCATGGATTGACCCCAAACATTTTCAAGATGTGGACGCAATGTTGTTGCGCAAGGAGGCGTATTTAATCCTCAAGTTTGATAGCGTCAATAAGGGTCTGAATAGTCTCAGCGAAATAAACAGGGCATAACCAACTTCCCCGTTTTTTGAAACTACATGTCCCAAAATGCATCTGAACTTTTCTTAAAAACAATGGACTGTTTTTCTGAAACTACAGGTCCCAGAAAGCATCACAACTTGTTCGCAATTCTGATTGGCCCCTAACGAATCACATGATCCGGGATTTCCAAACCGGCGATTGCCAGGGACATTCACATCCCTTTGTCTGCCGGTCTGGAGCAAGTACACTGAGCGGAGGTTTATGAATAGTTGCGGTAAGCATGGAAGCCGCCGGTAATTGGAACTGCCACCATTGCAGATTTTAAGCACACAGAATAGCGCATTAACGCGCTAACACGTTCCTCTCCTTACCCCCATAGATTCACTAAGCGGCTCACTGTCTGGAAAAACACGGTTACAGAATCAGAACCCCTACTGCGGTCACCGCGGACCGGTGTCCAAGTAAGTGAACTAGTTATGGTGATGACCATTAGCGGTTTACCAGTGTGTCAGCAAGTAAGCAGTTTATTAAATCGCGCTCTGTCCACTTGTTTCAGAAATTATATGAGCAGAACCTCAAGTGGGTTAAGACATCGCACAGTGTGGCAAAGATTCCAAGAATAACGCAGGTAACAAACATCAGTACAACATCCACGTGTAAATAGGGTTTCCCTTTTTTACCCCCGCTGGACTTGACATACTCCTTACTCTGTTGCAGCGTAAACCATAAAGCCTAGACGACATTCCCATGTAAACAGGACTGACTGTGGGCAGGATTAACACAAGGTACGCTTTATTCTGTCACTCGCGTCGTTCTGAGAGTAGTGGCTAGAGGACTCGCTCTGTAGTAAATACTCTGTTTTGTTCTTTATTTTAAACAGTTCCCATGGACTAGATTCACACTGCCCTGACGAGAATCCTGCAAGTCACTAATCAGGATTCGAAACGCGTCGGCACCCCCTTTTTCTTGTTCACTGGCCAGTTGGCCATTGTTATTGACGCAGAAATGGGCAATGTTCCTGAAATTTAATTGATTGTTTCCTGTTCAGGTCGTGGGAGTTGAATTGTTCTTGAAAACACTGTCTTCTTTTTTCTCCCCGTTTTTCATAAGTGTTGGTAAAAGTTCTTTTCATTCACAATTGTGTACGGTCATGTGGTCCATGGTCTATATATGTATTCATGGTGATATTTATTTTTGGTAAAAAGTCACTTTTTGTTAAAATGTCCAATATATGTTTGTTTCACTGTATATATGTATAAATTGTTTTTTTGAAATTGTATATGGCTAAGACATGAGGTTGATAGTGGTCTTAGTTCTGTTTTTTCTGAATATCTTTTTTGTAAATTGAGTATAAATTGAAAACATAAACTGTTTTGGGTAAACTAATAAATTGTGGTTTACTTGTACATGAACCAGTGTGTACTCTAATTAGCTCGGAGGCATAGGCAAATATTTCTATTTCACTTTTAGAAAGTTAGCATTTGCTTGCCTAACCATTTCAGCCCGCTTCTGCCAGGATGTGTATCTGCTGTCTGGGTTGTGTGAGTGACAGGGCTGGGGGTGACAAGTGGTGAATGGAGGGATTACACCAAGGTGGGAGGTGGGAGTGCCCCTTGACTCTGAATAGGGCTGTGCTCTGCCACCACAATGCTGGCTCCACCTCCTGGGGAGCGACTGATGACTCTGCCCGACACCTAGCCCAGGAAGAGGGAAGACTGTCAACAAGGTGCTCCTGACTGTACTTGTCATCTCAATGCTGGCTCCACCTCCTGCGGAGCGTCTGCTGTCCCTGCCTCACACACTGAAAGGAGAAGGCAGAGTCTGCACAACAAAGTGCTCCAGTGCTGAAAAGGACTATTCAAAGGCCCCCCTGGCCTGAAAAGACAAAAGAAACTGACTATAAATGTAGGAGCCCTGCTCCTAAGAAATCAGATCCAGTTTTACCACAACGAACCTCTGCCCGACTAGAAGGACCCAAGAAGAACTGACCTGCAGTGGAGCCTTGCTGAGGAAGAAGAGGAAAAGACCAGAGAAGACTTTGTTGATTTGTGCTCTAAACTATCTCCAAGGAAGATGGCGACCGCGGTGGACGCAAGTCTGTGAGGCTCCCGGTCCCGGCCCTAGCTTTGGCCTCAAAATAGTCTTTAATCCCCCCCCCCCCCGCCCCGACTACGCATTTTGAGGCCCCCAGTACGGTAACCAGTGGGCCCTGCTCTCCGGTGCTGAGGGGACCGCAGCGGCTGCCAAGCGTGACACCGAGCCTGCATCGGCACGGACGCTGCCTACACGCCGCGCCTCCTGGGTGAGACGGACCCGAGGGAAACAGCCCCTGTCCCGGCCAGCGGACGACATCGGGGGCGAAAGAGGCTGTGTCGGCTCGGCGCGGAGGTCAGCTGCATCTCCGAGACATCTGCCCCAGGGGTCTCCTGGATACACCGGGGTCAGTGTGGAGCAAAGCAGAGACGGTGCCTGGGGAGAGAGGCCAGCCGAAAGAGGGTGACCCTGGTTTGGTGGCCAGCGCCGGTGAAGGCTGGCTGGAAGCGGAAGCAGCGTGGTGGGCAGCATCGAAAATTGAGGCCCGGGTTTTGAGGCCTACAGCTGGAGGAATAGAGCAAGGTTGTTGCCGCGCTGCCTCAGGGCCTCACACAGCTCAGCGAGGGTGCTTCCTGCCGCCCGTAGTGGCCAATCGGGGCGGACACGGTCACACAGCGGAGGCACCAGGGTTGTCCCTGAAGCGCCCATTATCGAGTAAAGAGGGGGCCCAGTGCATCCTTGGGGCCCGTCCACGCCTTGAGGCCCGGGCTTCGGGGCCTACCAGTAAGGGTCCCGCCTCAGGAAGACGACCGGGCGCCCTCGGGCACTGCCGCGAGCCGCCAGAGAGCACGCCATGAGGAGGGGTCCCGGCCCGGGAGCGGAGATTGGTGGGGTGCGGACGCCGGTTTTCCTTGATGGCCGAGCAGTGCGGAAGGTAGGGGCCGGAGAGCGCTGGACCTCCCCGAGGTCCTAGATCGATTAGGGGCCCAGTTGACCAGGATTGTGTTCTCTCACGTTTGGAGTGGTACAGAACTGGGTGATACCTGTGGAGGTGGCTGGCCTGTGGGCGGGGTGAGTCGGGCGTCTCTGTGGCCTGGTGACCTGCCCAATCATTTCAGGGGCAGTTCCACAGCGGGTCCCCTGGGGAAAAGTGCTGGGCTCGTCATGTCGACGGGGCTACGCAGAGGTGGCCGCACCATAACGGACATGCTGACGAAAGGGGCCCCTAAGGGGGAGAAGAGCCCATCTGGCCCGGCAGCAGCCAAAGACGCCGCAGGGCGGGAAGAGGAGGGAGCCCCAATAACTAAAGCATTCCTGGAATCTCTATTCAATTATTTACCGGAGGACTTCCAAACTTTGAAACAAGACATGGCGGGCGAGTATCGGGAGCTCCGCCGGGATGTGGACGGATTAGGAGAACGGGTGGCCACTGTCGAAGATGCTGACCAGACATGAAGTGAGGAAGTGGAACACCTACAGCAGGAAGTGCTACACCTAAAGGAACAGCAGGTGGACTTACAGGCCCACGCGGAAGACCTTGAAAATCGCTCTCGACGGAACAATATAAGGGTCCGGAGCGTGCCGCCCAGGGCGGAAGGGGACAGTGTCACCCTTTATCTGCAAGGCCTTTTCAGAGAGATCCTCCAGAAGGATGAGGACTTCTCAATCCGCATTGATAGGGCACATAGGGTAGGCCTGGCGCGCAGAGCGCCTGCCACACCCTTAGATATCCTGGCGTTCTTGCCCGACTTCCCCCTGAAGGAACGCATCATGAAGGAGGCACGTCAGAAACAGCCCCTGCGCTATCAAGGACAACAAGTGGCCCTCTAACAGGACCTCTCAGCGATCACCTTACAAAAGAGGAGGGCCTTCAAAGTTGCTACTACGTTCCTTCCTGACAGAGGGATCCCATATTCCTGGGGTCATCCCTTCCGACTTGTCTTTAAGTGGAATGGTGCCTTACAGCAGCTCCGGTCACTGAGAGACACTTGTTCCTTGCTAGGAATCGACATGGCCGAGAATTCACCGAGAAGTGACAACACCGGAGGTTCCTCACAAGAGAGATCCCCTTGTTCCTCGGGGGATGGATGGCAGCGCATGCGGCGCCAACGGCCATCTAAGGTGTCACTCAGACCGGACCCGACGACGATGGCGCAGGAGCAGGCGGCAGCCATCCAAGAGGTGTCCAAGGACACGGCAGCACTGGAATGATGCACCTCCTCACAAAGGGGGGGGGGGTCTTCCTCTTAAAGCTCTATTATCATGTGGGGCTGATTGGGGCTGGATGGGGCCATTGGGGTCACCAGTGCCACGTTTCCCTCTACTGACTTATACCATGGGCCTGAACAAGGTAGTGACTGGTCCGGGACTATTTTGATCACTTGGGGATCTCAGGTTGGGGTTAGGAAGGGTATGGGGTGGAGGGGGGGCATTGGGGGGCAGGGGGTGACATGTATTTTCAGGGGTAGTGTTGGGGGGGGTTCCAAGTCCGAGTGTGGGTGGATGTGAGTGATGAGGTGATCCCGAGGGGGATTGGTAGTGGTGCTTGGGAGAGGACTGCGATGGTGGCATGGCCCGGGGCGGAGAGGGGACAGGCAGTAAACTGAGTACTGTATAAGGATGCACAGCTTGGGAGGATGGTGATTGCCTATGCCGATGACTGAATTGCGCCTCCTCACTTTGAATGTGCGGGCCTTAACAACCCGGTGAAGCGCATGGCGGTCCTGACGCTCCTGGAGAACTTGAAAGCAGATATTTGCCTCCTTCAAGAGACGCATCTGTTGCCCAAAGATTGCCATAGGTTGAAATCCCGCCACTTCCCAAAGCAATTGTTCTCTTCTGCCCCCACAAAGACTGCAGGTGTTGCCCTTTTGGTGTCCCAGCACTTTAAGGGTAGAATCCTACAGAAGGGTGCTGAAATTAAGGGGCGGTTGCTTTCCTACAGGTTCTCGCTGGGGGATGACACTTTCACAGTCAGCTCTGTTTATGCACCTAATGAGGGGCAGGAGAAGTTTTTTCACCAAGCTCAGCGAGATAGCCACGTCTCCAGACAGACACATTGTAGTGGGGGGCGACTTCAATTTAGTCTTTGATAACCTTTTGGACAGATCAGGGCAGCACTCCTCACAGTCAGGCACCCTATCAGAGGGAGGGCACAGTAGGTTGAGTTGGGACTGACTGATCTCTGGCGGAGCCTCCATCCCGGGGTCAGGGATTACAGTTACTATTCTAATGCTCGCAAGACATACGCACGACTGGACTACCTCTTGACATCCACTTCGCTTACGGCGCTGCCGTCTCAGATAGAGATTGGGGCGACGGCGCTTTCGGATCATGCGCTGCTCACAGTGGTGTTTTGTTTCCCGCCCCTTACGTGCACTCCGCGCTGCTGTAGATTGCGCAACACGTTACTCCACCGGAAGGAGGATGTGGACAAAATCAGGGAGGCCATGAAGGACTAAGTAGCATATAATCAACCCACTGACACCTCACTGGCCACGAGATGGGCGGCACTCAAGGCGGTCTGCGGGGCGAGTTTATAGCGCTTTCGGCGGCTGAAAACGCAGAGCGGGCACCCCAGAGGGAGGAATTGACGGCACTCACTCGCGAATTGGAAAGAATCCATCAGCGAACCGGGGCCCTGAGGGTTTGGAGGCAGCGGCGCCAGGCGCGCCAACAGCTGGCTGCCTTAGATCAAGATCGTGCCGAATTTGCGGCACTGAGGGTGCGCCACATGTATTACACGGGGGGACAGGTGCGGGCGCCTGCTGGGTCGAGCGATTAGGGAGCGGCGGCAGGACATGCGGTGCAAGAGATAACCACGCCGGAGGGAGGCAGGGTCACTGGGGACAGGGACATAGCGACCGCCTTTAGCGATAACTACTCCTCGTTGTACGCCGGAGACAGGCTTGATCCCGCGGACAGTATGGCTTTCTTGCAGTCTGTCATGCTGTCGGCCCTGTCGGCGGAACAGTCGGAACTACTGGACGGGGCGATCCGCCCAGAGGAGGTGATTTCAGCAATATCACGCCTCAAATTAGCTAAAGCACCGGGCCCGGGCGGCTTCACCACAATTTTTTATAAAACCTTTTGTTCCCAGCTGGTGCCCTTGATCACCTTTTTAACTCGTTCACCTGATGGATGCCACTATTTCGGTTATCCCTAAACCAGGGAAAGACTACACGCAATGCGGAGCCTACCGGCCCATATCCCTCCTTAACGTGGATCTCAAACTCTACACCAGTATTCTTGTGGCCCGGTTAGCTCCGCTTATGCCAGGACTGGTCGATCCCGACCAGGCAGGATTTATTCCGGAACGGCAAATGGCTGATAACACTAAGAGAGCGCTCCACCTGATTGAACGGGTCACGAGATTGCCCAGTGAATTCCGGATGCTGGCGATCAACGCCAAAAAGGCATTTGATCGGGTCCACTGGCCGTATTTGGAACAGGTGCTGCTAAAGGCGGGCCTAAGGGTCAAGTTCCGCACGTGGGTGCTGAATTGTTACACCTTCCCCACGGCTACGGTGTGTGTTAATGGGTGCTCGTAGCCCGTTTTGCCATAGAGCGCAGGACCCGGCAGGGGTGCCCGCTCTCCCCTTTACTTTTCACACTCTACATGGAACCACTGGCACAGGCCTTGCGGATGGACCCCAGAGTAAAGGGGATCAAGTTTGGAGCGTACGTCCATACAATCAGTTTATATGCTGATGATGTACTCCTCTCGCTGGCAGCTCCAAGGGAGTCTTTGCCGGCCAGTGGCGAGATTCTAGATGCGTTCGCGGGGGCATCTGGCTTTAAGGTTAACATGTGAAAGTCGCTGGCTCTCGATATTTCCCTGGACTATCAGACTCGCTCCGCCCTGGAAGAGAGATTTCCCTTCCGTTGGTCATCGGAGGCAGTCCCCTATCTGGGGATACAACTGGCAGCAACTCTGCAGGATACGGTGCATATCAACTATGCAGATCTCTGACACACCATCCGTACAGAATTGGGACGATGGCGGCATTTACCGCTTTCCTGGCTAGGGCGGGTGGCGGCGGCGAAGCTGACTATTCTCCCGCAGATCCTGTATAACTTCCGGGCTATTCCGCTTCGACCCCCCGAAGGCTGGATTCGCCAAACCCAGTCGGAACTCGCACAGTTTATCTGGGACGGGAGGCGCCCTAGGTTGAAGTTGCGGCTGGCAATGCTTCCTCCCAAGAAGGGGGGACTGGGATTGCCTGACTTCATGCTATACTATCAGGCGGTGCAGCTTCAGACTCTGGTGGAATGGAGTAAGTGGGAGTCGGAGCGGCACTGGCTCTTCCAGGACCAGGCGGTGGCAGGCCGCCCGCTACAGGAAGTCCCCTTCCTCCGCAGACAGCATCGCCCGCCTAACCTATATGCATCCTATATCACCAGAGTACCATTGGAGGTGTGGGATCAGACTAGCGTCCAGCATGACCTGACTACCTTTCCATCTCCATTGACGCCCCTGTTGGAAGATCCAGACTTCAGACCCGGTAGGGATGTGCGGGCGTTTGCTCGGTGGCACCCGGCAGGTTGTAGGTGCTTGTTCCATATATACTGCGGTGAGGGAGTGGCACCCTTTGAGTGCCTGCGTCGGGACCACGGTCTGCCAGAAACGGAGCGCCTCCGCTACTTACAAGTACGGCATTGGGCACTCAACCCCCAGGTTCGGGAGATGGCGGACCGGAAATTCAGCCGGTATGAGTACTGGCTCATCACGCGGACAGCGGACAAGCGACTCATTTCGGACCTCTACCGCATGTTATTGGAGCGATACTCCCGGGTCTATAACGTGGGGAGGGCGCGCTGGGAGAGGGGTTTGAGCAATAAGGAATGGGAGGACATTTGCTATCGGGCCAGACACTCTGCCTATCATATGGGATTGACTGACACTTTCACTAAGTTGGTGACATACTGGTATTACACGCCTGAACGACTACACGAGATGGACCACACTAGGGACGCGTCCTGCTGGCGGGGCTGTGGCGAGACAGGCACATTGACACCTCCTGTGGGATAGTACACATATTCAAAGTTACTGGAAGTTAGTCCTCGATGAGATAGACGCTCACTTCGAAACTGAGGTTCCAAGATTCCCGGCCTATGTCCTCCTAGGGCTCCCCAACGCTATCACTTTCCCCTTGAGAGCGCGCAGAGGCCGACTAATTGCAATAGCTCTGGGCACTGCCACCCAGAACATTCTGGCCTTATGGCGTACCTCACAGGTCCCTACATTTCAAGGTTGGATATGCCGGCTTTGGTCCGTCCTGGGTATGGAAAACCTATCCTTGGTTAAAGCAGGGGAAGGGGCCAAGTATGCGGAGCTGTGCCAGCCCTTCTTGTCTCTGTTGGCCACGGAATTCAGGGAAGTGACGTGCCCCAGATACCTGCGGCTACTGCGACTGTCACAACCAGATGCCTGATTTTGAGTTGAATGAGTGGACGAATGCTTGGTGTGGGGGAAAGGATCTGGAACAGGGATGGGGGGTGGGTAGGCCGGGGGGTGGTAGGGGTTTGAAGGGGTTGGGGATGTGGTTGTTCCTTTTGCTGGCTCTTTCGATAATGACCTTAAACCAGCTACACCACCGACTATATCAGGAGTCTTTTTGGCACTATGGACCTCTTAAAAAGCTTTGTTCGGACGTTACCGCTGTAGGCATGGGACTCATTGTTTACGCTTTGTAAGCTGGATATTTTCTGCATTGTATATGAGCCTTTTTCTCAATAAAAAGATTTAATACTAAACTATCTCCAAGGGCTTGGTTGAGCTTGCCCCTGAACTGAACCCCAGGACCAGTGGGTTCATTGTGCTTTCGCTCGTCTTGGCCCAGCTGTGTGCTACTTCCCGCCGGAGCTGCGTTCTGTGGTGCCTTCGCCCCCTCCTAGGGCCGTGGCACTCGGGAGTTTGGCTACCTTTTGCCTGATGAGTCGCTCTCGCCGCCTTGGGCCGGGCCGCCTACTCCTCTGCCACCCCGCCTGTAACAGGAGCGTGTCGTGTGCTCACCCTCCCCTCCCGCCGGAATCCAGGACTCGACGCGCAGCATCTGCCTCGGACGGCTGCCCGTATGTGCAACGTACCCGGCCGCCCCGCTGTTGCCCTCCGAACCCCTGTAACAGGCCACGCCGCACTCTGGAACGACCCCCAGTACGGACCGTACTGGAGGTCCTGTGCTGCGTCTGCCTGGTGGAAAGCATAAACAACCCAAGACCCGGAAGTACGCCTCGCCCGCCGGCACATACTGAGGAGTGTACGTCTCGCCCTCACCAAGTACGTCATGTGGACTGAAGCGCACCTGCTACAATAAAGTAACTCAAGGTACAGTGATCATCAACGGACTCGGGGTCCACAACGTTCTGCTTTCCCCCGCTAGTACTGTACGTCGCTATTGGCTTAAACCTGGTACGTGTCAACCATCCTGCACTATCCGCCTCGTACGCGAGGCGCGTAGCCGTTAGACGTTCTTCGTGTTCGCTGTTGAAGTACGCCCCGCAGTGAGGGGTACGACGCGCACTCCAGTCTAGGCCTCTAGCGGTGTACGCTTCACCCTAGATGCAGTGCCTGGGACGAACGTGTCCGCCCGGGGCATGAGAGTCGTCAGGACGGCTCCCTGTTCCCCGCTAGTGAAGTACTAGAGCGCTACGAAGCGCCCAGCAGTAGAAGCACTGCTAAAACAGAACCAAACCTTGAGCTGACTGTTTATGGAAGCAAACTAAGCTATTTTTGAACTGAAGAGAACATTTGCCATTACTTTTTCACCTTGTGGCCCCAAGTTTAAAACGTTATAAAAGGTCTTGTGATAATTTGCCTGCATATATATAATTTTTTACATAAAGTCTACGTATTTTTATACAAATACCGCCTGGTGGGGGGGGATCAGGGGATTTATTGTGTGTAATCATGAATGATTAACTAACAGCGCTCCTGAGATTAGCCTTGACTGCTTGCGCCACCAACCTAGAGGGTGAGCAGGGGTTATTCTTGAGGGGTAATTCCCTTGCCCTGACTTAGAGGAGAGGGTCCCTGCTTGTCACAAGTACCTACCTGTGCCAACCAGAGACCCCCAATTCTAACAAGGGTCTGTTCGAAGTTCTCTGAGGTAGGATGCTTGAGCCGTGCCTCCTCCGGGTCCTCTCATTTCAGGCTCTGTTAGAAGTTCTCTGAGGTAGGATGTTTGAGCCATGCCTCCTCGGGTTCCTCTCATTTCAGGCTCTGTTCGAAGTTCTCTGAGGTAGGATGCCTGAGGCGTTCCTCCTCCGGTTCCTCTCATTTCAGGCTCTGTTCGAAGTTCTCTGAGGTAGGATGCCTGAGGCGTTCCTCCTCCGGTTCCTCTCATTTCAGGCTCTGTTAGAAGTTCTCTGAGGTAGGATGTTTGAGCCGTGCCTTCTCTGGTTCTTCTCATTTCAGGCTCCGTTAGAAGTTCTCTGAGGTAGGATGTTTGAGCCGTGCCTCCTTCGGTTCCTCTAATTTTAGGCTCTGTTAGAAGTTCTCTGAGGTAGGATGTTTGAGCCATGCTGCCTGCGGTTCCTCTCATTTCAGACTCTGTTAGAAGTTCTCTGAGGTAGGATGCTTGAGCCGTGCCTCCTCGGGTTCATCTCATTTCAGGCTCTGTTAGAAGTTCTCTGAGGTAGGATGCTTGAGCCGTTCCTCCTCTGGTTCCTCTCATTTCAGGCTCTGTTATAAGTTCTCTGTGGTAGGATGTTTGAGCCATGCTGCCTCTGGTTTCTCCACCTGCAGCCTCTGTCGGAAGCGTTCAGCCCCCCTGGTAGTATCGTTGAGCCGCGTCCTCCTACTTCCAGCCTCCTCCGTTGGATGTTCTGACCCCGGAAGGTAGGAGGATAGATTAACAACAGGAAGCGCCGCGGTGCCTCTCCAGTAGGCGCTTGCTACTGCCCACAGCCTGTCTCTGGTCGGCTGGCTTTCTTTACTGGGCTTTTAAAGCCTCTGCTCCAGGCATGGGGTGCACCGCTCATGGCCCCCCTCCCGTCCCTCCCCGGGTGGAGTGGGGCGTACAGTCCTGAGGAGACCCAGGAGGGGCTGTAGTAGATGAGAGGAGCGGGTGGTTGGTAAGTGCACCCCACCCCCCGCTGTCAGTCACACACTATCCCACCCGGCAAGGGGGTCTGTAGAGTAGATATTTCTTGACCAGAGCAGGCATCGGCATCGCCGTGAGGGCAACAGCTCTGCGCTGAACGTGTCCATTTGCTCACCTGCTGACCACCCAGCGCCGTGAGGGAAACGGCCGCTCCAACACGCCAGCAGCGGACTACACTTCCCAGGTGCCCCAGTGACAGAGGCACACCAGGGACGTCACAGGCTGCGCCCGGAGGCGCCAATAAAGACCGGAGCGCCAAGCGCTCTGTGGGGGCATTTCTTGACCGGAGCAGGCATCGGCATTGCCGTGAGGGCAACGGCTCTGCGCTGAACGTGTCCATTTGCTCACCTTCTGACCACCCAGCTTCGTGAGGGAAACGGCCGCTCCAACACGCCAGCAGCGGACTACAGTTCCCACCCAGGTGCCCCAGTGACAGAGGCGCACCAGGGACGTCACAAGCTGCGCCTGGAGGCAACAATAAAGACCGGAGCGCCGAGCGCTCTGTGGGGGCATTTCTTGACCGGAGCAGGCATCGGCATTGCCGTGAGGGCAACGGCTCTGCGCTGAACGTGTCCATTTGCTCACCTGCTGACCACCCAGCTTCGTGAGGGAAACGGCCGCTCCAACACGCCAGCAGCGGACTACAGTTCCCAGGTGCCCCAGTGACAGAGGCGCACCAGGGACGTCACAGGCTGCACCTGGAGGCAACAAAGACCGAAACGCCGGGAGAAGCCCATCTGGGCGGGACCATCTGTGGCCCTCGGGGGCCAGAGGAGGCCGGGCCGGGCCAGCCCTCTAATAATTCTTACCCTAAATCTACTAAGGTACTGTTGACCTTTTCCAGTAAAGTGGGACCGGGACAGCGCCAGGTACTTGAAGCAAAGGGCAACCAGAGAAGGGGTGAGGGCTTGGGGCAGAAGTTGATAAAGCGTAAAGGAATAAGCGGAGAGGGGGTTTGTGGTGGCTAACCTATCCAGTTCATCTGGTAGTCACGGTCTCAAAATTAAACTGGGAACATTTCTATTATAAATGGCCAGTACAGTGCAAACCAGGTCGGCTAGGCAGAGCCTACGTACTCCCCCTGACCATCGCTCGTCTGGCAAATCAAAGGGAGTGTACTGTATGGTACCTGATAAACCCACAGCAACAGATAAAATGTTGCGCAAATCGATTGTGGTAGTATCAGAGGAAATATGGCGAACAGAGAGGTGTTTATCATTAACCCCACAAATTGATTTCACAACCTCACAAGTAGATTGCGAACTGGAAGAGCCTCTAACTGATACATACACCTTACCAGAGCCTGACTTAGTGGATATACCTTGTGACCAGGAGGTGGAGCTAAAAACACAGGTGGGCTGAAAAGGGGGGGCTCTGGCACAAAAGGGCAAAAAAAAGAAGATGTTAAGCCTCACTAAAAAGCAGAGGAAGGGTACCTCAGTTATAACAGGGAGTAATTAGCCTGGTAGAGTGAGAACCCCAAGGAGCATGGAGCAACCACACACTCAAGTCCCCCATCATGTGGGCTGCTCAAATGATTTCAGACCTTCAGGCCCACCTAGAAAGTGTCATTAATACTCAAATGAAACTAATTATTAGTAGGTTGGACAAGGTGGTATCCATGGTAAAAGCAAAGGGGCCGGGCGTTGGGAGTAATCACCCTACTCCAAATAGTATATCAGTAAGGGAGACTATCCCCACAAATTTGACGAAGGTGACAGATAGTAACCCTGCATTAGGACAAGTTACCTCTACTACATCCTCGCCCATGTCGGTTGGTCCACAGGGACCACTCATAATCCAGGTTGTGAAGGAAAATACTGCCATTGCGAGGGAGGAAAATTGGGTGGGGCCTAAGATCACGCATATAGTCCATAGGCAGACCGCCTTAGACGCCCCGCCAAGGCACCTGGCAGAAAGATCCCCGACCAGGGCAACCAAGAACATATTACCTTGTCCAAATCTGCCCCCGCAAGCTGCCCCATATGTAATTATCCTTACAGGGGTGCCCGAGCTAACGCCAGAACAGACTGAGACCCACGAAGAGCTTAAAAACAAAGTCATATTTTGGCTAAATAAGTTTAGACCCCGTGAAGAGAACGAGCAGGGGGAAGTTCTGTTGGTACGCAGGGTGAACTTGGTGGGGAATAGGCGTAAAGACATCAGTGGGGACTCTGTGGTGGTGAACTTTAGGAACCCCAGTATTGTTGACAAAATCATACATTGGGAGTCACCCACACAATACACCAAGATTAGAGCCATGCCCTTACATTTTTTTTATCCAATGGGTACGCTTAGCTCAGATTATGACTCGGCAGTGCAAAGTAGGAGTGAGTGGAATAGGGTGGGACCACGACGATCTGCACCCTATGCCCCTGTCAGGAATCAAAGAGGTGTATATCTGATGAATAGATTTGACCCACTGATGTCTCTGGAAGAACTAGATTGACTAGGGAAGAACAGCTCGGTCCAAAAGAGTCCCCAATATAGCCCAGTAAATGTACTATTAGACTCCCCCTGTGTCCGGGTGGGCGAACCTAGAGAGCTGATACAAGAAGGGCTGCCAGCAGACCCCCAAATAAAAAGTCAGGGTAGCAATGGTATATCTTCCCAGTATTCAATATCTGTGGGTAAGGGAGCCCTGGAAGGGAACATGGTAAAAAAATAGTAACCAGACACCACAGATGAGTATGTCCTCTACCAAGACGGGGCTAAAGTTCCTGTCATGGAATATAGCGGGTCTGGCTGTGAAATTTAACAACAAGGGCTTGAGGGATTATATTATGAGGTTTCAGATAATATGCCTGCAAGAAACCTGGGTGACTGATTATAACCCTTTTTTTCTATCAGGTTATAAGTGTTTTATTACCCCTGTCCAGAAGTCACCATCAGGAAGAGCCATGGGAGGCCTGATCACCTACGTGGATTTGCAGATTGAAGGGGTGTGGACGGACTTCAATTGGCCATCAGATAACTTGCAGGCCCTTGGGCTACATATGAAAGGGTTAAACCTCACTATAATTATTCTTTATAATGCAGTGGGGAGTAATGGGAAGGGAACCATAATTAGAGAACTTGATAACTTCCCTAACACTGAGCCCGTTCACGGGAAAAGGGCAGTGGCCCCATTCCGGATAATTGCGGGCAACTTTAATTGTCACATTTGTCCATCTCTTAGACCTTTTACTAGAGACTGGTCCCGCTACATAGTGGAGAACGGGCCACTCTTTCTGCACACAACAGATGGGATGGAAATGGACAGGTTGATTAAAGGCCAAAACGTGATACACACTATTGATTTAGTGAAAGCTGAAGAAGGAAAGGAGATCGCACCCACCTTTAAGGGTAGAGGCTGGAGTTCCTTTATAGATTTTATTGTGGTTTCAAGACTGTTTAGATCCTGGGTGAAGGGAGCGGACATTGAGTGGAACATACATAGCGATCACAATCCCTTAGTGCTGGAGCTATTATACCCCCCACCAAAAGGGTCCCCCGGGCTATGGAAAATATTGAAAGAGCTACGGACCAGGGGCGGCGCCTGAGGTGGGCTACAATAGACGGGGCAAGGTTCTACAAATCACTATTGGATAAAGGGGGAGACGCCTTTAAAGTGTGTCTGGACCTTTCCCTAGAAGGTGCAGCCGTGGTAAATGCATTTGAGGAAATAGCGCACCTGGTTGATGGCTTTTTAACGAACACCAAAAAGGCAAGTCCAGCTAGTGCCCCCAGATGGTTTGATAAAGCATGCTCACAGGCCCACAAGAACCTGAAAGACAGCCTGAAAGCACTCCCGAGGGATAAGCTACACATCACCCAATGTAGAAGCACTAATAAGAAAGTATTATATACTAGGAAACAATCGCTCAATCGCAAGTCTGGGAGGATTTAAGGGAGGCGGCGGAGAATAGAGATTTTACAGCATTCTGGAAAATTATTAATAAACCATGTTTTCAGGCCACAAACGCCCCCGAGATGTGTAATACAATACTCCCGGAACAATGGTACACTCATTTTAAAGACTTGTATAACCCCACAGAAGCGTCTAATGAGGTCACTGAGCCAGGCACCCAGTGGGTTGCCAGGCCGGAATACACACTGGAAGAAATTGCAGGGGCAATACATGGCCTATCTAAAAACAAGGCCCCAGGCCCAGATGGAATACCACCGACCTATACCTAAGTAAGGTGGAACTATGGGGCCCCATATTAACAAGGGTTTTGAACGCAGCAGCAGTGACGGGCCTCCCACGCTCGTGGTCAACGGCAGTAATAGTCCCCATATTAAAAAAAGGGAATAGGGATGACCCTCAATGTTAAAGACCGAAATCCTTAATTGATGTAACGGCGAAGGTACTAGGGCGCGTGGTGCTGAATCACCTTAAGGTCTGGGCTGACACACATAATATTATCACTGAAACTCAATATGGGTTCAGGGAAGGAAGGTCTACGACGGATCAATGCCTAAATCTTTACCTTTTGGTTGCCAAGTACACAATAGCAAGTAATGAGGCAGTGTACCTGGGGTTTATGGATTTATCCGCCATCTTCGATCATGTCAATAGAGAAAAATTGTGGGCCCTGATGGCAAAGCTAGGGGTCGAACCTGACCTGATTAATATATTAAAAGCTTTGCACTGGAATACAACAGCCAAAGTGCGGTTTAGTGCAGAAGGAGGTTGCACATTGCCTTTCCCGTGTAACAGCGGGGTTAGGCAAGGTTGTATTTTATCCCCCTTTTTATTTTCCTTATATATCAACAATCTGGATATGGAATTAGGCAAATTAAGAGCGGACTCCCCTCAGATAGGTTCTTGCCCTGTTCCCATTCTGCTGTACGCGGACGACGCGGTGCTGTTAGCCCGCACCCCAAAGGCCCTGCAGAAGCTGATTGATGGGTTCGTTAGTTTCATGTCCTCACTTGATTTATATGTAAATCTGGATAAATCCTACGTAATGTTAGCAGGGGCCAAAGCCTGCACAAATTTTACATATAGGATAGGTATCCATAAAATAGGCCGGGTTCAGTCTTTTACTTATCTGGGCTTATTGTTTGATGGGTTATTAAACTTCAATTTATTAGTTGAAAAACACTGCTCTAAATTGGTGGCTGCAACAGGGGCGATAACGAATTATGGGTGGAGGTTGGGTCGCCCGAACAAGCGATGAATCTCTATAGATCAATCTCTTGCTCCAAAGTGACTTATAGGGCAGAAGTCTGGGGGTTTGTAAACACTGGAAAGATACAAGTGGAAGAAAACAAACACCTCAGAAAGGTATTAAAAACCCCGCAAAGCACATCGGCCCTCATCGTACACGATGAATTAGGTGCTGAGTTCATTGAAGATTTAAGAAAGATTAGACCGCTTCTAGCCTGGGTGAAGATTTGGATCAATGGGGAGGCAGCTCTTAGCAGGAACATTATTTTAGATTGCCTGAAAAGGGAAAAGGGAAAAGGGAATGAACATCCCCTGGCTTAGATATGTAAAGACCACACTGGAGGGCATGGGCTGTCTGAACCTCTTTGTCAACCCAGAAAAAATTACTACCTTTGACAAAGTGAGAGTGAAAAATATATTCAGGGAGCAGGCTGTTGCACACAGGGCGGTTAGAGAGGGATCGAAAGTTACAGTCCGTGCCTATAGAGTACTAAAAACAGAAGTGGGGATGGAATCCTATTTAGCACTTTTGTATAATGCTCAAGAAAGATTTTATAGGACGCGTTTTAGGCTCAACCTTTTACATCACATCCTGGCAAACCCAGCGGGCTTTACACACACGGTTGAGCAGAAGGATACCTGGGGCTGCGACAACAGGTCTCCGCAGGATACCCTTCATTTTGTATTGTTATGTTCATTTTATTCTGTACCTAGGCGCAAGTTTTTAGTGGGTATTTTTAAACAGTTAAAGTTTAAACGTGCTAAGCTGGCACTGCTGTTTTTGCAAAGGGCCAGTGATTCCCACACGCTGTTTTGCATAATGAATTTTATTAGGATTGCTGTAAGGTTGAGGATTTCGAGGGGACAGTGTTGACATTTGTATAAATTGTATAATTATGGGGTTTATGAATTGTATTTTTAATGAATGAATTGTTGTATGCACTTTTATGGTATTTTTTAAATACCGAATAAAGATTAATTGATTGATTGAGTAGATATGATTGTTGAAAATTAGTACGGTTTGGTAAACATTATCTGCGCCATCTTGCCTCTTCCCCTGATGCCACACTTTTTGTCGTGCGCACCCGCCATTTTAGGTGCCTCGATCAGAACAACCCTTTTTTCTGCATGCCACTGACCCCCGGCATAGCCCTCCTCCCTCACAAAGCCCGCACTCTGACAAACCCCCCCCGCTCGCACATGCCTTGGGTCATAAACCCCTCTTCAGCGCAGCGTTGCCTCAGAACCCCATCCTGTTCCCAGCGCGACACCTCCCTTCATTCCTTTCATGGTCCCGGGTCCTTTTGATGCAAACCCCCTTTTCCTGTGTGCCCGTTTTTCCTCCTCGTTCTCAGGCCGACACCTAGCCCTGCCGACACTGTTTATTGCTCCTCCCCGTACAGTAGACAGCTTCCCTCATCAAAGGACCCCCGAATCGATCAAAGCCCCCACCCTATGAGATCCGATCAAACCCCCACGTTCCATGAATCGGCGGAATGTCCAGCTGCGCGATAATCATCACCTATTGTGACCGGGGTGGGACTTCTGCTGTATACGTGTGTGGGAATGGGCTTGAAGCGGGGGTTCCGAGAATGTCTTTCCGTACATCAAAGCATTGCCGTGAATATGTAATATGTAATAAAGTAATAAACCTGTGTATAAGAGGCCAGGCCTCAGAGATGCGGGTAGAGCACCTCATGACGATACCTGCTGTCTAACTGATGTGTTCTCCTCCGGAGAGAATAAACCTTGTTTCCTGCCTTCCCGTCTCCAGCGCCTGCCTCTTCATTGATTAATAATTCGTGGGTTAAAGAGGCGATACCGCCGGGCAAATATCGATTGTCCCCGACCTAGTTTCAACAATTGGCGCCCAACGTGGGGCCCATCAGCGACTCGTGGATCCTGTGGGAGAGGTCCTGACGACAGAGTGAACGACTGCAACGATCGGGAGAGCTCTTGCCCAATAGACCCTCGTCTGGCAGCCGATCATCCGAACTTCACTGGTTCCGAACAGACCTCTCTCGAGTGATCTACGGTCCTGACTGGGAACCATCAGGAGTGCTGCGAGGAATACAAAGACAAGAGGACGATCGGGCGCTGGATTCGGAAGACAAGAAACTGTCCATACGGTCCGGGTAAGGTCGTGTAGACACGACGAATCACGAAATAATTGTTGATTGTTCAGAAAATACTAGTATTACTCTTTGTTGACTCATTTGGAGATTCACTGTCTGCACACGGAGAAACAGTAGGCTCTTTCCCTTTTGCAAACAGTGAAGGATAGGTAACGCAGCCGTCGTGCCTATTTTTCTCCCCCACTGGTTTTATTATATTATTTATTTGACGGCTTATTCTCGGGAGACTCCCTCTCCCACACTGATTAACTATTTTTGGCCCCGAACTACTGTTCGCGGATTGTTTTCTGGAGATTCTCTGTCTGCAAACAGGAAATAACAGATTCCTCTTTACGGATAGTGAAAGGGTAGAGGACGCAGACTTTCACGCACCTACTTATTCTCCCCACTGGTTTTATTTTATTTTTTGGTTGTTTTTGTTATTGGTTCATGAGGTACTCACTGCCTGCAAACAACGTAGAATAGAAATATTCTGTCTAGTCTTTGCGCGCAGTGATAAGATAGGCAGTGCTGACTTTTTGTCCCTCGTCGTGAGCTGTCATGTCTGTCTTCTCCCCACTGGTCGATAGCTGGTTCAACCCGGACCGTTTATTAGAGGTGGATCATCTAGCTCCGCTGGAGGGCACCCCTAATAAAGACATGTTCGTAAACTATGGATTAGTTACCATAGCCTATAGTAAACTGTGGCACAGGTATACCAAAGAAAGCCAAGAGAAACAGTGGCCACTGATAGGATCCTTCGATCTTGATAAAATAGAAACGTTAGAAATAGCCCTTCGTGATAATAAGACAACGCCCGTTATGCTCGACTGCCTCGGTATGTGGCGCAAAGAAGCAATGCAACGAAAGAATAGAGACGAGGACAGAGCAGGTAAAGGAACATATCGACAGGACGACCTCAGAACACAACGTCTCGAAAGTAATCCCCCGACACTACGCACAGGACGGCCAGACTTAGGGCAAAACCAATGTGCTTTTTGTAGATATGCCGGGCACTGGAAAGCCCAATGCCCGACTCTACTGAGCGTGAATAGGAGCAGAGGACCGACAGGAATAACAGGCCGGCAGAAAGGGAAAAGCGCGAGACAAAAATGAATCAGACTGACTTGAACAGGCCAGATAGAACCACCACGTTCGATTATGCCCGATGGCACAGATTTCGCCAAGCCAATTTCATCGACATGTTCGAGTCCTCATAGATCCAACAATGATAAGACGGGAAAACCCAGTGTAGCTCTAAATTGACAGACGACAAACCCCGAAGAAAACCGAAAGAATAATGTACACACATGATCAAGCATCCTTACGTTTAGCCAAGTAGGGAAAAGTTTAGGGTATTTCGAGGTAAGGGTTACACAAGTATCCTTCGCCGATAGGACTAGGGATATCGCCTATGTCTGAAAACCCACTACCTCCTTTTCTTCCGCATCCTTATAGGCATATAACTGAAGCCTGCTCCATTGCTCCAACAAAAAGTATGCGCAGCATATAGAAATAAGATAATTATGGCCAATAACTGTTTTTATGTTTGTCTTGGGTCTTTTTATATAATATTTGTACTGTCTCCCCGTCTGAGTTTGTGTGTACGTAATGCATGAATCTGCGTCATCCCTCTGCCTGTGTTACCTTGGTACTTAAACTTCTGTTAGCAGAAGCTTTAGCATGGAACAACCTGGAAAGAAAGGAGTGGGAAAACGAAATCCGTAGGCCACTTATGAACTTGAACTTTTATTCAACATAACAAACAAGAAACAAATAACGATACGTAATAATAACACTTAATAATGCCCTAACAACAGAAAACGTTTGAAACAAGAACAGTAAAACTAGAAAATGAAAGTCAGCAGAACATTCGCCCCCCCATTCTGGAACCTTCCAAAGTAGGGCAGGGTTACGGCTACGCCCAGCCGGCAACAACCCATATAAGGCGGGCCCTGCTGCCAACAACCGGTCAGGAAATCATAACATAGAGTGGAGCCGGAGGAGAGGCAGGGGCCAGCGGAGTCCGGCCGCAGCGGCCCTGGGTAGCTGCAGGTAGTCCCGCCACATGTCTTCCCGGCCCGGCCACGGTGGCGCATGGGAGTTTTAGGTAGTCCCGCCACATGTCTTCCCGGTCCGGCCACCAATGGCCAGGGACCGGGGCCAACTGGATCCGGCTGCAGCCGATGAGCCAAGGAACCCGTTCATGGGGCCAGAGCAAGGGGCGTCCGGCCGACATCCACCGGAAGCCCGACCCCGAGAAGGACGAGACACTTCTTCCTTTTCTCCCCCGTAATGGCCGCAGCAGCACGCCAGGCGCCACTTCTGTCATGAACAATGGCTGCGACAACTCTGGGCGGCGGGATGTCCTGTACATGCCTCCACGAAAATTAATCCTGGTCGGGCTGGGAGGGAGAGACGACGCGGACGAGCCTCTCCCACCTCCATGGATAGGAGGTCTCCCAGCCCCCGGCCCAGCGCTGAACTCCTCCAGCCAGGCGGTGGTGCCAATACTTGCGCAGCACCGAACATGCAACGGTGCCCATATTTTCGCAGCACCGAATATGCAATGGCTGCACCGATACTTGTGCAGCACCGAATGTGCGCCGCAGGTGGCCGTACTTCCGTAGCACTGGGCATGGGACTTGTGGAGCACGGGATGTGGATAGACCTTCGTGCATGCCCATGAAAGAGAGCGGCATGGAGTGCACCGGGAGAGGGAGACGGCGCGAACGAGTCTCCCTCGCCCCCATGGTGAGGGCACCACAGCTACACCCTAGCCGAATGTCCTGCTTCCACAACACGGAGCTCCATTTTGTTTTCCCCAGAAAGGTCTCTTCCACTCTTGCAGACTCGACGAGAGGGGACTGCTGCAGGGCCTCAAAATGGCGTCTGGGCCCGCTGGAAGGCGGGTCTCGGCCGCTAGAGTAACTTTGAACTGCAATGTAACTCGGGCGCTTGCCCACCGGGGCACGAGCCCCCACCTCCGACAGCACCCCCACAGCCTTGAAGATTCTACAAAAAGTCCCCGGAGGAGCCCTCGGCCCTTGCAGGCTTCCGGTAAGGGACAACTGCCTTGATCGCTAACGAAACAAGCATGACATTGCCACTCTTTCTGTTAGCATGAATTCTCGAACTGCCGAAAAGGACTCTGGTCCAACTGCCGGTTGTAGGAAACATTTTTTCCTGATGCTACTTCCGGACTAACCCGGCCCCGCCCAAAATGGCGCCGGTAACAATAGGAACTTACGGACGCCACGTGGTGTTTTCTTTTTGCTAATAAAGAAAAACTTGATGTTCTGAGACATGTACCTGATCCTTTGTACGCTTAACGAGAAAGAAAGAGAATTCACTCGACGAACATATAAAGGGACTCCGTTAAAAAAAATGTTGACTACAAATGTACGATGTATTATATTTTTTTATAGCTGATGTATAACCTCGCTTATGACGCACGTACACGGTATGCATATAGGAAATCTGATTGCGACTAGTCTGACGGTGCTTCTAAATTATGAAATAAATGCCCCCCGACCCCCCCCAACCAATTTATAGACATTTTAGTTTCTTACGAATGAATGAATAAACCTTTCTAATGTCTTTTAATGCTGCAAAATAACCCCCTACTGTACGCACTTTAGCCATTGCCGTGTCCGGCCAAGTACGACTGCACCTTCATAAATCTACATGCTGAATGATTTTGCAAAATAAAGGTTTCTCAAACTATGAACGGATATTGCATGCTTTATTTAAAATGTGGGATCGGCGGGAGAGTTCTTTTCTGTGCACCCTACTCTGCTCTCTCTTTAAGGTTAATAAAAGATGGTTGCCCAGCCCCGGATGGAGGATCGGATCTGAGACACGACACTCTGCCGTCAAATATGCGACTGACTCAGGGACTCGCGCATGGAGAAAGACCTCGACTTCTGGGGATGGGTAAAAGCGAAATGGTGTAAAAGATGGAATATAAAGGTTGGGTAAAGTGAAACGATGTAAATGATAAAATATTATAAAGCTACGACACTCAAAGATACTAGGGAACAGAGTTGACCGAAGAGCTGATAAACCTTAGAACATCACAACGTTGAAAGAGGTTTAAGGACCCCAATAGCTAAATACACCTACCCACTGGAAACCTCGCACTAAGTGCTTCTGATTCTCTAACGTTTCCCTACTCACAGCCTATAAGGTCACACTGCCCCCATCCCCCCCCCCCTTTTTTTGGCTCCAGAAACCAAAAACCCCAGGGATTCTATCCCGAGGGGATAAGACGAGTATGAGGTAAGTAAAGGACTTTCGTACCCGTGCTTTTGATATACTCGAATGTTGTCCCCCTCCCCTCCCCTCTTTTTTCCCCTCTACAGGCCACACCGGAATCACGACCGAAGTATGGTGAAGATCTGAAGCATCGCCATGTCTGATATACGAAGCGGACTAACACTGCCTGGTGGCACCTAAACACACCCACAAACTGCTCTTTTTACCAAAAGAACCAATAGAGTTTATGACATGATAAAAGCGATCACCCTTGATCCGTGTTGCGTGAATGGACACCTGTCACGTATGTCTGAAACTATGAGATGATGTTTGTGTGTGACTGACGCGTTGACTTAACTGATTAACGGACCGAGAATGCAAGAAATGCGACACACTGATGCCCTTTTTTTCCTCGATGCATGTCCCCTGTACCCGGCCTAATGCTCGTCCATCCCAAACTGCGTGCTTTCAAAATTCTAACACAGACCCGTAATGCCTTATGTTGCGTAATGCGCTGAATAGCCTGTCTTAATGCACGGCCACTCCCCATGTCGCACGTGTACTATTTAGCCTGTTGTTGCACATCTCTCTCTCTCGCTCTCTCTCTCTCTCTCGCTCTTCCGAACGACTAAGCACCTAAATTGGCAAACCGCCACCCCTAGTGCCCCACCAATTGGCCCCAAATACCACAAGTATTTGTTCAAAATTTATCCTAAGTAAAAATCACCCTGACGCCGTGTCACTACCTCTCCTTTCTGCAAAATTGATGAAACCGAGATTTGGCCAAGAGGGAAAGGACAGGTAAGACGACTGAGGTTCCCTAATCTGACCCGAAATAAGGGAACTACATGTCAGCGGCTCCTGTGTTATAAAAAGATGCCTCAGATAACGCGACCTTCCCCGTCCCGAATTGTTGCAATACCCAAACAGTAAAGGTGATCGAAACATCCCCATCTTCCCAGAACACCCCCAGTTTCGTATCAGCTGCCCCAGACGGGAGTTTTAAGCTGCCCCTCGCCCCCGGTTGTAAGAGATGGGTCGATTTACGCCCTTACCACAGTTTTCTATGTCCCTAGTTGTTTTCCACAAGACCCCGGTTCTTAATTAAGTAGTCAGGCTGTAAGAGGCTATGTAGGAACTAGAACGATGATTGCAAAATTAAGATTAGACCGGAGTGAAGAAATCGTTGCAATGAACCCTGTTGAAAGTAAAATGTTTAGCTGAAAGGCAGGATGCATTGATAGAATGAAAAATGTTTAGCCTATGTTCATCTCTCAGAAAGATACCTATCAGACCATGGTGATAGCACATTGCGTTTTTTGATATATAGCCCAGGAGAACGGTATAGCTTTGTAAGGCTCGTACTAGGAAGGTGGGTCTCCGTCAGAAGAGCTGACGTAACTGTAATGCAATAAAAGGCACCAGATCTCGTGCCATGACCAGGCAGAAAACACCATTGCATTCTCATTTACCTGGAGCTGGGAGAGAAATAGACTTATGTGATTACCTTCCTCTGCCAATTCTCTTAAGACTGTCTTTTCAAACTCATTTAAGGGTACGACTGTCGGAGGAAAGAAGGACCGGATGTGGGAGCACGTGGCCTGACTACAGACTATGGAACATCTGCGACACTGGCCAAGGCGAGGCCGCGGCAGTAAGGAGCTGCAGGACGAGGCACTGTTTTCGACAAAATAAGAGGAAAGGGCTGGCCTGATGCCCCTGCTCGATGTCTAATGTATGCCGAAAAGTCCCCGCTCTCTAAACTCGGTCATGAGCCCGCCTACCTGAAATTTTCCGTCCCCCTAGTCTGTTCCCGATCTGGCCCTGCTCCATCCCCCTTTTTCTCCGACCTACCCTAAAGGACTGCTCACACGCACATTTCTTCCATCTGAACCTTTTTGACAATCAACTCAAAGGACACAGGGCGAAAAGGACCTTTCTGACCAGAAACGCGAGGAAAAGGTCGTGCCCTGCAACGCGGGACCTAGAATAGAGCTGGACCCTTAGCTCCACCGCCGGTGCTCCACAGCGCCAACAAAAGACGACAAAGAATGCTGAGAACCCATTAACTTCGAACATTGACACCCTCAATCATCGTTTCTGCTACGTCTCATTTCTCTCCCAGCCACCATTGTATTAATTATGCTCCACCATTGTAACATGAACAGAACTCACATATGTAATGACCTATCAATTCTCATTCCAAACGACTATAAGCAACTATGAAATGTACTCAATGCTCTCACTACAGAATCATTTTTGTCTGTTATCACATTACTATGACTCTCCTGCAAACGAGTTTTTATCGATAGACCCGCCTCCTAAGATGAAAGATTTCAAAATGTAATATATATATATAACTCCTTCACCTGGGTACCTACTTCTTTTCCGAGGACCACCACAGTCGATATGAATTGGAAATAGGCCAGCAAGATGTCTTGGATATGTTAAAGGGAGGACTGTGGAAAATTAGTACGGTTTGGTAAACATTATCTGCGCCATCTTGCCTCTTCCCCTGATGCCACACTTTTTGTCGTGCGCACCCGCCATTTTAGGTGCCTCGATCAGAACAACCCTTTTTTCTGCATGCCACTGACCCCCGGCATAGCCCTCCTCCCTCACAAAGCCCGCACTCTGACAACCCCCCCCCGCTCGCACATGCCTTGGGTCATAAACCCCTCTTCAGCGCAGCGTTGCCTCAGAACCCCATCCTGTTCCCAGCGCGACACCTCCCTTCATTCCTTTCATGGTCCCAGGCCCTTTTGATGCAAACCCCCTTTTCCTGTGTGCCCGTTTTTCCTCCTCGTTCTCAGGCCGACACCTAGCCCTGCCGACACTGTTTATTGCTCCTCCCCGTACAGTAGACAGCTTCCCTCATCAAAGGACCCCCGAATCGATCAAAGCCCCCACCCTATGAGATCCGATCAAACCCCCACGTTCCATGAATCGGCGGAATGTCCAGCTGCGCGATAATCATCACCTATTGTGACCGGGGTGGGACTTCTGCTGTATACGTGTGTGGGAATGGGCTTGAAGCGGGGGTTCCGAGAATGTCTTTCCGTACATCAAAGCATTGCCGTGAATATGTAATATGTAATAAAGTAATAAACCTGTGTATAAGAGGCCAGGCCTCAGAGATGCGGGTAGAGCACCTCATGACGATACCTGCTGTCTAACTGATGTGTTCTCCTCTGGAGAGAATAAACCTTGTTTCCTGTCTTCCCGTCCCCAGCGCCTGCCTCTTCATTGATTAATAATTCGTGGGTTACCGCTGGGCAAATATCGATTGTCCCCGACCTAGTTTCAACATGATGAGACCCACCCCCGGTCAAGGGGTCTGTAGAGTAGATATGATGACACCCACCCCCGGTCAAGGGGTCTGTAGAGTAGATATGATGACACCCCCCCCCCCCCCGGTCAAGGGGGGCTGTAGAGTAGATATGATGACACCCACCCCCGGTCAAGAGGGTCTGTAGAGTAGATATGATGACACCCACCCCCGGTCAAGGGGGTCTGTAGAGTAGATATGATGACACCCACCCCCGGTCAAGGGGGTCTGTAGAGTAGATATGATGACACCCACCCCCGGTCAAGGGGGTCTGTGGAGTAGATATGATGACACCCACCCCCGGTCAAGGGGGTCTGTGGAGTAGATATGATGACACCCACCCCCGGTCAAGGGGGTCTGTCGAGTAGATATGATGACACCCTCCCCCATCAAGGGGGTCTGTAGAGTAGATATGATGACACCCACCCCCAGTCAAGGGGGTCTGTAGAGTAGATATGATGACACCCGCCCCCGGTCAAGGGGGTCTGTAGAGTAGATATGATGACACCCACCCCCGGTCAAGGGGGTCTGTGGAGTAGATATGATGACACCCACCCCCGGTCAAGGGGGTCTGTAGAGTAGATATGATGACACCCTCCCCATCAAGGGGGTCTGTAGAGTAGATATGATGACACCCTCCCCCATCAAGGGGGTCTGTAGAGTAGATATGATGACACCCACCCCCAGTCAAGGGGGTCTGTAGAGTAGATATGATGACACCCACCCCCGGTCAAGGGGGTCTGTAGAGTAGATATGATGACACCCACCCCCGGTCAAGGGGGTCTGTGGAGTAGATATGATGACACCCACCCCCAGTCAAGGGGGTCTGTAGAGTAGATATGATGACACCCACCCCCGGTCAAGGGGGTCTGTAGAGTAGATATGATGACACCCACCCCCGGTCAAGGGGGTCTGTAGAGTAGATATGATGACACCCACCCCCGGTCAAGGGGGTCTGTAGAGTAGATATGATGACACCCACCCCCGGTCAAGGGGGTCTGTAGAGTAGATATGATGACACCCACCCCCGGTCAAGGGGGTCTGTGGAGTAGATATGATGACACCCACCCCCGGTCAAGGGGGTCTGTAGAGTAGATATGATGACACCCACCCCCGGTCAAGGGGGTCTGTAGAGTAGATATGATGACACCCTCCCCCATCAAGGGGGTCTGTAGAGTAGATATGATGACACCCACCCCCGGTCAAGGGGGTCTGTAGAGTAGATATGACGACACCCACCCCCGGTCAAGGGGGTCTGTAGAGTAGATATGATGACACCCACCCCCGGTCAAGGGGGTCTGTAGAGTAGATATGATGACACCCACCCCCGGTGAAGGGGGTCTGTAGAGTAGATATGATGACACCCACCCCCGGTCAAGGGGGTCTGTAGAGTAGATATTATGACACCCACCCCCGGTCAAGGGGGTCTGTGGAGTAGATATGATGACACCCACCCCCGGTCAAGGGGGTCTGTGGAGTAGATATGATGACACCCACCCCCGGTCAAGGGGGTCTGTAGAGTAGATATGATGACACCCACCCCCGGTCAAGGGGGTCTGTAGAGTAGATATGATGACACCCACCCCCGGTCAAGGGGGTCTGTGGAGTAGATATGATGACACCCACCCCCGGTCAAGGGGGTCTGTAGAGTAGATATGATGACACCCTCCCCATCAAGGGGGTCTGTAGAGTAGATATGATGACACCCTCCCCCATCAAGGGGGTCTGTAGAGTAGATATGATGACACCCACCCCCGGTCAAGGGGGTCTGTAGAGTAGATATGATGACACCCACCCCCGGTCAAGGGGGTCTGTAGAGTAGATATGATGACACCCACCCCCGGTCAAGGGGGTCTGTGGAGTAGATATGATGACACCCACCCCCGGTCAAGGGGGTCTGTAGAGTAGATATGATGACACCCACCCCCGGTCAAGGGGGTCTGTAGAGTAGATATGATGACACCCTCCCCCGGTCAAGGGGGTCTGTAGAGTAGATATGATGACACCCACCCCCGGTCAAGGGGGTCTGTAGAGTAGATATGATGACACCCACCCCCGGTCAAGGGGGTCTGTAGAGTAGATATGATGACACCCACCCCCGGTCAAGGGGGTCTGTAGAGTAGATATGATGACACCCACCCCCGGTCAAGGGGGTCTGTAGAGTAGATATGATGACACCCACCCCCGGTCAAGGGGGTCTATAGAGTAGATATGATGACACCCACCCCCGGTCAAGGGGGTCTGTAGAGTAGATATGATGACACCCACCCCCGGTCAAGGGGGTCTGTGGAGTAGATATGATGACACCCACCCCCGGTCAAGGGGGTCTGTAGAGTAGATATGATGACACCCACCCCCGGTCAAGGGGGTCTGTAGAGTAGATATGATGACACCCTCCCCCATCAAGGGGTTCTGTAGAGTAGATATGATGACACCCACCCCCGGTCAAGGGGGTCTGTAGAGTAGATATGATGACACCCACCCCCGGTCAAGGGGGTCTGTAGAGTAGATATGATGACACCCACCCCCGGTCAAGGGGGTCTGTAGAGTAGATATGATGACACCCACCCCCGGTCAAGGGGGTCTGTGGAGTAGA
This sequence comes from Lissotriton helveticus, assembly GCF_964261635.1. Taxonomy (NCBI): domain Eukaryota; kingdom Metazoa; phylum Chordata; class Amphibia; order Caudata; family Salamandridae; genus Lissotriton; species Lissotriton helveticus. The sequence goes on from NC_136068.1 coordinate 1,942,925,360, forward strand.
TATGATGACACCCACCCCCGGTCAAGGGGTCTGTAGAGTAGATATGATGACACCCACCCCCATCAAGGGGGGCTGTAGAGTAGATATGATGACACCCACCCCCGGTCAAGGGGTCTGTAGAGTAGATATGATGACACCCACCCCCATCAAGGGGTCTGTAGAGTAGATATGATGACACCCACCCCCGGTCAAGGGGGTCTGTGGAGTAGATATGATGACACCCACCCCCGGTCAAGGGGGTCTGTAGAGTAGATATGATGACACCCACCCCCGGTCAAGGGGGTCTGTAGAGTAGATATGATGACACCCTCCCCCATCAAGGGGGTCTGTAGAGTAGATATGATGACACCCACCCCCGGTCAAGGGGGTCTGTAGAGTAGATATGATGACACCCACCCCCGGTCAAGGGGGTCTGTAGAGTAGATATGATGACACCCTCCCCCATCAAGGGGGTCTGTAGAGTAGATATGATGACACCCACCCCCGGTCAAGGGGGTCTGTAGAGTAGATATGATGACACCCACCCCCGGTCAAGGGGGTCTGTAGAGTAGATATGATGACACCCACCCCCGGTCAAGGGGGTCTGTAGAGTAGATATGATGACACCCACCCCCGGTCAAGGGGGTCTGTAGAGTAGATATGATGACACCCTCCCCCATCAAGGGGGTCTGTAGAGTAGATATGATGACACCCACCCCCGGTCAAGGGGGTCTGTAGAGTAGATATGATGACACCCACCCCCGGTCAAGGGGGTCTGTAGAGTAGATATGATGACACCCACCCCCGGTCAAGGGGGTCTGTAGAGTAGATATGATGACACCCACCCCCGGTCAAGGGGGTCTGTAGAGTAGATATGATGACACCCACCCCCGGTCAAGGGGGTCTATAGAGTAGATATGATGACACCCACCCCCGGTCAAGGGGGTCTGTAGAGTAGATATGATGACACCCACCCCCGGTCAAGGGGGTCTGTGGAGTAGATATGATGACACCCACCCCCGGTCAAGGGGGTCTGTAGAGTAGATATGATGACACCCACCCCCGGTCAAGGGGGTCTGTAGAGTAGATATGATGACACCCTCCCCCATCAAGGGGTTCTGTAGAGTAGATATGATGACACCCACCCCCGGTCAAGGGGGTCTGTAGAGTAGATATGATGACACCCACCCCCGGTCAAGGGGGTCTGTAGAGTAGATATGATGACACCCACCCCCGGTCAAGGGGGTCTGTAGAGTAGATATGATGACACCCACCCCCGGTCAAGGGGGTCTGTGGAGTAGATATGATGACACCCACCCCCGGTCAAGGGGTCTGTAGAGTAGATATGATGACACCCACCCCCATCAAGGGGGGCTGTAGAGTAGATATGATGACACCCACCCCCGGTCAAGGGGTCTGTAGAGTAGATATGATGACACCCACCCCCATCAAGGGGTCTGTAGAGTAGATATGATGACACCCACCCCCGGTCAAGGGGGGCTGGGGACTGAGTAAGATAATGAGACTTCCCCCCCCGGTCAAGGGGGTCTGTAGAGTAGATATGATGACACCCCCCCGGTCATCGGGGTCTGTAGAGTAGATATGATGACACCCACCCGCGGTCAAGGGGGTCTGTAGAGTAGATATGATGACACCCACCCCCGGTCAAGGGGGTCTGTAGAGTAGATATGATGACACCCACCCCAGGTCAAGGAGGTCTGTAGAGTAGATATGATGACACCCCCCACCCACCCCCGGTCAAGGGGGTCTGTAGAGTAGATATGCTGACACCCACCCCTGGTTAAGGGGTCTGTAGAGTAGATATGATGACACCCACCCCCGGTCAAGGGGGGCTGGGGACTGAGTAAGATAATGAGACTCCCCCCCCCAAGGTCAAGGGGGTCTGTAGAGTAGATATGATGACACCCACCCCCGGTCCAGGGGGTCTGTAGAGTAGATATGATGACCCTCCCCCAGTCAAGGGGGTCTGTAGAGTAGACATGATGACACCCACCCCCGGTCAAGGGGGTCTGTAGAGCAGATATGATGACACCCACCCCCGGTCAAGGGGGTCTGTAGAGTAGATATGATGACACCCACCCCCGGTCAAGGGACTGTAGAGTAGATATGATGACACCCACCCCCGGTCAAGGGGGTCTGTAGAGTAGATATGATGACACCCACCCCCGGTCAAGGGGGTCTGTAGAGTAGATATGATGACACCCTCCCCCATCAAGGGGGTCTGTAGAGTAGGTATAATGACACCCACCCCCGGTCAAGGGGGTCTGTAGAGTAGATATGATGACACCCACCCCCGGTCAAGGGGGTCTGTAGAGTAGATATGATGACCCTCCCCCAGTCAAGGGGGTCTGTAGAGTAGACATGATGACACCCACCCCCGGTCAAGGGGGTCTGTAGAGTAGATATGATGGCACCCACCCCCGGTCAAGGGGGTCTGTAGAGTAGATATGATGACACCCACCCCCGGTCAAGGGGGTCTGTAGAGTAGATATGATGACACCCACCCCCGGTCAAGGGGGTCTGTAGAGTAGATATGATGACACCCACCCCCGGTCAAGGGGGGCTGGGGACTGAGTAAGATAATGAGACTCCCCCCCCCCCGGTCAAGGGGTCTGTAGAGTAGATTTGATGACACACACCCCCAGTCAAGGGGGTCTGTAGAGTAGATATGATGACACCCACCCCCGGTCAAGGGGGTCCGTAGAGTAGATATGATGACACCCACCCCCGGTCAAGGGGGTCTGTAGAGTAGATATGATGACACCCACCCCCCATCAAGGGGGTCTGTAGAGTAGATATGATGACACCCACCCCAGGTCAAGGGGGTCTGTAGAGTAGATATGATGACACCCACCCCCCATCAAAGGGGTCTGTAGAGTAGATATGATGACACCCACCCCCGGTCAAGGGGGTCTGTAGAGTAGATATGATGACACCCTCCCCCATCAAGGGGGGCTGGGGACTGAGTAAGATAATGCCCCCCCCCCCCTTCGGTCAAGGGGGTCTGTGTGCACTTGATAATGAGAGAGCCTCCCCCAGCAAGGAGGTCTGTGTGTGAATGTTAATGGAAGGGCCACTGACACATGCGGGGGTTTGTAGTCTGCATCTGATGATGAGAACCATCTTCTGTCTGGCAAGGAGGTCTGTAGGTGCACGAGAAACCCCCGGCCACATGCAAGTGGTTTGCAGAGTGCGTATGATAACCTATGTGTGAATAATAATGCGGGCAAAGTGGTCGGTGTGGCGTGAATGATACAGACATGCATGTGTTTGTTAGAGTCTGTCTCCTCTCTTGCCTCTCCCCTCCTTTCCCGTCTCCCTCCTCCTCTCCCCTCTCCTCCTCCTCTCCTCTCCTCTCCACTCTTCTCCTCTCCCCACTCTCTCTACTCTCCCCCTCTGTCTCCCTCTCTCTCTCTCCTCACTCTCCCCTCTTCCCTCTCTTTCGCTCCCCACTTTCCCCTCTCTCCCCACTCTCGCCTCTCTCCCCACTCTCGCCTCTCCCCACTCTCGCCTCTCGCCTCTCGCCTCTCCCCACTCTCGCCTCTCTCCCCACTCTTGCCTCTCCCCCAACTCTCGCCTCCTCTCCCCTCTCTCTCTCCCTCTCTCTCTTCCTCTCTCCCCTCCGCTCTCCTCCTCCTCTCGCCTCCTCTCCCCTCTCTCTCTCTCTCCTCCCCCTCTCTCTCGCCCCCTCTCGCCTCCTCTCTCTCCTCTTCTCTCCCCTCCGCTCTCCTCCTCCCCCTCTCTCTCTCCTCCTCTCTCCTCCTCTCTCCTCCTCTCCCCCTCTCTCTCTCCCTCTCTCTCCTCTCTTCTCCCCTCCCACTCAGTCCTCTCCTCCTAAGCCTCCCTCTTGTATTATGCCGTCATCTTGGTTTCTCACCTCTTCCTCCTCCCCGACCTCCCCCTTTCAAGTTGAAGAAGTGCAGGTGAGTGCAAGTGTGTCCAAGTGCGCCAACAGCTCTACTGCAATATAATACAATGTATCATAGCATCCCTATCACAACCTATATCAACTGTTGTCAATGACTGTAAACATAATATAATGCAGGTGCTATAGCATCCCTATCACAGCTATACCAACTACTGTCACTGATTGTAAACATAACACAGAGCAGCCTGCTCCTATGCACTGAGACAGTACAAGCACGTGGGTGATGTATAGATGGGCGGGGGAGTATCTGCTCACCTGCCTTATTCAGAGCCCGGGGAACCCTCTTGACAGCTGACAGCAGAGCCTTAGATGCCTCTAGTGCTTCATTTGAGCCGGAACTTTTCTTTCTTCTTCTTCAACAGCTATAGAGCAAGAGAGAGGAAGAGAAACATATAAAAAAGAGAACAAGGCAGGACGCAGGGATGGCAAAAGAAGCTGCAGGAGTGAGATAAAGAGACAGGAGGTTACAAGGGGTTGAGATTCTAATTACAGCACTCCTAATAGTTACAATTATGACAGTCTGGGCACGACGTATATAAAGCCCTGTGTGTGAGATACTCTAATTGTCATAGAGGATAACATAAGGGACAAAGAACAAAGAACAAAGTTCAGTTAAAATCAGTGAGGGTTCCAGAAAAATTCACATACAATCCAGTTTTTTAGATTCTTCAATCTTTTCTTTATTCGTATTCAAAATTCCATAAAAACAAGTTCTCCCAGCACGCAAATTGCCAACACGTGTGTTATCCTCTATGTCATAGAGGATAACATAAGGGACAAAGAACAAAGAACAAAGTTCAGTTAAAATCAGTGAGGGTTCCAGAAAAATTCACATACAATCCAGTTTTTTAGATTCTTCAATCTTTTCTTTATTCGTATTCAAAATTCCATAAAAACAAGTTCTCCCAGCACGCAAATTGCCAACACGTGTGTTATGACATAGAGGATAACACACGTGTTGGCAATTTGCGTGCTGGGAGAACTTGTTTTTATGGAATTTTGAATACGAATAAAGAAAAGATTGAAGAATCTAAAAAACTGGATTGTATGTGAATTTTTCTGGAACCCTCACTGATTTTAACTGAACTTTGTTCTTTGTTCTTTGTCCCTTATGTTATCCTCTATGACAATTAGAGTATCTCACACACAGGGCATTATATACGTCGTGCCCAGACTGTCATAATTGTAACTATTAGGAGTGCTGTAATTAGAATCTCAACCCCTTGTAGCATATGTGACACACACTGCCTGTGTATGTCAATAGCACCTTGAGGTAGTAGGTGCCCTGAGTTTCTTTAGCACCCTCTTTGTAAACACTTACGTGTTTGATCCATACTACAAATGTGTATAAATTATATATTTAGTAACATTATCTCTTGAAGAGTTGTGCGGACGTTTTCCTATGGGAACACTACTACCTGTCTTTGATGTAAAGAGACAGGAGGTGCCTGGTGCCGGATTAATGCAAGAGATGGAATCGAGGCGCTAAAGTCATAAAACCTGAGAAGAGAAAACACGAGGCGATGATGCACAGTGCATTAGAAACAATGCTTTTCTGTTTTAATCGAAATAAAGGGTCTGAAAACGAAAAACATATAATTGCTCCCCCATGAGATCCTACGTCACATTCTCACCAGAGGGCCCCATCCTGGGGGTCACATCCTATCCTGGGGGTCACATCCTCCCCAGAGGGCCCCATCCTGGGGTCACAGCCTCAGCCGAGGGCCCCATCCTGGGGGGGGGGGGGTCACATCCTCCCCTGAGGGCCCCATCCTGGGGGTGACAGAGGGCCCCATCCTGGGGGTCACAGAGGGCCCAATCCTGGGGGAGGGGGGTCACATCCTCCCCAGAGGGCCCCATCCTGGGGTCACAGCCTCAGCAGAGGGCCCCATCCTGGGGGGGTCACAGAGGGCCCCATCCTGGGGGTCACAGAGGGCCCAATCCTGGGGGAGGGGGGTCACATCCTCCCCAGAGGGCCCCATCCTGGGGTCACAGCCTCAGCAGAGGGCCCCATCCTGGGGGGGTCACAGAGGGCCCCATCCTGGGGGTCACAGAGGGCCCTATCTGGGAGTCAGCACTTCAGGGCCCCCTCCGTGTTTATGGATTTTAAGTTATATTTATAATATGTGTCCGCACTCACCGCCCGCTGGTCTCGGCACACTCCTTGGACACGAGAAGAGTGGACTTTGGACAGGTAACAGGTGGCACCGGAAGTGAGGGAACAGGTGGACGGAAGACATGCAGCACGTGGCGCAGAAGATAAGCAACAGGTGGCACCGGAAGTGAGGCAACAGGTTGCACCGGAAGTCAGGTCTCAAGTAAAGAAGAGAAGCCATGACTCTAGTCAAGCCGCGCGTGCGTTTACACTGAATAACGGCCAATGTTCCGAGCGTCACGCACACATTGACGGCACTGCAGGTATGATGTCATCGCGCCCACACGTTCTAAAGCAGGGTGCTGCCACTGACGCGCTTTCGACCAATCACAGGCCTCCATTGGAGCAATGTTTACAAGTGTGGCTGTCACAGAAACAGACACAGCAGACGCTGTGCACAAGTGCCGTGGACAACACTTTACCTGTGTTTGGATTTACAAAAAAACGCACTCCATTACACCCACCTTTGCAGATTGTTCCAAGTCTTCATACCTGTGCAATGGATCCTCGTCAGGGCTTGAGACACCTGACACTGGGAAGAAGGTCATGATTTGTGTTTCTACCATTCAATCTCATTGCATCAAACATAATGTAAGGTTGTGGCATTGTCTTAAAGTTAATCAAACACATTTCTTCCAAAGCTCCTCAAGTGGTCTGATGGGCAAATACTACATCTAAGGCCGCAGGATGTTATCAAATGTACTGGTGTTTGATACCTTTTTAGGGCTCGCCTGCTGTGCGCATGCGCATAGCTGACTAAGCTCTATAGGGGCTTAAACAGCGTTTAACCAAGCACGATTACACTGGCGATTCCACGGAGTGCATGTGCTTTTCAGGTCATTGCGCAAGCTTGCAAGCGCAAGTCCTAAAAAGCGCGTGCACAATGCCACCAGCCGCCTGCCTGCCTGCCTGCCTCGCATTACCACATCAAAGGCAGCCCTCCCAGCGCATTTCTCACCCCCTAATTATTCACGGCCGGCCGGCCGTACTTTCTCCTTTTATGCTTTTCTCTTCGTCTTTTTTCTGTCTCTGATTCTCCATTTCTCTGTGCCTTTATGTTCTCCTCTCTCTCTCTGTCTGCTTTTCTTTTTCTTGCAGCCTCTCTCACTGTCCAGCTTTCTCCCTCAATGTCAGTGTAAGTCCATAATTGTGCGGTAAACACAGCAGCCACAGAATCTTCTAAATCCAATGACCCTCACCATTTTTCAATTACCAATTTATTAAAGGAGAGTTAAAAGAAGCTTAAACATTATATATAATTCCAATCAAATCCCAGTGCCAACTTCACTTTTTAGAAAACTGCCTTTTCAAGCTAACTTTCCCAAACTTAATGTATACCATTTAAAATACACAATGGGTACCATGCGTACATAATATGGCCCTACATTGCCATCTTAGGGTTCCTGTCACATTTATAAACCACTCTGCCTCGTCACCTTGTGGTTCATGATATTACTAGAACCCCCTCATGGCAATATCGGGCCACATTACCTAGTTACATGCTATGTTCTCTCTCTCCGATTTTCTCTTTCTTGCCGCCTCTCTCACTGGCCAGCTTTCTCTCTCATCGTCTCGCTATCTTCCTCCCTCTCTTTGGCTCGTTTGTCTCTGATTTCTGCATTTCCCACCTCAACCATATATGTCTCTCTTTTCGAGCCCGACCCCGAGTTTTTCAGTGCTACTCTCTTGGTGCCTCTCTAAATCACTTCTCCAGCCTCAGTCCGTCTCTCTCTTCTTTGTGATTCTTCCCCCTCCCTCTATTTCAGGTTTTCAGTCTTTCTCTCCATCTTTCTCTCTGGCTTCCGCTGTTCCCGTATTCTTCTCTCGTCGTCACTCTCGTTCCCTCACTCATTTTCATACCTGTCCATTTTATTTCCCTCTCTTCATCCTTTCCGCTTATCTCCACTTCATTGTTTTCATCTTTTCCTCCCTCTTTTCATTTTCCCCTCCAATTTTCCTCCTTCCTCTCCCAGTTCATCCTTACTGCTAACCCTTCACCCCAACTAATTCTCCTCCCACCTATCTTCGTTCTCATTATCACTTTCTCATACTTACTCATCTCTCACTCTCCTCACTACAGCACTGCCTCTCTGTCCCCCATCGTCTCTCCCACTCTCACTTTCTTTTCGCAGTCTCTTAAAATCTCTAATGCTCTTTTGCCTTCTCACTTCCTTCCCACACCCACGCACCTGTACTCTAATCTATTGAATTAACTCCCCACACACTCTTTTTGTATCCCTCTCCTGTTTTCTCCTCACCCTCTGGCTTCTCTCTACCCCAGCCCCTCTCCCTCGCTCACTTTTAAAGTTCCCCGCGAGCCTTCTCTTTGGCTGCGGCCAGTGCCTCGCAGCACCCCTTCTCGGCGCTCTCTGGAGCCGCCGTCACACCGCTGTTCGGCTTCACTATAGTGAGAGAATTCATCTCCCCTCGGTCGATTACATCTGAAGAGGTGCCCTCAGAATCCTGGGCGGCGGATCTTGCTTGTTTTTTTACAAGCAAGATAAAACTCATACAGGACTCTTTTCCATCTGGAGCACCTGCTAGGCCGTTTAAATCGGAGATTGACATGTTCCCTCTGGCCTCGCATGGCGCTACGTTGGCTGTGTTTCCTTCTTTGTCAGCCCCTGCCTCCTTAGTGCTTATGGGCAATTTGAAATCTGGGTCGCCACTGGACCCTTGCCCTGCCAAACTTCTGAGTAAGATCGCGGAAGTGATCAATCCACTGGCGAACCCTCTTCTGAATCTCTCGTTGAGTCAGGGAGTGGTTCCGCCGGCCTGGAAGCAGGCAATGGTCATCCCGCTGCTTAAAAAGCCGGGTCTTGATCCGAAGGCCCCAGCCAATTACAGGCCTATTTCTTTGCTGCCGGCTCTAGTAAAAATTTTGGAGAAGCACGTTAAGGCAGTGCTCTCCAACTTTTTGGAGACTCACGAGATCCTGCATGCCACCCAGTCTGGCTTCCGTTCAAATCTCAGCACCGAGACCGCGCTCCTTGAGGTTTCTGAAACCATCAAAGGGGTGTTGGATACCGGGGGCAAAGTCATGCTGGTGTTGTTGGACTTGTCGGCGGCTTTTGACACCGTCCCCCATGATGGCCTTCTCGCAAGACTCTATGAGATCGGCCTTCGGGGGACGGTGCTCAGCTGGTTTTCTTCCTTTCTAGCTGGCCGCCGGCAAACGGTCTGGACATCTCCTGACACCGCCGTGATGCCGCCTTTGGGAGTCGGGGTCCCTCAGGGCTCTATATTGAGCCCGACCCTTTTTAACATCTTCATTCCCCCTTGGCGGCGTTGGCGGAGTCGTTTGGTGCCCGGATCGTATCCTACGCCGACGACACCCAGCTCCTCTTCTCCTCCAAGAGAGGGGGAGACTTTGATGGGGAGAGTATCCGGGATTGCCTTGGGGCTGTTTTCAAATGGTTCCAACTGAACAGCCTCAAGTGCAATTCCGATAAGTCCGAGGTACTCTTCTTTGGGTGCGACACGGAGCCTAGCTGGCAGGCCTGGTGGCCCATCGATATGTTCCCCCCGTCTTGTTCCTCCCTCATGGCTAAGAACTTGGGGGTTAAGATGGACAAGGGGCTGACGATGAAGGCCCAGATCCTTGGGGTGACTGGTACCTGTTTCGGCCTACTAAAGATGCTGCGGAGGTTTTTACCTCTGTTGTCGGAGGAACACAGGAAGCTGACCGTGCAGGCTCTGATAGGCTCCAGGTTAGATTATGCCAACATTCTGTACCTGGGCCTACCAGAGTACTTGTTGCAGCGGCTCCAAGTCGCGCAGAATGCGGCGGCCAGGGCCATTTTTGGTCTTAATAGACGAGCTAGCGCTTCGGGTCTATTGCTGACGCTGCACTGGCTACCCATCCGCAAACGGATCGCCTTTAAGGCAATGACTTTGGCCTATAAGGCTCTCCACGCGGTGGGAGCAAAGTACCTCCAAAAGAGACTTGCCTTTTACCATCCGGCTCGCTCTTTGAGGTCAGAATCTTTATTCCTGGCGGTTGTTCCACGTGTGAAGAGAGCGCGCCTGGGCGGCCGTTCCTTCGGCTTGCTGGCTCCACAGATGTGGAACTCGCTTCCGCTCTCACTTCGGGGGGCTACCAGTCTTCTTGCTTTTAGGAGAGGTCTTAAAACCTGGTTGTTCACCCAGTAGGCCTCTCAGTAGCCTTTTTATTGTGTCTGTCTTTTTCTTTTTCTCTTTTTACTGTGTTATGTTATGGTGAAGTAGTTCTCCTTACCTAAAGCGCCGGGACACTCTTTTTGAGTAACCGTTGCGCTATACAAAAGAATAAATAACATAACATAACATAACATGGCTGCCGGCGCAGCCTTACTACCCATTAGCCGCCTGGCGCAGTCATTCTTGCAATCATGGGCCACGTATAATTGTCCGTCTCGGCTACAAATTGCCTCTCCCCGCAGGCCCATTCGCATAAATCCTTGCAGGATTCGCATAAATCCTGCAAGCTCGTCCAAACCTGCTCCGGAGTGCGCGAGCGCGCCGCACGCGCGCCGAGAGCCAATAATGGGTAAATCTCCACTAAATGCTTCCTTCAATTAAGGCAGGGAAAAAAATAATAATCTCCTGGTTTTATGTCACAAAACATTAGCAAATGGGGGGAGCGGAATGGGGGGGTCTTTTGGCAGGGACGCCGTGTTACATCATGACGCCAGAATGCAGGCTCGTGAAGTTCATAGAGGGTTAGTGCACGTTTTGGTGATTCTCCTCCCCCCAGTGTACTTTTTTTAAAAACTTGTTTAATCACATTGACCTTTAACATTTCTCCCCGTCTGGTGCCCTCCCTCTTAACACCAAAATCTACACTCCTCCCACCCCCACTTCCGGGTTAAGTAGAGTGCCCTTCGTCATCGGCCGCCCGGGGTCAGCCTCTCCCGGATCCCCTCTATAGCCGCAGGGGCCACGGTGATCAGCCCACCTCTCCTCCTCCCCTGCAGCAGCTGATCTACCACTGCAGTTCACACCGCTCTGCTGGTAAAGCCCTTTAATGCCTTTGTGCATTTAGAGGTGACTCATTGGTTATGCAGCATTTTCCATTGTTGAGAAAACCAGCCTGAATGCTGTCCTTTTGACCACCAAAAACCCACCCAATCACAACGATTAAGCTGTTAAAAATGTTGTTTGCGCTTTGAAGGTGCTCTCCAGCATGTTCAAGAACTATGAATTCATAAAGAACATTAACACCAGAAGGATCACTTCTGACATTTGATTGGTTTTTGCACTTCACTTTACTCATTCAGTACAGCTGTTGGATAGATTTTTAGGTCTCGCCTATCCCACTCACCCTCACACCCCCTCACTCACCCTCACACACCATCACAGCCCCCTCACACTGGCACCCCCTCATTCACCCTCACCCCCACACCCCCTCACACCCTTCACCCCCCTCACCCCCCTCACTCACCCTCACACCCCCTCACTCACCCTCACACCCCTCACTCACCCTCACCCTCACACCCCCTCAGCCTCACAACCCTCTCACCCTCACACCCTCTCACCCTCACAACCCTCTCACCCCACACCCTCACCAGCATAGCATAGCATAACAAAACATAGCATAGCATAGCATAACAAAACACAGCATAGCATAGCATAAGAAAACACCGCATAGCATAACAAAAAAAAGCATAGGATAGCAAAACATAGCATAGCATAACAAAACAAAGCATAGGATAGCAAAACCAAGCATAGTATAACAAAACAAAACATAGCAAAGCAAAACACAACATAGCATAACAAAACAACAAAACATAGCATAGCATAGCAAAACACAACAAAGCATAGCATAACAAAACATAGCATAACAAAACATAGCATAACAAAGCATAGCATAACAAAACATAGCAAAACAAAACATAGCAAAACAAAACATAGCAAAACAACACATAGCAAAACAACACATAGCAAAACAAAACATAGCAAAACAAAATATAGTATAGCATAACAAAACCCAACAAAACATAGCATACATAACAAAACATAGCAAATGACAAAGCTATTAATTTAGCTATTTTAAAGAATAACACATAAATAAAAAAACTTTGATTTATAAGACCAATAGCTCAAACTTTCCTAATGCGAGCCCTATTGCATTTCCAATGCTTGTTGTAACTTGCACACACCACTTTTCCCTTGTAACACACGGTTTGCTCCTCTCACATTTTGTTTACGTTTGATACTTGCACAAATGCCACCATTGCCTACGTTACCTTTGTTCTTGTGCCTTAGTGTCTAGCTTATTTTGCAGTATTATACCGGTACCTCTTTTTGTACGTTGTTTTCTCTTATAGCCTGCACACTTGTCACTTTCCTCATGGCACTTTTGCTACCTCATGTATTTTGTTTGCTCACAATTGTCACTTTTACCTCAGGTAACTTAACGTTTGCTTTTGTAATTTGTTCATGTGTAATGTTTCTCCTCAGGTAACAGTTCTGTTCCTTGTGTGAAGCACTCTGACGCCTTCGGGTAAAGTCCGCGCTATATAAAAACGCATAAATAAATAATGAATAAATAAATGTGTTCAGGGAAGAAGTCTGTGCACCAGAAAGAACCCGACATCTTGAAATATTTGAGCTTCTTCGTTCTTGTTCTCATTGTGGATCATAGTGTAAAAGAGCGTGCGGGGTCTGATTAGGGACTGTGAACAGGCCTGTTTGTTGAGGGCTGGACGCTCACCCACAATCTGGGTCTTCCACTGTCTTCGGAAGCCACCAGGTCACCACAAACTGGAATATGTGGCAGTCAAGTGCCCTGGAGAAGCTGTCGCCTTCTCAAGAGAAAAACACCAAAGGCACAGGCAGGGCCGGACTGGCCGTCGCGGGCCCCAGGCACTTCCCCGGTGGGCCACCAGGGTTGGTTGCCGGTTTTGGGCCCCTGGGGGCCAATTTTATTACAGGACCGTTTTTGCAGCATAGCTGCAATATCAGCCGCTGTAACAAAATCGGCTTTGGCAAACAGCTCGGCCGCACCTCCAGCCCCTCGGGGGGACGGCCAGGCACTTTGGCAGGGCCGGGTTTGGTTCCCAGTCCGCCCTGGGCTCAAGCAAAATCCTCTTTGCCGAAGACTTCAAAGAACTGAAGAAAATCATAATCCACTAGAGGAATTCTTCTGGAGAAAAAAAAATAGGACCAGCAAGAGGAGGGAGCAGAGAACCAAGCAAAGGAACACAGTGTTGTTGCAGTGCACCCTCCAAGCAGACTCAAGCCCTTACATAGGCAAAGAACAGGAGAAGGAAATTATATTATACACCAGATGTCAGGAAACATAATGCAATCGGAAAATCAGGCAGAAACCGAGGATAAAAGAGGCGAGACAAGTTGTGGAGTAACTTTAAAGGCAGCTGCAAAGCCTTTGGCAGGTGATTGCCAATGTAGACCTGCAGTAGCAGCTTAAGGGAAGGCAGCCCAATATCAATGAGACTCACAAACCTCAACTACTCATTTCTTGTTGCGTTTTATGAGGCCGGGAAGCGTTACGCCATACCAGGTACTGTGGGTTACAGGCGCCCAGATGGCTGAGACACCACAATCGCAACGTATAGTTTTCTTATCCCATCTTGATTCATGAGGGGATTAAACATATTACTTAAGGCAACCCATGCGTACAATCCAGTTTGATTACTTTCTTGTATTCAGCTCATGTGGACATCGACCCATAAAATGGGAAAAATGTGCTTGTCTCTTTGGGCCAAATGTATGGCCCAAAGAGACAACTGAAGACTGCTTTTGGGGGCAAGATCTTTGACCAGGACTACGCGACCCAGGAGGCTGCGGGGGCAACGGAGGTCAAGCGGCCCCTCCCCCTGACACCAGGGACATTGAAATACTGCTCGCGCCTACCGCTTCGCGGGAGACACATCGTTCCGGTGCTGCTTTTGGGGGCAAGATCTTTGACCAGGACTACGCGACCCAGGAGGCTGCGGGGGCAACGGAGGTCAAGCAGCCCGTCCCCCTGACACCGGGGATATTGAAATACTCCACGCGTCTCCCGCTTTGCGGGAGACGCATCGTTCCGGTGCTGCTTTTGGGGGCAAGATCTTTGACCAGGACTACGCGACCCAGGAGGCTGCCGGGGCAACGGAGGTCAAGCGGCCCCTCCCCCTGACACCGGGGACATTGAAATACTCCTCGCGCCTCCCGCTTCGCGGGAGACGCATCGTTCCGGTGCTGCTTTTGGGGCAAGATCTTTGACCAGGACTACACGACCGAGGAGGCTGCGGGGGCAACGGAGGTCAAGCGGCCCCTCCCCCTGACACCGGGGGTGATTTAACTGACTTTCCTGTCCCGTCCCGCGGGACGCGCGCGGGCCCAGTCAGGCTAAGCCCGGGCAAAGGGCGGGACGTCTGTGGCCGTCCGTGGCAGACTGAGGCAGGGCTGGGCCATAGACTTTGGTGCTGGATTCAGAGGTGACCTCTTCATTTCACTCCCTACAAACACAGTGAGACTCTACAATATACCTGGCTATAGTATAATTGCTGAGATAAGCTTAAATAAGAGTATCTTTATAGTGGTGAGTGTGGAAGTTGCATATACTGTGTTATATATTTGACTTGTATTGTGGTTTCCCCTATCGTTTCCCCTATTGTAGCTTGTAGCATGTCGAAACATAGTGTTCTATCTGTTTCTGGTACCTTGGATAACTACCTGGTCAAGGTGGTGAATAAAATAAATAGTGACAGACGACAATCTTTAGGTTTAAGCTGCGACCCTTTACCACCTACCGTGTGTACTTCTCCGGTTGTAGTGAGGTGCCGGGTTTTTAGGAACCCGGTGGTGCCAGGGGATAACACCTGAAGACCTCTGAGTTCTCCCTTGTTCCGGACCACAGAAACAACGAGTCTTCTAGTCGCAGTCAAAGATCAAGTTTTATTGGCAGCTACCAAGTAACATGTGTCCCAGAAGTACACCTCACGGACAGTAGGTTCTCGGGAGACTGTTCGTTTTTACAGAGCCAGCCTTTTCCTTATATACAAAATATATAGCTCCAAGCAAGAATTCTTGAGTTTATGATATGGCTATACACATATTTCTACAATAATACAAAGAGCGAAGTCATGTAAGCAAGCCCATATTTTAGATGTCCAGTTCGTTGATAGATTACCCAGTTAGGCCTGGAACTCCCATCGGATATCGATGAAACCTCAATAAAGAAGGGCACCTCCTAGTCATAAAACTGGCCATAAACAAGGAACGTGGACAGGTGCGTGTTTGCAGAAAGCATGGTCTGTATGTAGTGAATGGTTTGCGGAATGTTATGCACTGATGTTATCGCATTCGGCCACTGGGCGAGGAGCCGCCCAAACAGGTCTGGCCGAAGGCAGTGGAGTCAGTTGGGACAGGTCAGGGGGAAGTCAGGGAAGGTGGACGTGTCCTTTTGGATCAAGCTCGACCTTTAATTGACTTATCATGAGGGCAAGACGTAAGATGGATGCCGTTTACAAAATGGAGTCTAAGGGGTCGGAACGGAAACTACGATTTAGGGGTGTTGGCAACCTTCGATTATGATGCAAATGCACAGGAATGATGTCCTAGTCATTATCGGTTCGTCGATACCAAATTCGTCATGGTATGTGGATGTTTTGTGACATGGAAAAGGACCTCGATATCGGGATAACAACAGGGTCCAGATTTTCAGAACCACAGACCCTCCTTTTGCCCTTATGTAAGGCGATAACTTATGTTAATCTGAGTCCAAATCGGTATGGAGAAATTCGCGGAGATGTTGCTGTAGCATCATTCCGTTACTCAGTTCGTCCTTTGACACAGGCTTCCGTACACACGAAGTAGCACAGAGGCCACATAGTGCAGGAGCGCACTGTATACACAGGCAAAACATGAACAGGAGTGCTAAGATCATCCCAATGAAGATCAATGTTTTCCATCCCCAGGCGGTGATCAGCTCCCAGAACCACCCCAGCAAAGACCAATCCCCTTTCTCTACGTGAAGGGAACCAGATATTTCATGTAGCTTAGAGATGGCCTGGTATACCGTCGGCGCATTATCAGGGATAAAAATGCAACAACTAGATTGGATGACTCTACACACACCACCACGATCGGCGAGTATGATATCTAGGGCAATTCGGTTCTCAAGGGTCATAAGTCGATCCGACTGAAGCTCGGTTGTCAAATTGCCAAGGGCTCCGGCCGTTGTAATCACGGCGGATTCAACTATCCTTGCTAACTGACGAATATTCCTGCTGTTCACCATAGGCCCCCAAAACGGCAGAAAACCCTTTGCGAAGTCAGCGAATTCCTGACCCGCGGTGTCGTCTTTACTCACGACACCTCTAGCTGTCCTTGTCCGATGGTAATCTGCTCTGGCCGTGTAGGTGGGAGGTAGCAGAAATGAGATGAAACATGTACCTGAGAAGTCAGGGGGCAACCAGGTGTAGGCTTGGTCGTGGCAGACGAAATACGTGCCTTTGGCTGCTAAGAGTATAGGGGAAGTTCGGGAAGCGAATACATATGTTTCTGTGCAAATGCTCTTTCCTAACTGTGCTGTGGGGTCCCTACCAATACCCTGTAAACATAAGTGACCTCAGTGGGGCACTATCCAAACTGGGCGGGATTTCTTTGCTGCCTGGCTCTTGACCAGGTAAACCCCATGTTTAGTCACGTTCCAACGGGTGTAGGGACTGAGTTCATCTTTGGGTATTGTCAGGTATGTGTCGATATCCCTACTCATATTTCTTATCCCTGCAATTAGTGCCTTGTTACTGGAATCGCTCTCAGTGGAACGGGTCGGGTATGGTTCTAGGGCGAATAGGAACATGGTCTGGAAAGCCCACAGAGAACCATAGTAACTGAATAGCAAAATGAAGTATGGGATCCCCTTATCGGTTGTGTGTGGCATGAGTCCGCATATCCAACAGTTTGATGTGTTCATTATGGACTGGTGTTGGTGTAGAAGCTGAATGAAAGAGTTATTTACAAATTCGAGTCTTCGGGCAGACTCGTGTTCAGGTAGAGGGTGAAAGTAGTGTGGAGAAATAGTGGGAGGAGGTGGTGGCTGGGTGTCATTCGAGAAGGTAACTTTAAATACGAATAGAGTATAACCAGTAAAAAACACGACTATGCTACATAACATTAAAAGACATATTATCAAGAATCTTCTTTTGGACAGTATCGTGCATAACTCTTTTTCTAAGTTCGTGACTCTGATAGGTCTCTCTACCCTAGGAAACTCCATCCTCTAGTTGCTGCCCGCGGTGGTTGATTGATTCTCCCAGGGGGTGCACTCTGTTCAGTCCGGGGTAACTCCCGTGGACCAACCAGAACCGTGGACCTAAAACTTCCCCAGTTGCACTCCCCAGACTTCAACCGCGACCCTAGCAGCAGAACCGGATGGCGGTTCGAAAATCAAAAATGAGCTAGTTCCCTGGGACGAGAGAGCTGAAAAATCCAAAAATAGTTCTTAGGGGAAAAGGGAAATCACATTAGATCAAGCTTTTATTAGTCTCTTTGTCTAGACCGTAGGTTGTACCGTCGTTTCCCAGGTACGGTGTGGTCTTCAAACAATGTCTCAGGTTCGGTAGTGTCCAACTGCATAGACGGTGACACAAGTCCTTGTAAAATATGATCACTCTCCTTCTCGGTGCCAGTTTCTTTCAAACGTGCATCGCTGAAAGGGATGAAGCGAGGTACGGATTCGGTCTCGGAGTCGGCAAGTCCTTTATTGACCCATCGGTCGTATGGAAGGGGTAGAGGGACCCGTTTACAGTGGGTCCCATGTACCCAGTTCTTCTTGCCTTCCACCCGAACAGCTGATCTCGTTGAAAGCAGCACCAGGTATGGTCCGGTCCACCTCGGCTGTCCGTTGTTGGTGCGCTGGAAATTCCGCACCAAAACCCACGAGCCGGGTTCGATGAGGTGACCTGGATCGTCAGAGGCTGGCGGAGAGGAACTGTGAACCTGTTGGTGTAAAACACACAATTTAGTTGTCAATTCGCACAAATAGTCAAGCAGTACGGGGTGTTCTATTTCACTGAGTTTCTTTGGTCTTGGCACGCCCCAGACGTTGGCTGGGCGGCCAAACACTATCTCGTGGGGGCTAAGTCCTAATCTGGAATGGACAGTCATTCTGGTTGACAAGAGTGCTAGAGGCAAGGCGTCGGGCCATTTAAGACCTGTACTGGCTTGGATCTTGGCTAGTTTGAGTTTTAGAGTGCCATTGTAGCACTCTACTAATCCAGCTGATTGGGGGTGATTTGCAGCGTGGAATTTTTGGTGGATGCCTAGACACTCACACACTCTCTTCATCACGCATCCTACGAATTCACTTCCGTTATCACTCCAGACAATTCTAGGCATACCGAACCTCGGGAAGAACTCTTTGACAAGGGCTTTGGCAGTTGATAAGGCGGTGTTGTCCTTAAGGGGGTACGCTTCCACCCACCTTGAAAAGGCGCAAACAACAACGAGCACATACTTTAGATTGTTGCACCTCTCCATGTGGATGAAATCGAGCTGCAAAACCTCGAACGGATACGTTGGAGGCGCAAAATGACCAGCTGGAGTTGGGGTTCCCCTACCGGGATTGTACTTCAAACTCACCATACAGTTTTTGACCACATTCTCTGCATATTTTGGGATATTGCTATTCTGCCATACTGGGGCCAATAGTTTACATATTCCTTTCGAACTGATGTGCGCAATTCCGTGAGCCATCGTTACTACTGCAAGTACGTATGCATTAGGTAATAACCATCGCTGGTGTTCTGATAGTTCGACCCAACAACCATTCACATCTAATCTACCTGTGCTTTCTCTCCATTCATTCACCTCGTTCTCAGTGGCCTCGGCTTGTATCGATTTCACGCTTTCAATGGTGTCCTCACACATTCCCACATCAGCAATCCATCTAGTGGGACCCATAACATACATCCGACTCATTGTGTTCCTTGCAGTTTCTTTCGCAACCTCGTCTGCAAATGCATTCCTGCGGCCAACATCATCCTGAATCTTTTTGTGTGCACTGCATTTTATGATGGCGACTTGTAGTGGCAAGGTAAGTGACTCAAGGAGCTCATTACCTAGCTGACCATGTTGTATCTTTGCACCATGGGACGTAAGGAACCCACGTTCATGCCACAATCTCCCAAAACTGTGAGCCACACCAAAGGCATATTGGCTGTCAGTGTACACATTCACTCGCTTTCCTTTCGCCAACACACATGCTCTGGTAAGCGCTATAAGTTCTGCGGCTTGTGCAGAATCGTGGGGAATACGCGCAGTCTCTATAATGGTGTGTAATGTCGTTACGGCATATGCTGTAGTCGTATCACCATTCGGCAACTTGAAACATGAACCATCAACCCATAAAGTGTCATTGCATTCGGGAAGGGGAGTGTCCTGTGAGTCTACTTTCCCTTTTGTCTCTTCTTCTGTCCTAAAGCAGCAGTATTCTTTCTGGTGTCAGTCTCCTTCCCTCCTTCGACAAGATGTGACCTAGGTAGGTCACTTCTTGTCGACAAAATTGCAGTTTTGAAAGGGAGACTTTGTGCTTCATGTCACATAAGTGACGCAATAGTGACAACGTAGCTTCCTTGCAAATCTCCTCAGTGTCTGCGGCGATCAGTAGATCGTCTACGTACTGGATCAAAGTTGACCCATCTGGCAGCATAATTGTGTCTAGTTGTGTTTTCAGAGCCTGACTGAATATTGATGGGCTTTCGCAGTAGCCTTGAGGAGCGCATTTGAAGCGGAAACTTCGTCCTCCTAAATTGAAGCCGAAAATATCTCTACTCTCTTCAGCAATTGGGATGCTGAAGAAAGCGTTTTTCAGGTCAATCACCGAGAACCAAGCTGCTGAAACTGGAACCATTGTCAATAAAGCAGTAATGTCGGGGACAACTGGAAACTGCGGTATAACTACCTTATTCACTTCTCTGAGGTCGATCACGAACCTGTATACAGGTGGTCGTGAAGGATCAGTACGTTTTAAGACCGGTAAAACTGGACTGTTACAAACATTACCTGTTGTTTCTTCGATAACATCTTTGTCGATCAGATCATAAACGATCGTTAACAACGCCTTTTCGCATTCGTTAGATATTTTGTATTGGGGAATACGTGGCAATCTAACGTTGGCTTTCAAAGTTATGACATACGGTGCTATCTCCAAACGACCTACATCATTGGAACCATTAGCCCACAGTATATCAGGAAGTGATAACAATTCAGTTGGAATATCTTCTTTTGACAAATACATTGGAGAAATGACTTTTTTCCCTAAAGTAAGTTGTACTCCCGAGGGAGAACAGTACAAAGTCGCATACAACCTCTTTAGCAAATCCAATCCTAACAAATTTTCACCGCAACCTGTTGTAAGAATGAGGGGTGCTTCTAATTCACAGGGGCCAACAGAAAGGGATATAGGACTAGAGATCGGGTTTCTAACAGGGGCGCCAGAGAAGCCTACTGAGACATTCATTTCGCCAGACAAAGGTGCGCCAGGAAGTTTCGAGTGCATAATAGAACTTTTCGTAGCACCAGTATCCAGCAGAAATGGCTCTGACACTCCTGAGGTAATTACCTCGACATAAGGTCCATCCTGATCTACTGGAACTGAAACAACTCCCTCTCTTTGTCCATGGCTGTCCTAGCAATCGTTACCCTCATTGTCGTGTTCGGTGTAATAGTCGTCAGCATAGTACTGAGCTGACCTGGACGATGTATTATTCTGTTGGTCAAAGCTATTCATGGAATTCTGAGGCGGAAAAGAAGCTGTGTTTTGGGCAAAATTTCCACGGCCCCTACCTCTAGGGGCATGTTGAACACCTCTTCCCCTTACACCTAAAACACCGTTTAAGCGTCGCGCAAGAGCCGGACTATTACTTTTGAAGTGGCCCTCTTCCTTGCAATACGCACATTGATTCGGGCCATACGGAACACGCTGATGGGAAAACTCGTTTCCTTGCGCGTTTCTCGAATACTGCGGTTGTTGCTGATAATTGGGCTGACTAGCCATACGAGGCGGATAGGCCTGCTGGAGAAGAACTTTAGTTTTTAAATCTTTCGTCTTTTTGTCTGCCCTATCTAGCTCGTCTTTGCGCCTGTTTTCGTAGTACTGAGCTGTTGCTAAAATCTGCGCTGACGTAGAGACAGCCCAAGCACTCTCTGAATCTTTTAGTTTAGTACACAGTTCAGGAAGCAAATTATGTACAAATTTGTCTACGAACAATCTTTGGCCACCCTCGGTAGCCATATCCTGACCACTATGATCGGTGAAAGTTTCCTCGAATCTCGTGAAAAAGTCAGATACATTCTCGTCTTTCTTCTGCTTGCATGCAGATAGCTTGTCCCAGTTTATGCGTACTTCAGGCATAATTGTCTTCATGTACGCAATAATTCTACTGGGAAGTTCAGCTATTAACGGCTCAGGCTTGAAACCACCGATTTGTCTAGCATCTGTAGTCGCAATGTTCGCCCACGAGTCACCTAATTCTTGGTCATGATCCGTATGACGAATTTTACTCCATAAAGGATGTGGAACAACGTTCCCAAACAACATGTCTATATCCGCTAAATTCATTATACATGAGCTTGCAGTTTGGGACAACTCTTTATAATACCCAGTCGGGTTTTTACGGGGTTCGGGTAGTGTCTGCTTGAGTGCTAAAACTTCGGATCTTTTCCAGGGGACATGTACCCATACGCGCTGGAAATGAGGCAGAACCGGTGAAACTGCAGTTGCGTCACCTTCCCTCCAAACCGGAGGAACCTCTCTCATGGGGTACTGTCTCGCTCTTTTCCTACTAGATGTACCACTTTCAGAGGATGACCCAGAATTATCACCCGTACTTCGATGTGATAATAATATCTCAACTGCTTTTTCAACATCGGGACCCACAATCATACCCTCCCCAAACTTAAATCGTACACTACACAACTCTTGCGGGTTGCTCTTCTGACCATTATCTTCCAAATCCTCACACAGGAAAACACACATCTGCTCAAACACGTATCTTTGCGTTGGTTCATCCCATTGACGGAAAACGTTCATGACAGACTCTACATCATATCTTGCGGTGTCAATAGACCAATTCCGTGCTAGCTTATTCAATGATTCCCTTTCCTGATAATCGGGCATTTGGGTTCGTAATTGTCTTCGTTCCGTATTAGGGGTCGTTTTAGGCGACCGAAAAAGTGGTGAAGGAAAGTTAGTAACAATGCTTGCCATTTTATGCCAGGCGGAAGGTGAAAGTGGAGGAATAACTGGTGGTAGAACAGAGTCACGCAGAGCAGAAACAGAAACATTCGTAGAAAGAGTATCAGAGAGACTAGAAGGTGCGCTAGGCGAAATTTTAGAAGGAACAGTAGGAGAAGTAGATGTGATCGGTGAGCCTTGAGGAGGCTGCACCAGAGAAACAGGAGCCAGCTGAAGAGCAGCTGGTGAGTGCTGTAAAGGAGCCTGTATAACAGCTACCAGAGGTGCAACTAAAGGTTGCGGAGGTGCTGTGGCATTTTGTGCATAGGGTGGTGGCAAATTCAATAAGTGGGACATTAATGGATCTTTCTCGGATCCTTTCTCTTGACCCTGTCCCTTATTTGGTAACATCGGGTAACATTTATCTACTGCTAGTTTCTTGCTCCTAAGCATTTGTTCGCTTACCTGCTCTTCCTCGTTATCTCTGTATGCAACGGCAGCTTGCACCATCGACATACCTCTTTTATTCCTTTTTGCTAATTTTATTTCTTTCTGTTTGGCTTCTTTGCGCCATAAGCGGAAAGAGTCAAACATCGCCGGCCGGGCTTTTTTCTTGAACAATTTGACCTCTAAGTTATCTAATATTTCTGAGTTGAAACTACCATATTGGGGCCATTTTAAAACACCATCCTTGCGGGTGTATTTTATCCATACTTCGTTATATGCGATAGGACCTATGCCGTGTTTGACATAGAGCTCATACGTTGGAGTTCCAATCGGAGGAACCGGACAAGAATCCTCTAATCGGGAGTCCTTACTACAACCAAGACAAAACAAGTTTCCAAGTCTGCTAAAACCAGGCATCTTCACTCACTAGCCTAGCTTCAAACTTCAAAGGATTATCTATTACGATATTTCTCGTGAATACACGAGTCCTTCGGCTTTGGGGCTTGCAAGTACCAAATCAAAGCGTATCTCAAGGATACCAAAAACTAAGGACAAACTAAGGACTGGGAGACGCTCCACTTATACTTAACTGAAGTATTTGAAGATCTGTGACGTCGCTAGAAGACTCGTCTATCGTTTCGCTCTACCAAGGATCACTGGGTCCAAAACAAGGCGATAGTCAGGGCAGCAGTCCTTCGTAGCCGTCGGGACGCGGGGAACCTCGCAGCAAAGACCTTCGGAACCACGTCGACATACAGGGGTCGCTGAAGTGGCTGGCCGTCCTCCGGAATTTTCACACGAAGCTCCTCACGAACATCTGGCTTGGACCGTCGCCGCTTGATACCGCCCCACATTGGGCGCCAACTGAGGTGCCGGGTTTTTAGGAACCCGGTGGTGCCAGGGGATAACACCCGAAGACCTCTGAGTTCTCCCTTGTTCCGGACCACAGAAACAATGAGTCTTCTAGTCGCAGTCAAAGATCAAGTTTTATTGGCAGCTACCAAGTAACATGTGTCCCAGAAGTACACCTCACGGACAGTAGGTTCTCGGAAGACTGTTCGTTTTTACAGAGCCAGCCTTTTCCTTATACACAAAATATATAGCTCCAAGCAAGAATTCTTGAGTTTATGATATGGCTATACACATATTTCTACAATAATACAAAGAGCGAAGTCATGTAAGCAAGCCCATATTTTAGATGTCCAGTTCGTTGATAGATTACCCAGTTAGGCCTGGAACTCCCATCAGATATCGATGAAACCTCAATAAAGAAGGGCACCTCCTAGTCATAAAACTGGCCATAAACAAGGAACGTGGACAGGTGCGTGTTTGCAGAAAGCATGGTCTGTATGTAGTGAATGGTTTGCGGAATGTTATGCACTGATGTTATCGCATTCGGCCACTGGGCGAGAAGCCGCCCAAACAGGTCTGGCCGAAGGCAGTGGAGTCAGTTGGGACAGGTCAGGGGGAAGTCAGGGAAGGTGAGGGCGTGTCCTTTTGGATCAAGCTTGACCTTTAATTGACTTATCATGAGGGCAAGACGTAAGATGGATGCCGTTTACAAAATGGAGTCTAAGGGGTCGGAACGGAAACTACGATTTAGGGTGTTGGCAACCTTCGATTATGATGCAAATGCACAGGAATGATGTCCTAGTCATTATCGGTTCGTCGATAGCAAATTCGTCATGGTATGTGGATGTTTTGTGACACGGAAAAGGACCTCGATATCGGGATAACAACAGGGTCCAGATTTTCAGAACCACAGTACTGGGACTGGGCGACTGCAGCAATCCCATTAATCCCGAAGTATCTGATAGGGAAACATCTGAACATGTTGAGCTGGACGTTTCGTTAGATACAGCGGTACAGCTTACTCCGACCCCTGCCCCGAGAGCGGTCAGAGCATGCCGAAAAACTCAGTCGAAACGTATGGGCACCCGCTCCATTAGAAAAAAAGTGGTTACACCTATCAAAAATCTAGAAAAGGAGGATGATGTAGCAGTGGGTTGGAGCACTGTAAAACTGGAGGATGAACAGCTCAACCAGTTAGCTAGCCTCCTTGACTCAAAGATTAAGGGTATCATTAAACCTTTAGTAGTAAAGCTTGATCGGATGTCTGCTGAGGTAAATAGATTAGGTGGACTCTTGAACAAGTACATGGACGCAGTAGGGGGCGCTACTGTTTCCACTAAGGACAGCAGTACAAATTTAGTTGCGCCTCCTGTGTGTGTTGCCAATCTCACAGAGAATTCAGTCCCCTCAGTAATACCTCAAAGCTTGGTACCAAGTATCTCCATCTCGGTACCAAAAGTTACTGGAGTCATGAGTGAGAAACAGGGTCCTCGGGGGCCAGCAGGGAGTATAAGTTCACAAACACAGCCCCATTAGAAGAGAGAGTTACCACTAAATTTACCAGTTGAGGCTTGCCCCTACACGATAATTCTCGCAAATGTCCCGAAAATTAAGGTGGGCCAAAACGAACACTGGACCTCATTAAAAAATAAAACCCTTTATTATTTGTCAAACAAAACAGATCTGGGTAATCATCTGGAAAATAATATTAGTATGGTCAGAAGGGTTCCTTGGGTGGGTAAGACTAAAAAAAGCCTAGAGGGTGATTGTGTTGTCATCAGCTTTAGATCCCCCAGGCTTGTTGACGACATTTTGAGACAGGCAGGGTCAGCCAGAATTCAAAATGATTACGTGAATTTACTCCTATTGGGCTTCTTTTATCCACCACACCAGAATAGACAAATGAATAGATATATATATAAAGGGAGATTGTCATATGATTTCTCCGTCCCCATTCTAAACAGATTTGATAATGTCTCAAGTTTGGGTGAAAACGAGTGACTAGGGAGCCAAACTACTATTACCACCCCTGTCGCTGCAGTTAGTGCCCCCATTGCAGAGACAACGGTTAATGCTAAAAGTCCACGGGACACCGTGATAAAGCTGGTTACTTGGAATGTTGCTGGCCTTAAAAACAAAATAGATGACCCAGCTTGGAGAGAGTTTATTAGCATGGGCGATATCATTGGACTACAGGAAACTTGGGATACAGGTAATATACTGAGTCTGGATGGTTACTCTTGTTATTCCATCCCTGCAGTTCAATCTAACATGGGGAGGGCGAAGGGTGGCTTGGTCACCTTAATTTTGGCTGCCATTCCTGGGACTCACACCCAACTAGATACTGGTTCACGAAATAGCTTGGCAGTACAAATCTGCTTGAGTGGGGTGGGAATGATTTTAATTGTTAATTTTTATAACTCTTTTGACAGAGTGTGGTAAATAAATAAATAATACCTCTATTTTTGAATGGATAAATGAATAACAGATAGCTCAATAAATAAGAGTCAAGATTCGAGGTAGTAGGAGTTTGCAGGTTTAATACAGCATAAAGGACAGGAACAGGACAACCTGCACAGGAATAGGGTGACAGGGCCCGGCAGGGGGGCCCGACAGCTGCCGGGGCTGGATCTGGGATGAGCGCGCTAACTTTAATAACAGTACACAAGCATATATACTAAAACAGTTGCATTACAGTGAATACAATAGGCGGAGCAGTGGGTGTGGTCAATAGCAGTCGCGAAAGATAAGGGTGAAAGTAGGTGTAACAGGAGGCGTATACATAGACATGTGATGTAAACGTAACAGAGTATGTCATAAATGGGGCGGAAACATGGAGGGGGCTACCTAAGGAGCCGGGACCTCTAACCTAATGGTGCGCGCAAACTGACAATGACGTGTTACTAGGAGAAGCTGGGGGCTATGAACTCTGTGCTAGGAGCAGAGACTGAAGTCTGGAGAGTCAGGGCGACATGTGCCTAAACCATATCTAGTATCTGATGTTTAGAGAACATGTTGATATAAACTAAGAGTCAGGAGGGGAAAGGCTAACAGACTCTAAGACTGGAGCATGCATTATTCTACATGTAGTGCGTGTTGAGGAATATTAAATGACCATAAATACAGTATTTCTCTTACATGGAGACGTAAAGGCTAGACGATGACGGAAACTATTGATGCGATTCAGTAGCTTAGGAATGCAGAGAAGGAGGGCTGGACTGATAACTAGAATCATAACATACTCTTGGCAGACTCAGAGGCAGAGCCAGGCTGAGCCGGGCACTGTGAGGCAGGAAGTAAGTGAAGGGTCGAGGATACAGGTGGGGGCTGTATCGCTCCTCAGCGAGGGTTCAGGAGACAGAAGCTGAATCTGGTGTCCGGGCCCATTTGAGGCCTAGAAACGGGGACTTTACAATGAAATAACGTGCACACTGAGAAACGTGGCAACGTAACTTTACATAGGCCTAATATTCGTAGTATTCACGAGAACTGGAAACTGGCATACTAGAGATGGACACAACTGTAATTGCGTCTTTAATCGAACATGGGGGATACATATGCATATTAATCATGCACACATAACATAAGATGGAGGACACGTAGGGACACAGAACATGGCAAAATTTACTTTTCCACATTCCCTCCTTGTCACTACGTTTCCATCAGGAAACATCAATATTCATGATACCATCTATCATTTCATACAGTATCATTTGCTCGTCTCGAATTTTCTTGGAACGGGATTTAGAACAGGACTTGGGACTAGGAATACAAGAGGTAGCACAAATGCATCAAGGACGAGACGATTCTGGAGCACGACAATTCTCATAAAGGATTGTTCTTCGGTTAAGTTACCTAGAGCAGAAGTAGTCTCAATCACTACTGCTTCAAGGGTTCTGGTTAATCTACGTATCAGTTTACTATTCACGACAGTACCTAAGTAGGGGAAGACACCTTTATTGATATCTATGTATTGCTCTAGAGCAGTTTCAGTATAATCGATAATCGGGAGATCTCTCTTGTGTCTTGTATGTACTAGGTGGGAATTCCTATGATAGTCAGGTGGGGCTAGAAAAACTGGTGGCAGTAGGAAGGCAATGTAACAGGTTCCCTCCCAATCGAGGGGCAGACGAACATATGCGGTTTGACCACAAACAAAATAGGAATGACGTGAAGCTTTGAAAATAGATTTCCTACTGTCACTATACTTGACAATAGTAGTACAATCACTATGGCCTACATGTATGGAACCATTATTTCGGACACATAATTCACCTTTGACTGGTAGTACTGACATAGCAGGTAAGTCGGGAGTAGAATCAGACTGAACATTCAGGACCATAAAATTCGAAGAATAATTACCCAAATTATAAACTTCATTCTCTAGATCTAACCTTGTTCTGTGGGGAAGACCTTGCTTGCCTGGGAAACATGTACTATTAAGAGAAGACATATCTGTTGAGGATGACGTTAACGTGGACCATGCTCCACACGAACCATTATGTGAAAATGGATAAGGAAAGAGTGGCAGAACTCCCTTCGGTGTCTGGAAAGGGGGGAGTCGACCACACACCCAACAATTAGTGGCATTGCTGGTCTGGTGTGAATAATGTAACATGCGGATAAAAGAATTATTACGCATAGCAAGACGATATGAGAGTTCATGAGGAGGCAGATCACTAAACGTGTGCTCTACTGTAGCATTAGCAGACGTATTTACATGAGGAGCTGGAAAATACAAGTAAAATGCATAACCTGTGCAGGAAATCATAAGGCTAAAATATAGCAGAAAACATAAAATAATAGTGCAACTTTTAGAGTTCTCACTAACTCTCTCACTATGGGGGTCTATTTTATACATGTCAGAAACCGGTCTAACCGTTTCACCTAGGGGAGGACTTAGACAATCAAACTGGCTGACTTATTTTACTAGACCTTAATTTCTTCTTATACTCCTGCTGCGGAGTTTTCTCTAACAGGGAGGGATTCGTATCATAGTCTTTTGCGGGACAGTCCTTAAGAATAGTACTTTGGCAGTCTTTCAAATCCTCGGAAATGTTCTTGGTAACAGACTTCAATCCAAAAAATCTTTTCACATGTGACAAATGGACCCAGCCCTTCCTGCCTTCCAGCTTGACGGCAGTACGGGTGGCCAGGAGGACCTGTTTGGGTTCTTTCCAGCGAGGCTCCAGCGGACTTGAACGATCAAAGTTCCTCACAAGAACCATGCATCCGGGAACGATTTCATGCGGTGCCACCTCGGTATTGTCTGGAAATGCGGCAGCAACCTGTGAACGACAAGAGTTGAGGGCAGACATCAAGGAAGCTAGGTAATCTGTCAGCATATTACTTGAAACATCGGTAATACTTCGAGGTCTAGGTGTACCCCACATATTAGGGGGGCGGCCGAATACGACCTCATAAGGGGACAGACCTGATCTGGAATGTGCGACCATGCGCATATAAAACAAAGCAACTGGCAGAGCTACTAGCCAGTCTACACCTTTCTCTTTACATACTTTTGCAATTCGAATTTTCAGGGTCTGATTATGTCTCTCTACGAGACCGGCTGCTTCAGGATGGCGTACACAATGGAACTTCCACTGGTACCCTAACAACAGGGAAATATGTTTCATAAGCTCGGATGAGAATGGTTGGCCGTTATCAGAATATACGACTCTAGGGAGTCCGTAGCGGGGGAAGAATTCACGAACCAACTGCTTGGCAGTGGTCGTGGCTGTGTAATCTGGGACTGGATATGCCTCTGTCCACCTGGACAAAGCGCATACAACTACGAGGACATACTTGAAACCTCGACATCGCTCCATCTGAATATAATCCATCTGGAGGACTTCAAAAGGGTGGTCAGGGGGCTGGAATCCACCTTGTTCCACCGGGACACTTTTACCTGGGTTAAACTGGCAACATATCATACAGGTACGGACTTTCTGCTTGGCTGCAGCTCGTAAATGCTTGTTGGACCAAATGTTCTGGATACTATCTAACATAGCTTTTTCTCCTAAATGTGCTGGACTATGTGCGGTATTGATAATGACTTGAACCATAGAATCGGGGAGAAACCATGTGGCTTTTCCCTTCGTCAACCATCCTTGATCTATCTGGACCCCTCCTTGTTCGGACCATTTCTTGATTTCATCGGGAGTAGCATGTAACTGGATATCTATGACATCTTGAGTAGGGTCCTTAACTGTCATACAGGTAGTCAGATCTGAAGTATGTGTCTGTGTCTTATCAACTGGAATGTCTGGTGTCTGAGCTGTAAGCTTGGCTGTGCGATCTGCTAGATCATTACCTTGGGAAATAATGTCAGTAACTTTCGTATGTGCTTTGCATTTCATAATAGCGATAGATGTCGGTAAGTGTATGGCATCTAACAGAGCTTGAATAAGGAGACCATGCTGAATCTTGGTTCCATGACAAGTCATGAAACCTCTCTCCTGCCAGAGCACTCCGAAGTCGTGTACGACTCCAAATGCGTAACGTGAATCTGTGTAAACATTAACTTTCAGGTTTTTAGCGTGTATGCAGGCTTGAGTCAGAGCAACTAGCTCTGCTGCTTGAGCAGACAGGGTGTCAATACGGTGTGTTTCTATAACTTCAGTGTCTGTAGTCACTGCATACGCGGCTACTAGTTCTCCTGTACTTGTTCTCATACATGAACCATCCACATAAAGTGTCAGGTCGGGATCTGGTAATGGAATATCTGTCAGATCTTGTCTTGGCTTTGTCATAATGTTAACTACTTCCACACAGTCGTGTGTGGCAGGATTTGAAGTAACTGATGGTAACAGTGTAGCAGGATTTAGAACGTTGCAGCGTCTGATTTCTATGTGTGGCTGGAACAGTGTCAATTCATAACCTGTTAAACGTGCAATTGTCAAGTGCTGAGTCTGTGTTCGGTTTAAAAGAACTTCCACAGAGTGTGGAACTTGTACTGTCAAGGAATGCCCTAACACTATGGAATCACTCTGTCTGATAGCTAGTGCTGTGGCTGCAACTGACTTGAGGCACGCAGGCAGCGCCTGGGCTACAGGATCTAGTGTGCTCGAAAAATAAGCACAGGGCTTGTATTGTCCTGCTTGATCTTGTGTGAGAACAGATAATGCTGTACCTTCACGTTCAGTGACGAAAAGTGTAAAAGGCTTACTGTAGTTCGGTGTAGCGAGAACTGGAGCTTGGCATAAGGCTTTCTTTAATTCATTGAAACTAAGTGTATGTTCAGATGACCAAGGGAGGACAGTCGATACGGCTGCCTCCTGTGTCGTTAACTGTATCAGTGGCTTGGCTAGAAATGCATACTGAGGAATCCATTGTCTGCAATAAGAAGTAAGGCCGATAAAAGCACGTACCTCCTTCTGGGTCTTGGGCTGTGGAAGACTCGCTATTAACTGGATACGGTCAGGTGTCAACTGCCTACCCCTCTTGGACAGTAAGTGGCCTAAATATATCACTTGCTGGACACAGAATTGAAGCTTCGAAGGGGACACCTTGTGCCCCATCTCGGCAAGGAAATACAAGACTGTAAGGGATGCTCGCTCGCAAGCACGTTCAGAACGGGCTGTGATCAGTAGATCATCGACATACTGGAGCAGGGCAGTGTCAGTTGGCATGTGAATATTGTCTAGTTGTCTCTTAAGTGCTTGACTGTAAATACTAGGACTTTCTGTGAAACCTTGAGGAGCTCGTGTGAACATATAGCTCCTTCCATTTAAACAAAATCCGAAAAGGAACTGGCTGTCTGGATGAATGGGGACACTGAAAAATGCGTTCTTGAGGTCTATGACTGAAAAAAATGAGGCTTCAGAATCAATGGCTGTCAATAGGGAAGAGATATCTGGGACAACTGGGTACTGGGGAATAATACATTTGTTAAGCTCTCGAAGGTCGATCACTAATCGATATACTGGGGGTGCATTTGGATCAGTACGTTTCATGACTGGAATGATCGGAGAATTACATACATTGGAGTCAGTTTCTACAACTACTCCTTGAGCGATGAGCTCGTCAATAATTTTGGATAAGGCTGCTACAGCCTCAGGTGGCAATCTGTACTGTCTGATTCGTGGTAACACTACACCTGGTTTGAGAGTCACACGATGGGGTGTGATTTGCATATAACCAACATCAGTTGGACCTTGTGCCCATAGATGCTGCGGAACATTAGACAATCTCGGATCAAAATCTCGTAATACATAGTGACCCTTGAAGTCACGTAAGAACAATCGTATTCCCTCTGGGGAGCAGCAAATAACTGCACCTAATTCTTTCAGTGTTTTAATACCTAACAGATTTTCTGGACATGACTTCGTAAGTAACAGATCAGTAGTGCGGGACAATGGACCTACTTCTAGAATAACTGGCTTAGATATCTCGTTTACAATAGGCTTTCCTGAAAAACCAAGGGAAACATTTCTAGAGCCTGAGAGCGGAGCCCCTGGAACTTCGGCGTGACTGATAGTCGTCCTACTTGCCCCTGTATCAATCAAAAACTTTCTGTCTTTCCCTAGTACTTGACTATGAACATAGGGACCCTCTTGATCTACAGGTATCTCGATGAGAGGCAAGCCTACCTCCCTCTCTAGGCTGTTTCATGAATATGGCTGATACTCTGGATACTCGGACTGTGCATACTGGTACATCTGCTGTGTAACATGCTGTGTTGCAGCAATAGGCTGCGGTGCTGGAACTGTCTGTTGTACATTCTGTGGCTGAGAAGTCTGTGAAACTTGTTCTTGTCTAGGCGGACGTGGTCTTTCTTTAGTCTTACCGGTAGCTATGTTGTGTTTCAGAACTGCACACTCGTTTATATAATGACCTGGCTGTTTACAATAATTGCAGGTCCCTTTAACGGGAACTGCAGGATGACTGGCTTGATTCGTACCCCTCTTCTGACTGTCTTGAGGAACAGATTGTGCAACTAGTACTTTCATTTTCGTGTCTTTCATACGTTTTCTTTCATGATCTTGCTCTTCTCTGATTCTATTCTGGTGATATTGAAGCATCTGTAACATTTGGGACGGGGTATTAGCTTGCCAGGTACTTTCGACTTTCAAAACTCGGTTCTTAACTTGTGGACTTGAATTCTCGACTAATTTAGTAACAAAAAGATGAGGGTATGACTCGCTACTTGTCTTGAGGCCACTGTTAATACTAAAGCATTTCTCGAATCTAGAATAAAAATCACTAGTGTCTTCGTCTTGTTTCTGTTTACAGGCTGAGATTGCATCCCAGTCTTCCTTTTTAGTGGCTAATAATCTGGGCAAAACTTGTATTAACAGTTCTGGTAATTCTTTACATTTCTCTCCTAGACCGGTACCTGGTACTCGTATCTTATCTTCAGCTTCTAGAACTGCCCAATCGATCTTTTTCTCTCCCACCTCCCATTCTTTTTCCTTGAGTTTCTCGTATACCCCTGCGGGCAACAGGACCTTTAACATTTTAATAATATCTGGGTACGTGTATTCTCCCATACGGAGCATGTCTTTTAATTCTCGGTGGAACCCTGCTGGATCTTTGTCATGACAGGGAATTAATTTCTTCATCTCTAAGAGTTCCATCTTTGTAATCGGGGTGTAAACAAACACTCGTTGCATTTCACCATCTGCTGTCCTGACTGGGTGTACTTCTCGTAACGGATTCTGTCTATCTATGTAAAAGGGTTTACTTTCTGGGGGTGAGACATGAACAAAATGCGGGTTCAAAAACGTTCTATATTTGTGGCGCTGTTCTAGAATGACACTAATTAAATCGGTACCTAGACCTTTCCATCTATACTGGAGTAACTCGTTCAGGACATCGTGTAACGGACCTGGATCAGAATGTTGACCCTCATACAGAGTAATGAGGTGTTGGATCATATACATACCCACCAGTCGTTGCTCGGCTGGAGGCAATTTCAGAAACATTTGTGCCACTATTTCGTCTGGAAAAGTGGTAGAATCAGTAGTCCATCGGACTGCTGATCGGGCTAGTTCTTGTTCATGCATAGTACTTAACTCACTGTAACCGATTCGTGATTTCAGAATGTGATCGGTAGCTTGAAATACTTGTTCTAGAGAACCTTGCTCTGGTGCTGGATGAGGAACAGTTTTCTTGTAATCTAGGCGTAAATGGCGGTCTGAAAGTCTAGTTCTACCTACATACGCTATTCTAGTGGGATTCTCGTCGTCTACCTCTTCAGTAGAAGAGTCATTTTCTTTCTCGTTTACTAGTGCTTCTTTGCGTTTCTCGTGTAACCTTATTATTTCTTTACGGATTTTCTTGTACATACTCTCTATACTACTGAGTGTCCTGTGTTTACCCTCGGCTATATTATCACTCCACCTTGTCAGGATTCTCATTTCGGCCGGATCTTTAGTCGGATAATCTTGTTCTCTTATTAGACAATTAATCAGAAACTTTAATAACATGAGCTGGATCTCAGCTTTCCTTTGAGACATAGCTTCGCCAATACTTTCTGGATCATCCCCTGTACGGATGAAACGATATATTCTGTCTAGATCTCCTTTCATATCCGGTAGGGTGTCCAAATACCCGGTCACCCGTCTTACACGGATGGAATATATAACTGTACTATCATCACCTGCGACTGGATCATAGCGGCATTCAGTAAGAGCTCGTCGGATATCTGCAACGGACTTATATTTGGGCGTACGCTGTAACGCACATTCATGTAACTCGGCCAACGTTCTACGTTGGTGTGGTGGCGGGGTACCAGGAGGACCTCCTCCTGCGGCCCCTAAACTAGAATCATCGACTGATACTCGTCGTACCGGTGCGGTGGGAAATTGTAATGTAGGCTGGACCGGGGGTACCGTAACAGGTACTCCGGTGACTGGAGGAGCAGGATTTACATTATTTACAGGAGCTGGCGGAACAGGATTTGCATATTCCGGGACTGTGTCGTCCAAATAGGACGAGATGAAAATATCAGCTGCGGTCGGTTTGTGACGTAGCTTGATCGGAACTAATGGTGGCGGAAAATTACTGGATGCCTCCGGGGTCGCTTTTGGCAAGCCCTCGGCAAGAAGAGGATACATACCCTTAATAAGGGCATGCCTCTGTCTGTCTGACTGTTCGGTTTTGACTCGTTCACCTATCTCGATTAATTCCCTTTCTTGGGCTCGTTCTAAGGATTCTCTACTTAATTCTGACTTTCTGATTTCTTTTTCGGTTCTCTTATGAGATTCTTTGCGCCATAACTCGATGGCATCTTTCTGTGACTGTCTGGCTTTCTTTTTCCATAATGTTTCTTCTACTCGCATGATGCACTCGGCATCCCATGTACCCGATACGGGCCATCTATACTTTTCCTCTAACTGTTTGGTATACTCTACCCATAAATCTAGATACAATATGGCACTTATGCCATGCTTCTGATACATAAAATGACCTGGACTGTCCCTAGGCGGGACAGGAACTGCTGCTTCTAGCAGACCTTTTCTGGTTTTTAACTGACGTAGTTTAGAAAATAAGGGCATGACTGAACTGTAACCTAGACACAATACGCAATTACAATACACAATGAACACGATAATTACTCCACATTCATACCACGACATTACAATACATGAAAAACATTTAAAATAACAGTTCGAACAGAGTACTACCTGGAATACTGAAAACAGAATACATGAATTTTCTCGAGAAACAGAACTGACTTGAACAGAAACTAGATGTACTGCTAAAACAGTACGAAACTCACCGGTCTCATAAAGAGACACGTTAGGACCCGCATCCACCAAAGTGGACACTTCGTTGTGGGTCTGTGTACCACCAACCCACGGACCAGAGTCAATTAGATTGACCCTGTCTAGATACTACCCCAGCAATGGTACTCACCGGGCAGCAAGAACGGAAAGCCTCGGACTGGACTGGACTGCTTCGACGCCGGACGGACGAACTTCGGACTTCAGTTACGGGTGGGCCTCCGGATACCTCGGACCTTGGACTCTCGGCTTGGGCTCTGGTCGGGACTCGCCGCGTTCCTCCACCGCCTCGTCTGGATGCTGGACCGCCACCTCTGTCTCCTCCGTGGGCCTGAGGGATACTTGAAGCACAAATATCTGCACGTGCACGGTATGGTTCCGTCACGGCTGCAGAGGGTCAGGGGGCCGGCGTGGCTTCACCGGCGCGTTAGGAAAGGGCAAGTCCCTATTCGGGCGCCATTATGTGGTAAATAAATAAATAATACCTCTATTTTTGAATGGATAAATGAATAACAGATAGCTCAATAAATAAGAGTCAAGATTCGAGGTAGTAGGAGTTTGCAGGTTTAATACAGCATAAAGGACAGGAACAGGACAACCTGCACAGGAATAGGGGGACAGGGCCCGGCAGGGGGGCCCGACAGCTGCCGGGGCTGGATCTGGGATGAGCGCGCTAACTTTAATAACAGTACACAAGCATATATACTAAAACAGTTGCATTACAGTGAATACAATAGGCGGAGCAGTGGGTGTGGTCAATAGCAGTCGCGAAAGATAAGGGTGAAAGTAGGTGTAACAGGAGGCGTATACATAGACATGTGATGTAAACGTAACAGAGTATGTCATAAATGGGGCGGAAACATGGAGGGGGCTACCTAAGGAGCCGGGACCTCTAACCTAATGGTGCGCGCAAACTGACAATGACGTGTTACTAGGAGAAGCTGGGGGCTATGAACTCTGTGCTAGGAGCAGAGACTGAAGTCTGGAGAGTCAGGGCGACATGTGCCTAAACCATATCTAGTATCTGATGTTTAGAGAACATGTTGATATAAACTAAGAGTCAGGAGGGGAAAGGCTAACAGACTCTAAGACTGGAGCATGCATTATTCTACATGTAGTGCGTGTTGAGGAATATTAAATGACCATAAATACAGTATTTCTCTTACATGGAGACGTAAAGGCTAGACGATGACGGAAACTATTGATGCGATTCAGTAGCTTAGGAATGCAGAGAAGGAGGGCTGGACTGATAACTAGAATCATAACATACTCTTGGCAGACTCAGAGGCAGAGCCAGGCTGAGCCGGGCACTGTGAGGCAGGAAGTAAGTGAAGGGTCGAGGATACAGGTGGGGGCTGTATCGCTCCTCAGCGA
The DNA here is from genome assembly GCF_964261635.1 of Lissotriton helveticus. NCBI lineage: Eukaryota > Metazoa > Chordata > Amphibia > Caudata > Salamandridae > Lissotriton > Lissotriton helveticus. Next base: position 1,942,962,013 of record NC_136068.1, read on the forward strand.
GGGTTCAGGAGACAGAAGCTGAATCTGGTGTCCGGGCCCATTTGAGGCCTAGAAACGGGGACTTTACAATGAAATAACGTGCACACTGAGAAACGTGGCAACGTAACTTTACATAGGCCTAATATTCGTAGTATTCACGAGAACTGGAAACTGGCATACTAGAGATGGACACAACTGTAATTGCGTCTTTAATCGAACATGGGGGATACATATGCATATTAATCATGCACACATAACATAAGATGGAGGACACGTAGGGACACAGAACATGGCAAAATTTACTTTTCCACAAGAGTCACCGCGACCGATCACTTGGCCACTTTAAATTCGTTCTTAGCTGATTATAAAGAGGGTAATAAAACTCATTGCTTCTTTATAATCATGGGAGACTTTAATATTCATGGATGTCCGGATGAGTGCCTATCCTTAGACCAATTAGGACCTGTAGAACTAGGGGACACTCACTTCGAACACTCTGTACAGGGTGGTCTTCTTGACAGATAATGGTCTGATGCTCCCAATAACGTTGGACAAGGAGATACCAACCTTTAATGGGAATGGATGTCATTCTGTTATTGATTATATCTTTATTAGTTCAACATTAGGGGATAGGATACAGGGTTATCTGCCCGTGTGGTCACGTTTTAGTGACCATAATCCAGTGATCCTCAGTGTTTTGGATCTGATTGTGAAATCTACGATAGATCAGAATAGAACGGACAAATCAGATATTCGTCCGACAGATCAGGCCCGCAGACTTAGCTCGAGTAGAATCATACCTGGAAACTTCCATGCTAACTTAATATCTAAAGTAGGATTTGAGTTGGAAACATGTTTGAACTCGGAAGCGGGGAATGAGGAGGTTTTAGAGGCATATTTAACAATCTGTACCCAGGTCTCGGCAGACCTTACACAAATGGGGAAAGTTAAGGACCCTGCCGAGCTGGGGTGGTTTGATCATAACTGCTCGTCAGCTAACCAAAAACTAAAAGCCGCACTGAATTGTAAACCTGTGAACAGGGCTACTGTGGCCCTACTAAGGAAAAGTTATAAGAAAGCCCTGGATACGAGAAGACGGGAGATCAGGGAGGCGGCCTGGGAACAACTGACCTCCGTAGACGTGCTAAGGAATAGTGCTAAATTCTGGGCTGTCGTAAACAAACCTTTTTTCAGTGATTCCTGCAACGACAAATTAGATTGTGGTATTCAAGAACAGGCGTGGTGTGCACATTTTGAGTCAGTCTATGAAGGGGAACATCTGGGAGTGGGGTCTACATCCACCACTATTTCAGAACCCTATACTTTAACGGTCACAGAGCTCGAGGTGGCAGACGCAATCAGGAAGATGACTAGTAATAAGGCCCCGGGTCTCGACGGCGTTCCTGCCGACCTCTTTAAATCAGATGTCAAGACTTGGTCTAGAGTTTTAACTAATGTTTTTAATAGGGTCTGTTTGGCGGGGATACCGGACACTTGGTCCAAATCGGTTATTGTACCCATTTTTAAGAAGGGAAATAGGGGGAATCCTAGCTGTTATCGCCCTATTACCCTCATTGATGCTGCAGTGAAGGTGTTAGGGCGAGTGGTCCTTAGCAAAGTAACATCTTGGCTGGAGGACACAGATACCCTCTCATGCCTACAATATGGCTTTAGGAAAGGTCGAGGCACTATAGATCAGCGCCTCAACCTTCAACTGTTAATAGGGAAATACACTATTGCTAAAAGGGGCACCCTGTATTTTGCATTCATGGACCTTTCCTCGGCCTTTGACCGAGTGAATAGGTCCAAACTCTGGGAATTGCTCCTTAAGTTAGGGGTTGATAAAAATATTGGGTATTTTCTTGCTGACTTACACAGAGATCTTACGGCTACAGTTAGGTATGATCGTTTGGGTAACAGCACGGGCAAAATTGGGATCTTTAATGGAGTTAGGCAGGGCTGTATTTTGGCCCCCTTACTTTTCACCCTTTACATTAACGACCTAGGTGCTGTTCTAACCGAGGCGTGTAAAGACATACCAAAGGCTGGCAAAATTTCTATTCCGGCACTACTTTATGCCGATGATGCCGCCTTAATAGCACGCACAGCAGTGGGGTTGCAACGTCTTTTAAATGTATTCGCTTCTTTTATGAAGGCGCTGGATCTCAGTGTAAATTTTCCTAAATCTCATGTAATGATTGTGGGTAGTAAACCAAAAAAAAACAAGACTATGAATTGTGAAGGGAATGTTTTATCTAGGGTTACAAGATTTCCCTACCTGGGGGTGATCTTTGATGAGAACTCTACTTGGTTGCCCCAGTTGGCTGCTGTTAGAAAGGCGATCCCGGGGGAGGCAGAAGATGTCTGACTGACCACCCCTAGGTCCACCTCTCCGTTGAGAAGTAGCCGAGCGTTGTCGAGAGCCCTCCTGGGTGAGGGTCCTCTCCTGAAATCGTACAGCAGAGTAACCACAACACTACAAATGGACACCACACAAGAGGATAAGTTCTTAGGCTTTATCAAGAGTAAAAGGTTACTTGTTCTCAGCGTTATGTACAGGCAGATCGAAAGATCTGGAAAGTCTCGTAAATCAGGGACAGGGTAGCGGGACAGTCTCAGTACGGGAGCAGGAAGGGATACCCTACGCGCAGCTCTCAATCCTCGAGCCGGGGGGTTCCAAAGGATAGGCCGTGGCAGCGCCAGCAGGCTCTTAAGATGGTTCAGCGAGGATAGGCCGCGGCAGCGCCAGCAGGCTCTCAAGATGGTTCAGCGAGGATAGGCCGCGGCAGCGCCAGCAGGCTCTCAAGATGGTTCAGCGAGGATAGGCCGCGGCAGCGCCAGCAGGCTCTCAAGATGGTTCAGCGAGGATAGGCCGCGGCAGCGCCAGCAGGCTCTCAAGATGGTTCAGCGAGGATAGGCCGCAGCAGCGCCAACAGGCTCTCAAGATGGTTCAGCGAGGATAGGCCGCGGCAGCGCCAGCAGGCTCTCAAGATGGTTCAGCGAGGATAGGCCGTGGCAGCGCCAGCAGGCTCTCGAGCTACTTCGGGTTACGGGAGGTGAGTTCGTCTGGTGTCGGCCGCAACAGCGTCAGCAGGACTTCCAGTCCAGGATACAACTGCCGTCCTACTCCGGGGCAGGCCCAGATATAGGACTGGAGTCCTTTGATGTCCGGACCCTCACGCCTGGGGGCCAGAGGGGCCAGGATGATGGTGTCCAGACACCCAGCAGGGGGGTGGAGCTAGCGCCCCGGGAGGCCGGAGGGCGATCGATACCAGGCGTCCGGGGACGGCTGGAGGGCCATCGACACTCCCCTCCTCTTGGATCGGTTGAGTGGCCACTCGACCACCTGGGTGGATCTTGGTGCCTCGATGTCGGGGCCTCGCTGGGGCTTGGGCCGGGGCCGAGGCCACGTGTTCGTGACGTGGTGTGTCCAAGATGGCGTCGGGCGCGGCCTCGTGTTCAGGCCGTGGTTCGTGGTGGTGGTCCGGGATGGTAGCCGGACCGGCAGTGATGGGGCGTGCAGGGTCGGGCAAAAGGGGCCGCACGGGGCTCTGCGGAGGGCCGATGTCGTTCTGGGCCCGCCATGCGGGGGGGATAAGGCCACGCCATGAGGCCGGGTCCAACACGCGTCCCCCCAGCTGAAGGCAGGGGAGAGTCACCCATCTTCTTGGGGGTTCTCCTCGCCGAGGCGGAAGAATCGGGACAAGCCGTCAGCATTGGCGTGGTCGTTGCCCGGGCGATGTTCCACAGTGAAGTCCATCCCTTGGAGGGAGATGGACCATCGCAATAGTTTTGGGTTTTCTCCCCGCATCTGCATTAACCACCGCAGGGGCCGGTGATCGGTCTGGACCCTGAAGTGGGTGCCGAAGAGGTAGGGCTGGAGCTTCTTTAGGGCCCATACGACAGCGAAGGCTTCCCTCTCGATGGTGCTCCATCGCTGTTCTCTAGCCAGCAGCCGCCGGCTGATGAAGGCCACAGGATGGTCAACCCCCTCGGGGTTAACTTGCGATAGGACCGCCCCAATGCCGTGCTCCGAGGCGTCGGTTTGGACCACAAACTCTCGGCTGTAGTCGGGGGCTTGGAGCACAGGGGCGGTGCACATGGCGGTCTTTAGGGTGTCAAAGGCGACCTGGCACTCGGGGGTCCAGTGTACCTTTGGCGGTAGTCTCTTGGACGTTAGTTCTGTGAGGGGCCCCACAATGCTCCCATAGTCCTTTATGAAGCGCCGATAATATCCGGTGAGCCCCAGGAAGGCTCGGACTGCTGTTTGGGTGACCGGGGGCTCCCAGGCCTGGATGGCGTCAATCTTTGGCTGGAGGGGAGCCACCTGGCCGCTCCCTACTTGGTGTCCCAGATAGGTCACGGACCCTTGGCCTATCTGGCACTTGCTGGCTTTTATTGTCAGTCCGGCCCGTCGGAGGGCCGTCAGGACCTCCCAGAGGTGGGTCAGGTGCTCATCCCAGTGGAGGCTGTATACTGCAACGTCGTCTAGATAGGCGGCACTGAACTCTTCTAGCCCGGCCAGGACCTTATTTACGAGTCTCTGGAAGGTGGCCGGGGCGTTCTTCATGCCGAAGGGCATCACCTTGAAATGGTAGTGGCCATCGGGGGTCGAGAAGGCCGATCGCTCTTGAGCTCCAGGGGTGAGGTCGATCTGCCAGTATCCGGCCATGAGGTCGAAGGTGCTGAGATATCTTGCGGCCCCCAGGCGATCGATCAGTTCATCCGCCCGGGGGATGGGATGGGCGTCGGTCCTGGTGACTGCATTCAACCCCCGGTAGTCGACACAGAACCGGAGCTCCGGGGGTGTGCCGAGGGCGGCGGCTTTAGGGACCAGGACAACAAGACTGGCCCAGGGACTGTCGGAGGGTTCGACTACCCCTAGGGCCAACATTTTGGCCACCTCGGTCTGGATGCAGGCCCGAACTCGGTCAGGCATGCGGTAGGCTCGGTGTCGCACAGGCGGGCTGTCTCCGGTGTCTACATCGTGGACACACCACCGTGTGACCCCCGGAGTGAGGGAGAACAGATCTGCAAATTGCCCCAGCAGCTTCCGGCAGTCTTGGTGCTGGTCTGGGGTCAGGGTCGAGGAGAGCGTGACCCCTTCGACGGAGCCGTCTTTCTCGGTGGTGCTCAGGAGATCGGGTAGGGGTTCAGAGTCGTCTTCAGCTCCGTCATCGGTCGCTAGCAGCAGACTTAGTTCAGTGTGGGCAAAGTGCGGCTTGAGCCAGTTAGCGTGGAGAACCCGGAGGGGGTTCTGGGGGGACTCCATGTCCACCAGATAGGTGACGGGGCTCTTGCGCTCCACCACTTTGAAGGGCCCTGTCCATTTGTCCTGGAGGGCACACGGTTCAACCGGGGACATGACCCAGACCTGCTGGCCCGGCTCGAATTCGATGGACGAGGCGTTCTAGTCATAACAGCGTTTCAACTCCTCCTGACTGGCCTCCAGGTTGGCCTCGGCCAGTTCCCGGAACTTCCGAGTTTGGTTGCGGAGGGCCAGGAGGTACTGGTAGACATCTGGTGGAGCACCTCGGACAGCCGTCTCCCAGCCTTCTTTGACCAGGCTGAGGGGGCCTCGGACCGGGTGCCCGTACAACAGTTCGAAGGGGCTGAACCCCAGGGACTTCTGGGGTACCTCGCGATATGCAAAAAGGAGGCAGGGCAGCAGGACATCCCATTTGCGTCGTAGCGGCTCTTCGAGGCCCTTATCATCCCCTTCAGTGTTCGGTTAAACCGCTCTACAAGTCCATTTCCTTGGGGGTGATACGGGGTGGTGAACTTATATGTGACCCCGCACTGTTGCCACAGGGACCGCATATATTTGGATATAAAGTTTGTGCCCCGATCACTCACGACTTCCCGGGGGAAGCCGACTCTGGAGAAGATCCCCATTAGGGCTCGGCCGACTACTGGGGCCGCGATAGTTCGGAGAGGGATGGCTTCCGGGTAGCGGGTGGCATGGTCCACCAGGACGAGGATGAAGCGGTGCCCTTGAGAGGTGCGGGGGTCCAGGGGCCCCACTATGTCGATCCCCACTCGCTCGAAGGGGGTGGTGACCACGGGAAAAGGCTGGAGAGGAGCTTTGACTTTTCCCCCGCTCTTCCCGCTGGCTTGACATGTCGGACAGGATCGGCAGTGATTACTCACATCGTTGCGCATTTTCGGCCAGTAGAAATGGGTCACCAGGCGGCTGTAAGTTTTGTCCTGCCCCAGGTGCCCGGCGAGGGGCACGTCATGTGCCAAGCTCAGGAGGAAGTCTCTGAATCGGAGGGGAACGACCAGCACCCGGCTGGCCCCTAGTTCGGCAATCTTCTGCTCGCTGTAGAGAAGGTCGTGGTCCCAATAGACCCAGTGGGACCCAGAGGGGTCCCCAGCGGCTTGAGTGGCGGCTTGTTGTCGGATTCCCTAAAGGGAGGGACATGTTTTCTGTTCCTGCAGGAATTGTTCGCGGGTGGGGCCCCCTTCTTGGCGCCATTGAGCTAGTTCGGGAAGGTGGCTGAGCTCAGTGAGGTCTTCATGGCTGGGCCCCGGGGGGTCGGGTTCCGGTTCGGCGTCCTCAGGGACGACCGGCGGTGGTGGTGCGGGCCACTCTGGTTCTCCCGGTATGGCATCTTCGATCGGGGCGGAGGCCCGGGTGGCCATGGAACGAGTGGTCGCACAGGCCCACTCGGGAAGGCCTAACATCCCCAGATGCTCTCTCCGCTCGACGTGGGCCCAGGCGGAACTTTCTAGATCATTCCCGAGGAGGCAGTCCACAGGGGCATCATCTCGGACGGTCACTTTCAGTGTACCCGACACCCCTCCCCATTCGAAGGGGATACGGGCCATTTGGCACAAAGTCTCGGAGTTATCCGCTGACCGGACCGGGCACAGGACGTTGGGGAGGATCTGTTCCGGGGTCACTAAGTGGCAGCGGACCGCCGTCACGCTGGCCCCAGTGTCACGGAGGGCTTCGGCCCGGCGTCCATTGATTGTGACCCATTGGCGGTACTTCTGGGTATTGCTTGGGATCGAATCTCGGGGGATCATGTCTCGATCACCCAGGCATGCCAACATCATAGCGGCGGGCTCCCACTCGGCCTGCTCTGGGTAGATGTCTTCTTCCACGCCGCCTTCGGTTCCCAGGGCGGCGGACGCGATCTGGCGGTTCGGTGGGCCGGTGGTGCCGGGTCACTGGTTCATCGGGCAGAGGGGGTCATTCGCATAATGACCCGGTCTCTGGCATCTGTGGCAAGTAAGTATCAATGAGGACTAGCTAAATTTAAGGGGAGGTTGGATAAAGTAACATTCGGGCGGGGCCCGGGTCGGGCTAGGGGAACCCCCCTTCTGCCCAGGGATGGCAAAGTGGAGGTAGGGGAGGACCCGATGGGGGCGTCCCGTCCCCTGCTCAAGCCTCCTCCGCCGCCTCGTGGTCGGTGGTTCCCCGGAGATCCCCGGCCGTAGTCTCCCCTCGGGCTCCGGGGGACTCGGGTGCTCTCCCATCTATCAGCCTCGACAGCGAGTTTTCGTGGCTCTGTCAATTTGCTGTCGAGGAGATGCTGCCGGAGTTCGATGAAGCAGTTGTTGGAAAGATGTTCCCATATAATGAGGTCAACCAACTGCTGATAGGTGGTGACCTGGCTGCCTTTGACCCACCCCTCGAAGGCTCTGCTGTAAAAGTTCACGTACTCCACCCAAGTGGTACCGGGGATTTTTTTACAGTCTCGGAATCGCTGCCGGTACATTTCGGGTGTGAGTCCGTAGCGAGTGAGGAGAGCTGTTTTCATATGCTCATACGAGGTCATCTCGGCATCGGGAAGCTCTAGCAGGGCGTCTCTCCCCTCGTTGACGAATTTCCCCCATAGGCCGGCGCCCCAGTCCTTGAGGGGTACTCGATGGGCGGTCATGGCGACTTCATATGCTTTGAACCACTGTTGGATGTCGTCGTTCTTAAAGTATTCTTTGACGACATCCTTGGGTATGTGCACCTTCGTGTCCATAGGCGGGGGCGAGGTCTTGCCCCCGGATGCGGTGGCATCGTTCGTTTTGGCCTTGAGTTCTAGTTCTTTTAAGCCGCACTCGTGCTCGAGCATGAGTCTGTTTTCCTCGAGGTCTCTTTGCCTTCGTTTCTCCTCCAGGTCTCCTTCTAGCCGTAGTTGCTCGAGGGCTAGTTTTTTCGTTGTCACCTGAAGTTCTCCGTCTAGCCGGAGTCGGGCGAGCTCCAATTCGTGGAGTCGGTTCCTTTCTCGTTCTCGGGTGTCCTCGTGGGGAAGGCCCATGTCTGGATTCGTGGGCCTCTCCCCCGCTGGGGTCGTGTCGGTCTCTGGGCTTCCGTTCGGGCCCGGGTTATCTTCATTCTGGGGTGGCGTGTCACCGGCGTCCACCCAGGCTTGTAGGGCCAATTTAAAGTCCTCCTTGGTGCTTAGGCCAGTGGTAGCGATGTCCAGGTCTTTGCAGAATAGTTTCAATTCCTTGTGGCTGTACTCTTCCATTTTCTCCTTTTGGAATTCCGTAGTTGGTCTTGTTTCCTGCGTTGTCATGGTCGTGGTATGTTTTTCTTGGTAGTGGGTGAATCACTCTCTGTACGATCTGCGTCGGCTCGGATCCCGTCGCCTGCCACCAATGTTAGAAAGGCGATCCCGGGGGAGGCAGAAGATGTCTGACTGACCACCCCTATGTCCACCTCTCCTTTGAGAAGTAGCCGAGCGTTGTCGAGAGCCCTCCTGGGTGAGGGTCCTCTCCTAAAATCATACAGCAGAGTAACCACAACACTACAAACGGACACCACACAAGAGGATAAGTTCTTAGGCTTTATCAAGAGTAAAAGGTTACTTGTTCTCAGCGTTATGTACAGGCAGATCGAGAGATCTGGAAAGTCTCGTAAATGATGAAGGGTTAAAATCACGCTCTACCATCTGATCACCAGAAAGAGCGTCCCTTAGCTGTCTTGATAGCGAAATATCACCCATGGGCCTGCCACTGAGACCCTGAAATATGCTTAAACCCCCTCAATTCTTGCTAAGCATGATCAACAATACCTAGTCCCGCTAACTACCTGAACCCTGAGGTTATAGGCCCAAGGCTGAGGCCCAGAAGGCATGCCTTGGCCTAGCAACATGCAATAGGCCACAGTAAGGTTAATAATACATTTCTCTGCTGCACTGAAAATAACACAGCAAATTGGCTTAAGGTGAAATAGTGATTTTCCACAAAGGCCAACACCCACTCAGACTCATGCACAGACTGGTGTCCGTTGGTACAGCTTCCTGAAGTCATTGCTTAAGCTAATATTTTGAAACATAGCTTGCACAAAGTGAAAAACGGCAACCTATCGCAATACTAAATGTACGTGACCTAAATGTACTTTCAGGAATGTACAGGATGTTCTAGTTCAAAATGTACCGAACAAAATGTACTTTCAAAAATGTACAGGTTGTTCTAGTTCAAAATGTACCGAACAAAATGTCCTGTAAAAGAGGTCCATCCGGTGTCCTAGGACACTTGTGGTCAAACTGTCAACACAGAAAGGGCGTTGGCCAGTGCGTCACCATAGAACCTTGGTTCCTCAATTTCAGGTATTTCAGACTCAACTGTCAGATTCTAAGGCAGGACTTTCCTGCAGATGCCTGGCATTGAGCGTGGTTTTGTCCTCCGGCTAGCCGCTTCTCTGAGCTGGGATACCGGCGCCACTCTATCAGGTTGTTGATCTCCCAGGGCAGAGACCCCTTCTGCTCCTCTATTACTCTGATCTAACCTCTTAGCCATCTCTCTCTCTCTCCTAGTCATTATGGGACAGGTCTCATTTTTAGAATCCACTTGACTCTGAATTTAATAGCAAAATGGCCTATTTTTGAGCTAATTCTAATTGTACCTTCCTAGCCTTGATCCTCTCAGGGTCCTAGTAAGAAATGCTTAACTTAATAATTATAGATCTGCCTTAAAATATTTTATCTGAATGCACCAGAAAATCTACGTCAATGTGCTCAGTATCATAGGATCCTTTGATTAGCTGTGCTCATGTTCATTTGTATACATTTTTATTCCAGTCTTGCCATGAGATATTTTGAGCATTTGTCATCTAGCAATTGCCCCAGACGGAGTGAAGTCTGGAGCCTTTGTAGTAATTTGCCTTAGAAACAGAATTAATATGCATTTATCTTCTTGCTTGTAAGCTAATAATAAAATGTGCCACTCCAAACTTGAAATTCTGGCATCTGACAACTTTATTCTTCTCTCTCAGCGGAGTGCTGTGTTGGTGAGTTGTGTTCACACCTGAAGTGGTAACCACTGAACTAAAGGGACAAGAACTACCCTTTATCAGCTGGCGCCCAACCCCGTCATCGTGCCTTGGGCGAATCCTGCGGTGGATCTGGCGAATTTCCACGAGCTACCTTGAGGGGTCCCCGTCGCAGTCTCGTGCACACCATTGGTGAGTCAAGGAACATTTTATTTTTTTCCCTTGAGCTTCCGTGGTGTTGGCTACTTGGCTGTGTGCGGTCCCCTTGTGGCTAGCTCTGGGTAGGACTCAGAACCCCCCCCCCCCCCGCGGCATTGCCTTTAAGTCACGATTCAAGAACCCTCTATGTATCTCAGTGGTCCCGTTTTGAACGCTTTTTCAACGCTTCCTTGTCAGGTGCCCTGCTCGAGTACTATTTAAAGCTCAACATACTATTTAAAGCTCAACGTGTGTGGCTTGTGGCTTATCGCCTCCCGGCTGGTTCGAGCTCGGAGGGAGCGAGTTGCGGTGTAATTTCCGGTGCTATCAACCTTTTCCTGTGGTATCAACTAACACCCCTAGCTTTATGATCCCTCTGGGCAGTTCGAGTCTGCCAGATTGGGTGTTTTTCCTAGCTTTATGATCCTTCTGAGCAGTTCGAGTCTGCCAGATTAGCTTTATGATCCCTCTGAGCAGTTCGAGTCTGCCAGATTGGGTGTATTCCGGCAGGTCCGGAATCGGGTTCAAGTCCCAGCCTTCTCTTTTGTGGGAAGGTTCGCGCTTCCCTACCCCAGTTCGAGTCTAGGGGTACTGGGTCTTTCCTGGGTGTGTCCAGGTGTTCGGCTTTGGGGTGTGGTTGACACGTGCTTGTGTCGTCTTCGACATGTTCCTTTGATGATGTTTGCCACCACCTACTGTACCTTTCTTGCTAAGTGCTGCCTCTCCACTGCTCTGCTCTGCTCCTAAGTGCTGCTCTGCACTATACTGTAAGTGCTGCCTCTCCACTGCTCTGCTCTGCTCCTAAATGCTGCTCTGCACTATACTACTCCTCAGTGCTGTACTGCTCCTAAGTGCTGCTCTGCACTGTACTACTCCTAAGTGCTACTCTTCCTCTCGAACAAAAACGGCCGAAACCCCCCCCCCCCCAACTCCCACTGCTCCAGCCCCGCCCTGACCTCCAATGTACGCCCCCTCTTCCCTCGACTTTTCTCACGATCTCTTCACCCATGCTCTCATTGTATTACTGTACATTTCCATCCCACTCTTAAAGCCCTTCTGCTCTGCACTATACTGTAAGTGCTGCCTCTCCACTGCTCTGCTCTGCTCCTAAGTGCTGCTCTGCACTAAACTACTCCTAAGTGCTGCTCTTCCTCTCGAACAAAAACGGCCGAACCCCCCCCCCCCCAACTCCCACTGCTCCAGCCCCGCCCTGACCTCCAATGTACGCCCCCTCTTCCCTCGACTTTTCTCACGATCTCTCCACCCATGCTCTCATTGTATTACTGTACATTTCCATCCCACTCTTAAAGCCCTTCTGCAAATACACTCTGCCTCACTGCATGGCTCTGAAAGCCTGCCCTCCGCACACGAACGAAAAGGAAATGCTGTGTGCTATCTGTGGCTCTCTCTCTGCATCACCAGCCCTCCCTGAAATGTTTATGGTTCTAAATTCCGCATTGTCATTTCAACACTTTTTTGTTTTCTGCTTGCTATTGCACCCTAAAACTTGGCCCACCAGCAAATGATAGTAAAGTGCCTTCCTTGCTGCTGGACCATGCAAATATGTTCTTCCTTAATTGAAAATAGATCCTTATAAAATAACGTTCTAAGGCCCACAATGTTAGAAGTCGTACCATGCCATCAGTATAGGTACTATGATTTTCTGGTACAAGGTCTCTCTCTCTCTCACATTGTTACTTTTTTCTACAATGCTGCTATTTCTATTTTACATTGTTCCTTCAAAAACAAAATAACATTAGTTGTTCAGACAATTTCTATATTTTCTATCAAATATATGCTCTTCAATTTTGCTATACATACATTAATTCAACAAAGCACAAACTAGGGTTTAATTTCGTAAATTGAGCTCCATACTACAGAGCTACCAGTAGCTCAGGAGCTACTGGTTGGAGACGCTTTTTGCAATTGCAATACAGTGGTGGTTGACATGAGCATGTGATGTGTTTTTTCATTATAAGTTTTTTTTTTTTACGCATTTCCATTGATTTACCACATTGTTTTTTTTGCAGTTCAAGGACTTTGAGTTGCACTAAAGAAATGTGCATTTACATGCTAGGACTTCGCCAATGCTCATTATTGAATTTTGGAAATAGTTCTTCTACCATATAAATGAGAGAGGCATGTTGCTCTATCTTTTGTACATCTATGGGGTTCTGACTTTGCGAAGACACCCTCCCTGAAATGTTTATGGTTCTAAATTCCGCATTGTCATTTCAACACTTTTTTGTTTTCTGCTTGCTATTGCACCCTAAAACTTGGCCCACCAGCAAATGATAGTAAAGTGCCTTCCTTGCTGCTGGACCATGCAAATATGTTCTTCCTTAATTGAAAATAGATCCTTATAAAATAACGTTCTAAGGCCCACAATGTTAGAAGTCGTACCATGCCATCAGTATAGGTACTATGATTTTCTGGTACAAGGTCATGCCATCAGTATAGGTACTATGATTATAGGTACTATGATTTTCTGGTACAATAGAAAATACTTTCACTTTCAAAATGTATTCAACAATTTATTTCTTTAGATGACGGATTATAATTCATGAAATTATTTTTCAGTACAGACTTCATGTCTATCTATTGGCATCCGTATTTCACTTTACGAGGTGTAAAGGCCTACCATGTCAGCTACATTGACAATACTCAGATTACACAAACTACTGCAGCATTAACACACTAAGTACAGAACAATTCATTCCTATCTGCTTCTCTCTCTCTCTCTCTCTCCCTCTGTGCCCTCCCTTGTCTCTCTCTGTCTCTCTCTCTCCCTCTGTGCCCTTCCCTCTCTCTCTCTCTCTTTTTCTCTTGCGTGTCTCTCTCTCTCTCTCTCTTTGTCTCTCTCCCTCTGTGCCCTTCCCTGTCTCTCTCTCTCTTTTTCTCTTCCGTGTCTCTCTCTCTCTCTCTCTCTCTCTCTTTGTCTCTCTCCCTCTGTGCCCTTCTCTGTCTCTCTTTCTCTTTTTCTCTTGCACCTTTCTCTCACTGTATATCCTTCTTGCCTCTTGCTGACGCTCCATCTCTACAGATATTTCTCTGGCGACCTTTACAGATATTTCGCGTGCGCCAGGCCTTTGTTCAGCGTCTCTGCCGCTTCGGAATTCTGTGTTCTTGCATTATGGTAATTTTATTACCTACATACTTATGACATCTGTGCTCTGCCATTAGTGAGATTTTAATATCTAGCTCTTCGTTACATTTTTAGTTGTGACATCTCACACCTGTGTTCTTGCACTGTGGTAATTTTAATACCTACATCATCTGACATCTGTGTTCTTGCATTGTGGTAATTTTAATACCTACATACTTATGACATTTGTGCTCTGCCATTACTGAGATTTTAATATCTAGATCTTCGTTACATTTTCATCCAGGATGCATCCTCTTTATTTTTGTTATCTGTGTTGTTGATTATTGAACATGTTGATTGTTCATCTTGTCTTGTTGATTCTTGAACGTGTTGATTATTCATCTTGTCTATTTTTATGTTTTATCTATTTTGCCCTGCTCCATGTCCATGTGCTTGCTTTATGTCACCAGTAGCTGCTGTGCTTTGTGATTCCCCTAGGTCTTCCCATCCTACCTTCCATCCCTTCCTTCCTAGTGTCCCTCTGTCCCCACAGTTCTCTGCGCTGCTCACTCCCTGCTGTCCCTCCCTTCAGCTTACAAAATTCATGGTACCTCGCCATTTGCTCGTCCACCACACCCCCCCCCTGCATTGCGCTCAATTTTGATTTTATTTGACTTTTGACAATCATTCGCTTCACTGCCTGATTGCCAAAAAGGGGGGGGAATATTACTCTTCCTCCCCTGCCTTCCTCTCTCCCTCGCCCACACATGGTATGCCTTATACCCCCTTATTTCCGTAATGACCACCACCCCCCCACCTATTCTTCATTGCACTATTCAGTTCCTTCACGGCAGGCCCGAGGTAATTCACACCACCGCTAACAACGAATCACTTCCCTTACCGACGACCTCCGCACTGTACTAACAAGCGCCTGGACAATTTTAGGAGTTAACCCTACGCCAGGCACACAGGTTCACATCTCTACCCAAACTCTTGACATCCTCCCAGACATATCTCTTACACCTCCATCTCCGGACACTATCGACCCTCAGCAGCTGTATACAGTGGAGGCATCTGATTTGTCAACTCTGTTCCCCCCTCTCTCTCCACCCCTCGAATACCTAGGCTATCAAAACAACACAGCTAACACACCCATTCTCATCACTGACGACGAGTCTTCAGTAGATTCCATACAGTCAGGTGCTACATCTGAGGTAGCGTCCATCCCACAGGCAGAAGGGCAAAGCCCAAATTTACCCCCGGCCTCCGTCTCTAATTCCTACCCCTACCTCCCACAGTTTCAAAACGATACATCACCCCTTTTAAGAGCACTACTATCCGAGTACCCATAAGATACTGAGGGCCCTGCGCTCTGCCACACCCACAGAACCCTTCCTACTATCCCAACTTCACATAAAGGAATGAGTAATTATACAACTAACCATATCACGATATTCCTGATAAATAATAACGTTGTAGGCATATCGGATGGCCAACCCTCTTGTTTCATCCATATCACACCCCTTATGAGTTCTGTTCTTCTCACAATATTTCAGGCACTCAATAATGACTACGCCTACCCTCGCCAAATAACTCTAGCTCTTGCCAGGTACACCTCTAGCACGAATGATGGCACTCACGGTGGGCTCCTCAGATCAAATGAGGGCTCGCCCTGTAGATGAACAGGCTTTCTCCACTGCGGTGCACATCGTTATAGCTAACACTCCTGAATTACACCAGCGCACTGTCCAGCTCCCAAAGGAATTTCTCTTTCGCCCACAGTCCCAGCACTACCAAATATCGAACAAAAACATGGTCCTAGGCATACTTGCTCTGCACATTACACCTACTTACGGGGCATTCATAGCCGGAGACGGCGATGTGCGCTCCTGGGCATGTGTGATTTTCATCGAACCCGAACACCAAGTAAGAGACATTACAGACGACCAGCTCTTTGGTGATCCTGACAAATACCCCATAACTGAGATAAAATATCAATACGAGGTACCTCTCTCAGTGACGGTGGAAAACAGAACACCCGGTGCCCCCCCGAAATTCAATTCAGTGCGTGAGGCAGACTTGGCCCAAGTCCCGCCACATCTGTGGACCACTGGTCCAAATGATGTAGGCCTCATCCGTTCAGCCACCCCTTTTAAAATAACACTGAAAAATGGCGCTATTCTACCAAGAGTTAAACAGTACCCACTTTCTAAGGAAGCAGTGGAAGGCATTGCCCCAACAATACAAGCCCTGCTAGATCAAGGAGTCATATACCCCTGTGTATCTCCAGTTAACACGTGCCTTTTTCCTGTACGGAAGGCTAAAAGAAATGAGTGGCGCCTAGTTCATGATTTGCGCTCCATTAACAACATAGTGGTACCAGAGTTTCCCATCGTCCCAGACCCTTCTGTCATCCTCACCAATGTCCCCCCGAACGCGCAATACTTTTCCGTGATTGACCTGAAAAATGCATTTTTCAGCGTCCCCCTTCACCCAGACAGTCAGTACCTATTGGCCTTTACGTTCAATGGCTTGCAAATGACATACAGAAGACTCCCACAAGGGTACTGCGAGTCTCCCAGCGTCTTTAACAGAGTCGTCAAAGAGGACCTATCAAACTTCCAATGTCACAGCACCCTGCTGCAATATGTCGATGACATTTTGCTCTGCAGCACTACGGAGCAAGAGTGCAGAACTGATACAGTCTCCCTGCTCACCACGCTAGCCCACAGAGGCTATAAAGTGGACAAAAACAAACTCCAGTACTGTCAAAGAGAGGTGCAATATCTAGGCCAGATACTCTCAGCATCAGGGAGACGAGTAACGCCAGACAGAGTCGAAGCCATAAAAATAACACCAGAGCCCCAAACTGTCAAAGACATGCAGAAGTTCCTAGGACTAGTGAACTATGTCCGCCAATGGGTCTTTGACTTCTCCACAATAACTGCCCCTTTGTTGAAGGCAGTCAAGGCAGCAAAAGACAGGCGAAATAAACTGGATTGGACACCTGAAATGACAGCTTCCTTTAGAAAACTCAAAGATGAGATCACAAACGCACCAGTATTAGGCACACCTGATTACACAAAGGAATTCTACCTGTTCACACACTGCAATGGTCAGGCCATGACTGCAGTCCTTACTCAAAAATACCCCATGGGCCATAAGCCCATTGCCTACTTCAGCGGCATGCTGGACTCGGTCATGAAAGGTCACTACCCCTGTGAACAAGCCCTGGCTGCTGCAGCCTTTGCCGTGGAGAAAAGCACCCCCATTGTCATGGGATCCTCGCTGACACTGTACACCGAGCACGCTGTCTTTGCTATAATTCAAAAAGCCAAAACGACATTGACCACACAGAGAGTGTCCGGTTACGAAGTCATCCTGTCACTGCCCTCCCTGAAGGTTGTCAAATGTCACACAGTCAATCCTGCCACGTTCTTTGCCCATCCCATTGTAGCATCAGATGACGACACTCATGACTGTGCCACATACTCCCCAGATGAATCAGGAGCAGCAAAAGAGGACCCCCTGACTGACAGCACAGTATACTTTGTTGATGGTTCCTCCACCATTGACCAGGAGACAGGGATCCGGTACACAGGAGCCGCAGTAGTTAAAGCCCAGCAGCACGAGTCCTCCGATTGCTTTGACATTGTACAGCACATCACATTACCCCCACATTACTCAGCTCAAGCTGCTGAATTAGTGGCACTGATAGCCGCTCTAAACTGTGGGGCCGATGACCGCATCACAGTCTACTCTGACTCTGCATATGTCACTACAACGACACACTCAAGCATCCTGCGCTGGAAAAGGCGCGGGTTCCTCAAATCTGATGGAACGCCCGTGTGCCACAAAGATTTGCTGGAAGACTTGATTGAAGCACTCACACTTCCAACTGAGGTTGCCGTTGTTAAATGCGCATCGCACACTAATGGACAGGACTTTGTTTCCAGAGGAAATGCCCTGGCAGATTGGGCAGCTAAAGCTGCGGCCAGGGGTCCCTTACCCGTATCTGCACCATATCACCCTATCCTACTTGCTCAGGTTATTGCTCCATCAGAACAAACAGAACAAACAATAACACTAGCGGAACAAGTACAAAGGCAGGACGATGGTGTAGCTCCAGCCCAGCACTCAGACACAGATAATGACCATTCTGACGCACCTGGTTTATGCCCTATAGATGACACACAACAATACGATCACATTGCACAACTACATCTCAGGGAGGTACAAGAAAGTGCACCACCACAAGAGAAAGAGCTATGGAAGAAGAGGGGAGTACAGCAGGACCCTGCTGATTTTGTCTATAGACAGACAATGTCAGGCAAACCTGTCATGCCACAAGCCTTACTGCAGGTGGCACTGGATCAACTTCACCTTCCCGCACATGTCTCCCGAGATAACATGTCCACCACATTGCAAGCAGACTGGTTCATTCCCAATGCTCATGAACTAATACAGCTCTTTGTTAATAAATGCCTCATCTGCCAACAGTATTCACCAAACCCAACTCTCAAAACAGTGGCCTCCACTATTCCTAAACCTTCTGGCCCATTCAAAGAACTCCACCTTGACTATGTCGATATGATTGATCGATGCCAAAATTACCGATATCTCATCGTGGTAGTATGCCCCTTCTCGCGATGGATCGAAGCTGGACCATGCGTCCACTGCGATGCAAAAGCAGCAGCCACATTCCTACTGCGTGAGGTCATCTCACGCTTTGGAATTCCTGCCGCCATAAGAACAGACAACGGGAGCCATTTTTCAAACGCCATCTTTTCCTCTCTCACCACAATGCTAGGCATCAGACACAAGCTGACATCCGCTTACCACCCCCAAAGCAATGGCATTTGTGAGCGCCTCAATGGCCTGCTCAAAAACAAAATAAGCAAAATTAGCGCCACCATTGGCAAAAAGTGGCTCTACTGTCTCCCACTGGCCCTCTTCTCATTAAGAAATTCCCCAAGTTCGGATCACCACCTCACACCCCACCAACTTGTCACCGGACGATCCATAAATGTAGCGGTCCCTCCCAGCAGGCCCAAAACAGATACTGAGTCATCCTCTGAGATTGTTAAAGCTGAGCTTTATGACTTCTTGTGCACACTAACCCGCGCTGCGCAGTTCCTCTCTGTCCAGGTATCCAGAAGGAAGGAGAAGGGCCCCATCGATCCTGAGCTCCCACCTATCCGTCCTGGAACTCTGATCTTTATCCGGAGACACGTCAGGAAGTGGAAAGACCCCAAATTTGACGGCCCCTTTTCAGTGACTGATTCATCTCCAACTGCCGTCCGGATAGCTGAACGCAAAGCATGGATACATCGGCGAGACGTTCGGCTCGCTCCTGTGCCTCCGCAGCAATAAACAATGAACTAAGAGAGGAAAGAGACATGCCCATGGTCCCCCTGAATGAGGACAGCGGTTTCCCGTCCACTACCGAGGAAGAAGAATAAGAAGAAGAAGAAGAAGAAGGCACACCCGTGCTGACCCAGGGATACAGCAGCCACAATGCAAAGTTATGTACTCTTGCCACATTTATGTTTTGTATCATTGTTGGAGTGGCACTAATAACTTTTAATTGGTGCGTCTATTTTTTTGCAGTAAAGAGCTTTAATGAGATAGATAATAGAAATGCCTTACAATACACTGTTCCAGCAACTGTGCCAGCGGTCACACTCAAACAGCAGACAGCAACACAACACACAATAGGTCCTGAGCTCCCACAAAATAGTACGGCCAGCAGCGCACCCACCAGTGTGCATCCCGAGTACTCACTCGTCACCCCAGGGGACAGAAATAGGTCATGGGATAGGTCTGCCAATATCACAGGACGACAGCAAGTGTCCCGCCAACGCCTTTCCCGTCACCATAGAACATGCCGATTTGCTATTTCCCCGTACAGAACAAAACCCCTTGTCCCCCGCAAGAATGCCAATAACAAGAAGGCAGGGCACAAAACATTCGATCATCTTGTAAAAATACAAGAGGGCCTAGGACCCATACTAGGCCTACAACTATCAGTGAGAGACCATTCAGTCCACTCTTCCCTAGTAGACAACTCCTGGTACAGGGACATGACAGCAGTAGGGAAGTCAAGGACAAATGATTCCTGTTATGTATGTTCATACATCCCCCATGCAGTAGGGGCTGACAGACTGCTATTTCCTAGAGAGGTCCCTCCACACATCACCATGTGCCTTCTGCACTTGTATCTTTGCCGCTTAGAGGGACAGATCCAGATAAATGCGGTGGAATTATACTTTGAAAATGTCAATACAACAGTGTGGGACTATACCCCCATCATATACAAAATTGTCACTGGGACAGCCGCCCTGACAAAAGAAATAAAAAGATTCTATCAAATGAAACACCTAAACGCACCTTATTATGAGACACTATTCAGGAGACAAGGGTTCACTACAGTGACGGTACCCCCAGCCGAGTGCGACCCATCTATACCACACGATGAAAGCTCCTGTCCGTGCAACAATAGAACTGTGCTGGACATACGGGCACAGCTCTATGTCAAAAATAAATGGATCCATGTCCATACACTATTCTGCAGGGCAGCTTCCTTAGGCCCCCCTTGGGCGGGCAAAACAGACTGGGTGGGAGACATTGACTGGGATGTTGAGGAAAACTGTGAGGATATTTGGAATAAGGAAGGGAAAAGATACACATGGGATGGGGAAGGAATGCCCGAAAGTAAAAAAGCATTTAAACTAAAAAATCCTTCTCTTTGTTTCCTAGGCAATGGCTCCACCTCTGTTGGGCGTAACACAAACTGTAACAAAACGATTTTCAACTTCGATATGCAGTTTGGCACCTCCGCATTAATGGACTACTACTGGGCTTGTGGAGAACGCCTCTATCTCCACCTACCTCCTCAGTGGCTCGGACTCTGCTCTTTGGTGACGTTGCATGAAGTACATCTGGTTGTGCCGGCATCAAATGCCTCTCACATACTGACACACCCCATGTCAGGCGACGTAACATTCCTTCATCGCCACCGGCGAACAGCGGAGTACTTTGCAGGCGAAGCTCTTGGTAAAGTTCCAGAAGAATTCCGCCTCTTCAACCAGACCCTCCAGGATATCGCGATTTCGCGATTTCGCGATTTGCCGCGAAATCGGCAATTTTGAAAAAATGCCGCGATTTTGACAAAAATGCCCGCGAAATCGGCATTTTTCTAAAAATCGCGGCATTTTTACAAAAGCCGCTATATCCTGGTATCCTGGGGGGTCTGCTTTAAGTGATCGCCTGGCCGTCACCACCGCCTGCTGGTTAGCCGTTACCACCGCCTGCTGATTAGCCGTCACCACCGCCTGCTGGTTTGCATATTGGTCAAAGCTAAGGCCGCCTGCTGTTTCTGCACTGATGGCTCAAGCTAAGGCCGCCTGCTGTTTCTGCACTGATGGCTCGAGCTAAGGGCGCCTGCTCTTATCTCCCTGCACTGATGGCCAGGTGCTGGCTCTTTCGACAGGCCTTCCTTCCTTTCTTCGTGATGTTCACAAAGGGTGAGAGGTGCTGATCTCCGAGGCACATATAATACCCGCTAACTCCCTGATGGTTTTAGGAGAAATATATACAGGGCTGTTATGTTTCTCGTTACAAGGTTTCAGAGAGATTAATCAAACATCAAACGGCATTCTTATCACAAGGTTATAAATCAGTGGAGGGGGAGATCTCGAGGGGGCGGGGGCGTTGTGTAAACTACTCAATAAACAAACCCTTTTAGCGCCTCTTGAGCCTTGAGTAGTGATGTACTGTCTGTTATGCCACAGTGCCTCTCTTTGCAGGTGCCCAATTAAAAGCCTCTCTGTTAAACAATTAATTGTGCGGTGCATTTAATGTTAAAACCAAGCATTGAATGGTAAAGAATAACGATCTCATCTTTACGCTTTTGTTGAGGAGCAGCTATTTCTTTTGGGATTCACTTGTTTTTGTTGAATTTTCTCAAACAAAAATATTTAAAACTTTCTCGAGTGGTTTTCCACCGTTCCCTTCGTGACAACACTCTGCGATCTGCTGCACCACCAACAAGCAGTGTCCTCTGGAACAAAAAGTACGCGCTGGAGCCAAAATAATAGTGGCCTCTATTCGCAAATAAAACAGCATAACTGTCAAGGCTTCAGATTGCTATGTGTCACATTTTCATACCTTCAGTGTGACTATGAGTTACATTTCAACGATTATGATTGACACTTTCTCACAAGCAAATCAAGCAATGAAGACGAGGGAAACATAAATATCAGAAATTACACCCATCTAAGCAATGAGAAACTTATGGGCCGATTCCCAAAGGTAATCTTAGACAAAAGGTCTAACTTTATGACTTTTAGTATTTACAAAGATCGTTTGCGAGTCGTATCTTTACATCCGCAGGTGGGCCGGAATCTGCGCACATGGGCCGTACTTTCCGCACCCTGGCCGTACTCTCCGGCGTCACGTTGTAAATACCCCGCACCATGGTGCATCTTTTGCGCCGCCGCTGCGTCACAAAAGTGACGCAACGGCGGCATAAAAGCAGCGCAAGGGGCTTGTAAATCTGCCCCAAAGTGTCTACATTGTAAAGAAACCAAATATACATAGCTTCATGTTGTTAAATAACTAAAAATACTAAGATATCTGTGTTTGTTGTAGGAAAAATGGCCACATAAAATGCCGCAAAATTGCCGCTAAATTTCCATATTTGTGCCGCTAAATTTCCATTTTTGTGCCGCTAAATTTGCTAATCCATGCCGCTATATCCTGGGGGGTCTGTTCAACGAGGCCCAACTTTTCTTTGGAGGAGCAGTCCCAATGTTCCAAACTCAGGCTAATGCTCGTTGGCTGGAAGTGACGCGCTATGAGGTCATGAAAGCCATCAACAGCACCAGAGACGGACTGAACGCCATTAGGGAAGAACTGCGCCCATTGAGACTAATGGTTCTGGAACATCGTTACTTCCTGGACATGCTGACCGCCAAAGACGGTGGTTTGTGTCACCAAATAGGGAAGTCTTGCTGCACGTTCATACCAGGAAATGATGAGGACAACGGATCGATCGCCAGAGCCATTGAGGAATTGACCAACTTGGGAAAAGAAATGGTCAGTGAAGGAGGTGCCCCTGCGGACATTATTCCAACAGACTGGTTCAATTTTGACTGGATGCCTTCATGGCTCACCGGAATTTTTAAGTTGTTGATACCGATTGTTGGGATTCTCATAATACTGTGTTGCGCTTTTCAGATTGGGAGTCATTGCATTAAAAGACTAGGTTCCAAGACAGTAGGGATGAGTTATGCTAGCACAGGGATCTACCAGATAGCAAAGTATGAAGACATGGATAGAATTCCAGGGGATGGGACGGGAGTACAATTACAAATGGGCGAGATAAAAGCACCTGCTACCTACTGTAACATACCCACTGCTCCCCCTCTGCCCCCAGGCAGAGATACCCAGGGCGGGAGCCCTACAGCCGCCCAGTATGAGCGCCTGCTTAATGATAGAGATGCAGAATATGTCAAAATACTCCTTAGGTCAGACAGAGAAATAACAAAAAAGAAAGAGCAGGTCCAAGGTACATTCAAGTGTTATGTTAATGACATGCCCTGGATACCCCCGCTAGCTGTAGGGTCGCCAAGATACTCAGTAAAGAGTGTGTTCATAAATGAACAAGACGGGGGTGATGATGAAGGGTTAAAATCACGCTCTACCATCTGATCACCAGAAAGAGCGTCCCTTAGCTGTCTTGATAGCGAAAGATCACCCATGGGCCTGCCACTGAGACCCTGAAATATGCTTAAACCCCCTCAATTCTTGCTAAGCATGATCAACAATACCTAGTCCCGCTAACTACCTGAACCCTGAGGTTATAGGCCCAAAGCTGAGGCCCAGAAGGCATGCCTTGGCCTAGCAACATGCAATAGGCCACAGTAAGGTTAATAATACATTTCTCTGCTGCACTGAAAATAACACA
Source organism: Lissotriton helveticus (assembly GCF_964261635.1). Classification (NCBI taxonomy): domain Eukaryota; kingdom Metazoa; phylum Chordata; class Amphibia; order Caudata; family Salamandridae; genus Lissotriton; species Lissotriton helveticus. Next base: position 1,942,985,464 of record NC_136068.1, read on the forward strand.
GCAAATTGGCTTAAGGTGAAATAGTGATTTTCCACAAAGGCCAACACCCACTCAGACTCATGCACAGACTGGTGTCCGTTGGTACAGCTTCCTGAAGTCATTGCTTAAGCTAATATTTTGAAACATAGCTTGCACAAAGTGAAAAACGGCAACCTATCGCAATACTAAATGTACGTGACCTAAATGTACTTTCAGGAATGTACAGGATGTTCTAGTTCAAAATGTACCGAACAAAATGTACTTTCAAAAATGTACAGGTTGTTCTAGTTCAAAATGTACCGAACAAAATGTCCTGTAAAAGAGGTCCATCCGGTGTCCTAGGACACTTGTGGTCAAACTGTCAACACAGAAAGGGCGTTGGCCAGTGCGTCACCATAGAACCTTGGTTCCTCAATTTCAGGTATTTCAGACTCAACTGTCAGATTCTAAGGCAGGACTTTCCTGCAGATGCCTGGCATTGAGCGTGGTTTTGTCCTCCGGGTAGCCGCTTCTCTGAGCTGGGATACCGGCGCCACTCTATCAGGTTGTTGATCTCCCAGGGCAGAGACCCCTTCTGCTCCTCTATTACTCTGATCTAACCTCTTAGCCATCTCTCTCTCTCTCCTAGTCATTATGGGACAGGTCTCATATTTAGAATCCACTTGACTCTGAATTTAATAGCAAAATGGCCTATTTTTGAGCTAATTCTAATTGTACCTTCCTAGCCTTGATCCTCTCAGGGTCCTAGTAAGAAATGCTTAACTTAATAATTATAGATCTGCCTTAAAATATTTTATCTGAATGCACCAGAAAATCTACGTCAATGTGCTCAGTATCATAGGATCCTTTGATTAGCTGTGCTCATGTTCATTTGTATACATTTTTATTCCAGTCTTGCCATGAGATATTTTGAGCATTTGTCATCTAGCAATTGCCCCAGACGGAGTGAAGTCTGGAGCCTTTGTAGTAATTTGCCTTAGAAACAGAATTAATATGCATTTATCTTCTTGCTTGTAAGCTAATAATAAAATGTGCCACTCCAAACTTGAAATTCTGGCATCTGACAACTTTATTCTTCTCTCTCAGCGGAGTGCTGTGTTGGTGAGTTGTGTTCACACCTGAAGTGCTAACCACTGAACTAAAGGGACAAGAACTACCCTTTATCATAAATCAGGGACAGGGTAGCGGGACAGTCTCAGTACGGGAGCAGGAAGGGATACCCTACGCGCAGCTCTCAATCCTCGAGCCGGGGGATTCCGAAGGATAGGCCGTGGCAGCGCCAGCAGGCTCTTAAGATGGTTCAGCGAGGATAGGCCGCGGCAGCGCCAGCAGGCTCTCAAGATGGTTCAGCGAGGATAGGCCGCGGCAGCGCCAGCAGGCTCTCAAGATGGTTCAGCGAGGATAGGCCGCGGCAGCGCCAGCAGGCTCTCAAGATGGTTCAGCGAGGATAGGCCGCGGCAGCGCCAGCAGGCTCTCAAGATGGTTCAGCGAGGATAGGCCGCGGCAGCGCCAGCAGGCTCTCGAGGTACTTCGGGTTACGGGAGGTGAGTTCGTCTGGTGTCGGCCGCGACAGCGTCAGCAGGGCTTCCAGTCCAGGATACAACTGCCGTCCTACTCCGGGGCTGGCCCAGATATAGGACTGGAGTCCTTTGATGTCCGGACCCTCGCGCCTGGGGGCCAGAGGGGCCGGGATGATGGTGTCCAGACACCCAGCAGGGGGGTGGAGCTAGCGCCCCGGGAGGCCGGAGGGCGATCGATACCAGGCGTCCGGGGACTGCTGGAGGGCCATCGACACTCCCCTCCTCTTGGATCGGTTGAGTGGCCACTCGACCACCTGGGTGGATCTTGGTGCCTCGATGTCGGGGCCTCGCTGGGGCTTGGGCCGGGGCCGAGGCCACGTGTTCGTGACGTGGTGTGTCCAAGATGGCGTCGGGCGCGGCCTCGTGTTCAGGCCGTGGTTCGTGGTGGTGGTCCGGGATGGTAGCCGGACCGGCAGTGATGGGGCGTGCAGGGTCGGGCAAAAGGGGCACGGGGCTCGGCGGAGGGGCCGATGTCGTTCTGGGCCCGCCATGCGGGGGGGATAAGGCCACGCCATGAGGCCGGGTCCAACAGCTGCCAAATGTAATGCCTTTGCTACGTCTATTTTGGCTGTCTTGGATTTCGCTCGTAAACTGGGTGTGAAGCCTATAGAGGCAGTGTTGAAAACTTATGAGGCCAAGTGTACATCAATAGCCATGTATGGAGCGGACCTGTGGGGGCTAAAAAGTGCAAAGGCCTTGCAGGTGGCTGAGGACAAATTTCTGAAATCTATGTTATGTGTCCCCAGTCTACACCTGGATATATTGTTCACCAAGAGTGTGGGGTTGAATACTTGGAAGACCGCATAGCCTTAGCACCGCTGCTGAAATGGATCTCCACTTGGCTGAACCAGGATCTAGAACTGAATCATGAGATCCTGAGGGACTGTTTAGTATTGGAGCATGGCCACTCTATCCTCTGGTTGAATTACATAAAAAAATTAGCAACCAGATTGGGCCGACCGGAACTGTTTAACTGCCCAAACAAGTTGCTGAAAGGGGATATAAAATGGGCCAAAGAGACATATAAACAATTGGCATATTTGGCAAGAGAAAAAATGAACTATGCAAACCAACAGTAAGGGCTCATCAATTGTTAACAACCACTAGAGGCATAGAACCTTATTTGAGAATCGTCAACAACATGAACCATCGATTTTTATTGACTAAGTTTAGATTGAACAAATTCCACCTTCTCCTTACAGAACGCTCAGGTTGGACTAAGGACTCGGACCTGGAGATTTGTTCTTGTGACGGTTTCTCTATTAAAGACACTATGCATTTCATCTTTTTTTGTAAGCATTTATGCCCTATCCGTAAAAAGTATATCATTCCTCTCATTAAAGACAAGGGCTTTAGACAAGTTAAACCCGCCCTTTTATATTTACAGCTGTTGTCAAATGAGATTTTTAATATAGCAAATTTCTTGACAATAGCATTGAGATTGGGGAGGAAAATTAACGGGATACATTGTACATAGCCATGCATTTAGGACCAAGGAGTCAGCATCGTATCTCTTTTAAGGTGCTTTTTGTGCTGGTTTTATTGTTTTTATCAGTATTTATAATGTATATTTCTTTTTTTAAACATATATGAAATTGCCATGAACGGACTATTAATCAATATATTATATCTTTTTTAACTTAATGTCTTGACCCTGATGAATTTTGTAGTATACTTTTATGGTTTTTGTTATGAACCGAATAAAGTATTTTTGACTGACTGACTGTATGGCCCAGACCCAAGACCTGCTGACCTTCTGGAGGATACTAAAGACCTGGCTGTTTGATCAGTAGCGGCCCCCACCTCCCCCCCCAGCGCCTTGAGACCCTCGCGGGTATGTAGTGCGCTTAACAAATGACTGACTGATTGACACTTACCTAACTCTGTTTTGACAATTAAGTCCATCAATATGCACATTACCTCATCGTCATACCTCCCCGGCAAAGTCATAACCATATGAGCAAAATCTCCTCCCCAGAACTTCAAAGCAAAAAACTCCCTAGCCCATCCCTACCCTGCAGGCCACTACCACATCCTGTGGCATATAACCCTTGACCCATGTTAGCACATCCTGTTGTTTTTTTTAAAAGGACTACTTGAAAGACTCTGAGGTTACAGGTGAGTGTGCGGTGGTCTTGTGTGGGTTTTATGAGTCAAGTTCCTTCTTTAGCGGGACTGTGTTGTTGTTTTTACGGTCTCTTGGTTTTTACGGTCTTCTGTGGTGAATATGGTCCCTGACGCTGGTGTTTTTAATTATGCGCCTCTTGGAACACTTCCTTGATGCCCAAATACTGCTGGGGTGAAGTCAGGTGCCCCTCTTCAGGAGTCAATCCCTTGCTGTAGCGGGGACCTCCTGGAGGATGTAAGGAATTTGCCGAGCGCGTGGGTTCGTCATGGATACGGCGCGTTCAAGGTCCGCCTGAAGTAGGCAGGTTTTCGATGCAGATCACAAGTCCCGGTAGATGCAGGTTCGCATTGGCTCTGTATTGTTAAGGCTGGCTGGCTGCTGGCACGATGTCTAAAAAAAGAAAGAACAGAATCTCTTTGGAATTTTTAGCATACACCACACCACTCCTAATATTTCACATAACCCAAACAACAACTGATCCAAACTCACTCAACCAATAGGAGCTCCCAATGTTAGCCAATTGATCAAAATATAGAAAGTATTTTCATTTATTTATACCTTCCAAGTTCATAGTATAATTAAAATCACAGCAAAATACAAGTTATAAATTCATTTTTTTTAAAAACAAAACAAAAGTGCGTGACAAATCAATGTCCATATACAATTAAAAACATTAATGCTTCCAGAAGAACAATATATCTTTAAAAGTGACCAAAAAGCGACGCGTTTCGGTGTTCTCACAGGTCCAACCACCTTCTTCAGGCTTCAAAATATGACAATAATGACATCACAGCACTTTCAATATCTCAGTTGGTGCTTGTGATATTATTAACACACGGGGCTTTAAAACTCCGGGTCTCCAACCTTTCTCATCATTATTCTTACAGGTTGCGGTTTTCCGAACACGGTTAAAGGCGAAGATACCACCGTTGGAATCTACAAAATTAGTCGTCCGACGTAGTTTCCACTTTCGGGTGAGTCAAGCCTTCAATAGCGATGTCCAACCCCAAAGTTGTGGATAGAACACTCGGTCTAATGGCGTAGTGTCATGGGAAGTTAAAAACAACCCGGATTCAAAAAATCTCCACTTTTACACACGGCCCTGTTGCCTCTCGAGAGTGTTCAGAAAACCGTAACCTGTAAGAATATTGATGAGAAAGGTTGGAGAAGGTGGTTGGACCTGTGAGACCACCGAAACGCGTCGCTTCTTGGTCACTTTTAAAGATATTTTGTTCTTTTGGAAACATTAATGTTTTTGAGATTGTGTCTCATTAAGTTTTTAATTGTATATGGACATTGATTTGTCACACACTTTTTTTTTTTTAATGAATCTATAACCTGTATTTTGCTGTGATTTTAATTTACTTGGAAGGTATAAATAAATGAAAATACTTCTCCCTTTGTGTCCCAGGAGCGGTTGGTGCTGACTACCGATGCCAGAGAGTTGGGGTGGGGGGTGGTGTTGCCTCAGGAATCTGTGCAAGGAATTTGGTCAGTTCAGGGCGCGGCGATGTCTTTGAATTGGAGAGAGTTGAAGGCTGTGTAGTTGTCCTTGACTCATTTTCTTCCTTGGGTCCTGCAGCGGGACGTGTTGGTGCGGTCAGACAACACAGTGGTGGTGTGTTGGAACCTAATGATGTCAGGTCACCTAGGGTAGCCTGGCCTAGGGTAAGACATTATCCATAGAGGCACATGTGCAAAGGTTGCAAACCACCCAGCAGTAATCCAACGCAATATCACTCAAAAATGACGCTACACCAATGTTTGGAAAAATACGAGCTTGTTTATAAAAATATTCTTTGCTCTCTTGTCTTTACGAATTACAGTTCAATACATTTCAACACACTTAACCTTAGTACTTTATCACATTTAGCAAGTACCCCCTTTTTGTCTTTCAATTGGTAAAGTGCAACAATTCAGCTTCTCAAGGTTTTCTTCACTCCCCTCACAGGAATTATTCTCTTGCCACAAGTTTAGTTTATAATACCATAAGTTTCAATTGCGATACAGTGGAGGGCACAACTAACTCTCAAGAGACTTAGGGCTGGCAATCTCCTAGCTGGACCCACCAGGCGTTAATCCCTTACTTGGTTTGCGAGGAAAGAAGGTCACACCCAACTAAGCCTGGTATAGAACACGTGAGCACAACCAGAATTACCACCCCAAGCCCCTCCTTTACATTAGCGTGAGCTTTCACCCTCGACCAGAATCACTCGATCCTGTTGAATTCCCGCAGGACTCTTCACCGTTACTCCCAGGACGTGTGGGGGGTCACTGGAGATACTGTAGCTCAATATGGTACCACTCCTTAATACTGAAGGTTTTATGATCTTATACTGAACCCAGAGAGAGTGTTGTCTCTTTTTCAAGTTGGGTACTGTTCTGCTTTCACGTTCAGTGAAGTCCGCCTCTCCGGACTAGTTCCCCACCTTCCCCACCTTCCCGGCTTACTTCAGCTCAGTCAGAAGTCGGAGTCAGACGCCTCCCCGAACTTGCAGTTGGAAAGCCACCTGGCCGGCAGTTCTCGCGGAGAATCCCCACTCTTCCCACGCTACCTGGGGAAGCAGGCGTTCCGCTGGCTCGCTTGGCCGCCCCTGGCGCTTCTTCAACAATGGGGCGAGGTACCGTTACCTCACGGTGCACTCCGGTGTCAGCGAACCTCCGCACGACCCTCGGCGGCTCCCTCAGCGGCTCCTCCCACAGGGGGTCCGCCTTCCGCCGAGCTTCGATACTGTGCCCCGCCTCCGGCCGTCCTCTTCCGGGGTATTCTCCACCTCCCAGCCGGCAGCTGATCTTCCGGTGACAGAACTTCCTCAGCGCTGCAACCCTCTTCACGCGTCACAGCAGCCTTCCTGAATGGCGCTCCTAATCGCGGAATTGGCAGCTACGGAGTAAGCTCTCTCCCACCTTGCCAACAGTCAGGGTTAGTGCCACGCTGCTGTGAGGGGGTGGGGGTCCAATTCGGCACCCAGTCGGAGAGTTCTTCTCCACGAGCAGGGGAGAGCTGTTTTCTCACGAAGGCGGTGTCACGCCAGAGCCCAATTCAGCATCCCTTTTTCCCTCTGTGTTGAGGACTTAAAGCAATCAGGGTTCAGTCCTTGGGTCAAGCGCTTCCTCTTTCAGGGACAGGGCTCGGTAGGCAAGCAAGAGGGCCCGTCAGTCTGCAGGGGAAAGCTGCCCTTTTGACCAGTCTCTCCCTACTCCAGTGCGCGCTCCTTCTCACTAGTCACCTTACTCCTGTCCAGGCTCACTGCAAGACAAAATGGCTGACCAGCATTCCGCCTTATATAAGCTGTCCCTCAGAGGTCCAGAAGGGACCAGAAGGTTCTGGAATGCCCTACTCTTTCCTATGGGACTGGTTCCAGGTATGTCAGTTATGACAGTTGGTAGCCACCATTTTGTGACTCCAAGGGAATTCCTGTCAGGAAAGGCCTCTGAACTGAGGTGAATGATTATGAGGGTAAAAGAGCACCTATCCCCCGAGGCCAACACCATAAAAATCTAGTGGACACAAAAATAAATAAAGGCATGAGGGGCAGAAAGGGGACAAAATAAATAATAAATTGGAGGGACTACACAAAAGGTCAGACAGGTCTAACACGGTGTGTTATGTCAACCTCCAGGGGAGTATGAAAGGGGCTTCCCTCAACTTGTTAGCACAACAGATTTTCCAGTGGCCAGAGTTCTGAGAGCATTGCATGTGCTGGGAGTTTTGAACTCGAAGGGGGATCGCCTGAGCAGGTTGTTTCACTCCCTGTCCGACATGTGCCTGATGCAGGAAGTGTTTGCTATCCTGATGGAGAGGTTTGGAGTCCTCGTGGTGGATCTGTTTGCTGCCGTGGGGAACGCCTTGCAGGAGAAGTTTTGTTCTCTGGTTCGGTTGAACTCTGTTTGGAGGGAGGATGTGCTGTCATTCTGGTGGGATGGGGGTCTGATGTATGCTTTTCTCCCAATTACCCTGATTCCGAGGGTCCTGCTGAAAGTCAAGTTGGATTGGGCCGCAGTTGTCATAGTGGCTCCTGCTTGGTCCCTAAACCCTTGGTTCCCTATGTTGTTGAGGTTGGCGGTGGGTCCTTGCTGGCGGCTGCCAGTGGTTCCTTGTCACCTGTCATTTCCCTCTCTGTCCCGGGACTGTCTTGACTGCTTGCAGCTGGCAGGTTGAATGTTGAGAGGCTGAACCTGGTGGCTTTGGGGTGTTCTCCTACTGTGGCTGAGTTTATCCAGCTGTCCCGGCGCCTTTTGACTCTCTCGTCCTATGCTAGGCATTGGGTGTTTTTTCAGGGCTGTTGTGCAGCTCCGGGTTGGTCTGCTTTGGAGGTGGAACCCGTACGTATCTTAGATTTCCTGAAGGGTGGATTTGACTTGTCGCTATAACATCAGCCCGACGGGTTGGGGAATTGGGCTCTTTGCTTTGTTCAGAGCCCTTTTTAGGTCTCGCTGAGCCAATGAGCATGCGTTGTCTGCGAGACTTAAGTAAAGGGCTTTCAAAAATGCTCCCAAAGGTTTTTCCAGGTGGATTGCCTACAGTGCATGTGTGCGGGCGGGTGCACATTGCACACCATTTGGCAGCCTGTGAGCCTCTCTCCGCACTCATGCTGGTTTGCTGGCAGCCGGCATCAGACTTCAAACACTTCAAAGGAATCCACTCCCCCGCCATTTCTGGTTTTGCTAGCTGAAGGCTTTCATACCCAAGATCACACGGACTGTCAGTCGGGCAAATGCAAATTAGATTCTAGTTTTTTTTTTACAGTGGATACACGCTTGGTTTTCACTGTTGATGCACACTTGGTTTTCACAGTAGATGCACACTCGGTTTTCACAAGGCACGGACGCTTAGTTTTCACAGTGAATGCACGCTTGTTTTTTTACAGTGGATGCACACTTGGTTTTCACCGTGGATGCACACTTAGTTTTCACTGTAGATGCACACTTAGTTTTCACAGTAGATGTAGACATGGTTTTCACAGTGGATGAAGTTTTAGGTTTTCACAGGGAATGCACACAGGGTTTTCACCATGCTTTTGCTTGCAATCTTGGGGCCATTAGTGCTGTGCGTTAAACTGCCGAAGAAGTTCACGCTTTGTTGCACACCTCACATTGCCATTTGCTGCTATTAAATCTCGTAATATCTCGGTGATAAAGAACTGAAACGCTGCAGGGGCGTTACAGAGCCCAAACGGCATCACTAAATACTCGTATAGACCGAACTTAGTACAGAAGGCCGTCTTCCACCCGTCACCCTCCTTGACTCTCACCAGATGGTATGCTCCACGTAGGTCTAACTTAGTGAAAACGGTGGCGGTCTTTATTCTGTCAAAGAGGGCTGAAATCAAGGGGAGCGGGTATCTGTTCTTTATAGTGATGTCGTTTAGGGATCTGTAATCAATACAACACCTCAAGCCACCCTCTCGCTTTGGAATGAAAAAAAGAGAAGAGGATGTGGGAGAACGAGAGGGACGTATAAACCCTTGCTTAAGCATGTTGTCTAGATAATCTAGCAGATATACATTCTCCTTCTCAGTGAGGGAATACGCCCTGCTACATGCTATTTTAGCCCCTGCCTGGAGATCAATGCGGCAGTCATATTGCCTATGTGGGGGAAGACTAGTTGCTTGTACCTCATCAAAAACAATGCGTAAATCTGCATAATCTGAGGGTAACTCAGATGAATTGGTAGAAGCAAGTTGTTTACCATTCTCTCTCGTGCACATGTGTTCCTTACATGTGTCACTACAAAACTCCAACGTACCAGTACCCCAATCCACCTGTGGGTTATGTGAACGTAGCCATGGTAACCCCAATAGCACTGGTAACTGGGGGGATTTGATTAAATCGAAAGATAGATCCTCTTGATGTCCTGGCCCTAGGGTAAGGTGTAAGGGTATCGTCTGATGAGTGATAGGCCCTGATTTCAGTACGCTACCATCGATAGTGGTGACGTCTTCCCATGTGTCTTTCTCTATTGACTCTATAGCATGATTTCTGGCCCAATCAGAGTCCATGAAATTTCCGGTCGCCCCGGAATCCAGCATGATAAGTAATTCGATTGATCTTTCATTAAAAAACAGATTAGCAGAAATATAGAAGTGACTTGGTGTGACAGATGAGGAATCTGTAGAAGAGACTATTAGACCTGAGTTACCCGACACCTTAGCCTCTCCAGGTGTCGGGCTTGTTAGTTTTCCGGCTTCTTAATTTGGGAGGGTTTCACGGGGCAGTTCTTTAGAAAATGGCCTGCTTTGCCACAATAGAGACATAACTTGTTGTCTCTCCTCCTTTGCCTTTCTTCCTGACTCAAAGGACCTCTAACTGACCCAATTTGCATAGGCTCTACCTCCTCAGAAGTCTTCTCGACTTCAGACTTTCTATGATAAACATATGGTTTGAAATCAGAACGTCCCTTCTCCCTTATGCGCTCTTGTAGTATGTGGTCTAATTTAACTACTAAGTCTATCAGTTCAGGGCAGCTATCAGGAGGCTCCACTACGTGTGATAATGCGTCTTTAAGTTCATCTCGTAAACCCCTATAAAACAGGGCACTGCATTTACTTTCAGGCCACTCTGCCTCTGCCACTAATCTCTGAAATGTGGTGATATAAGCTGAGAGTTCTTTGGTGCCTTGTTTGAGCGACAACAGGTCGGTGTCTGCAGAATGAGTAAACGTATGTTTGTCGAATATCTTTTGTAATTCCCTTTTAAAGGACCCGTAATCATGTAACATGGGATCGTTCCTCTCTATTAGTGGTATAGCCCAGTCAGCTGCTGAACCCCCCAAATAGGAAATAACAAAGGCCACTTTAGACTGGTCGGTTGGGAAGCAGCTAGCTTTGCACATAAAGTGCAACGGGCACTGGCTTATAAACGTAGAAAGCTTAGACGTGCCTCCCGTAAACCGTTCAGGAGGAGCCAATGGGACTGACTGGCGAGTAGTAACGTGTACTACTGGGGCTACAGTACTGGGTCCTCCTGCGTCTAGACTAGGCTGTCTCTCTCTTTGTAGGTTATCTACCCTTTGGGACAATGCTTGCGTTTCTAACTGGAGATTGCCCAGCATGTGGGCCAAATCTTCCATAGTAACCTGGGTCATGGCACTCGGGTGGAAAAGCAACGTGGGCTTCGCGCTCTGTAAGGACTCTGAATGTGGTTTCCTCAGGAGTGCCAGGAGCCGATGATAACCCCAACCCTTCCCCCCTACACCACCTACACACCACAAACTCTAGGACACAAGGGTGATATGGAGGGAAAGCAGGGAACAAAACAAGGAAAGTAGGGGGAGACAAAACACTGGACTCTTCGGGCACTGCTCTCTTCTGCTTCTGTCTGAAGGTGAAGCTATAAGGAATAATGGATTAATACAACAACAGTCACCCCACAATTCCCCAATGTCAATACATAAACCACCCTTTACCTGAGAGCACGAGAGTGTGTCAAGCAATGCAACTAGGAACTCTTCTGGAAACCCATAAGTGACTATGGAACTATGGACATCCAATATGGCCTAGATTTGAGGGATGTGAGTTATTATCTCTGATTATAACTGTGGTATATACCAATATAGTGGTCAGAGTGTAATCCTTACCTAACTAGAAACATCTCTGGGCGAAAGGTCTTGTAGTGTAAAAAAGGTCAGGATCACATAAGTAGTTGCCTGGAGGATCAGAATTACATACATAAATACCAATAGACTTTATAGCAAGAACACGATGTAAATATAGTGCGATACAAGCGCTTTACCGGTTCTTCTTGTCCCTGTACTGTGATGTATGCGAGAATCTGGGAAGTCCAGTAAACGAACAAACAATATAGATAATAAAGGGGAAAAAAGGGATATCGCTAGGCGGACCACAAAGCCCACAATGCCACGCAACACTCCTCACCACTGCTTCCGCAAATACCGGCCGTTCGGCGGGACCATAGTCCGGCCCAATGACGAGTCTGCAGAAAACAGGGCTGTGAGACTGTGGGCTGGGCGGACCGGAATAACAGGCTGGGAGGCCGAATGTAACGAGCTATGTTCAAGGATTTATTCGATTGATATTGTACACAATGTCTGGGTTCAAAGAGTTTTCCAGGGAAGAAGCGCCGCCGAGAAGCACCCAGCCGGGAGGGTGTGGTTGTTGTGGGAATCTCCGGGTTGTGGTCCTCTGCGGGGCTGATGTCATCAGGGTACGGCCGGTTGATGGGTCTCCTCGGAGATAAGTAAGAGAGTACAGGGGTTAGTCCCGTCCAGTAAGGACTGCTGAGTACTACCACCGTCACCGGGAAGTGAGGGGCCAGGTCAAGAAAGTGGGGAAGGTGGGAAGGGTAGGTAGGGACAAGACCAATCCGCAAGCAGGAGGGGAGTGCGAGGGGGGTGTCCGGGGTGAGTGCGAGGGAGGTAATTACAGTGCTCGTGATACGTTTCTTAAAGACTAAGGCGAGTGCAGGGTGCTCGTGAGGCTCTATATACAGTATGGTACAAGTAATCACAATAATTACACTATGGGACACGGAGAAGGATAGAATGTACTCACGTGCCCCGCCGTAACTCTCATCCGAGTTACGGCCGCTCTCCAGCCACCTCCGGAGGTCGCCACCAATCCTCCGTCCACAGGTCTTCTTCCTCGTCCTCTTCTCCGATCTCCGCCTCATCTCCGCTCTCCTCCTTCCTTCTGCTCTCCGTCGGGGGTTCCGCGCCGTTCGCTGTCTCCTGCCACGAGTCCGCTGGGCTGAACGATGTTTCCCCGTTCCTGCCGTCTTTTCTGTGTTCCCGGCGGACCTCAGTGGACGTGCTTCCGGTTCCGGATGGGACGGGTTCGTCGACAGGAGTTCCGCTTCCGGGTTCCTGCTGTTCTGTTTCCGGGTCCTTGGGGCTTAGCGGATCCTGTGGGTGAAGAGAGGATGTCCGGTGACCAAGGGACGCTGTTCCTCCCGGAGTGGGGGTTTGGCCCCCCCGACTACAACGTTCTTCCGAAGAGGTAGGGACCCCCGGTCTTCCACATCCCCTTTCCCTAGCTGTCTTACTAGTAGGGTTGGCCGTAACTGGAAAACGGGAAAGGTAATCCGCATTGCCCTGGTCTAGTCCCTTCCGGTGTAATGTCCTGAATCGAAAAGGCTGTAGAGACAAGAACCACCTAAGTACCCGGTCGTTATGGCCCCGGTTACGGGCCATCCACTCCAGCGGGGCGTGATCTGTATACAAGAGGAACTCCCTGCCCTCCAGATAGTACCGGAGACTATCCACAGCCCATTTAATGGCTAGAGCCTCTTTTTCCACAACCGCATAGTTCTGCTCTCGTGGGAAGAGCTTTCGGCTGAGGTACAGTATCGGTTTTTCGACCCCTTTGTCATCTTGCTGGGACAGGACGGCCCCCAGACCCTGATCGGAGGCGTCTGTCTGCAGGATGAAAGGACGGGAGTAGTCAGGACTGATTAACACGGGTTCGGACAACAGGGACTGCTTGAGGAGGCCGAAGGCTTGAAGCAGCTGGGGAGTGGGTTGCTGTAACTTCTCTTCTGTTCGGGAGGCTTTTCTCAACAGGTCGGTCAAGGGAGCGGCTATTTGGGAAAAGTTGGGTATGAACCTCCTGTAATACCCCAGTAACCCGAGAAAGGCTCGCAGTTCTCTCTTGGTATGAGGGAAGGGTATGGAGTGAATAGCCTGGATCTTATTGTTTTGAGGGCGGATGACCCCTTCTCCCAACAGATAACCCAGATACTTTACACTTTGGGCCGCCAAGGTGGTTTTGGCAGGGTTGATGGTAAAACCGTGTTTACCAAGGGCGTGTACTACTGTCTGCAAATGGTGTAGGTGTTGTTCCCAGCTGTCACTATATATGACAATGTCATCTAGATATGCCCCGGCATAGCCGGCATGGGGTCGTAAGACCAGGTTCATGGCCCTTTGGAATGTTGCCGGGGCCCCATGGAGCCCGAAGGGCATCACTCTGAACTGGAATAAACCCTCAGGGGTTGAAAACGCCGTTTTCGGTCGGTCTTCGGGTTTTAAAGGGATCTGCCAGTACCCCTTGCACAAGTCACGGGTACTGATATATTTGGCTTTACCGATGCGCTCTACCATCTCGTCTACGCGAGGAAGGGGATAGGAATCAAAGGCAGAGATTTTATTCACCTCCCTGAAGTCGATGCAGAAACGAGTTGAGCCATCTGGTTTGGGTACTAGAACGATTGGGGAATTCCAACTGCTGCTGGACGGTTCGATTATACCCATCCTCAGCATCTGGGTCGTTTCTTCTTGTATGACCGCCCTTCGTGCTTCAGGGATCCGGTAGGGTCTCTGTCGCACTATTTTCCCTGCTTCGGTGTGAATGGCGTGCTCCACAATGGTGGAGTGCCCGGGCAGGGAGGAGAATACTTCTTGCACAGAGAATAAGGCTTGTCTAAGGTCCTGTTTGTTCCTTTCCGGGAGGTCCGGATCAATACAGCCCTCAAAGGGGAGAGAGGGAGTGGTTGTTAGAACAGGGATGGGTCCTACCCACTGCTTCAACAAATTAACATGGTATATTTGGGTGACCCCTCGGGTGGTATCGATATCGAGTTCGTATGTGACGGGAGTCACCTGTCTTAGGATAGGGAAGGGGCCCTGCCATTGTCCCAACAGCTTATGGTCGGAGGAGGGTAGAAGCAACAAAACCAGGTCTCCAGGGTTAAATGAACGGGCCTTGGTTCCTTTGTTGTACTGTTGCTTCTGGGAGACCTGAGCGGCTACCATGTTTTGTCTCACTATTTCTCGGATTTGGGTTAAGTGGGTTCGGAGATTGTCGACATATTCAGGGAGAGGACGGGTTCGATCAGGCTCGGCTTCCCATGCCTCGCGGGCCATGTCTAACAGAGTCCTAGGGGCTCGGCCATATAACAACTCGTATGGGGAATATCCGGTGCTACTCTGTACCTTACACCGGATCGCAAAGAGGGAAAGAGGAAGCATCTCTTCCCACCTTTTACTCTCAAGGCCTAGCAGCTTTTTGAGGGTGGTCTTTAGGGTGGCGTTATAGCGCTCTACCAACCCATCTGTCTGGGGGTGATACGCCGAGGTCCTGATCTGTTTAATACCCAGATGTGCACAGACCTGACGCATGAGGGAGGACACAAAAGGCGTACCCTGATCTGTTAAGATCTCCTGAGGGAACCCTACCCTACTGAAGATGGAGATAAGGGCCTTGGCGATGTTTTGGGTAGTGGGCTGTTTCAAGGGGACGGCTTCCGGGAACCTGGTGGCATAATCCACCAACACCAGGGCGTATCTACACCCCGTCCTGGAGGGCAACAGGGGTCCTATCAGGTCCATCCCTACTCGGGAGAACGGCACATCAATAAGAGGAAGGGGCTGGAGCGGGACTCGGGGGGGCCGATATCGGCTATTTTTCTGGCAGACCGGGCACTCCCTGCAGTATTGCTTTATTTGACCATGTACGCCCGGCCAGTAGAATTGTGCAAGGATTGTTTGCCCCGTTTTTTCATCACTGAAATGCCCACCCAGCAGGTGACTGTGGGCCAGATATAGAACTTTATCCCGAAACAATCCCGGGATGACCAACTGGGCTGGGAGCTGTGGCCCCCCTTTTCTGTAGAGAAGACCATTCTTACGAAAAAAGTAAGGACCTACATGCAGGGGGTCCTCATTGTCCAGAGCATGATTCCAGGCTTCTTGCAGCACGGGGTCCTCTTGCTGGGTGGCGCGGAACTCGCGGTCGGTTTCCCAGGGGTGAACATCAACCTGAGCAGGATAAGCCCCAGGGAAGGTCCTTTTCTCTCTTTTCTTTTGCTTCTTGGATTTTCCAGGCTTTGAAGGAGAGTCTGCTGATGGAGTACCCTGGGGAAACGGGGCCTCCGCCCACCACCTCTTTAGGGAGTCCGTAGTGTCTTTCAGGAGGCGGGGAAGACCACTGTAGTCACTGCCTAATATGAGTTGTTCAGGGAGGTTAGGGACCAAACCGACGGTTAACATTCTACCTTCCTCGGCCTGTTGTTGTACCCGTACTTGGGCCGTCGGATAACTCCGGGTGTCTCCATGTACACATTTGATAGCGACCGTTCCAGTTGGTGGTCCGATAGGATGGGGTAGTTCCTGGGGTCGGAGGACGCTATGTCTACAACCCGTGTCGGCCAATGCCATCAGCCGGTGTCCCTCAATTCTCACTGGGCAGCGGAACGGCGGAGGGCTGACTTCGTCGGTGAGACACACATAGTTCCGGGCCATCCCGATGTCCATGGGCTCCTCTCTTTGGGGACACACGCGGGCTATGTGGCCATACCCTCCGCAGTGATAGCACTGAGGACCGGGTGGGTTAGGCCGAGGCATGACGGGGTAGGGCATCAGGGGAGTAGGATCAGGTCTTCTGGCCGTGGGAGGAGGTCTTTGTGGACGTGCGTGGCTGCCATGGGGAATCCGTGGATGTGGTTCCTCTTTGACCCGTTGTAACTCCTGGGCTCTGCTATAGGCACTGGCTATCTCCACCGCACTGTCTAGGGTTAGGCGGGCGTGTTGTCTCACCCATTTTTGGGTGGCCGGATGGAGAGACGCCAGGTATTGCTCCAGGTATATTTTAGAGAGGATGTCCTCTTTGGTAGCTGTGGCAGGCTTCAACCATCTGTTTGCCAGGTCTTGTATCCGGAACGAGAGAGCCCGGGGCATTTCTTGGGGTCCCTCTTTGGCCTGTCGCAGACGAACCCTATACGTTTCGTCATCGATTCCCAGCCTCTCTAGTATACATGTCTTTATGTCTTGGTATGGAGTCAGGCCCTGGACATTGGCCTGTTGAAACGCAGCCTGTAGTTCCCCAGTCAAGAGAGGCCCCAGATAGTGGCCCCAGCGATCCGCAGGCCACGCTGCTGCCTGAGCTAGGCGCTCGAAATTTGTAAAAAAATAATCTGGGTCTTCACCCGGGACATATTTTTGGAGAACGACTGACGGGAGGGAGGTAGTGGGTCTTTGTTGTCCCATGACCGTGGTCAGTTTTTCTAGGGCTTGGTCCTGAGCGGTCCCCTGTCCCTTAAGGACGTCATGGAGTTGACCCCGATCGTCTTCCGCGGTTTTCAGGAAGCGTTCCATCATTTTGCCAAGCTGCTCTTGACTCTCTGCTAGGTGTTTGACAGCGGCCTCCATGCTTCCGGCGGATCCCACTTCTGACACCACCTGTGAGACTGTGGGCTGGGCGGACCGGAATAACAGGCTGGGAGGCCGAATGTAACGAGCTATGTTCAAGGATTTATTCGATTGATATTGTACACAATGTCTGGGTTCAAAGAGTTTTCCAGGGAAGAAGCGCCGCCGAGAAGCACCCAGCCGGGAGGGTGTGGTTGTTGTGGGAATCTCCGGGTTGTGGTCCTCTGCGGGGCTGATGTCATCAGGGTACGGCCGGTTGATGGGTCTCCTCGGAGATAAGTAAGAGAGTACAGGGGTTAGTCCCGTCCAGTAAGGACTGCTGAGTACTACCACCGTCACCGGGAAGTGAGGGGCCAGGTCAAGAAAGTGGGGAAGGTGGGAAGGGTAGGTAGGGACAAGACCAATCCGCAAGCAGGAGGGGAGTGCGAGGGGGGTGTCCGGGGTGAGTGCGAGGGAGGTAATTACAGTGCTCGTGATACGTTTCTTAAAGACTAAGGCAAGTGCAGGGTGCTCGTGAGGCTCTATATACAGTATGGTACAAGTAATCACAATAATTACACTATGGGACACGGAGAAGGATAGAATGTACTCACGTGCCCCGCCGTAACTCTCATCCGAGTTACGGCCGCTCTCCAGCCACCTCCGGAGGTCGCCACCAATCCTCCGTCCACAGGTCTTCTTCCTCGTCCTCTTCTCCGATCTCCGCCTCTTCTCCGCTCTCCTCCTTCCTTCTGCTCTCCGTCGGGGGTTCTGCGCCGTTCGCTGTCTCCTGCCACGAGTCCGCTGGGCTGAACGATGTTTCCCCGTTCCTGCCGTCTTTTCTGTGTTCCCGGCGGACCTCAGTGGACGTGCTTCCGGTTCCGGATGGGACGGGTTCGTCGACAGGAGTTCCGCTTCCGGGTTCCTGCTGTTCTGTTTCCGGGTCCTTGGGGCTTAGCGGATCCTGTGGGTGAAGAGAGGATGTCCGGTGACCAAGGGACGCTGTTCCTCCCGGAGTGGGGGTTTGGCCCCCCCGACTACAACGTTCTTCCGAAGAGGTAGGGACCCCCGGTCTTCCACAAGGGCGAAGAACACTACAGTGACACTGGGGATAAGACAGCCGGCGCAGAGCGAGGGGGCAAATAAGAAGTAGTACCCAAGTTAATAATGGACACTTGGAACTACCAGGAATGCCTCAGAATCCTTCCGTGTTACCCCAGAGGAGAATGTACTGATTGACGACTCTCGGCAGGTGGAAAACAGGAAGGGAATGAGCTTCACCAAAGAATCAGGAAAGCGACATTGACATTCAGGAATAGCCGCTTGTAAGCCCGGGTGAGAGGTATGGCTTGTAATACCGTAACCTCGAGCCAGGACAAAGCAAAAATAAACAAGGTACACAGCAATAGGAAGCCGTGCTTCGAATCAATGACAAGAGCCCAAGAGGAGACGAGGGCGAGTAAACAGAAATGGCACAGCGGAAGAGTCAACTCGGAGGAGAAGAAACTAGAGCGCGAAGCGCTGAGCACCTGGGGAAGCGAGCTTAAGTTCCGGCTCGGACCCCTCGCGCATGCGCAGTGCAGCGCGGCCATTTTGGATTGGTTTTGGTCTCGGAAGTTCGTCTGTATCTTCCACGGAGACTAGGCAGGCATGACATTCAGTTGCTCCTCATTTTATCTGTCTGGAAATGCTTACGAACCTTACAGAAATGTCGAACTTCAGACTACAAGCAGAAAGAGTGCCTTGAATGCATGGGCATTAGATAAAATAGTTCTTCCAAGGGCCACAAATAATATATTCTTATGCAGGGATAGGAAGGGCACTGTGAGGGCTTTCTGACAGTTATGCCTGGAGTGAGTGCATGCTGTTTGTACGGAAATCATACTTAGCCGGTAGCAAAACTGAGGTCAGGAGACGGGGGTCATTGACTGTACTAAGGCAGTTTATCAGCCTTGCCCGGCGCTTCGCCCCAGCATCACATCACCTCTGAACTTCCGTCTCCTGTTTTTAAGGTAGCTTTCATATAGTACGAAGTCCTAAACTAAGGACATTAGAGCGCTTTACATGAGCCCCAGACTGCATGAAAGCATTTTTTATTTTGAGACATGGAGAGATTCTGCTGTTTACCCAGAATCACAAGATGTTGAGCGGAGCCAAGAGTCGAACATGCTGTTCCAGTTCCAAAGTTGGCAGCTCTGCTCGTTAGGCCATACTCCCTCATACAGTTGCTCCTCCATTTATCTGTCTGGAAATGCTTACAAACCTTACAGAAATGTCAGACTTCAGACTACAAGCACACACACACACACAACCACACACAACCATACATACAACCACACACACCCACACAAACAACCACACACAACCACACACACAACCACACACAACCACACTCACAACCACACACACATACACACACACACACACACACACACACACACACAAAACCCCACACAACTACACACACAACCACACACACACACCACACACACAACCACACACAACCACACACAGAGCCACACACACAACCACACACACAACCCCATACATACAACCACAGACACACAACCCCACACACACAACCCAACACACACAACCACACACACCCACACACACACAACCACACACACAACCACACACACACACACCCACACACACAACCACTCAACATACAACCACAACCACACATACAACCGCACACACAAGCACACACAGCCACACAGTCAGTGCACACTTTCACCTGGAACAAACACCACCAGCCGTCAGTGCACGCTTTCACCAGGCACAAACATCACCAGTCTTTAGTGCACAATTCCACCAGGCACACACCACCACACGTCAGTGCACACTTTCACCAGGCACACACACACCACCAGCTGTCAGTGCATGCTTTCACCAGGCACACACACACCACCAGTCGTCAGTGCACGCTTTCACCAGTCACACAAACACCACCAGCCATCAGTGCATGCTTTAACCAGGCACACACACCACCAGCCATCAGTGCACACATCAATTGTTAACGCATCCACAATTCACTATTGTAGCAATTGCAGTAGGCGCACTTTACTTTTAAAAAAAAACAAAAAGACAAACAGAGTGGTAGAGGGTCCAAGGGGAAAGTGTTTTTATAGACCAAATGGTACCTAGTCCCCCAACTTGACAATTAAACACATGGAAGGTACCAACAGTCTAGATTAAGTAGATCAAATGGAACCTAATAGTGCCCCACAATCATGCTGGAACTACAAAGTTATTCCAGAGAAATAGCATTGTTATACAAGGAACAGTGAGAAAGAGAGAGAAGATACAAAGTCTGAAAACTAGAAAAAGTACCCATCAGCCCACTCAAAAGTGGAATTTCGTCATCTGGGTTGTGTGCGTTGAAAAATGGTGTCCTATAGGCTCCTCCTCAGGGAAACTCTGAGGCTACCTAATTTCGGACCCAGTCGTTGAGCATACAGCCAAAGAGGATGACAGTGTGTGAGCGGAGGGGTCAAAAAGTTGCAGTGCTCAAAATTAGAAAGAAAGAACAGGAAAATGATCCACGTGATTTAAAAATACCTACTTTGATGTCATAAGAAAAACTTTAATAGGTCTGTCCATCAATGTGGTATAATTAAAAGCAGTGTAATGATAGCATGCAAGGAATTGCTATTCACCATATGTGTTATTTGGTCAACATGTTTCAGCCTTTACCGGCTTTCGTCAGGACCTATGATGTACTACTGCAACACTTACTCAATGTGATGTGATAGGTAGTCTACACCCACTCTCCAATTTTCAAAAGAAAATTGGTGTATCTTCTCCTCTATATACAATGTAGGAAACAAAAAATAAGACAGGGTTAGAAATATAAACAACTGTCGCATGTTTATCATGTGTCAATGTAAATTTTGTATTTACTTTAGTGATTTACACTCACCCTAGTTGAAGGGAGGAAGAACCTCACCTCACCTGGCAACTGCTCAGGATAAAGGAGGCCACGCACTAAAAATAAACGCATAGATCTGAATAAACCTTCAGATCCAGACTAAACAGTCTCAGTTTAAACATTTCAGCAGTGATACATGTAAGGCAAAATGGCAGGCCTCAATTTTTAAAGCAAAAGAAGGGGGAAATACTTCAAATAAAGATACGGCTATCCTAACTCCCTGATTTGGGTTAACTTGGCTGCTTCGCATGGTAGTTAAAGCAGCAGAGTAACCAAACAGCAGGAGACATGGATGCTATATCATGAAGTGCAAGGTAATTGTTACCCAAGTATCAGGTCGAGCTGTTTGAAAAACGGCTGTCTGAAAAATATCTATCTGAAAAGATCTATCTATCTGAAAAAATGCCGCCTCTTTTTGTGGTCCCAAACCGCGATCACTCACCTCTCCGTCGTTGCCTTGGGTTAGAAACTGAGCCGAGGGGGAGGTGGTGACTCACAGCGGTGTACGGAATTTTGTACGTGTTGGGCGGACCTTGGAGGGAGCTATCAAGAGCAAAACTCTGATTGGTTCAGTGGGTGCTGGTTAACTGAACCAATGGAAGCCCTTCCTTTGTGTTTGGCGACTCCGGAAGGAGCTGTCAGAGGCGGTTCTGTGATTGGTAAAATAAGGACCAAAAGACGCCTTGACCAAATGTGCCGTATTGGTCGGATCTTAGACCTTCGTGTTCCGCAGGTTCCATGAAGCGGGGGTTGTCGCTACACCGCATAGCGGACCTTGGAGGAAGCTATCGCCAGCTTTTCACTGACTGGTTCAGAGAATACTGTCAGAGACAGTTCTGTGATTGGTTCAGAAAGGACCAATAGACACCATTACTCAATGAGCCGTTCTCTTGGTCATATCTAAACCTCCGTGTTCGGCAAATATATGAAACGCGGGGTTGTTATTGTCGCTGCAAAACATGCGTCCACATGTGGACTCATCTGGTTGATTAGCTCCCTATAAAAGCGGAGTTTAGCAGTCCCTTTTGTAAACAAGTACATACACATGTAGTTAGCAAAAATTGTGCATATCTCTAAAGGCCAGTACATATGGCCCTGCAAATTTTAATCGGCAAAAATGAGGCCCGAGAGGAAAAGGCCCGAGAGGAAAAGGTCAGACAACAAGGAAAGACTATGCTGTGATAACCTCACGCGGTGAGGGAAAAGGGAGGTTAGCAATGTGCGGTCTTGTAAAGCACGATACCACATCCCAGCATGTGGGTTGTCATCTGAATTATCGGCAGAAGATGAACAAATGCGAATGCATTGGTGTAGCATCAGATTACAATCAAAATACAATCAAATGTGATGTATGGTCTAGATGATAACCAAGTCGCTACGGTGACTGTGACCGCTATACCAAATTATATTCAGGGACCCTAGTGTCAAATCTAGCCAAACGCTTAAGGACACTATGTTAGTGTTCTAGCAATGGGGATTTAGAAGGACCTCCCTGTTGGTATAGAACTTTACTTTTAAACATATTCATCTAAAGCGCAGAATGCCACCATTGCTACAAAAATAAATATGCATTTTTTTGGCCTACAATTTATAGACTTGTTGCACTTGGTATTGCAATATTTAGCAATGCTAATAGCTCAAACTTAATTAATGCGAGACCTACTGCAGTGCAAATGCTTGTTGCATTTTGTTCTGGATCAGGTAGTTCTACGGCCTGATCCTTCCTTTGTGCCCATAGTCCCCTCCTCATTTCACTGCACAGAGAATCTGGTTTTGCCCCTGTTCTGTCCGGATCCTCTTTTAGAGGTTAAGGTGCTGCTGCACTGTTTAGACATGAAGCCGGCTCTTGAGGTGTACTTGGTGCGTATTAAACCTTTTCGTAAGGTGGATTCGCTTTTTGTGACCTTTGGACTGGCTGGTTAGGGTCTGAAGCCTTCTGGGGATACTCTTAGTCATTGGCTGAGGTGGGCTGTGGGGCAGCATATGATGCTTGTGGCATGCTGGCACGTGGGTCGGTGCAGGGGAGATCGACTCGGGGTGTGGCTTCTTCCTGGGTCCCATTATGGTTTGGTGGTGGGTGGGTCAGGGTCGGCTGGCTTTGGGGATGCTGTGTTGCGTTCTGTTCAGGTGGTGTGACGTTTTGATTTTGTTATTAAAGTCTGTTTCATGCACTCTGTTGAAGCCTATTCTTGCTTTGGTATCTGCTCATATGGTTATGACTGTGACGGGGAGGTCTGACAAGGAGGTAATGACCGGTTACTTACCAGTGATATTCATTACTCCGAGTTGTAGACCTCTCCCTCACAGTCTCTAGAAATACAATTATTATTCTCTTTGGTTATATGACATTTCAATCTTAAAATTGAAAAGAAACACAGTACAGTGTATATCGCATCATTCATTGGCTGTAGGAATTGAAAATGTACTCCCTTCTGTGCTGTCGTACGGCTTATACTTTCCTCAGAGGCTCAGGCCCTCAGATTTTCGTAGCACAAGAGTGACAAAAGAGTCCAGGAGGAGAAGCGAGCCTCTGAGGGGAGGTGGGTGGGTCGCGTGTGAATCTATGAAAGACACCAATACTGGAGAACCACCGTTTACAGGTAAGTAACAATTGTTCTTCTCCAGTATTGGGGTGTCTTTCATAGATTCACATGCTTGAATAGAATAGTGAGCAGTAATAGCTGGCCGCAAGACAAATTAGCAGTACATTAGCATAAAAATGCGATGAAATGTCATAATGCTGCCAGACAGACAATAATGTAAACCATACAGGCGGAGGGAAGGAAAGAGGCTCACCTTATTTAAAAAGATTGCGGAGCACTGCTTGGCCTACAGCTGTATCAGCTTCGTTGATCTTCTCTAGGCAGTAGTGCTTTGTGAAAGTCTGCCTGCTGGACCACGTGGCTGCTCGACAGATTTTGTGAATCGGCACACCGGCAAACAGGGCAGTAGAGGATGACATCGCCCTGGTGGAATGAGCTCTCACTGTAGATTGAAGAGGCTTGCCAGCCTTCTGATGACAGAAAGAGATTGCTGAGGAAATCCAACGTGCAATAGTTGGCTTGGTAACAGAACGCCCCTTGCACATGCGTTCGTAAGCAACGAACAGTTCATCAGACCTACAAAAGGGCGCGATCCTGTCTATGTAAAATTTAAGGCATCTTTTAACGTCCAATGAATGTAATCGTTGCTCCGCTGGAGATTGGGGATTGGCGAAAAAAGTCTTTAAGAAGACAGGCTCATTGAGGTGAAAATCAGTTGGCACCTTAGGCATGAAAGCCAGGTTGGTGCGAAGCACAACACAGTCCGATTCGAATTGAAGGGAAGGAGGCTGAATGGTAAAGGCGTGGATATCACTCACGCGACGAGAGGAGGTCAAGGCGAGGAGAAAGGCCACC
Source organism: Lissotriton helveticus (assembly GCF_964261635.1). Classification (NCBI taxonomy): domain Eukaryota; kingdom Metazoa; phylum Chordata; class Amphibia; order Caudata; family Salamandridae; genus Lissotriton; species Lissotriton helveticus. The sequence goes on from NC_136068.1 coordinate 1,943,009,567, forward strand.
TTCCAGGTAAAAAATGTCAAATCCGCTTTGTTGATGGGCTCAAAAGGCGCCTTCATCAATTGTGCCAAAACAACATTGAGATACCAGGTAGGAGGAGGACGCCGAATGTGCTGGGAACATCCGGGACAGGCTCTTGAAAAACTGCCGAAGTACTCTGGAAGAGTAGAGAGAGGAGGATCCATCCTGCCTAAAACGAGATATCGCCGCTAGGAAGACTTTCAAAGTGGAGTGAGAAAGCCCTCATTGAGCCAACTGCAGAAAGAACGGCAGAAGCTGAGCAGGAGAGGAGTGCACAGGATGGATGTTGGCAGATGCAAACCAGTGACAGAACCTTTTCCACTTTAGCTTGTAAGTCTTTACTGTGGACGGAGCTCTCGCATTGGCAAGGACATCCCTACATGCTGGCGAAATATTAAAATGAGCAAATTCAAGGTGCTCAGGTTCCAGGCCGATAATTGGAGAGAGGAGGGGTCCGGGTGGCAGATCTGACCCTTGTCCATTGTGAGGAGGCCCGCTCGAGGATGAAGGAGGATGGGTTCGCACTGCGAGAGAAGCAGCAGTTCCGAGAACCACGCTTGTCGAGGCCATCTGGGAGCGATCAGGAGAATGTGGCATGGCTGTCTCCTCATTTTCCACAGCACTCGAGGAACAAGCGGAATCGGCGGAAAAGCGTAGGCGAATAGATTGCACTAGTCCATCAAAAGGGCATTCCCCACGACCCGTGATGGGGAAGCCAGCTTGCATAAGACGGGCATTTCCGGTTCACAGGGCTCACAAAAAGATCCATGTTTGGGCGACCCCACAGCCGAAAGTCCAGAGTCAGCTGATGCAACTCCCACTCGTGAGTCGAGGATGCGGACCTGCTGAGGGAATCCGCTAGGATGTTGGAGATGCCTGGTAGGTGGACCGCTGTCAGGGTTATTTGGTGACGGAGTGTCCAGTCCCAGATGCTCTTTGCCAGCTGATACAGGAGCAGTGACTTGGTGACGCCCTGTTTGTTTACATAGTGCATACTGGTGGTATTGTCGGTTTGCATGAGCACTGATTCTCCCTGGAGTAGAAGATAGAAGGATTTGAGCGCCAGGAAAATGGCCAAAAGCTCTAGTCTATTGATGTGCCAGGAACGTTGAGACACGGTCCACTTGCCCTTTATGGATAGCCCCTGAAGATGTGCGCCCCAGCCTTCCAGGGAGGCATCCGTGGTAAGGACGAGCTCCGGAGCGATGGTTATGAAAGAAGTACCGGCAGCGATGTTTGTGAGGTGAGCCGGAGGTGGACCGGTTGGAGGAGTGTTTGGTGGGAATTTGACGTACTCCAAAGCATGGCCTTTTGACACAATGTCCAGCACCCAACGGTCTGAGGTGATTGAAGACCAATTGGAAAAGAAAAGGGAGATTCGACCTCCAACTTTGAGCGGGGAAGGCAAGTCATTGCTTCTTAGAAGCGGAGCCTCTGTAGGAAGACATTCCTCTGTAGGATGTGGAAGGCTGTTGTCGATAGGACTGTTGTAACTGGGAAGAATATCTCTGATTTCCTTGGCCGTAGGAGCGGTACTGGTTGGAGCCGCCGGGAAAAGAAGAGGAGGAGGTGCCGCATCCGCCCGCACCCCGAAAAGGCTGTTTGCAAAACTGCAAAGTGCCTAGGGCACGAGCCGTCTCGGTGTCCTTTTTTATGGCCTGAAGTGCGTCGTCCACATGCTGGCCAAAGAGCGACTCGCCGTCATAGTGCATGTCGAGGATTTTTGCCTGAACCTCTTGGCGTAAAGAGGTGGAAAGAAGCCAGCCCTGAAGAGGCAAAACGGCTGCCCCTGCAAGCTGACAAAAGCCAGTGCACGCAATGTCCACAGAGCAGTCGATGATCTCCGATGACGCTCTCTCCCTCCTGAAGACTCTTGAGAGCCTCTGCTCTGGAGGGCTCAGGGATGAGGTTGATAAAGGAATACATATCCGACCACATCTGGTGGTCGTAGCGCCCCAGAATGGCAAGAGAGTTCACAGCCCTCACGGTGGTAGAAGCCATAGTGAAAAGTTTTCGGCCAATGGCATCAAGACGACGTCCCTCGCGGTCAGGAGGAGCGGTTATAGGAGAAGACGGATTCCCTGAGCGCCGTTGTGCGGCCTGGGTGATTACGGAATCGGGTTTAAGGTTGAGCCACCAGGCAAGCTGGAGAACCATGGGGCGCCTTCTCCAAACGAGGAAGAAGCGCCGGAATAGAATTTGGCGTCTGCATCAGTCTGACACCCTCATTCCAAATGAAGTCAATTATGGGCACTGCCCGGACTGGTTTAAAAGGTTGACTCTCGAAATCAGAAAGAAAACAGTCCTCATCCTTCTGGACCATAGGGAGCTTGAAGCGCAGCGCCGCTCGCTCCATAAGTTGGAGAAAAACAGCTATATCCACAAGAGGGGAATCCCCTGGACCCGAGGGTGGCGGCGACGGTGTCTGAATCTGATAATCGGCCCAATCCGCCATGTTCCCATCATCATCGTCCACTTCGCCGTCCTGGACCTGAATAGAGGCAATAGATGGTGCAGATGGCGCAGATGGCTCTGGTTGTGCAGCAGAGGGAGGAGCCGCTGTAGGCGCAGGCACCCTAGGTTGAGGAGACCCTTGATGAGACAGTGGAAAAAGTCTATTGTAATCCTCCAACATGTATTGGAGATTGGAAATGAGAGTAAGCGGTATTTGTGTAGTGGGAACCTGAGTTGAAGGTTCCTCCTCCTGGAAGTAAGGATCTTCCTGATCGTCATCATAGTCCTGACATTTAATAACCAGTTCCGAAGGGTTACGAGCCGCCCGGAACCTATTGTCTTCCTCTTCATCAGAACCAGAGTCATGCTCCGAACCATTGGCAAAAAGAGGTGATGGAGGCTGAGAGTGACGTGGAATCGGAAGCTGATCCAAGGGCACATTACGACATTGGTGCAGAGGGTCAACAGCAGGAGCCCCAGAGCTGGATGAAGAAAATGGCACCAGAGGCAATGATGCGAAGGTAGATGTCGACGACAGGAACACCGTCGATGGGACAAACACCGTCGATGGTGCCGACGATGGCAAAACGACAGCCGTCGATGAAGCTGTCGTCGATGAAGCCGCAGCCGCCGACAAAACTGTCGTCGACAGAGCCGTGAAGAGGCTCTCTTCACAGAAGGCGTCGACGAAGATTTTGATGTCGACGAGACTCCCTTGTTCGACATCGACGATGATATCAGAATCATCGACGAGACAGATTTAAAGCTGACCCACACCATCGTCGACACTAACGACGTTGACGCAGCCGCCATCGATGACCCGCTGGCACAAGTCGTCGTGACTGTCGTTGTCAGAGAGCCAGAGGTGGCAGATTTTGTCGTCGGAACGACCGTCGACGCTCCCGTCGACGATTTTGCACGTTTTGTAGAGGAAACATGCGTAGAAGGAGCCGTGGACGCCTGCGAGTCAGATCTAGAGGGCGTAGGCGTAGCAGGAAGAGGTGGAGACACAGCAGGAGCCTTCTGGAGTTGAAGTTTCCTCTTTTTTAAGAATGGAAAAGGTAAGTCCTGCACACTGCTACGTTTAGAAGTGGCTCTAGACACATCTGACGCAAGGCTTTCTGCATTAGAAAGAGGTGAATCCTTATCCTTCAACATCTGCAGCCACAGGAGGAGACGCCCCTCCCTGTCTTTAAGGGTCTTGGTGGAGAATGTCCTGCAAATGTTACATTTGCCTACCTCATGCTCTCGATAGAGGCAGTAAATACACTTTTTGTGAGGGTCCTCAGAGAAGAGCCGCAATTTTCCACAAGAAGCACAAGGTCAAAACAAAGACTTCTTACTTGAAGACATCCCAAAGTTGTAGAAGAATCCCCAAAAAAGTTGAAAACTGAGCAGAGCTCAGGGAGACTCCCTTCACACGACGTGTGGTAGAATATCTGAGGGCCTGAGCCTCTGAGGAGAAGGATCTAGAGGGGTGCTTGCGCCTGATTGGCTGTAGTTTGGACTAGCATAATGACATGGATATGCTATGAAAGTGCTTTTTTCTTATAATGTATTCCTATGTGTTAATACTAACCTTGGTACTTATGACTATTTATGGTTCTAGAATGTATGTAATTATGTTTTATATACATATATTATTGGTTTTATTGCTATTTTATGTACCGTGGGGCTCCCACTTCGACAACAGGGAATATTCAAGCATGTGAATCTATGAAAGACACCCCAATACTGGAGAATTAAGGTTACAGTTGGTGCAAACCACAACAACATAAAACTACATAAAAGCATCCTTTAATGTGGCTAGACTATATATAGCGCCGTATACATATGCACAAATGTGTTTATGTCATCAGTGATATCGTGACCATGTCATGTGAGGACCCCTGAAGCAAAACATGAAGAAGTTAAGAGTTGTATGTTATGTGATGTTACTGCCATTTATATAGCGCAACAGCTGCCCCAGCAAAGGGGCGTCCCGGCGCTGACAGCAGAACAGCTAACACAGGGAGAGAGTGTGGAAAAGTAAATTTTGCCATGTTCTGTGTCCCTACGTGTTCCCCATCTTATGTTATGTGTGCATGATTAATATGCATATGTATTCCCCATGTTTGATTAAAGACGCAATTACAGTTGTGTCCATCCCTAGTATGCCAGTTTCCAGTTCTCGTGAAAGCTACGAGTATTAGGCCTATGTAAAGTTACGTTGCCACGTTTCTCAGTGTGCACGTTATTTCATTGAAAAGTCCCCGTTTCTAGGCCTCAAAAGGGCCCGGATACCAGATTCAGCTCCTGTCTCCTGAACCCTCGCTGAGGAGCGATACAGCCCCCACCTGTATCCTCGACCCTTCACTTACTTCCTGCCTCACAGTGCCCGGCTCGGCCTGGCTCTGCCTACGAGTCTGCCAAGAGTATGTTATGATTCTAGTTATCAGTCCAGCCCTCCTTCTCTGCATTCCTAAGCTACTGAATCGCATCAATAGTTTCCGTCATTGTCTAGCCTTTACGTCTCCATGTAAGAGAAATACTGTATTAATGGTCATTTAATATTCCTCAACACGCACTACATGTAGAATAATGCATGCTCCAGTCTTAGAGTCTGTTAGCCTCTCCCCTCCTGACTCTTAGTTTATATCAACATGTCCTCTAAACATTAGATACTAGATAGGGTTTAGGTACATGTCGCCCTGACTCTCCAGACTTCAGTCTCTACTCCTAGCGCAGAAGTTCATAGCCCCCAGCTTCTCCTAGTAACACGTCATTGTCAGTTTGCGCGCACCATCAGGTCAGAGGTCCCGGCTCCTTAGGTAGCCCCCTCCATGTTTCCGCCCCATTTATGACATATTCTGTTACGTTTACATCACATGTCCATGTATACGCCTCTTGTTACACCCATTTTCACCCTTATCTTTCGCGACTGCTATTGACCACACCCACTGCTCCGCCTACTGTATTCACTATAATGCAATTGTTTTAGTATATATATGTTGTACATTGTTATTAAAGTTAGCGCGCTCATTCCCTGTCCCCCCTGCAGGGCCCTGCCATCCTGTTCCCGTGCAGGTTGTCCTGTTCCTGTCCTTTATGCTGTATTAAACCTGCAGACTCCTACTACCTCGAATCTTGACTCTTATTTATTGAGCTATCTGTTATTACTATGTCCAGTCAAACCTAGATCCGGTATTATTTATTTATATACCACATAATGGCGCCCGAATAGGGACTTGCCCTTTCCCCACGCGCCGGTGAAGCCACGTATGCCCCCTGACCCTCTGCAGCCGTGACGGAACTCTTCTGCGCACCGGCAGATATTTCTGCTTCAAGTATCCCTCAGTCCCACGGAGGAGACGGAGGTTGCGGTCCAGCATCCAGACGAGGCGGTGGAGGAACGCGGCGAGTCCCGACCAGAGCCCAAGCCGAGAGTCCAAGGTCCGAGGTATCCGGAGGCCCACCCGTAACTGAAGTCCGAAGTTCGTCCGTCCGGCGTCGAAGCAGTCCAGTCCAGTCCGAGGCCTTCCGTTCTTGCTGCCCGGTGAGTACCGTTGCTGGGGTAGTATCTAGACAGGGTCAATCTAATTGACTCTGGTCCGTGGGTTTCGGTGGTACACAGACCCAAAACGAAGTGTCCACTTCGGTGGATGCGGGTCCTGACGTGTCTCTTTATGAGACCGGTAAGTTTCGTACTGTTTTAGCAGTGCATCTAGTTTCTGTTCTAGTCAGTTCTGTTCTCGAGAAGATTCATGTATTCTGTTTTCAGTATTCCAGGTAGTATTTTGCCAAGACTGTTACTTTAAAATGTCATTCATGTATTTTAATGTCGTGGTATGAAAGTGGTGTAATTATCGTGTTCATTGTGTATTGTATTGTGTCTAGATTACAGTTCAGTCATGCCCTTATTTTCTAAATTACGTCAGTTGAAAACTAGAAAAGGTCTGTTAGAAGCAGCAGTTCCTGTCCCGCCTAGGGACAGTCCAGGTCATTTTATGTATCAGAAGCATGGCATAAGTGCCATATTATATCTAGATTTATGGGTAGAGTATACCAAACAGTTAGAAGAAAAGTATAGATGGCCCGTATCAGGTACATGGGATGCCGAGTGCATCATGCGAGTAGAAGAAGCATTATGGAAAAAGAAAGCCAGACAGTCACAGAAAGATGCCATCGAGTTATGGCGCAAAGAATCTCATAAAAGAACCGAAAAAGAAATCAGAAAGTCAGAACTAAGTAGAGAATCCTTAGAACGAGCCCAAGAAAGGGAATTAATCGAGATAGGTGAACGAGTTAAAACCGAACAGTCAGACAGACAGAGGAATGCCCTCATTAAGGGTATGTACCCTCTTCTTGCCGAGGGCTTGCCAAAAGCGACCCCGGAGGCATCCAGTAATTTTCCGCCACCATTAGTTCCGATCAAGCTACGTCACAAACCGACCGCAGCTGATATTTTTATTTCGTCCTATTTGGACGACACAGTCCCAGAATATGCAAATCCTGTTCCGCCAGCTCCTGTAAATAATGTAAATCCTGCTCCTCCAGTCACCGGAGTACCTGCTACGGTACCCCCGGTCCAGCCCGTAGTACAACTTCCCGCCACATCAGCCACTCTGCCAGCACGAAGAGTATCAGTCGACGATTCTAGTTTAGGGGCCGCAGGAGGAGGTCCTCCTGGTACCCCGCCGCCACACCAACGAGTAACGTTGGTCGAGTTACATGAACGTGCGTTACAGCGTACGCCCAAATATAAGTCCGTTGCAGATATCCGACGAGCCCTTACTGAATGCCGCTATGATCCAGTTGCAGGTGATGATAGTACAGTTATATATTCCATCCGTGTAAGACGGGTGACCGGGTATTTGGACACCCTACCGAATATGAAAGAAGATCTAGACAGAATATATCGTTTCATCCGTACAGGGGATGATCCAGAAAGTATTGGCGAAGCCATGTCTCAAAGGAAAGCTGACATCCAGCTCATGTTATTAAAGTTTCTGATTAATTGTTTAATAAGAGAACAAGATTCCCCGACTAAAGATCCGGCCGAAATGAGAATCCTGACAAGGTGGAGTGATAATATAGCCGAGGGTAAGCACAGAACCATCAGTAGTATAGAGAGTATGTACAAGAAAATTCGTAAAGAAATAATAAGGTTACACGAGAAACGCAAAGAAGCACTAGTAAACGAGAAAGAGAATGACTCTTCTACTGAAGAGGTAGAGGACGAGAATCCCGCCAGAATAGCGTATGTAGGAAAATCTAGATTTCCAGACCGCCATTTACGCCTAGACTACAAGAAAACTGTTCCTCATCCAGCACCAGAACAAGGTTCTCTAGAACAAGTATTTCAAGCTACCGATCACATTCTGAAATCACGAATCGGTTACAGTGAGTTAAGTACTATGCATGAACAAGAAATAGCCCGATCAGCAGTCCGATGGATTACTGATTCTACCACTTTTCCAGATGAAATAGTGGCACAAATGTTTCTGAAACTGCCCCCAACCGAGCAACGACTGGTGGGTATGTATATGATCCAGCACCTCATTACTCTGTATGAGGGTCAACATTCTGATCCAGGTCCGTTACACGATGTCCTGAACGAGTTATTCCCGTATAGATGGAAAGGTCTAGGTACCGATTTAATTAGTGTTATTCTAGAACAGCGCCACAAATATAGAACGTTTTTGAACCCGCATTTTGTTCATGTCTCACCCCCAGAAAGTAAACCCTTTTACATAGATAGACAGAATCCGTTACGAGAAGTACACCCAGTCAGGACAGCAGATGGTGAAATGCAAAGAGTATTTGTTTACACTCCGATTACAAAAATGGAACTCTTAGAGATGAAAAAATTAATTCCCTGTCATGACAAAGATCCAGCAGGGTTCCACCGAGAATTAAAAGACATGCTCCGTATGGGAGAATACACGTATCCAGATATAATTAAAATGTTAAAAGTCCTGTTGCCCGCAGGGGTATATGAAAAACTCAAGGAAAAGGAATGGGAGGTGGGAGAGAAAAAGATCGATTGGGCAGTTCTAGAAGCTGAAGATAAGATACGAGTACCAGGTACCGGTCTTGGAGAGAAATGTAAAGAATTACCTGAATTATTGATACAAGTTTTGCCAAGATTATTAGCCACTAAAAAGGAAGACTGGGATGCAATCTCAGCCTGTAAACAGAAACAAGACGAAGACACTAGTGATTTTTATTCTAGATTTGAGAAATGCTTTAGTATTAACAGTGGCCTCAAGACAAGTAGCGAGTCATACCCTCATCTTTTTGTTACTAAATTAGTCGAGAATTCAAGTCCACAAGTTAAGAATCGAGTTTTGAAAGTCGAAAGTACCTGGCAAGCTAATACTCCGTCCCAGATGTTACAGATGCTTCAGTATCACCAGAATAGAATCAGAGAAGAGCAAGATCATGAAAGAAAACGTATGAAAGACACAAAAATGAAAGTATTAGTTGCACAATCTGTTCCTCAAGACAGTCAGAAGAGGGGTACGAATCAAGCCAGTCATCCTGCAGTTCCCGTTAAAGGGACCTGCAATTATTGTAAACAGCCAGGTCATTTCATAAACGAGTGTGCAGTTCTGAAACACAACATAGCTACCGGTAAGACTAAAGAAAGACCACGTCCGCCTAGACAAGAACAAGTTTCACAGACTTCTCAGCCACAGAATGCACCACATACAGTTCCAGCACCGCAGCCTATTGCTGCAACTCAGCATGTTACACAGCAGATGTACCAGTATGCTCAGTCCGAGTATCCAGAGTATCAGCCGTATTCATGAAACAGCCTAGAGAGGGAGGTAGGCTTGCCTCTCATCGAGATACCTGTAGATCAAGAAGGTCCCTATGTTCATAGTCAAGTACTAGGGAAAGACAGAAAGTTTCTGATTGATACAGGGGCAAGTAGGACCACCATTAGTCACGCCGAAGTTCCAGGGGCTCCGCTCTCAGGCTCTAGAAATGTTTCCCTTGGATTTTCAGGAAAGCCTATTGTAAACGAGATATGTTGGACTTGGCCCGTCTGGCAGGTCCACCCCTGAAGTTTGTGCTTATTATATGTGACCGGGGGATGGTGATTCCCCTCCTGAGTGTGTGCGTGGTGGGAGAGACCTGCCTCCCATAGGAATGCATGGGGATGTATGTGGCTCTGGTCGTTCCTGATGCGTTGGGCGTGCCGGGCCGTGTTTGGTATGTGTGCGCTCGTGAGATTGAATGCTGCGCAACGGTATATGCGGCATGAGTGTGTCTAGTGTGGAAGTCCCCATTTTAGAAGTTGGCATATTTGTGGAAGGTGTGCCTGGCGTATGATTGGCTGAGGCTGGCTGGGGAGCCTGGCTCCAGTTGTCTGTGTGGGTCTGCCCCGGGGATGAATGGAGAGATTAGCATGCTGATGTGAGGGAGGAGCTGTGCCTGTATCCTGTAAGGGGCTGGACTTTCCCCCACAATGCTGGCTCTGCCCCCCTGGGGTGCGTCTGATGACTGTCCTGCCTGATGAATGAAAGGGGTGGTTGGGGAAAACAAGATACTCCCAAAACCAGCTGCGACTGGTTTCTCCCCCACCCAGCACCTTTAGACAAAGGAATTTATGGTATAAAAAGAGGCTGTGACCTCTTCTAAGGGGTTCTTGTTCTCAACTTGAATCTACCAGGGGCTGCTGCTGCTTGGGCTCAGGGTTGGCTTGCCTCCCTGGGCCCTGCCCTACTCCTGGACTGCTGATGGCCTTTTCCCTGCCAGGAGCTGCTATGCTCCCCCCTGAGTTCCTGGACTCTTTTCTGGACTTTGCTGTCTTCTCTGACCTGTAGCGCTTGGGAGCGCTGTATTCCTGTTACCTGCGCTGGGAGCACTGGTTCCGACCTGCTAGCGCTTGGGAGCGCGTCATCTTTGACCTAGCGCTTGGGTAGCGCTTTATTTTCCCTTCCGTGACGGACCAAGCCGCTGCTTGCCGATCGTACACCTCCTGACAGGTGCCTACCCTGCATGGGGACTCTGCGCTGTTCCCATCGAGTGCCCACCTCGATTTCTGTCCCTTCTACCCGAACCGGTGCCCACCCGGTATTGCCCGGAGACCGTCACCGCCGCTGCCGGATTCCGCCTGTGAGGTGCGGCGCCCGCCCCCCTATCCAGGGCCGCGCTGTCATTGGCGGCCCCGGAGAAAGCAGGCCGCATGCTCATTGGCCCCGGCCGCCGAGACTCCGGCGACGTCATTGCTGGGCCGCGCAGGGATTGGCCCGACCCTGAGGGCTTCCCCACGCGCACCCGGAAGTCCGGTGATTTCCCCGAGGGGGGAGCGCTGCCATCGCTGCACCGAGGAACCCAGAAGAGAGGAGCTGAGGCCCCGTGGAGCCGCCGCCTCTAACAGCCGGTGAGTGCGGGCGGACTACGGGTCGCTCCTCTGCCCTGGGGAGTGCTGTGGATCTGCGAGGCCCCCTCCCTTGGTTCTAGAGTCCGGAAAGGACTCCCACGATGCTCCACCTTTGGTCCCTTAATTTCTGGAGCCCCGAGGGGCCCCACCATTGTCTCTTGCCCTTGCGAGCCTGCGAGGCTCAGCCCCAGCACATCTGTCCCGAGCCCGTGAGGCTCCCCCCCTGCTGCCTAATTATTCAGAGCCTGCGAGGCTCCAACGTGATGCCCCCATCATCTACAGCTGCCCAGCACTTCGTGGGCAGCTGCCACGTTTAGGCTTATGGTAGGCTACCTGCAGCCTACCCTGACATTGAGACCTTGGGCGTCCTAGCCCCGAAGGCCAGGGGCCTGATGAGAGTACTAGCTAAATGTTAACTGTGCTCCTTGGGAGTTATTCTATGTTTCCTTCCTACAGGTACCTCTGTTGTGTTATGTACCTTGTCCCTTCCCCCCTGAATACCCGATGTCCCCTGTATGTGATTCCTGGTCAGAGTGAGTTCTACTGTTAGTTCTAGGAAGCTCCCAGTTGATATGTGTTCTAATGCCAGATCCAACATGTGCATACCCCTGGCAGGAGGCCCCTTGGCCCTGCCCTGTACCTTTTCCCTGGTAACCCCTGCCGTGCCTTGAGCCCTTGTAAAGTGTATGTTCCTATGTGTCCTGTCTAATACAAAGACTATTTTCATATATACTTCGTGTGGAGTTCCTTTTGTGGGAGGCCTGGGATGTTGCTGTTGGTGGGTGCGTGCGCAAATGCTTCACACATGTCCTCCGAGATAGGCCTGACTGCCCGCGCCGCGTTACCTAGAGGGCGAGCAGGGGTCGACTTTATATAGGAGTGGCGGTCTCTGACTGGCTGTGGCGCAAGCCCTGGCCGGCCGGGGGTCCCATTTCTTACAAGATATCTAAGCCAGTTACTCTAGAAGTAGGTCCATTGTCCCGCACTACTGATCTGTTACTTACGAAGTCATGTCCAGAAAATCTGTTAGGTATTAAAACACTGAAAGAATTAGGTGCAGTTATTTGCTGTTCCCCAGAGGGAATACGCTTGTTTTTACGTGACTTCAAGGGTCACTATGTATTACGAGATTTTGATCCGAGATTGTCCAATGTTCCGCAGCATTTATGGGCGCAAGGTCCAACTGATGTAGGTTATATGCAAATCACACCCCATCGTGTGACTCTCAAACCAGGTGTAGTGTTACCACGAATCAGACAGTACAGATTGCCACCTGAGGCTGTAGCAGCCTTATCCAAAATTATTGACGAGCTCATCGTTCAAGGAGTAGTTGTAGAAACTGACTCCAATGTATGTAATTCTCCGATCATTCCAGTCATGAAACGTACTGATCCAAATGCACCCCCAGTATATCGATTAGTGATTGACCTTCGAGAACTCAATAAATGTATTATTCCCCAGTATCCAGTTGTCCCAGATATCTCTTCCCTATTGACAGCCATTGATTCCGAAGCCTCATTTTTTACAGTCATAGACCTCAAGAACGCATTTTTCAGTGTCCCCATTCATCCAGACAGCCAGTTTCTTTTCGGATTTTGTTTAAATGGAAGGAGCTATATGTTCACACGAGCTCCTCAAGGTTTCACAGAAAGTCCTAGTATTTACAGTCAAGCACTTAAGAGACAACTAGACAATATTCACATGCCAACTGACACTGCCCTGCTCCAGTATGTCGATGATCTACTGATCACAGCCCGTTCTGAACGTGCTTGCGAGCGGGCATCACTTACAGTCTTGTATTTCCTTGCCGAGATGGGGCACAAGGTGTCCCCTTCGAAGCTTCAATTCTGTGTCCAGCAAGTGATCTATTTAGGCCACTTACTGTCCAAGAGGGGTAGGCAGTTGACACCTGACCGTATCCAGTTAATAGCGAGTCTTCCTCAGCCCAAGACCCAGAAGGAGGTACGTGCTTTTATCGGCCTTACTTCTTATTGCAGACAATGGATTCCTCAGTATGCATTTCTAGCTAAGCCACTGATACAGTTAACGACACAGGAGGCAGCCGTATCGACTGTCCTCCCTTGGACACCTGAACATACATTTAGTTTCAATGAGTTAAAGAAAGCTTTATGCCAAGCTCCTGTTCTAGCTACACCGAACTACAGTAAGCCTTTTACACTTTTCGTCACTGAACGTGAAGGTACAGCATTATCCGTTCTCACACAAGATCAAGCAGGACAGTACAAGCCCTGTGCTTATTTTTCGAGCACACTAGATCCTGTAGCCCAGGCTCTGCCTGCGTGCCTCAAGTCAGTTGCAGCCACAGCACTAGCTATCAGACAAAGTGATTCCATAGTATTAGGACATTCCTTGACAGTACAAGTTCCACACTCCGTGGAAGTTCTTTTAAATCGAACACAGACTCAGCACTTGACAATTGCACGTTTAACAGGTTATGAACTGACACTGTTCCAGCCACACATAGAAATCAGACGCTGCAACGTTCTAAATCCTGCTACACTGTTACCATCAGTTACTTCAAATCCTGCCACACATGACTGTGTGGAAGTAGTTAACACTATGACTAAGCCAAGACAAGATCTGACAGATATTCCATTACCAGATCCCGACCTGACACTTTATGTGGATGGTTCATGTATGAGAACAAGTACAGGAGAACTAGTAGCCGCGTATGCAGTGACTACAGACACTGAAGTTATAGAAACACATCGTATTGACACTCTGTCCGCTCAAGCAGCAGAGCTAGTCGCTCTGGCCCAAGCCTGCATATACGCCAAGAACCTGAAAGTCAATGTTTACACAGATTCACGTTACGCATTTGGAGTCGTACACGACTTTGGAGTGCTCTGGCAGGAGAGAGGTTTCATGACTTCTCATGGAACCAAGATTCAGCATGGTCTCCTTATTCAAGCTCTGTTAGATGCCATACACTTACCGACATCTATTGCTATCATGAAGTGCAAAGCACATACGAAAGTTACTGACACTATTTCTCAAGGTAATGATCTAGCAGATCGCACAGCCAAGCTTACAGCACAGACTCCAGACATTTCAGTTAATCCGACACAGACACATACTCCAGATCTGACTACCTGTATGACAGTTAAGGACCCCACTCAAGATGTCATAGATATCCAGTTACATGCTACTCCCGATGAAATCAAGAAATGGTCCGAACAAGGAGGGGTCCAGACAGATCAGGGATGGGTAACGAAGGGTAAAGCCACATGGTTTCTCCCCGACTCTATGGTTCAAGTCATTATCAATACCGCACATAGTCCAGCACATTTAGGAGAAAAAGCTATGTTAGATAGTATCCAGAACATTTGGTTCAACAAGCATTTACGAGCTGCAGCCAAGCAGAAGGTCCGTACCTGTATGATATGTTGCCAGTTTAATCCAGGTAAAAGTGTCCCGGTGGAACAAGGTGGATTCCAGCCCCCTGACCACCCTTTTGAAGTCCTCCAAATGGATTATATTCAGATGGAACGATGTCGAGGTTTCAAGTATGTCCTTGTAGTTGTATGCGCTTTGTCCAGATGGACAGAGGCATATCCAGTCCCAGATTACACAGCCACGACCACTGCCAAGCAGTTGGTTCGTGAATTCTTCCCCCGCTATGGACTCCCTAGGGTCGTATATTCTGACAACGGCCAGCCATTCTCATCTGAGCTCATGAAGCACGTTTCCCTTTTGTTAGGGTACCAGTGGAAGTTCCATTGTGTACGCCATCCTGAAGCAGCCGGTCTCGTAGAGAGACATAATCAGACCCTGAAAATCCGCATTGCCAAAGTATGTAAAGAGAAAGGTGTGGACTGGCTGGTAGCTCTGCCAGTCGCTTTGTTTTATATGCGCATGGTCGCACATTCCAGATCAGGTCTGTCCCCGTACGAGGTCGTATTCGGCCGCCCCCCTAACATGTGGGGTACACCTAGACCTCGAAGTATTACCGATGTTTCAAGTAATATGCTGACAGATTACCTAGCTTCCTTGATGTCTGCCCTACACTCTTGTCGTTCACAGGTTGCCGCCGCATTTCCAGACAATACCGAGGTGGCACCGCATGACATCGTTCCCGGAAGTTTGGTTCTTGTCCGGAATTTTGATCGTTCAAGTCCGCTGGAGCCTCGCTGGAAGGAACCAAAACAGGTCCTCCTGGCCACCCGTACTGCCGTCAAGCTGGAAGGCAGGAAGGGCTGGGTCCACCTGTCTCATGTGAAAAAATTTTACGGACTAGAAGACTGTTTCAAAGAACATTTCCGAGGATTTTAAGGATTGCCAAAGTACTATTCTTAAGGACTGTCCCGCAAAAGACAATGATACAGATTCCTCCCTGTTAGAGAAAACTCTGCAGCAGGAGTATAAGAAAAAATTAAGGTCTAGTAAAATAAGTCAGCCAGTTTGATTGTCTAAGTCCTCCCCTAGGTGAAACGGTTAGACCGGTTTCTGACATGTATATAATAGACCCCCACAGAGAGAGAGTTAGTGAGAACTCTAAAAGTTGCATTATTATTTTATGTTTTCTGCTATATCTCAGCCTTATGATTACCTGTACATGTTATGCATTTTATTTGTGTTTTCCAGTTTCTCATGTAAATAAGTCTGCTAATGCTACCGTAGAGCACACGTTTAGTGATCTGCCTCCTCATGAACTTTCATATCGTCTTGCTATGCGTAATAATTCCTTTATCCGCATGTTACATTATTCACACCAGACCAGCAATGCCACTAATTGTTGGGTGTGTGGTCGACTCCCCCCTTTCCAGACACCGAAGGGAGTTCTGCCACTCTTTCCTTATCCATTTTCACATAATGGTTCGTGTGGAGCATGGTCCACGTTAACGTCATCCTCAACAGATATGTCTTTTCTTAACAGTACATGTTTTCCAGACAAGCAAGGTCTTCCCCACAGAACAGGGTTAGATCTAGAAAATGAAGTTTATAATTTGGGTAATTATTCTTCGAATTTCATGGTCCTGAATGTTCAGTCTGATTCTACTCCAGACTTACCTGCTATATCAGTACTACCAGTCAAAGGCGAATTATGTGTCCGAAATAATGGTTCCATACATGTAGGCCATAGTGATTGTACTACTATTGTCAAGTATAGTGACAGTAGGAAATCTATTTTCAAAGCTTCAAGACATTCTTATTTTGTTTGTGGTCAGACCGCATATGTTCGTCTGCCCCTCGATTGGGAGGGAACCTGTTACATTGCCTTCCTACTGCCACCAGTTTTTCTAGCCCCACCTGACTATCATAGGAATTCCCACCTAGTACATACGAGACACAAGAGAGACCTTCCGATTGTCGATTATACTGAAACTGCTCTAGAACAATACATAGATATCAATAAAGGTGTCTTCCCCTATTTAGGTACTGTTGTAAATAGTAAACTGATACGTAGATTAACGAGAACCCTTGAAGCAGTAGTGATTGAGACTACTTCTGCTCTAGGTAACTTAACCGAAGAGCAATCCTTTATGAGAATTGTCGTGCTCCAGAATCGTCTCGTCCTTGACGTCATACTGGCCGATAGGGGCGGGGCATGTAGAGTCATCGGATCTAGTTGCTGCATTTTCATTCCTAATAACGCACCGTCTGTTTATTCAGCTATTACCAGACTCCATAATATTGCCCATATGTTACACCAAAATCCAGGCACCTGGACATGGTCCGGTTGGTTCTGGAATATAATTTCCGCCTGGGGATGGAAAGTATTGTCATTTCTGGGTATTGCAGTAGCGATCATATTCAGTTGCTGCCTCTGTTTACAATGTGGCCCTGCGATTTGCGGCATTTGTGCTACCTCTTGTATTCCTAGTCCCAAGTCCTGTTCTAAATCCAGTTCCAAGAAAATTCGAGACGAGCAAATGATACTGTATGAAATAATAGATGGTATCATGAATATTGATGTTTCCTGATGGAAACGTAGTGACAAGGAGGGAATGTGGAAAAGTAAATTTTGCCATGTTCTGTGTCCCTACGTGTTCCCCATCTTATGTTATGTGTGCATGATTAATATGCATATGTATTCCCCATGTTTGATTAAAGACGCAATTACAGTTGTGTCCATCCCTAGTATGCCAGTTTCCAGTTCTCGTGAAAGCTACGAGTATTAGGCCTATGTAAAGTTACGTTGCCACGTTTCTCAGTGTGCACGTTATTTCATTGAAAAGTCCCCGTTTCTAGGCCTCAAAAGGGCCCGGATACCAGATTCAGCTCCTGTCTCCTGAACCCTCGCTGAGGAGCGATACAGCCCCCACCTGTATCCTCGACCCTTCACTTACTTCCTGCCTCACAGTGCCCGGCTCGGCCTGGCTCTGCCTACGAGTCTGCCAAGAGTATGTTATGATTCTAGTTATCAGTCCAGCCCTCCTTCTCTGCATTCCTAAGCTACTGAATCGCATCAATAGTTTCCGTCATTGTCTAGCCTTTACGTCTCCATGTAAGAGAAATACTGTATTAATGGTCATTTAATATTCCTCAACACGCACTACATGTAGAATAATGCATGCTCCAGTCTTAGAGTCTGTTAGCCTCTCCCCTCCTGACTCTTAGTTTATATCAACATGTCCTCTAAACATTAGATACTAGATAGGGTTTAGGTACATGTCGCCCTGACTCTCCAGACTTCAGTCTCTACTCCTAGCGCAGAAGTTCATAGCCCCCAGCTTCTCCTAGTAACACGTCATTGTCAGTTTGCGCGCACCATCAGGTCAGAGGTCCCGGCTCCTTAGGTAGCCCCCTCCATGTTTCCGCCCCATTTATGACATATTCTGTTACGTTTACATCACATGTCCATGTATACGCCTCTTGTTACACCCATTTTCACCCTTATCTTTCGCGACTGCTATTGACCACACCCACTGCTCCGCCTACTGTATTCACTATAATGCAATTGTTTTAGTATATATATGTTGTACATTGTTATTAAAGTTAGCGCGCTCATTCCCTGTCCCCCCTGCAGGGCCCTGCCATCCTGTTCCCGTGCAGGTTGTCCTGTTCCTGTCCTTTATGCTGTATTAAACCTGCAGACTCCTACTACCTCGAATCTTGACTCTTATTTATTGAGCTATCTGTTATTACTATGTCCAGTCAAACCTAGATCCGGTATTATTTATTTATATACCACAAGAGGCAGGCTACACGGTGGGAAACCGGTGTGTTTTAATGGCCTTCCTAAAAGCCAAGCAGTTAGTGTGGCTCCGAATGTGCACGGGCATCGAATTTCAAAGGTGGGCTGCCCTACTGCGGAAGGAACGACCTCCTGCCTGTACTCTCCGAAACCTTGGAACCCTCACCAGGTGCTGGCCTAGTGAGCAGAGCTGACGTGTGGGGACGCAGGGAGTGACTAAATTGGCCAGGATACTGGGGGTGTTGAGTTTTAGGGCTTTAAAAGTGATGCAGAGGGCCTTAAATTCAATTCTCCTAGCCACCGGCAACAAGTGCAGCCGGTGGATGGTGGCAGACACTGGACAGGACCTCCGCAGGCCAATCAGAGATCTAGCTGCTGCATTCTGGGCTCGTTGGAGCCGCTTAATCTCAGCCTTATTTGCCCCTAAATACAAAGAGCAGGCATAATCTAGTCTGGACATTATAGATGCCTGAATGATGGTCTGGCGCGTAGGTGGGTCAAAAAACCCAATAGGGGTCTGAGCCCCCGTAATAGCCCAAAACAGGTCCCAGCTACCTTTTTGGTTTGGACTTGGTAGCTAAGGGATGAGTCCATCCATGCCCCCAAAGTTTTGACGGCCTGCTTGGGAGGGGGGGCGCTACCTAGGCTTTCAGGCCACCAGAGTTCACGCCACAGACCATGGTCCTTCCCCACTAACAACACCTCTGATTTACTGGCATTCAGCTGGAGGTAGTTGGCAGTCATTCGCCCAGCGACCACCACCAGGTCGCCCCAAAATTTCAGGGCATCCCTCTCGGTGTCGCTAGAGAGTACCAACACCACCTGAGTGTCGTAGGCGATCATGGTCAGTCCCCTATTTCTAGCCACCGCGGCCAGCAGTTGGACATAGAGATTGAATAATAGGGGACTAAGGGAGGAACCCTGTGGAACACCCTGTTTAATGGGCTGTGTGTCAGAGGCATAAGGGGAAACAGTGACTACGAATAACCTCTCGCTAAGAAATTATGAAAGCCACTCCAAAGCCAGGCCAACAATCCCCACCTCCTCCAGGCATTGTAACAGGATGGCATGAGATACTGTGTCAAACGCGGCACTGAGATCCAGGAGGAACAGTGCCGACGTTTGCCCAGCGTCTAAAGCATGCCAGAGGTGTTCCGTCACAGCCAGGAGGCCAGACTCCGTGCTGTGACCTGGTCGAAAACCATTCTGAGAGGAATCCAGCAAGCTGTTCTTAGTCAAGAAGTCAGAGAGGAGTGAGTTGATATGCGCCACCGTGATCTTGGCTACCGAGTGGAGTAAGGAGATGGGGCAATAGTTTTCAGGCTTGGCCGGATCCACCAGAGGTTTTTTAAGTAATGGTAGCACCTTGGCTTGTTTCCACGCTCCCGGCACAGTAGCTGTGGACAGCAATATATTAATTAACTGTCTCAGGGCGGGCATGATCGCGGGAAGCACCTTCCTAAATGGCTCTGGTTTGAGAGGATCGGCAGGTGAAACAGATTTAATTTTCCTGCATAGTGCTTGCAGCTGGTCTACGGAGATGGGTGAGAAAGACTCCAAGGTACTAGCAGTTTGAGCATACCCTACAGCTAAAGGGGTATTCGCTGTAGTAGGAAAGGACCTATATATATTATCTACCTTCCTAATAAAAAGGGAGGCAAGGTCGTCACACTGCTCGTTGGACTGGATTTTCTGCACTGCGTTAGTCTTCTGCGATTTAAGGCTGGAGTATCGAGAATACGCTCTTTGACGGATTATCGCTGTTATGGCATAGAACATTGCGCTTGCCGATTGAATGGCCCTATGGTAACTGTGGAAAAGTAAATTTTGCCATGTTCTGTGTCCCTACGCTTCATCCATCATACGTTATGTGTGCATGACCAATATGCATATGTTATTCCCCATGCCTGATTAATGACGCAATTCCAGTTGTGTCCACCTCTAGTATGCTATTTTCCAGTCCTCGTGAATACTACGAATACTACGAATATCAGGCCTATGTAAAGTAATGTTGCCACGTTTCTTAGTGTGCACGTTATTCCATTATAAAATCCCCGTTTCTAGGCCTCAAAAGGGCCCGGACCACAGATTCAGCTCCTGTCTCCTGAAAGCCTCGCTGAGGAGCGATACAGCCCCCACCTGTATCCTCGACCCTTCACTTACTTCCTGCCTCGCAGTGCCCGGTGCAGCTTGGCTCTGCCTCTGAGTCTGCCAAAAGTATGTTATAGTTCCAGTTATCAGTTCAGTCCTCCTCCTCTGCATTCCTAAGCTACTGAACTGCATCAATAGTTTCCGTCATTGTCTAGCCTTCTCGTCTCCATGTTAGAGAAATACTGTATTTAATGGTCATTTAATATTCTTCATCACGCACTACATGTAGAATAATGCATGGTCCAGTCTTAGAATCAAGTTAGCTTCTCCCCTCATGACTTCTAGTTTATATCAACATGTTCCCTAAACATCAGATACCAGATAGGGTTTAGGTACATGTCGCTCCGACCCTTCAGACTCTAGTCTCTGCTCCTAGCACAGAGTTCATAGCCCCCAGCTTCTCCTAGTAACACGTCATTGCCAGTTTTCGCGCACCATTAGGTTAGAGGTCCCGGCTCCTTAGGTAGCCCCCTCCAAGGTTTCCGCCAATTCATGACATATTCTGTTACGTTTGCATCACATGTCTATGTATACTCCCAGTTACACCTCTTTTTACTGTTATCTCTCGCGACTGCTACGCGTCACGCCTTCTGCTCCACCCACTGCTACGCCTACTGCAATGTAATGCTATGTGTTTGCGCTATGTATATAAGTCAATGTTTTGTTATTGAATGTTAGCGCGCTCATCCCAGACCCAGCCCCGGCAGCTGCCGGGCCTTATTGTCCTATTCCCATGCAGGTTGTCCTGATCCTGTCCTTATGCTGTAATAAACCTGCAGAAACTCCTACTACCTCGAATCTTGACTCTTATTTTATTGAGCTATCTGTTATGCTATAAGTCTAGTCAAAAATAGGGTATTAATTATTTATTTACCACATAATGGCGCCCGAATAGGGACTTGCCCTTTCCCCACGCGTCGGTGAAGCCACGCCGACCCCCTGACCCTCTGCAGTCGTGACGGAACCATACCGTGCACTGGCAGATATTTCTGCTCCAAGTATCCCTCAGGCCCACGGAGGAGACGGAGGAGGCGGTCCAGCATCCAAACGAGACGGTGGAGGAACGCGGCGAGTCCCGACCAGAGCCCAAGCCGAGAGTCCAAGGTCCGAGGTATCCGGAGGCCCACCCGTAACTGAAGTCCGAAGTCCGAAGTCCGTCGTAGTCCAGTCCCGTCCGAGGCTTTCCGTTCCGTGCTGCCCGGTGAGTACCATTGCTGGGGTAGTATCTAGACAGGACCAATCTAAATTGACTCCTGGTCCGTGGGTTGGTGGTACCCAAGCCCACAAACGAAGTGTTCACCTAGGTGGATACGGGTCTTGATGCGTTCCTTTGTGGGACCGGTATGTTCCGTACTGTTACAGCAGTGCATCCAGTAACTCTAGTCTGTTCCGTTCTCGAGAATTCTGTTCTGTTTCTGTTTTCAGTATTTTCAGGTAGTATTCTGTTCGAACTGTTATGTTATGATATGGTTTAATGTATTTCCAATGTCGTGGTATGCCTGAATTGTTTTCCCAATTGTTATTGTTTTTCGTGTATTGTATTGTGTTCCGATTCAAGTTTAGAATGCCGCTCTTTTCCAAGTTACGTCAGTTAAAAACTAGAAAGGGTCTGTTAGAGGAAGCAGTTCCTGTCCCGCCTAGGGACAGTCCAGGTCATTTTATGTATCAGAAACATGGCATAAGCGCCATAATGTATCTAGATTTATGGGTAGAGTATACCAAGCAGTTAGATGAGAAGTATAGATGGCCCGTATCGGGTACATGGGATGCCGAATGTATCATGCGAGTAGAAGAAGCATTATGGAAAAAGAAAGCCAGACAGTCACAGAAAGATGCCATCGAGTTATGGCGCAAGGAAGCTCATAAAAGAACGGAAAAGGAAGTCAGAAAGTCAGAGTTAAGTAGAGAATCCCAAGAACGAGCCCAAGAAAGAGAATTAATCGAGATAGGTGAACAAGTCAAAACCGAACAGTCAGACAGACAGAGGCATGCACTTATTAAGGGTATGTATCCTCTTCTTGCCGAGGGCCTGCCAAAAGCGACCCCAGAGGCATCCAGTAATTTCCCGCCGCCATTAGTTCCGACCAAGTTACGTCACAAACCGACCGCAGCTGATATTTTTATTTCGTCCTATTTGGACGACACAGTCCCCGAATATGCAAATCCTGTTCGTGCTCCGCCAGTCCCTGTAAATCAGGCACTTCCCGCTTCTCCAGACACCGGAGTACCTGTTACGGTGCCCCCGGTCCAGCCTACAGTTCCATTTCCCACTCTGCCAGGACGTAGAGCCTCAGTAGACGACTCCAGTCTAGGGGCCGCAGGAGGAGCTACTCCTCAAACCCCGCCGCCACACAAGCGTTTATCGGCACTCGAATTGCATGCTCAAGCATCACAGCGTACTCCTAAAAGTAATAAGTCTGTCACAGAAATCAGGCAAGCCCTTAACGAATGTGTCTATGATCCAGTTCCAGGCGAATATACTATGGTTTTATATTCCTTACGTGTAAGGAGAGTGACCGAATATCTAGTCACCTTGCCGAATATGAAAGAAGATCTAGACAGAATATATCGTTTCATCCGTACAGGGGATGATCCAGAAAGTATTGGCGAGATTATGTCTCAAAGGAAAGCCGAGATTCAGCTCATGATATTAAAGTTCCTGATCAATTGTTTAATAAGAGAACAAGATTACCCGTCTAAAGATCCCGCCGAAATGAGAATCCTGACAAGGTGGAGTGATAATATAGCCGAGGGTAAGCACAAGACCGTCAGTGCCATGGAGAGTATGTACAAGAAAATTCGTAAAGAAATAATAAGGTTACACGACCAGCGTAAAGCAGCACAAGTAAGCGAGAAAGAAAGTATCTCTGATCCTGAAGAGGAAGAGAACGAGAATCCCGCCAGAATAGCGTATGTAGGAAAATCCAGATTTCCAGATCGCCATTTACGTCTAGAACCCAAGTCTATTTTTCAACATCTAGCACCAGAACAAGGTTCCCTAGAACAAGTATTTCAAGCTGCCGATCACATTATGAAATCACGAGTCGGTTACAGTGAACTAAGTACTATGCATGAACAAGAACTAGCCCGATCAGCAGTCCGATGGATTACTGATTCTACCACTTTTCCAGACGAAATAGTGGCACAAATGTTTCTGAAATTGCCCCCAGCCGAGCAACGACTGGTGGGTATGTATATGATCCAGCACCTCATTACTCTGTACGAGGGTCAACATTCTGATCCAGGTCCGTTACATGATATCCTGAACGAGTTACTCCAGTATAGATGGAGAGGTCTAGGTACCGATTTAATAAGTGTCATTCTAGAACAGCGTCACAAGTATAGAACGTTTTTGAACCCGCATTTTGTTCATGTCTCACCCCCAGAAAGTAAATCATTCTACATAGACAGACAGAATCCGTTACGAGAAGTCCACCCAGTCCAAGGGGCGGGTGGCGTAATGCAACGAGTGTTTGTATACACTCCAATATCAAAGATGGAACTTCTTGAAATGAAGAAATTAATTCCCTGTCATGACAAAGATCCAGCAGGGTTCCATAGAGAATTAAAAGACATGCTCCATATGGGAGAATACACTTACCCAGATATCATTAAAATGTTAAAGGTCCTGTTACCCGCAGGGGTGTATGAAAAGTTAAAAGAAAAAGAATGGGAGGTGGGAGAGAAAAAGATCGATTGGGCAGCTCTAGAAGCTGAAGACAAGGCACGAGTACCAGGTACCGGTCTTGGAGATAAATGTAAAGAATTACCAGAATTATTGATTCAAGTTTTACCCAGATTATTGACAACAAGGAAAGAAGACTGGGATGCAATCTCAGCCTGTAAACAGAAACAAGACGAGGACATTAGTGATTTTTATTCTAGATTTGAAAAATGTTTCAGTATTAACAGTGGTCTCAAGACAAGTAGTGAGTCATACCCTCACCTTTTCGTTACTAAATTAGTCGAGAATTCAAGTCCACAAATTAAAAACCGAGTTTTGAAAGTCGAAAGCACCTGGCAAGCTAATACTCCGTCCCAGATGCTCCAGATGCTCCAGTACCACCAGAATAGAATCAGGGAAGAGCAAGAACACGAGAGAAAACGTATGAAAGACACGAAAATGAAAGTGCTAGTTGCACAATCTGTTCCTCAAGACAGTCAGAAGAGGGGTCCGAATCAAGCCAGTAATCCTGCAGCTCCCGTTAAAGGGAACTGCAATTATTGTAAACAGCCAGGTCATTTTATAAACGAGTGTGCAGTTCTGAAACATAACATAGCTACTGGTAAGACTAAAGAAAGACCACGTCCGCCTAGACAAGAACAAGTTTCACAGACTCCTCAGTCACAGAATGCACCACAGACCGTTACAGTACCGCAGCCCATTGCTGCAACACAGCACGTTACATCACAGATGTACCAGTATGCACAGTCCGAGTATCCAGAGTACCAGTCATATTCATGAAACAGCCTAGAGAGGGAGGTAGGCTTGCCTCTCATCGAGATACCTGTAGATCAAAAAGGTCCCTATGTTCACAGTCAAGTATTAGGGAAAGACAGAAAGTTTTTGATCGATACAGGGGCAAGTAGGACCACAATTAGTCATGCCGAAGTTCCAGGGGCTCCGCTCTCAGGCTCAAGAAATGTTTCCCTTGGATTTTCAGGAAAACCCATCGTTAATGAGATATCTAAGCCAGTTTCTCTAGAAGTAGGTCCATTGTCCCGCACTACTGACCTGTTACTTACTAAGTCATGTCCAGAAAATCTATTAGGTATTAAGACACTGAAAGAGTTAGGTGCAGTTATTTGCTGTTCCCCAGAGGGAATACGTCTGTTCCTACGTGACTTTAAGGGTCACTATGTATTACGAGATTTTGATTCAAGATTGTCTAATGTTCCACAGCATTTATGGGCGCAAGGCCCAACTGATGTAGGTTACATGCAAATCACACCCCATCGTGTGACTCTCAAACCAGGTGTAGTGTTACCCCGAATCAGACAGTACAGATTGCCACCTGAGGCTGTAGCAGCCTTATCCAAAATTATTGACGAGCTCATGGCTCAAGGAGTAGTTGTAGAAACTGACTCCAATGTATGCAATTCTCCGATCATTCCAGTCATGAAACGTACTGATCCGAATGCACCCCCAGTATATCGATTAGTGATTGATTTACGAGAGCTTAATAAATGTATTATTCCTCAGTACCCAGTTGTTCCAGACATTTCTTCCCTGTTAACAGCCATTGATTCCGAAGCCATGTTTTTCACTGTCATAGACCTCAAGAATGCATTTTTTAGTGTTCCAATTCATCCAGACAGCCAGTTTCTTTTTGGATTCTGTTTAAATGGAAGGAGCTATATGTTTACACGCGCTCCTCAAGGTTTCACAGAAAGCCCTAGTATTTACAGTCAAGCACTCAAGAGACAACTAGACAATATTCACATGCCAACTGACACTGCCCTGCTCCAGTATGTCGATGATCTACTGATCACAGCCCGTTCTGAACGTGCTTGCGAGCGAGCATCCCTTACAGTTTTGTATTTTCTAGCCGAGATGGGGCACAAGGTGTCACCTTCGAAGCTTCAATTCTGTGTCCAGCAAGTGGTATACTTAGGACACTTGCTGTCCAAGAGGGGTAGGCAGTTGACACCAGACCGTATCCAGTTAATAGCGAGTCTTCCCCAGCCCAGAACCCAGAAGGAGGTACGTGCCTTTATCGGCCTTACTTCTTATTGTAGACAATGGATTCCCCAGTATGCATTTCTAGCCAAGCCACTGATACAGTTAACGACACAGGAGGCAGCCGTATCGACTGTCCTCCCTTGGACGTCTGACCATACACTTAGTTTTAACGAGTTAAAGAAAGCCCTATGTCAAGCTCCAGTTCTAGCTACACCGAACTACAGTAAGCCTTTTTCACTTTTCGTTACTGAACGGGAAGGTACAGCATTATCTGTTCTCACACAAGATCAAGCAGGTCAATACAAGCCCTGTGCTTATTTTTCGAGCACATTAGATCCAGTCGCCCAGGCGTTGCCTGCGTGCCTCAAGTCAGTTGCAGCCACAGCACTAGCTATCAGACAGAGTGATTCCATAGTCTTAGGACATTCCCTGACAGTACAAGTCCCACATTCAGTAGAAGTTCTTTTAAACCGAACACAAACTCAGCACTTGACAATTGCACGTTTAACAGGTTATGAATTGACACTGTTCCAGCCACACATAGAAATTAGACGCTGCAACGTTCTGAATCCTGCTACACTGTTACCATCAGTTAATCCAGACCCACATGACTGTGTGGAAGTAGTTAACATTACGACAAAGCCAAGACAAGACCTGACAGACATTCCGTTACCAGATCCTGACCTGACACTTTATGTGGATGGTTCATGTATGAGAACTAGTACAGGAGAACTAGTCGCCGCGTATGCAGTGACTACTGATACTGAAGTTATTGAAACACACCGTATTGATACCCTGTCCGCTCAAGCAGCAGAGCTAGTCGCTCTGACACAAGCCTGTATACATGCCAAGAACCTGAAAGTTAATGTTTACACAGATTCACGTTACGCATTCGGAGTTGTACACGACTTCGGAGTGCTCTGGCAGGAGAGAGGTTTCATGACTTCTCATGGAACCAAGATTCAGCATGGTCTCCTTATTCAAGCCCTGTTAGATGCCATACATTTACCGACATCTATTGCTATTATGAAATGCAAAGCACATACGAAAGTCACTGACATTATTTCCCAAGGTAATGATCTAGCAGACCGCACAGCCAAGCTTACAGCACAGACTCCAGACATTCCAGTTAACATGACACATACTCCAGACCCGATTACATGCATGACAGTTAAGGACCCTACACAAGATGTCATAGATATTCAGTTACATGCTACCCCCGATGAAATCAAGAAATGGTCCGAACAAGGAGGGGTCCAGACAGATCAAGGATGGTTAACGAAGGGTAGAGCCACATGGTTTCTCCCCGATTCTATGGTTCAAGTCATTATCAATACCGCACATAGTCCAGCCCATTTAGGAGAAAAAGCTATGTTAGACAGTATCCAGAACATTTGGTTCAACAAGCATTTACGAGCTGCAGCCAAGCAGAAAGTCCGTACCTGTATGATATGTTGTCAGTTTAATCCAGGTAAAAGTGTCCCGGTGGAACAAGGTGGTTTCCAGCCCCCTGACCACCCTTTTGAGGTCCTCCAGATGGATTATATTCAAATGGAGCGATGTCGAGGTTTCAAGTATGTCCTTGTAGTAGTATGCGCTTTGTCCAGGTGGACAGAAGCATATCCAGTCCCAGATTACACAGCCGCGACCACTGCCAAGCAGTTGGTTCGTGAATTTTTCCCTAGATATGGACTCCCTAGAGTCGTATATTCTGATAACGGTCAGCCATTCTCCTCAGAGTTAATGAAGCACGTTTCCCTTTTGTTAGGGTACCAGTGGAAGTTTCATTGTGTACGCCATCCAGAAGCAGCTGGACTAGTCGAAAGGCATAATCAGACTCTAAAAATCCGTATTGCAAAAGTCTGTAAGGACAAAGGTGTGGACTGGTTAATAGCTCTGCCAGTCGCTTTATTTTATATGCGTATGGTCGCACATTCCAGATCAGGTCTGTCCCCGTATGAGGTCGTATTCGGCCGCCCCCCTAACATGTGGGGTACTCCTAGACCCCGAAGTATTACCGATGTTTCATGTAATATGCTGACAGATTACCTAGCTTCCTTGATGTCTGCCCTCAACTCATGTCGTTCACAGGTTGCCGCCGCATTTCCAGACAATACCGAGGTGGCACCGCACGAGATCGTTCCAGGCTCCCTTGTGATGATCAGAAATTTTGACAGATCAAGTCCGCTGGAACCACGTTGGAAGGAGCCACGCCAGGTCCTCTTGACCACCCGAACTGCCGTCAAGTTGGAAGGCAGGAAGGGGTGGGTCCACCTTTCTCATGTAAAACTTTTCAAAGGATTGAAACCAGCGTCTAAAAACATTTTCCAGGATTCAAAGGACTGCCAGAACATTGTTTTAAAGGACTGTCCCGCACAAGACATTATTACAACCCCTCCCTTGTTAGAGAAAACCCCGCAACAGGAGTATAAGTTGAAGCTCAGGTCTAGTAAAATAAGTCAGTCAGTTTGATTGTATAAGTCCTCCCCTAGGTGAAACGGTTAAATTGTTTCTGACATGTATAAAATAGACCCCCATAGTGAGAGAGTCAGTCAAAGTTCAATCAAATGTATCGTTTTTCTGAGTTTCATATTATTTCTCAGCATAATGATTTCCTGCACCAGCTACGCACTTTTCCTGTGTTTTCCAGTCCCTCATGTAAATATGTCTGCTAATGCTACAGTAGAGCACACGTTTAGTGATCTGCCTCCGCACGAATATTCTTACCGCCTCGCTATGCGCAACAACACATTTATCCGTATGTTACATTATTCACACCAGACCAGCAATGCTACTAATTGTTGGGTGTGTGGTCGACTCCCCCCTTTTCAGACACCGAAGGGAGTTCTGCCACTTTTTCCTTATCCATTCTCACACAATGGTTCGTGTGGAGCATGGTCCACGTTAACGTCATCCTCAACAGATATGTCTTTTCTTAACAGTACATGTTTTCCAGACAAGCAAGGTCTCCCCCACAGAACAGGTTTAGATCTAGAAAATGAAGTATATAATTTAGGTAATTATTCGTCGAATTTCATGGTCCTGAATGTTCAGTCTGATACTACTCCAGACTTACCTGCTATTTCAGTACTACCTGTCAAAGGCGAATTATGTGTCCGTAGTTATGGTTCTGTACGCATAGGTCATAGTGAATGTACTACTGTTGTCAAATATAGTGACAGTGGGAAATCTATTTTCAAAGCTTCACGTCATTCTTATTTTATTTGTGGTCAAACTGCATATGTCCGTCTGCCCCTCGATTGGGAGGGAACCTGTTACATTGCCTTCCTACTGCCACCTGTTTTCCTAGCCCCACCTGACTATCATAGGAATTCCTTCCTAGTACATACCAGACACAAGAGAAATCTCCCGATTGTCGATTATACTGAAACTGCTGCAGAGCAATTCATTGATATTGATAAAGGTGTGTTCCCTTATTTAGGCACAGTTGTAAACAGTAAGCTAATCCGTAGGCTAACAAGAACCCTTGAAGCAGTAGTAGATGAGACTGCCTCTGCTCTAGGTAACCTAACCGAAGAACAATCTGCTATGAGATTTGTCGTTTTGCAAAATCGTCTCGTCCTTGACGTCATACTGGCCGATAGGGGCGGGGCCTGTAGAGTCATCGGATCTAGTTGCTGCATTTTCATTCCAAATAACGCACCGTCTGTTTATTCAGCTATAACCAGACTCCATAAAATTGCCCATCTGTTACACCAAGATCCAGGCACCTGGACATGGTCCGGTTGGTTCTGGAATGTAATCTCCGCATGGGGATGGAAAGTCCTGTCCTTTTTAGGTATTGCAGTAGCGATTATATTTAGCTGCTGCCTCTGTATACAATGTGGCCCTGCGATTTGCAGCATGTGTGCTACCTCTTGTATTCCTAGTCCCAAGCCCCGTTCTAAATCCCGTTCCAAGACAATTCGAGACGAGCAAATGGTACTGTATGAAATGATAGATGGTATCATGAAAATTGATGTTTCCTGATGGAAACGTAGTGACAAGGAGGGAATGTGGAAAAGTAAATTTTGCCATGTTCTGTGTCCCTACGCTTCATCCATCATACGTTATGTGTGCATGACCAATATGCATATGTTATTCCCCATGCCTGATTAATGACGCAATTCCAGTTGTGTCCACCTCTAGTATGCTATTTTCCAGTCCTCGTGAATACTACGAATACTACGAATATCAGGCCTATGTAAAGTAATGTTGCCACGTTTCTTAGTGTGCACGTTATTCCATTATAAAATCCCCGTTTCTAGGCCTCAAAAGGGCCCGGACCACAGATTCAGCTCCTGTCTCCTGAAAGCCTCGCTGAGGAGCGATACAGCCCCCACCTGTATCCTCGACCCTTCACTTACTTCCTGCCTCGCAGTGCCCGGTGCAGCTTGGCTCTGCCTCTGAGTCTGCCAAAAGTATGTTATAGTTCCAGTTATCAGTTCAGTCCTCCTCCTCTGCATTCCTAAGCTACTGAACTGCATCAATAGTTTCCGTCATTGTCTAGCCTTCTCGTCTCCATGTTAGAGAAATACTGTATTTAATGGTCATTTAATATTCTTCATCACGCACTACATGTAGAATAATGCATGGTCCAGTCTTAGAATCAAGTTAGCTTCTCCCCTCATGACTTCTAGTTTATATCAACATGTTCCCTAAACATCAGATACCAGATAGGGTTTAGGTACATGTCGCTCCGACCCTTCAGACTCTAGTCTCTGCTCCTAGCACAGAGTTCATAGCCCCCAGCTTCTCCTAGTAACACGTCATTGCCAGTTTTCGCGCACCATTAGGTTAGAGGTCCCGGCTCCTTAGGTAGCCCCCTCCAAGGTTTCCGCCAATTCATGACATATTCTGTTACGTTTGCATCACATGTCTATGTATACTCCCAGTTACACCTCTTTTTACTGTTATCTCTCGCGACTGCTACGCGTCACGCCTTCTGCTCCACCCACTGCTACGCCTACTGCAATGTAATGCTATGTGTTTGCGCTATGTATATAAGTCAATGTTTTGTTATTGAATGTTAGCGCGCTCATCCCAGACCCAGCCCCGGCAGCTGCCGGGCCTTATTGTCCTATTCCCATGCAGGTTGTCCTGATCCTGTCCTTATGCTGTAATAAACCTGCAGAAACTCCTACTACCTCGAATCTTGACTCTTATTTTATTGAGCTATCTGTTATGCTATAAGTCTAGTCAAAAATAGGGTATTAATTATTTATTTACCACATAACTTTTAACTGCAATTCGATAGGTGTCTTTCGCAGTGGTGTTAAAATCCCTCCTTTAAATACGTTCCAGCCTTTTGCGGTCTTTGCGCAGAGCGGCTAGATCGCTATTAAACCATGTTTTTGTTCTGGATTTACGGTTCAATTACCATTTCTCAGGAATAAGGCCATCAAGTGGCTGACTGATCCAGTCTGTTAAGGCCCAGTATGCCTCATTAGACTCATTAGGGAGGCTAGGGCATGTAGTGACCAACTGGCCCTGGAAAGAATCCCAATTAAGCTTGTGCCAAGGGCGTTTGAGTGAGGATGTCGGATCCTTGCTTCGTGCGGGAATAATCTCATGAAGGAGCATAGGGACCAAATAGTGGTCAGACCACCCCGTAGGGATGGGAGGAAGGACTGTCATAGTGGGTATATTAGTGAAAACTGGGTCCAGCAGATGGCCGGCTGTGTGAGTAGGGCTTGACACCAGTTGTACCAGCTGGCAGGCTGCCATATCCGCTATGAAATTAGCCACGTCAGGGTCGTCTAATTTATCTAGATGAATATTCAAATCCCCAGTGACTGTGAAATTCGCAGTGTTGACTGCCAGTACGCTGACCGCCTCTACGAGTGCTACCTTAAAGTCTGCAGATGGCCCAGGGGGCCTATAAACCAGAAGCCCTGACAAGGGGTAATTTGGGCTGAGTGTGACCTTGAAGAAGGCGCATTCGCATCTGGGTACAGTCTGCCTAGTGAAGGTGCAGTGGTAGACAGATTTATGAATGACCACGATGCCCCTTCCTCTAGTTGCCCTATTGAGGGTGAGAATACTGTACCCTGCAGGGAGCGCCAGGCCAGGTTCCGCAATCCTATAATCCGAGAGCCACGTCTCGTGAGAAAGAGGACATCAGGGCTGGAATCCTCCAGTTTGTCATGAATATCAGCATAATGTCTGGCTAAAGATCGGCTATTGAGATTGAAGATCTTAATGGCCTTCTTAGACTGAGGGTGATGACTGCGTGATGACAGCGTGGGAGTGGCACTAAAACCACAGCACAAACAGCAGAAAGGCCCCTCAACAGAGTTCCCGCGAGACAATCTGCAGTTGCTCATCCCTTTTCTGAGGTTTAACAGCTCTTTTATGGTGTAGGTTGGCCCACCTTTAGTGAAAGGGGCAGCATGTCCAGCATCTGCCAACGGACTGGCGCGGACGGGCGCAGATGGGCTAGCCTTTGGCGCGCCTTTGGCGCGCCTCCGCCGCCGCTTCCGCGCCATCGGCCCCTTTTGACTGGGCTGATAGAAGGTTTTTTCTGAAGCCTAGACCGTCACCCTGCAGAAAATGGCGGCGAGGTCGGCAAACAGGAAGGGAGTTACGCCTCCCTCCACTCAATCAGCACGGACAGGTTGCGAGGGACCGGGGAGGGACTGTGAGGAGCTGACCCCATAAATTGGAGTCAGAGTAGGTGAGCAAAAATGCAGAAAGCTAAATACAGAGAATATCTTTCTTGATAGTCCTTTATTAAAAGCATAACACTCCCCAAGTAAAACAGCGAGGTAGCTTTTCAAATAGTTCAGGATAAAAACAAAGGTTTGTCATACACGGGGGCACTAGCGCAGAAATAAACAGCCCAGCTACCCACCACTAAGCTAACCTTCAGCGTGAATAGCTGTAGCCGAGAGCCAGAATAGAACAGCGAGAAATAACTGCTTTAACTCGGTGCTCTTCCGGGTCTGGGGGGTTTCAGGACTTTTTTTTACATGTTACCAGGAAGAGGCATGCTGTAGAAACCCTCTTCAAAGCACAAATATACAAGAGTATACATATTAGAGATGTATCCTCTTGGGATCCAAGCTGGTGCACACATTTAAGAGACACCATTATCAGTAAGACATACAGGTGGGATCACCACATGGACTGCTGAGTGTAAACCCCGCAATAAGTTCATCGTCCTGGCCAAGAGGCACATAGCCATGGGTTGGAAATCTCCCCTTCTTCCTCCTATACAGCTTTGGCTCATTGACCTGCGTGTTGGAATACTGGCCGGCTCGCCGCGGGGTATGGCAGAATAACCGGGCCCCCAGACGGGGATTGGTACTTGTCTGCAGTGGAAGCCAAATCTGACCAGAACCCCACTGTGCTTCCTAGGCCCTAGTGTGGCGCCGTGGTAAGGGCGACTGACGCTGGAATCTGGGGATCACGGTTCGATCCCTGGTGTGTGGTAAATAAATAATTAATTACCGGTACTATTTTTGAATACAGTGAATAAAACAGATAGCTCAATAAATAAGAGACAGGATTCGAGGTATTGGAGTCTTACAGGCTTTAATCAGGCATAAGGGAAGGGACTGGAACGGGATAGCCTGCACGGAAATAGAATGAAGGCAGCTGCCGAGGAATGGGAATGGCATGGGGATGGGTAAGGGGTAAGGGGTAACTTTCAGTAACAGTACACAGTATATATACTAAAACAATTACATTACATTCAATACAGTAGGCGTAGCAGTAGGCGTAACTCGTAGCAGTCGCGAAAGATAAGGACAAAATGGGTGTAACAAGAAGGCGTGTACAGGGCGTATACATAGACATGTGATGTAGACGTCACAGAAGTGTCATAAATGGGGCGGAAACATGGAGGGGGCTACCTGAGCAGCTGGGACCTTTAACCTAGTGGTGCGCGCAAACGGACAATGACGTGTTACCAGGAGGAACTGGGGGCTATGACTCCTGCGCTGGAAGAGGAGACTAAAGTCTGCAGTGTCAGAACGACATGTACCTATATCATATCTGGTATCTGGTGTTTGGAGTACATGTTGATAGAATCCAAAAGTTATCAGGGCAAAGGCTACTTGACACTAAGACTGGTGCATGCATAGTTCTACATGTATTGCGTGTGCTAGGAATATTCTATGAATATTAATACAGTATTTCTCTTACATGGAGACAGAAAGGCTAGACCATGTCTGAAACTATTGATGCGATTCAGTAGCTTAGGAATGCAGAGAAGGGGGCTGGACTGATAACTAGAAGCATAACATACTCTTGGCAGACTGGGAGGCAGAGCCAGGCCGGGCCGGGCACTGTGAGGCAGGAAGTAAGTGAAGGGTCAGGGATGCAGGTGGGGGCTGGATCGCTCCTCGGAGAGGGTTCAGGAGACAGGAGCTTGAATCTGGTGTCCGGGCCCCTTTTGAGGCCTAGAAACGGGGACAATTCAATGATTTAACGTGCACACTGTAAACTGTGGCAACATAGGCCTAATACTCGTTGCTTTCACGAGAACTGGAAACTGGCATACTAGGGATGGACACAACTATAATTGCGTCTTTAATCGATCATAGGGGGATACATGCATATCGATCATGCACATATAGCATAAGATGGGGAACACGTAGGCACATATAACATGGCAAAATTTACTTTTCCACATTCCCTCCTTGTGCCCTACGTTTCCATCAGGAAACATCAATATTCATGATACCATCTATCTGTTCATATAGCATCATTTGCTCGTCTCGAATTGTCTTGGAACGGGATTTAGGACTAGGAATACAAGAGGTAGCACACATGCCGCAAATCGCAGGGCCACATTGTAAACAGAGGCAGCAACTGAATATGATCATTACTGCAATACCTAGGAATGACAATACTTTCCATCCCCAGGCAGATATGATACTCCAGAGCCAACCGGACCATGTCCAGGTGCCTGGATTCTGGTGTAACTGATGGGCAATTTTATGAAGTCTGGTTATAGCTGAATAAACAGACGGCGAGTTATTAGGAATGAAAATGCAGCAACTAGATCCGATGACTCTACAAGCTCCTCCTCTATCGGCTAGTATGACGTCAAGAACGAGACGATTTTGGAGCACAACAAAACGCATAGCAGATTGCTCTTCGGTTAAGTTACCTAGAGCGGAAGTAGTCTCATTCACTACTGCTTCAAGGGTTCTGGTTAACCTACGTATTAACTTACTATTCTGGACAGGTCCTATAAAGAAAAAGAAACCTTTATTGAAGTCTTGATATTGTTCTAGAGCAGTTTCAGTTTGATCGACAATTGGGGACTCAGTCTCCCTTCTATGTCTGACGTGTACTAGATGTGTGTTTCTGTGATAATCAGATGGGGCTAGAAAAACTGGTGGCAGTAGGAAGGCAATGTAACATGTTCCTTCCCAATCGAGGGGCAGACGAACATATGCGGTCTGACCACAAACAAAATAAGAATGACGTGAGGCTTTGAAAATAGATTTCCCACTGTCACTATACTCGACAATAGTAGTACAATCACTATGTCCTACATGTGCGGAACCATTCTTTCTGACACATAATTCGCCTTTGACTGGTAGTACTGAAATAGCAGGCAAATCTGGAGTAGTATCGGACTGAATATTCAAGACCATGAAATTCGAGGAATAATTACCTAAGTCATATACTTCATTTTCTAGATCTAACCCTGTTCTATGGGAAAGACCTTGCTTGTCTGGGAAACATGTTTGATTCAGAAGGGACATATCAGTGGAGGATGATGTTAACGTGGACCATGCTCCACACGAACCATTATGTGAAAACGGATAGGGAAAGAGTGGCAGAACTCCCTTCGGTGTCTGGAAAGGGGGAAGTCGACCACACACCCAACAATTAGTGGCATTGCTGGTCTGGTGTGAATAGTGCAACATTCGGATGAATGTGTTGTTACGCATAGCAAGACAATAGGATAGCTCGTGAGGAGGCAGATCACTAAATGTGTGCTCTACTGTAGCATTAGAAAACATATGTACATGTGAAATTGGAAAACATAAATGTAAAGCATAACTTATGCATGTAACCATAAGACTCAAAAATAATAAAAAGAATAGAACGATAATACATCTTTTAGAGTTTTGGCTAACTCTCTCACTGTGTGGGTCTATCTCATACATGTCAGGAACCTGTCTAACCGTTTCACCCGAGAGGGACTTAGACAATTAAACTGGCTGACTTATTTTACTAGACCTCAACTTTGCTTTATACTCCTGCTGCGGAGTTTTCTCTAACAGTGGTAATTTGAATTCAGAGTCTGTCTTTGGGCAGTTCTTAAGAATAGGGCAGTCTTTGATAAATGTCTTTTGTCGCAATCCATGGAATTTTTTAATATGGCTGGTATGCACCCAGCCTTTTCGGCCCTCAAGCTTGACGGCCGTCCTTGTTGTCAATAACACCAGCTGGGGCTCCTTCCAACGGGGCTCCAACGGACTTGAACGATCAAAATTTCGCACCAGGACAAATTCTCCCGGAACGACTTCATGCGGTTTCACCTCAGTGTTGTCTGGAAATGCAGCGGCAACCTGTGAACGACAAGAGTGTAGGGCAGACATCAAGGAAGCTAGGTAATCTGTCAGCATATTACTGGAAACGTCTGTAATACTACGGGGTCTAGGTGTACCCCACATGTTTGGAGGGCGGCCGAATACGACCTCATATGAGGACAGACCTTATCTGGAATGTGCAACCATTCTCATGTAAAAAAGACCAACTGGCAGAGCTACTAACCAATCTACACCTTTCTCTGTACACACTTTAGCAATGCGGATTTTCAAAGTCTGGTTATGTCTCTCTACGAGACCGGCTGCTTCAGGATGACGTACACAATGGAACTTCCACTGGTACCCTAACAGAAGGGAAACATGTTTCATGAGCTCGGATGAGAATGGCTGGCCGTTATCTGAATACACGACCCTAGGTAATCCATAGCGGGGAAAGAACTCACGAACCAACTGCCTGGCAGTGGTCGCAGCTGCGTAATCTGGAACTGGATATGCTTCTGTCCACCTGGACAAAGCACATACAACTACTAGGACATACTTGAAACCTCGACATCGCTCCATCTGAATATAATCCATCTGGAGGACTTCAAAAGGGTGGTCAGGAGGTTGGAATCCACCTTGTTCCACCGGGACACTTTTACCTGGATTGAACTGACAACATATCATACAGGTACGTACTTTCTGCTTGGCTGCAGCTCGTAAATGCTTGTTGAACCAAAGGTTCTAAATACTGTCTAACATGGCTTTTTCTCCTAGATGTGCTGGACTATGTGCGGTATTAATAATGACTTGAACCATAGAGTCGGGGAGAAACCATGTGGCTTTTCCCTTCGTCAACCATCCTTGATCTGTCTGGACCCCTCCTAGTTCGGACCATTTCTTCATTTCTTCAGGAGTAGCATGTGACTGTATGTCTATGACATCTTGTGTAGGGTCCTTAACTGTCATACAAGTAGTCTGATCTGGAGTGAGTGTCTGTGTCGTGTTAACTGGAATGTCTGGAGTCTGAGCTGTGAGCTTGGCTGTTCGATCTGCTAGATCGTTCCCTTGGGAAATGATGTCAGTGACTTTCGTATGTGCCTTGCACTTCATGATAGCGATAGCTGTCGGTAAATGTATTGCATCTAACAAAGCTTGAATGAGGAGACCATGCTGGATCTTGGTTCCATGAGAAGTCATGAAACCTCGTTCTTGCCAGAGCACTCCAAAGTCGTGTACGACTCCGAATGCGTAACGTGAATCTGTGTATATGTTTACTTTCAGGTTCTTGGCACGTATGCAGGCTTGGGTCAGAGCGACTAGCTCTGCTGCTTGAGCAGACAGGGTGTCAATACAATGTGTTTCTATAACTTCAGTGTCAGTAGTCACTGCATACGCGGCTACTAGTTCTCCTGTACTTGTTCTCATACATGAACCATCCACATAAAGTGTCAGGTCGGGATCAGGTAATGCAATAACTGTCAGGTCTTGTCTTGGCTTTGTCATAGTGTTAACAACTTCCACACAGTCATGTGTGGCAGGATTTGAAGTAACTGACGGTAACAGTGTAGCAGGATTTAGAACGTTGCAGCGTCGGATTTCTATGTGTGGCTGAAACAGTGTCAATTCATAACCTGTTAAACGTGCAATTGTCAAGTGCTGAGTCTGGGTTCTGTTTAAAAGAACTTCCACGGAGTGTGGAACTTGTACTGTCAGGGAGTGTCCTAACACTATGGAATCACTTTGTCTGATAGCTAGAGCTGTGGCTGCAACTGACTTGAGGCACGCAGGCAGAGCCTGGGCTACTGGATCTAATGTGCTCGAAAAATAAGCACAGGGCTTGTATTGTCCTGCTTGATCTTGTGTGAGAACAGATAATGCAGTACCATCACGTTCTGTGACAAAAAGTGTAAAAGGCTTACTATAGTTCGGTGTTGCTAGAACTGGTGCTTGGCATAAAGCTTTCTTTAATTCATTAAAAACAAGTGTATGTTCCTGGGTCCAAGGGAGGACAGTCGATACGGCTGCCTCCTGTGTCGTTAACTGTATCAGTGGCTTGGCTATAAATGCATACTGAGGAATCCATTGTCTGCAGTAAGAAGTGAGGCCGATAAAAGCTCGTACCTCCTTCTGTGTCTTGGGCTGTGGAAGACGTGCTATTAACTGGATACGGTCAGGTGTCAACTGCCTACCCCTCTTGGACAGTAAGTGTCCCAAGTAGACCACTTGCTGGACACAGAATTGTAATTTGGAAGGGGACACCTTGTGCCCCATCTCGGCCAGAAAATACAGGACTGTAAGTGACGCACGCTCGCAGTCACGTTCAGAACGGGCTGTGATCAGTAGATCATCGACATACTGAAGCAGGGCAGTGTCAGTGGGCATGTGAATATTGTCTAGTTGTCTCTTAAGTGCTTGACTGTAAATACTAGGACTCTCTGTGAAACCTTGAGGAGCTCGTGTGAATTTATAGCTTCTTCCATTTAAACAGAAACCGAAAAGGAACTGGCTGTCTGGATGAATGGGGACACTGAAGAATGCGTTCTTGAGATCGATAACTGTGAAGAACGTAGCTTCCGAATCAATGGCTGTCAATAGAGAAGAAATATCTGGGACTACTGGATACTGGGGTATGATACATTTATTAAGTTCTCGAAGGTCAATCACTAATCGATATACTGGAGGTGCATTTGGATCAGTACGTTTCAGAACTGGAATGATAGGAGAATTACATACATTGGAGTCAGTTTCTACAACCACTCCTTGAGCAATAAGCTTGTCAATAATTTTGGATAAGGCTGCTACAGCCTCAGGTGGCAATTTGTACTGTCTAATTCGGGGTAAAACCACACCTTGCTTTAGAGTCACACGATGGGGTGTGATATGCATACAACCTACATCAGTTGGACCTTGCGCCCATAAATGCTGTGGTACATTCAATAATCTTGGATCAAAATCACGTAATACATAATGACCTTTGAAGTCTCTCAAGAACAGGCGGACCCCCTCTGGGGAACAACAAATTACTGCTCCTAATTCTTTTAATGTCTTAATGCCTAACAAAGTTTCTGGACAAGATTTTGTGAGTAACAAATCAGTAGTTCGGGACAATGGACCAACTTCTAGAGTAACTGGTTTCGATATCTCATTAACAATAGGCTTTCCTGAAAATCCAAGGGAAACATTTCTAGAGCCTGAGAGCGGAGCCCCTGGAACCTCGTCATGACTGATGGTAGTCCTACTTGCCCCTGTATCAATCAGAAACTTTCTGTCTTTCCCTAATACTTGACTGTGTACATAGGGACCCTCTTGATCTACAGGTATCTCGATGAGAGGCAAGCCTACCTCCCTCTCTAGGCTGTTTCATGAATACGGCTGATAATCTGGATACTCTGTCTGTGCATACTGGTACATCTGCTGTGTAACATGCTGTGTTGCAGCGATAGGCTGCGGTGCTGTAACTGTCTGTTGTGCATTCTGTGGTGGCTGGGAAGTCTGTGAAACTTGTTCTTGTCTAGGTGGACGTGGTCTTTCTTTAGTTTTACCTGTAGCTATGTTGTGTTTCAGAACTGCACACTCGTTTATGAAATGACCTGGCTGTTTACAGTAATTGCAGGTCCCTTTTACAGGAGCTGCAGGATGACTGGCTTGATTCGGACCCCTCTTCTGACTGTCTTGTGGAACAGATTGGGCAACTAATACTTTCATTTTCGTGTCTTTCATACGTCTTCTTTCGTGTTCCTGCTCTTCCCTGATTCTGTTCTGGTGATACTGGAGCATTTGAAGCATCTGTGACGGAGTATTAGCTTGCCAGGTACTTTCGACTTTCAATACTCGATTTTTAACTTGTGGACTTGAATTCTCGACTAGTTTGGTAACAAAAAGATGAGGGTACGATTCACTACTTGTTTTCAGACCACTATTAATAATAAAACATTTTTCAAATCTAGAATAAAAATCACTAGTGTCTTCATCTTGTTTCTGTTTACAAGCTGAAATGGCATCCCAATCTTCCTTTTTCGTGGCTAGTAACCTTGGCAAAACTTGTATCAATAACTCGGGCAAACCTTTAGCTTTCTCCCCAAGACCGGTACCTGGTACTCGTGTATTATCTTCAGCTTCTAGAGCTGTCCAATCTATCTTTTTCTCTCCCACCTCCCATTCTTTTTCCTTGAGTTTTTCATATATGCCTGCAGGCAACAGGACCTTTAACATTTTAATGATATCAGGATACGTGTATTCTCCCATACAGAGCATGTCTTTTAATTCACGGTGGAACCCTGCTGGATCTTTGTCGTGACAGGGAATTCATTTCTTCATTTCTAAGAGTTCCATCTTAGTGATGGGGGTGTAAACAAATACTCGTTCTAGACCACCACCCTCTTTCTTGACTGGGTGTACTTCTCGTAATGGATTCTGTCTATCTATGTAGAATGACTTACTTTCTGGGGATGAGACGTGAACAAAATGCGGATTCAGAAACGTTCGGTATTTGTGGCGCTGTTCTAGAATGACACTAATTAAATCAGTACCTAGACCTCTCCATCTGTACTGGAGTAACTCGTTCAATACATCATGTAGTGGACCTGGATCAGAATGTTGTTCCTCATACAGTGTAATGAGGTGCTGGATCATATACATACCCACCAGTCGCTGTTCGGCTGGGGGCAGTTTCAGAAACATTTGTGCCACTATTTCGTCTGGAAAAGTGGTAGAATCAGTAGTCCACCGGACTGTTGATCGGGCTAGTTCTTGTTCATGCATTGTACTGAGCTCACTATAGCCTATTCGTGATTTCAGAATGTGATCGGTAGCTTGGAATACTTGTTCAAGAGAACACTGTTCTGGTGCTGGAGGAGGAAAAACTTTCTTGTAATCTGGGCGTGAATATCGGTCGGAAAGTCTAGTTCTACCTACATACGCTATTCTGGAGGGATTCTCGTCGTCTACCTCTTCAGTAAAAGAGTCGTCTTCTTTCTCGGTTACTTGTGTTGCTTCTCGTTTCTCGTGTAACTTTATTATTTCCCTACGAATTTTCTTGTACATACTCTCTATACAATTTTGTGTCTTGTGTTTTCCCTCGGCTATATTGTCACTCCACCTGGTCAGGACTTTCATTTCTTCTTGATCTTTTTCCGGACAATCTTGCTTTCTAATTAAACAGTTAATTAAAAACTTCAAAAGCATGAGCTGAGTCTCGACTTTTCTCTGAACCATGGCTTCGTGAACACTTTCTGGATTCACTCCTGTACGGATAAAACGATATATTCTGTCTAGATGTTCTCTCATATCGGGCAGGGTGTCCAAATAGTCGGTCACCCGTCTTAAACGTAATGAATATATGACCATGTTACCATCGCCTGGAACTGGATCATAACGACATTCGGTAAGTGCTCGCTTGATATCTGTGAATGTATGAACTTTTGGCGTACGCTGTAACGCTAGTTCATGTAGCGTCATACGTCTGTGTTGAGGCGGGGTACCAGGAGAATCTCCCCCCGCGGCTCCTAAACTAGAATCGTCGGTGGGTACTGTACGTGCTGGGAGAGTGACTGATGTAGCGGGTACATGTACTGTGGGCTGGGCCGGGGGTGCTATAACAGATGCTGTAACGGGTGCTGTAACGTGAACTGTACCCACGGCCCCCGTGGCTGGAGGAACAGGAATTACATTATTTACAGGAGCAGGCGGAACAGGATTTGCATATTCTGGGACTGTATCGTCCAAATAGGACGAGAGAAAAATATCAGCTGCGGTCGGTTTGTGACGTAGCTTAATCGGGACCAATGGTGGCGGGAAATTACAGGGTGCTTCTGGGGTTGCTTTTGGCAAGCCCTCGGCAAGAAGAGGATACATACCCTTAATAAGGGCATTTCTCTGTCTGTCTGACTGTTCTGCTCTAACTCGTTCACCTACTTCGATTAATTCCCTTTCTTGGGCTCTTTCTGAGGATTCCCTACTTAATTCTGTTTTTCTGATTTCTTTTTCGGTTCTTTTATGAGATTCTTTGCGCCATAACTCGATGGCATCTTTCTGGGACTGTCTGGCTTTCTTTTTCCATAATGCTTCTTCTACTCGCATGATGCACTCGGCATCCCATGTACCTGATATGGGCCATCTATATTTCTCTTCTAACTCCCTGGTATAGTCCACCCATAAGTCTAGATATAATATGGCACCTAAGCCATGCTTATGATACATAAAATGTCCGGGACTGTCCCTAGGCGGGACAGGAACTGCTTCCTCGAGTAACCCTTTTCTGGTCTTTAACTGACGTAACTTGGAGAACAGAGGCATTCTAAACTTGAATCCGAACACAATACAATACACGATAAACACAGTAATGAATAGAAAAACAAATCACTCATACCACGACATTGAAAACACATTAAATAACATTTAGAATAACAGTTCGGACAGAATATTACCTGGTATACTGAAAACAGAGACATGAATTTCTCGAGAACGGAACTTACTAGAATTACTAGATGCACTGCTAAAACAGTACGAAACATACCGGTCCCATAAAGAGACACGTCAGGACCCGTGTCCACCTAGGTGAACACTTCGGACTGGATCTGCGTACCCAAACCCACTGGACCAGACACAAATTAATTGACCCTGTCTAGATACTACCCCAGCAACGGTACTCACCGGGCAGCAAGAACGGAAGGCCTCGGACTGGACTGGACTGCTACGACGTCGGACTACAAACTTCGGACTTCAGTTACAGGTGGGCCTCCGGATACCTCGGACCTTGTACTCTCGGCTTGGGCTCTGGTCGGGACTCGCCGCATTCCTCACCGCCTCGTCTGGATGCTGGACCGCAACCTCCGTCTCCTCCGTGGGCCTGAGGGATACTTGAAGCAGAAATATCTGCACGTGCACGGTATGGTTCCGTCCCTGTTCGGGCGCCATTATGTGGTAAATAAAGAATTAATTACCGGTACTATTTTTGAATACAGTGAATAAAACAGATAGCTCAATAAATAAGAGACAGGATTCGAGGTATTGGAGTCTTACAGGCTTTAATCAGGCATAAGGGAAGGGACTGGAACGGGATAGCCTGCACGGAAATAGAATGAAGGCAGCTGCCGGGGAATGGGAATGGCATGGGGATGGGTAAGGGGTAAGGGGTAACTTTCAGTAACAGTACACAGTATATATACTAAAACAATTACATTACATTCAATACAGTAGGCGTAGCAGTAGGCGTAACTCGTAGCAGTCGCGAAAGATAAGGACAAAATGGGTGTAACAAGAAGGCGTGTACAGGGCGTATACATAGACATGTGATGTAGACGTCACAGAAGTGTCATAAATGGGGCGGAAACATGGAGGGGGCTACCTGAGCAGCTGGGACCT
Source organism: Lissotriton helveticus (assembly GCF_964261635.1). Classification (NCBI taxonomy): domain Eukaryota; kingdom Metazoa; phylum Chordata; class Amphibia; order Caudata; family Salamandridae; genus Lissotriton; species Lissotriton helveticus. The sequence continues at coordinate 1,943,053,264 of NC_136068.1, forward strand.
TTAACCTAGTGGTGCGCGCAAACGGACAATGACGTGTTACCAGGAGGAACTGGGGGCTATGACTCCTGCGCTGGAAGAGGAGACTAAAGTCTGCAGTGTCAGAACGACATGTACCTATATCATATCTGGTATCTGGTGTTTGGAGTACATGTTGATAGAATCCAAAAGTTATCAGGGCAAAGGCTACTTGACACTAAGACTGGTGCATGCATAGTTCTACATGTATTGCGTGTGCTAGGAATATTCTATGAATATTAATACAGTATTTCTCTTACATGGAGACAGAAAGGCTAGACCATGGCTGAAACTATTGATGCGATTCAGTAGCTTAGGAATGCAGAGAAGGGGGCTGGACTGATAACTAGAAGCATAACATACTCTTGGCAGACTGGGAGGCAGAGCCAGGCCGGGCCGGGCACTGTGAGGCAGGAAGTAAGTGAAGGGTCAGGGATGCAGGTGGGGGCTGGATCGCTCCTCGGAGAGGGTTCAGGAGACAGGAGCTTGAATCTGGTGTCCGGGCCCCTTTTGAGGCCTAGAAACGGGGACAATTCAATGATTTAACGTGCACACTGTAAACTGTGGCAACATAGGCCTAATACTCGTTGCTTTCACGAGAACTGGAAACTGGCATACTAGGGATGGACACAACTATAATTGCGTCTTTAATCGATCATAGGGGGATACATGCATATCGATCATGCACATATAGCATAAGATGGGGAACACGTAGGCACATATAACATGGCAAAATTTACTTTTCCACAGGTGTCAGATTAGCCCAGCACCATGTGACTCTGGGCAATAGCTTGCTTAATCTTCCCGACGGTCCCCAGTGCCTGGAGACCTTTACGGGTGATTGTTTGCGCTTTACAAATGTGAATTATTAATATTATTATTATTAGTGCTGCCCTTTAGCTGGGTAAAGGGATGTGTAGGCTCCACGTGGCACTGTATGTCGTGGCAGTGGGCTCCCCTCACCCAGAGGGTGACCTCAGCCCTCCTCACGTGTTTAATGCCCTTTGCCACCCTACGCATCACTAACCCTTTCTTGTGCCTTTTCACTGCCTGTACCATCCGGGCTGGGGCGCTTTCCACCCCCTCTGCTGCCAGATGAAGGACCCCCCCCCACCTGCTTAGGCGATCCCCCCTTTCTAGGGCGCTCAGGATTTCCCTCTCCTTCTCATGGAACTATGACCTATACATGCACGCTTCTAATTGGTTTAGCTAGTGCTTGTTTTCTTTTTGGCATGTGAATCTATGGTTATCGAACGCCTGAAGACAGCAAGTGCACATGTTTAATTAGTGTACTTTTGACGGAGGCTCATGTATGGCCGTATTATTCTGTTAACCACACTCGACCCCATAACTGGGAATGTCAGATACTGTAACTGAAGGATGTTCTTTACTAATGCTGAATGCAAATATGTATTTCAAATGCCAATAAAAAAAGGAATTAGTAGTGGGAAGCTGCTAAGGTCCACCATTTCCATGTATCAGTCTTTCCTGTCCAAATCGAGCAGACCCAGAGTCGGCTGTACCCGGTCAAGGGTGATATTCAATAGGATTTGTGGAATCACCATTAGAACATTGGAATGTTGGGAGCTCCATTGAAAACAATGGAGTGCTCCGGGCTTATAATGGCTGGTATAAGCCTGAAGCTCCATCGTTCCAATGTTTCTTTGTTCACAGCTCTGGCTGTAAACAAAGGCTTCAGGGAGCCTGAGGGGATTCCAATCCCCTCACGCTCCCATAAGGCTTTGTTCTTTTTTGTTAGAATATTCTGCCCTCTAGTGGCAGAATGTTCTAAGAGCCTTATAGCCCTTCGTAGCTGAGCTATACCGGCTATTAAAGTCCCTTTCCCTTGTTAAAGGCCCGAGCCGAACAAGGGAGAGGGACTTTAATAGTCGGTATAGCCCTCTACGGTGGGCTATAAGGCTATATTAAAATGCAGAAATTCATATAAGTGGCTGAAGTCCCTCTAAACCGGACAAAGAAACTCTAGAGCAGAGAAGGCTGAACTTTGAGCGTTGACTGAGGTTGCGAATACGCCTCACAGTGCCCACTGGGGAGGGAAGCCCTGTCCTTCCTCGAGATGCAGACCACACTTGTGGTTGACAAGATGGTCCCTCCTGAGCGCTTCTGCTCTGATGTTCCTGGATTCCGCTAAAGGATCGTATATCAGGGAAATCCAGTCATAGCCCCATCCCCAGACTCTAGCGCTTCAGAGAGTACAAGATACGATTAGGAGGTGCTTGTTGTAGCACTGTTAGGGGCTCAAGTGGTCCGTCAGCACCTGATGAAGGGCAGCAAAGCCTTTATGGCCAGACATTTACAGCTCCTAAAGATGTATGTGATGCTGCTCCTGCTGAGATGAGGCCTCTGATCTCTGCCTCGTCCTTCTCATCTCCTCCTCATCCTTGTCATCTCTCCAGCACTTTCCGTCTTTTACTACAGTGAGCTCTGGATGATCAGGGAAACCAGCCAGCGGCGTGTGAAATTGCTGTTGTTAGAAGGGGCGACCTCCGAGGGCCAGGTTGTACTCACCCGACCACCCCAGGACCCACCTCTCCCACAGATCTTGCCGAGTCTTATCGTGGGGTCCTCACCGGGGAGGACTTTGAGTCTAGGATCGTACACACTGGGCTCACACCACACTTACGAACGGACACCACAACGTTGGATTTCAGTAACAAGTTCTTTATAAGCAGTAAAAGGAAAGTAGCACTCTTATGTACAAATGATCGAGGGATCACAAAAGTCTTAGAGGATTCGGGGAGAGGGAAGCGGGACAGTCTTTAGCCTTTGGGCCAGTACGGGGCGTACCCTGCGCACAGCTCTCAATCCTCGAGCCGGGGGATACGGAAGGTGATGGGCGTATTGGCTGCTTCACTCACGTCGAATCGGCTCGGTCGTGATGGTGATCTCGATGGTCCAGCCGGACCAGAGTACTCCTCGAGCCGCGACGAGGTCAGCAGGGCTCGATCCGGAGAAGTTCTTGAGGAGCAGCGACAGCGTCAGCAGGGCTCAGATGGTTGCAGGTTCAAGCTCGTGCCGCGACAGCGTCAGCAGGGCTCCGAGGTCTTAGAGAGGACGAGCCGCGACAGCGTCAGCAGGGCTCCGATGGTTACGAGGTTCAAGCTCGAGCCGCAACGGCATCAGCAGGGCTCCGAGGTCTTAGAGAGGACGAGCCGCGACAGCGTCAGCAGGGCTCCGAGGTCTTAGAGAGGACGAGCCGCGACAGCGTCAGCAGGGCTCCGATGGTTACGAGTTCAGCTCGAGCCGCGACAGCGTCAGCAGGGCTCAGGTGGGTCAGTTCCTTGTTGCGAAGAGGGAGCCGCGACAGCGTCAGCAAGGCTCAGCGATTCAAGATGAGTTCTTCTCAGGGTCAGCCACGATCAGATCAGCAGGGCTTCAGGTCCAAGATACAACTGCCCGCTAGTTGTCGGGCGGGCCCAGATATAGTCCAGTGACCCTTTGATGTCCGGACCCTCGCAGGCGGAGGTCTCAAGCACTGGGGGCTGGTCGTTGGCGAGGTCCGGCGGTTGGCTCTTTAATCCTTTGAGAGATGGGTCCGGGAATTCCCAGACGCCCAGCGGGTCTGTAGCCAGCACTCAGGGAGACCAGAGGTGCGATCGAAACTGGTCCCCAGGGGGAGGCCAAAGGTGTGACAGATACCGGTCTCTCAGGGGAGGCCGGAGGTGCCATCGAAACTCCCGGGCTTATCTCACTCGGGCTTTACCCCCCAGCCGGGACTGGCGTCTGGCGACTTTGGAGTCTGGGTTTCGCTGGGGCCGGGGTCACGCTAGGCCCAGGGAGTCGGGGACCTTGGGATGGGAAAATGGCTGCCGGGCCTTGTGGGGCATGCAAGGTTAGGCGCTCGGAGCCGGGAGCGGGACGGGGACATGCGGGCCTGGTCGTGGGTTACGGGGGTTCGGGCTTATCGGGGGTGAGACAACCAGGCTTCGGGGTGCAGGCTACTCTTACGGGGGTGCTGCGCAGGGGGCTCAGGGTGCAGGCCTACGCTCGCAGGGTGTGGCGGGACAGGCGCGAACCACGCCACGAGGCCGGGTCCAACACACGTCCCCCCCAGCTGAAGGCGGGGAGAACTACCCATCCTCTTGGGGGTTCTCTTCGTTGAGGCGGAAGAATCGGGACAGGCCATCGGCGTTGGCGTGGTCAACACCAGGCCGGTGCTCAACAGTGAAGTCCATCCCCTGGAGGGAGATGGACCAGCGCAGCAATTTGGGATTCTCCCCTCTCATCTGCATTAGCCACCGGAGAGGTCGGTGGTCGGTTTGAACCCGGAAGTGAGTACCGAACAGGTAGGGCCTCAGCTTCTTCAGGGCCCAAACCACCGCGAAGGCTTCCCGCTCGATGGTGCTCCACCTTTGTTCTCGAGGGAGTAGCCTCCGGCTATTGAACGCCACTGGCTGATCCAGGCCGTTCTCGTTCACCTGGGACAGAACTGCTCCAATGCCATGCTCGGACGTGTCCGTCTGGACTACAAACTCTCGGGAGTAGTCGGGGGCCTGTAGGACTGGGGCCGTACACATGGCGTCTTTCAAGGTTTCGAACGCCTCTTGGCAGGCGGGGGTCCAGCTGACCTTTTTCGGCTGGTTTTTGGAGGTTAACTCCGTGAGGGGGGTCACAATGCTGCCGTACCCATTGATAAATCTCCGGTAGTACCCCGTGAGTCCCAGGAACGCCTGCACTTCCGTATGGGTCGTGGGGGCCTCCCAGGCCACGATTGCTTCGATCTTGGGCTGGAGGGGGGCTACGAGGCCGCTTCCGACCTGGTGTCCGAGGTAGATTACGGACCCTTGTCCGATCTGGCACTTGCTTGCCTTAATGGTGAGACCAGCCCTTCTCAGGGCGGTCAGCACCGCCCAGAGGTGCTGGAGGTGCTCGGGCCAGTGGGAACTGTACACTGCGATATCGTCCAGATATGCAGCACTGAACTCTTCCAACCCCGCCAATACCTGGTTAACTAGTCTCTGGAAGGTGACGGGGGCGTTCTTCATTCCGAAGGGCATCACTCGGAAATGGTAGTGACCATCCGGGGTGGAAAAGGCGGACCTCTCTCGGGCCCCTTCGGTGAGGGCGATCTGCCAGTATCCGCTGGTCAGGTCGAAGGTACTGAGGAAGCGAGCAGCCCCGAGGTGATCAATAAGCTCGTCTGCTCGGGGGATGGGGTGAGCATCGGTTCTGGTGACTGCATTGAGCCCGCGGTAGTCAACGCAGAACCTCAGCTCGGGAACAGCGCCGGGGGCGGCCGCCTTTGGAACCAGGACCACGGGGCTAGCCCATGGGCTGTCAGAGGCTTCGACCACCCCGAGAGCTAGCATCTTTGACACCTCGGCCTTGATGCAGGCCCGGACTCGGTCAGGGACGCGGTAGACTCTGTGCCGTACCGGTGGGCTGTCCCCGGTGTCCACATCGTGGACGCACCAGCTGGTGACGCCGGGGGTGAGGGAGAAGAGGTCCGAGAACTGTCCCAGTAACTGGCGACAGTCCTCACGCTGCTCAGGAGAGAGGGAGAAGGAGAGACTCACTCCCTCTACGGAGCCATCTTTTTCTTTGGTGCACAGGAGATCGGGGAGAGGCTCCGTTTCTTCTTCTTCTCCGTCGTCCGTGGCGAGGAGCAAGCTCAACTCGGACCGGGCGAAGTGGGGCTTGAGGCGGTTCAAGTGAAGGACCCGCAAGGGGTTCCTGGGGGACTCTACATCGATGAGGTAGGTCACCTGACTCTTGCGCTCTACCACCTTGAAGGGCCCTGTCCACTTGTCTTGTAGGGCACAGGGCTCTACGGGGGCCATCACCCAGACCTGCTGTCCGGGTTGAAACTCGACGAGAGAGGCATTCTGGTCGTACCACCGTTTCATTTCTTCCTGACTGGCCTCGAGGTTGGCCTCGGCCAGTTCTCGGAACTTTCGGGTCTGGTTCCGTAGGGTCAGGATGTATCGAAACACATCCGGAGGGGGCTCAGGGGCCGCCGTCTCCCAACCTTCCTTGACCAGGCTGAGGGGTCCTCGGACGGGGTGCCCGTAGAGCAGCTCGAAAGGGCTCAACCCCAGGGACTTCTGGGGGACTTCGCGGTATGCGAAGAGGAGACAGGGAAGGAGGATGTCCCACTTACGCCTCAGGGGATCTTCGAGACCCATGATCATTCCCTTGAGGGTCCGGTAGAATCGCTCCACCAGACCGTTCCCCTGGGGGTGATATGGGGTGGTGAACTTGTAGGTCACCCCACATTGTTGCCAGAGGGACTTCATGTATTTCGAGATGAAGTTGGTCCCTCGGTCGCTGACGACTTCTCGAGGGAATCCCACCCGAGAGAAGATCCCCATGAGGGCCCGCCCCTCTACGGGGGCTGTCACCGTTCGAAGGGGAATGGCTTCGGGGTAGCGGGTGGCATGGTCCACCAAGACCAGAATGAAGCGGTGACCTAAGGAGGTCCGGGGGTCGAGAGGGCCCACGATGTCGATTCCCACCCTCTCAAGGGGGTACTGACCACGGGGAAGGGTTGGAGGGGGGCCTTGCGCCTCCCGCCGCTCTTTCCGCTGGACTTACACGTGGGGCAGGACTTGCAGTGGGCCTCCACATCGGAGCCCATGCCGGGCCAGTAGAAGTGCGTGACCAGGCGATGATACGTTTTGTATTGTCCCAAGTGTCCTGCCAGGGGCACATCGTGGGCCAGGTTCAAGAGGAAGCCGCGGAAGCGTAGAGGTACCACCAGCACTCGTGCCGACCCTAGCTCGGCTGACTTTTGTTCGCTGTACAGGAGGCCGTTTTCCCAATAGACAAAGTGGGAGCCGGACTGGTCACCGGCGGCCTGGGCGGCGGCCTGCTGCTGTGGCCCAACCAAGGACGGACAGGAGGTCTGCTCTAAGCAGAATTCTTCTCGGGACGGTCCCCCTTCCTGGCGCCACTGGGCCAGCTCAGGAAGGTCGTCCAGGCTCGGGGTCTGTCCGAAGTCAGGGCCGAGGGGACCTGCGTCGGAGGGGGAGCTCTCTCCGGGGAACAGCTCGGGGGTTTCAGAGGACTCGGGGACCTCGGGGGTTGGCGGTGCGGGCTCAAGATTCACCCCCTCAGGGGTAGCCGCCCGGGCGGTCATCGACCGGGTGCTCACACAGGCCCATTCGGGCAGGCCCACCATCTCCAGGTGGGTCCGTTTCTCAACCCGCTGCCAGGGGGACCTCTCTAGATCATTGCCAAGCAGGCAGTCCACAGGCATGTCGGACCGGACTGCGACTCGTAACTCTCCGGAGACGCCCCCCCCACTCGAACGGGACTTGGGCGATCCGGCAGGTGCGGACTAGGTGACGCTTGACTGCGGTGATACTGGCCCCGGTGTCTCGGAGCGCCCCTATGTGGTGGCCATTGACAGTCACCTGCTGTCGGTACTTTTCTGTGTTGTCGGGTAGGGGAGCTCCGGGGACCATTTCCCTATCACCCAGGGAGACTAACATCATTGCTGCGGGGTCAGCCCCCTCGAATTCCTCTTCCCCCTCCTCTTCTTCTAGGGCTACGGAGGTGATGTGGCGCGCTGGGGGCCCCGCAGCAGCGGGCTTCTTGAACAAAGGGCATGGGGGTCATTGGCATAGTGCCCTGGTTGCTGGCAATGGAAACAGGCTTGGCTGACTTGGGACCCTGGTCTGGCTGGGGGAAACGCTGCGCGCGCTGTGGGAGGTGAGGTGCCGGGCTGGTTCCTGGGGGGACTGCGCGGGGATCCTACCTGGGACTCCCTCTGTCTATTCTGGTTCCCCCCTCCCATCTGGCGGAAAGAACCCTGTTCATTTCGGCCAGAGTCTCCCCCGGGCCCCCGGGGGACTCTGGTGCTCACCCATCGATCGGCCTCAACGGCCAGTTTCCGGGGGTCAGCCAACTTGCTGTCCAGAAGGTGCTGTCGGAGTTCCACAAAGCAGTTCAGGGACAAGTGTTCATAGGCAATGAGGTCGATGAGCCCCTCGAAGGTGGATACTTTGCTGCCCTTGATCCACCCTTCTAGGGCTCGGCTGTAGAAGTTCACATACTCCACCCAGGTGGTGCCGGGGATTTTCTTGCAGTCCCTAAAGCGTTGGCGGTACATTTCTGGGGTGAGCCCGTACCTTGTGAGGAGGGCCTCTTTCATGTGGCTGTAGGAGGTCTGTTCGGCGGAAGGTAGATCGAGCAGGGTGTGTCTCCCTTCACTCAAGAATCGACCCCACAGCCCGGCTCCCCAATCCGATCGCAGGACTCGGTGGGAGGCCATGGCGACTTCGTAGGCCTTGAACCATTGCTGGATATCATCGTTTTTGTAATATTCTTTGACCACGTCTTTGGGGATGTGGACTTTGGGTTCCACCGGGGAAACGGACTCTCGTGTTCCCGTGATTCTGTTGTCTTCGTTCCGGGCCTTCAGTTCGATCTCCTTCAGGCCGCGCTCGTGCTCCAGCTGGAGTCTTTTCCCTTCGTGTTCTCTCTGGAGTTTCTTTTCCTCCAGTTCTCCTTGCAGCCTCAGCTGCTCGATGGCTAGCTTCTTCTCAGCTAGCTTGAGTTCTCCTTCCATCTTCAGGCGTGCAAGTTCTAGCTCGTGGTTTCGGTTGCGTTCTCGGTCAGTCATCTCTTCTCGAGACAGACCTCTCTCTGTACTGGGAGTCCGCGTCGAGGACTCTGTTCTTTCTCGCTCTGGGGCGTGGGTTTCGGTCAGGGGTGCTTCTTCTCCATCGACTTCTGTCGGTGCTGGAGGTTGGGCTCCGGCCTCCACCCAGGCTGTTAGGGCTTGTTAAAAGTCTTCTTTGGTGTTTAGTCCCGTTGTCGGGATTTGGTGATTTATGCAAAACTGCTTCAGCTGTCGGTGTGTATAATCTCCCAGAAGTTCCATCTGGAAGGTGGTTTCGTCGTTCGTGATGCTCATGGTTGCTTCTTCATTCGGGTAGTGTGTCAGTACTGTACGATCCCTAGACGTAGGTTCTTATCGCGACGCTGCCACCAATGTTAGAATGGGCGATCTCCGAGGGCCAGGTTGTACTCACCCGACCACCCCAGGACCCACCTCTCCCACAGATCTTGCCGAGTCTTATCATGGGGTCCTCACCGGGGAGGACTTTGAGTCTAGGATCGTACACACTGGGCTCACACCACACTTACGAACGGACACCACAACGTTGGATTTCAGTAACAAGTTCTTTATAAGCAGTAAAAGGAAAGTAGCACTCTTATGTACAAATGATCGAGGGATCACAAAAGTCTTAGAGGATTCGGGGAGAGGGAAGAGGATTCGGGGAGAGGGAAGCGGGACAGTCTTTAGCCTTTGGGCCAGTACGGGGCGTACCCTGCGCACAGCTCTCAATCCTCGAGCCGGGGGATACGGAAGGTGATGGGCGTACTGGCTGCTTCACTCACGTCGAATCGGCTCGGTCGTGATGGTGATCTCGATGGTCCAGAGTACTCCTCGAGCCGCGACGAGGTCAGCAGGGCTCGATCCGGAGAAGTTCTTGAGGAGCCGCGACAGCGTCAGCAGGGCTCAGATGGTTGCAGGTTCAAGCTCGAGCCGCGACAGCGTCAGCAGGGCACCGAGGTCTTAGAGAGGACGAGCCGCAACAGCGTCAGCAGGGCTCCGATGGTTACGAGGTTCAAGCTCGAGCCGCGACAGCGTCAGCAGGGCTCAGGTGGTTCAGTTCCTTGTTGCGAAGAGGGAGCCGCGACAGCGTCAGCAGGGCTCAGCGATTCAAGATGAGTTCTTCTCAGGGTCAGCCGCGATCAGATCAGCAGGGCTTCAGGTCCAAGATACAACTGCCCGCTAGTTGTCGGGCGGGCCCAGATATAGTCCAGTGACCCTTTGATGTCCGGACCCTCGCAGGCGGAGGTCTCAAGCCCTGGGGGCTGGTCGTTGGCGAGGTCCGGCGGTTGGCTCTTTGATCCTTTGAGAGATGGGTCCGGGAATTCCCAGACGCCCAGCGGGTCTGGAGCCAGCACTCGGGGAGACCAGAGGTGCGATCGAAACTGGCCCCCAGGGGGAGGCCAAAGGTGTGACAGATACCGGTCTCTCAGGGGAGGCCGGAGGTGCCATCGAAACTCCCGGGCTTATCTCACTCGGGAGCGCTTTACCCCCCAGCCGGGACTGGCGCGCCTTTGGAGTCTGGGCTTAGCTGGGGCCGGGGTCACGCTAGGCCCAGGGAGTCTGGGACCTTGGGAAGGGAAAATGGCTGCCGGGCCTTGTGGGGCATGCAAGGTTAGGCGCTCGGAGCCGGGAGCGGGACGGGGACATGCGGGCCTGGTCGTGGGTTACGGGGGTTCGGGCTTATCGGGGGTGAGACGACCAGGCTTCGGGGTGCAGGCTACTCTTACGGGGTGCTGCGCAGGGGGCTCAGGGTGCAGGCCTACGCTCGCAGGGTGTGGCGGGACAGGCGCGAACCACGCCACGAGGCCGGGTCCAACAGCTGTCCTCCATCCCTGGTAGGGGAGGTGCTCACTGTCCCAGAGGCTCACCCCCAGTGCTGGGCTCGACACCTGCAGAATCCGCCCAAGGCCCTGGACAGGCCAACAGGCATAAGGATCCAGTAGGATGCACCATGCAAGCAGCCAAGAAACATTAAAGCCAACACGGCTCGGACACGTGCTCTGCTTCAAAGTTTCAGGCTCACTGCAGAGTGACCTTCAAGGGGAGTAGGTTTAGAATACCCCTGATAAAGGGCATGGAGATAGGGTTTAGACTCTGTGAGGGCGAAACCCCCATGGAGGATCCAAACAGGTCTTCCATCTTCTGAAAATATTGCTGTTGAGGTAAAGGTGCTGGAGGTACACGCTCATCAGCCTGAGCTTGGGGTTTTGTGATACAGTATCTGGGCATTGGACAGGCTCTTGCTGAAGATGGTGCAGAATATGAAGTCTATAGCGGATCTGGAACCGGCACCGCTGGAGTGGGGGTAAACGTTGATGGAGGACGGAGTGTTGGGACCTTGGGTAAAGAGTGGAGTCCTGGCCCGGCACGGAATGTGGAGTGGGATGACGTCATCCAGGGTCAGAGGTAGGGAAGGACCCACAGGGGGAATCTCAAAAAGAGGCCCTGGCATATCTGAGGGACCCAGAACCACTCTGAAGATCTGCAGCAAGTCCTCATCCAAGGCCTCAATTTGCTGCAGCTGCCCATAGCTGAGCAACTTGTGACTTATCAGTTCCAGGTTTGGCAATGGGTCGGACATTGAGGACGGCGTCTGCGGACAGGAGAACCTCCTCTGGGGGCTCTCCCTGGATCATGGCATCTGTGTGTGAAAGAACTTCCAGCTGGCTTCTTAAGCTACTTCAACATGTCAAGGGACATGTCCTTTGACCTACCTGCCACCACCCCACAACCCACTGAGCAGTTACATGAGTAACGTCTGTGGTAGGTAACAGTCAATCATTGAGACTGCACAGAGAATAGAAGTGAACCCCAAACCTTCTGTCACTCAAGATCAGAGGTCTTCAAACGTTTTTGCATACACCCCTTCCCCCCCCCAAGCAAAATGTTTTGACAATGATTGGAGTGGGGGTAGTGGGGCTGAGCACAGGGGGTGGTGCTTATGAAATCATTACAGTGGTATTGTTTCTGCAACTAAATCTGAGACTTATGAAACAGCAAATACAGCAAAACCAGAAACTGTCCCAAAAATACTGCCCCACAAAATTGGAGTCCTCGCACTACTGGGCCCCGGTGCAAACGCACCTGCTTACCTAATGATATCGGAGTCCCTGAGTAGCAGGCTATCACCTCTGCCTCTCTCACACCTTCCACACCTTGTCTGGCTGGCACTAACAACAGGCTCTCTGTCTCTTCACTAATGACAGCTAGTGCCTTTGTTAAAAGTTAGGCTGAAAACCGTCAACATTATCGGCGCCCTCTTGCTCTCCTTAAACCTTTTGTGCGCGTAAAACAGCCGCCATTTTGGACACCATGGCTTCCCTGCTCTCGCCGAGAGCCAGCGCGTCTCTCTCTCTCTCCTAACTTCGCTGGCAACCCCCCTGCTTGCACCTGCCTTGAGTCATAAACCCCTCTTCGGCGCTGCTCTGCCCCAGGCCCTCATCCTGTTCCCAGCGCGACACCTCCCTGCTTCCCCGTCATGACCTCCGGCCCTTTTGATGCAAACCCCTTTTCCCCGTGTGCCCGTTTGTCTTCCCCGTTCCCAGGCCGACACCTAGCTCTGCCGATACCAATCTCTTGCCCCTCCCCATACAATAGGAAGCTTCCCTCCTCAAAGGACCCCCGAGATGATCAAAGCCCCCCCCATCCCACGAGATCCGATCGAAACCCGCACACTCCGTGAATCGGCGGAATACCCAGCTGCGCGATGATCATCACCTGTTGTGAACGGGGCGGGGACTTCCACTGTAGCCTTGCATGGGAACGGGCTGGGAAGGGGGGATTCTGAGGATGTCTTTCCGTACATCAAAGTATCAACGAGAATGTGTTACATGTAATAAAGAGATAAACTTGTGTATAAGAGGCCAGGCCTCAGGGATGCAGTTAGAGCACCTCAGAACGATACCTTCTGTCCGTTTTCGTTGTGTTCTCCTCCGGAGCGAATAAAAACCTTGTTTCCTGCCTTCCAGTCTCCAGCGCCTGCCTCTTCAATAGTTTAACTTCTTTGTGGGTTCGAGAGGCGACATCGCCGGGCAATAATTAAGGATCTTATATTCTGGTTGGTAGTGCCCCCCAGTTTGCAATTTTTCCACAATTGGCGTCCCAAGCGTGGGGCCCATCAGCGACCCATGGATCCAGTGGGAGAGGTCCTGACGACAAAGTGAACGACTGCAACGATCGGGAACGCGTCTGTCCGATAGACCCTCGTCTGACAGCCGATCATCCGAACTTCACTGGTTCCGAACAGACCTCTCTCGAGTGATCTACGGTCCTGACTGGGAACCATCAGGAGTGCCGCGAGGATAACGAAGAAGAGAGGACGATCGGGCGCTGGATTCGGAAGTCAGGAAACTGTCCATGCGGTCCGGGTAAGGTCGTGTTACCACGACAAATTGCGAAAAAATTGCTTGATTGCTTGTTTGTTAAATACTAGTATTGCTCTTTTTGTTTATTTGGAGATTCACTGTCTGCAAACGGAGAAACAACAGGCTCTCTCTTTGCAAGCAGTGGAGGATAGGTAGGGCAGACAACCGTGCTTATTTTTCTCCCCCACTCAATAATCACCTGAAACTGAGCTGTTGTTCACAAACTATTGTTTCCTGGAGATTCCCTGTCTGCAAACAGGGAAGAGACCACCCTTTTTGCAGATAGTGAAAAGGGTAGGTAACGCAGATCTTTGCGGACCTACTCATTCTCCCCATTGTTATTTATCGGTCTTTTGTTATCTTGATCTATGAGGGATTCACTGTCTGCAAACGGAGAAACAAAGGTCTCTCTCTTTGCAAGCAGTGGAGGATAGGTAGGGTAGCAGCCGTGCTTATTTTTTCTCCCCCACCCTATAATTGCTTGAAACTGAACTGTTGTTCGCAAAATTATTGTTTCCTGGAGATTCCCTGTCTGCAAACAGGGAAGAGACCACCCTTTTTGCAGATAGTGAAAAAGGTAGGTAACGCAGATCTTTGCGGACCTACTCATTCTCCCCATTGTTATTTATTGGTCTTTGGTTATTGTGATCCATGAGGTATTCACTGCCTGCAAACAACGTAGAATAGAAATATTCTGTCTAGTCTTTGCACCTAGTGATAAGATAGGCAGTGCTGACTTTTTAGTCCCTCGTTACGAGCCGTCATGTCTGTCTTCTCCCCACTGATTAGTAGCCTGTTTAGCCCGGACCGCTTATTAGAGATGGACCATCCAGCCCCACTGGAAGGCACCCCTAATAAGGACATGTTCATGAAGCATGGATTGACCGCTATTGCCTATAGTAAACTATGGCATAAATATACAAAACAGGGTCAAGAAAGTCAATGGCCCCTGATAGGATCCTTCGATGATGATAAAATAAAAACGCTAGAAACTGCCCTAGGTAAAAACAAGACAACACCTACTATGCTTGATAGCTTCGGCATGTGGCGAAAAGAAACTGAACAGCGTAAAAAGAAAACTGAGAGTAGGTTGGAAAAAGAGCTGCAAAAAGCAGCCCACCTAGCTGCTCAGAAACTAAAAAAGGAGATAGAGGAAAGAGAGAAAGCTAAACAGAAACTAGAATGGAAACGCCAAGCCAGTGTCCGGTTAGAACCCCCTCCATGCTCTACCCTGATTTACCCTCGAAACGACAAGCCAATGAGGACCTGCTGTTAGGTCCCCCTATCATCTACATGCCCCCTCCATATGCCCCTTCTCAACCCTTGGCGCAGCACGCGCCACCCCCAGGTACAAACGAAGGTACCGCCACAGCGTCGGCCCCAATGGCCTCTGTGCCAGCCGAACCCCTTGTATTAAAACCCGCATCAACAACAACGTTAAACGAGCATGAGACTCGAGGGGCTGGCCTTGCAAGAACAAACAGGCTAGACAAAGATGAGCGAGCGGGGATCGACAAAATAGCAAGGACACTGGTAGAAAGGAAGGATGATGAAGAGTACATCACAGATATGTTCAGCTCGTATACAGGGAGTCACAGACGACATTTTACCGTACGACTGTGTTATCATGTCTTGAATGCATACGAGGACCGATATCGAGACAAAGGTCCCGAGAGCCTAAGGACTCTGTACCGGAAGGTCGATATCGGGGATGAGGGCGAGTGTGATGTGTCGGACCTCCTTACGCGTACGCTTGAGGTTTTCCGCCACCTCACTGAACGAAAGCCGGGAGCTAAATCCGCGGCCCCCGTAGTGACCGAACCACCAACCGAGCAATCTAACACCATGATGCCGATACGTGAGGCTGCCCCTTACTGGGTTCCCCCTCGAGGTACAGGGACTCACGATGATGCAAACAACCAAGATGCAAAGGGAAGGGTAGTATACAACTGGGTCTACCAGCCATGGGACCGGCAAGAGATACTGACATTCCGGAAATCTCTACCCGACCTACGTAAAAACCCCACTGCCTTCTATACTGAATTGGGTACAGCCCTGGGTTCAACTATCATGACCCTGGCTGACATCGACTTGTTCTTCGGGTTATGTCTACCAGCTGATGTGTGGAAGCAAATCCGGAAAGTCGACCACCTTGAGCTGTTCGGACATACCTGGTCACAACTCGATGACTTGGACAAACAACGGGGACCAGGACAAAAGCCGTTGAAATCCATTCTAGACCTCCCAGATAAAATTGTAGAGAAATTAAAAACCCTAATCCCAGAAAAGAAAGTGGACTGGTCGATAGTAACAGCCTGTCGCCAAAAACCCCAGGAGGATGTATCGGAATACTTCTCCCGGTTTGAAACGGTGTTCTCCGATTACAGCGGCCAGGACATGACCACTGCAACCGGACACCATCTGTTTGTCCAGAATTATGTTAAGGGCCTATCATTGGACATCTCCCAGAAGCTACAGGCCAGCGAGAGTAGTTGGGCAGCCTCCAAACCTACAGCGATTCTCCAAATGGCCCAATATTATGAGCATCAGAAAAATGAAAACGATAGGGCGACAGAGAAAAAGAAGAAAGACTTAAAAGAGAGGGTGATGATTGCCAAACTGCAAGGGGTGACTATAGGACGAGACCAATACCGGGGAAACTACCAGACAAACGTCCCTAAGACTGCATTTCCCCAGGACCGCACTCTGACTCCCTACAGTGGACGCACAGACCTTAGAGATGACCAGTGCGCTTTCTGCAAAGGGACTGGCCATTGGAAATCCCAGTGCCCAGTTCTCCTGGAAATGATCAGGAACAGAGACCCCAGGGATGTAGCAAACGGACCGAGACCTAAGGGACCACAACGAGGGCCCCCAAATGACGCGACTAATGACAGATCAAGCAGACCGAATACGTTCGATCGACCCAGACAGAACCAATATCAACAATCTGACTATGACGACACTCACACCTTTGCATAGGACAGCCAAGGGCGAGGGAGGGATCCAGTCGAGCTCTATGTTGACCAGCAGGGCCCTTATGTCACTGCTAAGGTCCTGGGTACCAAGTCTCCATTTCTGGTAGACACTGGCGCAACACGTAGTGCGTTATCTAAACGACTGATTCCAAGGGCACCCTTGTCTGGCTCACTCATAACATCGACAGGTTTCGATGGAACGCCCTCCACCAACCCTTTGTCTGCCCCGATTCTCTTTGACGTAGAAAACAACACCACCGACACCACGTTCTTGCTTTCCTCCAATAGCCCTGACGCCATTATGGGACTTGACTTACTGAAACACTTCCGAGCGACGATTAGGTGTTCTCAAGATGGAGTTCGAGTGTTTCTTTACGACAACCCCGTTCTGCTTAAACATTGTTCCCCCCGACACATGTTTTCCATCACCGACGTTGACGCGTCCCTGCTTGACACCCTACCTCCGTATCTGTGGGCCAAAGCGGATTCGGACGTAGGGCGTATGTTAATTGACCCAGTGCACATTACTGTCCGACCAGATGCAACACTCCCAAAACTCCCACAATATCGGATATCGCCAGAGGGCGAGAAGGCATTGGTAATGATTATCCAGTCACTGATAGACGCAGGAGTGGTAGAGGAAGTGGTTAGCAACGTTTGCAACAGCCCTATCTTGCCCATTATCAAGAAGCAGGGAGAGGGAGATGAGAAAGCATACCGTTTCATCATCGACCTCCGAGAGATCAACAAAGTGGTGGTACCCCAGTACCCTGTGGTCTCAGACATCACCACCATCCTGACCTTGATTCCATCCACTGCCACCACCTTTTCCGTCATCGACCTCAAGAACGCATTCTTCTCCATCCCCATCCACCCAGACAGCCGATATCTCTTCGGCTTTACCCTAAAATCCCGCTCATATAGGTTTTGCCGAGCCCCTCAAGGCTACACGGAGAGCCCTAGCATCTACAGCCAGGCTCTCAAAAGGCAACTAGACCAAGTCCGGTTACCCGACGGGGTGGTGTTGGTACAATATGTCGATGACATCCTTTTGGCAGCCGACACCACCCCTCTAGCGGTTACCGCCACCATTCAACTCTTGCACTTCCTTGCGGAAAATGGCCACAAGGTCTCCAAGAAGAAGTTGCAATTCTGCCTACCCCAGGTCACTTACCTGGGTCACCTTCTGTCCAAAGATGGACGGAAACTCACCCCTGATCGAATCCAGACCATTCTAGACACCCCTGTCCCTAAAACCCAGAAGCAGGTTCGCTCCCTATTAGGCCTCACCTCCTTCTGCCGACAATGGTTGCCAAACTTCAGCCTCGTTGTAAAACCACTGCTCTCTCTCCTAAACAAAGACGTCCCTTTCCCACTCCCTTGGACTCCTGAGTGTCAAACCTCCTTCGCAGAACTACGAGATGCCCTTTGCTCAGCCCCTGTCCTGGGTACCCCTGATTACAGAAAGCCCTTCTCCCTTTACACTCACGAAAGGGAGGGGTGCGCTTTATCTGTCCTGACCCAGGCCATCGGTCCTAAGCAACGACCGTGCGCTTACTTCTCTGCCACTCTTGACCCTGTCGCCAGAGCCTTGCCTGCCTGCCTTCGAGCTGTAGCTGCTGCTGCAGTCTCTATCCGACAGAGTGAGGGGATTGTACTCTCGAATTCCCTCACGGTACTGGTACCCCATGCAGTCGACACCCTCCTGAACCAAACCAAGACGCAACATCTGACGAGTGCACGACTGACTGGATACGAACTAACCTTGCTTGCCCCCCATATCACCCTGAAAAGATGCACCAC
Organism: Lissotriton helveticus; assembly: GCF_964261635.1. Taxonomy (NCBI): domain Eukaryota; kingdom Metazoa; phylum Chordata; class Amphibia; order Caudata; family Salamandridae; genus Lissotriton; species Lissotriton helveticus. The sequence continues at coordinate 1,943,071,011 of NC_136068.1, forward strand.
ACTGAACCCAGCAACTCTGTTACCCTTGCCAGAGAACGACCCCAATGTGCACCCCGTACATGACTGCGTGACTCTTACGGACGAACAGACCAGGAGTAGGGTCGATCTCAGAGACACAGCTTTCCCTGACCCCGACGGGGAGTTGTGGGTGGACGGTTCTTGCATCAAACTCTCCGATGGTACCACTTCCGCTGCCTATGCAGTCACCACGGCTCGAACTGTAGTAGAAACAGCCCGCATCACCCAGCGATCTGCCCAGGCAGCGGAACTGATTGCTTTGACGAGAGCCTGCATCCTGGCAACAGGAACCACGGCGAACATTTACACCGACAGCCAGTATGCCTTCGGGGTGGTTCACCATTTTGGGCTCCTCTGGAGGGAGAGAGGATACTTGACCTCACACGGCACACCCATTCTGCACGGGGATTTAGTCTCCGCCTTAATCGAAGCTGTCCTCCTCCCCAACAAACTTGCCGTTATCAAATGCCAGGCACACAAGAAGGTGACAGACATTATTGGACAGGGAAATGCACTAGCCGACATCACCGCCCGAACGACAGCTGAAAATAGAACGACAACACGTATGTACGTGACCAGGTCACAAGCAGAAAACTGGACTGACGCCAAGGACACAATTAGAGACATACAAACGGCTAGCACACAACACGAATTGACTGAATGGGCACGGGTGGGATTGAAAGACGATGAAGGCTGCTGGCGGACAAAAGACACGAACAGATGGTTGCTACCTGATTCATACTTGATTCCCATATTAACCATGGCACACTCCCCTGCCCACATAGGATCAGCCCCCATGATCGAACTTGTCTCCAGGGTTTGGCACAATGACAAGATCCCAGATTCCGCCAAACGCCTGGTCCAACAATGCTTAATATGCCTGCAACACAACCCCGGGAAGGGAACTGTAGTACCCCGGGGGGGATTTGGGGTCCCAAACCACCCATTTGAAGTCCTGCAGATGGACTACATCCAGCTAGACAGATGCCAAGGCCTGAAATATGTACTTGTCGTGGTATGCGCATTTAGCAAATGGGTGGAAGCATATCCAACCCGTGACAACACCGCTATGGCCACTGCAAAGGTCCTGTTAAAGGAGTTTTTCCCCCGTTATGGCCTCTGTCGTGTTTTATGGAGTGATAATGGCCCCCACTTCGTAGCCAACGTTATCCAGCTCATCCTAAATGGGCTGGGTATCAAACAGAAATTCCACGCAGTCTTCCACCCTCAATCTGCTGGGCTTGTCGAACGACACAACGCCACACTAAAGCTTAAACTGGCCAAAATAGTGGCTACGACGGGCCTGAAATGGCCAGACGCCCTCCCATTGGCATTGCTATCGATGCGCTCTACCCCCACCCGACATCACTTAACCCCTTATGAAGTTGTCTTCGGTCGACCCATGAGCGTCTGGTCTGCCCCGAAACCAACGTCCATTCATGACGTTCCGGATGTCCTAATGTCTGATTATCTGTACAAATTGACTGAAACTTTGTCCTTCATCAGCAGGTGCAGCAGGCCATCCCCGATGCTTCCAGGGGTCCGGGTCACGCCATCCAGCCGGGGGACTTCGTGCTGATCCGAAACTTTCAGCGATCAAAGAGTTTGGAACCCCGGTGGACGGGCCCCTGGCAAGTGCTGATCACCACTCGGACCGCACTTCGAGTGGAGGGGAAGAAACACTGGCTGCACGCTCATCACTGCAAAAAGGTCTCTCCAGCCCTGGCCACGACAGACACCGTCAACACCCAAGAAGAGCTCCTGAACCAGGACCGACCATCGTTGAACTGCTACCCTGATACAGAGACACTTGAACTTTCAAAACATCCTGACCCCACTGTGCCATCTCGAGAAGGGTATTTCCTGCGTCGAAAGGAGGGAGCTTCGGCTAAGTAGGCCACGGACTAGGTTAAAGAATCTCAGAACGGTGACCCAAACTACCAAGGGTTACCTGGAGAGAAGCTAAAACTAAGTCTGTGGTCCTGCCCACTACCGAGCACCTTGAAGACGAAGATGATGGAAGCGCCAGATAAGAAGATGATGGAAGCGCCAAACAAGAAGCCGACTGAGACAACAGGAAATACCCACTACAGAAATCCGAGAACAGACAGACTCCATAGCTCAAAGACAATTGCACTCTTCATCGTAATCCTCCTCTGTTTTCTCCTCATGACTACGCTCTGGATTATGGAAGAACACGCACCTGCTCACGAAACATTCCTAACCACTGCTCAGCCTACCACCATGAAGGAACATTATCTAATTTCGCTCTCTCCTCAACTAAGAGAGAGGCGAAAGGAGTTTTGGAACAACTCTTTCGTGCAGCTACTTCACCAGCACAATCTTGCCACCAACGCCACCAACTGCTGGATCTGTGGGTTGCTACCCCATGCCACTGGACATTCAATACCATTCATCCCTTCACCCTTCTCCGTCCACGGCTCCTGCCTTGCCTGGCTGATCCTCCTACAATAGAGCTATACGGGAAATGCCACCTCCAGCAGAGCTGCAGCACATTCTTCTCATGGGGCCGGGCGAAACAAGACAAAGACACACTTCTGCCCGCTGACCCCCAGCGACTCAATCCAAATGGACATTCCGGCCAAAGAACGAATCGAAATGCAGGTGTTCAACAATCCAACCAGACCCACCTTCTCCTATCTGCGGAAACGAACGGCTGCCACTCTGACTGTGGCCCTGACGGTCATCAACGTCACAGGCCACATGTGTGTAGAAGGACTTGGGACACAGCTGGTGGGTCACAGCGCTTGCCGCTTTACCAGAACTTTGGACTCCACGGATCCACCTTCCTTTGTGTCATCCCCAAACATGTATTTCATCTGTGGCACGAAGGCCTACACCTGGCTCCCCAAAGGCTGGGGGGGCACTTGCTACATCTCCTTCGTCCTTCCTCCAACTTATGTGGCCCCAGCGAATCACCACAGACAAAAACGAGCCAAAGACGTTGAGCAAGCCGACTCAACAGGGGCACAGTTCCTCGATGCTATGAAAGGACTCGTCCCCCTCTGGGGCCCGATGGCAAACAGCCGTGCCATCCGACATTTGACTCAGGCAGTCGAGACAACCATGAACATCACAGCGGGCATCTTTGCCAACAACACTGCCGAGCTCCAAGCGGTCCGTTTGGTGGCTCTTCAGAACCGCCTCGTTCTAGATGTGGTTCTGGCGGACCGTGGAGGAGCATGCCGCATTATTGGGGCCAGCTGTTGTACATACATACCGGACAACTCACCCTCAGTGTACAAAGCCATCGAACATCTTCACAGACTCTCTTCGGAAGTTCACCAAGAGCAAGAAGAATGGTCGCTTGGTGGTTGGTTCTGGGACACCGTCAAAAGCTGGGGCTGGAGACTGCTCACCATTATCCTGATTCCCGTAGTTGTAATATGTGGCCTATGCTTAGGAATTCAATGTTTGCCACCTATGTGTTCTTTATGTGCGAGTTGTATTTTTCCCAAAACTGTGGACATTGGAAGCGAACATATGAGGGCATTATATGATACCGAAGTTAGGAATTTGATGAAAATTGACATTGAGTAAGCAAGTTGGCTAGATATGTTGAAAAGGGAGGACTGTTAAAAGTTAGGCTGAAAACCGTCAACATTATCGGCGCCCTCTTGCTCTCCTTAAACCTTTTGTGCGCGTAAAACAGCCGCCATTTTGGACACCATGGCTTCCCTGCTCTCGCCGAGAGCCAGCGCGTCTCTCTCTCTCTCCTAACTTCGCTGGCAACCCCCCTGCTTGCACCTGCCTTGAGTCATAAACCCCTCTTCGGCGCTGCTCTGCCCCAGGCCCTCATCCTGTTCCCAGCGCGACACCTCCCTGCTTCCCCGTCATGACCTCCGGCCCTTTTGATGCAAACCCCTTTTCCCCGTGTGCCCGTTTGTCTTCCCCGTTCCCAGGCCGACACCTAGCTCTGCCGATACCAATCTCTTGCCCCTCCCCATACAATAGGAAGCTTCCCTCCTCAAAGGACCCCCGAGATGATCAAAGCCCCCCCCCATCCCACGAGATCCGATCGAAACCCGCACACTCCGTGAATCGGCGGAATACCCAGCTGCGCGATGATCATCACCTGTTGTGAACGGGGCGGGGACTTCCACTGTTGCCTTGCATGGGAACGGGCTGGGAAGGGGGGATTCTGAGGATGTCTTTCCGTACATCAAAGTATCAACGAGAATGTGTTACATGTAATAAAGAGATAAACTTGTGTATAAGAGGCCAGGCCTCAGGGATGCAGTTAGAGCACCTCAGAACGATACCTTCTGTCCGTTTTCGTTGTGTTCTCCTCCGGAGCGAATAAAAACCTTGTTTCCTGCCTTCCAGTCTCCAGCGCCTGCCTCTTCAATAGTTTAACTTCTTTGTGGGTTCGAGAGGCGACATCGCCGGGCAATAATTAAGGATCTTATATTCTGGTTGGTAGTGCCCCCCAGTTTGCAATTTTTCCACACCTTGCAAAGCGGGCTGTCTCCTCTGACGATTGTTAAAAACAGGGCTCCCAACTTACCCCCACCATCTCTCTGAGGTTAAATTAAGGGGCATCCTCTGTTTTGATTTTCCTCTCCCTTGATCCATTGCTCTGAGGCTAAAAACCACACTGGCACAGCAGTGTGCACTGGGCCCTCATGTAAGCAAAGGAGGATAGCAGAACCGTGATGACTTGGGTTTAATGGTGACCAGGGCTCTAATGTTAGCAAAAAAACAAAAGACTCTACTTTTGGGGAATAAGACTGAAATAATTAGGGTACAGTGGTCACTTACCCACTTGGCTCCAGTATCTGTTTCACTGATAGTGAGGGCCCTTTAAAAAGTAAACTCCTCAGTTACCAGTGGTGCAGCAGGTGCGCTTGCACTGGGGCCCATGAGTGTGAGGGTCACAACACCCTCATTAATGGGGAGCCAGATTTGTGGGTCAGTTACTGGTTTAGTTTGCTGTACTTGCTGTTTTATAAGTCTCACATTTAGTGTGGTTTTTCGATGGACAAAACAGGAGCCATCCAGCCCACTACCCGACTGAATCTGCAGGGTCCTCCGTAACTGGGGAACTTGCACACAGAAGAAGCAATCACCGGATACAGTGGTACGAAACGATCGAGTAAAAACACTTTAAAAGAGCAAGATTCAAGAGGCATCTGGAGAGTTATTTCAGATTGTCAAGATTCAGTGGTCTTGAACCTCAGAGGGCAATCAAAGGGATGCATCCACTGAGACGCACAACAGTATAAATGTGCCTGATCCCTATGTGTGTATATTCGAAGTTATATACAGAAACTGGCAGGACGAGGATAAGAAAATGACAAAGCGACAGACTACCGGCACTATACAAATTATATGATTGATTTTAATCGATTCATTGATCAAAAGAGACATTACGTAAAGATTAGTCTTGACAAAGGTGGTGCAGACAAAGCAAAACACCGAAACGCGTCGACACAACTTGTTTCAAGTCAGATTCATGGAACAATATGTCAGAATGCAATATTAGGAGCCTGACCTTCATGAAAAGATTCCTATGAATTGATATACCGGATGTACTTAGCTGAACAACACGTTTTTTTTAGTCTCTTTTTTGTTTTTATGATTGTATGCATTTTTATGTATCATGTATTATTGCATCTATTGTTTATAATATTTTAATCGATATAAGACTATAAATACAATTTACACATTTTGACTAACAGCAATCTTAGGTCTGTTTATATCTAGGGGGTGCTTGTATTGATACCCATTATTCTTTGGGTTTGAGGATCATAGAAGTGACTGTGAGTGATTGAGCATAAGAGTGGTGCGACCATTAGGTGAATCCAAGGGATTTTTTTTTTTTTATTGTTTATTTTAATTTTATTTTATTTCAAAAGTTTTATATAGCGCTGGCTAGTCTCACATTTAGTGTGGACTATGAACTACAGAACAATTACTTCTGAAATGATCTTGTCATCTCCACCCCCTGCACTGGCCCAGTTTCTCCTGCTCCCCCCCCCCATTTCTAGGGGTCATCTCTCTGAAGAAGTGGTCTCTGTTAATTTGTAAACAAAAAATGAATCCCCACATAGTGCCCCCCTCTTCTGGGCTGTATCCTTCACCCTGTCCATCTCGGTCCTTTCCTGTTCCTCCTCTGCCTTTACCCTGAACCCCCAGAGGATTAGGACTCTGCACCTGAATGTAACTCTGTTTCCCCTCTACCCTGTCACCCCTAGTGGCAGGGTTTCACAGAACCAGCCGTCCCTGAACGGTTAACGCTGACCTTGGGGTGCCTCTGCCTGAAAGCGAAGGGTGTGGTTGCAAATGATGGAGTGCATTAAAGCTTGGAAGTTACAAAGATTTTTATTCTTTCAAGGGGTAATATAAGGGTGCCATTAGCAGAGTTCCAAAGTAAATGAGACACTTACTACGTACAGTCCGATTTCTTTTTACTAAAATGTATATTTTGAAAGCACTTGTTTTATCTAAAACGCGACTTCAGGATGTGGCGATACGGCTAGAGCTGCCGACTTTGTGACTGGGAAACCTGGTTTGAGTTCCGGCTTTTGCTCAACATCCTGCGATTTTGGGCAAATCAATTAATCTTCCTGTGCCTAAAAAAATCAAATGACTGACAATATGCAATATAAGTGGTGCTCTTGTAAACGCTCGAATACCTTGGTGTTGTCTCAACGCTATATAAAACCGATGGCATCCTCTCTTATGCTGTGTGTAACACTGTTTCACATAATGACTTACATATGCACAGTGCTTTCTGTCACAGGCTGGGGCCTCATAGCACAATAAACAAATATGTCACTCTTCCACTCTACACAAACTAGGATCCAAGTCTGTGCCTTTCTGGTCTCTCACACACAGACATCTGCAGGGAATGCAATAACCATCTGAGATTGCTTCATTTCCACTGATTATTCATTTATGGTTTTTGTAGTTTTATTTAGTGCAAACGTGACCTGAAAGAAATGGAGCACTTTACATTAGCACCACACAGGGTCAAATTCATTTTTTTGCATGGGGAGATGTAGTTAATTGCAAAGTATTATTAGATGTTTAACTTGCATATATTTTTTATTTCACTGCGTGGGTTACTTTATATTCAGATATGTGCAGACCAAAAAAATACACAAAATACTTACAGAATAGTTTTTTTTTATTTAAAAAAAGTTTTTATTGGTTGTTTCCAAATAAAATCATATGGACAATACATCAAATGTGGGACATATGAAATAGACATACAGAAATAAACATTGGGTACAAAGCAATAATTTACATGGCTAGAAGAAGTCAGTAGTAATCAAAATGGTACGGCAGAACCTCAGGCAATAAACACATGTAGTATTGGTCTATCGCACCACAGGCGACTATATCTGTTAACGTAATCATGAGCGGTATCTTTATGAACTTCAGGGGGAACTTTAGCACATAGCACAGACTTTATGAGTATGCCACTTCCAGTGACATAAGATGACAGGCATAGGAGAGACGAGCACAGCATAGGTGGATCGTGTAATGGGCAGTTACTATAAACGGTGGGCTTCATGGCGGTTTGTGTGAACAAAAGTAGAGGTCAAGAGTGTCCCACATGTGTTTGGTGGAAGGTTTCCACGGCGAATTCTAGAGCGTTATATTATCAGCTCCTCTTAGGTTGGTGACCCAGTTTAGCCAGCATTTAAAGGAAGCTTTACGTGTGTCTTTCCAGTTGCTTAGAATAATCTTGACCGCAGATATAAGGAGTAGGTCTAAGAGGGCCCTATCATTTTCTTTGACTGAAACAGCTTTGAGGAAACCGAATACCAGCGTCGGGAGATCCCTACTAGGAGAGTATGAGAAAAGTTTAGATATGAATTCGAATACCTCGTCCCAGAAGGCTATAACGCATTCGCATTGACTTAGTAAATGTTCTAGGTCTCCTGTTTTGTCCTTGCAATTCCAGCAGATGGAATCATCCCTAACTTTGTGTGAGTAGAGTTTGGCTGGTGTCCAGAAGACCCTATGTAACAACCAGAACTTTGTCAGGGAGAGTGTTGGGCTGATCTTCTATGTCATGGTAGATTTCCAGGTTGCGGTCCAGTCTAGCTCTGAGATTGCGAAAGAGGCAGGTGATTCCCAAAAGGATGTGAGTCTCTTATTGAGGGTAGAGTGTTGTGGGCGTATTAAGTTGTAGATCCAGGATACCTGGTGACCTAGTTTATGTATTTTTGATAGGTAGCTCGGGAGGGAAGGAGGTAATGGTAAACGTTTTGCTTTGGTTATAGGTGATTTTATTTGTAAGAAGTCACAGAAGTTTAGTGCGTGTAAGTTGTATTTGGATTGTAATTCTTTAAATGAAAGAGGGTAGGCTCCGTTAGAGAGTTGATGGGGGAAATAGATCCCTTTATTAATCCATGATTCATTGTGTAAGGTTTTCCCTTTATAGAGTATTTATCTTTGACCTCTGGATCATAGTACACAAACGTTTTTATGCACTTCAAGGTCTGTAAATAGGAACAGCCTGGAAACCTACCAAATAAAGAAGGCTGCACTTCCAGGCCATCTTTATTACACTTCTTTGCTGAGGCATTTGTGCCTCCCCGAGAATACAGCCATGGACCCCCCAGGGGGTACGCCCCACATTTTGAAGGCCTCAGCTCGAAATGAACACACTCAGGAATTCACACCAAGATAAGCGTGTGGTAATATTTAGAATTGTATGATGCAACCATGATGCAGTGGAATTGCATCACAGTTAATGTTCCAATGTTAACCAGTATTGAGTTGTTCAGCTCAAAATACTAGTGTCAAAGAAGTAGAAAACAAGGAAGAACAAGGTGAAGAATTGTTCCTATGGAGGTGGAATTAAATGCATCACAAGTTGTAGAAACTGTGGAAAAATGTGATTTTGATGGTGTGTTAAATATAGATAGCAGTTGTATTAATTTAAAAAGGGAAAGTACTGAAAAATTAGAAAAACCGCACTGCGAAATCACATTGGGAAAAGGAACAGTAAAACTTTTGGCCGATTCTGGTAGCCTTTTTACTCTAGTTTCAAAGGAGACTTTTCAAGAAAAAATGCATGGAGAAGTGAAAAATCTTCTACAAACGGAAGTAAGAGCTGTAGGATATGGTGGATCTAAAATTAACATTCTAGGAATGCAATGGATGAATATCATCTTCAAAAACAATGGGGTGTTTGGAAAAGTTTATATCACCTAGGAAGGATCTAATTTGCTTGGATGGCGACATCAGAAAGATTTGAACATTATACTCAATCCAAATGCTGTAGAACCGGTTATGGTTATCGAACAAAATGTGGAAAATGTGTCTTCAAAAGTGGAAATGAGCAGTGAATGGGGAAAGAGGTTAGTGGAAAAGTATTCACATATCTTCTCAGATAATTTGGGTATGTTGAAAGGGTTGGCTCATCGTATCATTTTGAAAAGAAATGCTGAACCTATTGTACATAAGGTTAGGACAATACCGCATATGATGAGGGAACCACTTAGTAAAGAGTTAGACAAATTGTTGGAGGCTAAAGTTATGGAGCCAATAGAATCATCAGAATGGTTATCTCCGATTGTCGCTGCACCAAAGGAAGGGAACAAAATATGTTTATGTATTGATTTGAGAGATTTAAATCAAAATATCTGGGTGGATAGGCAACCTTAACTGAATATTGGAGAAATGCTAAGCATGATGGGTGGGGGTTGTGTTTTCAGTGTCCTAGACATGTCCTTAGCCTACCATCAGGTGAACTTACATCCCGAGTCACGCCCTTTAACATCATTTGTAACACCCTTGGGAGCATTTTGGTATTGTAGGATGCCGTTTGGATTGGCATCAGCCTCGGCTGTGTTCCAACGTATCATGCACAATATATTCAAGGGAATGGAGAGAGCATTATGTTTTCAGGATGATATAATGATTGTGGGGTGATCATTCAATGAACATGATGAGTTGATGGAAGAAGTTTTGCAAAGAATTTCTAAATGTAGGTTGACAATCAAAAGGGAGAAGTGTCAAATAAGATTGGGTCAGGTCAACTATTTGGGTCATCAAATTTCGGCAGAGGGTATAAGACCAAAGAGTAGCATTTTGAGAGCTGTGAAAGATGCTCCTTGTCCTATTAATAAGGAGCAGTTGAAGTCCTTCTTAGGTCTTGCTGAATATTGTTTGAAATTTGTTCCAAAATTTGCTGATTTAGTGGAACCTATGAGACTTCTTTTGAAGAAAGGGGCTGTGTTTGATTGGAATTCTGAATGTGAGGATGCGGTTGGTAGGGTAAAAATTAGTCTCTCCAATGCTCCATCATTGGGAAATTTTGACTCTAAGAAGAAATCCATATTGGTTACGGATGCTAGTAATGTCGGATTAGGAGCAGTTTTGTTGCAAGTGTCAGATAATGATGAAACAATCATTGGGTTTGCTTCACTGAGATTACAGGGCGCAGAGAAGTCATACTTAACTATAGAGAAAGAAGCCCTAGCATGTTGTTGGGGAATGGTGCATTTTAGGTACTATTTGTGGGGCCTACCGTTTGTTGTAAAGACATCCCTGCACAGTTACTTCTCAAAAAACGTAAATGAAAAATTTCAACCAGCAAGAGCGGAGCTTCAGATCCTCATCTTTAGGCAGAAAAAGGATAAACCTTCATAAATGGGCAGGAACGGGTCCCTTGTGCTACTCTATGTCCACCTGATCTGTGGTGTGTTGGAGCTGTGATGGAATCCGAGGGTACCATTTACTGCCGGGAAGGAGCTACTGTGGGGGGTCAGGTGTTTGGAGAGATTTGCAAAGTGAGGACTAACTAGGTGAGGAATCTGCGGTTAGAAACATGCGTCAGAGGTACAATTACTTCCAAACTTCAGTTTACCAATGCAAGGTTTCCAAATGTTTGTACTTCATCTTTGCTCTGACTTTGGATTCCGTTTCACATCCCATCTCTCGTGGGGTAAATAAGATATCTTTCCTGATTTTTTTAAACGTCTTATTGTATGGCGAATGTTCTTGCACATAAGTTATTGTCTCTGGACCTGTGTTACTGTTTTGTATATGTAACAATGCAAACTTGATTCTGGAAGATGCTGTACTGTATTATAATTAGTACAACACTACTTTACTTTTACTTTAATCACCTTTATTCGATTTTCATAATTCATAGAAAACCATAAAAGTACAGTTAAAACATGTATCCAATAAAATAATTTAAAATTTTATAATTTAACACAGAGTTGTAAAAAGATGTCAGTTAATCAAGATTGAGGTTGGGGCGGTGGTGGACACAAAATAAAAAAAAACATGCAATAGATTTGGCATACAATTCATTTTCCAACATTTCTAAGGCTAAAAAAGTTGGACGACAGGTTCGAAGCCCCATTATTCTCACTATTGGGATTATCCAGCGCCTGCGTGGTATTACATAGAACTTACAAAACATTACTATATGAATTGTAGATTGCCTGGAGATTGAATCACAGGGGCAGGATGGCAAATTCCTCGTCCAATCATTTTGTTTTGGGAACGAGACCAACCAGAAAAAAATACATCACGAATTAAACCTTCAGTTTTCCATCCTCTATTTTGTAGCTATTAGATGTCAAGTCTTTGTTTTCTTTTCCATATGTTGTCTCTGATGGGAAGTAAGACATCTTTTCTGTGTAAACCCTTTCCCACATTCTATACACTTGTAACGTTTATCTACAGAATGTATTCCCTCATGTTTTATAAGATCTCCCAGATGGTTAAATCTTTTTTCACATACAGCACATCTGTAAGGTTTTTCACCAGTGTGCGTCCTCTGATGCACAGTAAGTACGAATTTTTGTCTAAAGCTTTTGTCACATTCAGTGCAATGATAAGGTTTCTCCCCTGTGTGTAGTCTTTCGTGACTAGTAAGGTGGTGCTTACGGCTGAAACATTTGCCGCATTCGGTGCATTGATATGGCTTTTCTCCACTATGACAACGCTTGTGGACATTAAGATGTCCTACCCATCTAAAGCTTTTCCCACATTCACCGCACTGATAAGGTTTCTCACCAGTATGCGTTCGCTCATGTTGGATTAGAGAAACATTATCACAGAATCTTTTCCCACATTCACTGCACTGACATGGTTTCTCACTGGTATGTGATTTTTCATGTCGTGTAAGTTGGCCTTTGTCAAAGTAGCTTTTTCCACATTTTGTACAGAGATGTAGTTTTTCTCTTCCTGTGTGTATGCTTCTTGTGTGTACAAGTAGATGCGCAAGTTGACGGTAACTTTTCCCACATTCTCTGCACCTATACGGTTTTTCACCTGTATGGATTCTCTCATGAATTTTCAGTGTCTCACTAGAACTAAAACGTTTGCTACATTCTGAGCACTGAAAAGGTTTCTCCCCTGTGTGCGTTCTCTCATGGACTGTGAGCCCGCTTTTCTGAGGAAAGCTTTTCTTACATTCAGAGCACTGATAAGGTTTCTCACCCGTATGCACTCTTAAATGGACGGTAAGACCCCTCTTAAGCCTAAATCCTTTCCCACATTCAGTACAAACATGTTTCTTTTCACCCATGTGTGTTCTTCTATGCACAGTGTTGTTTGTCCTATATTTATTGTCTTGAAATGGTTTTTCACCTGCGTGATTTCTTAAATGTGTTTTCATGTCACTTCTACGACAAAAGCTTTTATCACACTCAGTGCAATGAAAGGGTTTCTCGCCTGTATGGATTCTTTCATGCCTAGAGAGATCATTCTTTGCGTGGAACCTTTTCCCACATTCACTGCACTGATATGGCTTCTCTCCTGTGTGTATTCTTATGTGAATATTAAGACTTCCTTTCAGTCTGAACCTTTTCCCACACTCAATGCATTGATGAGGTTTTTCCCCTGTATGTGTTTTTTCATGTTCTTTCAGATTGGTTTTATTACTGAAACGAATGTTGCATTCAGAGCACTGGTAGGGTTTCTCACCTGTGTGTGTTTTCTCATGTTGAGTCAGACCGCCTTTAGCACTGAAACTAATGTTGCATTCAGAGCACTGGTAGGGTTTCTCACCAGTGTGTGTTCTTTCATGGACAGAAAGCTGTCCTTTCTGGCAGAAGGCTTTCCCACATTCAGAGCACTGGTATGGCTTATAACCTGTATGTGTTCTCTCGTGGTAGGATAGGTCTGCTTTATAATTGAACCTTTTCCCACATTCAGAGCACTGGAAGGGTTTGTTGCCCACATGTAGTCTCTGATGGACGATAAGTTGGTGCTTTATACTGAACTTTTTCCCACATTCAGAGCATTGGAAGGGCTTGTCACCTGTATGAATTATCTCATGGATGATAAGTTGGTTCTTGAACCTGAACCTTTTGTCACATTCAGAGCACTGGAAGGGCTTGTCACCTGTATGTATTCTCTCATGGACGATACATTGGTGCTTTGACCTGAACTTTTTCACACATTTGGAGCACTGGAAGGGCTTGTCACCTGTATGTATTCTCTCATGGAGGATACATTGGTACTTGAACCTGAACCTTTTGTCACATTCAGAGCACTGGAAGGGCTTGTCACCTGTATGCATTCTCTCATGGATGATAAGTTGGTACTTGAACCTGAACCTTTTGTCACATTCAGAGCACTGATATACTTTCTCACTTAGAAGCATTTTATTGTGTAAACTGTGGGAGGTAAGCATTGCCACCTATAGGCTCTGACAGCACAAAAAAGGAAAGTAAGTTCTCCTCTGGAGATGACTATCTTTGTTATCTGTGGATACTAAGCTCTGACAGCTGAGGCAAGCAAACTCTGCCAGTTATGGATAATAACCCTAGGAAAGTAAGTTCTATCAACTGTACAGGAAGCTCAGATGGCTGCCAGCTGTGGTTAGTAAACTCTGGGCTGTCACTAGTGAGGTCTCTAAATTACGCACACAGACATCATTACTCAAATGCTTCTCTCGTGTTTAGATTTATCTTCTGAATCAGATATTTTACACATTAGCACCAACACTGTAGTTCTTCAGTAGCATTTTGTCAGGTAATAGGAGGAAATAACTATAGCTCCAAAGAGTCCGGGATTCAGTAAATTGGTTTAATTTCTGATGGTTCTCATGATGTGACCACACATTTGATGGATGACTCAACCCATTTTCACATTCTGTAATTTCACCACTCTCAGTTCCTGACTAGTTTTCGACCGTGTGTCGCTTCCAACGATGCGCCTTCACATGCTTTTCATTACATTTTTAGCAGTGTCGTTCTTCAGGTGATTTATCACAGGTGTTCCGGTATCAGTTTCTGCTCAAGCTTTAATACCTGTTGGGTTAAAATAGTTTCTCTGTTAGTTTCTGCATTTATAATAATACACAAATAGCATTAATGATCTTATCTTGTGAACTATAAAGACACTGTGTGCTTGTGCTAGGAATTAGAGCACAAGTCGCTTCCCTCATAGGATCACAGGGGCAGTAGGGGTCTGAAGTCTGTGAAGGTAACGAATGTGAAGCAATTAACAGTTAATGGTGGCACTGCTGCTCTGCCCCACTCAAGATCACTGGCAGCTTAAAATGAGACTGAAGAACTACTGATCTCCTGATAATAACTGACCAATCGTTTGAACAACAAGACCAGCAATATACAAGGCTCGGATAATGAAATTGTTATTTATGGTCTGCGATTGGACAAACCAGCACAGTTGAGAAGTAAGAAGAGGCAGCCGCATCATAAAGAATTCAAACTTCACGCTATTGAAAAAGGCAATAAAAAGACCAGGACATGATGGCTTGAGACCCGTAGAGAAGAGTGGTGTGAGGATGTGGCAGTCCTGTGGGACGGCAACTCTCCCACCAAGTGAAACAGAATTGTTTATGTCACAGCAGTGAGTGTAGGCGGCTACCGAACTACAGGTGGAGGAGAGCCTGCACTCTTTTGATCTACTACCTCCCAGCATATAAATGTAGTTACATTGCTTCAGCCTCATTATCAAGAAGTCAGTTTCAGCAGAAGCGGGACAGGGCAGTACCGAATGGACTTAGAAGCAGCTTAAATGGCGAAGGCCAGAGGGCGTGGCTTGGAGAGCCATCATGGCGGACGTAGCCTAACTGGGCTCCGTGCATCCACGTCATAACCCTGCTGTAATCCTGCATGTATCCTGGCCAGAGGTGCCACATCGATACCGCTGGTGCCCCCGACTGCGCAGGGTGCTGTATTTCCTTGCTGCCAGAGGTGGCCGAGCTGCGGTGGGAGTTCTCCTGGTGGGCGCACTTCGGAGAGGCAGCAGCCAAGTCTCCCTTTTGGCGCCCTAGCCGCATTATAAGATATCTCTGCGGAACTCGAGGCCGGGCCCTGACGCAGAAGTGAAGGCTGCAGAGGTGAGGAGGGTGGCAGGACACCCGGCACCCCTACGTGCGGATTGCCGAGGGGAGCCTGAACTTGGCTGCCCCTCCCCCCTCCCGAGGCTCCGCCATCGTTTGCTGACGCTTGCCAGATGGTGTGGCTGGGGCCCCCCTATGCAGTTAAATTGTTGGGGTGCCCGGAGTTCCTACCTGCCGCGGGGCCGCTGCAGCCACCACGGCCCTCTAACGTCTGGGTCCCTGATCCTGAGACTGGCCGTGAGCAGCTGTGCGGCCTTGCTGAGCTCCGCCTGGACTGGCCTTTGGAGGGACCGCAGCCCCCAGAGAAGAGCGCTTGGTGGCGGTGATAGCATGTACAGTCATCAGACGTCCTCCCACTGATGCTTTCTCTCCACCCCTACCTGGTAGAGGCATTGCGTAGCCGGATGGGCCTGGACCGGAGCCTCCCACAGATTTCCACACCCGGATCTCCTGGCATGACCGGCTGAGCCTCACGTGGACCCCCGGGGGGGGGGAGCCTAGACTGCGGTGTATGCACCCATGTTGCCATCTGAGCTGGCGAAGGGACCCCGGCCTGCCCGGGATCCCCAGGGTGCGGCCGCCTGGCGGGTGGTGGCCTGGAAGGGACTCTACTGGACTGGCATTTTCTACAGGGTGGTGCCCTCCGTGGGACGCCTCACGCCTTGGCATACGACCCCGCATGGCTCCTGGTCTTTCCATCTGTTGAGATCACCAGGTGCGCCCAATGCGGCCCTCACTGAGGAAGTGGCACCTATTGCTAGTGGAGTGAGTGTGCAGTGATAGCATTGGCGTCTCGTACTTTGCTGGGCCGGTGGCCCTCCCTCTTCTGCAGCATCAGTCCTGCGCCTGGGTCGAGGCATATCCCGATCTAACAGCTGTTCTCCTACACTGTGGCAACACTTCCCGTGGTACACGTATGGCCCTGGATTATTGGCCCATATCCCTTGAGCGGCCTAAACAAATTTGGACTCCCTCAACGATGGGCAAAGATAAGCCCAATACATCTAGCCCCAAGCAGGGCACCCTGGGCCAGTACACTACGCCCCCTGGGGGTCCCACGAGGGGATGGGGGGGGGGCGAGGGGACAAGTTCGGTACCTGAAAATGCAGCCCTCTCAGCAGCGATTAAAAGTGCTAGGGATATGCTGGACACCAAGATCGGAGCAGTAGGGTCGGGGGTCTCATTCCTCCGTCAAGGTCTCCGTAAGGATGTCGATCGCATCACAGAGGCGGAAACAAGGGTTTCGACAGTGGAAGATACGGTTTCCACCCTCCAGAAAAAGGTTAACAAACTCACTGTGATGTCGCAGGAGCTGGCCTCCAGGGTGGAAGATGCAGAGCCAAGCGAGACGCAACAACTTATGCTTTGTGGGCCTGCTTGAGGGCTGTGAGGGTGCTTCCATGATCGGCTTAATCACCCGGTGGCTCACGGACCTCATGCCAAAAGATTGCCTGTCCTTGTCCTTCGTGGTGGAACATACCCACAGAGCCTTGACTCAAAAACCTCCTCCTGGAGGAAATCCCAGGCTGGTGATCGCCAAAATCCTGAACTACGCCGACCGAGATGCAATCTTGGGCTATGCCAGGACACATAAGGACAGTATCAAACACGAGTCTTGGCCCATCATGGTGTTTCCGGATTATACGCGCTTGGTCCAGCATCAAAGCCAGTCTTTCACCGCTGCGAAGCGCAGGCTGCGAGACTTGAACATACAATACATGCTGCTATATCCAGACAGGATGTGAGTGAGCTAAAACTTCAAGTCATTCTTCTTCGACACTCCAGCTCCGGTCAGGTTCACCGCCATTAGTGGATTCTGTCTCTTCACGCAGCTCACGAAGGTCATCGACCACGGAGAACCAAATCCAAGAAAAGACGGGGTTCCGGATCGGACAGGATGTCCGCGAGCCCGGAGCTGCCCCCCTGAACTTTTTTGGAGCATCACAGACAGCCAACAGCAAGTTGACATTGATGGTTGTTTATTAAGACTCCCTGTATGAATTTCCTTCAGGGGGGCGTGGATGCTAGCAAATGGGACTGCCGAGCCACAGACTTATTGTGCCCCTCTTGTTCTCATGTTTCTTGGGTGGGTAGGGTCGTTTTGGTGTGAGGGCGCGGGCTTCCCCTGTTGGGAGCCTGGTGTGCCTCACACTGCGTCAGATACTCCTATTTTCTGGTAGTGTTGGGTGGGGGAGGAGGTGTGGTTTTAAGGGAATGTAGATTTAGGATGTTGGTGCTTTATTGTTATATGCAGACAGACCATTCAGGTTTTGATCTCTTCGCTGCTATTGTCTTCGAGTCGAGAAATTGGTGCTAGGTGATGTATCCCCTCTCGGGGACCTTACTGTGGTCTCATGCAACGTCAGGGGCCTCCTAAACAAAGTGAAACGAGGTGCTGTTTTGCATCAGGTGAAGAGGTATGGGGCAGATATTCTACTTTTGCAGGAAAACCACCTCCTGGGTACCAAAGCCCCATGTCTAGCCCGCTTTGGCTTTTATCATGTGTATCATGCGGGTTTCACCAGGGGTTCCAGGGGGATGGGCATCTTAATAGATCGCATGGTCCAGTTTCAGCACGTAGTACACAAGGCAGATCCCAGGGGTCGATTTCTCTTTGTCACGGGCACGCTCTACGGGGAAAGGGTTACCATTGGAAGCATTTACGCCCCTCCCCCGCTAGATACAGCCTTCCTTGATAAGATTTTGGGGGTCTGGGGGGTTTGACCCTTCTGGTGGAGTGACTGGAACGATACAATGGGACCATTGGACCGGCAACACAGTACTGACAGCCCACCATTACTGGGCCCTACTAAATTGAACACATTGGTTTCCACCCTGGGTGGGTTGACGTCTGGGGAAAATATCACCCCGCAGAAGATAGCTACACCTATTTGTCCGCAGTCCACGGGTCACAGTCCCGTTTGAACTATTTCTTTGCCCCTCGCATATTCCTTCACATATTCTCACAAGTAACACATCAGCCCCGCGGGCTCTCTGATCACTCCCCGGTCACCCTACAATTCCACAAATGCTCACGAAAACCCCACTTCTGTTGGCGCATGTTTCCCTTGCATCTCCGGTGCCCAGATTATCGGAATATACTTCGCACGGCGATCACCACATACCTAGACAATAATGGCCCCTTCGCCTATCCCGATCTACCCCAGAGGAAGCCCTCAAGCCTACTGTTCGGGGTACCAAAATCAGCTATCGCACAAAAGAAAAATATGCACGGCTGGAGCAACTGGTGGCATTAGAGTTGCACCAGATGGCCCTGGCTTTGCAGCTTAACCTAGACCCTAGCCCTATTATACGGCGCAACCTGATACAGGTGCAACAAGAACTGTAGCAATATCTCATGGGTGAGGGCAAGGAGATTTGGGAGGCATCACAACATTGGGTTTATCAATGGGGCGACAAGTCAAGCAGAATGCTCCACCTGCTCTGCCAGGCAGATGAGTACCCGGCGATTGTCCCCACTATTCGTGGCGTAGATGGGTCCTTATATAAGTCACCGGAGGACGTTGCCAGGGAATTTGTACAACATTTTACAACTCTTTATGCACAACATGAACAGATCTCGGCCGAACTAATAGCGGAATTCCTCACGGACATTCTGCCGCAGAAGCTCACTGATCGTATACGCGAGCATTTGGAGGCCCCAATTACAGTGGACGAACTGACGGGTGCCCTCAATGCGATACACCCCGGCCGCGCCCCCGGTCCTAATGGAATTCCTACGGCCGAACATACACCTCTTAGGCCCCCCCATCTGTTGGCGGCAATCCAGGAGGCCACAGAGCTAACCATTTTGCACCAGGATTGGCGACACGCGGAAATAGTGTTATTTCTCAAGCCTGGCCACCCTCCAGAAGATCCCTCCTCTTGGGGAAAGTCCTTGCCGATCGCCTACGGGCATGTGTCACAGATCTGATACATCCCGACCAGTTGGGTTTCATGCCTCAAAGAGCTACCCGCCACAATATCCGACGAGTCCATAACACAATGACAGCGGCCCCAGGGCTCGGTCGGCCAGCCGCAATGCTCTTGGCCGATATTGACAAAGCTTTTCACTCGCTGAGCTGGGTGTACCTCTTTCAATTGCTCGAAGCGATCAATTTTGGGCCGCGCTTCATTGCGTATGTGTGCCTGTGTTGTGTTTATATCTAGGACCCTAATTAGATATTCCCGATTTATGCCCTTGTATGGTTATAATAAATAAGAATCATATCCATATTTAGTAATAGCCCATGCAGTCCAAATACGGCAAGGCTACTCCCCTAGACTCCTAGAGAGTACAACGCGTTCTTTAAACAAACTAAGCCTCCAGTAGCCCAGGAAATCCCCCTGCTCTTGTTTTGATTTGCACAAGAACTCCTAGAGTCCAGAAAGAACTGTTAGTTCTTAGTGACGTCTTATGTCCAACCTTACGTCAAACCTGGCACCTTTCAGGTATAAATATACCAACGTTGCCTTAAGCAAACACACTGTGGTTTGGAGCAGAGCGGCTATCTACTTGCCCGGAAGCCCAGCTGATGCGAGAGCCGAAGGAAGCCACCCCTCCCTTTTGACGCACTGAGAAAGACGCTGTCTTTTTCTCCAGCCGAGAAAATCCAGCTCCGGTGTTTCCAGTCACCCTTGCGGGTTGCTGGGATATCGAGTCCTGAGAGACTGAAGGAACCAAAATATTATACCAATGGAGCTATGGAGCTATACTTACCAATAGCCCCTCCCCAATTACCAGTTATCAATAATCAGTCAGTTGGCAGTGAAGAAGGGTCAATCATTTATTAAACAAAGGACTCTGCACAGAGGAGCCTCTCACATCCTCACCCCTCGAGGTGCGCGGAGAAGACTGCTGGTTTACAGTCAAAACCAGACAGATATACTTTCAGTGAACACATGAAATCACCACACATGGCAAGTTTCTATTTCTCGTAAAGCCTAGAGGAAAACCCATATATGGCACAATAGATTAGAACGAAACTCAGCTCAAGCTATTCATTACTGGGGAGGTCAGGAAGGGCGACTCCCTGTCTATCTCGGGCATGGGAGTACAGGAACAGTGTCTGCAGGAATGTGTTTATCGCAGCCCAAAGCCAGATGGCCTTGGGTTCTCAAGTCAGAGGAAAGACGGTATACTTCCAACTGTTCTTAGTAACTCAAAGGGAGGTGCGAGTGGAGCTGCAAAGCAAATGTCTGCATCAGAAGTCTTTCTGCCATTAACAAGCCTCTCTTTCTTATAGCAAAGTATACAGAAATATCCATAATGTAAACCTAACCAAAGGAAAGCAATGTACCACAACAGGTCTCTTACTGAGAAGGCAAGAATAAGATAAAAGCTTTCACATTACAGGAACAATTCTATACACCTGAAGCTTGCACCTTACAAAGATAGCTCAGTGGGTTGCAGCACATGAATAATAAGCTGCAACTGCACATTGGTTTAGACACATTGGGCCAATACTATATATATATATATATATATATATATATATATATATATATATATATATATATATATATATATATATATATATATATATATATATATATATATATATATATATATATATATATATATATATATATCTTGCAAAGAATAGTTAAGCACATCAGGCTAACACATATATTGGATACATCAGGCCAATATCACATATATCGAATTTCATATCCCATCAAGAGAGATACAAGACCTCCTTCATTCTAGAACCAAGGTACAGAGCTGACTAAACCCTTAAGAGAATTCTTGATTCAGATTCTTGCCAAAAACCAACTTAGCTTAAACTGCAACTTATTTACTCCTTCCCACGTATTAGGCTTAGGTCAGGTACACTAGGGTAGGCGTAGCTTAGAAGCACCAGTTGAGTACGTTAGTCAATGTTTTTATGTATGTATATATTTTATCCGTTTTAAAGTATCATATGGCTAAGAAACCATATCAATGCTTTTACAGTATTATTTCATAATACTCCTTTTACTGTACGTACTTTACTTCATGATAAGTATTGCAATTGTGGCAATTCATTTCTCTTGCATGAGAAAGAAGACTGCTCAATAAATAACACCTTTTATTGAAAACGCCCGACTCTCTATTTCTCTGCACTCTGGTGAAACTAAGTGTGCACGATTGACTGAGTGAAATAGCGGTCTATTGTTTTCACACGACTCTAGAGATACACTCTTTATTCTGAGGGAGCAAAGTTGTCATGTTTATGCGGTGGTCAGAAACTAATCCCTTCTTGTCTAAATCAAGTGAGTTAACTCTTTTCTGAACATTCGAGAAAGTTTCTAGTGACCTCTGAGCTAGCTGGCAAAACTAATTAAGTCTAATATAGTCAGTAGAGATCTAGTCCACCTCAGTCCTACGTCTACACTGCTGTTTATATTATTCCAATACGCAGAGCCTATTGGAAATAAAGGAACTACACTACACCTGCTCTACACCGACCTAACGGCGTCAGTGCGCATCGCGGGGCACCGCTCCCCCCCCGTTCCCCATCCAAAGAGTCACTTGACAGGGCTGCCCCCTGTCCCCGTTATTGTTTGCCCTTGTGGTTTAGCCATCAGCAGTGTGTGATAGAAATGATCTGGTGCCCCGTGGTTTTGACAGGTCTCAGTCGAGATCGGACCGTGCATTATACGCAGACGATGTCCTCTTTTTTATAACAGACCCCTGGTACTCTGGGACCCGTATGCTGGAAATCCTCAGGGTATTTGGGGAAACTATAGGCGTACACACTAATCCCGCCAAATCCGTGCTGTTTTCGGTGTGCGGTCACCAGGGTCGTGATACGTGGGCTTCACAATTCTCCCAGGCAACGGATGGTTTTAAATACCTTGCCATTTTGGTGTCCCCATGCCCCGAAGTCTCCTGGGCACATAATATAACCCCATTGCTAACCAGTCTCAATGGCAAAACGGCAATATGGTCTTCTCTTCCCCAGTCCTTATATGGGTGCTCAGCCATCTTTAAGATGGTGTCACTACCCCGTATCTTGTACCACCTCCAAAACTTCCCTTACCCTATTCCGCGCTCCTGGTTCGCACAAGTCAACACCATACAAAACAATTTTCTTTGGAACGGTGGCGCAGTTAGCATCTCTCTCCGCACATGTGCACAAACCCCATACTGTGGGGGGATCGCACCCGTGGACATCTACTCCTATTATGTGGCGTCCCAAATACTCGTGGTGAATGAATGGTGATATAACTCCCCCACAGACCAGGCGATGGAACGGGCTCCCCTCCTTCACCTTCTATATAGTGCCACATGCCTGGATTTTATGCCACCTGCCGGAAAAGTCGCGATACAGCTGTGGCGGGATAAAATCCGACAGATGGGTTGGAATGGGAAATTCACTCAGAATACCCCACTATGGCAGGGTACATATCTCCACCCGGTGACTGCCTTCGGGGGGTTCCGGGGGTGAGACTTCGTGGGGATCTCGACCTTCGATGATGTGATACAGGGCCCACACTGAAATCCTTCCAGCGATTACAGGCGGAATTTGAACTACATAAAACACAATTCTACAAATTCCTTCAACTTCGACATGCACTCACTCCCCTGATTCGCACGCTAGAGGCCCTTCTAGAGTCCCACCCCCTGGAGGGCCGCCTATTGATGGGCAACCTAGGCCTCCACAAGATCAGGCAAATATATGAAATGAAATGAAAAAGATTTTTTATAAAGCGCGATAGCTGCCCTGGGGCGTCCAAGCGCTAAAGAAAGTAGTGCTACCTGATGAAAGCGACAGGAGGACTTTAGTCAGATTTGTTAAAAAGAAGAGTTTCTAGCTGTTTGCGGAAGGAGGAGATATTGGGGTTGGATCTAAGATCGAGGTGGAGTGAATTCCACATTTTTGCCGCATTATACAAAAACGACCGGCCTCCCGATCTTGATCTCCTGATTTTGGGAACTGTGGCAAAAAAGGCATGGGTAGAGCGAAGCTGTTTATTGGGATGGTACGGGGTGATTAAGGAGTGATTAATCACCGGCCCTGTTTTCTAATAAGCCTGATGAGTAATACACAGAGATTTAAAATTAATTCTTTCCCTGACAGGGAGCAAATGTAGGCTCCTCAGCCCGGGCTTAGCTGAAAGCATGCGGGGGTCTGAAGCAGCGTTCACGCGGCACAGTTCTGAATTAACTGGAGTTTCCGCAAAGTGTATTCAGGAGCTCCCAAGTAAAGAGCATTGCCAAAATCAAGGCGGGACTGAATCAGACCTTGAACCACCGTTTGTTTGGCCTTAAACTGTATATCAGACTCTGACGACCCACACACTGACAACACTTGACAAGACACGACTTGCGTGGCAGGCTGACATTCCAGACTTGACTGAAGCCATCGCTAGCCCGCGATACCACCTGATACAGTTCAAATACCTGCAACGGGCTTACTATACCCGGACTAGACTCTGGCGGATGGGCGTTATCCAGTCCCCTACATGTTTGCAGTGTGACAGGGAGGAGGGTACATTATTAAACACAGTATGGAGTTGCAACCGATGTGGAGTAGAATTCGGTCCTGCCTAAATGAGGTGTTATTGTGGGTGCTCCTGCATGACCCGCGACATGGGGGGGGGGTGCAGGGGGGGGAAATAGGTATAAGCAACATTTACTGTTTCTGGCTCTCACCATTGCCAAGAGGTACATTGCACAACTATGGAAAGCAACACCCCCCTCTGACCCTAGGCAAATGGAAGACCTAACTAGATAGATGTATGGGGCCGAAGTAGCTGTATTTCTAGCACAGGGATGCCCTGCTAAATATCAGAATATCTGGACTCGATGGGCGTCATATCGAGGAATCGAGCTTCCCCCCCCTGCCGTCAGCAGACACCTCAGTGGTGCCCCATACTCAACTGCACCTTCACCGGACTTTCCTGCACCGTGTGTATATGAATACCTATGCAAGTGTGCCGTGTTTTCTTGTCTTGAGATCGAGAACGGTCTGTATTTTGTTTCTGTTGCTGCATGTTCGGCAGGTGTTGGTCAATGTTACAAATATGGTTATTTTCATGAGGTTAATCTTTTTTCTCCAGGAGGTCTTTGTAGGGCTATCACCCATCCTCTCGACAAATAACCCAATAAAATTTGTTGTTAAAAAAAATGGCAAAGGCCGTATGAAAGTAGCGGGGAGCTCATGGATCGCCCAAACATTGGACAGGGAGCCATAATCCCCACATCAGCATGGGGCCGGAAGGAAGGGGACCGTTGCCTGGGAGAATTGTGAAGCCCACGGATCACGACCCTGGTGACCGCACACCGGAAACAGCACGGATTTGGCGGGATTAGTGTGTAAGCCTGTAGTTTCCCAAAACACCCTGAGGATTTCCAGCATACGGGTCCCAGAGTACCAGGGGTCTGTTATAAAAAAGAGGACATCGTCTGCGTATAATGCGATACGGTCCGATCTCGACTGAGACCTGTCAAAACCACGGAGCACCAGGTCATTTCCATCACACACTGCTGATGGCTAAACCGCAAGGGCAAACAATAGGTAAACCACACATGCAGCACACCTGAAACTGAGATGGGAAGCACAACAATTCTAGGAAAACCTGGGCAGAACTGAATCCAGTATTTGTGACAAGGGACCTCCCAAGGAGAATCTATCCCAAGTAAGTTTCACAGAGTAGCTGCTGGGCCAAAGCAAAAGCACAAGGCGCCAGAAACTAGAACATCAAGCGCCCCCAGCCTTTCCCTTCTGACCAATTTGTACAACTAATTATCAGGGTTACGAAGGATGCAATAAAGGTAAAGAGAAACAAATTGATCAAACAAATCCATCTTTATCAGGAAGGAACCAGTAGATGCCAAACTGACCCAAGAATCTACAAAGGTAGGCAAACTGGACAACATTCTGGAAACAATATAGTCTACAAATCAGGCATTAGAATTCAAACAAAGGAAATGTCTGACAGAGTCAAAGAGACCGAAATGACCATATCACAACTGCAACCATGTACGAAATTGAGGACACAATCCAAGACCTCACAGACAGGTCTAGAGAACCACACACAACATGCTTTCATTCCTCAAACAATGGCTGCAAACTGAAGTTGCGCAGCAGGGGCTTACCAAGTTCTCCCCCAGAGCCTTACCCTATGGCAAGGGCATTTTCTTTGCGCCAGGTACACATACGAAAAATGTTTTGAAGTCTAGCCCCCTCCAAACATTGATGACAAGGACTGGGGGAGTGCGAGGGGTAGAACTTATGAGATCATTTCAGGTATACTTTTTCTGTAGCTCACGATCCACGCTAAAAGTAAGACCTATAAACGAGTAAATGCGTCAAACAGAAATTGACTAAAAACACGGCACCTGATAATTGGGGAGTTGTGAGCACCACATATTCCTGCTTCAGGATAGCTAACGACCTGAGTAGCAGGCTGTCTTCCCTGCCTCTCACCCCTTGCCCGCTTTCCCACATCATCACTTCAGTCTTAAAACCGGCTCTCTGTACTTCCTAAAGTAATGTTGCCCCCTAATTTACAGCAATGGTGCTCAGAGTCCTAATGCTATCAAGTAAAATGATCCTCCATGTTCCTGTCTAAAGTACGACAGTCATAACTGTGATGCAGGCCCCCCGACCCTTTGACCCCAGGGCTGCAGCATCTGCTTTAATAATGATGGCTGCTGGCTTGCAAAGCAGGCGGTCATCTCTGTCCTTTATTAAGAACATGGCCCCCATCTTGTCCCAAGCCTCTCCCTAACATCTCTCTGAGGCACAAACTAAGGCATCTCCTCCGATTACACTTTTTGTCTCCCGTGGGCCACGGCTCCAATGTTACGTCCCTGTAACCTTTGTTTTTTTAGTGAATTTCTAAAGTTTTTAAAATTCTATTTCCTATCTATAATATCCCTGCAACCTTTGTTTTTTCAGTGAATATATAAATATATATTACCTACTGGCGGTTGCCAGTAGGTAGTTATAGTTAGGACCAAGTGTCCGTAGGAAAAGCATTTTTTAACTTGGCTATATCTAAAAAAGTGGCAAGTTGGGTTTGTTGTGCATGGAGAGTTTCAGGGTGGTACAACAAGCAGGGGCGAGAAAAAGAAGGGAAGGGGGGGGAGTGCATTTCCCTTGTTAATTCCCATAGAGACTTTCAACACAACTATAGCTCAAACCGTTGGATGGCTTTACACCAAATTTGGCAGAAAGGTAGCTTTTGGTTCGCAGATCATGCTTTCAGTTATTTGGTGTAAATCCATTCAGCAGCTTTGGAGATATTAAAGGAAATCTACAGTTGTAATCTAGGGTTGCGAAGCCTTCGCATATAATGATAACCTTATGCAGACCTCCAACACTTCAACCAGGCAGTGTTGGCAGCCATCTTGGGAATCGGCTTTAGCCAAGTCCCAAAACAAAAAAAAAATTTAAAAATTTAAAAAAAGAGAAAAGGGAGCAGGGTACGAATACCCTCACCCCCTAGCCTTGAACCGGTGTTCCAATATTTGGACCCCACCAGGGCAAAGAGGCATTTTTTATAAACAGTTTGCTACAAAATCAAGAAGTGCGGCGTCCACATTTGTTCGAATATTTTCCCCTGGGTGGGCCAGGTCCCGGGACTTATTTTTATTTTATAAAATGAGGGGAACCTATGGACGGGCTCCTCCTCCATTTTATATTGGAAATTCTGACCCCAGGATGATAGGATGCTTGAACCATGCTGCTTCGAGTTCTTCTGCCTCCATACTCTGTCTATAGTTCTTCTTTCAGACTCTGTTGGAAGATGTCTGAGGTAGGATGTTTGAGCAGTGCCTCCTCTCGTTCCTTCACTTGCAGCCTCTATCGGAAGTGCCTAGTCCCGGAGGTAGTATCCTTAAGTCTACCTCTAGCTTCCTCCGTTGGATGTTCTGACCCCTGTAGGAAGCAGGATAGATTGACACAAAGGAAGCACGGCAAAGCCTCTCCAGTAGGAGCTTGTTTCTGCTGTTGGCCGGATTGGATTCGAAGCCAACACTTCAAAACAGGAAGTGTTGGCAGCCATCTTGCGACTTAATTGAACCAAGTCAGAAGAAAAAAGGTGGCGAGAGACTGAGGGAGTCACATGCAGCCCGGAGCTGCTGACCTGGACATGGTGAGAGACGGAGGGGCTACATGCAGCCCTGACGAACAAGTTACTTACCTTCTGGAATGCTTTTTCTGGTAGATACAATATCTGCCTGTGGATTCCTCACCTTGTGTATATCCCCTTGCGTCAGCAACATTCGGAAATTCTTTTTGTAGCTTCGCGCCGATGTGGACGACGTCACAGAGGCTGACGTCACCAACACCATAATAGGCCCACGCCGGCGTGATGACATCAGTTCCGCCCTTTTTTCCGTGCCTTCGAGGCATACGGACGGACCGATGACAGCAGATATATACACAGTATGCACAGTACACAATGTCAAGATAACACACAGTGTGAAGCCAATGCAGGAAAACAAATTGCAATAAACATTTCCTTTGACAATAAAAATATATACATTACAGTAACTCAGGCATAGAAGAGAGGACAACGGGGAGGCGGGTGGGTCAGTGAGGAATCCACAGGCAGATATTGTATCTACCAGAAAAAGCGTTACCGAAGGTAAGTAACTTGTTCTTCTGATAGATACATCTGCCAGTGGATTCCTCACCTTGTGAATACAGTACCACAGCAGTCCCCACTCACGGAGGAGGGTGTCCACTATCCTATACCAGAAAGTCCTGGAGGACAGAGCACGCAAAGTGGCCGTCCCTCCTCACCTCGGAATCTAAACAGTAATGCTTTGCGAAAGTGTGGAGGGTACACCCCCAGACAAAGCAGATGTAGAAGACTTTGCTCTAGTATAGTGAGCTCTTATACCCTCTGGAGGCTCCTTACCCGCCAGGGCGTAGCAGATCTTAATGCAGAGGATAATCCATCTCGAGAGCGTGCGCTTGTGCACCGCCTTCCCCTTCTTGCAGCCAGCAAACCCAACAAACAGCTGGTCATCCAACCTGAACTCTCTTGTCCTGTCCAGGTAAAAGCTCACCACCTTCTTAGGGTCCAAGCGGTGAAGTCTCTCCTCCTCTTTGGAAGGGTGAGGGGGAGGATAGAAGGAAGGGAGAGTAACGGACTGCCCCAGATGGAAAGGAGTTACCACCTTAGGCAGAAAAGCAGCCCTGGTCCTGTGAACCATTATTTCAGCATGAATGGACAAAAATGGGGGCTTTGAACTAAGAGCTTGAAGCTCACATACCCTCCTGCCGAGATAATTGCCACTAGAAAAATAGTCTTAAAAGACAAAAGTCTCAAGGGACACTTGTGTAAAGGTTCAAAAGGCTAACCCGTCAAGAATGTAAGAACAAGGTTCAAGTCCCATTGAGGCACAATAAAAGGTGTAGGAGAAAATGCATTGGTAAGGCCCTTAATGAATCGTAATACAATAGGAGATTTAAACAAAGAGGGCTTGTCCGGCAAGCAAAGGAAAGCCGATAAGGCAGACAAATAACCTTTGATAGTTGCCACCGCAAAACCCTGCTGGGCCAAGGAAAGTGCAAATTGAAGTATATTGGACAAACGAGCCCTTAAAAGGGTCAATGGACTTCTCCCCACACCAAGCAACAAATTTAGACCATCTATAAGAATAAATGGACTTGGTGGAGTCACGCCTGGCCGATAAGATGACATCCACCACATTGTGTGGGAGAGAAAAAGAAATCAGGTTGCCCCGCTCAATCTCCAGGCATGAAGGTGTAAGGTCTGGAGGTGGGGGTGTAGAACCTGCCCCTCCATCTGGGAGAGGAGATCTGCCCTGTGAGGGAGACGGAGCGGAGGGCACGAGGAGAGGTGGAGAAGATCTGTGTACCACACCCTTCTTGGCCAACCCGGGGCGATCAAAATAACTTGGGCCCGGACTTGGCGAATCTTCCTCAGAACCCGAGGAATCAAGGGTATAGGAGGAAACGCGTAAAGGAGTTGAGAGTCCCAACTCAACTAAAACGCGTCCCCCAGTGCACCTTGCATCGGAAACTGGAGACTGCAGAACAACGGACAGTGAGCATTCTCGTGAGTGGCAAACAGGTCCACCTGAGGAGATCCCCACGTCCGAAAGACATAACAAACTACCTCTGGATGGAGCCTCCACTCGTGGTCGGCGGAGAACTGCCGACTGAGACTGTCTGCACGAACGTTCAGAACTCCGGCCAGATGATTTGCCATCAGACAAATCTGATGGTCCTGAACCCAGGACCAGAGACGCAGAGCCTCCCTGCTGAGACACTGGGACCCCACTCCTCCCTGCTTGTTGACCTACTACATCGCGGTCGTGTTGTCTGTCAGGACTTTAACTGACTGACCGCGAAGGGAAGGGAGGGAGGCCTTTAGCGCTAAACGTATAGCCCACAACTCTAGAAGGTTGATGTGAAGCAACCTTTCCTCAGGAGACCAAAGACCTTTTACCTCCAGATCCCCCAGATGAGCATCTCACCCTAGAGTGGATGCATCCGTTATCACTGTGGCCACCGATGGAGGCAGATGAAAAGGCTTTCCCTGAGACAGATTGCCTTCCACGCTCCACCAAGACCAATCCGCTGCAGTTTCTCTCGAGATCCTCACTGACTCCCTAAGATCTCCGCTGTGCTGATACCACTGCCTGCGGAGGCACCACTGGAGTGCCCTTATGTGCCAGCGTGCATGGTTGACCAGCAGAATGCAAGAAGCCATCAGACCGAGCAGGCGAAGGACCTTCAGGACTGGAACGACCGCTCCATTGTAAAATAAAGGAATCATTTCCTATATGTCGCAAATCCTTTGAGGAGGAGGGGATGCATGACACACAGTAGTGTCCAGTACCGCACCTATGAACAGGTTGCGCTGGGAGGGCACCAGGTGAGATTTGGGTACATTTATCGAAAAACCCAACCTGTGCAACAACTGAGTTGTCTCTTGCAGATGATGGAGCACGATCTCTGGAGATTCTGCTTTGATCAGCCAATCGTCCAGAAACGGGAATACCGGTATCCCCGATCTTCTGAGATGTGCAGCCATCACCTTGGTGAAGACTCGAGGTGCAGTAGTAAGACCAAACGGAAGGACCGCAAATTGGTAGTGTTGCGATCCAACCGTGAAACAGAGATACTTCCTGTGCGACTTCAGGATGGGAATATGAAAATACGCATCCTGTAAGTCGATTGACACCATCCAGTCTTCTTCCAGCAGCGCTTGAAGAACCTGTGCAAGGGTGAGCATCTTGAACTTCTCCTGCTTCAGGTAAAGATTCAAGATCCTGAGATCCAGGATTGGACGAAGTCTGCCATCCTTCTTGGGGATCAGAAAATAACGGGAGTAGCATCCCTGACCCCTCTCCTGCTCCGTAACCACCTCTATCGCACCCTTTCTGAACAGTGCCAGGACTTCTTCCTGCAGGAGCAGCAGGTGGTCCTCCGAACAATAACCCTGGCAAGGAGGGTAATTTGGAGGAAATTCCCGAAAGGGAAGAGCATACCCATTCTCCACGAGATTGAGAACCCAATGATCTGATGTAATCAATTCCCAATCCCGCAGAAAATAGGTAAGCCGACCCCCCACTGGACCCACATGATCCGGAATGGCGGATCTAGGGCTGCTTTGCGGTGTTGGGAAGGGGAAGAGGAGGAGGAGGAGGCTTGGCGACCTCTAGGACGAGCTCTTTGTCTGCCCCTGTATGACTTGTACAGCGTATTCTGCTGCTGCGTCGGCTGCTGCTGCGATTGTTTGTAGGCCCGAAAGGAAGATCTGCCAAATCCTCTGAATCGCTTTCCAAAAGAGCCCCTGGTCTGAAGGTCCAAAGACTTTGCCGTCGTTCCGCTGTCTTTAAACCGCTCTAAAGCAGCGTCAGCTTTCTTTCCAAACAACCCTGACCCATCAAAGGGCAAATCCATCAAAGCAGACTGAATATCCGCAGAACATTCTGAAGATTTCAACCACGCAGCTCTCCTAGTGGCCACTGAAGAGCCCATCACTCTCGCCCCTGAATCAGCCGTGTCCAGCCCACTCTGGATTACCTGCCTTGCCGCAGCCTGAGTTTCAGAAATTACCTCCTGAAAATCCTTCTTATCGTTCTCAGGAATTTTAGGCACCAATTGTTTGACAGAATCCATCAAAGCATGGATGTATCTACCCATCAGGCAAGTTGCATTTGTAGACTTCAGCGCCCTGCTGGCTGAGGAAAAGATTTTCTTTGCCGCTTGGTCTTGCTTCCTTGCTTCCTTTTCCCCAGGAATCTGTGGAAAAGCATCCGTAGACTTCTTTGAGCAGGCAGCCTGCACAACCAAACTCTCTGGCAGGGGGTGCGTTGACAAAATGTCTGGGTCACCAGGTGCCACTCTATACCTTCTCGCAACCGCCCTTGAAACAGCAGGGGCTGTCAGAGGTTTTTTCCACACCTCATAAATAGGCTCAGCCAAAGCGTCATTAAATGGGAGCATTGGTTCAATAACAGAGGAAGGCGAGTGAAGGACCTCAGTTAGAATGTTAGACTTGTATTCAGCAGTAGGCAGAGTAATATTCAACAAGTCTGCAGCCTTCTTAATAACAACGTTATAAGGTATTACATCCTTGGAAGGTACGTCAGATTCAGAGGCCAAATCCCACTCAGGAGACAGCTCAAGACCACTAGCCTCTCTCAGGTCATCAAAAGGACCCTCCGAATCCTGCAGTTCACCTTCCTCCAAATTTTCATCACGATACCTCTCCTCTTCCAGAAGCCTCTGTGCCTCACGCCTCGACCTCTCCTTCATAAACGAAATCGACGGATCCGGGACCAACTCCACCAGAGCCGGAGCTGACGCCGAACTCGAAGTCGGAAGAGGCAGCTTAACCCGAGGACGAACTGGATTCAGCATCGGAGTCGACGGTATTGGTGTCGATGGATTCGGCATCGAAGGCTTCTGCGTCGAAGGCTTCGGCGGCGCCGGAACATGCCAATGCGGAGTTGGACCCGGAATGAAAGGCATAAAAGGCGCAGGAGCATAAGCCTGGGGGACACCCAGATTAAATGCTAATGGACCTGTGGGACCAACCGGTGCACCAGAGGGGTACATTGCCTTGGAGTAAACTCCAAACATGGCATTCAGGAACTGAGTAGGATCCTGACCTGGAGCCGGAAAGGCTGGATAAAAGCCCCCAGGTTGTTCATGAGGGAGCGGAGTCTTCTCGACCTCGGCCTCCACCTCAGGCTGGTGCTCCGGGGTCAACGAACCCGCAGGGAACGAAGCCTCGCCCTCTCCTTCTTCTTCCTCCTCATCACCTACATCTTCATCTTCTTGACCAGAAGGATGGGATGGATTCAGAGAAGGATTCGGCAACTGCTTCGGTGACACTGGCGAATCCGCACGCGAAGCCTCACCCTCGGAGACCTGTACTTCCGAAGCCGAGGCCACCGCCTCCTTTCGAAGTAACTTCATCTGTGACTTCGGTCTTGAACTCGAGTCTTTCTCAGAGTGATGGCAAGATTCATGACTCCTCTTCTTATGCTTCTTCCTCGAAGACCTCGAAGCATGCGCCGAAGACGACTCCGAGTGCGATCTCGAACGAGACCTCGACCTCGAACGCCGAGTTCGTGACCTCTAACTCTTTTTATCCTTTTTGTTTTTCAACTTCGCTACGAAGAGTTTCGTCTCCCTGTCCCGGAGGGCCTTCGGAGTCATCTTTTTACAAGAAGGACAATCTTCGACGTTATCATCGGAGCTCAAGCACCAAACGCAGCACTCGTGTGGATCAGTGATAGACATCATCTTGCCACATTCTCCGCACGCTTTAAATCCAGTCTTCTTCGTAGACATCGTGACAGAAGACAAAGAAAACACCAGTAGAAACACAAAGTAACAAAGATACTATACAGCTACAGACGATCCCTTGAAAACCGTTACCGTCGACGACGCGGAAAAAAGGGAACTGATGTCATCACGCCGCCGTGGGCCTATTATGGTGTTGGTGACGTCAGCGGAGTCGCGCGCAATGCCGTGCCTCTGTGACGGCGTCCACATCGCCGCAAAGCTACAATAAGAATTTCCGAATGTTGCTGACGCAAGGGGATATTCACAAGGTGAGGAATCCACTGGCAGATGTATCTATCAGAAAGACGGAGAGGGCCACATGCAACCCGGTTCTACTGACCTGACCATGGTGAGAGACTGAGGAGGCCACATACAGCCCGGAGCTGCTAACCTGACCATGGCGAGAGACTGAGGGGGCCACATGCAGCCCGGAGCTGCTGACCTGTCCATGGTGAGAGATTGAGGGGGCCACATGCTGCCCAGAGCTGATGACCTGACCCTGGCGAGAGAAAGAGGGGGCCACATGCAGCCGGAGCTGCTGACCGGACCATGGAGAGAGATTGAGGGTGCCACATGCTGCCCAGAGCTGATGACCTGACCCTGGCGAGAGAAAGAAGGGCCACATGCAGCCGGAGCTGCTGACCGGACCATGGTGAGAGATTGAGGGTGCCACATGCAGCCCAGAGCTGCTGACCGGACCATGGTGAGAGATTGAGGGGGCCACATGCAGCCTGGAGCTAACCTGACCATGGTGAGAGATGGAGGGGGCCCCACGAAGCCCGGGCGTGCTGAACTGACCATGGTGAGAGACGGAGGGGGCAACATGCAGCCCGGAGCTGCTGACCTCACCATTGCCAGAGACGGAGGGGGCCACATGCAGCCCAGAGCTGCTAACTGGGGAGAGGAGTTGGCCTAACGGCTAGGGTGCTCGACCTCGGGATCTGGGTTCGAGTCTCGGTAACGACGCCAAAACCTCCTGTGATTCTGGGCAAATCACTTAATCTCCCCGTGCCTAAAATGAAAGTAACTGGAAAACGTAAAATGTAACGTAACTGGAAAAATATGTAAAGCGCTCTGATACCTGATTCGGTTCGGGTCTAGTTTGCGCTATATAAAACTCTGCCAAAAAAAAAAACATGGCGAGAGACACAGGGGGCCACTTGCAGCCCAGAGCTTCTGACCTGACCATAGGGCAAGACTGAGGGTGCCACATGCAGTCTAGAGCTGCTGACCTGACCATGGCCAGAGAAGGAGTGGGTTATATGCAGCACAGAGCTGCTAACTTGACCAAGGCGAGAGACTGAGATGGCCCCATGCAGCCCAGAGCTTCTGACCTGACCACAGCGAGAGACGGAGGGGGCCACATGCAGCTGGAGCTGCTAACCTGACCATGGCCAAGACTGAGGGGGTCACATGCAGCTGCTGACCTGACCACAGCGAGAGACTGAGGGGGCCACATGCAGCTGGAGCTGCTGACCTGACCATGGCGAGAGGCTGAGAGGGCCCCATTCAGCCCAGAGCTGCTGACCTGACCACAGCGAGAGACGGAGGGGGCCACATGCAGCTGCTAACCTGACCATGGCCGAGACTGAGGGGGTCACATGCAGCTGCTAACCTGATCATGGTGAGAGACGGAGTAGCAAAGGACCGGGACACGGTGTACTCGTCTAGATTCAAGATGGGGCGAAGCAAAAGCGGCCCCCACTAGTTTATCTGATGACCCTCAGTCTACTCCTGGGGGGTGCACAGTACCAGAAGGACGAGACCTACAAAACCTGTGCGACGGTCTAATCAGCAGATGCCACCTAAGAGCTCCCACTCCTGCACTCGGGAATGAGGTATTTATTCATTATTGAATGTGTGGCGACCCACTTGTTTTTTTTGTGTAATAAATGTACTTGTCTTTGGGCTGGGCATTGATTTTATTGTGCTGCGTGGAAAGGTGGGTGGTATTGATTCTTGAGCCTCATAAACTCCAGCGCTAACCTCCTTGAGAAATCTGTGTCTGTTTGCCGATGCTGCCAGTGGCAGTAAAGTGCAGAAAAGGCCCAGTTTGCAGAGCCACAGTGTGGCCGGCCCTGGGCCAGCAGAGATAAAAGTTTCTACCCTCATGTTTCGGCCCAGTTGCCCATGCCTGCCCCATGGCCTCCAGAACGGGGTCTGACAGCTACAAATAATCTTTCTCCCATCCAAAAGGGTTGTTGCAGCCCCTTCCCATACCACTGGTCCCATAGCACGCTGTAACCATGGATTTCATCACAGACATTCCTCTCATCTCGTGGCACACTTCATTGTGGTGAATATAGTTCCCAGTGCAAAGGATCTAGTAGACATTTTTGTCCAGCACAGGATACATTCACGACTTGCTCCCTGTGTTGTGTTTGCCACTGATCGGGGCACACAGTTTGTATCCTGATTCTGGAGGAAAGCATGCACGTCAATGGAAGTCAACTCTAGTCGATCCTTGGTTTGCACTTCAATGGAAGTCGACTCTTGTCGATCCTTGGTTTGCACTTCGATGGAAGTCGACTCTTGTCGATCCTTGGTTTGCACATCAATGGAAGTCGACTCTTGTCGATCGTTGGTTTGCACTTCAATGGAAGTCGACTCTTGTCGATCCTTGGTTTGCACATCAATGGAAGTCGACTCTTGTCGATTCTTGGTTTGCACATCAATGGAAGTCGACTCTTGTCGATTCTTGGTTTGCACTTCAATGGAAGTCGACTCTTGTCGATTCTTGGTTTGCACATCAATGGAAGTCGACTCTTGTCGATCCTTGGTTTGCTAGCCACAAGCTAAGCCAGTTTAGCACAACATTGGAGAGGCAAAGCGTATCTATACAAATATGTGGCCTTAGATGCCATATAAATCAAAATGGATGACAGGAGTACTAGTTTTCCAGTCGGTGACGTGATTTTCAAATGCTTTTATTGCGTATCATAAGGTCCACAGCCAAAAACTCCACAGCCTACGCGTTTCGCCCAACACGGGCTTCTTCAGGGCTTAGTATCGTATCTCGGTACTGTTTTGACTCCGAAAAATGAGTATTTCCATAGATGTGTTTCCAAAAGACTAGCGAATGCGTCCCTTTTCCCTGAGACCACGCTTGAGACAGGTCAGGTATTATCTCCTGATCCTTTGTGTGCTGTCAAACCCCTTGTTTGGGAGGATGACAAGAAAGCTTCAAATTTAGCCGTGTCGCTATACCATGCCGATTAAGGCACAGTATCTCCTACGTCGGGACCCTTCACCCTCGGTATTCTTTCAGGAAGCTAAGCCAGTAAGTCAGTATTTGCAGCCATATCGGAGCGGTTTAATAAGACATCACTTGCTGCTGCAGGGGTGTACCTGTTGTACAGCTACAGTGGTTTGCATTTAGAGCCAATTCCACTACAGCTGAATGACGACTTAATTCCACCAGTAAAAGATCATCAATAAGATACACAGATGATACGGTGTGAAGAAAAACAGCATTTACTGGAAATAAAAGATGCCAGAAAGAAACAGGTTGACAAACAGTAATCAGAGACACCCATATAAGGCTTAATTTGACAGTCAAGTAATCTGTGTCCTTTTTAACTGCAGCCTGATTTTGTGAGCCCTCTTCTCTGATGTACACAGGGTCAGTCCAGAGGCTGCCCAATTCCTTCACCTCATGGTTTGCCAGTCCAGCTGGTTTTTAAAGTCTCCTTGCTCAAGCCTTACCGTAAGGATGGTTCACCCAAAGCTGTCGAGTGGACGATCATTTAGAAAATGAAGCGAGGGCCATTCTCGGTTCTAAAAGACTTGAACCTCACTACAAGTTCTCACTTGAACCTCACTACTAAGTTGCCTCATAGTTATGACTGGGCTGGTAACAGCAAAGCAGCAGCTAACCCCTCACCCCCCCACCCACAACCCCATTGGAAATACGAGATTTGTGGATACTGCTGACCTCTTTGCTTTCACACAGTCTTTAGCTGCTGAAATAAGCGTGGAAGTCTAGTCCAAATGAGACGCTTCCAGGGAATTGGACCTGAAGGTACAGAATCTATTCTATTCCATGAATCTTATAAAGCACATAGCTACCCGAAGGCCTCCCAGCGTTAGAACAGTCATCATTATGGCCAGCTCACCACGTGGGTGTGAGGAAAATCCGGCCCATAAACCGGACAGTAGCGTAACACAGCCCCCCACAGGCCCTCCAGTGTGGGGGGCCCCCAAGCTGCAGGAGGCCCCTCGGCACAGTACTCTGGCCTGAAAGCTCCTTATTATATCCGGAGATGGGATCCCTCCATGTACCTTGCAGGGGGGCTCTCTCATGTTTCATTATGCCACCGACTCCTGATAAGGGCCTTTTATCAAGCCTTGAAAAATATAAAAAATTTTACCAGACCTACAGCCCTAGGGACGTGAATAATCTACTCGACCTAAAAGTAATACACTAGACCGACAAACTGGTCTTAAATTGGGAGATCCTCGGCAGATATTGTGTTTCACAGAGTCACGCTTCTCTTCATTATTACATATGAGAGCACCTTTAAATATGTAAGCTCAGCATGTCTGCTATACAAAACAAGCATTTGCAATGCAATAGGTCTCGCATTAGGAAAGTTTGAGCCATTGGTATTGTAAATTGCATTTTTTTTATTTATGTGTTGGTTGTGAAAATAGCTATAGTAATAGCTAAAGTAATAGCTTTGTCATTTACAATGCCAATAGTTTTAACTTTCACAAATGTGACACCTATAGCATTTGTAATGCAATATGTGTTGTATTTTCACGCAAATCCAAGAACAGAAGTGAAATATTAACATTTTTTTGTGACATTTATAAGACAGACGTTATTGTTGTTCGAGTACTTTACGCTGGTGTTTGGATTCCTGTAAATCCCCAGTGTTGCAGGGTGCTTAAGAATTTTGTGATCACAGTGGTACTGTATTCCGGGCTACCTTTGATACTTGCACAAGTGCCACCTTGCCCATGTAACGCTTGTTCCTGAGCCTGAGTGTCTAGCACTTATTGCAGGACTATACCTCTAACCTAACTCTGGGTATGGGCAGTAACCCTTTATCACTACCAGGATAACGCTTGGTAGTTTGCGTCCCATCTCGAACATGTACATAAAATGGAAGTGTATTACATGGATGTTGCAGGCTTGCAATATACTTTCTGTGTACGTACCAGGTGACATTTTACAAGACCATGCTCAACTGGTCTTGGATACATGCCTACCTCGGGTGCCAACCTATTATGGATCCGCCCAGTAATCAAGGTCAGGTACTCACGCTGGTCTATAAGGAAAACATTTACTAGAAACACAAGCTATGAAGACAGTCCCAGACTAACACGTTTTCACAAAAACAAACACATAACAGAAATAGGTCAACACTTAATTGTTCTCATTAAAATCGTTTAAGTAAAGTGTTTACGTACACACAACTCACACAGAACTGCAATAGTAATGCCCTAGTTTATCAGGTGGCATTCAATTGAAAGCAGTACATGAAATAGCAAGATGATTTGCAGCCTCTGCTTTTAGAGAAAGACACAAAGAAGATGAGAGAAACAATACTGAACAATACTGCAGCTGTGTAGCCATTCAACATAAAGGGTTAGGGGTGATCTTAAACTGTTAGATAAAACAGAACTATTAGTTCCAATAAAACTTGAACTATTACACTGTTAAAAAATAAACACACTAAAGTACTTCAACAGCAGCAATTTTTCACATTTCAGCATAATGATCTAATACAAATGTAATCACACGTGCAGGCAGATTTCTCTGGGGATGAAACATTACTGACAGGATTTCTGGAAAAAAATGATTGAACATGACACGTTTTTACATTTAAAAAGCGAAAGCACACACTAAATTTTAAAGAAAAAGGACAGTAAAAAGAAAACATTCTTCACCTGATGCCCTCAATCAATCTGGCACAATCTGTTTTCCCCCCATGGCTGCCTATAAATGTAGAGCACGGATGTAAACACGCATACACTAGACTAAACAATGGCTATAAGCAGCCCCAGCTCACTCTCTCTCATGCACGTCCCGTGCAAGACTGTGGGAAAATAGCACCAATGACATGGAGGAACTCAAGTGAGGTTTTCTGAAAACAACCCAGAGCTAACAAGTATGTAGAAGGGCCTGGAAGCTTTCAAGACAGAGTTTTTAACTAATACTTGGCACGAAGAAAAGATTTATGTGCCATCTTTGGCTAAAATACTCAAATTAATTACCCAAAGGGGCAAAGCACCAAAAGTGTAAAGTCCGTGCTATATAAAAATGCATAAATACATGAATAAATAAATACCGCCTTCGGGTAAAGTCCGCGCTATATAATAATGCATAAATATATGAATAAATAAATACCGCCTTCGGGTAAAGTCCGCGCTATATAAAAATGCATAAATACATAAATAAATAAATACCGCCTTCGGGTAAAGTCTGCGCTATATAAAAATGCATAATTAATTAAATAAATAAATACCGCAAAACATCCTCGTTACTCTGCCGGCCTGCGACCAGGAAGTCAGGCAGGCCGGCGCGACAACAGGAAACAGGAAGTAGGAGGGCGGGAGCCTACCCCGCCTCCCACGGAAGAGCCGCGATTGGAGCCGTGTTTGGAGCACCGGGGCGCAGGAGCCTACCCTGCGCCCCGGTGCCGAAGGAGGGAAGAAGAGTCCTGCTGCCGGGCCTTGCAGCTGAGGAGAGGAAGCCGGTGAGTGCGTTGCTGAGCTGCGGGGCGGGGGGTGGGGGGGGACGGGAAGCATGCATGTACGCGCGCCCGCGCGTGCGGGGGGGGGCGGCCTGTGTGTGTGTGTACGTGCGTGTGTGTGTGTGTGTATGTGTCTTGGAGTGCGTGTGTCTGACTGTGGGGGAGGGGGTGTGTGTGAGCGAGTGTCTGTCTGCGCGCGCATGTGTACGGCGCGGGAGGCGACGTGCGCGTTCGCGCACACGAATCCAGCTAGAAAAGCTCGCACACCCTCTGGTCCGTCCTTCCCCCCAAAGTGATCGCTATTGGTCTCCAGCTGGCGCATCCTTACGGATGCATTGCCAGCGAGACCCAAAAACTACTTTGTTTGGTTTATTAGACTAAATTTTGCCCCATGTATAATAACAATCTAGCCAACAAATGAAGTGCACATGGCCCCTGACTTGCCTCTTAGTTCACTAACTGCACTG
Source organism: Lissotriton helveticus (assembly GCF_964261635.1). NCBI lineage: Eukaryota > Metazoa > Chordata > Amphibia > Caudata > Salamandridae > Lissotriton > Lissotriton helveticus. The sequence continues at coordinate 1,943,111,290 of NC_136068.1, forward strand.
TCATCAGGGCGGGGCAGGAATGTTTCATATTTAAAAACTCACTTTTAATAAATATATAAATAAATAAATAATTAATAAAGCATGATTTGGTAGTGCACAGTCATTACAGAAAGACATTTTCTAATAAAAAGGCCACAAACATTCCCACTCACATGCAGTTTTACAGATAAAACTATGCAGAGTAGAAACAATAAAGTTTTGAAATCTGTTTTCAGTAAATATTTATAATTTGCACATCCCCAAGTAAAATTTTGGGATTTGCCTTGATCCTATTTAAATCTTTATTTCCGGGTCACTTCAAAATTGAAATAATGCACTTTCCTAACTGCTGAAATATTTTGACATATGTGTACTGTTCATTTACAAGCTATTTACATGTTGTGTGCACACCCTGACTGTCAGACAGTTCACGTTACAAAACTCTTTAACATTGCCGTCAAAGAAAGAAAAGTAAACACCAATCTCCAGGATAAAATAATCAGCAATTTGTAGGAAGACAAAAGCTTCCCTCGGTGGTGGAAGTGGTATCTGTGCTGGGTGTATGATTGACAGAGAAGTGTACAACACATGAATAATGCATTACTATGCAGGATATATGGGTGCCTGTGAGTGATACCGTACATGAAGGATGAAGTGGTGATCAGCGCATGCGTGCGGAATGCGTGTGCTGCGTGTAGGTCTGCCTATGAGGGGTACAATACATAGAGCATACAGTGCTGGGCAGTGCATGCATGTTAAATGTATGTGTGCCTATGAAAGGTACATTACATACAAGACACAGGACTGTTCAGTGTGTGTATGCTGTATACATGCACTGGGTGTACGTGTGCCTGGGAATGGTACGACGCAAGAAGGTTTGCGTATCAAGTAAGAGAGAGAGGACTAGATAGCTACTCCGTATCCCCAAGGATTTATATGTAATCAAAAAGGGCTAACTGTGTGTGAACATATTACAGGACTCAAAGCTGTATTGTGAACTTAAACCAATTAGGTTTCGTCATGAAGCCCTCACCCACCAACATGGTTGGTGGCGTGCTTCATCATCGGACCCACCCAGTGACACCGAATGTGTCCCGGGTGTGCTTCAACGCCAGATTACAGCGGAGCAGGTATGTTACTGAGAGTGCAGTGTGGTTGGGTGAAAAGTGAAGTTAAAAATGCTATACAGTGGTCTCAGTACCCGAGGGTAATTTAAATTTTAATAACTGGGCCTCTGTTAGCGTTTAAAAACAAGGCGGGTGGATGTTGTGGCAATAAAATAAGACCTCCTACATCCACATGTGGTCTACATGTTTCAGCCAGTGCCTTAGATTAAGCTGGCTTTCCTCAGGACCGTTAATAAGTGTAGGTGCAAGTTAAAACAATTAAGTGAGTGTGTGATTTGACTATGTGTCGCACTCACTAAGGTGCTCCAAGTGTGCGATGGGGATTCCCTCACCAAGTATACCTGGACATACAACATGTATGAAAAAACACAACATATAGAAATGGAATCTTTTAGCAAGTTGCTTAGGTTCACAATAATCATAAAAATGCCGAATTGTAAGTGCTGGGTAAAATGACTAAAAAACGGCAAAGGTGTGACAGTACTGGTGGTATTGTACAGGTGATGATTTATCGATATAGATCGTAAGCGTGGTGAGGCTAGAGAGCGAGCACCACACACTATATGGTGGGAGCGTAAAGTAGAAAAGTATTCTCACGCCAGCGTTTTGCCACAAATGCTCCCTGGAGTGATTTGGCAGAGGGGTGCGGGTACAACTAAATTCGGGCCAGTGGACTTCAGGGGAAACTGACTGCTATATAGGGCTTCGGTGTTGGAGCACATTTGGCTTTAGAACAGAGTCAGAGTAGACTCTTGAGAATCAGAGTACAAGTGGGGCAATCCCTGGGTATTGGCAATAGTGAGTGGGGAATAACCGCTATCGCCAGAGTGAGGAGGAAGTGGACAGCAGACAGCCACAGAAACACCAGAGCCCAGACCTCAAGGGGACTGTGTAGTTATTTGAATATTGTATTTTTCCTTTCTTGTTGATATTAGGAGAAATAAAATATTTACCTGTTTTCGCAAAAGTATTTGACTGGACAATGGTTTATTGCTGCTGATGTGCACGTGTTGCCTGTGTCCACTAATCTGTATCCATCTGCCCCACCCCACGAAGAAGCCGTGGACTGCTCAGACCACACTAACACTGAGAGTCAAGTATAGGAGGGGTACTTTGCTCTTTTGCTCAGGATCTATAGTAGGTCAGGCTCCAGGACATTAGAAGTAAAAGCCCTCAACCACCAGAGCTGGCTCTTGTAGGCCCTGCATGCCCCATGGCCCTCTGAAAGGGGTTTGACAATTGGCGGGCAAGCTGTGGAGTGCCTAGCGTTTAGAAGCCTGGCTACAGAAGTGCCATTGGCCTTTGCCATTTGCACCAGCAGTACACTAAGGCCATGTTTTTTATTTACTTAGTTATTTTTTTATTTTTACACACAAAGGCGACAAGTATACACAATGGAAAACACAGGGTTGCGAATTAACCTTAGCATAATGTCCATAGATCCAATAAAGCATTTATGTAGAGAGAGAGGGTGGAGGACTCCCAGGAGTAGGGGCAGAGACGTCCCTGCTAATTTAGAGATGGGTGTGAGGCACTGGGTGACAGGGATGAGGCTGTAGTTCACTCTGGGGAGGGAAACATGGTAGCAACCCAGACAGAGAGCACTGTGGACTCAGGCTCTAGGGTCCCCTTTGCACAGATCTATCTCAAACACAAGCCAAGAGTGTCCCTAATGTATTTTCCAGAGTTTCACAAAGGCACTCACCTGGGGAATTCCCCACCTTGCATTTCTAGGGTACCACTGTTACCAATTCCAGGAATAGAGCCCTTGGGTGGGTTGAGTTTAGCTGAGACTGAGCTTGCAGATGGCACTTCAGAAAGACAAGGCTGAAGGGGACGCGAAAGCTAGAGAGTTTGAGATGGAGAAGCTAGGACTAGCTCACCGGGAACAAGAGAAGAGGAAATGGAAGGAATGGGCTCGGGGAAGAGAAATTGCTAGAGAGGGAGGAGAAACCGAATGAAAGGGAGGAGGAACAGATAGAATGGGATGAGAAACGGAAGGACAAAGAAAAAGAGCTGGAAAAGGAAAGGGTAGCCATTGAGAAAAACCTAGGGTGGCAGCAATGACAAATCTATCAGGGATAAGTAAATCAACATCCAGTTCAGGATCGGTTGTGGCCATGGTTCGTAAAAAGACCTTGTGCATGAGTATGAGGAAGATCAGGACATTTTGGAACGGTTTGTGAGCTTTGAAGTTGCTTGTAAGGCAAAGCTTAAATGAGCGAAGGCATTAACATTGCAGTCAAAGAAAGAAAAGAAGCACCAATCTCCAGGGTTCAATTATCAGCAATTTGTATGAAGACATAAGCTGACATTTGACCTCAGCCTTTGAACACAGTGTTGGGGCGGAAAGTCCTCTGCATGGAAATGGGCGTGCACCCCTGCCCCGAGTACCCAACTGTACCGATGTCTAGATTCCTAATGCTGATTTTGCTCTCATCAGCAAACACAGATCTTGCGTGTGCACCATGATATAGGGGTGTCTCATGGACTGCAGTCTTGTTGGACCGGGAGGGGAGCCCAAAGTGCTTCCATCAGAGTAGTGGAAGTAGTATCTGTGCTGGGTGTATGTTTGCCTAGGAAGTGCCCAACACTTGGATAATGCAGTACTACGCAGTGTGTGCGACCCGCACACATGTGCTGGGTGTATGGGTGCCTGTGAGTGATACCGTACATGAAGGATGAAGTGCTGTTCAGCACGTGCGTGCGGAATGCGTGTGCTCGGTGTATGTCTGCCTATGAGGGGTACAATACAAGTGCTGGGCAGTGCGTGCATGTTAAATCAGACCCTCCAGGATATCGCGATTTCGCGATTTGCCGCGAAATCGGCACTTTTGAAAAAATGCCGCGATTTTTACAACAGTGCCAGCGAAATCGGCACTTTTGTAGAAATCACAGCATTTTTACAAAAGATAATGCATGCAGCTATATCCTGGGGGGTCTGTACGGTTTGCTTGAGATAACGATTACCTGGGATGATGGAAGAAGACTGACTAAGAAAATGAAACAAACCTGAAAATGTACTTTCTAATTTCATTCCGTTTTGATTTTTGGGAAGGTGAAGCCCTTCTCAAATAGTTCGTTTTTATCACTGCGTTAGGCCTTGCATAGATTATAAAACGCTCTCTCTTCGTTACATTCTACTTTCCTTTTGTTTTGTCTCTCTTTTGTGCAATATGAGAGTATGACAAGGCACGTCTGCTGACTATTCGTTCGTGGGCATTGTGTGATAATTGAATCTTTCTTCCCAGATGATCTATACTCCAACACCTTGCAAATGGGCTACTTAGCCAGAGAACTGAGATTGCAGGAGGCAATAAAAAACACAAAGCCTTCTGTAGCTATAAATGGGTTTTGGACAACCCGCGAAAAGCTTAGGGTGCAGCTGAGTTTGAGGCCCCAGCCCAGTCACACATCCGGTAAAAAAAGTGCGTGTACTGAAAGCTGAAGGCTATAGTATCGCGCAACTTCCTATGATGTGCCTGGAAAACTTACATTTATTCACATTTTGTCCTGAAATGTTGACCCTCTGTCCTGTGTTTGAAGATACAGACGGTGATAGGGGGTCAGATGTCAGAAATCGGCACTTTTGTAGAAATCACAGCATTTTTACAAAAGATAATGCATGCAGCTATATCCTGGGGGGTCTGTACGGTTTGCTTGAGATAACGATTACCTGGGATGATGGAAGAAGACTGACTAAGAAAATGAAACGAACCTGAAAATGTACTTTCTAATTTCATTCCGTTTTGATTTTTGGGAAGGTGAAGCCCTTCTCAAATAGTTCGTTTTTATCACTGCGTTAGGCCTTGCATAGATTATAAAACGCTCTCTCTTCGTTACATTCTACTTTCCTTTTGTTTTGTCTCTCTTTTGTGCAATATGAGAGTATGACAAGGCACGTCTGCTGACTATTCGTTCGTGGGCGTTGTGTGATAATTGAATCTTTCTTCCCAGATGATCTATACTCCAACACCTTGCAAATGGGCTACTTAGCCAGAGAACTGAGATTGCAGGAGGCAATAAAAAACACAAAGCCTTCTGTAGCTATAAATGGGTTTTGGACAACCCGCGAAAAGCTTAGGGTGCAGCTGAGTTTGAGGCCCCAGCCCAGTCACACATCCGGTAAAAAAAGTGCGTGTACTGAAAGCTGAAGGCTATAGTATCGCGCAACTTCCTATGATGTGCCTGGAAAACTTACATTTATTCACATTTTGTCCTGAAATGTTGACCCTCTGTCCTGTGTTTGAAGATACAGACGGTGATAGGGGGTCAGATGTCAGAAATCGGCACTTTTGTAGAAATCACAGCATTTTTACAAAAGATAATGCATGCAGCTATATCCTGGGGGGTCTGTACGGTTTGCTTGAGATAACGATTACCTGGGATGATGGAAGAAGACTGACTAAGAAAATGAAACGAACCTGAAAATGTACTTTCTAATTTCATTCCGTTTTGATTTTTGGGAAGGTGAAGCCCTTCTCAAATAGTTCGTTTTTATCACTGCGTTAGGCCTTGCATAGATTATAAAACGCTCTCTCTTCGTTACATTCTACTTTCCTTTTGTTTTGTCTCTCTTTTGTGCAATATGAGAGTATGACAAGGCACGTCTGCTGACTATTCGTTCGTGGGCGTTGTGTGATAATTGAATCTTTCTTCCCAGATGATCTATACTCCAACACCTTGCAAATGGGCTACTTAGCCAGAGAACTGAGATTGCAGGAGGCAATAAAAAACACAAAGCCTTCTGTAGCTATAAATGGGTTTTGGACAACCCGCGAAAAGCTTAGGGTGCAGCTGAGTTTGAGGCCCCAGCCCAGTCACACATCCGGTAAAAAAAGTGCGTGTACTGAAAGCTGAAGGCTATAGTATCGCGCAACTTCCTATGATGTGCCTGGAAAACTTACATTTATTCACATTTTGTCCTGAAATGTTGACCCTCTGTCCTGTGTTTGAAGATACAGACGGTGATAGGGGGTCAGATGTCAGAAAGACAGAGCAGTGAGGGGCGCTGCTGTGGGCGATCGTTCCCTCAGATTAACTTTATCTCTGCTGGAGACAATGAACAATTCGCTGTTGGAGAGGGCAGTGCACCTTGCCCCTGACCCTGCGTGCATCAGACACATGCCTGGGCGGAGGGAGAGGCAGGGTGTCGCAGCCAGGGAGGGGAGGAGGGGCGTCTCTGATCTCCTGCTCTATGGTGTCTTGTGAGTTGTCTGAAGTGATTTCGTGTCAGCTCAGGGGAGAGGGGAGATCATACGGAAGGACAGGGATACGGACATCTGATTCTGTTGCTCAGAACGTCAACATCCTGCAGCTCGCAGCATCCGCCTGCTCAAAGCCCTCTGAGCGCCGGCAGACGCAGCTCTCGGAATCCGACAGCTCACAGAACATGCAGTCCACGGCACGCTACAGCTCACCCAATGCGAACACCCACAGCACCTCACAGCAATCCAGGCATCCTGTAGTTCGCAGCTTCCTACAGCTCCGAGCACTACATCACAACAGCATCAACATCATTGATCTCACACAGCATGCAGTTCCTACCAACCCACAGCTCACGGCTACGTACATCCCACAGGATCCTTCCTGTTGTGCCCTGTAGACTAGAGGAGCGTGCCATCCACAGCTCCAAGCATAGGCTTCGTACAGCTCCAGTGGCTGTCAACAGGTCGTCCACTGCAAAGGCGGCGAGGCTGGCCGGCAGTCAGAGCACTGTCCCAGTGTGCAATGGAGTCGCATGGCTTCCAGGAGTGGCTGGGACGGAGGCTAGACGCGCTGGAGATAGATAGCGCTGTATACACGGCCTATATTCAGGGACTGCTGCGGAAAGAGGAGAGCGACGAGGACAGGCTGGAACAACAAAGATCCAAACCTTTTTTTATGCAAGGTGTGCCAATTGAGCTGCTGCATTGGGGAGGCGCTGACACCGCGCTATAAAGCGCCGCCTTGCCGCACGCAACGCGGGACGCCTGTAATGCTGTTTTGCTGCCCTGGGCTGCTGACGGGCAGTCTTTTGCTTTTCGAGGGAAACAAAGTGTCTACATTGTAAATAAACCAAATATACATAGCTTCATGTTGTTAAATAACTAAAAAAACGAAGATATCTGTGTTTGTTGTAGGAAAAATGGCGAAATAAAATGCCGCAAAATTGCTGCTAAATTTCCATATTTGTGCCACTAAATTTCAATTTTTGTGCCGCTAAATTTGCTAATCCATGCCGCTATATCCTGGGGGGTCTGTTAAATGTATGTGCTGGGTGTATGCGTGCCTATGATAGGAACATTATATACAAGAAACAGGACTGTTCAGTGTGTGTATACTGTATACATGCACTGGGTGTATGTGTGCCTGGGGATGGTCCAACGCAGGAAGGACCTTTGGTTCTATTTTGGTAGGCCTGCATGGTGAAAACACGACGAGGTACAGAAATCCCCCAGACATGTTTGTGTGCTGCTGCATTCCTGTGAGCTGGGCGAGGCTGGAGAGAAGGAGAGCCAGGCTTTCCCTGTACACTTCAATGGGTGCTCTTTGATTCAGTGAGGTCACAGGGAATGGGTCTGGGCAAGAGATGGGTCTGATAAGAGAATCAAAGAGTATGGCTGGGGGCCCAGAGCTAACCTTTCAATACACACATGACTGTCACTGACACCCGGGGTGTACTCTAGTCACTGCCGTGGTCTGTGTTGTGGGCTATCAACTCTGCAGTCACTCTTGCTGTGACCGACTGCTTTTCAAGAGGAAGAAAAAGCAGCAGAGAGGACAATTCAAAAGAAGCATATCTCCACTCCCCTCCCCCACAACATCAGCTTCAAAGACTCAGACCCTAAACCACATTTGGCGTCTGGAAATGGACTGCGAGTTAGGGAATTTGAAACCTCAAAAAATGACATCTGCCATGCAGCCAGGTGGCCTGTGTGGGGAGGGGAGCTAGGCAGGACTTGTTCCTGTGCCCAGGACTAGGGGCCATGGCCTACTAGTCTCCCTGCTGGGTGAGGAGTCAACCCCAGGGGAATTCAAAACCACCTTCCCTGGAGCACCAGTGCCTGCCTACTTGCAAAAACCCTGTGAGGAAGAGGAGAGCATTGGAGGGAGTGAAGTACAGTGGGAAATCATGTAAAATATACTCTCTCGTTGCGAGGAAGGGGCTGTTGCACCGATCAGGTTGTTTCCCGTGTGCATGATAAAGTCGACAACCTCTGTGTTTCAAGGGGTGGCCGATGTGAAGTGAGCCGTAGTGAATGCTGTGCCGATCAGGCTGGAGCCCAAATAAAGCTAAAGAATTGGCAACCTGTATGCCAGGAGTCTCTACCGCGCGTGGACAACCGCGGTGCTGAACGGGTCGGTGCCATTTACAGTATGGACACTGTGACCCCATATGCCAGAGGGGCTCACAGGAACTAACCAGAAGGGCAGACTGACCCCGGGTATATTAAGAGTGAGGGCGCCATGTCTGAACTGGGGTGGCGGAGTGAGCTAAAGAACGGTGATGGATTAAACCCAGATCAGTTGACTGGGGGTGAGTGTTTGTATTGTCAACGCTCCGTCCACCACCACCTTTGGTTTTTCTTTGTTCGCCCTAAGTTGGCAGGGTATGCTCAGACGTGAGTCCCTTGCTCACTTTGCCACTGGAGTCAAGCAAGCCCGGCTGAAGACGGCTGTAATGCCAGAAACCGGTCCTGGGAAGCTTGATTCCGGTCCAGGGAAGACATGGCTTGGCAGTTCGGGCTGGACTGTTCCCATGAGGCACAGGGTCAGACTGATTTGCATATGGCCATGTCTGAACTGGGGTGGCGGAGTGGGCTAAAGAACGGTGATGGATTAAACCCAGATCAGTTGACTGGGGGTGAGTGTTTGTATTGTCAACGCTCCGTCCATCATCCCCTTTGGTTTTTCTTTAACCACCACACTCCACCCCTGGACGAGGGACCAGCAACAGAAACTTCCCATCACCTTCCCCCTGTCAAAGGGAGAGACTGAAAGACTTACTGTCAACAAGGAGCCATGAGGAACCTCAGGTCACTGCAGGAGTACGACAGTGAGTGGGGAGATTAGGGATCAGCACGTGCAGCCGGTCTGGATCGAGAGAGGTGAACTCACCAAGATCAGTCGCTGTCGGTCCGACAACCCCAGAAGTGGCACGCTCAGGAACTCAGCACCCGCCAAGTCTGCTGGTGCAGGTAAAACAAAATTCGGGCCAGTTGGCTCCCGGGGAAACTGGTTGCTAGATAAGGCTGCGGTGTTGGAACAGTTTTGGCTTTAGAACAGTTAGAGTAGACTCTTGAGACGGAGTACCAGTGGGCATACACTGGATACTGCCAATAGTGAATGAGGAATAACCACTATCCCTAGAGCAAGGAGAAAGTGGACAGGGGACCGCCACAGAAACACCAGAGCCCTGACCTCAGGAATGCTGCGTGGTTGATTGTGAATTTTGTATTTTTCCTTTGTGTTGATAGCAGTAGAAATAAAAAACTTCTCTCTTTTCATAGAAGTGAGTATTTGGCTGGACAATGATTTATTGCTGCTGCACACGCATGTTGAGTTGGGAGCTCATGTTCACTAACATGTCTCTACCACGACCCCCACGTCCGGCACCCCACTCTCGAGGGAGCACTGGGCTCCTCCGACCATGCTAATTAACACATGTTCTCTCTCCTGTCACTCCCTCTATTGCCCAGCACCTGGAGACACACAGCGAGACAAGAATGCCCACCTCAGCAAGCGCGCTGCGTCTTGCGGGTCCAGTCCTGAAATCTCACAAGACTGCAGTGAGATGTCCAAAAACTGCAAGATTAGGTAGCATTTTGGGTGCGCTTGCATTTGAACCGTACCCAAGGCATGGTCAGGCCCTTGGATGTCCCCCTCAGAAGCGAGTGGGAATCCGGCTCCAGGTCTGCATTCCACACAAGCTCACCTGCTTCGGCCCTCCAGTCCTCTAGTCTTGTCTTTCAAAGGTTTCTTTTCCGATGTCCAATCTTGAAACCCTGCACGAAATAAGGAGAAACAGGAAAAGAGGTTAGTACAAAATAGAAGAGACACGTACAAAAGATAAAAAACATTGGAAAAGCAAGTAGGTCTCGTCTTGTCTTGAGATTTTTAACTTGATTTTAAGGCATGCTGTACAGCATCCACTATGCTGTGCTGCAGGTCTACACGCAATCAACTAAAAACAAGCATTTGCAATGCAACAGGTCTCGCATTTGTGAAAGCTAAAGCTCTTAGTGTTGAAAACGACAATGTTTTTTACTTCTGTTTTTGGTGTACAGTGAAGTGGTGTTATTTGCATAGCACTATTGCCTTTCGTATGACCCTGTGGCGCTGGAGAAACAGAAAAAGCGGAACAAGTTATGAGGGAGGGGAGACAAGAGTAATATGCTGGCTGGAAAAAAACAGCAACAACAATGGAATTATAGGCTCCTGAAGCCAGAACATTTTAAACAGGACTCTGTATTTCACAAACATGACACATAATCCACACCCTACTGCATGATGTCAGATCACAACAACAAACATATCGTAGCTCAAACGAAACCCAAAAAAAATGCATGACACTTGGTGCTGGGCACTGCCATGGTCTCTCCAAAGTTTAATCCGTCACCGTACAGTTGCCGATTGTTGAATTCAAGTACTAAACTGGTACTAATGAGATTCATCTTTTCCCTGCCAGTAGTTATTGTCACAGATATTGTTCTTAGTAAAGAGCTCTCATCAACCCCCTGGGCCTTTAATGTGCAATAAAAAGAAAAACCTTCAAAATTAACAGATGCACAGAGACGCACAAACATGCAAGCACAGATGCAAAAAAACATGCATACACAGACACAAATGCACACACAAACATGCACATATTTGGAAACACGGCCACTTGCAGCCCTATACACAGATAGATGCAACCACACAAGCATACATACACACACACAGACACACTCATGCACACATACGCATGCAGGCACAAGCACATACAAACACAGACGCGCACAGCTGTGCACATAAGCAAGCATGGACATACATATACAGGATTACCAAGAGAAGCTACATTTACACATACATACACATATACAAGCACAACACACATACACACACCTACATAACTAAGCATGTGTGCACACCGAGACACACATGATTGCATACACACAAACACGCACACACACTCGTGTGTCTCTTGTCTCACCCCTGTGAGGTGGCTTACATGAAATATTTATTTTACACCTTTGGAAAATGCAAGCAGGAGGAGAAACAAGGAGTAAGACACAGCAACGTTGTCGCTGGAGCAGCAAACAAGCAGAGAAGAAAACATGGAGAGGACAGGAGAGAATGAGCGAGAAAGCAACATGGGGTGGAAAGAAACATACAACGTGAGTGCATTCTGGCCCCATTACCTGTATTCTTCCACTGCTCACTTTTAAGGACCTTTTTTGTTTTGGGTGTGCACATGTGTGTTGAAGCTGTCTTCCTCATGTATTTCTTTTGAACCCCCCGCCCCCTTTGTGCACTGTGCTCTGCTCTCACTGTGTGCGTATCCTTGCATCTGGCTGGTTAGTTTCGCAGCTCCTACCTTCTGTCTTTCACTATTTTAAGTTGCCAAAACTGTTTTGAAGTGACTAAACTGTTTTAAGACAGTTTTTTCCACTTTTTTCATTCTGCTAATTCTTGCCAAACTGTCTAGTGCAGAGCGTATCAGTGCATTTTTAACTTTCACTTGTACACTGTGAATTTGAACTGCTCTGGGGCTTTCAGAGGAGTGAGCAAGCCCGCCCGGGGTGGATGAAATCTTCCTGTTGAGGACGACTAGAAAAGGCCATTTTGAGTTTGTGCGTGCTCTATTCGTCGTGGGGGAATGCAGATAGAGACACTCGCTGTGGGAATGTGTGCAGCAGGAGCGCCTAAGGCAAGCCTGTCTGCGCCCATCAGCGTCCCGGAAGCGAAACCTGTCTGCACCCATCAGCGTCCCGGAAGCAAAGCCTGTCTGCGCCCATCAGCGTCCCGGAAGTAAAGCCAGTCTGCGCCCATCCGCGTCCCACAAGCAAAGCCTGTCTGCGCCCATCCGCGTCACCCGGAAGCAAAGCCTGTCTGGACCCATCCGCGTCCCGGAAGCAAAGCCTGTCTGCGCCCATCAGCGTCCCGGAAGCAAAGCCTGTCTGCGCCCATCCGCGTCACCCGGAAGCAAAGCCTGTCTGGGCCCATCCGCATCCCGGAAGCAAAGCCTGTCTGCGCCCATCCGCGCCCCGGAAGCAAAGCCTGTCTGCGCCCATCAGCGTCCCGGAAGCAAAGCCTGCCTGGACCCATCCGCATCCCGGAAGCAAAGCCTGTCTGCGCCCATCCGCGTCCCGGAAGCGACAGCCACGCTGCCCTTATCGCGGGTAAAAGTGACATGCCCTTATTAAAGTACAGCAGAACAGAGCTTATCCAGCTCACTCCAGCGATACATTGTGGCAAGGGTAGCTGGGACTTGGCGGAGGTATATGACCCGAAATGCAAAGAATGTAACTTCAGGTTAGCCCCAGACTCTCTGCTGCCGGTACAGCCAGGTGCACAGCCTCAAGCTAATCAAGATAAGCACATGATTAAGGCAGCATTGATTAATGCGCACTCCGTTGGGAAACATGCTCTGGACATCTTTAACTTGCTCGATGAGGAGGCTGTAGATCTGCTTTTCATCAATGAAACATAGCTACTCAGAGCTCCAGTCCGGTGATTGAGATGGCTATCCCTGAGGGCTTTAAAATCATCATGGGGGACCGGAAACCGGGGACACTAGAGTTTCTAGATGTCTTGAAACAAGCACACCTTATACAATGTGTTGTGAAACCCACTCACCGTGGAGGTCATATCCTAGACTCAGTGTGCTCGGATAAGGCATTACTGATGGATGACCCCCTTCCGGTGATCTGGTCAGACCATAATCTGATCGAGTTTGCTTGGCAAACGCTGAGTCAGCCGAAGCAGGCGACCAGGGTCAATAGGCAGCGGGGAAAAGCCTTTAATAAGATCGACCCCTGGAGTTTAAAAAGGAGCTAGACAGATATGCCCCAAAGTTGTCGGGAGACACTGAGGAGACACCATTCAGCTGTAGTAGGCGGCTCAGGAAAGTTGCTGAACATCTCGCCCCTCCGTGCCACTTTGGGAGAGAAAGAAATACCCCTTTTAAATCCTGTTTTTCTGGACCTCAAAAACTGGAAAGGCAACATTGTAAGAAGCTAGAACGCAAACGGAGGAACAATTTTGCCCAGAGGATAAAGAGAGCTTTAAAAGGTTGCAAGAGAATTATTATGCCTCCATTTTTGGAGCTAAAAACCTCTATTATGAGGAGAGTATTGCCCGTTCTGGCAATAACGCCAAATAACTTTTTGCGATTGTTAAGAGCTTCCTCTCTCCAAAAGCCAAGACCCTCCCCAAGGTGGCTTTGCAGGAACGGTGCGATGAATTCGCAGAGTTTTTTGCCGATAAGGTTCGAACTATTCAGGCCGATTTTGGCGAGTCAGATAGCCTGGAGTTGGAGGTGAGCTCCTCTCTCAAAAGAAATGTCGCCTCAGGGCCCAAATTAGAGGCGCTGAAGCTATTTCTTTGGAAGATTCTCTCTCCACACTAAAATCACTTAAATCGGGTTCTCCCAACGATCCCTGCCCTCCTACGTTTCTTGCGGCAGGAGCGGAGGTCATTAATCCAGTAGTCAACATACTGTTCAACCTATCTTTAACCTCTGCTAAGGTACCCTGTGGGTGGAACGAGGCCAGGATCATACCCTTTGCTTAAAAAACTCTCATTGAATCCTTCTCTGCCTTCTGACTATCGGCCTATTTCGCTAAGTGGCTACGGTTCTTGAGAAGCAGGTGAATTATCAAGGTTCGTTGAGCCGAATCAGCCCCTTCACCCGGCTCAATCAATCTTCAGGGCCCTCCATAGAACTGAATCGGCGCCAACTGAAATATCTGAAGCCATGAGGGATACTCCAGACAACGGGGGCAGGGCGGCATGGATTCTACTGGATTTATCGGCAGCTTTCGACACAGTGCCACATGCCCTCCACCTCATCCCGTTACGAGTAATTGGTAGGTGCGGGGTCACTGAGGGGGCTAGAGACTGGCTGATATCCTATCTTGGTGGCAGGCAACAGTTGGTTTCACTCCCGCCATTTAGCTCTGTGCCAAGGAGTGTAGGACAGGGGGTTCCACAGGGCTCGGCCATCAGCCCTATATTGTTCAACCTGTACCTTCGCCCTCTAGTCCAGCTAATAAAATCTTTCGGTGTCTCGGCATTTAATTATGCCGATGACACCCAGCTGGTCTTCTCTCTGGAAGGGAACAATGCGGTTTCGCTGGATACTTTCCATCGCTGCATGGCAGCTACAGCGGACTGGTTACGAGCTAACTCCCTACAATTTAATAGCTCCAAGACGGAGGTGCTCCATTGTTCCATCGACCGGATTCCACGGGCACTTCCAGAGAACTTTTAGCCTAGTACCTTCCTCGAGCCAGTGGTGGCGGCGGAATCAGCCCGTAACCTGGGGGTGATCTTTGGCCCTAACCTACAGCTTGACATACACGTCAATAAAACTACTGCTACGTGTATGATGCTGCTGCGCATGTTACGCAAAGTTCTTCCCCTTCTCCCCGCTCAAGTCAGGCCGGAAGTAGTTCGTGGGACCATACTAAGTCGTCTCGACTACTGTAACGGGCTGCTTCTGGAGGCCCCAAAAAATCTGACGGGGAAGTTACAGCGGGTGCAGAACATGGCCGCTAAGCTGGCTCTCTCCCGCCCTAGGTCCAGCTCCTCTACTCTTGCCCTACGAGATCTACATTGGCTCCCGGTAGATTTGCGGGTACAGTACAAAGCTGCTTGCTTGGTGTTTAAAGCTGTACACCAACAGGGCCCTATTCCTCTGCAAAACATGTTTGTGTGGTATTTTGCTTCGAGGCCCCTCCGCTCTTCATCGGCGCAACTTCTTGTGGTTTCGAGGTTTCATAGAGTGAGGATGGGTGGCCGCTCCTTCAGCGTTGCAGCGGCCAAACTTTGGAACTCCCTGCCACTCTCCTTGAGGAGTCACAAGGACTATTTTCCGTTTAGGAAAGCGTTAAAAACACACTTATTTCCAAAAACGGCCTGAGCGGTTAAAGTGTACGGTTTCTTGATCAAAGCGCCAGGATGCCCTTTGGGTGACAGGTTTCTGCGCTCTATAAATACACTAAATAAATATAGACGGTTAAGCCTGGAAATGGCTCATATCCGATATGGAAGACAGAAACCTATCACATCTGGATCCCTCCTCATTCAGCCCCCCCCTCTCCCCCCCCCCCAAAACTTGACACTGGGGTGCCTAAGGACCCTGTACTGAGTCCCCTCTTGTTTAATATCTACATGTCCCTACTAATTCAGTTAGCGGACAAACTCAGAGCCAAAGTAGTCTCATATGCAGATGATACTCAGCTGCTCTTCTCCTGGAACAAAGGGAGCGAAGCAAACTGCGCACGTCAAGGCTTGCCTCACTGCAGTATTTTGTTGGCTAGCGAAGGCCAAACTGAAATGTAACGAGAACAAGACGGAGATTCTTCTCTTTGGGAATTTCCCTTCGCAGTTGTGTCTCTCTCTTTGGCCAGATGAATATCCCCCCAGCCACTGATTGAGGGCGGATTGGTAAAAAACTTGGGGATATGGTTTGACGATTTTAAAAAGAAACTGAAAACCTTGCTCTTTAAATAAACTTTCTGGTCCTCCTAGACTCTCAGTAGGGTATGCGCTGGGACACTCCTTGAGTAGCTGTGCACAATATAAAGGCAAATATAATAATATTATCTACACCAATTTTTACACTAATGTACACCAGTGTACTGTACCATAAGCAGAAGCCAGAAGGTTAATGTCAGGGTCTCCATTGACGAAGTGGACCAGAGGAACCAACACATTGTTATTGGTTTTCTTTATTACAATATTTAGTATGCTAGACAGCAGCCGCACTTTTCTACAACATAACTTTAACACATTGGCATAGCCAATAGCTCTAGCTAAACACTTAAAAGGTTCCAAAGGCGAGACCTATAGGCTATGCCAATGCTTGTTTTTCTTTTTTGTGAAGTGCATAGATTCATCGTTTCTAGTGTGTGCGGTGGAAACTGCGAAAAAAATGAAAACAAGTATGTGCATGCAGATGATTTTGTGAAACTTACTCCCACCGTTGCTGGGCTGAAGAGAGGGTGAATGGTATGTCCATGCACTAAACACAAGCGGCTTGAAACCGTGGTTGGACTGGAGCTCGAGTCCCGCACAGGGCATGAGCAGCAGGCTTTTATAATAGTCCATGCCTATGTAAGGCCAGGTCAGATTCACTTAACAGTGACGTGACCCTGCGCTATATCAAACACAAACGCGGTTTCTCGCCGGCAATATAACACACAAGCTTCTTGATTTTAGTACAATCCCTCAGAAGGCAAATCTCAAGAATAAGAAACACTTTGATGGGGAGGAATGGCAACTGTCTCTGAACACCAAGAAAAGCAAACGGGGAGAGGATGTGGCCTCATAGCCAGAGCTGCCAATTTGAGGAGTTTGGAGCCAGGTTCGAGTCCCTGCACAGCCTCAACATCCTGTTATAGTATGCTCACTCGTTCAATGGAGATGGGGTCAACCACCCTTACACACTGTGCGGTCCTCTCTCCACCCACAAAGGCAACAGGCTCAACTTCTTGGGTTAGGGCGTATCAAATTTACTTCACATGAAACAAGGTGGTATGATAACCACTGTAAACAAATAACATTACACAATTTAAAATATTGCAAAATACACAGCAAACCCGAACACAGCATTCCACATACCCTATTTACATCCCCATTTGGGGGCAACATAGTACAGAAAGATCAGGTGAGAAATAACCCTGGGTGTAGTTCGCGAAGTAGCGCTACGCGCAGCTGCGCGAAGTGAACTTCGCACTACGACTAGCTATGCGAACTGCATAGTGCACTGTGCAAAATGCTGTTCGCACAGTGCCGGATGTTTGTCTGCACTGTGCAAGCAGTGCAAACTGCATCTTGCACAGTGCAAGTGGTCGTTATCTACCGCTCGAGTAGATTTCTACTCGAGCGGCAGCTTTCTCAAAGCGTACTGGTAGTTTTTCATCGCAAGCGGTCACAAGCATACGCGACCACTCGCAATGAGAAACCTGACCTCCCCGCGTAGAGAATCTCGCTGGGAGGTTTATTTCCCAGGCTCGCGATTGGCAACTTGATGTTGCTGATCGCAAACCGTCCTGACTCGTTCAGAAGCGGTCGCTCCCATACGCTCCCAGGCCACTTGAGTATCTTAGCGATAAATTGCTCACTGCTGCATTGCTTTTCATAGCTTTTGTGCCTGATTATCATAGCAGCGCTGTACTCGCATTGCCTTAAAAGCTGCTGTGCTTGACTTTGTGCCTGATTATCATCGTAACTGTGTGCTCGCATTACCTTTAAAAACTGTTGTGCCTGACTATTATCATAGCGCGGTGCTCGCATTGCCTTAAAAGTTGTTGTGCTTGACTAATATCATAGCGCTGTGCTCGCACTGCCTTTATAAATTGTTGTGCCTGACTATCATCGTAGCGCTCTATTGCCCATTACTACCATTGCATTGCTCGCATTAATTGGTAAATTAATTAGTGACTGATTGTGCCAGTGCCACTGCCCATAGCTATACTCCTCACTGTGCCCCAATCTCGTCCTGTTTCGCTTTTAGTTTTCTGCTGCCATTTTGTTGTTGTTGTGCCTCCTAGCCCGTCTCTCCACCCCGCTCCCGCCTCCCAGCTGCTCCTCCCTCCCACTGGTAGTTCAGGACCGTCCCGTCTGCTGAAGCGCTGTGACCGTCCTGACTCGTTCAGAAGCGGTCGCTCCCACACGCTCCCTGGCCACTTGAGTTTCTTAGCGATAAATTGCTCACTGCTGCATTGCTTTTCATAGCTTTTGTGCCTGATTATCATAGTAGCGCTGTACTCGCATTGCCTTAAAAGCTGCTGTGCTTGACTTTGTGCCTGATTATCATCGTAACTGTGTGCTCGCATTACCTTTAAAAACTGTTGTGCCTGACTATTATCATAGCGCGGTGCTCGCATTGCCTTAAAAGTTGTTGTGCTTGACAAATATCATAGCGCTGTGCTCGCACTGCATTTATAAATTGTTGTGCCTGACTATCATCGTAGCGCTCTATTGCCCATTACTACCATTGCATTGCTCGCATTAATTGGTAAATTAATTAGTGACTGATTGTGCCAGTGCCACTGCCCATAGCTATACTCCTCACTGTGCCCCAATCTCGTCCTGTTTCGCTTTTGTTTTCTGCTGCCATTTTGTTGTTGTTGTGCCTCCTAGCCCGTCTCTCCACCCCGCTCCCGCCTCCCAGCTGCTCCTCCCTCACTCCGCCCCCTTTCACTATCCACTTATGACAGATGCACTTTCGCGCAGCGTTCACGAGCAGCGGACGCGCCCCATGCGCGCCGAAGGCGCGCCAAAAGTAAGCCCGTCTACGCCCGTCCGCGCCCAGCGCCAAACCCCCTGGCCCTCGCAAAATCCACTCCACCCGCATAACGTACGACGCCGCTACCCTCTCAGCACTTAACCCTGGCCGTCTCCCAAACTGCTACCAAGCCGCCCCAGGACACACCCATGGACCCTTCACCTGCCACTCCTGCAAGTTCGACTACACCAGAACCCACACCAAATCCACAAACTCCAAACAGAGCTCCGACACTAACCACCTGAAGTGCATCCTGCTCAACACCCGCTCGGTCCACAGACACGCCATTGAACTTTGGAACCTACTAGACACCACATCGCCAGACGTCGACTTTCTTACAGAAACCTGGATGAACGCCTCATCAACGCCCGGCATCGCCATAGCCATCCCGGACGGCTACAAGATCATCCGAAAACACCGCATCAACCAAACAGGAGGAGGCATCGCCATCGTCCATAAGAACACCATCCGCATCACAACCAGCTCTGACGATACCCTCGCAGCCGCCGAACACCTTCACTTCCAGATCCACACCGACCCCAAGACCACACTCAGAGGCACCCTCATCTACAGACCACCAGGACCCTGCACACAATTCAGCGAAGACATCACTGACTTCATCAGCCCACACGCCCTCCCCTCCGAGGACTACATTCTACAGGGAGACCTCAACTTCCACCTGGAAAAGAACAACGACAGTAACACCACCACCCTTCTGGACAACCTCGCCAATCTCGGACTCAAACAACTTGTGGACACCCCCACCCACTATGCCGGGCACACGCTCGACCCAATCTTCACCTCCAGCAAGCACATCTCCTTCAATCACACCACAGCTCTCCATTGGACTGACCACAGCTGCGTTCACTTCAACTACAAAAAGACTACGACCCACAACCAATTCCCCGCAGAAACTGGAACAAAATTACCACCGACCAGATCATCACATCGCTTCACCAAAACCCTCCTGCCAAATCATCGGACCCAAACCAAGCAGCCACCAACCTCACACAATGGATCACCCACAGCGCTGACGAATTAGCACCCTTGAAAAACCATCAAATCAAGCAAGGTAGCAAAAAAGCCCCCTGGTTCGATGATGACCTTAAGAAATCCAAGAAGATCTGTCGCACCCTCGAGAAAGCCTGGCGAAAATACCCAACCACTGACAACCTGGCCACCTTCAAGAACGCCACCCGCAAACACCACCAACTGATCCGATCCACCAAGAAATCAGCATTCAAGGATCGACTCGACAACAACGCCCACAACAGCAAAGAACTATTCAACATCGTCAAAGAGTTCACCAACCCCACCGCCGGCACCAACGACATCACTCCCTCCCAAGACCACTGCGACTCTCTAGCCTCGTTCTTCCACAACAAAATCGCTGACATACATAACAGCTTTGGAGACCAGTCCAACCCACCCACCTCCGAACTAAAACCCCCCTCCAACAACCTTTGCGCCTGGAAACCAATCACAACTGAAGACACCATCCGCCTGATGAACTCCATCCACTCAGGATCGCCAACCGACCCATGTCCCCACCACATTTTCAACAAAGCAGACTCCATTATCGCACCCCATCTCCGAGACATCATCAACTGCTCCCTCAACTCCGCTACCTTCCCGGAAAGCTGGAAACATGCCGAACTCAGCGCCCTCCTGAAGAAACCCACAGCAGACCCCACTGAACTTAAGAACTACCGCCCCATTTCGCTCCTCCCATTCCCTGCCAAAGTCATCGAGAAAGCCGTCAACAGTCAGCTCACCGCCTTCCTTGAATCCAACAAATCCCTCGACCCTTCACAGTCAGGCTTCCGAGCCAAACACAGCACCGAGACCGCCCTCATCGCAGCAACAGACGACATTCGAACTCTACTGGACAACGGAGAAACAGCTGCCCTCATCCTACTTGACCTCTCCGCAGCCTTCGACACAGTCTGTCATAGCACCCTTATACAACGCCTCAGCAACGTCGGAATACAAGGAAAAGCATTGGACTGGATCATCTCTTTCCTCGCCGGAAGAACCCGGAGAGTCCGCCTCCCCCCTTTTAGATCAGAGGCCACCGAAGTCATATGCGGCTTACCACAAGGATCATCACTCAGTCCCACTCTCTTCAACGTATACATGAGTCCACTCGCATCCATCGCGCGCCAACACAACCTCAACATAATCTCCTACGCAGACGACACCCAACTGATCCTTTCCCTCACCAAAGACCCAAACACCGCCAAAACCAACCTACACGAAGGGATGAAAGAAGTAGCCGAGTGGATGAAGAACAGCCGTTTAAAACTGAAACTCGGACAAAACAGAAGTCCTCATCTTAGGATCATCCCCCTCCGCCTGGGACGACTCATGGTGGCCACCGGCCCTGGGAAACGCACCCATACCAACGGACCACGCACGCAACCTGGGCTTCATCCTGGACTCCTCCCTCTCGATGACCAGACAAATCAACGCCGTCTCATCACCATGCTTCAACATCCTACGTATGCTCAAAAAAATCTTCAGTTGGATCCCCACCGAAACAAGAAAGACGGTCACCCATGCACTAGTCACAAGCCGACTGGACTACGGAAACACCCTTCATTGTGTAACCATTGTTACATCATTACACAACGAGGCTGTGTCATTTTGTAACCATTGTTACATCATTACACAACAAGGCTGTGTCATTGTGCAACCATTGTTACATCATTACACCACGAGGCTGTGTCATTTAGTAACCATTGTTACATCATTACACAACGCGGCTGTGTCATTGTGCAACCATTGTTACATCATTACACAACGAGGCTGTTTCATTTTGTAACCATTGTTACATCATTACACCACGAGGCTGTGTCATTGTGCAACCATTGTTACATCATTACACAACGCGACTGTGTCATTATGTAACCATTGTTACATCATTACACAACGAGGCTGTGTCATTGTGTAACCATTGTTACATCATTACACAACGTGGCTGTCATTCTGCAACCATTGTTACATCATTACACAACGTGGCTGTGTCATTGTGCAACCATTGTTACATCATTACACAACGAGGCTGTGTCATTGTGTAACCATTGTTACATCATTACACAACGAGGCTGTGTCATTTTGTAACCATTGTTACATCATTACACAAAGCGGCTGTGTCATTTTATAACCATTGTTACATCATTACACCATGAGGCTGTGTCATTGTGCAACCATTGTTACATCATTACACAACGCGGCTGTGTCATTGTGCAACCATTGTTACATCATTACACCACGAGGCTGTGTCATTTTGTAACCATTGTTACATCATTACACAACGTGGCTGTGTCATTTTGTAACCATTGTTACATCATTACACCATGAGGCTGTGTCATTGTGCAACCATTGTTACATCATTACACAACGCGGCTGTGTCATTGTGCAACCATTGTTACATCATTACACCACGAGGCTGTGTCATTTTGTAACCATTGTTACATCATTACACAACAAGGCTGTGTCATTGTGTAACCATTGTTACATCATTACACAACAAGGCTGTGTCATTTTGTAACCATTGTTACATCATTACACAACAAGGCTGTGTCATTTTGTAACCATTGTTACACCATTACACACCGTGGCTGTGTCATTTTGTAACCATTGTTACATCATTACACAACGCGGCTGTGTCATTGTGTAACCATTGTTACATCATTACACAACGAGGCTGTTTCATTGTGTAACCATTGTTACATCATTACACAACAAGGCTGTGTCATTGTGTAACCATTGTTACATCATTACACAACGAGGCTGTTTCATTGTGTAACCATTGTTACATCATTACACAAAGTGGCTGTCATTTTGTAACCATTGTTACATCATTACACAACAAGGCCGTGTCATTGTGTAACCATTGTTACATCATTACACAACAAGGCTGTGTCATTTTGTAACCATTGTTACATCATTACACAACAGGCTGTGTCATTGTGTAACCATTGTTACATCATTACACAACGAGGCTGTTTCATTGTGTAACCATTGTTACATCATTACACAACAAGGCTGTGTCATTGTGTAACCATTGTTACATCATTACACAACAAGTCGGTGTCATTTTGTAACCATTGTTACATCATTACACAACAAGGCTGTGTCATTGTGTAACCATTGTTACATCATTACACAACGAGGCTGTTTCATTGTGTAACCATTGTTACATCATTTCACAATGAGGCTGTTTCATTGTGTAACCATTGTTACATCATTACACAACTTGGCTGTGTCATTGTGTAACCATTGTTACATCATTACACAACTTGGCTGTGTCATTGTGCAACCATTGTTACATCATTACACAACAAGGCTGTTTCATTGTGTAACCATTGTTACATCATTACACAACGAGGCTGTTTCATTGTGTAACCATTGTTACATCATTACACAACAAGGCTGTGTCATTGTGTAACCATTGTTACATCATTACACAACGAGGCTGTTTCATTGTGTAACCATTGTTACATCATTACACAACGAGGCTGTTTCATTGTGTAACCATTGTTACATCATTACACAACAAGGCTGTGTCATTGTGTAACCATTGTTACATCATTACACAACAAGGCTGTGTCATTGTGTAACCATTGTTACATCATTACACAACAAGGCTGTGTCATTTTGTAACCATTGTTACATCATTACACAACGCGGCTGTGTCATTGTGTAACCATTGTTACATCATTACACAACGAGGCTGTTTCATTGTGTAACCATTGTTACATCATTACACAACAAGGCTGTGTCATTGTGTAACCATTGTTACATCATTACACAACGAGGCTGTTTCATTGTGTAACCATTGTTACATCATTACACAAAGTGGCTGTCATTTTGTAACCATTGTTACATCATTACACAACAAGGCCGTGTCATTGTGTAACCATTGTTACATCATTACACAACAAGGCTGTGTCATTTTGTAACCATTGTTACATCATTACACAACAGGCTGTGTCATTGTGTAACCATTGTTACATCATTACACAACGAGGCTGTTTCATTGTGTAACCATTGTTACATCATTACACAACAAGGCTGTGTCATTGTGTAACCATTGTTACATCATTACACAACAAGGCTGTGTCATTGTGTAACCATTGTTACATCATTACACAACAAGTCGGTGTCATTTTGTAACCATTGTTACATCATTACACAACGAGGCTGTTTCATTGTGTAACCATTGTTACATCATTACACAACAAGGCTGTGTCATTGTGTAACCATTGTTACATCATTACACAACAAGTCGGTGTCATTTTGTAACCATTGTTACATCATTACACAACAAGTCGGTGTCATTGTGTAACCATTGTTACATCATTACACAACGAGGCTGTTTCATTGTGTAACCATTGTTACATCATTACACAACGAGGCTGTTTCATTGTGTAACCATTGTTACATCATTACACAACTTGGCTGTGTCATTGTGCAACCATTGTTACATCATTACACAACAAGGCTGTTTCATTGTGTAACCATTGTTACATCATCACACCACGAGGCTGCGTCACCTCTTTGCTCATGACCCCTGACCTCCCCTGCTCCCTCCAGGCCGCGACCACTTCCGGTGTCAATGACCCCTGCCCTCACCTTCCAGCCTCGTGCTCTTGTTTCCTCTGCTCGGGGTCCCGGTCCTGGCTCCAGAAGCCTCTGTAGATATTCCCTGACAAACCGGTTTATCACCAGTGCCTGTCTTCCGGTCTGAAGTTGTCTATTTTCCGGTCCTAAGACTTGCCTGTCTTCCGGTCTCTGAGTGCTTCATTTTCCGGTCCAAAGACTTGCCTGTCTTCCGGTCTCCGAGTTGTTTGTCTTCCGGTTTAAGTTGCGCGTTTTCTGGCCTCCCCCAGTGCTGCTGCTCTTCCGGTCCCACGCGACGCCTGCTCTGATCCCGGGCGCCGCCGCCTCATCATTGACGCTCTTCCCGTCTCATTCATTGCCTCTTCCGTCCACCTGCTGCCTCACTTCCGGTCCACCTGTTGCCTCACTTCCGTCCACCTGTTGCCTCACTTCCGGTCCACCTGCTGCCTCACTTCCGTCCAAATGTTGCCCCATTTCCGTCCACCTGTTGTCTCACTTCCGTCCACATGTTGCCTGACTTCCGGTCCCACTCGTTTCCTGTCAAAAGTCCTCGCTTCTCTTTTCTTTGATAATTGGTCCTGGGGGGCTCGTAATAAGTTTTCCGCATGAATTTTGCCCCCCCCCCCGTCCGCAGACGGTGAGTGCGGAATCAATATATCCAAAATATCTCAAAGATCATCGGGTCACTGAAGTGCTGACCCCCAGGATGGGGCCCTCTGCTGAGGATGTGACCCCCCCCCAGGATGGGGCCCTCTGGTGAGGATGTGACCCCCAGGATGGGGCCCTCTGCTGAGGATGTGACCCCCCCCCAGGATGGGGCCCTCTGCTGAGGATGTGACCCCCCCCCAGGATGGGGCCCTCTGGTGAGGATGTGACCCCCCAGGATGGGGCCCTCTGGTGAGGATGTGACCCCCCAGGATGGGGCCCTCTGGGGAGGATGTGACCCCCCAGGATGGGGCCCTCTGGGGAGGATGTGACCCCCCAGGATGGGGCCCTCTGGGGAGGATGTGACCCCCCAGGATGGGGCCCTCTGGGGAGGATGTGACCCCCCAGGATGGGGCCCTCTGCTGAGGGTAGGACCCCCCAGGATGGGTCCCTCTGGGGAGGATGTGACCCCCCCCCCCAGGACGCGGCCCTCTGGGGAGGATGTGACCCCCCAGGATGGGGCCCTCATGGGAGGATATGACCCCCAGGATGGGGCCCTCTTGGGAGGATATGACCCCCAAGATGGGGTCCTCTGGGGAGGATGGGGCCCTCTGCTGAGGATGTAACCCCTAGGATGTGACCCCCCCCCCCCAGGATGGGGCCCTCTGGGGAGGATGTGAACCCCCAGGGTGGGGCCCTCTGCTGAGGATGTGACCCCCCCGGATGGGGCCCTCTGGGGAGAATATGACCCCCAGGATGGGGTCCTCTGCTGAGGATGTGACCCCCCCCAGGATGGGGCCCTCTGGGGAGGATGTGAACCCCCAGGATGGGGCCCTCTGGGGAGGATGTGACCCCCCAGGATGGGGCCCTCTGCTGAGGATGAGACCCCTCATGATGTGACACAGGTGGTGCCAGCCCCTCCGGGGGAAACAGTTGCGTATTTTAGTTTTACAGAAAGCAGGGTTTCTCGTCTGCTGGGCATCTTTGTCTCCTTTTGTTTTCTCGGGTTTTATGAATTTCATGGTGGCCATAAATAACAACAAACACCATTGAAAGGCCTGCCCCAGATACACATGACCCTTGCACTGCAGTGTGGCCTGTGGCAGATGGGTTGGCATCCAAATGTTCCAAAGATGGGGCCAGATAGCCAGCGCCTAATTTGTGGTAAAAATATAATTTTGAAAAAGTGCCAGGGCTCTGAAGCCCGCTCTAATGAAGGTCGGGGAGTACCGAACGTGCATAGCTCCAATTCCACCTCTTGCATCAATCCACGACCAGGAACCTGCTGCGTCTTTATCTCACTTCTGCAAGTTTTTTTTATCCCTGCTTCCTGCCTTTCCTTTCTCTTCCTTCTTTCCTGCTTTGGTGATTCTTTTCTTGCTCTGGATTAAAGTCTGTTTAAGAAACATACTTGAGGGGGTCCCCAAAAATCAGGGGTGGTGGCCCACACCTGGAGCCAACGCCGCAAATTCAAATGACGTGACTATTTATTAACTGTTCGATTAATTAAAATCATTACAGTAAAACATTGTTTAAAATGACCCCCCCACCCCCACCCTTCAATGTCTTTATCCTTGTGATCAGCCTTGAGCCCATGGCTCACTTGCACACATTTTCAGAATTGCTTATAACTGCTTGTGTGAGGAGACAAATGGATGCTGAGCTATGAAAGTCTGGTTTGGTAAGTTAAACTTTAAATAAAAATGTGTGGTCATTAAGCTGTCGGAGGGATAGCATCAGTTTGTAACGCCTCATTAATAGCAAACCTGATTGAGTGCATACATTTCCCCAGTCTTGCTAAGTTTCTTTTTGTTGATTCGTTTAAAAAAAGGACAGGACCAAAGCCTCCCTATAGGTACTAACCCCCTTTTTGATGAGTATCGAGCAAAGAAGACACACGCTCGTTATTCAATTTGGGGCTACTGCACAGGAGATGGAGCCAAGATTCCTAGAGGAAGGAACATGGTCTGCACTCCGTGTTTTCCCCCTTACATGCCCACGCTGGGCTAAAATCTGATGTGTAGCGTGATTAGTTTCATGTAGAGTATTGTCAAAGCCTTGTGTAATAGATGTTGAGCTTTTCCAAGAATGTATGTTTTGTCCAGTGGTTCTGTAATGGAGTAGGGCGAAGAGTTTCAATATCTTGTGCGAAAAATGTTTCCCGCACCTGCTTGTTCACTGTTTTTTTTCAGGCGGATAGAGGAATATCAGGTACTAGCAGACTTCCTACTTCTATCCTCAGGATGGTTATAGCCTGGCCAAGGCTGGCATGCCAGAAGGAACCTGCCTCCTCGAAAACTGACCATCTAAGTGTGTTTGCTGGTGCCCTCAAGGTCCTGAGGTAAAGCTTTATTAGATCCCCCTGGCATGTTAGATCTGGCCTCCCAAGGCCAGGCTCCAGTATCTGCATTGATTTCCTGGCTTGCCGCAATGAGCAACATTCATTTATATGCCTTGGCCTACATTGTAATTAAAACCTGTGCTCCTGGAAAAGCCAGATGGTAGGTATTAATTTTGCTTTTAAGACACTCAGTATTGGCTCAGCTGATGGACTTAACAGATGATGGCTCAGTTGTTTCAATAAATGGATGACATTGTTGACCTTATTGATAAGATGTTTTCAGTGGATGTTTGAGTTGGCCCTTTCTGAGAACCAGACCCTGCGGTAGCTGTAGGCTGTTACAGTACCAATTTGCAGTTTTCCCAGATGCCAGTGGGCTTGCCTTTTGCATTTCCCAAACACAACTACCTTGGCTTCCCCGGATTAACCAGTAGACGGTTGTCCTGGTTGAAGCGTTCCAGCGCATGTAGGGCTCTCTGGAGGCCAACTGTAGTGTGGTCCATTATTACTGTCTCATCTGCATATTGCAGAACTAGGAGTCTCGCCCTACCAGGCCTTGGAGATACTAAGCTGGCACCTTCAAGAGCGGCCCCATGCCTGCGGAATAAAGATTAAACAGGAGGGGGGGTCAATACGCAGCCTTGTTTAAGCCCGTTGATTGTAGGAATTTTAGAGGTCACTGTGCTGGAACTTGTTTTGACCTGAACCCAAGGGTCTTCATATAGTGGTGTTTAATAATTTGGGTGGAATCCTCCAGGTGGTCAGTTTCCACCATAACCCTCTGTGGTCCACCTTGTCAAAAGCAGTTCATAATTGACAAAACAGCAGAACAATGGAAGGCTCTTCTTGAACTCCTGTGTTGATAATTGAGTCAACACTAGGATGTTATCCAATGATGTTAGGAAGATGGCGCCCTCCTATGACCCAAACTGAAAAAAGAATACATTCCTCCCTAGAAACAAAAAGAGGTCTGCTACTAATATAACAAGCATTAGAAATGCAATCGGGCTCGGATTTATTTGAGTTTGAGCTAATGGCATTGTAATTGGTAATGTATTTTTGCTAAGTGTTATGGAGTGTGTTAATGTGGTGTGTAGTGGAATTATGTGTGTTAGATTGTAATTGTAGCAATGGTGGCATGCTGTGTTTTTACATGAATATGTTTAAAACTAAAGTGTACCATACTGAGATTGCTACAATACTTAATTGTGGATGTGTAACAATCGATGCATGTACTGATGGCCGTGACTGCCTGTAGAAATTGTGCACTGATGGCTGGTGGTGTGTGTGCTTGGTAAAGTACTGCACTGCCAGCTGGAGGTGTGTGTGCCTTGTGGAAGGGTGCACTGACGGCTGGTTGGTGTGTAGTTAGTAAAAGCGTGCACAGATGGCTGATGGTGTGTGTGTTTGGTGAAAGGGTGCACTGTTGGTTGCTGGTGAGTGCGCCTTGTAAAAGGATGCACCGACGGCTGGTGTTGTACGCCTGGTGGTGTTTGTTGTTTGTGAAAGTGTGCATTGATGGCTGATGGTGTTTGGCCCTGGTGATAGCGTGCACTGACGGCTGGTGGTGTGTTGTGTATGTGGTTGTGTGTGTAGTGGTGAGTGTGTGATGGTGAGTGTGTGATGGTGAGTCTGTGGGGGTGAGTGTGTGGTAGTGAGTGTGTTACACCAATGAGGCGCACTGGTGCCACTGCACCTGCTGCACAATGGTAGGTACGCCACACTGGTGGTACTACACCTGCTGCGCAATCATAGCTAAGTAACACTGATAACACCTCACCTGCTCCACGAATGGTAACTACGCCACACACTGGTGCCACTGCACCTGCTGCACAATCATAGCTAAGCAAAACTACCAGTGCACCAGCTCCACCAATGGTAGCTACCGGTACCACTGCACATGCTGCACCAATGACACCTACGCCACACTGGTGCCACTGCACCTGCTGCACAAGCATAGATAAGTAACACTGATAACACTACACCTGCTACGCAACGCCATCTACCACACACTGGTGCCACTGCACCTGCTGCACAATTATAGCTAAGGAACACTACCACTGCAACTGCTCCACCTATGGTAGCTACTACACACTGGTACAACTGCACCTGCTGCAGCAATGGTACCTACGCCACACAGGTGCTACTGCACTTACTGCAGCAATGGTACCTACAGCACACTGGTGCCACTGCACCTGCTGAACAATGGTACCTACACCACACTGTTGCACCTGCTACGCCACACTGGTGCCACTGCACCTGCGGCACTAATGATAGCTATACTACACTGGTGCCACTGCACCTGCTCCACTAATGATAACTATACCACACTAGTGCCACTGCACCTGATGCAGAATGGTAGTTACGCTACACTGGTGCCACTGCACCTGCTCCAGTAATGATAGCTATACCACACTGGTGCCAGTGCTGGTATTACTCCACCTGCTCCACCAAAGATACTTACACCACACTGGTGCCACTGCATCTGCAGCACAATGGTAGCTATGCCACAGTGCCTATGGTAGCTACTACACACTGGTACAACTGCACCTGCTGCAGCAATGGTACGTACGCCACACTGGTGCTACTGCACCTACTGCAGCAATGGTACCTACACCACACTGTTGCACCTGCTACACCACACTGGTGCCACTGCACCTGCTGAACAATGGTATCTACACCACACTGTTGCACCTGCTACGCCACACTGGTACCACTGCACCTGCTGCACTAATGATAGGTATAGCACACTGGTGCCACTGCACCTGCTCCACTAATGATAACTATACCACACTAGTGCCACTGCACCTGATGCACAATGGTAGCTACGCTACACTGGTGCCACTGCACCTGCTCCAGTAATGATAGCTATACCACACTGGTGGCAGTGCTGGTACTACTCTACCTGCTCCACCAAAAATACTTACACCACACTGGTGCCACTGCACCTGCAGCACAATGGTAGCTATGCCACAGTGGTGCCACTGCACCTCCTGCACAAGGGTAGCTATGCCACACTGGTGCAATAGCACCTGCTGCACAATTGTAGCTATGCCACACTGGTGCCACTGCACGTGCTGCACAATGATAGCTACGTTACACTGGTATGGTACTCTTGCTCTGTTGCTGCTGCTGCCTTGGCACAGTACCTGCTGTGAGTGTGTGAGGGAAGCTTGCACCACTGCTGCTTGTGATTTCCTTCTTGTGAGTGTGATAACCTTGCATCTCTGCTGCCTGTGGTCTCCTTGTGAGTGTGAGAAGCTTGCACCTCTGCTGCCTGTGATGTCCCTCTTGTGAGTGTGAGAAGCTTGCACCGTTACTGCCTGTGATGTCCTTCTTGTGAGTGGGAGAAGCTTGCACCTCAGCTGCCTGTGGTCTCCTTGTGAGTGTAAGAAGCTTGCACAGCTGCTGCCTGTGATGTCCTTCTTGTGAGTGTGAGAAGCTTGCACCGCTGCTGCCTGTGAGTATGAGAAGATTGCATTGTGCATCTCTGTGCTGTTCCTGTTCTTTGTAAGGGACTCTTGCTCTGTTGCTGCTGCTGCTGCCTTGGCACAGTACCTGCTGTGAGTGTGTAAGGGAAGCTTGCACCACTGCTGCTTGTGATGTCATTCTTGCGAGTGTGAGAAGCTTGCACCTCTGCTGCCTGTGGTCTCCTTGTGAGTGTAAGAAGCTTGCACTGCTGCTGCCTGTGATGTCGTTCTTGTGAGTGTGAGAAGCTTGCACCGCTGCTGCTTGTGATGTCATTCTTGTGAGTGGGAGAAGCTTGCACCTCAGCTACCTGTGGTCTCCTTGTGAGTGTAAGAAGCTTGCACTGCTGCTGCCTGTGATGTCGTTCTTGTGAGTGTGAGAAGCTTGCACCGCTGCTGCTTCTGATGTCCTTCTTGTGAGTGGGAGAAGCTTGCACCTCAGCTGCCTGTGGTCTCCTTGTGAGTGTAAGAAGCTTGCACAGCTGCTGCCTGCGATGTCCTTCTTGTGAGGTCTCGCAGTTGTGAGAGTTTGAGCTATTGGCATTTTAAATGCCAGTGACTGGTGGTGGTGGTAGTGGTAGTACTGGTGCCTGCAGTACTGGTAGTACTGGTGGTGGTGGTGGTACTGGTAGTGGTAGTACTGGTGGTGGTGGTACTGGTAGTGGTAGTACTGGTGGTGGTAGTACTGGTGATGGTGGAACTGGTGGTGGTGGTAGTGGTACTGGTAGTACTGGTAGTGGTAGTACTGGTAGTGGTGGTGCTGGTGGTGGTGGTACTGGTAGTACTGGTGGTGGTGGTGGTAGTACTGGTGGCTGTAGTAGTGGTAGTACTGGTGGCTGCAGTAGTGGTAGTACTGGTGGCTGTAGTACTGGTAGTACTGATGGTGGTAGTACTGGTAGTACTAGTGGTGGTGGTACTGGTAATGGTAGTACTGGTGGTGGTGGTACTGGTGGTGGTGGTACTGGTAGTGGTAGTACTGGTGGTGGTGTTACTGGTAGTACTGGTGGTGGTGGTAGTACTGGTAGTGGTGGTACTGGAGGTGGTGGTACTGGTAGTGGTGGTACTGGTGGTGGTACTGGTAGTGGTAGTACTGGTGGTGATGGTACTGGTAGTGGTAGTACTGGTGGTGGTACCGGTAGTGGTAGTGCTAGTGGTGGTGGTACTGCTGGCCGAAGTACTGGTAGTGGTAGTACTGGTGGTGGTGGTACTGGTGGTGGTAGTACTGGTGGTGGTAGTGGTAGTACTGGTAGTGGTAGTACTGGTGGTGGTGGTACTGGTGGTGGTGGTACTGGTGGTGGTAGTGGTAATGGTAGTGGTAGTACTGGTAGTGGTGGTACTGGTGGTGGTGGTACTGGTAGCGGGAGTACTGGTGGTGGTGGTACTGGTAGCAGTAGCATTGGTGGTGGTGGTACTGCTAGCCGTAATACTGGTAGTGGTAGTACTGGTGGTGGTGGTACTGGTGGTGGTAGTACTGGTGGTGGTAGTGGTACTGGTTGTGGTAGTACTGGTAGTGGTAGTACTGGTGGTCGTGGTACTGGTAGTACTGGTGGTGGTGGTAGTGGTAGTACTGGTGGCTGTAGTACTGGTAATACTGGTGGTGGTGGTGGTACTGAAAAGAATACGCTCTTAGGAACTGCTGGATCTTTAGGACCCTATCCCTCTCCCACATTACCAAATGCCATCAGTTTAATTAAGCCAATCATACGATGCCACCCAATAGAAAAGAGCAACAGCAAAGCAATTAAAAAATTTAGCATAACAGACAGAACTGTCGCCATTAAAAATGCTCGATTTACGGTAGCATCTTACCAGCATATGCTTCTAAGCATCAATTAAACTCCCCGTGCCTAATAAATGTAGCTTGGTTTAATTTAATATCATCTACTACCTTCAGATCGACTTCACGCTACATAAAACTGCAAACACCAAATATAGTCGGAAAAAAATGATTTTGACACTAAGACAGACTACGCACGCACCTACCCTTCCCTGATTCACAAATGACCTGGTTGTGCAATGACTCCAAAAAATTACACACCAAACGGGAAGCTGTGAAAAACACTCGCATTCGGCACAAGGCACGGAGCAAGGAACGTTCCCGTCTTAAGAATCTTCTTGTCTGCACCAGGCTGTGATGCACACCACACAAATGTTGTGCTTTGCATGGCGCGCGCCCACCAAACGCACTGCAGAATGGTGAACGCGCCCACAGCATCTGGATTCCATTACAGCACCTCCCTGACAGCTCCTAATTGATATTTATGGACGGCCGTGCGCATAACCGCACAGAATATGCCAACAATGGCGACCGGAAATTACATGTAGCCTATCGCGTCAAGGCTACTAAAAAGACAGCACCGCGAAGACGAATCACTATGCAGATGCCAAACAAAATGACTGAAAAAGCTCGCGCTCTGAGGAATTTATCCGGCACAAAACAGAATACCCTTTACAATACGGCTCGCAGCTCCTCCCCACTTCTGACGAAGTGGTGACATCGCCGAGCCCGTAAAAATAACCCTTCAAAAACAGCTGCCATCTTTAACAAGCATTAAAAATGCAATAGGTCTCGCCTTTCATTAAGTTAAAGCCATTTGCTTTGCTATACAATACCATTAGCACAGCAAATGGCTTTAACTTAATTAAAGGCGAAACCTATTGCATTTTCAATGCTTGTTTGATGAGCATGTTGGAATGTGCTCGGAGAAATACAGCCACAAAAGTTTATGTAGCCATCAAAGGTAGAAATACTGTTGTTTGGTAGGATTTAGAACAAGCCCTTAAACTCAAAAGAGGAGACTAAATTACTTCCATTCTCAGAGCTCTACACTGGCTATCCGTTGAAGAAGAGCATCCTTTGAAGCTCTCTGCAAAACACACCGGCCAATCCCTGGGATAAGATCAATCATTTTACAATCCAGACTCACATCATACATCCAAAAAGAAACACCACGTGAGGGGTGGCTCTGCATGTGGTAATCCACCCTTATAAGAAAATGCCAAAGTGGAAGCTCCTTCTCAGTTCAGACATGCAGGCGCTGGTCAATAGCCCCAAGGATGATACGAACCATCAACAACCACTCAGAAGTCAGAAAATAAATAAAGACCTGCATTTTCCCGAAGACAGAGTCCAGTTGGCTCTCAGGCCACAATGCGTGGCTGACTTGTGTATGCTGCTTTGATCATATTTTCACATTCATTTGCTTACAACCACAAACGTAAATCGTGTGTACACTCAACTGTGTTAATTCTGGAGCACACTCTATGGGTCTCACGCACAACACCGAATACAAACTCACAAAAGTCTTGCCATAACTAACACCTTTCTTACATCCAAGCAACAGTGTAGTGGTACCAACTCACATGACCATTTTGAACGGGCTTTGTGGCCTGGGCAGGAGCCAGGAAACCGCTATAGGAATGCTGTTGTGCAATATATAATCATTAATGTCACGCTGATCCCTCTGAAAGGCCTTTCGTGCCTGGGCTTATCCAGCAACATACCATGCACCAGTTCAACACATAACTGACACTCTCCCAGCCCTGCCAGCCTTTCTTTGGCATATGCCTGTCTAAAAACCTCAGTTTCTTACAGTCCTGTCTACCTCTGCCTGGAATTCCCAATTGCTGGGCACGTGGCTGGTATGTCTTGGATAGGTGACAACTCTGCATTGGGTGAGGTGCCAAAATGTGCCCTGCATGGGAATACCTCCATTGTAGACTTGCATAATGACAGCTTCCCCCAACGGCAGGGCTAGGCCCCGGGGCGTGAGGGGTTAATAGCCAGCATTCTTCGGCACACTGGGGCAAAGGTCTGGCCCAATTATAGGGCACCTGGATTCCTCGTGTGGGGGCTGGGAGGGTAGAGACCGGGAGGGGGCGGGTGGGGGTTTAAGGGATAGGCCCACACGGGTCCAACAGTGAGCCGTCGGCTCTCTCACCTCACATTCCTGCACCTTCCTGGGAGGCGTTTAAGTCCTCAGTTCCTGGAAGCGTCGGGTGGGGTGGAGGGGGGCTGTGCCTCGCAAGATGTGGAGTGACGCTGGAAAAACTGAGGAGGAGAGGGGGACGAAGAATTCTTCACGACTCCGAGGCCTGAACCCTGTTACACATTAAGAGCTGCAGCAGAAAGGCCAAATTCCCCGAGAGCACGCACACACACACCACTCACCCCCCCCCCGCCACACCGGCAGTCACCTCACTCAGCAGCAGCATCGGTAGGAACGCCGTGGGGACGGCCATGCCCGGGATCCTTGCTTCAGTTTACAGTGCCTCCGCTGTGTCCTCCTCTCACCAGCAGACTCTGCTCCTTGGACGGCGGAAACAGACCCGCAGCGGCCTCGGTTTACAATCCTGGGAGCAGAAACTGAGCCGACTGGAACCAGCCAGTGCGCATGCGCGGACAGACGCCGGAGGGCAGGAGCGTGACGCCGTGAGCGTGCACGTTGGCGTTCACAGACCTGAGTCGGCTCGTGCCCAGGTCTGGAGCGGCTCGCGCACAGCTCTGACTCCCTTGGGACCTAGCAAGGTGACAATAAGTCTCGTTGGCGGCAGCGCTTCGCGCTGCAACGCCAGCGAGACCTAAAAAGGCACATTAATCACTGACAGACGCTCCCTCGTCCTAGACAACTTGGATGAGTTTCGGACAAAAAGAATACTGTATTTATTTCCCACAACTCAAAATTACCACTAACAGAAGCCTTAACACAAAAAACTGGTCTATACTACGAACATATTCCCTCATTTACCTACAACTGTAGAAGGGGTTTCTGATTCACCACCCATGAACTTTGACAACCACAGGAGGTACCTCCCAGCTATAAGTGATAGATGGAAAATTGGAACCACCAGGCTCCAATGCCTTTTCCATTAAATACCCCCAATCTTTCCAAAAATACATACAAAAACCCAAACACCAATTACTCAAATCCCACCCAGAAACTCTTATTTCAGACCATTATTTATGTACCACCAAGGGAACCCGAACGAATGACCTTATATTTCATACAAAAAGAAGAGCACAATGCAGAATGACTTTTTAGGTTTCGCCCTGGCCGTAGCACCTGCGAAGCAGTCCGCCCAGGGCGAAATCTTATGTCCTACAGTATGGGGCTTAGTCCCGCCTCTGTCTTCCATTGGCTAGCTCCATAAATGGAGGCTAGCCATTGGAAGAGATTGGCTGTCAATCACGCTTTCCCCGTGAAAACGCGATTCGGGGGCGTTTCCGTGTCTTTTTTTAAGTCCCGCCCTCTCCTCTTCCCATTGGCTGGAATTTTACCTTCCAGCCAATGGGAAGGGGAGAGCACGAAAAACACGCAATCCCGCCCCCGAATCCCGCCCCCGAATCCCAAAATGACGTTGTTTTTTTTTTTTAGACCGAGTTTGTGTGCGAGTCGTTCTTTCAGATCGTGCCCTGGAAACAGTTTGTATACGTTTATTATAACGGTCATATGCTTGGATTGCCGTGTTTGTTTTTATTTGTATTGCCGCGGTGTGTAGAAGCGCCTTGGACGCATGTTTTATAAATGCGCTCTTTAAAGAGTTTTAACTCGGTTTTAAAGCTTGCTCAGAGCCTTCGGCTCAGCTGCACCTGTTCCCGCTCGTCTTGTTGAAAGGTGTGATTAGCATGGACCCCCACTTCCTGCTTGGCTAAGGATCGCTCTGAGGGGGGTGGACGCAGGCCCACCAGGGCCCCACTCCTTTGATTATTACCTTCCTGGCCCTTCACGCCGCCTGACTCTGTGCCGTGGATCCAGAGATGTCTCCAGGAGGTGGGAGGCAGCCCGCTGACTCGAGACCAGGAGAGCTCAGGGAGAGAGAGGCTGCCAGAGGGGAAAATGCCGGGGAGAGACTGAGAGACACCAAAGAACAGGCGAGCCTGCCATGGAGAGATAGGCAGGGCCGAGGTGCCAACCACAAGGAGAGAGGGCGTACGGGGCAACGAGAGAGAGGGACACAGACTCAGCGGGGAGGGACTGCCAGGTGGGGTTAGAGGAATGACAGGGGCGGAGGAATCCGCAAGGCGCTGGGCGGAGAAGTGCAACATACGAGACCGAACTCATACGTGAGACAGGAGGAGGAGGACTAGCAGGCAAGATGGAGTGCAGGACTGAACAGTGACGAGCGCACGGTTCAAGGGCAAAGATGAAAGGATCACAGCACATGGCAAGGGTGAACTCAGGGGCTGAAGGTTAGAGGGGTGAAAGAAAGTACTGATCAGGGGGCCGAGAGCAAGGGTGTACAAGCAGGGCTGGAAGTGTAGCGAGGTCTCCGCACAGGGACACAGGCGCCTGAATTACTATGCAGGGTTAGAGGTCAGAGTATTGGGACAGATTAAGGGGGTCAGGGTGCAGGCGCGAGATCAAGGCGGAGATGTAATGGTGTTGGAGTGCGAGGGGAAGTTGTAAATGTGGGGATGAAAGTGACAGATGGGCTAAGTGGTCAAGAATGCTTGTTGTCAATTGTACCATGGTGACGCCTCGGCCCGGTTGGTTAGTCCTGCTGGCATGTTCCCTTGTTCTCGCTGGGCATCCCTGTAGGGCTCGCTGCATACATGACGACGTTCAGTCTGCAGTCCCCGTGCTCCGAGCCCCAACCCTTGAACCCCCTCCCGCGCTGCCCCCGCCCAGGGGAAGGCAGGCAAGCAGCCCGGACTCACTGCTCCCTATACGCATCCGCGCCTGGTACGTCCCGGCGGAGAGCGCCCGGCTGAGCCCAGAGACCGCCGCCCGGCTGCAGGCCGCCGTGGAGGAGGCCATCTCCAGGATGCGTGCATGTGTTAACAGGCAAGCCCGTGAATTAATCACACGTGCACGCTCTCCACAATTACATGTTGGCCATGAATTAACCCTCCCGTCCAGCTAATTTTACCGCTGAATGTTTGTTCCAGTACATGTTCCTATATTACCCTTTAAACGTGTGTGTATTATCGGGACACGAGTGGCACAAGGATGTAGAAGGCTCGATTCCGGTCGGAGCCGTGATTCGTGAAACGTGCAAGAGCCCCGGAGAGTGCTGTGCGCCCCGAGCCTGCCCCCAGCACTTCGCTGAGGCAGACGCCGGGGTTTTATGCACGATCGTGCGGAATGCGAGCCCTCCACGTGCAGTAAACATCAGCGTGAAGTGAAAAGCCACCGACATAACATAACTCCCTTTATCATAAATGGTGCTGCGAGTATACCGACATGTAGGATTATTTAATTAACCAAATAAAATGTTGTAGCGATGACATTAAAGAATTAGTTTTAAAAAATATACTCGTGCATCGGGTCCATGTCTTGGCTCGTTATGCGTGATATATAAATAGTAATTATCTTTAAGGTGAGATGAAAGAACAATAAATTATAAGGCGGTAGAGCGGACGTTAAGACCCAGACCTGAACCGTTAATTTGAGCTAAAAGTGGCGTGGGCAGCCCCCTCGCATCGGGGCGTGTAACTGGAGAGGCGGTTAAACCGAAAGTGAAAGCACAGTTTGGGGTCCCGCTTTCCTCGCGCCCCCTGAGTGTCTGTTTCCACAATAAAGAGGGCTGTTCAGTGGACACCCACGCCTCCACCTAATCCTTGCACTACAATTTCTGTTAATTAGAGAAGGAGCGCTCCGGGTGAGGAATCTTAATGAAGCACGGGGGAGGGGTGGGGAGGAGCGGAGACGTTTGTGTGCGCGCACAGTTGTTGCAATAAACACCTCATAAATGTATTACTAAAGTTAAAAGGATAATGTTCAGTTTTTTTTTTTTTACCGTGGTATAGCAGCATTGATGTGAGAAACACCTTTAGTGCCTCAGAAGCCATTTAACTATTACCGGCTTACAGAGAGAACCCCCATCTCTAGGCACGCGGGCTTCAATGTGCTTTCACTCTGTGTGTGTGGGTGTGTGTGGGTGCAAATGCAATAGGTCACGCATTTGCGAGAGATTAAGCTATTGGCATTGTAAATGACAATGCCATTTATTTATCGATTTTCAAAAACAACACACAAATAAAACGTTTGTCATTTACAATGCCGATAGCTCTAACTTTTGCAAAGGCGAAACCGTTGCATTGTAAATGCTTGTTTTCTCCATGTTAAACATCACAGACTCCAAAAAAAACACCTCACGGACTTAGAATATCGGTCTCTTCCTCTCCCTTCTGCAAGGCAAATGCTACCATATTCATGTATAATAATGGGATTATATTAATACAGGCCTCAAATGAAAATCTATCTTTAATCGACAAAATCTTCCCTATCCTAAATAAAGGGTTTACAACAAGTCCATTCTTTTCACTCAAAATTACCCCAACGATCATAATGAAACTCCACTTCCTCCTTTACGCACACGGCTACCATTAGCTCAAACAACCCACTTCTGGTCTCAAGCGATTACCTACTCACCCTCACTACCACCAATCTCACTCAAGAACCATCCTCACAAGCGGAGAATAAGAACCATACTAGGAGTTGGCGTCCCAACTCATCTGCTCCCATCCCCAAATATAAAAACTAACATAGCCTCCAACTTCATGGGGCTTCCTCTCCACCACTCACCCCCCTTGTCCTCTCAGAGCGTACCAATGAGAGCCCTCGAGGCACTCCCTCATCGATCACCCATACGGGGAACAATAATATCCACAAACCCATATCTCATCAACAAATCAATCTTAAATTGCCCAGATCCTCTAACCTTCTCACTGCCACCCTTAGTACACCACCTCCCATCACTTCCAATCCTCCTCATACATACTCGTCTCAAAACTGTCCAGCTAATAATATGGACACCCCTCTAAGCATGGTGTACCTCATAATATCACCCTGCTCCCCGACCTTCCAACGCAACCCACAGCTACCTGTAAACGTGATTACTGGGTAATGAGATTGCCCATTGCCATCTTAAGGAGGATCCCCAGAGTCGTACAACCATTACATTTGATACACATCAGAGTTCAAATAACAGCATGATAAACAGAACTGAATCCCTCAGACATCCCCCACACTACATGTCCCACACACAGCTAATCTGGGATCGGGAACTACACCTTACCCTAATGTTGCTACTCACCCAAAGAGAGCTAATCAAGATTTGTCGAGCAAGGAGATCCACAAACTCCTCTCTTATCAGTCTGAAAAGAATACCAACAGTTCCGATAAAAATCAAATGCAAGCCATCCAAGCGAATCCTTTCAGAGAACCGAGCCACAACCACAATGGAAAAAAGAAGAATAACCTCGAGCGTCTCTTTGTCACAGATGGCCTCTCTTCATAATAATAAGCAGCGGAAGTGCATGCTCCTCAATTGCAGATCGGCAAATAAACACACAGCAGATATCTACGACCTCATTCTCTCACACAAATTCGACATAGTGATCCTCACGGAAACATGGTTAAACAACTCCTCCGCTCATCCCATCTTAGATCTCCTGGTCCCACCTAGTCGCAAGATCATTCGACTAGATAGACCCAAGAAAATAGGGGGTGGAATAGCCTGCATCTATCACAATACTTTTTCAGTACGCCAATTGGAAACAATAGTGATCAAGACATGTGACTATCTTAGCATCAACATTTCATGCAACAACGAACCCATTTGTGATATACATGCCTTCTATCACTCTCTGGGTGAAAACTTTTTATTCGTTGAACAAATCATGGAAATCATGAAGAAGCCAAAGCGGAAGGTGCACTCAAAATGAAGTCAATAGAACACAAGATGTAAGGTGAATATTTCTTCTTTTATTCAAATTGTTAATTTTCAATAAGCATAGGCACAGCCAACGCGTTTCGTTCCCATTAGTGCCGTGGGAACTTCATCAGGGCATAAGTATGGAAATCACGAGAAGCAAAAAATAGGAATAGCAGTTTCCGGACTGAACTTCTGGAATATGTAGTCCTTAGTCAAAGGATTCTAGGAGGAATCCTATATCTATCATACGTCCTGGTTCCCTGGATATTACAAGTTGAAATGTGGCTTCATATGTGCCCGAAGAACAGACAGTATCAAAAGCGAATAATTAATTGGCAGTATATAGAAAACGATTTCTTAAAATCTGGAGTGAACTATTGCGAACTTTAGAATAAGTAAGGAAGGTGTAGCTCGTGGATTTCGGTATCCTGATTAGACTCGCTTATGATAAGGCGATAGTATGTAAAATTAACTCCAATCATTAATGACAGACAAACGAATTATATCGAGTTCAAATTGGACCTGATTTAACCGTAAAGCAGCAATCCGGCACCTTGCTTGTAGTGAGGCAATAACACAGTGTGAATAGCACCAACGATTTGCCCCAAAAAAGAAAAAGTGGAACGTAGAGGTCCAAATACGACCTAGTTCGAGCGTGGGCCAGCAATACGGCACCTGTAATAGGGCACCAGCGACGAGAATCACCACGAACGTTGGTGCTATTCACACCGCGTTATTGGGAACGAAACGCGTTGGCTGTTCCTATGCTTATTGAAAATTAACAATTTGAATAAAAGAAGAAATATTCACCTTACATCTCTTGTTCTATTGACTTCATTTTGAGTGCACCTTCTGCTTTGGCTTCTTCATTTGTAATTTTCACATCCCTAAACAGCGGGTGTAGGAAGCGGTTGCACCACCTGATATCAAGAACTTAAGGAAACATTGTGCTCGACCCTGGTCTGCTGTTTATGTGCTTTTGAAATCATGGACATCATCACAATGAATGACAATTTTCAAGGACCCCAGATCTTCCTGGGCAACTTTAATCTACACTGGAGTGACCTTAATGACCACTCACTGAATAACCTAAAATCTTTTCTATTAAACCATGAGCTATCCCAAATTTGTGACAGGCAAACACACGACAAGGGGGAGACCCTGGACCTTATTATCTCAAAAACTGACACTATTTCCCTAGAATTTATTAGCCCCTGGGACTGGACAGACCATTATCGCATAACCGTCCTCATCAATTTAAAGTCAATCCCTAAGCATGAACATCCAAAGAAAATAAAACAATGGAAAAGAGATCTTCATAACAAACCACAATGAGCTAGCTACCCTACGCAATAATACCTTGATCCCACAGACCATTGTGAAGGATGTCAATGAGCTCACTGACTACTACAACACTTCCATATTGAAAGCGATCTAGTTGTTGGCTCCCCGCCCACATAAAACGAGGCAGCCAGCGCGAGCATCAGATCGAGGTATTCTATCTCCTGAGGCGGAAGCCAGGAGTTTCTTTTTAAAATTGTATTTTCCTTTTCCTAATTTGCGCCGTATTGTTGTTATTCTTGGCATTTTAAAAACCCTTACCCTTCATTTCCACTCAGCTGAGTAGGTGCAGAGCGAATCGCCCTCCCACACGGATCTCCCCAGAGGCGGCGGCCCTATTGGGCAGGCACTGGGATTAGGACACAGCGCTCTAGTTGTTGGCTCCACGCCCACATAAAACGAGCATGGTAAATCGTACGCGCAGAGGACGCGCGCAGCGAGCGCGCGCAGCACCGATGGCGCGCCTAAGGCAAGCCCATCTGCGCCCGTCCGCGCCCTGACGAGCCCAAAGGCCAGGAACTATGTCCAAGGATCGGACACCACAATCAATCAGGCGAGTTTATCCTATTCTGCTGCGTCTCTAAAGGCCATTGGGGAGCAGCAATATAGGAGGAACCAGAGTCTCACCTTCACGAAGTGTTTTAATGAATTCCCGGCTACACTTGAAGGCCCCATAGCCTGTAGGCAGTGCCTCTTTACTACTATTACTCAGGAACTATCTGCTCCCATAATTAGGAGAGCCACTTACTCCCACCCCCCAGCGGTAACTAACCTACTTTGCAACGTAAGATCTCTGGCTAAACACCCCCTCAAATCTGGGACATGATCTCTTCCCATACCCCCCTATTATGTTTTCTAACCGAAACCTGGTTGAACTCTACCAACAGCACTATGATCAACCTTGCTATTCCCAAAAATTACAAATTAATCCACCTAAATAGAGAGGGGAAAAACGGGCGGAGGTATTGCCATCGCGTTTCAAGACCATCTCACAGTCATCTGGTTATCTTTAAGGCTACGCTATCAACAGCAGAATGTTGGTACGGAGCTCTGGTTTACCGTCCTCCAGGTTCCGAACAAAATGTTATAGATTCTCTGGTCGAACAAATCGCCTTACACACCCTAGCCACCAGGAGATTTCTCCTACTTGGCGATTTTAACTTTCCTGGTGGGCTTACCACCAATCCAGAGGTCAGGAATGTCCTCTCTGCTTTGGAAGCCCCAGGACTCATGCAAAAAGTGGAGGGAGCAACACATCAGGCTGGGTACTTGCTTGATTTAGTGTTCACCAATGATGAATATCTTAGATGCAGCCCCCCTATCCCTCTCACATGCACTGACCACTCGCTGATTTCCTTCTCCATTCCTTGAACCTTGGCGAAGAACTCAGACTTAGCCATGATAAATAAACCAAGCAAGCATAGATCTTGACGAAACCTCTCGGCAGAAATATTCGAGGAGCATTTCCACTGCGACCCAGTTTATATCCAGTCGGAATCCCCCATAAAACTGGAGACGTTCTCGGCTGCACTAGAATCGGCTCTTGATCAGATTATACCCAAGAAATTTGGCCGTGTCCATAAGCACCCGCATCATTCTTGGTATACCGACGATCTAAGGGCAATTAAACAAAAATGCCGTTGCTTAGAAAAAACCTGGTGCACCAATAAAGACCCACAAAATAAATCAATATATAAACAAGCCCTGGCGAGTTATCACCATAACCTAAAAACAGCCAAACAAAACTTTATTCTTAAGCAAATTGAACACTCAAACAACTCCTGTTTGCCATGGTCAAAGACTTTACGTCCCCTAGAGCCTGCAGCCAAGTCCCAAAGGAATCTCAAGAGTTATGCAACTCTATTGCCACTTTTTTCCAGAATAAAATCTCCACTATCTATGACAATTTTCCACAGATAGCTCCCTCAGCCTTAAATAGACTAGAAGAACTAGAAAAGCAACGAAGGAAACCCAATTGCCGCCTGTATAATTTTTGAGGCGGTTCAAAAAGTCCTAGCCTTGGGAAAGTCAGGCTCACCCAATGATCCTTGCCCCGCCAGAATCATGACCCTCTTTGCAAAGAGTTGTGCACCAGCAATCTGCGACATTTTCAACTGTTCCATCTCCACTGGCATCATTCCACCTTCCTGGAAAGAAGCCGTGGTCCGTCCTATTTTGAAAAAATCCACGGCGGACCCCACTATCTTGAGCAATTATCGTCCCATCTTCCTTCTACAACTACTAGGGAAAATGCTGGAGAAAGTTATTAACAAACAATTGAGTTGCTATTTAGAACACAACGAGATACTAGATCCCTCGCAATCCGGTTTTCGCCCGGGTATCAGCACTGAAACCTCAGTCTTGGGGGTCACCGACTCTCTAAGACAAACAGTAGATGCAAGCGGCTCCGCGATCCTCATCCTTTTAGATCTCTCCGCAGCTTTTGATACCATCTCCCACTCCAAGCTAACGGAGAGACTATCGGAATGTGGTATCGGTGGAACAGCCTTGAAATGGCTACGAGATTTTCTCTCAGCAAGATCTCAGCAGGTCACCCTTGGCCCTTACTCCTCAGAGAAGCTATCCTTAGACAAAGGGGTGCCACAGGACTCCTGTTTAAGCCCTACACTCTTAAATATATATCTGATCCCACTAGCCCAGATTGTGGAACAATTGGGTTTTGAAATCGTCTCATACGCAGACGACACACAGCTCATGTTCACTATCGGGGGCTGTCCAGAACTAGAGAAAGCTCGGTCCTCTGAGGGCATGGAGATGATCTCAGACTGGATGACAAGGAATTATCTCCAGTTAAACCCAGGCAAGACCGAGATCATGCTTATGGGAAAAGATCCAGCGATCTGGTCAGAAGATTGGTGGCCCGTTCAATTAGGTACCGCCCCCACTCCCAAACCTTTTGTGAGAAACCTGGGAATAAAAATCGACCGCTCCCTGTCCATGAAAGACCACATTACCACCACTACTGGCACCTGTTTCTACAATCTTCGGCTGCTCTGGAAAATTTTACCTTTCATCCCCACGACCCACCGCAGA
Source organism: Lissotriton helveticus (assembly GCF_964261635.1). Classification (NCBI taxonomy): domain Eukaryota; kingdom Metazoa; phylum Chordata; class Amphibia; order Caudata; family Salamandridae; genus Lissotriton; species Lissotriton helveticus. The sequence goes on from NC_136068.1 coordinate 1,943,156,011, forward strand.
ACTCTTGTTCATGCATGGTTACCAGCCGCCTTGACTATGGTAATACTTTGCTGGCCGAGGCAGGTCCCACCTTCCTGTCTAAATTACAGACTGTTCATAATACAGCAGCGCAAATGATTTGCAATCCTCTGCCGGGCTCCTCTTCTGCCCCTTTACTCAGAGAACTGCACTGGCTCACTGTCAAAAAGAGGTCCTTTTTCAAAATATGCTGCCTCACCCACAACGCTCTTAGAAAGAAAGGCCCTAGGTATCTCCAAAATAAAGTAATTAAATACCACCCAAACAGGAGACTGAGATCTACTCACGAACTACTAAAGGTCCCCAGAATTCGTTTGGCCCGGACCGGTGATCGAGCATTTTTCTATTTAGCCCCATCATATTGGAACCAACTCCCGATGACCCTTCGCACTAACCCTAATTACGGCTCCTTCAGGAAACAGCTGAGTGCCTTCCTCCTCAGCAAGTAGACAAACTCCTGCCCTTTGCTCCCTGCTTCTTAAGATAGAACTGCCAATCAGCGCCGAGATGCCCCAGGGTGGGTTGTGCGCTTAATAAATGAAAATCTAATCTAATCTAAAGTCATGGACTCCATTGCGTTTCTTCAACAGAAAAATATATTCAATACAAATTCAAAGCTTTGGTTCAACAATAACCTGAACACAGAAAGACGCAATCTTAGAACAGCAGAAAGAGCTTGGCGATCCTCTCCTTCCCTGGAATTGCTAAAACACCTAAGAACTAAAAGGAATACATACAATAGAAGAATAAGACCAAAGACAGCTCATTCTTTTGGGGATACACCTTGACCAAGCTAGAAATAGGCCAAAAAAAACTATCCAAATAGTCAAGCAGCAATCACGTAACACATCCAACTCGTTAGTCTCCGGATCCACCTCCCATCCAAATTGCAAAGAAATGGCCACCTTCTTCAAGGAAAAAACCTCAAAGATAGAGAACAAACTTCAACTAGAAAATAAACGACTACCAGCTATCCCAAGCAATTTCTCGTACACCTTCCTGATCACGGAAGGGGATGAAACACCCTGGCCCCCCTCCAAAAACATTGCCTCCTGGAACACCTATTCCCCAATCAGCAAACACGACATGTACAACATTTGTTCCTCCTTAAACCCATTTCTAGGTACTTCACTGACCCTCTACATCCTCGCATACACAAGGAGAGCAAATCCTGTGTTCTCCCTCTTGGACCAAGATTGTAAACGGCTCACTAAGTCAAGGCACTATCCATGACTGCCTAAATGGTCAAATAACTCCCATTTAAAAAAAACTATGACAGACTGCCCTGATCCTAATAACTACCAACCTATCTCCAACATCTCTACTCTGGCAAAGCTCTTACAAAAATGTGTTCAGAGTCAACTCTGCAACCACATACACACACATATCAACTCCTCGACCAACACCAATCAGGCTTCCATCAAGATCACAGCACCGAATATGCACTTACTCATACAGTAGATGACTGGATCAACATGAACCATGCCTTCTGATACTGCTTGATTTATCGGCCACCTTTGATGCCGTCAAACATTATAAACTATTGAACTTATTCGAACAAAGGATGGGCTTATCAGGGGTCATATTACAATGGTTCGCTTCCTTCCCCCAAAACAGTAGGAGAGTGGGTCTGCTTCCTATGGTCACCCCCACTTTTTAGGTCTCGCGAAGCGATCGTCGCTGCAAGACTCTATTGCAATCATTTCTGCTTACAACAAGCCAAGGGAGACAGGAGACAAGAGATGTGCACGCGCGCGTAAACGGATCAGGTCGCACGCCCTTCCTGTCTCCCATGGCTCCTTGTAAGCAGACACACACACATAGAGAACCCCCCAAGGCGCACACGCACACACACACACACACACACATAGAGAACACCCCACCCCCCCGCCGCCGCGCATACACACACCTTTAATAAATTCCTGAAGCCCCGATGAGCTCGGTAATTCTGCCATGCTGCCGGTAGGGCCGTCCCTTATCATCAGCGGGGCAGCAGGAAGGAAGCAGCCCGCGAGGCACAGCGCGCCCGGCTCGGCAGAGTCTAGAAGTAAGGCGGAGCGCTGGAACCTTGGAGTCGACCTGGCTGCTGCTCTCAGAAACAACCTAAAGAAACATCACGTGGTTACCGTGCGCCAATCATAGGTCGCTAGGGGGCCGTTCCTAAGGCTTTGTTTCGTCTGAACAGGCCGCGGCACAGGCTGGTTACCAAGGGGGTGGAGATCTCGCTCCCGGACTCTGGCTGTTCCACCCATTAATGTAATTAATGTATGCAGATTTAGCGGGCGGGGGGGGGCCTGAGCAGAAGTGACCCTATGTATATTCAGGTGTGTCTCACAACTGTGAATCCTACTCTGCCAATCCCCCCCTCCGCCCTCATGTTCTTGCGCTGCCAATGTCCAGGCGGCCTGCTTCCCTCCCCTTACCCTCCTAAAACTTGTTTTTTTTGTCTTGTACTGAAGTCCATACTTGTTTTTATTGTTGCCTGTATAATTTGGACAACATTACTGCACACTAGCGCTTTACCATACCACAACTTCTGCTCCCTTGTTACTCTGAGAGGGAGCGGGTGCCGCGTGACCTGCTTGAGGAGAGTGTCCTTGCCACGCTCCCACCTCCGGAGTGCCGCCTCTGCAACCCCTCACCTGTAGCACCCCAGGAGCGAGGACCCTCAGCAGGACAGATAGCAGCTCAGGGCGGCGGCAGTAGGCGAGCGAAGGCTGCTTGGTGTCAGGCTCCATGCTGGATTGGGATTCTACACATGCGTTGAAGCTAGACTGAGCGATAGTCTTCAGTCGGACCGGTGAGATCAACGCTTCACGTTACTCCTCAGTAAGCACAATGTGGAATCCACTCATTAGGAGCGACATGATCTGGACGCTGTCAATGCGCGCCCGTAGACGCTGCTCCCCGCACGAAAAGGTAAGAAGAATGCGGGGAGGATACGGGGACAGAGGCAGTGCAAATACCTCGGAACAGAGCGTGACACAGGTGCCACGTGCACAGGGAGGGTGCTGATGCCGGCCCAAGGCGCAGGCTGCGTTGCCAAGAGGCACTGTTGGCATGCTTATGGTGCATGATGGGAGACGTGTACGAAGGGGGAGCATTAGAAGGACAGTTGAAGGGGCATATGCAATTGTACACACCATTGTTCTCATGCATTTCCATAACATAGGGGTTTGTGTTAATACCTCTGCATGTTAGTGCACAATTCTGTGGAATGTTTGTAGAAACGTCTCTGCATTTAACTTATTATTGTACATACTTGTGTGCGTGTCATGAATCTCCTCTTGTCTGTCTGTCTTGTCTGTGTTTGCACGCGCCCTGCATGCGAGTTTGTGTGTATGTCACTGTGTGTAAAGCGCCCTCATAAGTGTGTCTGCATCACTTCTGTCTACTTGTTTTTTTTTGCCATGGTGTTGCTTTTAATACATGTTTAGTGGTCTTACACATTCACAAGTTGGACAGCTGAGCTGTCCCTCAGTGTACATAGATGTTGAAACTCGAGTCAGCCTTTTGACAGCAGTGCTGTCCCTCTGCTCACACGGATCTGACAGTACATGTAAGCATCCCTCTACTGGACAGATACAACAGTAGAAACGGTTTCTCATGTGTCATAGATGCTGATCTTATAAACTCTGCTCTTCACACGCAGTCTAATTCATCTTAGCCTATCCCCTCGGCCGCAGAGATCTTAAGCGCTCCTGGCTTGCACAGCAGTGAGGCCCCCTTAGGTTGCAAAGATCTTATGAGAAAAGGCCTCAAAGAACAGCGTTAACCTCTGTGCATTCCCATTTCTCTCGGGCTCAGCTGGAACAGCCCTGCCTGATGAACACATCTGGCTCCGATCTCAGACAGAGGAACTATCTATCCCACAAGATCGTTCACGCTCGGACCTTTACTGAGACAAGCATTTGCAATGCAATAGGTCTTGCATTTACGCAACTTTAAGCTATTGGTATTGTATAGGACTATGCCTTTTATTTAGGATTAAAAACAAAAATAAAAAGGCATTATCATTTGCAATGTCAATAGCTCAAACTTGAGTAAACGCGAGACCTATTGCATTGCAAATGCTTGTTGCAGTGATTCTCTGGTTTTTCGACTTTAATGTGGCTGTGGGCCTGCTAATCAGACCCACAGCCAAGCTGTTCTCTCTCTAAATTGATACCATGCACTTTAGGTGCATAACAGATTGGTTACTGGGTCACGCTTGTGAGCCCCTGTATAGTGTACCATAGGTACCCAGGGCATAGGTGCATCCTAGGCCTACCAGGGGCTGCAGCATGTATTGTGCCACCCCTGGTTTGCCTTCCAAACGGAAACCACAGGTCTGAAAAGACGTAGAGGCAGCACCAATTATAAAGTAATTCGCAGAAGCAAAATGTTGTGAAAATATATTCTTTTTTATTAATCTTTTTGTTTTAGAAGTGCACAGGACAGCCAACGCGTTTCGCTCCCCACCTTGGGAGCTTCGTCAGGGCAAAGGCAAAAGAGTTGCACTGTAATTTGTGCAGAACTGTGCGCCGTGAGGACCAATTGGCGTTGCATAAGGTTCCAAATCTGTTAGAGTGTATTGAGGCAATATAAGTGTTGAGGTTCTGTAAATTACGAATTTGTTCGTGCTCAGCCTCCATTTTGTAATCGCCGCCATTTTGTGTTGCCCTCACTCAGGCAGCGCGGCGAACGCTATGTTTTGGTCGTTTCTGCATTTACGTGTCAGATGGCTTCTTCGCTTATGTTTACTAACGAATGTCAGGGTCTGGCCGAGTACACTAATTCCTGTCTGAGCAGATTAAATCCCGTCCGGACTATTTGTTGGCTCACATCATTCTTTCCTCCAGGTTATCTTATCTGCTGTCCTTCGCTACATGCCTCATGTATTCTCCTGTTTCACGACTATTCTTCTAACACATACAGCTGTGTTTTCTCTGCTTGTAAACCGAATTGTGTGGATTCACTCAATGTTTTACTTAAGGGGTCGAGTAACAAACGCAACCGGGAAACTTGAGTTACTTTGGGCTTAAGGCATTGTTTATAACATTTGTTTATGTCTCCTGCTCTCGTGTGATTGCATTTTGCATTGTATTGTACCATATATAAACCTGTGCGCCACGGAGTTAAGTGGCAGTCTCTTTTGAACCTCGTTGTACTGACGACTTCTAAGACCACTGTACTAGCTGCAGCTAATAAATATCATCTTCTACGCCAGACGAAGAGTCCGTGTCTCTGTATTTGACAAGGCAGGTGAATCCCGGGGATCTTAGGCGTACCCTGCGCCACCGGGCCTTAAGGCTGCGGTTCTCCAGTGTAAGGTACTTGGGTAAATTGCAGAGATGTGGTCTTTCTTTAGAGGTTGGCAGGCCTTAATAAGCTGCCAAACCGGCTCGTTCTCAAAGACGTATATCGTCCAGAATTAAAGTCCCGTGTGAGACGCCAACAATTCTGTTCACACAGCCTGGGTAAGGTGGTGTAATCACCCCTTACTTAGATATAGTATACCTATATCTACCTTTACATATAGACACATATACACCTATAAGCCACTCCTATGGCAGGCCTCGACAATCCTGGAGGCAGACTGCTGGATTTTATGTGAGAGGGTGCTCTGGCATGAGCTGAGCCCCTCTGCAGCTTTCGGAACCATCTCCTTATAGCTTTTCTATGATATAGCCATACCATATACTCCTAAGTGCATTATAATCCTCGTGGTTAATGCTGACTTTGGTTTGGCTTTATCAAAACATGTCATGTAAGGTGTCAAACACTTTGGAATACTACACCGCCCCTGCCAATTCTGGCGGCGTGTGTAGCATACCACCCTTAAAGAGGGAAAAGACATGTAGTTTACTGCTTTACCCGGTTAAAGTTAAACAGAGCCTCAGCATCACAAAATGGATGCTGCTGCCACAGACATGAGTCTGACCTCCTGTTGCTGGGGGAAACTCCAGCAAGGGCGGCCTGGACAATAGGTTTCCTGTCCAGGGAGGTGCCAGCACCTCTCCAGACAGGGGTTTTGTGTATTGGGGCAGGGATGGCTGCATTCAGTGAATGTATCTAGATATTGCCTGGAGCACATAAGTCGCTCCATGTATAGCCCGGTTCAAACCGGGACACAATTGTGATGGTATAAAATATGCTCAGAATTAGAATTATGCTAATCACAGAATTATATTAGATTGATGATTCCTTAGGACTTTCTGCTTATCATTTTCTTTTCCCTTTCCCATATAAGGGATTTCTGTGCCGATTTCCGCTGAATATTTCTGTCACTAACTGTGGCATAGGTGTGTAAGCCACAGTTGGTCTATCTACCTTATTGCCCATCAAACATAATATACAACCACCCCTTTAGGAATATTTACTGTGTCAAATTAACATGGTAATTTAATAATTTAATTTTTTGATTCTTTCATTTGAAAATTATATTATTTAGCAGCTGTGTAACGTAGAAATCCGATTACCGACAGCCACATACTCGGCTGAGATCTCTCTTTTACTTCTTGAAGTAACTCTTTTCTGTCTACCGGCCACCCCGTGGGCGACCCAGCCCTTTTTTTGTTTTTATTCTTAAGGGGCGGGTTTAACCACATTCGGTGTTCCCGCATCCGGAAACCGAGACTCGTTCGACTCCACGAGGAAGGCGCAACACTGGTAAGATTCGGGCTCTACAACTGACCATCATGCAGTACCCAACCGTAATTCCCGAGGGATATTCACCCTTATTAAAACTTTCCTTCGTTTTTTCACCTTTCAGCCTTTACCTCTTTGAACTTGCACAACTTGCCAAGTTCCGAAGCAACTCTAAACAAGGGTTCTGGCGACTCTTCTGTTGCCGCCCCTTTTTTTCTAAACCACCCGATTAGGACCGGGTTGGAATTATCACCGGTCCCCCGGTGAGTCTCACTATACTCTTTCCCTAATCGTTAATATTCTCATGATGGTGCTTGTGGCAATTGTCAAATACCTAGGCTAACGCGAATGTTCCCTTGTGGTTTTTTCTGCAGAACCCGACTTTTGACGATTTACGTCAAGTAATAACAAACTACATTTAGATTCTTCTAATTGCTTTCACCTCCTATACCGCCCGCCAGTTCACAGCTGTTTAGTGTAATTTCCTTTTTATTTCCTTTTTATTTATTGGGTTCAAAACGGGTGATTCTTCCCGTTAGTTGATAAAACGGTAAATCGTTAGTATACACAGTGACTTTTGCGATGATGACTATTTAATTTATTTTGTTCCTGTTCCGCCTTATTCTGATCTGGTCATATGTAAACAGAATTAATGAAACTTTGAATCAACGCGTTGGTATCTATATGTATGCAACTACTGACACAAGTATTTTCTGCTTATTAACGAGCATGATATGCCATCAGTCTTTTTCACGTTATTCGTGACTTAATGGGGTCCTTACTTTTAACTGACGAAGGTTGTTACATGAGATCATTCATTTGCACAGTGCTCCTTTTGTTACGCTCGTTGCAAGCTTGGAATTGATGTTTTTCTGGAAACTTATTATGTTATTGAGCAGTGCTTAAATTGCTATTTTAGCCATTGATTGAAGCCTTTCTGAATTTGGGACAACATTTTACATAGTTGTGATAATATAAGATATTTTAATTACTGCTACCAACGGACATTTACGTAATTACTGTACTGAACAGGAACAAGTTGTTTTTATACCCTTATGTGTCTAATTAATTTCAGCTATATAAATAATCCTCCACAAGTAAAAACAGTAGCCACTAAATCTTATACATAGCAGGAGACTTACAGTATATAAAAGAATTTTCTGTGTAAATAGGGTCGCATTTGACCGTGTTTATGTTAATGCTTAATGTTACAATTATAGTATGTTTCACTGCACTCTGCACCCTATGAACATAGGTTGTTGCATGTTCTATTTACCTACTACTGTCTTAATCGCTTCGAAAGTCACGACACATTGGTCCTTTGTCACTAAACACAATTTTGTGAGATCAATAAACAACAGCATTGCTGATGAACACAGAAACGACACTGTCCGCCTATCCCCTCCCTTTCCTTTCTCCTTTTTTGTTGGTTTCCACGTCACGGGTGTTCCATTTTCGCCACTATTATTGTTTTTTGATAACATTTTGAACCTTTTTACCTATTTAATTTTTCTTCTAGCCCTGAAGAGTCACAGCCATATGTTGTGATGAAACACGTGTCGGCTTGATTTATATTTACAGTGATTCCCAAGTGGGGAACACTGTGGTTGAATAAAAACCCTTCAAGACTACACGCTGTGTCCGGTCTATCCCTACTATCGTTATTTTCAGACAAAACCAGTCTACTTATATATATTGTGTGCTCTGGACATAATCACATAGGCCTGGACAATAGGTTTCCTGTCCAGGGAGGTGCCAGCACCTCTCCAGACAGGGGTTTTGTGTATTGGGGCAGGGATGGCTGCATTCAGTGAATGCATCTAGATATTGCCTGGAGCACATAAGTCGCTCCATGTATAGCCCGGTTCAAACCGATGCTGGGATACTCAAGCCCCAGCTCTGGCGCAAAACTGGACAAAGGGAAAGGGGTGTAACCACCCCCTTCTCAGGTCCACCCATAGGAGGGACCTAGTCAGCTTAGTATAAGTATAGGCGCTGTGTCCCCAGGACTTTAGGTTATCCTGGACGAATCTTTGTAAGACATATCTTGGACCTTCGACGTTCCATTCTGACTGGAAGACTGGAGACATCTCCCTTGTGGTCAAGGAGTGACCACCCTGTGCAAACAGGAATGAACAACAACTTCGCCGGTCTGCAGTTTCAAGGCTCCTGTCGGAACCCAAAGACTCTGCGACTCAAGAACTGGACTTCCAGATTTCTCTGATCCGACCCACATCAACAGCAAAGCTGAGACACGTGGCGGACACGAGAGACATGGGACCGGACATCTTGGACATCCAGCATTTTGCTAACTGCACTCCTTTCCTGAAGCCTCAGTAAGTTGTGCATTGGGGTACGAGAACCCCCAGCCCCGAGCATCATTTGTACTGAAGCCCAGGCCCCCACACTCCGCGAGTGTCCTGTGGGCCCCACCTTAACATTTGTGCTCGGCGCATCTTCCCGGTTCCTTGCCCGTTGGCTAGTGAGCCCCCTGAAGACGCCATCTTGAATTTACTTTGCTGTCCTGGTTGCTCCAGGCTTGCTCCAGCTTCCCTACAAAGTAGAAGCGCCACAGACCTTGCTGGTCTGCAACAGAGCCCATCTCGACATCCTGCGTGGGTTGCGGCTGCCTAGGCTTGTTGGGTCCAATCCGGATACCGACACTGCAGTCATCTAGATCCCTCGTGGGACAGCTCGAATCCAGCTCCTGGTCATCGTCGATGCCTTCTGGACCTCGTGGCTGAAGAGACAAGCTCTCCATCTTCACCTGCAAAGCCCCCAACAACGCCTGGTTCCTTCCTGGTCACTGGCTAGTGACCCAGACTCTGTCCCCTCTGCTTTCAGGTTCTTCCCGTCACCGATCCACCCTTGGATCCAACCGGACACTTTTCCTCTGGTCACCTGCAGCACTTCTTTGCAGCTCTCCATAGAAAACGACGACGAAACCCGACACGAAAAGACACCTATGCATCCGGCTTCCCTGGGTGAGGTAACACGAGTACTCCGGTGCTCCCATGGGTCTTGACTCTCAAAGTGTCCTAGTTTAAAAGGGTCCCATCCTAGTCCATCCGGAAGTGTCCTTAATCTGTAACTTTGTAACTTTTATGAACTCCATAGATAGTCAATGGTAACCTGCGCCTGTGTTTAGACACTGCACGCGGCTCCCGTGGGTCTCCTACTTCCTAACCTTTGGTCATTTAGTGTAACCCTAGCGATTCTACAGGCCCTAGGCCTGCTTTCTAACTCTCACGTGGTACTTATACCACTTTCTTTGTATATGGTTTGTGAGGCCCCTAGGGCATAACGTATACTGTGCAACTTATCGTATATTAACTGTGTGACTTGTATTGTATTTTTACCTCTGACCTCATAAAGAGTGCAGAGGGTTTGTGTTTAGATTAAATACATATATATTTGATATATACCTTGTGCGGTGTCCTTTCATTTGGTATTCAAGGGATTATTATGGTAAAACACATTGCTTAACTCACCTACTGAAGTCTTAGCCTGAAGACTGCTGGTTCATACTATCACTAGGATAGCTTTCTATAAGGCTGACTTTAGAACCATCATCAATAAGGGTCGATTAGACTGGTGCAAGGTGCCCACTAGAACTAGTGGACATCATATGCCAGGCTAACTTCTCACAATCCCTAAGAGTCAAAATGAATACATCTCTGTCTAAGTCCAATGCCATCACGCTTGGCGCTCCTCAAGGTTCTGCTGTCTCACCCATTCTATTTAACCTAATCCTTGCACCACTGGCTTACCTCGTGAAATCCTCTTGTATCCAATACCATATGTACGCTGAGGACACTCAGCTGTATCTCAAAATCGCCTCCCCAGAGGACATTATATCCCTCAATTCTATCTTACAAAACACACACCTCTGGCTCACGGTTAACCATCTCAAACTTGGTGGGGCGGAGCTTGCCTGGCCTAAACCTGGCCGCTAACTAAGAAAGCTCCATAAACCGTCACATCAATCCGGCATTTATCTGCTCAAATCGCGGGGAAAACTCGCTCGAGAAGCTGTGCCACCATTGCAGCTCGGAAAGCGCTTTTCAATCCTGTAACAATCAGCCCAAGTGATCCCACGGAACAGCAGATAGCGACGTCTGCTACTAGGACTGAGCTGGGTGATTGCCCATCTGTTGGACCTCGAAGCTTGGTGCGGTGACTGTGCCTCCAGACTGGACTTCTCCGAAGAGTGAAGCAGTGAGTGGCCTTAGAGGGCATCGGGAGGCTGGCACGAGGGAATCAAGGAGTCGCGTGCGCTGCGGTTGCGCGTCGTGGGAGGGCTGCTACGTGCGGAGGAGACAGAAACCCGTAAATAGCCCTGGACGTATCTCGATCGTCCAAGTACAACCGCGACAAGACACGGCCCTGGTGAGTTACCTCCCCACACGGCAAATACACTGAGACTTGGAGAGAGCAGGACCATTGCGCGTCACGGTTTCATAGCGCATCCAGAAAACTGACGTTGGGCTGAGGTGCGGGCACAGGAGGCCTCATTTCAAAAGAAAATAGATGGTCGGACACGACCAGGATACTTCCCTTGGCGCCCTAAAACCTGTGGTTTGGTTCACTAAAAGAGGCTGTTCTTCACGCTTAGCGAATGGCAAGACCTCCTCCCCAGCATAAAAGTACAGCCATGCTTCACTCAGAAACCAAGCTCGATATTGTACACGGAAAGGAGCAGCTCCCAAGTACCAGCTACAATCCGGGCTCAAGGTGGGGATAAAAAAATAAAATACTGCGAATTCATAAATCTGCAAACAATGTTGTGTGATATGCACTCCTTTCTTAAACACTTTTTATCCTTTTTTAAATTACACTTAGAACTGGTGCTGACCCATATCTTGACTAGCCCCTAGTCAAGTTGGTACAAAATAGAAACAAATCACAGGAACCTGTGTTATGGGAAGCACTATTCACTTATTCACTAAACGTGATAAATTTTTCGTTCTTATTCTTCATGCAATATCAATCAAATCTTAATCTTATATTTCAACCAAAGTTCATATAAAGTGCTCGCAGTCTTGTGCGTCAGACTGCTGCTGTAGCCATCACAAAAAGAACATACACAACATAAAAGTGAAAAAATTCTCATCAAAGCTCTGGTCGCATTTCTTTCTTCAAGATTGCTTTTATTCTTCTTATTTGTCAGAAGATAAATTGTTTAAGATTCTTCAAACACTTCTTCATCATTAAACACGTGAAGTCATATCCCAATGCATTTCGGTATGCACCTTCATCAGGGGAATACACTACAAGTAACAAAACATTCAATCATATAAAGACCAAAACTATTTAACAATTTACAATCATATGTCATCTGTTGGATTTTAAATATTTCTCAGAAACCAGTCAATCTTCTACTGTGCACAATCTGTCCTGTGAGTAATTGCCCATCATGCTCGCAAAAGTTCACCAAAAACCAGTCCTATAAACTTATAATCCAAACCGGAAAAACTGAAAAAGGACACACCCATGCAAACTACCCCTATTCCTGCCCGCATGCGTGCACAGAAGCCAAGGCATGCCCATTATAAATCTTTCCTTAATATGCAGGAACACGTCTGTGCTCTCTTACCTTCATAAGCTACAATAAAGTAAACACTGGTCAATGTCCATGGTCTCCTTATCCTAAAACAACATGTTAACCGAACACTTAATTGCCTGTTTTTAAAGTGCAATCACTGGCTCATGCATAGGGTTTCTAGACGCTACTTACTTACTGATTCCACTGTTCCTCACGTGAAACCGCTGTTGTAGTATCTATGCGTCTGTGGATTAACCAAAAGGAAACCTCCTTAATATTGCCGTACGTTTAAAAATATTTCTCAAAATAGCCCTGAAGTGCTCTTCTAGATACACGTAGTGTCCTACCTTGTCTCTACTTCCAAACGCTCCGTGTGATTCCAACCGCGACCTGACTCTGCTACTCTATCGATAAACGTGCTCCTTGCCGAGTGCCGGTATATGGCGTGTGACGTCAAGGTGACCTAAAAAACGGACTACTGACTATTCTAACCCTATCCAAAATGGCGGGCGTATGTTTGTAAACACACGAGTAAACGCTAAACCTAAACTTAGAAGGCAAATGTCAAATTAATACAGAAAAAAGCAAGATGTTGTGAACTACTCCTCAAAAAGTGTATTTTAGTGGCGGCCAAAAATAATAGTGAGATTTTGGGAGCATGAGTGCAAATAACAAAGTCGGCAATATACATTAAAATACAGTACACATGGTCATCAAAAATATAAACAATTATGGAAAGTTGTTATAAAAAGCACATCATTTCAATCTTATCATTGAGCCCATAGGGGGTCAGCGTCCTAAGGGACTTTATCCAATAGGTTTCCCTCTGAGCCAACAGTCTACCTGTGTCAACATGTGGTTTTTCCACCATTCTCTCTAACACTGTGAATTTCAGTTGAGGTATTGTATGCCCTCTTTCATGCCAATGTACAGCCAAACATGACTTCATGTTCTTTGTTCGAATCATACTTTTATGTTCGGTCATTCGAACTTTCACCTTTCTTGTGGTGCGTCCAACGTATACAAGTCCACATGGACATTTTATCGCATAGACTAGAAAACTTGAATTACAATCCGAAGTGTGTCTCAGAGTTATGTGTTTGCCTGTTTGAGGATGAGCAAATGAATTTCCTACTAATACATTGCCACAATGGCCACAGTTATAACACTTCATCATCCCTTTCTGGCCCAAGGCTGTACTTTCGAGTCTACGACCTTTCAATACCTCCTTGATATTTCTTGATCTAGAATGAGCAAATAGAGGTTTGTCTATGAATACCTGTTGGAAATCTGGCTCTTGCTCAATTATTTCCCATCGTTTCCTTATGCATCTTTTTATCGCCGCTGCGGCTGTCGAGAATTTAAGTACAAAAACCTCCCTCCTGTTTTTGCTCCTTGATTTTTTCTCCAACAGGGATAATCTGGGCATAGCTTTTACTCTGTTCTCGGCTTGATCTAAAACTGTGTCTGGGTACCCCCTTGCTTCGTATTCTCCCCGCATTCTCTTGATAGTTTCCAGTCCTTGTGTCTCATTTGAACAAATCCTCCTTGCTCTGATAAATTGTGACAGTGGTAAGTGTCTTTTGAGTGAGTCTGCGTGAAAACTGTCAAAATGTAAAGCATTGTTTCTGTCTGTTGCCTTTTTGAATACGCTTGTCACAAGTGTGTTCTTCTCTTTAACAATCAAGATGTCAAGATAGTTTATTTGCTCTGCACTGACAGTATATGTGAATTTTATAGAGGCATGACAATTATTTAACTCCTGAAGCTGTGTTCTTAGTATTTCCTCTGACCCTCTCCACACCATCAGTATATCATCGATATACCTTAGGTATAGTGCCAAATGAGTTTGCCATATCTCTTTCTGTAGTATATGTTGATCTTCAAATCTGGACATGAACATATTAGCATAAGTAGGTGCCCCAGTAAACCCCATAGAGGTGCCCGTCTTCTGTAGGAAAAAACAGTCTTGCCATTGAAAATAGCCATGATATAAACAAAATTGAAGAAGTTCAAGGAGAAAAATATTATGGCTCTCCTCATAATCATGCTTCAATAGCATCCACTCTGCTGCCTCAAGACCTTCCATATGTGGGATTGAGGTGTACAGGGCTGACACATCAACCGTGCACAACCACAATTCCTCATTCTCATGAATAGGTACTTTCTGTAGTTTCCGTAGACAGTCCGTAGTGTCTTGCACAAAAGTCGACCATTGTTGCACCAACGGTTGCATATAATGATCTAAGTATCTCCCTAGTGGTTCATGTAATGACCCACATCCCGCCACAATGGGTCGGAACGGTGGATCATTCGGGTCTTTATGCATCTTCGGCAACATGTATATATATGGCCTATTGGGATATTCTGTGGTCAGATATCTACTTGTTTGCTCGTCAATCCTGCCTAACTCAATGGCTTTACTCAAGATGTCTGATAGAATCCTCTGGAACTCCAGAGTGGGGTCCGTCTCTAACTGTAAGTAGGTGTTGGTGTCCTTCACATGTTGCTCTACCTTTTGATGATAGTAGGCGGATTGAATTCATAAATCTGCCATTAAGAGGCGTCCAGCGACGGGGCTGATCCTGTGTCTCTTGCGATCGCTTGGCAATGAGAAACTATGGGGAAGCTGGATAAGACTCAGCCTAAGTTACAGTTAGAGCAGCTCAAGTCTAGGCATAGAGAGGACGCTGCAGACTGCAGCGCCGGGGCTTGACACAATGCCTGTCGACACCAGTGGAGAAATACGATAGATACTAGTGGCAATGCAAAAAAGCCAGTCCACGATTGATGGAAATATAGACTCTTTATCCTATAGAATGGACCGCATGTCCGAGAGGCTTGATAAACACTCACCGCGCCTCGATATGGCAGAACGCCGGATCACTGAGATTGAGAAAGCCCAAACCAACACCGATAACACACAAAGGCAGATGGAGAAGATTCTGGTTATGTTGCAGCACAGGGCAGAACATTTGGAGGCCAGATCTAGGCGTAGCAGCCTACGAATTGTTGGCCTTCCCGAATCCACAACAACAGGAAACATGAAAAGTTGTTTGGCAGCAACACTTTTTCCGCCATGTTTGAGTGTGCGTATCGCTCTTTGGGCCCTAGACCTCCTCCTGGCGCCCCTCCAAGAAGAGTCAAAGCAAAATTAGTCAACTATAGGGACAGGAATGCACTAGAGTCTCTCACACAACTGCCAGGCGGTGGAGTGGAGCCGGTATATGTTGTAGAGCTTGCCGGTAATATCCGCCCCTATGCGTTACACGCTCAATGGCAACAAGTCAATAAGTGTTTCTTGTTGTATAATGGTTCTTGCTTTTGTGAATATGCTGTCTATTATTGTACAGGTGGGATGTAGATCGCGTATGCTCAGTTGGGTATGGCGTGGGTGGGAGGGAGGTTCCTTGTTTTACTTTTACAGTTTACTGGTGCATGATGTGCATGAGATATACAATCAAAACATTTAGAATAGCGTTTGTGACAGGTACAACATGAAGTAGATACAAATGACGCAATGCAAACTTGGGCATAGCCATAAGAGTAAGCTATGGTTTCTAACCGAGCAATAGCAAGAGCCACGGAGCAGCTGCGGAGGTGGCAAAATGAGGGGCGGTAGCCCGGCCCGTAAAAATTTAAAAATACCGCAAGGGCCTAGCGGTAGTTAGTGCAGCCCACATTGGAGGCTGAGAGGGCCAATCACGATTGTGGGAGCGGAGCCCCTCCCCCCGAGGCGTCGTCAGAAGGCACGGTGAGTCGAGAGGACAAGCGTTACTGTAAAAAACAGCGAGCGTGTACTGGCGCACCGGGGCTATACCAGAGGGGAGAACTACGAAGTCTGCCACATAAGCGCGCACTGGGTGAAGTAGCCGCTGGGCCTGTCTAGAAGCTGGTGGAGCGAGGAAGCGACGCCGCAGTATTACATTGACGGACCCATTCCTGAGTAGCTGCTGAGTCATTTGTGTACATGGCGGTTCGGTAAGGCCGCCAACAAGAGTGAACACTTAGCCAGTTGAGGTGCAGGGGAGAGCCCAGCTCTGTGATCTAACGAGGACCCCCCGCAGGAGTGACACTTGGGCTGCTTAAGTGAGTGGTGGGTCCTCTCTGCCTCACTGCAGATTTACGCCCCGTGGGAGTCAAATAGAACCAGATGCACATTTGTTGGCATACACAGAGGCTCAGGCGTGAAGACTTACGGGTTTGCCCTGCAAACCGCACATATTTGGAGGCCCTGGGTTGGTGATCCCCCTGGAGCGTAGGCTTGGTGACACACTCGGTCAGAGATCACAGCAACCAGATTAGTAGCAGGCCCTAGGGACCAACTATATCTCATCATACAATGGCACCATGGGGAAGATGGACAAGCTTCAGACTAAACTACAGTTCGGGCTCGGCAAGATCCCCACATCACTAAAGCATACACCTATGGACCCTGAAGCCACATCGGATGACCAAGAAGGGTCAACGGACACCGATCTGAAGCAGATTTTGAGCGCCATGCGGCAAAGCCTCTCCAAAATAGGAGGCAAAATAGATGCCTTACGGTTCCGTATGGACATGATGTCCGAAGGTCTTGACAAACATGGCAACAGACTTAATGCGGCAGAGCAAAGAATATCGGATGTGGGGGATACTGTGAGAGCGGACTTGGAGACAGATAAAGTGAGAGATAAAATCCTCCAAGCACTTCAGTCCAAAGCAGGAGATCTCAAAGCAGTGTCGAGACGAAACAACATAGGCATAATGGGGGTTACGGAGTCGTTAAACATAGGAAACATGGAGCAACATGTGGAAAAGCTGCTTATCGTGCTTCTAGGCAGGAACATCTTTTCAGATGTGTTCATAGTGGAGCGTGCCCACAGTACCCTGGCACCTAGACTAGTACCTGCGCCACGACCCATAACTGCGAGAATGCTAAATTACAGAGACCGTGACTCCGCCCGGCAGAGGGCATGTGAACTGGTAACGCTGCGACACGAGGGTGCGAACATATCCTTATTTCCGGACTTTACTCTGCAAGTCCAGGAGGCAAGGCATCTCTTAATTCCTGCTAAAAAGTGACTCAGAGAATTAAACTTGGAGTACAGCATGCAATACCGAGCCAAAGTCATCCATCTAAACACTCGCCACAGGAGCAGTAGCAGGAGAGATGTCCAAAAAAGGAAACATTTCAGTTTCCAAGAGAAGAGACAGAAGGGTAAAACCTTGTTGAGTTTCTAAGGCATCATAGCATATAATACTAGAGAGGGAGAGCTTGACACCTGTGCCCACAAGCATCTTGTTCATACAGGCATGGGTCCGATCTCAGGAAGAGGCTCCCTTGAGGAATGAGATGTCTCGGGACGGTGAGCCACTGGAGCTGCTGCTTGTCCAGGATCCCCTCTTGAGACCACTTGGAAATCACACCAGCTCCAGGAATATCATACAGTTGTAGGAGAATCCTTTTTTACAGTAATAAGTCAGACCACTGGAAGCTCCCATTTGTCCTGTTAGATCTCTGAGCCCCCTGATATGATAAACACATCAAAAAAGGAAAAGCAGCTCTTCAAGGGTGACCTCCTGTTAGGATGACATCATATAAGGCGTCATTCGTTGTCTAAGAGACTGAGTGCCGCAGCACCTCTACACAGTACACAGCTAGCAAACTGGAACGCCTGGGCTCAAATGAAGGGAAGCAAGGCTTTGATCTTAGCCATGGCCTTTTTTAAAGGAGTCAATAAAAGGGAAGATGAAGATGATTATCTCCTTGCACCAATTTATTTCTAACTGGGCCTACATAAGCTCGAATCAAGGTCAACCTGAGAAGGACAGACATCTGAAGTGTGCCTGCTGAGAACACTCAACTCAAAGCAAGTAGAGCATATTTAGCTGCTAGGAACGATGGGGAAGTCTTGGACGCAAAAACATACGTCTCAGTGCAGATACTCTTCCCTAACTGAGCTCTCGGATTCTTGCCATTACCTTGCAGACAGTAATGACCCTGATGGGGTACAATCCAAATCGGAGAGGATCTTTTCGCTCGCTGCTTCTCACTCAGACTAGCTCGATATCCAGTCACGTTCCATCCAATATACGCTAGTGTCTCATCTTTTGGGATTGTCTCATAGGAATCTATTCCCCTAATCATATCGACTATTCCCTTAACTAGAGCACTATTCTTTGGATTGTCTTTCACAGAACATAGGGGGTAGACTTCACGAGCATAGATAAACATCGTTCTGTATGCCCACATAGAACCATTATAGCTGAATGGCAGGACCAGGTAAAGAATACCTTTATCAGTAGTATGAGGCATAAGACCACACACCCAACAGTTAGTCGCGTTCACTACTAGCTGGTGTTGGTGCAAAAGCTGAACAAAGGAGTTATTAACGAATTCCAATCTTCTAATGGACTCATGTTCAGACAGAGGGTGAAAAGAATGCGAAGAAACAGTAGAGGAAGGTATGGGTTGTGTAGTGGGTGCAAACGTCACTTGAAAAGAGAATATTATATATCCCATCAAGAACACCATTAAGCTAAGTAACATAAAAAGAGACAATATTAAAAAACCTTTTCTGCTCATAATTTTACACATTTTGCTCCTAAAACTAATTTCTTCAACAGGTCTCTCCACCTCGAAAAACTCCAACCTCTAACCGTGCTGCTCGCGGCGGTTGGGTGTTCCGTGCTAAGGAATGCGTCTGTCAGTCCAGGGAACGCCCTAGGACCAACCAGAACCGTCAACCTTATGTCTTCGGCTTGCACTCCCAAGTCTCTACACCGCGACCCTACTGCTGAACCCGGATGGCGGTTCGAAAAACAAAAATCAGTCACAACAGTTTCTCAGATGGGAGAGCTGAATTTCAAAAATAGCAAAGAAAAGGATTTTCATTTTATTTGTCCCACTATTCTTGGTCGCACATTATAACGCCTTTATCAGGCAATGTCTGGTCACGGAAAAAAAGTTCAGGCTCGGTAGTGTCCAATCGAATTGACGGTGGCACAGCTTCTTGCAGAAGATCGTCACTTTCACGCTCAGAACTTGTCCCAGCACCAAGTAGGGACCAGTCCAGCGGGGCTGATTGTTCTTTGTCCGCTGAAAGTTCTTCACGAAGACCCAGGAGCCAGGATCGATAGAGTGTCCTGGATCTTCAGAAGCCTGAGACAATGTATCGTGAACCTGTTGGTGCAAGACACGCAATTTAGCCGTCAAATCATACAGATAGTCAAGCAGTACAGGGTGTTCGATCTCGCTAAATTTCGTCGGCCTCGGCACTCCCCATATGTTTGCCGGGCGACCAAAAACTATTTCGTATGGACTAAGTCCCACTCGAGAATGTACAGTCATCCTTGTCGACAAAAGTGCTAATGGCAAAGCATCCGGCCATTTAAGACCAGAGCTCGCTTGTATCTTGGCAAGTTTTAACTTGAGGGTGCCATTATAGCACTCAACTAAACCAGCTGATTGGGGGTGATTTGCAGCATGGAATTTCTGTCGAATTCCTAAACCATCACACACTCTCTTCATCACTTGACCCACAAATTCACTCCCATTATCACTCCAGACCATTCTCGGCAAACCATACCTAGGGAAAAACTCCTTAACAAGGGCTTTAGCTGTGGACAAGGCAGTATTATCTTTCAGGGGATATGCTTCTACCCATCTTGAAAAGGCACAAACAACCGCGAGTACATACTTCAGGTTGTTGCATCTCTCCATATGGATGAAATCTAATTGCAAAACCTCAAACGGATACGTCGGAGGTGCAAAATGACCAGCTGGAGTTGGAGTTCCCTTACCAGGATTGTACGTCAGACAAACCATACAATTCTTGACCACATTCTCTGCACACTTAGGAATTCCAGCATTTTGCCATACTGGAGCCAACAACTTACAAATCCCTTTCGTACTGATATGAGCCATTCCATGCGCCATCGTAACCACTGCAAGCACGTACGCATCGGGTAACAACCATCGCTGATGCTCCGACAATTCAACCCAACAACCATTCGAATCTAATTTACCCATACTCTTTCTCCATACGCTCAACTCTTTCTCTGTAGCTTCAGCTTGAATTGACTTCACACTCTCTATCGTATCCTCATACATTCCTCTATCCGGAACCCATCTCGCCGGTCCCGCAACATACATTCGACTCATTACATCTCCTGCCGTTTCTTTCGCAACTTCGTCTGCAAACGCATTACCACGACCAACGTCATCGGTAACCTTCTTATGTGCACTGCATTTCACGATCGCAACTTGCAACGGCAAGGTAAGTGACTCCAGAAGCTCATTCACCAACTGACCATGCTGTATCTTCGTTCCATGAGACATGAGGAACCCACGTTCCTTCCACAAACGACCAAAACTATGAGCCACACCAAACGCATACTGGCTGTCGGTATACACAGTCACTCGTTTCCCTTTCGACAACACACGCTCTCGTTAATGCAATCAACTCTGCTGCTTGAGCTGAATTATGTGGGATACGTGCAGCTTCAACAATCGTATGCAAAGTCGTAACAGCATATGCCACAGTCGTATCACCATTCGGAAGTTTGAAGCACGAACCATCCACCCATAAGGTACCATCACACTTCGCAAGAGGAGTGTCCCTAAGGTCTATTCTCCCTTTTGTTTCCTCCTCTGTCCTAAGAAAACAATCATGCTGTTCAGAAACATCTGTCCCTACTGAAGTCGGCAACAACGTAGCTGGATTCAACGTATTGCATCTCCTTATGTGCACATGACTCGCTAAGAGTGTCAATTCATAACCTGACAATCGAGCACTAGTTAAGTGCTGTGTCTTGGTCCTGTTCAACAAGATATCCACTGCATGTGGAACCATCACAATCAACGTATTATCCATCACCAAACCAGCAGACTGTCGAATAGAGACAGCCGCTGCCGCTGTAGCTCTCAAACAACTCGGCAACGCTCTAGCTACCGGATCCAAAGTCGACGAGAAATACGCGCATGGTCGTTGCTTATTGCCAAACTGCTGTGTCAAGACTGACAATGCACATCCCTCTCTCTCGTGGACATAGAGTGTGAAAGGCTTACTGTAGTCGGGAGTACCCAACACAGGAGCCGAACACAACGCATCGCGCAATTCAGAAAAACTTTTCTGGCATTCGTCAGTCCAAGGAATAGGATTCGGAGTATCCTTAACAGTAAGAGCTATCAAAGGTTTCGCAAGAAGCGAAAAATTTGGAATCCACTGTCTACAGTATGACGTAATACCCAGGAAAACACGCACTTCTCTCTGCGTAGTTGGCACACTCATTTTCGCAATCGCTTGGATTCGTTCTGGGGTCAATCTTCTTCCCTCCTTCGATAAGAGATGACCTAAGTAGGTCACTTCTTGTCGACAATACTGCAACTTCGATAGTGACACTTTATGATGGAAGTCAGACAAATGACGCAAAAATGACAAAGTAGCTTCTTTACAAATCTCCTCAGTATCGGCAGCTATTAACAAATCGTCGACATACTGACCAAGAGCAGCACCATCAGGTAAGACAATTGTATCAAGCGGTGTTTTCAAAGCCTGACTATAGATAGAAGGGCTCTCACAATAGCCTTGAGGAGCGCGCTTGAACCGGAAGTTTCGACCTCCTAAAGAGAAGCCGAAAATATCTCTACTCTCCTCGGCAATCGGGATGCTAAAGAAAGCATTCTTCAAATCAATCACCGAAAACCAGGTAGCCGAAGCTGGAATGACGGTCAGTAAAGCAGTAATATCTGGAACAACTGGAAATTGGGGAACCACAATCTTATTCACCTCGCGAAGATCGATCACGAACCTATACACAGGCGGCTGGGAAGAATGAGTACGTTTCAGAACAGGCAAAACAGGACTGTTGCACACATTCCCTCTCGTTTCTTCAATCACATCTTTCTCAATCAGATCATAAATGATCGCTAGCAACGCTCTTTCACCATCACTAGAGATCCTATATTGGGGAATACGAGGCAATTTAGCATTCCCTTTCAACGTCACAACATATGGTGGTATCTCCAAGAGACCCACATCATTAGGACCAGTAGCCCAAAGAATATCAGGAAGAGAAGACAATTCGGCCGGGAGTCGGTCTCTCGACAAATACATCGGAGAGATCACTCTCTTACCTAATGTAAGTTGTACTCCCGAAGGAGAACAGTGTAGTGTCGCATACAATCTTTTCAGCAGATCCAATCCCAACAAATTCTCACCACAACCTGTCGTCAAAATAAGGGGTGCTTCTAATTCACAAGGTCCAACAGAAAGAGACAAAGGACTAGAAATCGGATTCCTAACCGGGGCGCCAGAAAAACCTACTGAAACATTCGTTAAGCCAGACAAAGGTGCGCCAGGGAGTTTAGAGTGCATAATAGAACTCTTCGCAGTACCAGTATCCAACAGAAAAGGCTCTGACACAACTGATGTAATCACTTCAACATAAGGTCCACTCTGATCTACTGGAACTGAAACAACTCCCTCTCTTTGTCTATGGCTGTCCTAGCAATCATTACCGTCCATATTCTCACCTTCGACATAGTAGTCGTCAGCATAGTACTGAGTCGTCCTACCAGATGCACCATTTTGCTGATCAAAACAATTCATCGAATTTTGTGGAGGAAAGGAACGCGCATTCTGGGGGAACACACCACATCCCCTACCTCTAGAAGCTTGCTGAGTACCTCGACCTCTCACACCAGAAACACCATTCGCGCGCTGTAACAAAACCGGGCAACTATTTTTAAAATGACCTTCTTCTTTACAATGTGCACACTGATTAGGGCCCACAGGAAAGCGCGGTTGAGGAGACTCAAACCTTTGCGAGTTTCTCTGAAACTGCTGAGGTTGCTGATAATCACGTTGGGTATTACGAGGCGGATACGCTTGCTGCAAAAGAACCTTCGTCTTCAAATCTTTAGTCTTTTTGTCTGCTCTAGCCTTTTCATCCTTATCCCTATTTTCGTAATACTGCGCAGTAGCCAATATCTGTGCCGATGAGGAAACAGCCCAAGAACTCTCTGAATCCTTCAACTTCGTACATAACTCGGGATGCAAATTATGCACAAACTTATCAACAAACAACCGTTGACCACCTTCCGTACTCATGTCTTGACCACTATGGTCGATAAACGTCTCTTCAAACCTAGTGAAGAAATCAGACACACTTTCATCTTTCTTCTGCTTACACGCAGACAATTTATCCCAGTTTACTCGCATAGCCGGCATTAAAGTCTTCATATAAGCAACAATCCTACCAGGAAGTTTTGCGACTAAAGGCTCAGGTTTAGCACCAACAACTTGTCGACCATCCGCAGCAGCAATATTAACCCAGGTATCACCTAACTCTTGCGCATGATCCGTATGACAAATCAATCCCCATAAAGGCTGTGGAACCACATTTCCAAACAACATGTCTATATCAGCTAGATTCATAACACATGAGTATGCAGTCTGTGATAATTCCTTATAGTACCCTGAAGGATTTTTACGGGGGTCAGGTAAAGTCTGCTTAAGAGCCAAAACTTCAGCTCGCTTCCACGGAACATGTACCCAAACACGCTGATAATGAGCCGGTGCAGCTACAATACCATGAACAGCATCAGCCTGAACTGCTTCCTTCCATACAGGAGGAACTTCTCTCATTGGATATTGTCGCACCTTTCTCCTAACCGACGGATCAGGCTCAAACAACGACTGAGAAGGAGACTCGCTCCTAAACGACAACAATGTCGCAACTGCTCTCTCAACATCGAGACCCACTATAGTTCCCTTCGCAAACTCGGACTGTACACGGAACAACTCGGACGGAGTCTGTCCCAAATCACCACCTTCCCATTCTTCACGAAGGAAAGTACACATCTTGTCGAAAACATACCTCTGCTTCGGTGCTTCCCATTGACGGAAGACATCCATAACAGACTCCAAATCGTATCTTAAAGTATTAATAACCCATTTACGCGCTAAATGATCCAATACTTCCCGCTCTCCGGAATCCGGCATTTGGCTACGCAACTGTTTACGCGCTGAGACAGGGGTCGTACTCGATGACCCAAAGAAAGGAGATAAAAGACTAGTAACAGTATCAGTCATTCTCTGTCGAACAGAAGGAGAAGTCGACAAAAGAACAGGAGGAAAAACAGGATGAGACAAAGCATACGTAGAGGTAGTATCAGAAGCAGTATCGGAAAAGGTAGACGATACAGGAGACAAAGTCGTAGGAATTGGAGACGGAACAGGTAGCAAAGTCGGCGGCCCTTGAGGAGCCTGCGCCAAAGGAATAGGAGCCAACTGAAGAGGAGCTGGCGGCTGTGGAATAACCGGAGGCAAAGCACCCGGAGGCTGCGCAACTAAAGGTTGCGGAGGTGCTGTAGCACTCTGCATATAAGGGGGTGGCGAACTCAACAAATGGGACACCAAAGGATCTTTCTCAAGTTCCTTCATCGCATCTTGCTGATGGGGTGGCAAAACTGGATAACACTTATCAATCGCCATTTTACGTTGCCTGTGCAACTGCTCACTCGCTTGTTCTTCTTCGTTATCTTTAACCTGTATAGCAGCCTGCATTATCGAGATACCCTTCTCTCTTTTATTTCTTTTCGCTAATTTAATTTCTTTCTGTTTGGCTTCCTTTCGCCATAGGCGGAAAGAGTCAAACATTGCCGGCCGGGCTTTCTTCTTAAAGAGTTTAACCTCCAGATTATCTAAAATTTCCGTGTCATAACTACCATATTGGGGCCACTTTAGGACACCATCCTTCCTAGTGTATCGGATCCACACTTCATTATACGTGATGGGGCCCACGCCATGTTTCAAATAGAGCTCGTAGGTTGGAATTCCAATCGGAGGAACCGGACACGAATCCTCCAATCGGGAATCCCTATTACGACCACAACAAAGTAACTTTCCAAGTCTGCTAAGACCAGGCATCTTCGCTCACTAGTCTAGCTTCAAACTTCAAGGGAATATCGAATACGATAGTCTCGTGAATACACGAATCTCTCGGCTTTGGTGCTTGCAAGTCCCAAATCAAAGATCCCAAGTGGATACCCAAAAACTAAGGACTGGGAGACGCTCCACTCATACTTAACTGAGGTATCGATGACGTCACCAGAAGACCCGTCTATCGTCTCGCTCTACAAATTGTCTAAGGGCTCCAAGACAGGGCGACAGTCAGGGCAGCAGTCCTTTGTAGCCGTCGGAAAGCGGGGAACCTCCAGCAAAGACTTTCGGACCACAACGACATGCATGGGTCGATGAAGTGGCAGGCCTTCCTCCAGAATTTTCAGACGAAGCTCCTCACGATCTTCAGGCTTGGACCGGTACCACTGAAGTCGCCCCACGTTGGGCGCCAAATGAAGAACTGGGTTTTAGAACCCAGCGGCGCCAGGGGAAATGCCCGATGTCTCCGAGTCCACCTGTCTTGGCATACAGAGACACGGGATACTTCTTGGTGGCGTCAAAGATCAAATTTATTGGCTGCAACCAGAAACAGAGGTCCACGAAGTACAATGACGTACATTCGTAGGAGACTGCTCAATTTTACAAAGCAAGTCATCCCTTTTTATACCAAATATTGTGCTTCAGGCAAACATTCCTTATTTACGGTTGGCCAATCCCATGTGTACACGACAAAAAGCATTGCATGACAAACCCACATTTCATTTGTCCAGCCCACCATCAATTACACGGGAAGGCCCAACATTCTTGCTCGAACAGGCCGGACAGAAACCAATAATGAAAGACCTCAACCCAAACCATAAATAGGCTATAAAAGAAGGAACAGAAACAGATGAGAAACAAGATAGAAGGGTGTGTGCATGTACCATAAACTCAGCAATGTCCTGCTCTTTGATCTCTATCTTGACCAGCTGCTGAACAAGGAACTGGCTCAACAAGTTTAGCTTCGGGCATTGGAGTCAGCTTGCCCAGGTCACACAGAAGTCAGCTAAAGGTGTACGTGTCCCAAGGACTCGTTCGGCCGTAGTCAACGGCCTATGTGAGGGCAACCACAAAATGGCTGCCGTACACAAAATGGAACCCAAAGGTTCAGAACGGAATCCCTAATTTCATGGTGAATCCATCACTCGAAAATGACGAAAACACTTGTGCATACTTCACTCGTCATTCTCGGTCTGCTGTCACCAAAATCGTCACGATACGACGACCTTTATGAAACGGGTTCAGAATCACGGAACCTCAACAAGCTGCAGAGCACAGAAGGCTTGACATTAAGGGGTCCATAAAGGTGAACGGGACCGACCGCATCCCGCATATTTAACATTGTGGCGGGCGGTGCTTTGTGCAGCACCCGCCACAATGTCAAATACGCATGTTGTGCATTGGCATGCACAACGTGACAGGCACAGCGCGGTGCCTGCCACCTTGTGCATGCCAATGTAGGGGGCCAAGTGCACCCTCCACCCACCCCAACACCACGTGGCCTTCATCTGGCCCCCAAAGCCAAAAACCGCATGCCCGATGCCGCCATGGAAAGACCAAAATCCGCAGACATCATAATATGGCGGGCGGTGCCTGCTAGGCACCGCCACCGTAATATAGTCCGGGACTGCACAGCACGTAACGATTGCCTGCCTGCGGAAAAGCGGCGGACAGTTTTTCCGTCCGCCACTCCGCTCCTTGTGAATGACATTTGAAAAGCTAGAGGATAAAATAACGCCAAAGGGCAAGACGATATATTGTAAATTATTTGATCCCATGACAAAGGGTATTTCCTACCTGTGTGCCTACTGGAACTGAACATGTAAATACAAGCCCTGATGGTTCAGCGACTTCATCCAGTCCTACAGGTTCAAGATCAGGCCACCTTGTAAGTGTCATCATTTTGAACTCGCGTGTGAACCCCAATGCTCTCGCAACCTCAAGACGATTTAGCTACTATTTGATATGCAACATCAACACTTTTTAGACAGAATACTGGTGTGATCCACTGACGTCCGAGTGTAACCCAAGGAGATGTGGGAAAGGGTTTCCACAAACAGGAGGATAGTTTCATGGACCCATTGTTGTCATGTGATGGAATGCCACCAAGACAGACAATGGCGTGTGTCCCCTATTGGCTATTAAAAGTCCATGTGGGTTGCTGAACTGGTAGAGTGTGTTGTAGCAGGAAATATGCCATACCCCTGGAGTATTCTCTGAATCTTCTGAATTGCTGATAGACCTAGTGAGTGGGGAAAAGCAAACTTGAGGATTGGCTTTTGATTTCTTTATGGCTAAATGAACATTCTCGCCAAGAGCCAGGAATAATCAAATATAATTTCCATTAAAGATGCCTGGATGTGCCCTCGTGTGGATTTTGTTAGGCCCTTGCCCTCGTGGTACTTTCTAAATCTAATAAAATATATATATTTTTTTAAAAGATGCCTGGATGTGTGGTAAATAAATAAATAATACCTCTATTTTTGAATAAATAAATGAATAACAGATAGCTCAATAAATAAGAGTCAAGATTCGAGGTAGTAGGAGTTTTGCAGGTTTAATACAGCATAAGGACAGGAACAGGACAACCTGCACAGGAATAGGATGGCAGCGCTGCCGGGGGCAGGATCGGAATCGGCGTAACATTTAATAACAGTGCACGATCATATATACTAAAACAGTTGCATTACAATACATACGATAGGCGGAGCAGTGGGTGTGGTCAATAGCAGTCGCGAAAGATAAGGGTGAAAGTAGGTGTAACAGGGCGTATACATAGACATGTGATGCAAACGTAACAGAATATGTCATAAATGGGGCGGAAACATGGAGGGGGCTACCTAAGGAGCCGGGACCTCTGACCTGATGGTGCGCGCAAACTGGCAATGACGTGTTACTAGGAGAAGCTGGGGGCTACGAACTCTGTGCTAGGAGCAGAGACTGAAGTCTGGAGAGTCAGGGCGACATGTACCTAAACAGTATCTAGTATCTGATGTTTAGAGAACATGTTGATAGAATCCAAAAGTTATCGGGGTAAAGGCGAACAGACTCTAAGACTAGAGCATGCATTATTCTACATGTAGTGCCTGATGAAGAATATTAAATGACCATTAAATGCAGTATTTCTCTTACATGGAGACGTAAAGGCTAGACAATGACGGAAACTATTGATGCAGTTCAGTAGCTTAGGAATGCAGAGAAGGAGGGCTGAACTGATAACTGGAATCATAACATACTCTTGGCAGACTCAGAGGCAGAGCTAGGCTGAGCCGGGCACTGCGAGGCAGGAAGTAAGTGAAGGGTCGAGGATACAGGTGGGGGCTGTATCGCTCCTCAGCGAGGCTTCAGGAGACAGGAGCTGAATCTGGTGTCCGGGCCCTTTTGAGGCCTAGAAACGGGGACTTTACAATGGAATAACGTGCACACTGAGAAACGTGGCAACGTAGCTTTACATAGGCCTGATATTCGTAGTATTCACGAGAACTGGAAACTGACATACTAAAGGTGGACACAACTGTAATTGCGTCTTTAATCAAACATGGGGAATACATATGCATATTAATCATGCACAGATAACATATGATGGAGGACGCGTAGGGACACAGAACATGGCAAAATTTACTTTTCCACATTCCCTCCTTGTCACTACGTTTCCTTCAGGAAACATCAATATTCATGATACCATCTATCATTTCATACAGTATCATTTGCTCGTCTCGAATTTTCTTGGAACGGGTTTTAGAACGGGGCTGGGGACTAGGAATACAAGAGGTAGCACAAATGCCGCAAATCGCAGGGCCACATTGTATACAGAGGCAGCAGCTGAATATGATCGCTACTGTAATACCTAGAAAGGACAAGACTTTCCATCCCCAAGCGGAAATTATAGTCCAGAACCAACCGGACCATGTCCAGGTGCCTGGATCTTGGTGTAACAGATGGGCAATTTTATGGAGTCTGGTTATAGCTGAATAAACAGACGGCGCGTTATTTGGAATGAAAATGCAGCAACTAGATCCGATGACTCTACATGCCCCGCCCCTATCGGCCAGTATGACGTCAAGGACGAGACGATTCTGGAGCACGACAATTCTCATAAAGGATTGTTCTTCGGTTAAATTACTTAGAGCAGAAGTAGTCTCAATTACTACTGCTTCGAGTGTTCTGGTTAATCTACGTATCAGTTTACTATTCACGACTGTACCTAAATAAGGGAAGACACCTTTATTGATATCTATATATTGTTCTAGAGCAGTTTCAGTATAATCGACAATCGGGAGGTTTCTCTTGTGTCTAGTATGTACTAGGTGGGAATTCCTATGGTAGTCGGGTGGGGCTAGAAAAACCGGTGGCAGTAGGAAGGCAATGTAACAGGTTCCCTCCCAATCGAGGGGCAGACGAACATATGCGGTCTGACCACAAATAAAATAAGAATGACGTGAAGCTTTGAAAATAGATTTCCCACTGTCACTATACTTGACAATAGTAGTACAATCACTATGTCCTACATGTACGGAACCATTATTTCGGACACATAATTCACCTTTGACTGGTAGTACTGAAATAGTAGGTAAGTCTGGAGTAGTATCAGACTGAACATTCAGGACCATGAAATTCGAAGAATAATTACCTAAATTGTAAACTTCGTTTTCTAGATCTAACCCTGTTCTGTGGGGAAGACCTTGCTTGTCTGGGAAACATGTACTGTTAAGAAAAGACATATCTGTTGAGGATGACGTTAACGTGGACCATGCTCCACACGAACCATTATGTGAAAATGGATAAGGAAAGAGTGGCAGAACTCCCTTCGGTGTCTGAAAAGGGGGGAGTCGACCACACACCCAACAATTAGTGGCATTGCTGGTCTGGTGTGAATAATGTAACATGCGGATAAAAGAATTATTACGCATAGCGAGGCGGTAAGAGAGTTCATGAGGAGGCAGATCACTAAACGTGTGCTCTACTGTAACATTAGAAGACTTATTTACATGAGAAACTGGAAAATACAGGTAAAATGCATAACTGGTGCAGGAAATCATAATACTGAGAAATAATATGAAACATAGAAAAACGATACATCGGATTGAGTTTTGACTAACTCTCTCACTATGGGGGTCTATTTTATACATGTCAGAAACCGGTCTAACCGTTTCACCTAGGGGAGGACTTAGACAATCAAACTGGCTGACTTATTTTACTAGACCTTAACTTGAGCTTATACTCCTGTTGCGGAGTTGTCTCTAACTGGGAAGGGTTCGTAGCAATGTCTTTTGCGGGACAGTCCTTAAGAATAGTACTTTGGCAGTCTTTAGAATCCTGGGAAATGTTCTTTGAGACTGGCTTCAATCCATAAAATTTTTTAATATGCGAAAGATGCACCCAGCCTTTGCGTCCCTCCAACTTCACGGCTGTACGGGTGGCGAGGAGGACCTGTCGGGGCTCCTTCCAGCGAGGCTCCAGTGGACTTGAGCGATCGAAATTTCGCACTAGGACCATGGATCCGGGAACGATTTCATGCGGTGCCACCTCGGTATTGTCTGGAAATGTGGCGGCAACCTGTGAACGACAAGAGTTGAGGGCAGACATCAAGGAAGCTAGGTAATCTGTCAGCATATTACTTGAAACATCGGTAATACTTCGAGGTCTAGGTGTACCCCACATGTTAGGGGGACGGCCGAAAACGACCTCATACGGGGACAGACCTGATCTGGAATGTGCGACCATGCGCATATAGAACAAAGCGACTGGCAGAGCTACTAGCCAGTCCACACCTTCCTCTTGACAAACCTTTGCAATTCGGATTTTCAGGGTCTGATTATGTCTCTCTACGAGACCGGCTGCTTCAGGATGGCGTACACAATGGAACTTCCACTGGTACCCTAACAATAGGGAAACATGCTTCATGAGTTCAGATGAGAATGGCTGGCCGTTATCAGAATATACGACCCTAGGGAGTCCATAACGGGGGAAGAACTCACGAACCAACTGCTTGGCAGTGGTCGCGGCTGTGTAATCTGGGACTGGATATGCTTCTGTCCACCTGGACAAAGCGCATACAACTACGAGGACATACTTGAAACCTCGACATCGCTCCATCTGAATATAATCCATCTGGAGGACTTCAAAAGGGTGGTCAGGGGGCTGGAATCCACCTTGTTCCACCGGGACACTTTTACCTGGATTGAACTGGCAACATATCATACAGGTACGGACTTTCTGCTTGGCTGCGGCTCGTAGATGCTTGTTGAACCATATATTCTGGATACTGTCTAACATAGCTTTCTCTCCTAGATGTGCTGGACTATGTGCGGTATTGATAATGACTTGAACCATAGAGTCGGGGAGAAACCATGTGGCTTTATCCTTCGTTACCCATCCCTGATCTGTCTGGACCCCTCCTTGTTCGGACCATTTCTTGATTTCATCGGGAGTAGCGTGTAACTGGATATCTATGACATCTTGAGTAGGGTCCTTAACTGTCATACAGGTAGTCAGATCTGGAGTGTGTGTCATGTTAACTGGAATGTCTGGAGTCTGAGCTGTAAGCTTGGCTGTGCGATCTGCTAGATCATTACCCTGGGAAATAACGTCAGTAACTTTCGTATGTGCTTTGCATTTCATGATAGCAATGGATGTCGGTAAATGTATTGCATCTAACAGAGCTTGAATAAGGAGACCATGCTGAATCTTGGTTCCATGAGAAGTCATGAAACCTCTCTCCTGCCAGAGCACTCCAAAGTCGTGTACGACTCCAAATGCGTAGCGTGAATCTGTGTAAACATTAACTTTCAGGTTCTTGGCGTGTATGCAGGCTTGTGTCAGAGCAACTAGCTCTGCTGCTTGAGCAGACAGGGTGTCAATACGGTGTGTTTCAATAACTTCAGTGTCGGTAGTCACTGCATACGCGGCTACTAGTTCTCCTGTACTTGTTCTCATGCATGAACCATCCACATAAAGTGTCAGGTCGGGATCTGGTAATGGAATATCTGTCAGATCTTGTCTTGGCTTTGTCATGATGTTAACTACTTCCACACAGTCGTGTGTGGCAGGATTTGGATTAACTGACGGTAACAGTGTAGCAGGATTTAGGACGTTGCAGCGTCTGATTTCTATGTGTGGCTGAAACAGTGTCAATTCATAGCCTGTTAAACGTGCAATTGTTAAGTGCTGAGTTTGTGTTCGGTTTAAAAGAACTTCCACGGAGTGTGGAACTTGTACTGTCAGGGAGTGTCCTAAGACTATGGAATCACTTTGTCTGATAGCTAGGGCTGTGGCTGCAACTGACTTGAGGCACGCAGGCAGAGCCTGGGCTACAGGATCTAATGTGCTCGAAAAATAAGCACAGGGCTTGTATTGTCCTGCTTGGTCTTGTGTGAGGACAGATAATGCTGTACCTTCGCGTTCAGTGACAAAAAGTGTAAAAGGCTTACTGTAGTTCGGTGTAGCTAGAACCGCAGCTTGACATAGGGCTTTCTTTAACTCATTAAAACTAAGTGTATGTTCAGATGTCCAAGGGAGGACAGTCGATACGGCTGCCTCCTGTGTCGTTAACTGTATCAGTGGCTTGGCTAGAAATGCATACTGAGGAATCCATTGTCTGCAGTAAGAAGTGAGGCCAATAAAAGCACGTACCTCCTTCTGGGTCTTGGGCTGAGGAAGACTCGCTATTAACTGGATACGGTCAGGTGTCAACTGCCTACCCCTCTTGGACAGTAAGTGTCCTAAGTAGACCACTTGCTGGACACAGAATTGAAGCTTAGAAGGGGACACCTTGTGCCCCATCTCGGCAAGGAAATACAATCCTGTAAGTGAGGCTCGCTCGCAAGCACGTTCAGAACGGGCTGTGATCAGTAGATCATCGACATACTGGAGCAGGGCAGTGTCAGTTGGCATGTGAATATTGTCTAGTTGTCTCTTAAGTGCTTGACTGTAAATACTAGGACTTTCTGTGAAACCTTGAGGAGCTCGTGTGAACATATAGCTCCTTCCATTTAAACAAAATCCGAAAAGAAACTGGCTGTCTGGATGAATGGGAACACTAAAAAATGCGTTCTTGAGGTCTATGACTGTAAAAAATGAAGCTTCGGAATCAATGGCTGTCAATAGGGAAGAGATATCTGGGACAACTGGGTACTGGGGAATAATACATTTATTAAGCTCTCGGAGATCAATCACTAATCGATATACTGGAGGTGCATTTGGATCAGTACGTTTCATAACAGGAATGATCGGAGAATTGCATACATTGGAGTCAGTTTCTACAACTACTCCTTGAGCCATGAGCTCGTCAATAATTTTGGATAAGGCTGCTACAGCCTCAGGTGGCAATCTGTACTGTCTGATTCGTGGCAGGACTACACCTGGCTTGAGAGTCACACGATGGGGTGTGATTTGCATATAACCAACATCAGTTGGACCTTGCGCCCATAGATGCTGCGGGACATTGGACAATCTTGGATCAAAATCTCGTAATACATAGTGACCCTTGAAGTCACGTAGGAACAATCGTATTCCCTCTGGGGAACAGCATATAACTGCACCTAATTCTTTCAGTGTTTTAATGCCTAATAGATTTTCTGGACATGACTTAGTAAGTAACAGGTCAGTAGTGCGGGACAATGGACCTACTTCTAGAGTAACTGGCTTTGAAATTTCATTTACAATAGGTTTTCCTGAAAATCCAAGGGAAACATTTCTAGAGCCTGAGAGCGGAGCCCCTGGAACTTCGGCGTGACTTATAGTGGTCCTACTTGCCCCTGTATCAATCAGAAACTTTCTGTCTTTCCCTAGTACTTGACTATGAACATAGGGACCTTCTTGATCTACAGGTATCTCGATGAGAGGCAAGCCTACCTCCCTCTCTAGGCTGTTTCATGAATACGGTTGATACTCTGGATACTCGGACTGTGCATACTGATACATCTGCTGTGTAACATGCTGTGTTGCAGCAATAGGCTGCGGTACAGTAACTGTCTGTGGTGCATTCTGTGGCTGAGAAGTCTGTGAAACTTGTTCTTGTCTAGGCGGACGTGGTCTTTCTTTAGTCTTACCAGTAGCTATGTTGTGTTTCAGAACTACACACTCGTTTATAAAATGACCTGGCTGTTTACAATAATTGCATGTCCTTTTAACGGGAGCTGCAGGATGACTGGCTTGATTCGGACCCCTCTTCTGACTGTCTTGAGGAACAGATTGTGCAACTAGTACTTTCATTTTCGTGTCTTTCATACGTTTCCTTTCATGTTCTTGCTCTTCTCTGATTCTATTCTGGTGATATTGAAGCATCTGTAACATCTGGGACGGGGTATTAGCTTGCCAGGTACTTTCGACCTTCAAAACTCGATTCTTAACTTGTGGACTTGAATTCTCGACTAATTTAGTAACAAAAAGATGAGGGTATGACTCACTACTTGTCTTGAGGCCACTGTTTATGATAAAACATTTTTCAAATCTAGAATAAAAATCACTAGTGTCTTCGTCTTGTTTCTGTTTACAGGCTGAGATTGCATCCCAGTCTTCCTTTTTAGTTGCTAATAGTCTGGGCAAAACTTGTATTAATAGTTCAGGTAATTCTTTACATTTATCTCCAAGACCGGTACCTGGTACTCGTGCCTTGTCTTCAGCTTCTAGGACTGCCCAATCGATCTTTTTCTCTCCCACCTCCCATTCTTTTTCCTTGAGTTTCTCATATACCCCTGCGGGCAACAGGACTTTTAACATTTTAATAATATCTGGATACGTGTATTCTCCCATACGGAGCATGTCTTTTAATTCTCGGTGGAACCCTGCTGGATCTTTGTCATGACAGGGAATTAACTTTTTCATCTCTAAGAGTTCCATCTTTGTGATCGGGGTGTAAACAAACACTCGTTGCATTTCACCACCGTCTGTCTTAACTGGATGCACTTCTCGTAACGGATTCTGTCTGTCTATGTAAAAGGGTTTACTTTCTGGGGGTGAGACATGAACAAAATGCGGGTTCAAAAACATACTATATTTGTGGCGCTGTTCTAGAATGACACTAATTAAATCGGTACCTAAACCTTTCCATTTATACTGGAGTAACTCGTTCAGGACATCATGTAACGGACCTGGATCAGAATGTTGACCCTCATACAATGTAATGAGGTGCTGAATCATATACATACCCGCCAGTCGCTGCTCGGCTGGGGGCATTTTCAGAAACATTTGTGCCACTATTTCGTCTGGAAAAGTGGTAGAATCAGTAGTCCATCGGACTGCTGATCGGACTAGTTCTTGTTCATGCATGGTACTTAACTCGCTATAACCGATTCGTGATTTCAGAATGTGATCGGTGGCTTGAAATACTTGTTCTAGAGAACCTTGTTCTGGTGCTGAATGGTGAAAAACTGGCTTGTGTTCTAGACGTAAATGGCGATCTGGGAATCTAGATTTTCCTACATACGCTATTCTGTCGGGATTCTCGTCCTCTACCTCTTCTGTAGAAGAGTCATTTTCTTTCTCGCTTACTTGTGCTGCTTTACGTTGATCGTGTAACCTTATTATTTCTTTACGAATTTTCTTGTACATACTCTCTATACTACCGATAGTCTTGTGCTTACCCTCGGCTATATTATCACTCCACCTTGTCAGGACTTTCATTTCGGCTCGATCTTTGGTCGGATAATCTTGTTCCCTTATTAGACAATTAATCAGAAACTTTAATAGCATGAGCTGGACTTCAACTTTTCTTTGGCACATGACGTCACTAATACTTTCTGGATCATTCCCTGTACGGATGAAACGATATATTCTGTCTAGATCTTCTTTCATATCTGGTAGGGTAACTAGATACTCGGTCACCTTTCTTACGCGTAATGAATATAAAACCATACTATCCTCGCCTGGGACTGGATCATAGCCACATTCGTTAAGGGCTTTTCTTATTTCTGCAACAGACTGATATCTGGGCGTACGCTGTGACGCTTGTGCATGTAATTCGGCTAACGTTAAGCGCTTGTGTGGCGGCGGGGTTTGAGGAGGACCTCCCCCTGCGGCCCCTAAACTAGAGTCGTCTACTGATGCTCTTCGTCCTGGCAGAGTGGGAAATGGAAATGCAGACTGGACTTGTATGGCGGGCTGGACCGGGGGTACCGTAACAGGTACTCCGGTGTCTGGAGGAGCGGGAAGTGCCTGATTTACAGGGACTGGTGGAGTAGTAACAGGATTTGCATATTCTGGGACCGTGTCGTCCAAATAGGACGAGATGAAAATATCAGCTGCGGTCGGCTTGTGACGTAGCTTGGTCGGAACTAATGGTGGCGGAAAGTTACTGGATGCCTCCGGGGTCGCTTTTGGCAAGCCCTCGGCAAGAAGAGGATACATACCCTTAATAAGAGCATGCCTCTGTCTGTCTGACTGTTCGGTTTTAACTCGTTCACCAATCTCGATTAATTCCCTTTCTTGGGCTCGTTCCAAGGATTCTCTACTTAATTCTGACTTTCTGATTTCTTTTTCGGTTCTTCTATGAGATTCTTTGCGCCATAACTCGATGGCATCTTTCTGTGACTGTCTGGCTTTCTTTTTCCATAATGCTTCTTCTACTCTCATGATGCACTCGGCATCCCATGTGCCTGACACAGGCCATCTATACTTTTCCTCTAACTGTTTGGTATACTCGACCCATAAATCTAGATACAATATGGCGCTTATGCCATGCTTCTGATACATAAAATGACCTGGACTATCCCTAGGCGGGACAGGAACTGCTGCTTCTAGCAGACCTTTTCTAGTTCTCAACTGACGCAGTTTTGAAAAGAGCGGCATGACTGAACTATAATCTGGACACAATACAATACATAATAAACACGATAACTACTTCACACTCATACCACGACATCAAAGTACGTGAAGAACATTTAAAATAACAGTTCGAACAGAATACCACCTGGAATACGGAAAACAGAATACATGAATTTTCTCGAGAACAGAACTGACTAGAACAGAAACTAGATGCACTGCTGAAACAGTACGAAACTTACCGGTCTCATAAAGAGACACGTCAGGACCCGCATCCACCGAAGTGGACACTTCGTTTTGTGGGTCTGTGTACCACCAACCCACGGACCAGAGTCAATTAGATCGACCCTGTCTAGATACTACCCCAGTAATGGTACTCACCGGGCAGCAAGAAGGGAAGGCCTCAGACTGGACGGGACTGCTTGGACGCCGGACGGACGAACTTCGGACTTCTGTTACGGGTGGGCCTCCGGATACCTCGGACCTTGGACTCTCGGCTTGGGCTCTGGTCGGGACTCGCCGCGTTCCTCCACCGTCTCGTCTGGATGCTGGACCGCCTCCTCCGTCTCCTCCGTGGGCCTGAGGGATACTTGAAGCAGAAATATCTGCCGGTGCGCAGAAGAGTTCCGTCACGACTGCAGAGGGTCAGGGGGTCGGCGTGGCTTCACCGACGCGTGGGGAAAGGGCAAGTCCCTATTCGGGCGCCATTATGTGGTAAATAAATAAATAATACCTCTATTTTTGAATAAATAAATGAATAACAGATAGCTCAATAAATAAGAGTCAAGATTCGAGGTAGTAGGAGTTTTGCAGGTTTAATACAGCATAAGGACAGGAACAGGACAACCTGCACAGGAATAGGATGGCAGCGCTGCCGGGGGCAGGATCGGAATCGGCGTAACATTTAATAACAGTGCACGATCATATATACTAAAACAGTTGCATTACAATACATACGATAGGCGGAGCAGTGGGTGTGGTCAATAGCAGTCGCGAAAGATAAGGGTGAAAGTAGGTGTAACAGGGCGTATACATAGACATGTGATGCAAACGTAACAGAATATGTCATAAATGGGGCGGAAACATGGAGGGGGCTACCTAAGGAGCCGGGACCTCTGACCTGATGGTGCGCGCAAACTGGCAATGACGTGTTACTAGGAGAAGCTGGGGGCTACGAACTCTGTGCTAGGAGCAGAGACTGAAGTCTGGAGAGTCAGGGCGACATGTACCTAAACAGTATCTAGTATCTGATGTTTAGAGAACATGTTGATAGAATCCAAAAGTTATCGGGGTAAAGGCGAACAGACTCTAAGACTAGAGCATGCATTATTCTACATGTAGTGCCTGATGAAGAATATTAAATGACCATTAAATGCAGTATTTCTCT
This sequence comes from Lissotriton helveticus, assembly GCF_964261635.1. Taxonomy (NCBI): domain Eukaryota; kingdom Metazoa; phylum Chordata; class Amphibia; order Caudata; family Salamandridae; genus Lissotriton; species Lissotriton helveticus. The sequence continues at coordinate 1,943,194,280 of NC_136068.1, forward strand.
TACATGGAGACGTAAAGGCTAGACAATGACGGAAACTATTGATGCAGTTCAGTAGCTTAGGAATGCAGAGAAGGAGGGCTGAACTGATAACTGGAATCATAACATACTCTTGGCAGACTCAGAGGCAGAGCTAGGCTGAGCCGGGCACTGCGAGGCAGGAAGTAAGTGAAGGGTCGAGGATACAGGTGGGGGCTGTATCGCTCCTCAGCGAGGCTTCGGGAGACAGGAGCTGAATCTGGTGTCCGGGCCCTTTTGAGGCCTAGAAACGGGGACTTTACAATGGAATAACGTGCACACTGAGAAACGTGGCAACGTAGCTTTACATAGGCCTGATATTCGTAGTATTCACGAGAACTGGAAACTGACATACTAGAGGTGGACACAACTGTAATTGCGTCTTTAATCAAACATGGGGAATACATATGCATATTAATCATGCACAGATAACATATGATGGAGGACGCGTAGGGACACAGAACATGGCAAAATTTACTTTTCCACAGATGTCTCTGAAGACTACAGTAGAACTCATCCAGGCATGTATTCAGGTAATTTCTCTAGGAAACACAGCCCGGGCAGCAAAATCTGCAGTGGACAGACAGATAGAGGGACACAAAGAGAGAGGGAGGGAGGCAGAGAAAGGGATACAGACGGAGGGAGGGACGAGGGTGACAGACAGAGGGAGGGAGGAGAAAGGGAGGAGGGTGACAGACAGAGGGAGGAGGGTGACAGACAGAGGGAGGGAGGGAGGAGGGTGACAGACAGAGGGAGGGAGCAGGGTGACAGACAGGGAGGGAGGGAGGAGGGTGACAGAGGGAGGGAGGAGGGTGACAGACAGAGGGAGGGAGGGAGGAGGGTGACAGACAGGGAGGGAGGGAGGAGGGTGACAGAGGGAGGGAGGAGGGTGACAGAGGGAGACAGGAGGGTGGAGGGAGGGGGAGGGAAGAAGAGAGAGGGAGACAGAGAGAGAAGGAGACAGATAGAGGAAGACAGAGAGAGGAAGACAGAGAGAGGAAGACAGAGAGAGAGAGAGGGAGAGACAGTCAGAGTGAGGGAGACAGAGGGAGTGAGACAGTCTGAGTGAGACAGAGTGAAAGAGGGAGAGAGAGAGAGAGATGTGTGTATGCCGGGTCTGGTTGTCAGTGGACGAAGGCGCCCGCTGCAGGGACCTGTGTTCAACCTCAAAGTTGTTTTTGTTTCTCTAGCCCCGCCCCCTCCGCCACTGATCCCTCTCTCACCGGTGCAGCCCTCGGACATAAACCACACTGTAAATTTGGCCCCCGAGAGAAAGTTTGTGAGTACCCATGCACTAGAGTCTCTCACACAACTGCCAAGCGGTGGAGCAGAGCCGGCATATGTTGTAGAGCTTGCCAGTAACATCCGCCCCTATGCGTTACACGCTCAATGGCAACAAGTCAATAAGTGTTTCTTGTTGTATAATGGTTCTTGCTTTTGTGAATATGCGGTCTATTATTGTACAGGTGGGATGTAGATCGCGTATGCTCAGTTGGGTATGGCGTGGGAGGGAGGGGGGGTTCCTTGTTTTACTTTTACAGTTTACTGGGGCACGATGTGCATGGGATATACAATCAAAACATTTAGAATAGCAATTGTGACAGGTACCACATGAAGTAGATACAAATGACGCATACAAACTTGGCATAGCCATAAGAGTAAGCTATGGTTTCCAACCGAGCAATAGCAAGAGCCACGGAGCCGCTGCGGAGGTGGCGAAATGAGGGGCGGTAGCCCGGCCCGTAAAAATGTCAAAATACCGCAAGGGCCTAGCGGTAGTTAGTGCAGCCCGAATTGGAGGCTGAGAGGGCCAATCACAATTGTGGGAGCGGAGCCCCCTCCCCCCGAGGCGTCGTCAGAAGGCACGGTGAGTCGAGAGGGCAAGCGTTACTGTAAAAAACAGCGAGCGTGTACTGGCGCACCGGAGCTATACCAGAGGGGAGAGCTACGAAGTCTGCCACATAAGCGCGCACTGGGTGAAGTAGCCGCTGGGCCTGTCTAGAAGCTGGTGGAGCGAGGAAGCGACGCCGCAGTATTACATTGACGGGCCCATTCCTGAGCAGCTGCTGAGTCATTTGTGCACATGGCGGTTCGGTAGGGCCGCCAACAAGAGTGAACACTTAGCCAGTTGAGGTGCAGGGGGAGAGCCCAGCTCTGAGATCTAACGAGGACCCCCCGCAGGAGTGACACTTGGGCTGCTTAAGTGAGTGGTGGGTCCTCTCTGCCTCACTGCAGATTTACGCCCCGTGGGAGTCAAATAGAACTAGATGCACATTTGTTGGCATACACAGAGGCTCAGGCGTGAAGACTTACGGGTTTGCCCTGCAAACCGCACATAATTTGGAGGCCCTGGGTTGGTGATCTCCCTGGAGCGAGGCTTGGTGACACACTGGGTCAGAGATCATAGCAACCAGATTAGTAGCAGGCCCTAGGGACCAACTATATCTCATCATACAATGGCACCATGGGGAAGACGGACAAGCTTCAGACTAAACTACAGTTCGAGCTCGGCAAGACCCCCAGATCACTGAAGCATACACCTACGGACCCCAAAACCACATCGGATGTCCAAGAAGGGTCAACGGCCACAGATCTGAAGCAGATTTTGAGCGCCATGCGGCAAAGCCTCTCCAAAACAGGCAGCAAATTAGATGCCTTGCGGTTCCATATGGACATGATGTCCGAAGGTCTTGACAAACATGGCAACAGACTTAATGCGGCAGAGCAAAGAATATCGGACGTGGAGGATACTGTGAGAGCGGACTTGGAGACAGATAAAGTAAGAGATAAAATCCTCCAAGCACTTCAGTCCAAAGCAGGAGATCTCAAAGCAGTGTCGAGACGGAACAACATAGGCATAATGGGGGTTACGGAGTCATTAAACATAGGAAACATGGAGCAACATGTGGAAAAGCTGCCTATCGTGCTTCTAGGCAGGAACATCTTTTCGGATGTGTTCATAGTCGAGCGTGCCCACAGTACCCTGGCACCTAGACTAGTACCTGCCCCACGACACATAACTGCGAGAATGCTAAATTACAGAGACCCTGACTCTGCCCGGCAGCGGGCATGTGAACTGGGAACGCTGCGACACGAGGGTGCGAACATATCCTTATTTCTGGACTTTACTCTGCAAGTCCAGGAGGCAAGTCATCTCTTCATTCCTGCTAATAAGCGACTCAGGGAGTTGAACCTGGAGTACAGCATGCAATACCCAGCTAAAGACATCCACTCGCCACAGGAGCAGTAGCCGGAGAGATGTCCAAAGAGGAAACATTTCAGTTTCCAAGAGAAGAGACAGAAGGGTAAAACTTTGTTGAGTTTCTAAGGCATCATAGCATATAATACTAGAGAGGGAGAGCTTGACACCTGTGCCCACCAACATCTTGTTCATACAGGCATGGGTCCGATCTCAGGAAGAGGCTCCTTTGAGGGGTGAGGTGTCTCGGGATGGTGAGCCACTGGAGCTGCTGCTCCAACTGCTGCTCCTGTTAGGATGACATAATATAAGGCGCCATTAGTTGTCTAAGCGACTGAGTGCCGCAGCACCTCTACACAGTACACAGCTAGCGAATCAAGGTCAACCTGAGAAGGACAGACATCTGAAGTGTGCCTGCTGAGAACACTCAACTCAAAGCAAAGTATAGCATATTTTGAAGCAAGGTGACCTGTATTGACATATGCAAACTTAAAAAAAATGTGTTACTTGAAGCGTCACCTGATTGCAACAACTAAATCACTTTGAGAAATGGGTTGTACTTGGTATATTTGGGGACTTTATAAAAAAAGACTCAATTTGGTGAAGCTAAATGGACAAGGATTCTAGAATTTTGAGATGGCTTTTCCCTTGTCCTAAGGAAGACCTTGCCAATTTTGCTTTTGAAACACAATTAAATACAAGATCAAATGTGCCTATATGATTGATTAAACACTACTTTGTCTATTCATCATCACTTTGAGGCATTGTCTTTACTGTACATATTCATTGAAAAGTATGTGTTGCTAATATCTCACACTTGATTACTGCTCTCCTGTGCTCTTTTGTGTATTTACCAGCATCGTTTGAGAACTTAAAAATGAATGAACTAAATCCATTTGACCTGGGCTTCCCTTTTCATGACCTGTAGCATGAATCATTTTTTTCCTCCATTGTCTTGTTTCTTCATAAGATACCCTGGTCCCTTTATGGGATTGCTGGCTTGCCCTAAGTCGGTTCTGTCCTGGTTAAGTGGGCAGCGCCTCTTCTGTGCCTATTGTGTGGTTACTAGAAGCTGAAATTCAGTAGCAGAGAAGAGATCTGACTGTTGTGTGGTCCTGTCCTAGCATCCCTCCATTTGGGAAGAAATGATGAAGGAGAATAGAGGCCAGGAAACGTCCCATCAGGTGCTCAGGAATGGCATTTGTTCTGCTCAAGTTCACCCTTCTGATTGCAGTCCACCTGTTCAATTAAGCATTGGTCTGGCAAAGCACTGTAAAACCTACCCCAAGTGCCTGTAGTGCTAGAATTGAGTTCTTGGGATTGAATATTTTGCTGGGTTGGCTTATGAGGTGTTTCAGCTGTTTAGACGTGTTTAAGAACAATAGTCCCCTTTTCTGGCACTTTTCCTTTCTGTCCAAGGTTCCACTGTATCTTTTGGATGGCTTAACAGTAAAGTTTGTTCAATGTCCTTCCTCCCACCCCCCCCCCCCCCAACTGCCCATCAAATGCTCCTTAGGAAGACCCTTGGTATGTTGTAGTAGACTGGAAATCCTAATTTGGTCTCCCCACTCTATAGTCTTGAGAGCACAACATCCTTAGGTCCCTTTGTCTTGCTTGCCCCAGGTTATACCTAATGTCAACATATTTCAGCAAGACTGGCAGGCCATCTCACCTTATATTTTGGAAGGTGGTCCCAACATACAAAAAAAAACCATCCTGAAATAACATTGGTGGAGACGTTAGGGAGAGCAGACCCAAATACGGCGGGTGACAACAAAGCTGGCAGTGGACAGCCGATCAAACCTGAGATAGGGATCGCACGAGAAGCTACCGTACTATTGCTGACTTAAAGTTGTAAGTGGCGTACATGTTGTCTTAAACCGTGTGACCAAAGGGTAATTTAGTAAGTAAGTATGGCATGTTAGTGCAGGAGACTTGACTAGATAGGACTGGATAACAAAGAAAGTACAAGCATTTACAATGCAATGGTTTCGCCTTTGGAAAAGTTAGAGTTATTGGCATTGTAAATGACAACATTTGTATTTATGTGTTGGTTTTGAAAACAGATAAATAAATGGCATTGTCATTTACATTGCCATTAGCTTAATCTCTGCAGTCACTCTGCACTCTCTAGCACTCACTACTCACTCTGCACTCTCTAGCACTCCCAAGCACTCCCTACTCACTCTGCACTCTCTAGCACTCCCTAGCACTCCCTACTCACTCTGCACTCCCTATGCACTCTGCACTCCCTATGCACCCTGCACTCCCTATGCACTCTGCACTCCCTATGCACTCCCTATGCACTCTGCACTCCCTATGCACTCTGCACTCCCTATGCACTCTGCACTCCCTATGCACTCTGCACTCTAGCACTCCCTACTCACTCTGCACTCCCTATGCACTCTGCACTCTGCATTCCCTATGCACTCTGCACTCCCTATGCACTCTGCACTCCCTATGCACTCTGCACTCCCTATGCACTCTGCACTCTGCACTCCCTATGCACTCTGCACTCCCTATGCACTCTGCACTCCCTATGCACTCTGCACTCTGCATTCCCTATGCACTCTGCACTCCCTATGCACTCTGCACTCCCTATGCACTCCCTATGCACTCTGCACTCCCTATGCACCCTGCACTCCCTATGCACGCTGCACTCCCTATGCACCCTGCACTCCCTATGCACGCTGCACTCCCTATGCACGCTGCACTCCCTATGCACTCTGCACTCCCTATGCACTCTGCACTCCCTATGCACTCCCTATGCACTCTGCACTCCCTATGCACCCTGCACTCCCTATGCACGCTGCACTCCCTATGCACTCTGCACTCCCTATGCACTCTGCACTCCCTATGCACTCTGCACTCCCTATGCACCCTGCACTCCCTATGCACTCTGCACTCCCTATGCACTCTGCACTCCCTATGCACTCTGCACTCCCTATGCACCCTGCACTCCCTATGCACCCTGCACTCCCTATGCACCCTGCACTCCCTATGCACTCTGCACTCCCTATGCACTCTGCACTCCCTATGCACTCTGCACTCCCTATGCACTCTGCACTCCCTATGCACTCCCTATACACTCTGCACTCTGAACTCCCTATGCACTCTGCACTCTGAACTCCCTATGCACTCTGAACTCCCTATTCACTCTGCACTCTGAACTCCCTATGCACTCTGAACTCCCTATTCACTCTGCACTCTGAACTCCCTATTCACTCTGCACTCTGAACTCCCTATGCACTCTGCACTCTGAACTCCCTATGCACTCTGCACTCCCTATGCACTCTGCACTCCCTATGCACCATGCACTCTGCACTCCCTATGCACCATGCACGCTGCACTCCCTATGCACTCTGCACTCCCTATGCACTCTGCACTCCCTATGCACTCTGCACTCCCTATGCACTCTGCACTCCCTATGCACTCTGCACTCCCTATGCACCCTGCACTCCCTATGCACCCTGCACTCCCTATGCACCCTGCACTCCCTATGCACTCTGCACTCCCTATGCACTCTGCACTCCCTATGCACTCTGCACTCCCTATGCACTCCCTATGCACTCTGCACTCTGAACTCCCTATGCACTCTGAACTCCCTATGCACTCTGAACTCTGAACTCCCTATGCACTCTGCACTCCCTATGCACTCTGCACTCTGAACTCCCTATGCACTCTGCACTCCCTATGCACTCTGCACTCTGAACTCCCTATGCACTCTGCACTCTGAACTCCCTATGCACTCTGCACTCCCTATGCACTCTGCACTCTGCACTCCCTATGCACTCTGCACTCCCTATGCACTCTGCACTCCCTATGCACTCTGCACTCCCTATGCACTCTGCACTCCCTATGCACTCTGCACTCCCTATGCACTCCCTATGCACTCTGCACTCTGAACTCCCTATGCACTCTGAACTCCCTATGCACTCTGAACTCTGAACTCCCTATGCACTCTGCACTCCCTATGCACTCCCTATGCACTCTGCACTCCCTATGCACTCTGAACTCCCTATGCACTCCCTATGCACTCTGCACTCCCTATGCACTCCCTATGCACTCTGCACTCCCTATGCACTCTGCACTCCCTATGCACTCTGCACTCCCTATGCACTCTGCACTCCCTATGCACTCTGCACTCCCTATGCACTCTGCACTCCCTATGCACTCTGCACTCCCTATGCATTCTGCACTCCCTATGGACTCTGCACTCCCTATGGACTCTGCACTCCCTATGCACTCCCTATGCACTCTGAACTCCCTATGCACTCTGCACTCCCTATGCACTCTGCACTCCCTATGCACTCTGCACTCTGAACTCCCTATGCACTCTGCACTCTGCACTCCCTATGCACTCTGCACTCCCTATGCACTCTGCACTCCCTATGCACTCCCTATGCACCCTGCACTCCCTATGCACTCTGCACTCCCTATGCACGCTGCACTCCCTATGCACTCTGCACTCCCTATGCACTCTGCACTCCCTATGCACCCTGCACTCCCTATGCACCCTGCACTCCCTATGCACCCTGCACTCCCTATGCACCCTGCACTCCCTATGCACCCTGCACTCCCTATGCACCCTGCACTCCCTATGCACTCTGCACTCCCTATGCACTCTGCACTCCCTATGCACTCCCTATGTACTCTGCACTCTGAACTCCCTATGCACTCTGCACTCCCTATGCACTCTGAACTCCCTATGCACTCTGAACTCTGAACTCCCTATTCACTCTGCACTCTGCACTCCCTATGCACTCTGCACTCCCTATGCACTCTGCACTCCCTATGCACTCTGCACTCTACACTCCCTATGCACCCTGCACTCCCTGTGCACTCTGCACTCCCTGTGCACTCTGCACTCCCTGTGCACTCTGCACTCCCTGTGCACTCTGCACTCCCTGTGCACTCTGCACTCCCTATGCACTCTGCACTCCCTATGCACTCTGCACTCCCTATGCACTCTGCACTCCCTATGCACTCTGCACTCTGAACTCCCTATGCACTCTGCACTCTGAACTCCCTATGCACTCTGCACTCTGAACTCCCTATGCACTCTGAACTCCCTATGCACTCTGAACTCTGAACTCCCTATTCACTCTGCACTCTGAACTCCCTATGCACTCTGCACTCCCTATGCACTCTGCACTCCCTATGCACTCTGCACTCTACACTCCCTATGCACTCTGCACTCCCTATGCACCCTGCACTCCCTATGCACCCTGCACTCCCTATGCACTCTGCACTCCCTGTGCACTCTGCACTCCCTGTGCACTCTGCACTCCCTGTGCACTCTGCACTCCCTGTGCACTCTGCACTCCCTGTGCACTCTGCACTCCCTATGCACTCTGCACTCCCTATGCACTCTGCACTCCCTATGCACCCGGCACTCCCTATGCACTCTGCACTCCCTATGCACTCTGCACTCCCTATGGACTCTGCACTCCCTATGCACTCCCTTATGCACTCTGAACTCCCTATGCACTCTGCACTCTGAACTCCCTATGCACTCTGCACTCTGAACTCCCTATGCACTCTGCACTCCCTATGCACTCTGCACTCTGAACTCCCTATGCACTCTGCACTCCCTATGCACTCTGCACTCCCTATGCACTCTGCACTCCCTATGCACTCTGCACTCTGAACTCCCTATGCACTCTGAACTCCCTATGCACTCTGAACTCTGAACTCCCTATTCACTCTGCACTCTGAACTCCCTATGCACTCTGCACTCCCTATGCACTCTGCACTCCCTATGCACTCTGCACTCTACACTCCCTATGCACTCTGCACTCCCTATGCACCCTGCACTCCCTATGCACCCTGCACTCCCTATGCACTCTGCACTCCCTGTGCACTCTGCACTCCCTGTGCACTCTGCACTCCCTGTGCACTCTGCACTCCCTGTGCACTCTGCACTCCCTGTGCACTCTGCACTCCCTATGCACTCTGCACTCCCTATGCACTCTGCACTCCCTATGCACCCGGCACTCCCTATGCACTCTGCACTCCCTATGCACTCTGCACTCCCTATGGACTCTGCACTCCCTATGCACTCCCTTATGCACTCTGAACTCCCTATGCACTCTGCACTCTGAACTCCCTATGCACTCTGCACTCTGAACTCCCTATGCACTCTGCACTCCCTATGCACTCTGCACTCTGAACTCCCTATGCACTCTGCACTCCCTATGCACTCTGCACTCCCTATGCACTCTGCACTCCCTATGCACTCTGCACTCCCTATGCACTCCCTATGCACTCTGCACTCCCTATGCACCCTGCACTCCCTATGCACCCTGCACTCCCTATGCACCCTGCACTCCCTATGCACCCTGCACTCCCTATGCACCCTGCACTCCCTATGCACCCTGCACTCCCTATGCACCCTGCACTCCCTATGCACGCTGCACTCCCTATGCACTCTGCCCTCCCTATGCACCCTGCACTCCCTATGCACCCTGCACTCCCTATGCACTCTGCACTCCCTATGCACCCTGCACTCCCTATGCACCCTGCACTCCCTATGCACCCTGCACTCCCTATGCACTCCCTATGCACTCTGCACTCCCTATGCACTATGCACTCCCTATGCACTCTGCACTCCCTATGCACTCTGCACTCCCTATGCACTCCCTATGCACTCTGCACTCTGAACTCCCTATGCACTCTGCACTCTGAACTCCCTATGCACTCTGAACTCCCTATGCACTCTGCACTCTGAACTCCCTATTCACTCTGCACTCTGAACTCCCTATGCACTCTGCACTCCCTATGCACTCTGCACTCCCTATGCACTCTGCACTCCCTATGCACTCTGCACTCCCTGTGCACTCTGCACTCCCTGTGCACTCTGCACTCCCTGTGCACTCTGCACTCCCTGTGCACTCTGCACTCCCTGTGCACTCTGCATTCCCTATGCACTCTGCACTCCCTATGCACCCTGCACTCCCTATGCACTCTGCACTCCCTATGCACTCTGCACTCCCTATGCACTCTGCACTCCCTATGCACTCTGCACTCCCTATGCACTCTGCACTCCCTATGCACTCTGCACTCCCTATGCACTCTGCACTCCCTATGCACTCTGCACTCTAGCACAGTCTTGTTGTTGGACAGGCCGCGTGGTCGGGCTGTCCCCCCTCCCCACAACGGGGCCCGGACCCTGGCTCTCCCTGAATCCCCAGCCAGAGCCCCCGGCGACCCTCGAAGTAATCCACAATCCATCCACAACAAGACTCCAGCTCCGGAACCGGCTGGCCCTGGTCACCATCCACACCATGACCTCGGCCCAGCCGCCATCTTTGGGTACTACAGCACGAGGCCGCGTGGCCTCAACTCGACCCTAACCCTGGGCCTGGGCCGGCCCCGACATCGAGGCACCAACCTCCCCCCAGGAGGTAGAACAACCACTTGGCGGGTCAATGGGAGAAGGAATCGTCAACGGCTCTCCCCCGCCAGGTGTCGATCACCCCCGGCCGCCCTGGGCGCTGGCTCCACCCCCCTGCTGGGTGTCTGGACTCCCTCATCCCGGACCTCCCGGCCCCCAGGCGCGAGGGTCCGGACATCAAAGGGGACCAGACCTATAACTGGGGCAGTGCCAGACCAGGAAGGGAGTTGTATCCTGGAGTCGAGAGGCCCCGAGAGAACTCATCCTTGACAGACTGCTGGCGCTGCCGTAGCTCTGCCTCGTGAAACCATCGTCTTGGCCTGCTGGCGCTGCCGCGGCCCTCTGCCTCGTGAAACCATCGTCTTGGCCTGCTGGCGCTGCCGCGGCCCTCTGCCTCGTGAAACCATCGTCTTGGCCTGCTGGCGCTGCCGCGGCCCTCTGCCTCGTGAAACCATCGTCTTGGCCTGCTGGCGCTGCCGCGGCCCTCTGCCTCGTGAAACCATCGTCTTGGCCTGCTGGCGCTGCCGCGGCCCCACCTTGCCGACCCTTCAGCTCGAGGATTGTGAGCTCCCCTCCTACCACCTCCTGTGCCGACCCGGCACCAAGACTGTCCCGCTACCCCCTTTCCCTACAGAGACTAAAATTGAGAGGACCCTTGAGTCCGATATCTCCTGTATCATTGATAACCTTGCCGCACGAACCCTATATAAAGTGTTGAACTCATCCTTGTGTGGTGTCTATCTGTGGGGAGGGAAGTGACCTGTCTGTACGATCGCCGGAGACGGTCCTCATCGGAGACCTCTCCCTCAGTATTCGGCCGACCCTCTGGGTCCCCGTCTAACATTGGTGGCCAGCGGCGTGATCCGAACCGACGCATAATCGTACAGAGGGTCACTCGCCCCACAACACACGACCACCATGACAACAGAGAGCGGAACAACGGAAAAATTCCAGATGGAAAAATTGGAAGATTACAACCACAGGGAACTGAAGCAATATTGCATAGAACTTGGCCTTCCAACCACAGGTCTGAGCACGAAAGAGGACTTCAAACGAGCCCTAGAGTCTTGGGCAGAGACGGGTACAGCCGTACCCCGAACACGAAACACCGAAACGAGCCCCGCGCCAATAGAAGAAAGAAGAGCGGGTCTCTCCCCAGTAGAGATTCAAGAACGAGAAAAAAGCAGACTCCATGAATTGGAGCTGGCACGACTTCGCTTGGATGGAGAACTCAAATTGGCGGAACAAAAAATAACGCTAGAACACTTACGGCTCCGAGAGGAGCGAGAAGAGAAGCAAAAACAGAGAGAGCTAGAGGAAAAGAAGCTAGCCTACGAACATGAGCGCAACCTCAAGGAACTGGAAATTCAGAAACAGAATAAAGAGCTCGGGGTCCCCGAACGCCCGACCCTGCCTGCCTCTACCGAGCCCAAGGTTCACATCCCCAAAGATGTCATCAGGGAGTACTACAAGAACGATGATATTCAGCAGTGGTTTAAAGCCTACGAGGTAGCCATGACCTCCCACCGGATTCCCCGGAGCGACTGGGGAGCCGGGTTATGGGGGAGGTTTGTCAACGAAGGGCGAGACGCCCTGCTGCAACTCCCGGACCATCTGATGACATCCTACGACCACATGAAGGCCGCCCTCCTCACTCGATACGGACTCACACCCGAGATGTACCGCCAGCGGTTCCGCGACTGCAAACGGATCCCGGGTACGACTTAGGTGGAGTACGTGAACTTCTTTAGCCGAGCCTTCGAGGGGTGGATCAAGGGCAGCAAAGTGACCACCTACGAACAACTTTTCGACCTCATCGTATGGGAACACCTTTCTAACAACTGCTTCGTTGAACTCCGGCAACACCTCTTGGAAAGTAAACTAACGGAACCTCGACAACTCGCCGCCGAAGCCGACCGATGGGAAAGCACACGAGTTGGCCGGAACGGGCCCAGCGAATCGCACAGACCTTACCAAGGGCCCCATCGCCCCCGGGGAGGAGGAGGAGGCCAGGGTCGAGGGAGAGACCCCGGCCCCATGACTCCCGCAAGCAACCCCTCGGCCCCGGCCGGCAGGGGGAGCCCGCCCATCCGGCCCGGCTTCCGGGCTAACATTATGTGTCACCGATGCCAACGATCCGGCCACTACGCCAATGATCCCAACTGCCCAAAGAACCAGAACGCTACCCCCCGCCAGGTCGCAGCGGCCGCCCTAGGGGAAGAACCAATCCCGGAAGACCAAGAAGAGTACGAGACCGACCAGCCTGAGTGGGCACCGGCCGCCATGTCCCTGGTCTGCTTGGGGGAGAGAGATATGATTCCGCGGGCCCCCCTTCCCGCCAACACGCAGAAGTACAGCCAGTGGGTCAACATTAATGGCTGCCGGGCGGAAGCCCTCCGCGACACCGGGACCAGTGTAACCGCGGTCCGATGCCACCTGGTTACTCCAGACCAAATCTTACCGAACATTCTTTGCCCTGTCCGATCAGCAGACAACTCAGAAAGTCTGTGTCGCATGGCCTGTGTCCCCTTCGAATGGGGAGGAGTATCCGGGATGCTAAAAGTGACTGTCCGCGATGATGCCCCGTGGATTGCCTCCTAGGTAACGACCTCGAAAGTTCTCCCTGGGCAGCCGTCGAACGGAGAGAACACCTGGGGATGCTGGGCCTTCCCGAATGGGTCTGCGTCACGACCCGGTCCATGACCGCCCGCGCGGTCCCCAGTCCAGAAGAGCCCGAGTGGCTGGAACCTCCTCCCGCGCTCACCCAAGAGGAGGCCGCCCCAGAAGCCAGTCCCTCGACCCAAACAGAAGAAGGATCCGACCAGCTTCGGGACGTCCCTGACCTGGCACAGTGGCGTCAGGAGGGGGGTCCCACCCAGGAACAATTCCGGGATGAGCAGAGAACATGTCCGTCCCTCGAGGGACTCCAGCAGCAAGCCCTTGCCCAGAGCACAGGGGATACCTCGGGGGCCCACTGGGTTTACTGGGACCAGGACCTGCTCTACAGCGAGCAGAGAATTGCAGAACTAGGAGCCAGTCGGGTGCTGGTGGTGCCCCTTCGCTTCAGAGACTTTCTCCTGAACTTAGCCCACGATGTCCCCCTTGCCGGACACCTGGGGCAAGACAAAACCTACGACCGCCTGGTGACCCACTTTTACTGGCCCAAAATGCGAAAGGACGTCAACAACCACTGCAGGGCCTGCCCCACCTGCCAGGCCAGCGGAAAGAGTGGCCGAAAGATCAAAGCACCCCTACAACCCTTTCCTGTCGTCACCACCCCGTTCGAACGAGTGGGAATAGACATTGTGGGGCCCCTGGACCCCCGAACCGCCCAAGGACACCGGTTCATCCTGGTCCTAGTGGACCACGCCACCCGCTATCCCGAGGCCATCCCTCTTCGAACTGTGACGGCCCCCGTGGTAGGCCGAGCCCTGATGGGGATCTTCTCCCGGGTAGGGTTTCCCCGAGAGGTCGTCAGCGACAGGGGCACGAACTTTATCTTCAAATATATGAAGTCTCTCTGGCAACAATGCGGGGTCACCTACAAATTCACGACCCCCTATCACCCGCAAGGAAATGGACTGGTCGAGAGGTTCAACCGCACCCTCAAAGGGATGATCATGGGCCTAGAAGAACCCCTCCGTCGCCAGTGGGACGTGCTACTCCCGTGCCTTCTGTTTGCCTATCGGGAAGTCCCTCAGAAATCCCTCAGCTTCAGCCCATTTGAACTCCTGTACGGACACCCCGTCCGGGGCCCCCTCAGCCTAGTCAAGGAAGGTTGGGAGCAGCCCCCCCAGAAAACTCCCCCGGACGTCTACAAGTACCTCCTGGCCCTTCGCAACCAGACCCGGCGATTCCGAGAGACCGCAAAAGCCAACCTAGAAGCCAGTCAGGAGGACATGAAGAGATGGTACGATCAGCACGCTTCCTCCATTGAGTTCGAACCGGGACAACAGGTCTGGGTGATGTCCCCGGTTGAACCCTGTGCGCTACAAGACAAATGGTCCGGGCCCTTCAAGGTGATCGAACGCAAGGGGCCCGTCACCTATTTAATCGACATGGAAACCGCCCGGAACCCTCTACGGGTCCTCCACGCCAACAGACTCAAACCCCATTTTGTGCGATCGGAACTCAGCCTCCTGATGGCTACAGATAATGGGACGGAAGAAGACTCCGAGCCCCTTCCGGACCTACTGAGGACCCTCGAGCGAGATGGCTCAGTGGAAGGGGTCCAACTCTCCGAGGCCTTGTCCCCGGAGCAACGCCAAGACTGTCAAGCCCTCCTGAGGCGGTTCGCCTCCCTATTCTCCCTCACACCCGGGGTCACCCCCTGGTGCCTTCACGATGTGGACACCGGGGACAGCCCTCCTATTCGACACCGGGCGTACCGCGTGCCAGACCGGGTGCGCGCCTGCATCCAGACCGAGGTATCCAAGATGCTGGCCCTCGGAGTGATCGAACCTTCTGACAGCCCCTGGGCCAGCCCCGTCGTCCTGGTCCCCAAGGCGGCCGCCCCGGGCGTTGCCCCTGAGCTCCGGTTTTGCGTGGACTATCGGGGGCTGAATGCCGTTACCAGGACCGACGCTCACCCCATCCCCCGGGCAGATGAGCTAATTGACCGGATGGGGGCCGCCCGCTACCTGAGCATCTTCGACCTAACAGCGGGCTACTGGCAGATCGGCCTCACCCCTAGGGCCCAAGAACGATCCGCCTTCTCTACCCCGGACGGTCACTACCACTTTAAAGTGATGCCCTTCGGCATGAAAAACGCTCCGGCAACGTTTCAACGGCTTGTGAACCAGGTGCTGGCGGGCCTCGAAGAATTCAGCGCCGCCTACCTGGACGACATTGCTGTGTACAGCCACCATTGGACCGACCACCTCCGTCACCTGCGGGAAGTTCTACACGCCCTCCAGCAGGCCGGGCTCACCATCAAAGCCAGCAAATGCCAGGTTGGCCAAGGGTCCGTGACATACCTGGGACACCAAGTGGGAAGCGGGCTGGTGGCCCCCCTCCAGCTCAAGATTGCTGCCATCCAGGCCTGGCAACCCCCTACGACCCAAACGGAGGTCCGGGCCTTCCTGGGGCTCACCGGATACTACCGGCGGTTCGTGAAGGACTATGGCGCATCGTGGGGCCCCTCACAGAGCTCACCTCCAAGAAGAGCCCCAAAACAGTCGACTGGACCCCGGACTGCCAATCAGCCTTCGAGAGATTGAAGACCGCCATGTGCACGGCCCCCGTGCTCCAGGCTCCCGACTACAGCCGGTGTTGGACAGGCCGCATGTTCGAGCTGTACCCCCTCCCCGCAATGGGACCAGGACCCTGGCTCTCCCTGCATCCCCAGCCAGAGTCCACCAACGACCACCCGAAGTACCCTGCAATCCCTCCACTACAAGACACCAGCTCCGGACCCAGCTGGCCCGGGTCACCATCTACCCCACGACATCGACCCGGCCGCCATCTTGGGGCACTGCAGCACGAGGCCGCGTGGCCTCAACTCGACCCTCACCCTGGGCCCGGCCGGGCCCGACATCGAGGCACCAACCTCCCCCCAGGAGGCAGAGTGACCACTTGGCGAGTCAATGGGAGAAGGAATCGTCAACGGCTCTCCTCCGCCGGGTGTCGATCACCCCAGGCCGCCTGGGCGCTGGCTCCACCCCCCTGCTGGGTGTCTGGACTCCCTCATCCCGGACCTCCCGGCCCCCAGGCGCGAGGGTCCGGACATCAAAGGGGACCAGACCTATAACTGGGGCAGGACCAGACCAGGAAGGCAGTTGTATCCTGGAGTCGAGAGACCCGAGAAGAACTCATCCGTCTTGGCCTGCTGGCGCTGCCGCGGCCCTCTGCCTCGTGAAACCATCGTCTTGGCCTGCTGGCGCTGCCGCGGCCCTCTGCCTCGTGAAACCATCGTCTTGGCCTGCTGGCGCTGCCGCGGCCCTCTGCCTCGTGAAACCATCGTCTTGGCCTGCTGGCGCTGCCGCGGCCCTCTGCCTCGTGAAACCATCGTCTTGGCCTGCTGGCGCTGCCGCGGCCCTCTGCCTCGTGAAACCATCGTCTTGGCCTGCTGGCGCTGCCGCGGCCCTCTGCCTCGTGAAACCATCTTGGCCTGCTGGCGCTGCCGCGGCCCTCTGCCTCGTGAAACCATCGTCTTGGCCTGCTGGCGCTGCCGCGGCCCTCTGCTTTATGAGACTATCACCTTGGCCTGCTGGCGCTGCCGCGGCCCGATCCACAGACCCTCCAGCTCGAGGATTGTGAGCTCGCCGTTTACCACCACCTGTACCGATCCGGTACTAAGACTGTCCCGCTACCCCCTTTCCCTACAGAGACTAGAAGTGAGAGGACCCCCGGGTCCAAGTTATCCTGTATCGCTGATATCCTTGCCTTAAGAACCTTATATAAAGCCTTGAACTCGACTTGGTGTGGTGCCTGTTTGTGGGGAGGGAGGGTACTTGTCTGTACGATCGCCGGAGACGGTCCCCCTCGGGGATCTCTCCCTCGGTATCCGGCCGACCCTCAGGGTCCCCGTCTAACATTGGTGGCCAGCGACGGGATCCGAACCTACGCATAATCGTACAGAAAGTCACTCGCCCCACCACACACAACAACCATGTCAATAGAGAGCGGAACAACGGAAAAATTTCAGATGGAAAAATTGGAAGACTACAACCACCGGGAACTGAAGCAATATTGCATAGAACTTGGACTTCCAACCACAGGTCTTAGCACAAAGGAAGACTTCAAACGAGCCCTAGAAGCTTGGGCAGAAACGGGTACGGCCGTACCCCGAACACAAACAACCGAAACGAGCCCCGCACCAACTAAAGAAAGAACGGATCTCTCCCTGGAAGAGATCCGAGAAAGAGAAAAAACCAGACTCCACGAATTAGAACTTGCCCGACTTCGCTTGGATGGGGAACTCAAGCTGGCAGAACAAAAAATAACCCTGGAACACTTACGACTCAGGGAAGAGCGGGAAGACAAGCAAAGACAGAGGGAGCTAGAGGAAAAGAGACTAGAATACGAACATGAGCGCAACCTCAAAGCACTGGAGATTCAGAAACAGAATAAAGACCTCGGGCTCCCCGAACGACCGACCCCGTCTGCCTCGACCGAACCCAAGGTTCACATCCCCAAAGATGTCATCCGGGAATACCACAAGAACGATGATATCCAGCAGTGGTTTAAAGCCTATGAGGTGGCAACGACCTCCCACCGGATTCCCCGAAGCGATTGGGGAGCCGGATTATGGGGGAGGTTTGTCAACGAAGGGCGGGACGCCCTGCTGCAACTCCCGGACCAGCTGATGACCTCCTACGACCACATGAAGGCCGCCCTCCTCACTCGATACGGGCTCACACCTGAGATGTACCGCCAACGGTTCCGCGACTGCAAACGGATTCCGGGTACAACTTGGGTGGAGTACGTGAACTTTTTTAGCCGAGCCTTCGAGGGGTGGATCAAGGGCAACAAAGTAACCACCTACGACCAACTCTTTGACCTTATCGTATGGGAACACCTGTCGAACAACTGCTTCGTGGAGCTCCGGCAACACCTCCTGGACAGCAAGCTAACCGACCCTCGACAACTCGCCGCCGAAGCCGACCGGTGGGAAAGCACCCGAGTTGGCCGGAGCGCACCCAGCGAAGTATCCAGATCGTATCGCCCCCGAGGGGGAGGAGGAAGTCAGGGTCGGGGGAGAGACCCCGGCCCCTCGTCACCCCCCAGAAACCCCTCGACCCCGGTTGGCCGGGGAAGCCCTGCCGTCCGGGCCGGTTTCCGGGCCAACATTACGTGCCACAGGTGCCAGCGACCCGGCCACTACGCCAGTGATCCCAACTGCCCAAAGAACCCGAACACTACTCCCCGCCAAGTTGCAGCGGCGGCCCTAGGGGAAGAAATAATCCCGGAAGACCAAGAGGAGTACGAGACCGATCCCTCTGAATGGGCACCCGCCGCCATGGCACTGGTCTGCTTAGGGGAGAGAGACATGATTCCGCGGGCCCCCCTTCCCGCCAACACACAGAAGTACGGTCAATGGGTCAACATCAATGGCCGCCGGGCGGAAGCCCTCCGCGACACCGGGGCCAGTGTAACGGCGGTCCGACGCCACCTCGTCACTCCAGACCAAATCTTGCCGAACATTCTTTGCCCTGTTCGATCAGCCGACAACTCCGAAAGCCTATGCCACATGGCCTGCGTCCCCTTCGAGTGGGGAGGAGTAACAGGGATGTTAAAAGTAACTGTCCGCGATGATGCCCCCGTGGACTGCCTCCTAGGAAACGACCTTGAAAGCTCTCCCTGGGCAGCTGTCGAACGGAGGGAGCACCTGGGGATGCTTGGCCTCCCCGAATGGGTCTGCGTCACGACCCGGTCCATGACCGCCCGCACGGTCCCCAGCCCAGAAGAGCCCGAGTGGCCAGAACCCCCTCCCGCGCTCATCCCAGAGGAGGCCGCCCCAGAGGCCATTCCCTTGACCCAAACCGAAGAAGGACCCGACCAGCTTCGGGACGTCCCTGACCTGGCCCAATGGCGGCAGGAGGGAGGCCCCACGCAGGAACAATTCCGGGCCGAGCAACAAACCTGTCCTTCTCTCGAAGGACTCCGGCAGCAAGCCCTGGCCCAGAGCACCGGGGATACCTCGGGGGCCCACTGGATCTACTGGGACCAAGACCTACTCTACAGCGAGCAGAAAATTGCAGAACTAGGGGCCAGTCGGGTGCTGGTGGTGCCCCTTCGCTTCCGAGACTTCCTCCTGAACTTAGCCCACGATGTCCCCCTTGCCGGACACCTGGGGCAGGATAAAACCTACGACCGCCTGGTGACCCATTTCTTCTGGCCCCACATGCGGAAGGATGTCACCAACCACTGCAAGGCCTGCCCCACCTGCCAGGCCAGCGGAAAAAGTGGCCGAAAAATCAAAGCACCATTACAACCCTTTCCTGTCGTCACCACCCCGTTTGAACGAGTGGGAATAGACATTGTGGGGCCCCTCGACCCTCGAACAGCCCAAGGACACCGGTTCATCCTGGTCCTGGTAGACCACGCCACCCGCTATCCCGAGGCCATCCCTCTTCGGACTGTGACGGCCCCCGTGGTGGGCCGGGCCCTGATGGGGATCTTCTCCCGGGTGGGGTTCCCCCGGGAGGTCGTCAGTGACAGGGGCACGAACTTTATCTCCAGATATATGAAGTCCCTCTGGCAGCAATGCGGGGTCACCTACAAATTCACGACCCCCTATCACCCGCAAGGAAACGGACTGGTCGAGAGATTCAACCGCACCCTCAAGGGGATGATTATGGGTCTAGAAGAACCCCTTCGACGCCAGTGGGACGTACTGCTGCCATGCCTCCTGTTTGCCTATCGGGAGGTCCCGCAGAAGTCCCTCGGCTTCAGCCCCTTTGAACTACTGTACGGACACCCCGTCCGGGGCCCCCTCAGCCTAGTCAAGGAAGGTTGGGAGCAGCCTCCCCAGAAAACTCCCCCGGACATCTACCGGTATCTCCTGGCTCTCCGCAACCAGACCCGGCGGTTCCGAGACACCGCCAAAGCCAACCTCGAGGCCAGTCAGGAGGACATGAAGAGGTGGTACGATCAGCACACGTCCTCCATTGAGTTCGAACCTGGACAACAGGTCTGGGTGATGTCCCCGGTTGAGCCCTGTGCCCTCCAAGACAGATGGTCCGGGCCCTTCAAGGTAATCGAACGCAAGGGGCCCGTCACCTATTTAATCGACATGGAGACTGCCCGGAACCCCCTACGGGTCCTCCATGCCAACAGGCTCAAACCCCATTTTGTGCGATCCGAACTCAGCCTCCTAATGGCTACCGATACTGGGACAGAAGAAGACTCCGAACCCCTTCCGGACTTACTGAGGGCCTTCGAGCAGGATGGCTCAGTGGAAGGGGTCCAGCTCTCCGAGGCCCTGTCCCCGGAGCAACGCCAAGACTGCCAAACGCTCCTGAGGCAGTTCGCCTCCCTGTTCTCCCTCACCCCCGGAGTCACCCCCTGGTGCCTCCACGATGTGGACACCGGGGACAGCCCTCCTATTCGACACCGAGCATACCGCGTACCAGACCGGGTACGAGCCTGCATCCAGACCGAGGTGTCCAAGATGCTGACCCTAGGAGTGATCGAACCCTCAGACAGTCCCTGGGCGAGCCCAGTCGTCCTGGTTCCCAAGGCAGCTGCCCCGGGCGTTGCCCCTGAGCTCCGGTTCTGCGTGGACTATCGAGGGCTGAATGCAGTTACCCGGACCGACGCTCATCCCATCCCCCGGGCAGACGAGCTAATTGACCGGATGGGGGCCGCCCGCTACCTGAGCATCTTCGACTTAACAGCGGGCTACTGGCAGATCGGCCTCACCCCTAGGGCCCAAGAACGATCCGCCTTCTCTACCCCAGACGGGCACTACCACTTTAAAGTCATGCCCTTCGGCATGAAAAACGCCCCGGCAACGTTCCAACGGCTGGTAAACCAGGTACTGGCGGGCCTGGAAGACTTCAGCGCCGCCTACCTGGACGACATTGCTGTGTACAGCCACCAGTGGACCGACCACCTCCGCCACCTGCGGGAGGTTCTACTCGCCCTCCAGCAAGCCGGGCTCACCATCAAGGCCAGCAAGTGCCAAGTTGGCCAAGGGTCCGTGACCTACCTGGGACACCAAGTGGGAAGCGGGCTGGTGGCCCCTCTCCAACTCAAGATTGCTGCCATCCAGGCCTGGCAACCCCCTACGAGCCAAACGGAGGTCCGGGCCTTCCTGGGGCTCACCGGATACTACCGGCGGTTCGTGAAGGACTATGGCAGCATCGTGGGGCCCCTCACAGAGCTCACCTCCAAAAAGAGCCCCAAAACCGTCAACTGGACCCCGGGCTGCCAATCAGCCTTCGAGAAGCTAAAGACCGCCATGTGCACGGCCCCCGTGCTCCAGGCTCCCGACTACAGCCGGGAATTCATTGTGCAGACGGACGCCTCCGATCATGGTGTGGGGGCCGTCCTCTCCCAACTCAACGCCGAAGGGGTCGACCATCCGGTGGTCTTCATCAGCAGACGCCTCTTGCCCCGAGAACAGCGCTGGAGCACCATTGAGAGGGAGGCCTTCGCCGTAGTCTGGGCACTCAAGAAGCTCCGGCCATACCTCTTCGGCACCCACTTCCGGGTGCAAACAGACCACCGACCCCTGCAATGGCTGATGCAAATGCGGGGGGAGAACCCGAAGCTGTTGCGCTGGTCCATCTCCCTGCAGGGGATGGACTTCACGGTGGAACATCGTCCAGGCCAGGACCACGCCAACGCCGACGGCCTGTCACGCTTTTTCCGCCTCAGCGAGGAGAGTCCCCAGGAAGATGGCTGACTCTCCCCGCCTTCAGCTGGGGGGGACGCATGTTGGACAGGCCGCATGTTCGAGCTGTACCCCCTCCCCGCAATGGGACCAGGACCCTGGCTCTCCCTGCATCCCCAGCCAGAGTCCACCAACGACCACCCGAAGTACCCTGCAATCCCTCCACTACAAGACACCAGCTCCGGACCCAGCTGGCCCGGGTCACCATCTACCCCACGACATCGACCCGGCCGCCATCTTGGGGCACTGCAGCACGAGGCCGCGTGGCCTCAACTCGACCCTCACCCTGGTCCCGGCCGGGCCCGACATCAAGGCACCAACCTCCCCCCAGGAGGCAGAGTGACCACTTGGCGAGTCAATGGGAGAAGGAATCGTCAACGGCTCTCCTCCGCCGGGTGTCGATCACCCCAGGCCGCCTGGGCGCTGGCTCCACCCCCCTGCTGGGTGTCTGGACTCCCTCATCCCGGACCTCCCGGCCCCCAGGCGCGAGGGTCCGGACATCAAAGGGGACCAGACCTATAACTGGGGCAGGACCAGACCAGGAAGGCAGTTGTATCCTGGAGTCGAGAGACCCGAGAAGAACTCATCCGTCTTGGCCTGCTGGCGCTGCCGCGGCCCTCTGCCTCGTGAAACCATCGTCTTGGCCTGCTGGCGCTGCCGCGGCCCTCTGCCTCGTGAAACCATCGTCTTGGCCTGCTGGCGCTGCCGCGGCCCTCTGCCTCGTGAAACCATCGTCTTGGCCTGCTGGCGCTGCCGCGGCCCTCTGCCTCGTGAAACCATCGTCTTGGCCTGCTGGCGCTGCCGCGGCCCTCTGCCTCGTGAAACCATCGTCTTGGCCTGCTGGCGCTGCCGCGGCCCTCTGCCTCGTGAAACCATCTTGGCCTGCTGGCGCTGCCGCGGCCCTCTGCCTCGTGAAACCATCGTCTTGGCCTGCTGGCGCTGCCGCGGCCCTCTGCTTTATGAGACTATCACCTTGGCCTGCTGGCGCTGCCGCGGCCCGATCCACAGACCCTCCAGCTCGAGGATTGTGAGCTCGCCGTTTACCACCACCTGTACCGATCCGGTACTAAGACTGTCCCGCTACCCCCTTTCCCTACAGAGACTAGAAGTGAGAGGACCCCCGGGTCCAAGTTATCCTGTATCGCTGATATCCTTGCCTTAAGAACCTTATATAAAGCCTTGAACTCGACTTGGTGTGGTGCCTGTTTGTGGGGAGGGAGGGTACTTGTCTGTACGATCGCCGGAGACGGTCCCCCTCGGGGATCTCTCCCTCGGTATCCGGCCGACCCTCAGGGTCCCCGTCTAACAGCCGGGAATTCATTGTACAGACGGACGCCTCCGATCATGGCGTGGGGGCCGTCCTCTCCCAACTCAACACCGAGGGGGTCGATCAACCAGTGGCCTTCATCAGCCGGCGGCTACTGGCCAGAGAACAGCGATGGAGCACCATCGAGAGGGAGGCCTTCGCCGTAGTCTGGGCCCTCAAAAAGCTCCGACCCTACCTCTTCGGCACCCACTTCCGGGTGCAAACAGACCACCGACCCCTGCAATGGCTGATGCAAATGCGGGGGGAGAACCCGAAGCTGTTGCGCTGGTCCATCTCCCTGCAGGGGATGGACTTCACTGTGGAACATCGCCCAGGCCAGGACCACGCCAACGCAGACGGCCTGTCACGCTTTTTCCGCCTCAGCGAGGAGAGTCCCCAGGAGGATGGCTGACTCTCCCCGCCTTCAGCTGGGGGGGACGCATGTTGGACAGGCCGCGTGGTCGGGCTGTCCCCCCTCCCCACAACGGGGCCCGGACCCTGGCTCTCCCTGAATCCCCAGCCAGAGCCCCCGGCGACCCTCGAAGTAATCCACAATCCATCCACAACAAGACTCTAGCTCCGGAACCGGCTGGCCCTGGTCACCATACACACCATGACCTCGGCCCAGCCGCCATCTTTGGGTACTACAGCACGAGGCCGCGTGGCCTCAACTCGACCCTAACCCTGGGCCTGGGCCGGCCCCGACATCGAGGCACCAACCTCCCCCCAGGAGGTAGAACAACCACTTGGCGGGTCAATGGGAGAAGGAATCGTCAACGGCTCTCCCCCGCCAGGTGTCGATCACCCCCGGCCGCCCTGGGCACTGGCTCCACCCCCCTGCTGGGTGTCTGGACTCCCTCATCCCGGACCTCCCGGCCCCCAGGCGCGAGGGTCCGGACATCAAAGGGGACCAGACCTATAACTGGGACAGTGCCAGACCAGGAAGGGAGTTGTATCCTGGAGTCGAGAGGCCCCGAGAGAACTCATCCTTGACAGACTGCTGGCGCTGCCGTAGCTCTGCCTCGTGAAACCATCGTCTTGGCCTGCTGGCGCTGCCGCGGCCCTCTGCCTCGTGAAACCATCGTCTTGGCCTGCTGGCGCTGCCGCGGCCCTCTGCCTCGTGAAACCATTGTCTTGGCCTGCTGGCGCTGCCGCGGCCCTCTGCCTCGTGAAACCATCGTCTTGGCCTGCTGGCGCTGCCGCGGCCCTCTGCCTCGTGAAACCATCGTCTTGGCCTGCTGGCGCTGCCGCGGCCCCACCTTGCCGACCCTTCAGCTCGAGGATTGTGAGCTCCCCTCCTACCACCTCCTGTGCCGACCCGGCACCAAGACTGTCCCGCTACCCCCTTTCCCTACAGAGACTAAAATTGAGAGGACCCTTGAGTCCGATATCTCCTGTATCATTGATAACCTTGCCGCACGAACCCTATATAAAGTGTTTGTTAGACGGGGACCCTGAGGGTCGGCCGGATACCGAGGGAGAGATCCCCGAGGGGGACCGTCTCCAGCGATCGTACAGACAAGTACCCTCCCTCCCCACAAACAGGCACCACACCAAGTCGAGTTCAAGGCTTTATATAAGGTTCTTAAGGCAAGGATATCAGCGATACAGGATAACTTGGACCCGGGGGTCCTCTCCCTTCTAGTCTCTGTAGGGAAAGGGGGTAGCGGGACAGTCTTGGTACCGGATCGGTACAGGTAGTGGTAACAGGCGAGCTCACAATCCTCGAGCTGGAGTGTCTGGGGATCGGGCCGCGGCAGCGCCAGCAGGCCAAGGTGATAGTCTCTTAAAGCAGCGGGCCGCGGCAGCGCCAGCAGGCCAAGACGATGGTTTCACGAGGCAGGGGCCGCGGCAGCGCCAGCAGGCCAAGACGATGGTTTCACGAGGCAGGGGCCGCGGCAGCGCCAGCAGGCCAAGACGATGGTTTCACGAGGCAGGGGCCGCGGCAGCGCCAGCAGGCCAAGACGATGGTTTCACGAGGCAGGGGCCGCGGCAGCGCCAGCAGGCCAAGACGATGGTTTCACGAGGCAGAGGGCCGCGGCAGCGCCAGCAGGCCAAGACGATGGTTTCACGAGGCAGGGGCCGCGGCAGTGCCAGCAGGCCAAGTCACGGATGAGTTCTTCTCGGGTCTCTCGACTCCAGGATACAACTGCCTTCCTGGTCTGGTCCTGCCCCAGTTATAGGTCTGGTCCCCTTTGATGTCCGGACCCTCGCGCCTGGGGGGCCGGGAGGTCCGGGATGAGGGAGTCCAGACACCCAGCATGGGGGTGGAGCCAGCGCCCAGGCGGCCGGGGGTGATCGACACCTGGCGGAGGAGAGCCGTTGACGATTCCTTTCTCCCATTGACTCGCCAAGTGGTCACTCTGCCTCCCGGGGGGAGGTTGGTGCCTCGATGTCGGGCCCGGCCGGGCCCGGGGTGAGGGTCGAGTTGAGGCCACGCGGCCTCGTGCTGTAGTGGTCCAAGATGGCGGCCGGGTCGATGTCGTGGGGTAGATGGTGACCCGGGCCAGCTGGGTCCGGAGCTGGTGTCTTGTGGGTGAGGAATTGCAGTGTACTTCGGGTGGTCGTCGGGGACTCTGGCCGGGGGATGCAGGGGAAGCCAGGGTCCAGGTCCCATTGCGGGGAGGGGGCAGCCCGACCATGCGGCCTGTCCAACATGCGTCCCCCCCAGCTGAAGGCGGGGAGAGTCAGCCATCTTCCTGGGGACTCTCCTCGCTGAGGCGGAAAAAGCGTGACAGGCCGTCGGCGTTGGCGTGGTCCTGGCCTGGACGATGTTCCACCGTGAAGTCCATCCCCTGCAGGGAGATGGACCAGCGCAACAGCTTCGGGTTCTCCCCCCGCATTTGCATCAGCCATTGCAGGGGTCGGTGGTCTGTTTGCACCCGGAAGTGGGTGCCGAAGAGGTATGGCCGGAGCTTCTTGAGTGCCCAGACTACGGCGAAGGCCTCCCTCTCAATGGTGCTCCAGCGCTGTTCTCGGGGCAAGAGGCGTCTGCTGATGAAGACCACCGGATGGTCGACCCCTTCGGCGTTGAGTTGGGAGAGGACGGCCCCCACACCATGATCGGAGGCGTCCGTTTGCACAAGGAATTCCCGGCTGTAGTCGGGAGCCTGGAGCACGGGGGCCGTGCACATGGCGGTCTTTAGCTTCTCGAAGGCTGATTGGCAGTCCGGGGTCCAGTTGACGGTTTTGGGGCTCTTTTTGGAGGTGAGCTCTGTGAGGGGCCCCACGATGCTGCCATAGTCCTTCACGAACCGCCGGTAGTATCCGGTGAGCCCCAGGAAGGCCCGGACCTCCGTTTGGCTCGTCGGGGGTTGCCAGGCCTGGATGGCAGCAATCTTGAGTTGGAGAGGGGCCACCAGCCCGCTTCCCACTTGGTGTCCCAGGTAGGTCACGGACCCTTGGCCAACTTGGCACTTGCTGGCCTTGATGGTGAGCCCTGCTTGCTGGAGGGCGTGTAGAACCTCCCGCAGGTGGCGGAGGTGGTCGGTCCACTGGTGGCTGTACACAGCAATGTCGTCCAGGTAGGCGGCGCTGAAGTCTTCCAGGCCCGCCAGTACCTGGTTTACCAGCCGTTGGAACGTTGCCGGGGCGTTTTTCATGCCGAAGGGCATGACTTTAAAGTGGTAGTGCCCGTCTGGGGTAGAGAAGGCGGATCGTTCTTGGGCCCTAGGGGTGAGGCCGATCTGCCAGTAGCCCGCTGTTAGGTCGAAGATGCTCAGGTAGCGGGCGGCCCCCATCCGGTCAATTAGCTCGTCTGCCCGGGGGATGGGATGAGCGTCGGTCCGGGTAACTGCATTCAGCCCTCGATAGTCCACGCAGAACCGGAGCTCCGGGGCAACGCCCGGGGCAGCTGCCTTGGGAACCAGGACGACTGGGCTCGCCCAGGGACTGTCTGAGGGTTCGATCACTCCTAGGGTCAGCATCTTGGACACCTCGGTCTGGATGCAGGCTCGTACCCGGTCTGGTACGCGGTATGCCCGGTGTCGAATAGGAGGGCTGTCCCCGGTGTCCACATCGTGGAGGCACCAGGGGGTGACTCCGGGGGTGAGGGAGAACAGGGAGGCGAACTGCCTCAGGAGCGTTTGGCAGTCTTGGCGTTGCTCCGGGGACAGGGCCTCGGAGAGCTGGACCCCTTCCACCGAGCCATCCTGCTCGAGGGCCCTCAGTAAGTCTGGAAGGGGTTCGGAGTCTTCTTCTGTCCCAGTATCGGTAGCCATCAGGAGGCTGAGTTCGGATCGCACAAAATGGGGTTTGAGCCTGTTGGCATGGAGGACCCGTAGGGGGTTCCGGGCAGTCTCCATGTCGATTAAATAGGTGACGGGCCCCTTGCGTTCGATTACCTTGAAGGGCCCGGACCATCTGTCTTGGAGGGCACAGGGCTCAACCGGGGACATCACCCAGACCTGTTGTCCAGGTTCGAACTCAATGGAGGACGTGTGCTGATCGTACCACCTCTTCATGTCCTCCTGACTGGCCTCGAGGTTGGCTTTGGCGGTGTCTCGGAACCGCCGGGTCTGGTTGCGGAGAGCCAGGAGATATCGGTAGATGTCCGGGGGAGTTTTCTGGGGAGGCTGCTCCCAACCTTCCTTGACTAGGCTGAGGGGGCCCCGGACGGGGTGCCCGTACAGTAGTTCAAAGGGGCTGAAGCCGAGGGACTTCTGCGGGACCTCCCGATAGGCAAACAGGAGGCATGGAAGCAGTACGTCCCACTGGCGTCGAAGGGGTTCTTCTAGACCCATAATCATCCCCTTGAGGGTGCGGTTGAATCTCTCGACCAGTCCGTTTCCTTGCGGGTGATAGGGGGTCGTGAATTTGTAGGTGACCCCGCATTGCTGCCAGAGGGACTTCATATATCTGGAGATAAAGTTCGTGCCCCTGTCACTGACGACCTCCCGGGGGAACCCCACCCGGGAGAAGATCCCCATCAGGGCCCGGCCCACCACGGGGGCCGTCACAGTTCGAAGGGGGATGGCTTCGGGATAGCGGGTGGCGTGGTCTACCAGGACCAGGATGAACCGGTGTCCTTGGGCTGTTCGAGGGTCGAGGGGCCCCACAATGTCTATTCCTACTCGTTCAAACGGGGTGGTGACGACAGGAAAGGGTTGTAATGGTGCTTTGATTTTTCGGCCACTTTTTCCGCTGGCCTGGCAGGTGGGGCAGGCCTTGCAGTGGTTGGTGACATCCTTCCGCATGTGGGGCCAGAAAAAATGGGTCACCAGGCGGTCGTAGGTTTTATCCTGCCCCAGGTGTCCGGCAAGGGGGACATCGTGGGCTAAGTTCAGGAGGAAGTCTCGGAAGCGAAGGGGCACCACCAGCACCCGACTGGCCCCTAGTTCTGCAACTTTCTGCTCGCTGTAGAGCAGGTCTTGGTCCCAGTAGATCCAGTGGGCCCCTGAGGTAGCCCCGGCGCTCTGGGCCAGGGCTTGCTGCCGGAGTCCTTCGAGAGAGGGACAGGTTTTCTGTTCGGCCCGGAATTGTTCCTGCGTGGGGCCTCCCTCCTGCCGCCATTGTGCCAGGTCAGGGACGTCCCGAAGCTGGTCGGATCCTTCTTCGGTTTGGGTCAATGGACTGGCTTCTGGGGCGGCCTCCTCGGGGATGAGCGCGGGAGGAGGTTCTGGCCACTCGGGCTCTTCTGGGCTGGGGACCGCGCGGGCGGTCATGGACCGGGTCGTGACGCAGACCCATTCGGGGAGGCCAAGCATCCCCAGGTGCTCCCTCCGTTCGACAGCTGCCCAGGGAGAGCTTTCAAGGTCGTTTCCTAGGAGGCAGTCCACGGGGGCATCATCGCGGACAGTTACTTTTAACATCCCTGTTACTCCCCCCCACTCGAAGGGGACGCAGGCCATGTGGCATAGGCTTTCGGAATTGTCGGCTGATCGGACAGGGCAAAGAATGTTCGGCAAGATTTGGTCTGGAGTGACGAGGTGGCGTCGGACCGCCGTTACACTGGCCCCGGTGTCGCGGAGGGCTTCCGCCCGGCGGCCATTAATGTTGACCCATTGACCGTACTTCTGGGTGTTGGCGGGAAGGGGGGCCCGCGGAATCATGTCTCTCTCCCCTAAGCAGACCAGTGCCATGGCGGCGGGTGCCCATTCAGAGGGATCGGTCTCGTACTCTTCCTGGTCTTCCGGGATTAGTTCTTCCCCTAGGGCCGCCGCTGCAACTTGGCGGGGGGTAGTGTTCGGGTTCTTTGGGCAATTGGGATCACTGGCGTAGTGGCCGGGTCGCTGGCACCTGTGGCACGTAATGTTGGCCCGGAAACCGGCCCGGACGGCAGGGCTTCCTCGGCCAACCGGGGTCGAGGGGTTTCTGGGGGGTGACGAGGGGCCGGGGTCTCTCCCCCGACCCTGACTTCCTCCTCCCCCTCGGGGGCGATACGGTCTGGATAATTCGCTGGGTGCGTTCCTGCCAACTCGGGTGCTTTCCCACCGGTCGGCTTCGACGGCTAGTTGTCGAGGGTCGGTTAGCTTACTGTCCAGGAGGTGTTGCCGGAGCTCCACGAAGCAGTTGTTCGACAGGTGCTCCCATACGATAAGGTCAAAGAGTTGTTCGTAGGTGGTTACTTTGTTGCCCTTGATCCACCCCTCGAAGGCTCGGCTAAAAAAGTTCACGTACTCCACCCAAGTTGTACCCGGAATCCGTTTGCAGTCGCGGAACCGTTGGCGGTACATCTCCGGTGTGAGCCCGTATCGAGTGAGGAGGGCGGCCTTCATGTGGTCGTAGGAGGTCATCAGCTGGTCCGGGAGTTGTAGCAGGGCGTCCCGCCCTTCGTTGACAAACCTCCCCCATAAACCGGCCCCCCAATCGCTTCGGGGAATCCGGTGGGAGGTCATTGCCACCTCATAGGCTTTAAACCACTGCTGTATATCATCGTTCTTGTGGTATTCCCGGATGACATCTTTGGGGATGTGAACCTTGGGTTCGGTCGAGGCAGACGGGGTCGGTCGTTCGGGGAGCCCGAGGTCTTTATTCTGTTTCTGGACCTCCAGTGCTTTGAGATTGCGCTCATGTTCGTACTCTAGTCTCTTTTCCTCTAGCTCCCTCTGTCTTTGCTTGTCTTCCCGCTCTTCCCTGAGCCGTAAGTGTTCCAGGGTTATTTTTTGTTCTGCCAGCTTGAGTTCCCCATCTAAGCGGAGTCGGGCAAGTTCTAATT
Source organism: Lissotriton helveticus (assembly GCF_964261635.1). Classification (NCBI taxonomy): domain Eukaryota; kingdom Metazoa; phylum Chordata; class Amphibia; order Caudata; family Salamandridae; genus Lissotriton; species Lissotriton helveticus. Next base: position 1,943,224,693 of record NC_136068.1, read on the forward strand.
CGTGGAGTCTGGTTTTTTCTCTTTCTCGGATCTCTTCCAGGGAGAGATCCGCTCTTTCTTTAGTTGGTGCGGGGCTCGTTTCGGTTGTTTGTGTTCGGGGTACGGCCGTACCCGTTTCTGCCCAAGCTTCTAGGGCTCGCTTGAAGTCTTCCTTTGTGCTAAGACCTGTGGTTGGAAGTCCAAGTTCTATGCAATATTGCTTCAGTTCCCGGTGGTTGTAGTCTTCCAATTTTTCCATCTGAAATTTCTCCGTTGTTCCGCTCTCTATTGACATGGTTGTTGTGTGTGGTGGGGCGAGTGACTTTCTGTACGATTATGCGTAGGTTCGGATCCCGTCGCTGGCCACCAATGTTAGACGGGGACCCTGAGGGTCGGCCGGATACCGAGGGAGAGATCCCCGAGGGGGACCGTCTCCAGCGATCGTACAGACAAGTACCCTCCCTCCCCACAAACAGGCACCACACCAAGTCGAGTTCAAGGCTTTATATAAGGTTCTTAAGGCAAGGATATCAGCGATACAGGATAACTTGGACCCGGGGGTCCTCTCACTTCTAGTCTCTGTAGGGAAAGGGGGTAGCGGGACAGTCTTGGTACCGGATCGGTACAGGTAGTGGTAACAGGCGAGCTCACAATCCTCGAGCTGGAGTGTCTGGGGATCGGGCCGCGGCAGCGCCAGCAGGCCAAGGTGATAGTCTCTTAAAGCAGCGGGCCGCGGCAGCGCCAGCAGGCCAAGACGATGGTTTCACGAGGCAGGGGCCGCGGCAGCGCCAGCAGGCCAAGACGATGGTTTCACGAGGCAGGGGCCGCGGCAGCGCCAGCAGGCCAAGACGATGGTTTCACGAGGCAGGGGCCGCGGCAGCGCCAGCAGGCCAAGACGATGGTTTCACGAGGCAGGGGCCGCGGCAGCGCCAGCAGGCCAAGACGATGGTTTCACGAGGCAGGGGCCGCGGCAGCGCCAGCAGGCCAAGACGATGGTTTCACGAGGCAGAGGGCCGCGGCAGCGCCAGCAGGCCAAGACGATGGTTTCACGAGGCAGGGGCCGCGGCAGCGCCAGCAGGCCAAGTCACGGATGAGTTCTTCTCGGGTCTCTCGACTCCAGGATACAACTGCCTTCCTGGTCTGGTCCTGCCCCAGTTATAGGTCTGGTCCCCTTTGATGTCCGGACCCTCGCGCCTGGGGGGCCGGGAGGTCCGGGATGAGGGAGTCCAGACACCCAGCATGGGGGTGGAGCCAGCGCCCAGGCGGCCGGGGGTGATCGACACCTGGCGGAGGAGAGCCGTTGACGATTCCTTTCTCCCATTGACTCGCCAAGTGGTCACTCTGCCTCCCGGGGGGAGGTTGGTGCCTCGATGTCGGGCCCGGCCGGGCCCGGGGTGAGGGTCGAGTTGAGGCCACGCGGCCTCGTGCTGTAGTGGTCCAAGATGGCGGCCGGGTCGATGTCGTGGGGTAGATGGTGACCCGGGCCAGCTGGGTCCGGAGCTGGTGTCTTGTGGGTGAGGAATTGCAGTGTACTTCGGGTGGTCGTCGGGGACTCTGGCCGGGGGATGCAGGGGAAGCCAGGGTCCAGGTCCCATTGCGGGGAGGGGGCAGCCCGACCATGCGGCCTGTCCAACAGTGTTGAACTCATCCTTGTGTGGTGTCTATCTGTGGGGAGGGAAGTGACCTGTCTGTACGATCGCCGGAGACGGTCCTCATCGGAGACCTCTCCCTCAGTATTCGGCCGACCCTCTGGGTCCCCGTCTAACACTTGTACATAGCACTGAAGCCAGTTATGAGGACCTCTGGGAGCAGCGTGTGGTGTTTCATTCTTGTAAGCAGTGCTGAAGCCGGTGAGGGGATGTTGGACCCGGCCTCGTGGCGTGGTCCTACCCCTCCCGCATGGCGGGCCCGGGACGACATCGGCCCTCCATCAACCCGCTGTCGCCCCCCCTGAACACTACCCTCCACGAACTATCAACGAGAGCAGCCCCCTGGCAACCCACGGCTCTCCCCCCTGGAACCCGGCGAACACTGCTCGCCCCAACCCGACAGGCCCGACTCCATCTTGGGCCCCTCACGTCCCGAGCACGTGGCCTCGGCCCGACCCCGGCCGCGGCCCAGCGAAGCCCCGACATCGAGGCACCAAGATCCACCCAGGTGGTAGAGTGGCCACTCGACAGATCCAGGAGGAGGGGAGTTTCGATGGCCCTCCAGCTGTCCCCGGACGCCTGGTATCGATCGCCCTTCGGCCTCCCTGGGCGCTGGCTCCACCCCCCTGCTGGGTGTCTGGACACCATCATCCCGGCCCCTCTGACCCCCCAGGCGCGAGGGTCCGGACATCAAAGGACTCCAGTCCTATATCTGGGCCAGCCCTGGATCAGGACGGCAGTTGTATCTTGGAGTCGAAGCCCTGCTGACCTCGTCGCGGCTGATCCTGATAAGAACTCTTGTACTTGGAACCTGGAACCTTGAGGCCCTGCTGACGCTGTCGCAGCCTGACCACGCTGAACCATCTTCGGAGGCCCTGCTGACGCGGCCTGACCACGCTGAACCATCTTCGGAGGCCCTGCTGATGCTGTCGCGGCCTGACCACGCTGAACCATCTTCGGAGGCCCTGCTGAGGCTGTCGCGGCCTGACCACGCTGAACCATCTTCGGAGGCCCTGCTGACGCTGTCGCGGCTCCTTGTACCCCCCAGCTCGAAGATTGAGAGCTGTGCGCCGGGCATCCTCATACCAGCTGGTACCAAGACTGTCCCGCTACCCCTTTTTCCTGATACCAAGACTTTACGGATCCCTCGATCCCTTTGTATATATTGCTACGAGAACATGCCTTTATTCTTTACATAAAGACTCTTAAGAATCTACTCTCGTGTGGTGTTCCTCTGTTTTGTGGTGTGATTACTCGGCTGTTACGATTGTAGGAGAGGAGCCTCACCAAGGAGGCCTCTCGACGGCGCTCGGCCTAATTCATAAGGGGAGGTGGGTCTCAGGGTGGTCAGTCAGACATCTTCTGTACCCCCTGGGATCGCCTTTCTAACAGGGGACCTCTAGATAGGAGCAGCGTGTGGTGTAGCAGTTTTGTACATAGCGCTGGAACCGGTGAAGCGGGCCTCTAGGAGCAGTGTGTGGTGTTTCATTCTTGTACATAGCGCTTTAGTCAGTTATGGGGACCTCTAGGAGCAGCGTGTGGTGTTGTCGTCTTGTACATAGCTCTGAAGCCAGTTATGGGGACCTCTAGGAGCAGCGTGTGGTGTTTCATTCTTGTACACAACACTGAAGCCGGTCTTGGGGACCTCTAGGAGCAGCGCGTGGTGTTTCATTCTTGTACATAGCACTGAAGCCAGTTATGGGGACCTCTAGGCGCAGCGTGTGGTGTTTCATTCTTGTACATAGCACTGAAGCCAGTTATGGGGACCTCTAGGAGCAGCGTGTGGTGTTTCATTCTTGCACATAGCACTGAAGCCAGTTATGGGGACCTCTAGGCGCAGCGTGTGGTGTTTCATTCTTGCACATAGCGCTGAAGCCAGTTATGGGGACCTCTAGGAGCAGCGTGTGGTGTTTCATTCTTGCACATAGCGCTGAAGCCAGTTATGGGGACCTCTAGGAGCAGCGTGTGGTGTTTCATTCTTGCACATAGCACTGAAGCCAGTTATGGGGACCTCTAGGAGCAGCGTGTGGTGTTTCATTCTTGCACATAGCACTGAAGCCAGTTATGGGGACCTCTAGGAGCAGCGTGTGGTGTTTCATTCTTGCACATAGCGCTGAAGCCAGTTATGGGGACCTCTAGGAGCAGCGTGTGGTGTTTCATTCTTGCACATAGCACTGAAGCCAGTTATGGGGACCTCTAGGAGCAGCGTGTGGTGTTTCATTCTTGCACACAGCGCTGAAGCCAGTTATGGGGACCTCTAGGCGCAGCGTGTGGTGTTTCATTCTTGTACACAGCGCTGAAGCCAGTTATGGGGACCTCTAGGCGCAGCGTGTGGTGTTTCATTCTTGTAAATAGCTCTGAAGCCAGTTATGGGGACCTCTAGGAGCAGCGTGTGGTGTTTCATTCTTGTGCACAGCGCTGAAGCCAGTTATGGGGACCTCTAGGAGCAGCGCGTGGTGTTTCATTCTTGTACACAGCGCTGAAGCCAGTTATGGGGACCTCTAGGAGCAGCGTGTGGTGTTTCATTCTTGCACATAGCACTGAAGCCAGTTATGGGGACCTCTAGGAGCAGCGTGTGGTGTTTCATTCTTGCACATAGCACTGAAGCCAGTTATGGGGACCTCTAGGCGCAGCGCGTGGTGTTTCATTCTTGCACACAGCGCCAAAGCCAGTTATGGGGGTCTCTAGGAGCAGCGTGTGGTGTTTCATTCTTGTACACAACACTGAAGCCGGTCTTGGGGACCTCTAGGAGCAGCGCGTGGTGTTTCATTCTTCCACATAGCACTGAAGCCAGTTATGGGGACCTCTAGGCGCAGCGTGTGGTGTTTCATTCTTGTACATAGCACTGAAGCCAGTTATGGGGACCTCTAGGCGCAGCGTGTGGTGTTTCATTCTTCCACATAGCACTGAAGCCAGTTATGGGGACCTCTAGGAGCAGCGCGTGGTGTTTCATTCTTGTACATAGCACTGAAGCCAGTTATGGGGACCTCTAGGCGCAGCGTGTGGTGTTTCATTCTTGTACATAGCACTGAAGCCAGTTATGGGGACCTCTAGGCGCAGCGTGTGGTGTTTCATTCTTGTACATAGCACTGAAGCCAGTTATGGGGACCTCTAGGCGCAGCGTGTGGTGTTTCATTCTTGCACATAGCACTGAAGCCAGTTATGGGGACCTCTAGGCGCAGCGTGTGGTGTTTCATTCTTGTACATAGCACTGAAGCCAGTTATGGGGACCTCTAGGCGCAGCGTGTGGTGTTTCATTCTTCCACATAGCACTGAAGCCAGTTATGGGGACCTCTAGGAGCAGCGTGTGGTGTTTCATTCTTGCACATAGCACTGAAGCCAGTTATGGGGACCTCTAGGCGCAGCGTGTGGTGTTTCATTCTTGTACATAGCACTGAAGCCAGTTATGGGGACCTCTAGGCGCAGCGTGTGGTGTTTCATTCTTCCACATAGCACTGAAGCCAGTTATGGGGACCTCTAGGCGCAGTGTGTGGTGTTTCATTCTTGTACACAGCGCTGAAGCAGGTGAGGGGACCTCTACGCGCAGCGCGTGGTGTTTCATTCTTGCACATAGCACTGAAGCCAGTTATGGGGACCTCTAGGCGCAGCGTGTGGTGTTTCATTCTTCCACATAGCACTGAAGCCAGTTATGGGGACCTCTAGGAGCAGCGCGTGGTGTTTCATTCTTGCACATAGCACTGAAGCTGGTGAGGGGACCTCTAGGCGCAGCGTGTGGTGTTTCATTCTTGTACACAGCACTGAAGCCAGTTATGGGGACCTCTAGGCGCAGCGTGTGGTGTTTCATTCTTCCACATAGCACTGAAGCCAGTTATGGGGACCTCTAGGAGCAGCGTGTGGTGTTTCATTCTTGTACACAGCACTGAAGCCAGTTATGGGGACCTCTAGGAGCAGCGTGTGGTGTTTCATTCTTGCACATAGCACTGAAGCCAGTTATGGGGACCTCTAGGCGCAGCGTGTGGTGTTTCATTCTTCCACATAGCACTGAAGCCAGTTATGGGGACCTCTAGGAGCAGCGTGTGGTGTTTCATTCTTGTACATAGCTCTGAAGCCAGTTATGGGGACCTCTAGGCGCAGCGTGTGGTGTTTCATTCTTGCACATAGCACAGAAGCCAGTTATGGGGACCTCTAGGCGCAGCGTGTGGCGTTTCATTCTTGTAAATAGCTCTGAAGCCAGTTATGGGGACCTCTAGGAGCAGCGTGTGGTGTTTCATTCTTGTGCACAGCGCCAAAGCCAGTTATGGGGACCTCTAGGAGCAGCGTGTGGAGTTTCATTCTTGTACACAACACTGAAGCCGGTCTTGGGGACCTCTAGGAGCAGCGCGTGGTGTTTCATTCTTGTACATAGCACTGAAGCCAGTTATGGGGACCTCTAGGCGCAGCGTGTGGTGTTTCATTCTTGCACATAGCACTGAAGCCAGTTATGGGGACCTCTAGGCGCAGCGTGTGGTGTTTCATTCTTGTACATAGCACTGAAGCCAGTTATGGGGACCTCTAGGCGCAGCGTGTGGTGTTTCATTCTTCCACATAGCACTGAAGCCAGTTATGGGGACCTCTAGGAGCAGCGCGTGGTGTTTCATTCTTGCACATAGCACTGAAGCTGGTGAGGGGACCTCTAGGCGCAGCGTGTGGTGTTTCATTCTTGTACACAGCACTGAAGCCAGTTATGGGGACCTCTAGGAGCAGCGTGTGGTGTTTCATTCTTGCACATAGCACTGAAGCTGGTGAGGGGACCTCTAGGCGCAGCGCGTGGTGTTTCATTCTTGCACATAGCACTGAAGCTGGTGAGGGGACCTCTAGGAGCAGCGTGTGGTGTTTCATTCTTGCACATAGCACTGAAGCCAGTTATGGGGACCTCTAGGCGCAGCGTGTGGTGTTTCATTCTTGTACATAGCACTGAAGCCAGTTATGGGGACCTCTAGGCGCAGCGTGTGGTGTTTCATTCTTCCACATAGCACTGAAGCCAGTTATGGGGACCTCTAGGAGCAGCGTGTGGTGTTTCATTCTTGCACATAGCACTGAAGCCAGTTATGGGGACCTCTAGGCGCAGCGTGTGGTGTTTCATTCTTGTACATAGCACTGAAGCCAGTTATGGGGACCTCTAGGCGCAGCGTGTGGTGTTTCATTCTTCCACATAGCACTGAAGCCAGTTATGGGGACCTCTAGGCGCAGTGTGTGGTGTTTCATTCTTGTACACAGCGCTGAAGCAGGTGAGGGGACCTCTACGCGCAGCGCGTGGTGTTTCATTCTTGCACATAGCACTGAAGCCAGTTATGGGGACCTCTAGGCGCAGCGTGTGGTGTTTCATTCTTCCACATAGCACTGAAGCCAGTTATGGGGACCTCTAGGAGCAGCGCGTGGTGTTTCATTCTTGCACATAGCACTGAAGCTGGTGAGGGGACCTCTAGGCGCAGCGTGTGGTGTTTCATTCTTGTACACAGCACTGAAGCCAGTTATGGGGACCTCTAGGCGCAGCGTGTGGTGTTTCATTCTTGCACATAGCACTGAAGCCAGTTATGGGGACCTCTAGGAGCAGCGCGTGGTGTTTCATTCTTGCACATAGCACTGAAGCTGGTGAGGGGACCTCTAGGCGCAGCGTGTGGTGTTTCATTCTTGTACACAGCACTGAAGCCAGTTATGGGGACCTCTAGGCGCAGCGTATGGTGTTTCATTCTTGCACATAGCACTGAAGCCAGTTATGGGGACCTCTAGGAGCAGCGTGTGGTGTTTCATTCTTGCACATAGCACTGAAGCCAGTTATGGGGACCTCTAGGCGCAGCGTGTGGTGTTTCATTCTTCCACATAGCACTGAAGCCAGTTATGGGGACCTCTAGGAGCAGCGTGTGGTGTTTCATTCTTGTACATAGCTCTGAAGCCAGTTATGGGGACCTCTAGGCGCAGCGTGTGGTGTTTCATTCTTGCACATAGCACTGAAGCCAGTTATGGGGACCTCTAGGCGCAGCGTATGGTGTTTCATTCTTGCACATAGCACTGAAGCCAGTTATGGGGACCTCTAGGCGCAGCGTGTGGTGTTTCATTCTTGCACATAGCACTGAAGCCAGTTATGGGGACCTCTAGGAGCAGCGCGTGGTGTTTCATTCTTGTACATAGCTCTGAAGCCAGTTATGGGGACCTCTAGGCGCAGCGTATGGTGTTTCATTCTTGTACATAGCACTGAAGCCAGTTATGGGGACCTCTAGGCGCAGCGTGTGGTGTTTCATTCTTCCACATAGCACTGAAGCCAGTTATGGGGACCTCTAGGCGCAGCGTGTGGTGTTTCATTCTTGCACATAGCACTGAAGCCAGTTATGGGGACCTCTAGGAGCAGCGTGTGGTGTTTCATTCTTGCACACAGCGCTGAAGCAGGTGAGGGGACCTCTAGGCGCAGCGTGTGGTGTTTCATTCTTGTACATAGCACTGAAGCCAGTTATGGGGACCTCTCGGAGCAGCGCGTGGTGTTTCATTCTTGTACACAGCGCTGAAGCCGGTCTTGGGGACCTCTAGGAGCAGCGCGTGGTGTTTCATTCTTGTACATAGCACTGAAGCCAGTTATGGGGACCTCTAGGCGCAGCGTGTGGTGTTTCATTCTTGCACATAGCACTGAAGCCAGTTATGGGGACCTCTAGGCGCAGCGTGTGGTGTTTCATTCTTGCACATAGCACTGAAGCCAGTTATGGGGACCTCTAGGAGCAGCGCGTGGTGTTTCATTCTTGTACACAGCGCTGAAGCCGGTCTTGGGGACCTCTAGGAGCAGCGCGTGGTGTTTCATTCTTGTACATAGCACTGAAGCCAGTTATGGGGACCTCTAGGCGCAGCGTGTGGTGTTTCATTCTTGCACATAGCACTGAAGCCAGTTATGGGGACCTCTAGGCGCAGCGTGTGGTGTTTCATTCTTGCACATAGCACTGAAGCCAGTTATGGGGACCTCTAGGAGCAGCGCGTGGTGTTTCATTCTTGTACATAGCACTGAAGCCAGTTATGGGGACCTCTAGGCGCAGCGTGTGGTGTTTCATTCTTGTACATAGCACTGAAGCCAGTTATGGGGACCTCTAGGCGCAGCGTGTGGTGTTTCATTCTTGCACATAGCACTGAAGCCAGTTATGGGGACCTCTAGGCGCAGCGCATGGTGTTTCATTCTTGTACATAGCACTGAAGCCAGTTATGGGGACCTCTAGGCGCAGCGTGTGGTGTTTCATTCTTGTACATAGCACTGAAGCCAGTTATGGGGACCTCTAGGAGCAGCGTGTGGTGTTTCATTCTTGCACATAGCACTGAAGCCAGTTATGGGGACCTCTAGGCGCAGCGTGTGGTGTTTCATTCTTGTACATAGCACTGAAGCCAGTTATGGGGACCTCTAGGCGCAGCGCATGGTGTTTCATTCTTGTACATAGCACTGAAGCCAGTTATGGGGACCTCTAGGCGCAGCGCGTGGTGTTTCATTCTTGCACATAGCACTGAAGCAGATGAGGGGGCCTCTAGGCGCAGCGCGTGGTGTTTCATTCTTGCACATAGCACTGAAGCCAGTTATGGGGACCTCTAGGAGCAGCGCGTGGTGTTTCATTCTTGCACATAGCACTGAAGCCAGTTATGGGGACCTCTAGGCACAGCGCGTGGTGTTTCATTCTTGCACATAGCACTGAAGCCAGTTATGGGGACCTCTAGGAGCAGCGCGTGGTGTTTCATTCTTGTACACAGCGCTGAAGCCAGTTATGGTGACCTCTAGGAGCAGCGCGTGGTGTTTCATTCTTGCACATAGCACTGAAGCCAGTTATGGGGACCTCTAGGCGCAGCGTGTGGTGTTTCATTCTTGCACATAGCACTGAAGCCAGTTATGGGGACCTCTAGGCGCAGCGTGTGGTGTTTCATTCTTGCACATAGCACTGAAGCCAGTTATGGGGACCTCTAGGCACAGCGCGTGGTGTTTCATTCTTGCACATAGCACTGAAGCCAGTTATGGGGACCTCTAGGAGCAGCGCGTGGTGTTTCATTCTTGTACACAGCGCTGAAGCCAGTTATGGTGACCTCTAGGAGCAGCGCGTGGTGTTTCATTCTTGCACATAGCACTGAAGCCAGTTATGGGGACCTCTAGGCGCAGCGTGTGGTGTTTCATTCTTGCACATAGCACTGAAGCCAGTTATGGGGACCTCTAGGCGCAGCGCGTGGTGTTTCATTCTTGCACATAGCACTGAAGCCAGTTATGGGGACCTCTAGGCACAGCGCGTGGTGTTTCATTCTTGCACATAGCACTGAAGCCAGTTATGGGGACCTCTAGGAGCAGCGCGTGGTGTTTCATTCTTGTACACAGCGCTGAAGCCAGTTATGGTGACCTCTAGGAGCAGCGCGTGGTGTTTCATTCTTGCACATAGCACTGAAGCCAGTTATGGGGACCTCTAGGCGCAGCGTGTGGTGTTTCATTCTTGCACATAGCACTGAAGCCAGTTATGGGGACCTCTAGGCGCAGCGTGTGGTGTTTCATTCTTGCACATAGCACTGAAGCCAGTTATGGGGACCTCTAGGCGCAGCGTGTGGTGTTTCATTCTTGCACATAGCACTGAAGCCAGTTATGGGGACCTCTAGGCGCAGCGCGTGGTGTTTCATTCTTGCACACAGCGCTGAGGCCAGTTATGGGGACCTCTAGGAGCAGCGCGTGGTGTTTCATTCTTGCACATAGCACTGAAGCCAGTTATGGGGACCTCTAGGCGCAGCGTGTGGTGTTTCATTCTTGCACATAGCACTGAAGCCAGTTATGGGGACCTCTAGGCGCAGCGCGTGGTGTTTCATTCTTGCACATAGCACTGAAGCTGGTGAGGGGACCTCTAGGCGCAGCGCGTGGTGTTTCATTCTTCCACATAGCACTGAAGCTGGTGAGGGGACCTCTAGGCGCAGCGCGTGGTGTTTCATTCTTGCACATAGCACTGAAGCCAGTTATGGGGACCTCTAGGAGCAGCGCGTGGTGTTTCATTCTTGTACACAGCGCTGAAGCAGGTGAGGGGACCTCTACGCGCAGCGCGTGGTGTTTCATTCTTGCACATAGCGCTGAAGCCAGTTATGGGGACCTCTAGGCGCAGCGTGTGGTGTTTCATTCTTGCACATAGCACTGAAGCCAGTTATGGGGACCTCTAGGAGCAGCGTGTGGTGTTTCATTCTTGTACACAGCACTGAAGCCAGTTATGGGGACCTCTAGGCGCAGCGTATGGTGTTTCATTCTTGTACATAGCACTGAAGCCAGTTATGGGGACCTCTAGGCGCAGCGTGTGGTGTTTCATTCTTGCACATAGCACTGAAGCCAGTTATGGGGACCTCTAGGAGCAGCGTGTGGTGTTTCATTCTTGTACACAGCACTGAAGCCAGTTATGGGGACCTCTAGGCGCAGCGCATGGTGTTTCATTCTTGTACATAGCACTGAAGCCAGTTATGGGGACCTCTAGGCGCAGCGTGTGGTGTTTCATTCTTGTACATAGCACTGAAGCCAGTTATGGGGACCTCTAGGAGCAGCGTGTGGTGTTTCATTCTTGCACATAGCACTGAAGCCAGTTATGGGGACCTCTAGGCGCAGCGTGTGGTGTTTCATTCTTGTAAATAGCTCTGAAGCCAGTTATGGGGACCTCTGGGAGCAGCAAGTGGTGTTGCAGTCTTGTATATAGCGCTGGAGCCAGGAAGGGGACCTTTAGGAGCAGTGTGTGGTGTTGCAGTCTTGTATATAGCGCTGAAGCTGGTGAGGGGACCTAGGAGCAGTGTGTGTTGTTGCAGTCTTGTACATAGCGCCAAAGCCAGTTATGGGGCCTCTAGGAGCAGCATGTGGTGTTGCAGTCTTGTATATAGCGCTGAAGCCAGTTATGGGGACCTCTTGAGGCAGCGTGTGGTGTTTCATTCTTGTACACAGCGCTGAAGCCAGTTATGGGGACCTCTAGGCGCAGCGTGTGGTGTTTCATTCTTGTACACAGCGCTGAAGCCAGTTATGGGGACCTCTAGGCGCAGCGTGTGGTGTTTCATTCTTGCACATAGCACTGAAGCCAGTTATGGGGACCTCTAGGAGCAGCGTGTGGTGTTTCATTCTTGCACATAGCACTGAAGCCAGTTATGGGGACCTCTAGGAGCAGCGCGTGGTGTTTCATTCTTGTACACAGCGCTGAAGCCAGTTATGGGGACCTCTAGGCGCAGCGCGTGGTGTTTCATTCTTGCACATAGCACTGAAGCAGATGAGGGGGCCTCTAGGCGCAGCGCGTGGTGTTTCATTCTTGCACATAGCACTGAAGCCAGTTATGGGGACCTCTAGGAGCAGCGTGTGGTGTTTCATTCTTGCACATAGCACTGAAGCCAGTTATGGGGACCTCTAGGCGCAGCGTGTGGTGTTTCATTCTTGCACATAGCACTGAAGCCAGTTATGGGGACCTCTAGGCGCAGCGCGTGGTGTTTCATTCTTGCACATAGCACTGAAGCCAGTTATGGGGACCTCTAGGCGCAGCGCGTGGTGTTTCATTCTTGCACATAGCACTGAAGCCAGTTATGGGGACCTCTAGGCGCAGCGTGTGGTGTTTCATTCTTCCACATAGCACTGAAGCCAGTTATGGGGACCTCTAGGCGCAGCGTGTGGTGTTTCATTCTTGCACATAGCACTGAAGCCAGTTATGGGGACCTCTAGGCGCAGCGCGTGGTGTTTCATTCTTGCACATAGCGCTGGAGCCCGTGAAGGAGGCCTCTAGGAGCAGCGCGTGGTGTTTCATTCTTGCACATAGCACTGAAGCCAGTTATGGGGACCTCTAGGAGCAGCGCGTGGTGTTTCATTCTTGTACACAGCGCTGAAGCCAGTTATGGGGACCTCTAGGAGCAGCGTGTGGTGTTTCATTCTTGCACATAGCGCTGGAGCCCGTGAAGGAGGCCTCTAGGAGCAGCGCGTGGTGTTTCATTCTTGCACATAGCGCTGAATCCAGTTATGGGGACCTCTAGGAGCAGCGCGTGGTGTTTCATTCTTGTACACAGCGCTGAAGCCAGTTATGGGGACCTCTAGGAGCAGCGCGTGGTGTTTCATTCTTGTACACAGCGCTGAAGCCAGTTATGGGGACCTCTAGGAGCAGCGCGTGGTGTTTCATTCTTGCACATAGCGCTGAATCCAGTTATGGGGACCTCTAGGAGCAGCGCGTGGTGTTTCATTCTTGTACACAGCGCTGAAGCCAGTTATGGGGACCTCTAGGAGCAGCGCGTGGTGTTTCATTCTTGTACACAGCGCTGAAGCCAGTTATGGGGACCTCTAGGCGCAGCGTGTGGTGTTTCATTCTTGTACACAGCGCTGAAGCCAGTTATGGGGACCTCTAGGAGCAGCGCGTGGTGTTTCATTCTTGTACACAGCGCTGAAGCCAGTTATGGGGACCTCTAGGCGCAGCGTGTGGTGTTTCATTCTTGTACACAGCACTGAAGCCAGTTATGGGGACCTCTAGGCGCAGCGTGTGGTGTTTCATTCTTGTACATAGCGCTGAAGCCAGTTATGGGGACCTCTAGGCGCAGCGTGTGGTGTTTCATTCTTGTACACAGCACTGAAGCCAGTTATGGGGACCTCTAGGCGCAGCGTGTGGTGTTTCATTCTTGCACATAGCACTGAAGCCAGTTATGGGGACCTCTAGGCGCAGCGCGTGGTGTTTCATTCTTGTACACAGCGCTGAAGCCAGTTATGGGGACCTCTAGGCGCAGCGTGTGGTGTTTCATTCTTGTACACAGCACTGAAGCCAGTTATGGGGACCTCTAGGCGCAGCGTGTGGTGTTTCATTCTTGTACACAGCACTGAAGCCAGTTATGGGGACCTCTAGGCGCAGCGTGTGGTGTTTCATTCTTGCACACAGCGCTGAAGCCAGTTATGGGGACCTCTAGGCGCAGCGCGTGGTGTTTCATTCTTGCACATAGCACTGAAGCCAGTTATGGGGACCTCTAGGCGCAGCGCGTGGTGTTTCATTCTTGCACATAGCACTGAAGCCAGTTATGGGGACCTCTAGGCGCAGCGCGTGGTGTTTCATTCTTGCACATAGCACTGAAGCCAGTTATGGGGACCTCTAGGCGCAGCGCGTGGTGTTTCATTCTTGCACATAGCGCTGGAGCCCGTGAAGGAGGCCTCTAGTAGCAGCGCGTGGTGTTTCATTCTTGCACATAGCACTGAAGCCAGTTATGGGGACCTCTAGGAGCAGCGTGTGGTGTTTCATTCTTGTACATAGCTCTGAAGCCAGTTATGGGGACCTCTAGGCGCAGCGTATGGTGTTTCATTCTTGTACATAGCTCTGAAGCCAGTTATGGGGACCTCTAGGCGCAGCGTGTGGTGTTTCATTCTTGCACATAGCGCTGAATCCAGTTATGGGGACCTCTAGGCGCAGCGTGTGGTGTTTCATTCTTGCACATAGCACTGAAGCCAGTTATGGGGACCTCTAGGAGCAGCGCGTGGTGTTTCATTCTTGTACACAGCGCTGAAGCCAGTTATGGGGACCTCTAGGCGCAGCGCGTGGTGTTTCATTCTTGCACATAGCACTGAAGCCAGTTATGGGGACCTCTAGGGGCAGCGTGTGGTGTTTCATTCTTGTACACAGCGCTGAAGCCAGTTATGGGGACCTCTAGGCGCAGCGTGTGGTGTTTCATTCTTGTACACAGCACTGAAGCCAGTTATGGGGACCTCTAGGGGCAGCGTGTGGTGTTTCATTCTTGTACACAGCGCTGAAGCCAGTTATGGGGACCTCTAGGAGCAGCGTATGGTGTTTCATTCTTGTACACAGCACTGAAGCCAGTTATGGGGACCTCTAGGCGCAGCGCGTGGTGTTTCATTCTTGCACATAGCACTGAAGCCAGTTATGGGGACCTCTAGGGGCAGCGTGTGGTGTTTCATTCTTGCACATAGCGCTGGAGCCCGTGAAGGAGGCCTCTAGGAGCAGCGCGTGGTGTTTCATTCTTGTACACAGCGCTGAAGCCAGTTATGGGGACCTCTAGGCGCAGCGTGTGGTGTTTCATTCTTGCACATAGCACTGAAGCCAGTTATGGGGACCTCTAGGAGCAGCGTGTGGTGTTTCATTCTTGCACATAGCACTGAAGCTGGTGAGGGGACCTCTAGGCGCAGCGCGTGGTGTTTCATTCTTGTACACAGCGCTGAAGCCAGTTATGGGGACCTCTAGGAGCAGCGTGTGGTGTTTCATTCTTGTACACAGCACTGAAGCCAGTTATGGGGACCTCTAGGAGCAGCGCGTGGTGTTTCATTCTTGCACATAGCACTGAAGCCAGTTATGGGGACCTCTAGGCGCAGCGTGTGGTGTTTCATTCTTGCACATAGCACTGAAGCCAGTTATGGGGACCTCTAGGCGCAGCGTGTGGTGTTTCATTCTTGTACACAGCGCTGAAGCCAGTTATGGGGACCTCTAGGCGCAGCGTGTGGTGTTTCATTCTTGTACACAGCACTGAAGCCAGTTATGGGGACCTCTAGGCGCAGCGTGTGGTGTTTCATTCTTGCACATAGCACTGAAGCCAGTTATGGGGACCTCTAGGCGCAGCGCGTGGTGTTTCATTCTTGTACACAGCGCTGAAGCCAGTTATGGGGACCTCTAGGCGCAGCGTGTGGTGTTTCATTCTTGTACACAGCGCTGAAGCCAGTTATGGGGACCTCTAGGCGCAGCGTGTGGTGTTTCATTCTTGTACACAGCACTGAAGCCAGTTATGGGGACCTCTAGGCGCAGCGTGTGGTGTTTCATTCTTGTACACAGCACTGAAGCCAGTTATGGGGACCTCTAGGCGCAGCGTGTGGTGTTTCATTCTTGCACATAGCACTGAAGCCAGTTATGGGGACCTCTAGGCGCAGCGCGTGGTGTTTCATTCTTGCACACAGCGCTGAAGCAGGTGAGGGGGCCTCTAGGCGCAGCGTATGGTGTTTCATTCTTGTACATAGCACTGAAGCCAGTTATGGGGACCTCTAGGAGCAGCGTATGGTGTTTCATTCTTGTACATAGCACTGAAGCCAGTTATGGGGACCTCTAGGCGCAGCGCGTGGTGTTTCATTCTTGTACACAACACTGAAGCCGGTCTTGGGGACCTCTAGGCGCAGCGTGTGGTGTTTCATTCTTGCACATAGCACTGAAGCCAGTTATGGGGACCTCTAGGCGCAGCGTGTGGTGTTTCATTCTTGCACATAGCACTGAAGCCAGTTATGGGGACCTCTAGGCGCAGCGTGTGGTGTTTCATTCTTGTACATAGCACTGAAGCCAGTTATGGGGACCTCTAGGCGCAGCGTGTGGTGTTTCATTCTTGCACATAGCACTGAAGCCAGTTATGGGGACCTCTAGGCGCAGCGCGTGGTGTTTCATTCTTGCACATAGCGCTGGAGCCCGTGAAGGAGGCCTCTAGGAGCAGCGTGTGGTGTTTCATTCTTGCACATAGCGCTGAATCCAGTTATGGGGACCTCTAGGCGCAGCGTGTGGTGTTTCATTCTTGCACATAGCACTGAAGCCAGTTATGGTGACCTCTTGAGGCAGCGTGTGGTGTTTCATTCTTGTACACAGCACTGAAGCCAGTTATGGGGACCTCTAGGAGCAGCGTGTGGTGTTTCATTCTTGCACATAGCACTGAAGCCAGTTATGGGGACCTCTAGGCGCAGCGCGTGGTGTTTCATTCTTGCACATAGCACTGAAGCCAGTTATGGGGACCTCTAGGAGCAGCGTGTGGTTTTTCATTCTTGTACACAGCACTGAAGCCAGTTATGGGGACCTCTAGGAGCAGCGCGTGGTGTTTCATTCTTGCACATAGCACTGAAGCCAGTTATGGGGACCTCTAGGCGCAGCGTGTGGTGTTTCATTCTTGCACATAGCACTGAAGCCAGTTATGGGGACCTCTAGGCGCAGCGTGTGGTGTTTCATTCTTGCACACAGCGCTGAAGCCAGTTATGGGGACCTCTAGGCGCAGCGTATGGTGTTTCATTCTTGCACATAGCACTGAAGCCAGTTATGGGGACCTCTAGGAGCAGCGTGTGGTGTTTCATTCTTGTACATAGCACTGAAGCCAGTTATGGGGACCTCTAGGAGCAGCGCGTGGTGTTTCATTCTTGTACATAGCACTGAAGCCAGTTATGGGGACCTCTAGGCGCAGCGTGTGGTGTTTCATTCTTGTACATAGCACTGAAGCCAGTTATGGGGACCTCTAGGCGCAGCGTGTGGTGTTTCATTCTTGTACACAGCGCTGAAGCCAGTTATGGGGACCTCTTGAGGCAGCGTGTGGTGTTTCATTCTTGTACACAGCGCTGAAGCAGGTGAGGGGACCTCTAGGCGCAGCGTGTGGTGTTTCATTCTTGTACACAGCGCTGAAGCAGGTGAGGGGACCTCTAGGCGCAGCGTGTGGTGTTTCATTCTTGCACATAGCACTGAAGCCAGTTATGGGGACCTCTAGGAGCAGCGCGTGGTGTTTCATTCTTGTACATAGCACTGAAGCCAGTTATGGGGACCTCTAGGCGCAGCGTGTGGTGTTTCATTCTTGTACATAGCACTGAAGCCAGTTATGGGGACCTCTAGGCGCAGCGTGTGGTGTTTCATTCTTGCACATAGCACTGAAGCCAGTTATGGGGACCTCTAGGCGCAGTGTGTGGTGTTTCATTCTTGTACACAGCGCTGAAGCCAGTTATGGGGAACTTTAGGAGCAGCGCGTGGTGTTTCATTCTTGCACACAGCGCTGAAGCAGGTGAGGGGACCTCTAGGAGCAGCGCGTGGTGTTTCATTCTTGCACATAGCACTGAAGCCAGTTATGGGGACCTCTAGGAGCAGCGCGTGGTGTTTCATTCTTGTACACAGCGCTGAAGCAGGTGAGGGGACCTCTACGCGCAGCGCGTGGTGTTTCATTCTTGCACATAGCGCTGAAGCCAGTTATGGGGACCTCTAGGCGCAGCGTGTGGTGTTTCATTCTTGCACATAGCACTGAAGCCAGTTATGGGGACCTCTAGGAGCAGCGTGTGGTGTTGCAGTCTTGTACATAGCGCTGGAGCCCGTGAAGGAGGCCTCTAGGAGCAGTGTGTGGTGTTTCATTCTTGTACACAGCGCTGAAGCAGGTGAGGGGACCTCTAGGAGCAGCATGTGGTATTGATGTCCTGTACACAGCGCTGGAGCCCGTGAAGGGGGCCTCTATGAGCAGTGTGTGGTGTTTCAGTTGTGAGTGCCACCTCTTATTTTATGTCATTTCTTCAACTATTCTGTTTGTATCCTGTAACTTTGTAAATCTCCTCTAGTAACATACTTGGCTATATTGTAAAGCGCTCTGACATGGGTAAAGTCCGCGCTATATAAAATTGGATAAATAAATAATACACAGCACTGGAGCCGGTGAGGGGACCTCTAGGCGCAGCGTATGGTGTTTCATTCTTGTACATAGCACTGAAGCCAGTTATGGGGACCTCTAGGAGCAGCGTATGGTGTTTCATTCTTGTACATAGCACTGAAGCCAGTTATGGGGACCTCTAGGCGCAGCGCGTGGTGTTTCATTCTTGTACACAACACTGAAGCCGGTCTTGGGGACCTCTAGGCGCAGCGTGTGGTGTTTCATTCTTGCACATAGCACTGAAGCCAGTTATGGGGACCTCTAGGCGCAGCGTGTGGTGTTTCATTCTTGCACATAGCACTGAAGCCAGTTATGGGGACCTCTAGGCGCAGCGTGTGGTGTTTCATTCTTGTACATAGCACTGAAGCCAGTTATGGGGACCTCTAGGCGCAGCGTGTGGTGTTTCATTCTTGCACATAGCACTGAAGCCAGTTATGGGGACCTCTAGGCGCAGCGCGTGGTGTTTCATTCTTGCACATAGCGCTGGAGCCCGTGAAGGAGGCCTCTAGGAGCAGCGTGTGGTGTTTCATTCTTGCACATAGCGCTGAATCCAGTTATGGGGACCTCTAGGCGCAGCGTGTGGTGTTTCATTCTTGCACATAGCACTGAAGCCAGTTATGGGGACCTCTAGGCGCAGCGTGTGGTGTTTCATTCTTGCACACAGCGCTGAAGCCAGTTATGGGGACCTCTAGGCGCAGCGTATGGTGTTTCATTCTTGCACATAGCACTGAAGCCAGTTATGGGGACCTCTAGGAGCAGCGCGTGGTGTTTCATTCTTGTACATAGCACTGAAGCCAGTTATGGGGACCTCTAGGAGCAGCGCGTGGTGTTTCATTCTTGCACACAGCACTGAAGCCAGTTATGGGGACCTCTAGGCGCAGCGTGTGGTGTTTCATTCTTGCACATAGCACTGAAGCCAGTTATGGGGACCTCTAGGCGCAGCGTGTGGTGTTTCATTCTTCCACATAGCACTGAAGCCAGTTATGGGGACCTCTAGGAGCAGCGTGTGGTGTTTCATTCTTCCACATAGCACTGAAGCCAGTTATGGGGACCTCTAGGCGCAGCGTGTGGTGTTTCATTCTTGCACATAGCACTGAAGCCAGTTATGGGGACCTCTAGGCGCAGCGTGTGGTGTTTCATTCTTGCACATAGCACTGAAGCCAGTTATGGGGACCTCTAGGCGCAGCGTGTGGTGTTTCATTCTTGTACACAGCGCTGAAGCCAGTTATGGGGACCTCTTGAGGCAGCGTGTGGTGTTTCATTCTTGTACACAGCGCTGAAGCAGGTGAGGGGACCTCTAGGCGCAGCGTGTGGTGTTTCATTCTTGTACACAGCGCTGAAGCAGGTGAGGGGACCTCTAGGCGCAGCGTGTGGTGTTTCATTCTTGCACATAGCACTGAAGCCAGTTATGGGGACCTCTAGGAGCAGCGCGTGGTGTTTCATTCTTGTACATAGCACTGAAGCCAGTTATGGGGACCTCTAGGCGCAGCGTGTGGTGTTTCATTCTTGTACATAGCACTGAAGCCAGTTATGGGGACCTCTAGGCGCAGCGTGTGGTGTTTCATTCTTGCACATAGCACTGAAGCCAGTTATGGGGACCTCTAGGCGCAGTGTGTGGTGTTTCATTCTTGTACACAGCGCTGAAGCCAGTTATGGGGAACTTTAGGAGCAGCGCGTGGTGTTTCATTCTTGCACACAGCGCTGAAGCAGGTGAGGGGACCTCTAGGAGCAGCGCGTGGTGTTTCATTCTTGCACATAGCACTGAAGCCAGTTATGGGGACCTCTAGGAGCAGCGCGTGGTGTTTCATTCTTGTACACAGCGCTGAAGCAGGTGAGGGGACCTCTACGCGCAGCGCGTGGTGTTTCATTCTTGCACATAGCGCTGAAGCCAGTTATGGGGACCTCTAGGCGCAGCGTGTGGTGTTTCATTCTTGCACATAGCACTGAAGCCAGTTATGGGGACCTCTAGGAGCAGCGTGTGGTGTTGCAGTCTTGTACATAGCGCTGGAGCCCGTGAAGGAGGCCTCTAGGAGCAGTGTGTGGTGTTTCATTCTTGTACACAGCGCTGAAGCAGGTGAGGGGACCTCTAGGAGCAGCATGTGGTATTGATGTCCTGTACACAGCGCTGGAGCCCGTGAAGGGGGCCTCTTTGAGCAGTGTGTGGTGTTTCAGTTGTGAGTGCCACCTCTTATTTTATGTCATTTCTTCAACTATTCTGTTTGTATCCTGTAACTTTGTAAATCTCCTCTAGTAACATACTTGGCTATATTGTAAAGCGCTCTGACATGGGTAAAGTCCGCGCTATATAAAATTGGATAAATAAATAATACACAGCACTGGAGCCGGTGAGGGGACCTCTAGGAGAAGCGTGTGGTGTTGCAGTCCTGTGCATAGCGCTGGTGACGGGACCTCCAGGAGCAGCTTGTTGTGTAGCAGACTTGTACACTCAAAGCCAACGTTGGGTAAAAGGGACCGCTAGGAGCAGTGTCCGGTGTTACTGCTGCGATCGAGACATATATTCGCAGAGCGTTGTACTGCTGCCTCACACACTTCTCTTGTGCTGGTGTGTGACCTCTAGTCACTACTGATGCTACTGCACCAAAGCGCCTAACTATTGGGCAATAAACATAACGTTAAGAGAGTATAGTGAAATCCGGTTAACATGTTTGTATGGCCATCCACTGCTTTTTACAAGACGTCTGACGAAAGCTCCAAAATTCATTTTCAACAAAGAATCGGAGCATTAATACTGGCGAGAGACTCCAAATTTTTTAAAGCTAAAAATGTTTTGATTTTAGACATCTCCTGCCTGAAATTGTCTCAGCTTTAGTGGAAGCCCCGGGGAAAAATGCATTCCTCTAATTATTTTCTCGAAATCCCCGAATTTCTCCCTCTGAAATGTCGGCATACATAGACTTATTGGGGTGATATGCGAAAACATGAAAGAGGGGGGTCTACCTTCTTGTTTCCCGAGTATTGTATTTTTGAATGTGGGCTGGAGTGTCGAGATTAAGATGTGCATAACATGTAATAGTTATGGTGCAGCAAAAAACTACTGTATTAATTTACCAAATTCTGTAGCTGTTACATTTCAATCGTATGATAGTGCCACGCTCTGAAGCATATGCTGGCATAAATGCGCTACGCACACCATCAATCAAGCGCGGCTATTCTCCAGTGAGGCGTTGAAGCGCTTTAAGCTGGGCAGCACGCTGCTCTGAAATCCAGACGGGCACACGGAGAGCGGGAGGGGGGACGGGCACACGGAGAACGGGAGGGGGGACGGCGGGAGGGGGGACACGGAGGAAGGCAGGACAGCAGCAAGCACTCACCAGAGGTCGGGGCAAATGACAAAATGAAAGGCGGCCAAAAAAAAAAAAACACACGCCCACAGCCGCATGACGTTGTCAGAAGGGGCAGGATGAGAAAAACATCCCAGGAACGCCCACAAGTCGCCTCGCGGGATGACGGACGCCTCTGTTTGCCAATGGCTAGCGACCATTTGTGGAGCTAGCCAATGGGAAACAGAGGCTGTCCGAACATCCATACTGTAACTCAAAAGATTTCGCCCTGGGCGGGGCACTGCGTGCCTTCGCCAGGTCGAAACCTAAAAAAGGGCCAATAAGTAACTTTTAACATTGCCCACAGCAAAGCCTTGCATGGCAAAAGATAAAACAAGCAATAGTCAGATAACCCAGTCGTTAGATATCAGTCTCCATTTCCTCCGACCAAACTGATTTGGCAGAAGGGTGGACAATGGCCAAAGCAACATCAACTACCTCTGAAGGTAGAACAAAAACCTGCAACTGGTTTCACTCAATGTTCAAGACATTGTGGGCGATGGGTTGTAGCTCCCTGCTCCGGTGCTGAGACACCACATCCTCCGGGATAAGAAGTACTGTGAAGATGCGAAGGGTCAGCATCTTCGAGTATCAGACCTTCCTGGCCAAATCCGCCACAGAAGACCCACAAGCTGCAGGGGGTCCATAAAGGTGAACAGGACCGACCGCATCCTGCATATTTGACATTGTGGCGGGCGGTGCTTTGTGCAGCTCCCGCCACAATGTCAAATAGGCATGTTGTGCATTGGCATGCACAACGTGACAGGCACAGCGCGGTGCCTGCCACCTTGTGCATGCCAATGTAGGGGGCCAAGTGCACCCTCCACCCACCCCAACACCACGGGGCCCGCAACTGGCCCCCAAAGCCAAAAACCGCATGCCTGATGCCGCCATGGAAAGACCAAAATCCACAGACATCATAATATGGCGGGCGGTGCCTGCTAGGCACCGCCACCGTATTATAGCCCGGGACTGAACAGCACGTAACGATTGCCTGCCAGCGGAAAAGCGGCGGACAGTTTTCCCATCCGCCACTCTGCTCCTAGTTAAATGGGAGGCCTCTGATCTCCAGCTCGTCCATGTCATCTCCATCTCTCCAGACCAGAGATGACATGTCTCACTATTGTGAGCTCTGGTGGGAGCAGGGAAGATGGCCAGCTGCATGTGAGATTGGCGTCTGTCATCCACGACAAAGGCCCTGGGCTGCCTCATTGAGTTGTGGACTCTGTATAAACGTGCCACCCCCAGTGCTGGGCTTTACACACTGAAGGCCCTGGGCTGCCAACAGACATAAGGGGATGATAGGGTTTAGACTTGTTGGTGGAAAACACCATGGTGGATAGCTAGTCTGTAGGTAGTCCAAACTAGCTGAGACAAGCCCATCTTTGGCAGCCAGTTGTCCATGTGTGACTTGCCAACCTGCAAGGATGCACAACAACTATTGACATGACATTTGAAAAGCTAGAGAGGCCAAAATAACGCCAAAGGGCAGGACGATATATTGTAAATTATTTGATCCCATGGCAAAGGGTATTTCCTACCTGTGTGCCTGCTGGAACGGAACATGTAAATACAAGCCCTGATGGTTGCGCGACATCATCCAGTCCTTCGGGTTCACGATCAGACCACCTTGAGTAAGTGTCATCATTTTGAACTCAGGTGTGAAACCCCAATGCTCTCGCCACCTCAAGATGATTTAGCTACTATTTGATATGCAACATCAACACTATTTAGACAGAATACTGGTGTGATCCACTGGCGTCCGAGTGTAACCCTAGGAGATGTGGGAAAGGGTTTCCACAAACAGGAGGATAGTTCAATGGACCCATTGTTCTGATGCGATGGAACTCCACCACTAGAGGCAATGCTGGCTTGTGTCCCCCATTGGCTAGGAAAAGTCCATGTGGGTTGCTGAACTGGTAGAGTGTGTTGTAGCAGGAAATATGCCATACCCCTAGAGTATTCTCTGAATTTTCTGAATTGCTGATAGAACTAGTGAGTAGGGAAAAGCAAACTTGAGGATTGGCTTTTGATTTCTTTATGGCTAAATGAACATTCTCTCCAGGAGCCAGGAATAATCAAATATAATTTCCATTAAAGATGCCTGGATGTGCCCTCGTGTGGATTTTGTTAGGCCCTTGCCCTCGTGGTACTTTCTAAATCTAATAAAATATATATATTTTTTTAAAAGATGCCTGGATGTCTCTGAAGACTACAGTAGAACTCATCCAGGCATGTATTCAGGTAATTTCTCTAGTAAACAAAGCCCGGGCAACAAAATCTGCAGTGTCCAGTGCAGAGCATGAAACTTACTTTGTAACATTCTGATCATCATCATCATCATATATCTTTATTCGTTCATTTGTAAGAACCTTCAAAGTTTACAGAGTATAAAACATAAATATATCTACAATTAAAATAGTATTAAACCATTACAATCGCGAATACAAATGACATATCGAATCAATTTAAGATCATCTTGTACTACCTGAGTAAAGGCGTTGGCTATTAGGTAAGGCAGGCTGCTCTGAGAGTCGAAAGTCCGCAAGGGCCGGCATGTTCCAGCTCAAATTAGAAACTGCATTTAGTGAGAAAGAGGCAAAAGAAATGTCTTCCTTGCAAATAGTTTTGATCCTCCTTCTGATGATGTATGAGGAAAAGATTTGAGTGGGTTCATTTTACTAAGGGCCCAAAAACGGATATGGTTTTGGTCAAGCAGCCATGGTGGCTTCAATTGGAGGTTCAATAAAGAGCTGGGAGTTTGACTACAAGATCTCTATGAGTACGACGGCTTTAGACTTCAAGAGGAAGTGGTAAAGCAAAGAAGTCTGCAGCCTGCAAACCACTACCGCAAAGGAGGCGCTTCTGCCACGGGGGCCGTAAGGGCAAATCCAGGGTGGACTCCGGAGAAGCATCCAATAAGCTTGTGCTCTGGAAGTCAAGATAAATGTAATAATCAGTAGATTAGAGGATGTATGTCTGTATGTGTGTATATATGTAGAATTTATATAATGCAACCCTAGCCAAAAGGCAGCAGAGCGCTGTAGAGTCATACCCCTTCTCGTCATCATTCGCATTGTGTTATGTTATGTTATGTTAATGTTATGTTTATGTTATGTTATGTTAATTTTATTTATATAGCGCATGGCTACCCCAGCAACGGGGCGTCCCAGCGCTAGTGGACATGACAGGAGATGCAACAGCGCGGCCGGTTGGAGAAAGTTAGATGGAAGAAAACAACCAGGTTTTGATCTGTTTCCGTAGGAGCATGTGGTTAGTGGTAGCCCGAGCTTTTAGGGGGATCGAATTCCATAGCTTCGGGGCCAGGTACCTGAAGGAGCAGCCATGTGTGCACCACGCCTGGTGTCCTGAAGTCGATCCAAGCATGTTTTCCATCCTCTGAAAGTATTGTTGTCAAGGTAAAGGCATTGGGGGTAAATACTAAAAACCCTGCACTCTTGTGATAAAATATCTTGACATTGGACACACTCTTCCTGAAGATGACGTCAAATCCGAAACCAATAGGGGGTTTAGAATCAGAACTGCTGGAAGATGGATGCCCGGGTGTTGGGGGCTAAGATAAAAGAGTGGAGTCATGGCCTGGCACCGGATTTGCAGTGGCATGACTTTATCCAGGGTCAGCCTCTGGTAGGGAAGGACCAAAAGGAAAAAGCCTGAGATAATAGAGGGACTTGAATGTGCACTGGAGGGACCCTTTCAAGAGCGTTAGCATAACCTCCTTTCACCCCTTCGCTGCGGCGGCAATTCTGCCGCAGCAATAGGGGGCTGGGGGGGCCGAGCGGCGCTCGCATGCTCATGACGGAGCCACTCCGTCATGAGCCTCGGTTGAGCTGTGCTCATGACGGAGCGGTTCTGTCATGGCCCTGCCCGCTTAATGGAACATCCAGCGCAGGCGCGGAATTCGCGCCGCGCAGTCGCGCCGAGCGGGCCATGACGGAACCGCTCCGTCATGAACACAGCTCAACCGAGGCTCATGACGGAGCGGCTCCGTCATGAGCATGGACGCGGTTATAGGCCTCAATTTAATACAGTTGAAATTACCTGGGGAACTTGGGGCTAACCCTGGTCAGGTTCAGCAATGAGTAGGACATTGGGGGATATGAGACCCTAATCTGTGGGCCCTTCCTAGATGAGGGGCAGCTGGGTGTCAAATAACTTCTGGTGTGTTTCTTAAGCCTCTTCTTTAACATGTCATTGGACCTGTCCTTTGACCTACCTGATGAGGTCAATCTTGGTTAAAATCAGGACACTTTCTTGTGTTCCAGGAGGTAGAGTTTAGCCTCGCTTTCCCTGATGACCTTTGGGTGTAAAGGGAACATTTGTCAAATACTGTCACTTTGAATTATGCTTGATAATGAGGCAACACCTGTCCTCAACATCTGCTTCAAACACATACAGTGATAGTTTTCTTAATCACTCCTAGAAAGCTGCCCAGATTTGGGTTATCCAGACCCTCAGATATCTAGGACTTTGTCAAAATATTTATATGATACAGGTGCTACTGATGGACTGCCACCATCACGCAACCCACTGAGCTTTCACATGCATACATTAGCTATTATATAACAATCAATCCAGTGAGACTTCACAGAGAATAGAAGCCAACTCCAAGCTTCTTCCACTGTAGACAAACACACTCAGAAATCTACACCAGAAAAACTGTTTAAATACTTTTATTAAAAGTTTAAAATATGTCCTAGTACACAGAAGGTGAACAGTAGCAACTACAAAAACAAACAAGATACCAGCTAATATGTTTACAAGCAGACAGAATAAAAGTTAAAACTGCAACATGGATATTAAAATCCAGCATATGATCTAGATAGATTAATTTCCCAACCTCTAATTCATCTAAGAAGACTAACATAGTATTAGAAGGAATCTTATGGAGTACAATTAAATGGCCCATCTAAAATAGTTCACTTATGTACTTGGTTATTTTTTAGGTAACAGAAAGAGTTATGGTCCACAACTTTTAATAAGCTGCAGTCTGACGAGATGTGCGGACGCAGTATCCTTCAAAAGGAAAGGTGTTGGTATCACGGTCGGCTGTGCGCCGGCAGCACCTCCTCCGGCCTGGTCCGCAGCTCTGTAGGGCACAATATGTGTTCACAGCTTTCATATCTTTTTTTGCAGAAACTGTTTTTATGATCATGTTATTAAAAAAAGAGTGTTTCTGGCTCTTTCTTGTCTCTTACATAGTTCTCTTAGACTGGTTTAATAACCAATAAAGTGGACAGACAAGTAATCAAGATACCTTCTTGTCACAAATATGCGGTAATTGTTGAAAGGGAATAACTGGAAAGCCAATGTACAGAGAGGATTCAGAATAACATTTAATGCAAGCGCTATTATAGCCTTATAGCCCGCTGCCGTGCGCTATACAGGTTGTTAACCCCTCCCATGCTCATGACTGAGCTCGTCATAACGGCCACAACGCTCGCACGCGGGGCTAATTCCCCCGCTGTGCTGAACGTTCCACAGAAGCGGGTGTGGCCGTGAAGAGCTCAGCTCGTCATGAGCACACAGACACCGTGGCTCATGGCGAGCTGAGCTTATCACGAGCACGGGGGCGCTGTGCGCGTCCGCCCTCCCCCAGCACAGCGGTGGAATCTGCCCCGCAGGCAAGGGGTTAAAGGACATGTATCCACGTTATAGGCCCAAACCGCTGGCGAGAGCCTATAACATGGGAGAGGGTCTTTTACAATCAGTATAGCCAGAGGCAGAAGTGCTGTAAGGCTATTAGAACTTTCCACCCACTGAGGGTAGAATATTCTGAATTAAAAAATTAGAACCTGTAAAGACAAACATTGGAATGTTGGTGCAGAAGACCCGTGCCAGCCAGTATAAGCTCCGAGCTGCTCCATTTTCTCCAATGTTCCTCTCAACATTCTAATGTTCTACTATCACAATATCTACGGGCAAACATTTAAATGGTGTACATGGTCAAGCATTTTAATTTCAAACTATATATTTTGAATACATGAAGATAAAACCATATATTAGGGGGCCGAGAGAACATGTATATTTTTTGCACTCATTAGATAGAGAAAAGCTAGAATCTTTCTGCCTGTTTCTACACATTCCAAGCTAGAGCAGCTTTTTTATTTAACTGCTGCAAAACCAGCAGAACAGGTCTGTTTTGTGTAAATGTTAAAACTTTAAAGATGGGCAATAAAAACTCTCTTCTGGGAAGTTCATAAAAAGGTACAAAAGAACAAGATGTGCAAAGTAGTCTGGGGTGACACCATCAGATGGACAGGGTCTCAAACCTGCTACGGTGTAAAAATTTGCTGGGTATCCAACCTTAAGTGGTAGAAAGTTAACGCGAAACCTTGTTAAAACAAAGCATTGATCTATATTCTGAATCAAAGGGAGGCCCTCTTGGATGCCCACCAAGTTATAAACACTCACTGAAGGTTGGCGGTTGTCTGCCACTTCTTTTTGATGCAGCCATATTCATGTAAATTGGTCTTAAAGTGGCCTTGTCTATACGTAAACATCATTATGGGGAGGCATATAGATCCGGGAGCCCAATCTCCGCACAAACAGACTTTACGTAGCAAAGCTTAATATATGTGGAGCATCATGTAGGTTCAGGCCGTCTATTAGAACCTATGTGTTTAAAGGTGTTTCCTCCCGTACCTAAATGGAGTGCCATATCAGTGGGGGCGTTAAGTTAATTCTATCCACAATGTATGAGGCACCCACTTCATCATGCTATATGGCATTTGTGTAGCTATGTGGAACTGCCAGTAGGTTTTTCAAGAACAAGTTTTCCAACCTTTGATTTCTTTGCACATCCACCTTTCCCCAAATGCCTGCCCCATTAGTGGCAATCGCCACGCGTTTGCTTGTGTATATGGTTAACAGCTCCCTTACCGGTTCGGATCCCAGTTGTTTTACGAATCTTTGGATATCAATGATAGATTTCGCAAACATTGCAATCCTGTCCGACAACATTCATTTGCACTGATAATTTCCGTCAAACAGGATTCCTAGGTAGGGGAATGAAACAGTCTCACATATTTTAATGTCAATAATGGTGTGGACTGCTCTTTTCCTAGGCCGTGCCATTAACGTCATCGTAAAGGTTTTGCTTTAGTTGGCTTTCAGGTTGAGATCGTGCATGAAAGCTATGTAATTATCGATAAGCCCTCTCTCCGTTCTAGCGATTAGAACCGCGTCATCAGCGTATAATAGGATGGGTAGAGGACGTGTCCTAATGTAATGTGTGTCCCATGCTTTCATCTTTAAACATGTCTTTATTCATGTAGAGAGAGAATAAAAAAAGGCAAGTATACACCCTTGTCTAACGCACCTCCTAATTTTGAAGTGCTCAGTACGTTCTCCGTTTTGTCCAAAATTGACACCCGCATTGGCGTCCCAATACATTTGTCTTCTAAAATTGATAATATCCTCTTCCACTCCTAACTCAGCCACAATGGACCAGAGTTTTGAATGACTGAAGCAGTCATACATTGCCAATAGGTCCATTAAGGAGAGAATATATTTTTAACCACTGTATATTTCCCAATATGAATTTATATGTTCAAGCACTGGTTTATCATGCCGAGCCCTTTTTTGAACATGTAGGGCCCGAAGTAGGTAATTTGCATTTACCGATTGGTAAATACCGAATTTTACTGATTCGGTATTTACAAATCGGTAAAGGCTATGTAGGTATATTTACCGAATAAATAACCGATTCGGCAATATTCGGTAATCACCGAATCGGTATTTACTGATTCTGTAATTGCCATTGGTTCCTATGGGCCTTAAGGCCCATAGGAACCAATGGCAATTACAGAATCAGTAAATACCGATTCGGTAAAATTACCGAATTGACAAGGGGGACAGGGTGTCACTTTGACACCCTGTTGCACCCGGTTCAGGCTTGTGTGCCATGTGACACACATACATGCCCTTAGGGTATGTGTGTCACATGACACAGGTGTACATGCACAGATGTGCATGTACACAGGAATTCTTTATTTACCATCAAATAGTATTTGATGGTAAATAACGAATTCTAAAGGGCCTGTGGCAGTTTCCAGTGCCACCTACATGTAGATTTACCGATTCTGTACATTTCAGGCCCCCTACATGTCACAAACCAAATACCGGTTGGTAACGGTCGAAATCGGCCGTTACCGACCGGTATTTGGTGAGCTACATCTGGCCCATAGTGTGTATCAGTTAGGATATTGTTCATGAAAGCCCACTCCTCTAATCTGTGCGGCAGGATTCGTCCCGTAACCTACACTGTGGCATCTGGGAGAGATACAGGCCTACAGTGTTTTTGTTGGGAATGGCCCCCTTTTTTTTAAACTGATATTATCCCAGAGCTATTCCATGTAGGAGGTGGGCCTGCCCTAGAAAAGACATTAAAAACATTGGTAAGCAGTGGGGCCCATCAAATGTTGGCAATCTTGAAACAGATCTAGAGGAACCCTGTCTGGACCCGGGGCCTTGCCCATGCTAGGGACCTTTGTGCCTCCCCCAGAAGAACTAGTCAATGGTTGCTCTGCTCCGAGGTCTCCCCGTGGCCACCTAGAGATGGGTTCAGCATTGTGGACTGAGTGTTATGTCAGCTCTAAAAATATTCCACCCACTTGGCTTCTTGAATAAAGACTTCCATAGTTGGATCAGAGGCTTCCCTAAAATAAGGCGCATTTATAACCTTTCAACAGAAGCTCTATCTTTTAGTTCGCTGCCGCCTGAAGCGCCTCCCATGCATCCTCCTTTAATATTTCTTCCTGACTGCAAGTGCCGCCTTGTAATGTGCCTGTGCATTCATACTTAGTACCACTGCTCTAGGTTTAATGCTTAGGGCCTTATGTAAATCTGTGAGGGCCTTAGTACATCTAGAATCAACCCATCCCCTGGTTTGAAGACTGGGCCTACCGCTGTCCAGCCGCAGAGACTGCCTTATATTACCAGTAATTCCTAGGGGGTTCACTGACCGAATATCGAACACACAAATATCGTGTCAAAAATATCGAGGACAAGAATATCAAGTAAGTAAGTGCAAATAGATAGGTATATATTTACAATTCTTAACTCCAGCTCTACGTACCTTGAAGATATATGTCGTCAAAGTACATATATGTGGAGTTATATATAGTTAAACTTTACTTACCCATAAGAAATGACCTTCACAATATTTTTGTCCTCGATATTTTTGACACGATATTCTGTCCCACGATATTTGTGTTTTCGATATTTTGTCCACACACCATGCCTAGGAACGCCATTTTAAACGGTCTGGGATACGCTTGTGAATCGAGGCACATAGCCACTTCGGCTTTATAGTGGTTCAGGGTGGAGGTGAGAAGGTTCATGCGTTCCACCTCTCCCCATTTAATAGTATGCCCATTTTTATCCACCGGTACAGGTGTAACACCAAATGTAGTGCAGGTTTTTATCATCCCTCTTAATCCTGCCCTACATGCAAGTGGTGCCTGGTCAGTATATCCCATGAATTTGATTACGGAATCCGTCACATGGGTACTTCGGTTCTCTCTGATTAGCATGTAAACAATCGTGGACGTGTGTGCACTACTCATAATGGTTGGTGCCAAGTCTGCAGTCATTTTCCATCCTAACATTTAATTTCACCAATAAATTATTTAATGCTGCTCCATATTCATCGTGCTCAAAATGAGCAAACAGTTATCCATTATTGTCGGAAATCCCACACGCTGACTTTCCGAGCATCCTGCAATGATATGCGTTAAAATCACCTGCCCAAAACATGCGTTGCAGTTTTTGGATAACTGGTACATAAAATCGGGATGGTCGTATCTAGGCCAGGCTCCCCCTGTTGTCTCCTACTATCAAAACAGTTGTAATAAAAGCTAATGATTAACAGATCCCATTCTTCAGAGGCATCAAAGACCAAGAGATGAAAGAAGATGAAGTCATTACAGAACTTCACCCCATTCCCCAAAAAAGGCATTGGTGATGTATGTAGCCAAACCTCCCTTGGCCCTACCCGCAGCTGATGGTTGTGTCGGTGTAAGATAAAGCAGAAACCCGTCAATTAAAATTTCCTATTAGCTCCCAACTTCCCTGAATGCAGATGATATGGTATGTAGCTATCATCTCCCGCCAATCCGGCAAGGCTATCTTTTTCCTTAAACCTGCTATGTTTCACAAAAGGAACCTGACAGGGTAGGTAATACCTTTAAACTGGCCTTCCTACAATTACGGAGAGGTTGTATCTTGGACTCTCTCACAATAATTCAGTTTGCCTCTTGGCAAAGGTAAGAGAGGTGTGGTGCGGTGGCCAGGGCGACTGCCGCAGGAATCTGGGGATCACGTTTCGATCCCCGGCACCATGTGACTCTGGGCAATTGCTTGCTTAACCCCTTCCGCGCTCATGACGAGCTGAGCTTGTCATGAGTTGCGCCGCTCGCATGCTCATGACGAGCTCAGCTCGTCATATAACGCGGCTTTTTGTAAATCGCCGCACACAGCGGGAAAACCGCTAGCGGCGATGCGGTTAATCTTCCCGACGGCCCCCCAGCGCCTGGAGACCCTTACGGGTTATTGTTTGCGCATTACAAATGTGGATTATTATTATATTATTATTGGCTGAATAAATCTTGTGTTGTGACAGTGAGCTGCAGGGACTTATTCTCACACTGCTTACCACTCTCCATCTTGGGCGTTTAGGTCACTGAGACACCCGAATAGATTATCCCACCTCCAGTCAGTGTGAGATTACCGGGGCTGGATTACAGGCCTTCTGTGGGGTAGCAGACCTCAGTACCGCATCCCACACCTCCCACCATTCCCCTTAGTAGGTTCTTCCTGTTAAATGATGTAATACACCTGGCTGCCCTGTAGAAGAAACCCAAATGTACCAAGGGTGGCACTTGAGGGAGTCCTCCCCTCCATAAACAGGCTTGCAAAACACTATCCACCAATATAGGATCACAGAAACGAATTACAATACAACCCCCTCTATTGGCTTTACATCCGTGCCCACCCACCACATCATAATCACGTTTTGAAAACAGAGGTAGCATTGATGTGGTCTATCCTGGTAATCAACCAGTGAACGCATTTATTCTTAAGTTCTATTCAGCTTTCCTTCTTATATTCAGGAGGGGTTGGGACCCCCCCCACCACTGCAACATAAGGGGCTGACTTTGGGGGCAGGTTTAAAGTAGACAAAGTAGGGGCCTTTGAGACTGATGGGTTAGGTGACAAGGGGGAGGTACGTCTGCACTGACTGAGCCTGAACAACGCCCGCCCTCCGCTGGCACGCGTCACTAAGCACAGGGGGAGCATGCGACAATAGCACTGGCCTACATTGCACCCCTCCCTGGCCAGCATCCATCAAACACAGCTGCTGTCAACAGCAGGAGCACCTCCTGGGGCACTGGGTGATCTGTACTTTATAATTTCTCCCCCTTACAAATGCTGATGAGCCCAGGCTGCAGGACAGGGGGTTGCACTAAATAGCACTGAAATCAAACACAGCCTCTGCCAATACTAGGACCACCTCATCGGCCCTGGGTGATCTGGAAATTGGAGTCTCTCCCCCTTACAAATGCTTGTGAGCCCCTTTGTTAAAACAAAGAGCAGTAGTGGCTCGGAAAGAGCAGAAAGATGCAGAATGATTCTAGCTTTTCTCTATCTAAGGAGCACAAAAAATAAAAGTATTTTTTTTTTGTCATAGTCAGATATTTAAATAAAGTCGAAAAAAGAAAAGTAACATTCAGCTTTTGTTGGTGTAAACAGCTGCTTCAATTATCCTGGCAGCAGGCATTGTGACCTAAGAACTCTACGGTAATAATTAATAATAGTCGAGTCTTTTTTTTATAATTGGCGATTGAGTGCGTCACAAGTTGACGATTATAAAGTAATTAGTGACTGACATGTATACAGGGATTACAGAATCCCATGTATTATATCAAAATAATCCTGTGGCACGGTTTGAAAGCTGTCACCTTTGGGTTTGAGATCCATGCACAATGTCCGAGTTGTACCTTTGTTTCTAGAAACTTTGCTGAAAAGTGTAAAACAAATCCAGATCATCATCTTTAGGTGAGGACAAAGAAGAACTTATATCAATGTGCAGGAATGGGGCATTTATGAAGCTGTTTGTTGACATGATAGGTAGGATAGAATTGTGATGGAATTTAAAGATACAATTTACTGCCAGGTAGAAACTATTTAAAGAATTTCCAGATCCAGTCACTCCCTCCACCTTTATCTCACTCCTGTTTTCTCCCTTTGTTACTTTTTTTGTCTTTCTCTTCCTCCCGCTTTTTGTGTTCCTCCTTTTCTTACAATTGCTAAATGCTTGATGCAGAAAAATGAGTGCTGGTATCATCCACCGGCAACCAATATTTTAAAATTAGCACTGGATACACGTATTCATAACATTTCTAAGTGCTTTTATACTTCAGTTTTCCAATGCAAAGTTTCTGTGTCGACTTCTATTTGCCATGACTTGGATTTCCTTACCAGAACTTGACTCTCACAGTAAATAATATATCTTTTCAGAGTAAGGCTTTTCATTGTATGGCTAATGTTCTTGCACATGAGTTATTGTCTTTCGAGACATGTCTTACAGTTTTGTATACGCGTAACAATGACAACTTGATTCTTGAAGATGTTGCTGTGTATTATAAGGAGTTCAAAATGAATCCAACCTTCGTTTTCACACTATTTGTAGCTTAGTAGATCTCGTGTCTTTGTTTTCTTTTTCATATGCTGTCTCTCATGGGAAATCAGACATTTTTTCTGGGTAAACCCTTTCCTACATTCCATACACGTATAACGCTAATCATCAGAATGTATTCCCTCATGTTTTCTAAGTCCTGTCAGATGGTTAAAGCATTTTTCGCATACAGTACATCTTTAAGGTTTTCCCCCAGTGTGTGTCCTCTGATGCACAGTAAGTGTGACTTTATGGCTAAAGCTTTTGTCACATTCAGTGCACTGATAAGGTTTTTTTCCTGTATGCGTTCTTTCATGACCAGTAAGATGGTGCTTACGGCTAAAAGATTTCCCGCATTCGGTGCATTGATAAGGTTTTTGTCCAGTATGACAACGCTTGTGGACATAAAGATTTCCTTTTCTACTAAAGAATCTCTCACAATCGCCGCATTGATAAGGCTTTTCACCAGTATGTATTCGCTCATGATGACTTAGAGCAACTTTATTACGGAACCTTTTACCACATTCTGTGCACTGACATGGTTTCTCACCTGTGTGTATTTGTTCATGTTTAATAAGATAACATTTTACATAGAAGCTTTTTCCACACTTGGAACAGTGATGATTTTTTTCACCGGTATGCATTTTTTTGTGCATATATAGTTGCCCCTGCTGAGAGTACCATTTTCCACATTCACCGCACCAATACGGTTTTTCACCTGTATGGATTCTGTGATGAATGTTCAGGTTACCACTAGAAACAAAACACTTGCTACATTCTGAGCACTGATAAGGTTTCTCACCCGTATGCTTTCTTAAATGGTAAGTAAGGCTTGACGTATTCTTAAATCCTTTCCCACATTCAGTACAAATATGTAGCTTCTCACTCACATGGATTTTTTTGTGGACAGTGTTGTTTGTACCATATATCTTTCCCTGAAATGGTTTTTCACCGGTGTGTTTTCTTAAATGTTTTTTCATGTCACTTCTACAATAAAAGCTTTTATCACACTCCGAGCAATGAAACGGTTTCTCACCTGTGTGGATTCTCTCATGGATAATAAGAGAAGACTTTACGAGGAACCTTTTCCCACATTCACCGCACTGATGTGGCTTCTCTCCTGTATGTATTCTAATGTGAACATTAAGACCACTCTTCTGGTAGAACCTTTTTCCACACTCAATGCACTGATGAGGTTTTTCTCCTGTATGTATTTTCTCATGTTTAGTCAGACTACTTTTATCAATGAAACGAATGCTGCATTCAGAGCACTGGTATGGTTTCTCGCCAGTGTGTGTTCTCTCATGGATAGAAAGAGTTCCCTGCTGGCAGAATCTTTTCCCACATTCAGAGCACTGATGTGGCTTGTAACCTGTATGTGTTCTCTCATGGTTGGTAAGGTGGCTTTTGTTATTGAACCTTTTTCCACATTCAGAGCACTGGTATGGCTTGTAACCTGTATGTATTCTCTCATGGTTGGTAAGGTTGTGTTTGTAATTGAAATATTTTCCACATTCAGAGCACTGGAATGGTTTGTTACCTGTGTGTAGTATCGCGTGTGCAGCAAGTGAATTTTTCGACTTGAACTTTTTTCTACATTCAGTGCACTGATACATTTTCTCACTTGGAGGCATTCTCTTGGGGATAGAAACTTCTGTCGACTATGGATAGTAAACTTGGTCGCTTAGGTACAGCAAAGCTCTCTCGGCTCAATGTAGTAAACTCCGTCATCAGTGGCTCTTAAGATCTGTAAACCTGTAGTTAATAAACTCTGCCAGCTTGTGGCAAATACTCTGCATTCATACAACACTTACCACATTCAGTGCACTGATATGGTTTCTCAGTAAAACGTTCCACTTACATTTAGAAAGCTCTCCCTGCCAGCTGGGATAGTTCACACATTAGAATACTCACAGAGTTTTCTATCCAGTGGGAATCCTCCCATGCAATGGAAGAAGAAATATTTAGCTCCAATAGGGTCCCGCATGTAGAAGCTCGGTCTGGCAACTATCAGCTGTTTTTCCAATTTGAAGGATGATCAACCGTTTCACATTCTTTCTCAGTTCGTGATTGGTTTTAGCGACGTGTGGCATTCAGTGCAGCTTCACTATTTTCATTACATTTTTAGAAGTGTCATTCGTTCAGGTGATGAAATACAGGCTTCAATGTCGCCTTTTCTGCTCAAGGTTTAGTTACCTAGAAGATTAAAAGAACCTCTCTGTTAGCTTTCTGCATGTACAACAGAACGAAAAGCATGAAATACCTTAACTTGTGCACAGTAAAGACATTCTGTGCCCCTGCTGGTTTTTTTTATTGGATGGATTTTTATTGGGTGGATAATTTCAATGTGATCGTCATCAAGATGGTGACATACAAGCACCTCGATCAACATTATGGCTAATAAAATCTAAAAAAAAAACTATTCACCAGTTCCAGGACCGCACTTTTCCGTAAATGTATATGTAAGAGAAAGGAACCAGGTATTAACTCCCAGCGGTGCTCCACATGTGATTTGGAATATATTGAGCATAAGCTTCCCTGATCAAACAGATGTGCGTCTGGGGAGTTATCATGGGGAGATAATACCAGGTTGCTTTCTCTTATCTATTAGGACAGAGGTCTTCAAACTTTTCCATGTTGAGCCCCCCCAGCTGAATTCCCCCAGATGTTGGGCCCCCCACCACCCGACAGAAACCTCGGGAATCCAGCACACCACATGATCGACTGCCACGTGCACACCACGGGCCATATCCGGTAAACAATGCTCAACACAACAAGAGTGCCTAGCAAACTGCAGGCCTGTGAGTGGGTGTGGCGTCCCTCCATCCGTGCCCCATCCACATCCAAACGCCTTCAACCACTTGCAAACCCATCCACCATCCATCCATCCATCATCTCACCCATCCATTCCTCCATCCACCCCCTCACCTATCCATCCATCATCCATCCATCCCTTCACCAATCCATCCCCTCACCAATCCATCCACTCTTCCACCCATCCATCCACTCACCCACTCATCCACCCATCCATCCACCCACTCATCCATCCAACCATTCACCCCTTCACCTAAGCTATCCTCCCACTCATCCATCCACTCCTCCACCCATCCATCCACTCTTCCACCCATCCATCCACTCTTCCACCCATCCATCCACACCTCCACCCATCCGTCCACACCTCCACCCATCCATCCATTCACTCATCCATCCAACCACCCACCATCTCACCCATCCAGCCATCCCCCCACCCACTCATCCATCCACCCAGTCACTCATCCGTCCACCCACTCAACCCTCCACTCATACCTCCTCCCATCCATCCCTCCGCTCTCCACCCTCCCCCCACTCATGCATGCACTCTGACCCATCCATTTCCATGCTCCTCTCCTCACCCATCCTAGCACACACCTGCCCATCCACTCTGCCAATCATTCATCCATGTCCTCACTCATCCCTCCATTCTCCCCCTCTCTCTCTCCATTCCCCCCTCACCTAGCCACCCATCCCTCCATCCACCCTTCACCCATCCATCCACTCATCCACTCATGAATCCATGCATTGACCACTCATCCAACCCTTCACTCTCCATCCATCCCCGTCCATCCACCCTCCTCAATCACCCATCCATCCATCCCAACATCCACCCCTTCACTCATCCATCCATCCATTCATCCCTTCACCCATCAATACATCAATCCATCCATCACCTTTCTCATCCATCCACCACCGACTCATCCACCATCACCCCCCCATCGATCCATCCACCATTTCACTGATCCATCCACCCATCCATCTACCCTTCCAACCATGCACACATCCATCCTCTCTCCCACCATCCATTCACCCGTTCACTCACCATCCTTCCACCCCTTCACTCCTCCATCCATCCCCCCGTCCATCCACCCTCCTCAATCACCCATCCATCCCCACATCCACCCCTTCACTCATCCATACATCCATTCATTCACCCCTTCACCCATCAATACATCAATCCACCCATCACCTCTCTTATCCATCCACCCACCGACTCACCCACCATCCACCCCCCCATTGATCCATCCACCATTTCACTGATTCATCCACCCCTCCACTCATGCATCCATCCTCTCTCCCACCATCCATTCACCCCTTCACTCACCATCCATCCACCCGTTCACCCATCCATCCATCCCCTCACTCATCCATCCACCCCCCCACCCATACATCTATTCACCCACATGGCAACATAACGGACGTCTGGTGGCCGGCTCCACCCGACATCCCTCACACATTTGATGATTCAAATTCGAATCTGCAGACCAACATCCCTGAACACCGACACTTCGGTGCCCACACAAAGATCCTCATGAGTTGAGGACCGCAGACTCCCTTCCTTCCCAAAATAACTGAAGGACTCCCGCCCCCCCCCTCACTCCCACCCCCCTTGAAAGGTAGGGGCCCTGGGCCAGAGCCCACCCCGCCCGTGCCTCGAAACCTCTCTGGAAACCTTCTCTGCCTTCTGTGAAGAGCGAACTCTCCCAGGAGGGGGTTAATTCACAGAGTCGACAGCTTCAGCTGCAGTGGGAGGTAAAGGGTCTCCTCTGCTAAAACTGAAAGCGTGTCTGTTTGTTTGCTTTCGTTTTTAGCAGAGGAGACCCCTGCCTGGCACAGCTGTCGACTCCGTGAATCGGCCCCCTCCTGGGAGAATCACCCAGACAAAGGGAAGACCGGAGTGGAGCCCGCGCCCCCCCTGGGATGGTGCCGCGGCCCCCCAGGGGGGCGCGCCCCACAGATTGAAGAACCCTGTATTAGGGGGTGTGAAACATTGGCAATATACAATGATTGGACTGTCATTGTTGGCATTTACAATCAAATCAGGTGACCTTAATTGTACGTGCATTGTTTTGTTTATTTTTTTCACAAGCACTGAGAATTCACTTTGCACCAAATATTTTCCTTAACCCCTTTACTGCGGCGGCTATTCCGCCGCAGTGCTAATAGGGCGGGGCGGCCGCATGCTGGTGACGGAACCGCTCCGTCACCAGCGTCGGTTGAGCTGTGCTCGTGACGGAGCGGTTCCGTCACGGCCCGCCCCGCTCAATAGAACCCTCAGCGCAGGCGCGGAATTCGCGCCGCGCATGAGCGTTCTATCGAGCTGGGCGGGCCATGACGGAACCGCTCCGTCATCAGCACAGCACACCCGTAGCTGATGACGGAGCGGTTCCGTCATCAGCATGGAACGGGTTAAGAACCAAGCATTGTATTATCAGTCCTTTGGACAACAAGATCCAGTTCAAAAATATCCCAGAGGTGTTTTGTTTATCACTTGAAATGAAATGAAATGAAAAATTGCATTTGTATAGCGCATAACTGCCCTAGGGCCTCGCAGCGCTTGAAGATAAAATGGTTTAGCGCAGGCTCGGGGCAGATCAGCAGGATTTAGCAAACAAATGCGTTTTCAAGGCCTTTCTGAATGAGAGGAGGTTG
The DNA here is from genome assembly GCF_964261635.1 of Lissotriton helveticus. Lineage (NCBI taxonomy): Eukaryota > Metazoa > Chordata > Amphibia > Caudata > Salamandridae > Lissotriton > Lissotriton helveticus. Next base: position 1,943,264,160 of record NC_136068.1, read on the forward strand.
CTATTTCCTCGGATGGCAAAGGGGAGGGCATTCCAAAGTCTGGTCGCCGAATGGGAAAAAGAGCGGCCACCCCAACGGGCTTTGTTAATTTTAGAGGAGATGGCCAGCTGCAAGGTACCAGACCGAAGGGGGCGTGCTGGGACATAAGGCGTGACCAAAGGGTGCAGAATCGCTGGGCCTACACGGTGAAAGGATTTGTGCATAATGCACAAAGCTTTAAACTGCACTCTGGCAGCCATTGGGAGCCAGTGGAGGTCTTTCAGAGCCTTCCTCGCCGACTGCCGACGGGAGAGATTGAACAGTAGGCGGGCCGCACTGTTTTGTGTGACCTGAAGCCTCTGCAGTACCGAAGCCGGTGCTCCTAGGTAGAGAGCATTCCCATAATCCAGGCGAGAGAGAATCAGGGCCTGGACCATGGTCCTCCTCGCCTGGAAAGGGAGCAAAGGGAGCACCCGCCGGAGCATCCTCATTAGTCCAAAGCAAGTGGCGGCAGTCTTAGTAGCCTGGACCGAGAAATCAAGGGCGGTGTCAAGCCAGATCCCGAGGCTCTTTATCTGGGACTTGGGGGCAGGAGGAGCGCCAAGACATGGTGGCCAGACGGGTGCAAGAGCAGACGGGGAGGGATTTCCGAGTAGAATGATGTCTGTCTTCTCCCCGTTAAGCTTCAAACAGGAGGCTTGCATCCATCTGGCAACAGCCTCTAGACAGGGGCCTAAGGTGTCGGATGATCCATCTGCGTGGTCTAACGAGACCACAAGCTGCGTGTCATCCGCGTAGGTGACTATACGCACACCAAAGGGATGGACTATCCTGTCCAGAGGTTCCATGTAGGCGTTAAAGAGGGTCGGGCTCAGGGAGGAGCCCTGAGGGACCCCACACCTGAGAGGGTGTTTGGGAGAGACTATCTCACCCTCGAAGACCTGGAAAAAGCGCTCACTCAGAAAGGAGGTAAGCCAGTCTAGAGCCGCGCCCGACACGCCCATGCCCGCCAGTCGGTGTAATAGCGTGGCATGGTTCACCGTGTCGAACGCGGCGCTAAGGTCTAACAGGATAATGGCCACCTTTCCTCCCCGATCCAAAGTCGTTCTTGCTTCCTCTGTAACCGCTAACATAGCGGTTTCTGTGCCATGTTGAGGGCGAAAACCTGTCTGGGAGGCACGCAACAGACAGTTGGACTCCAAATAGTCTGTTAAGATATTGTTGGCGTGCCTCTCCAGCAGTTTACTCAGCCAGGGGAGCAACGAAATGGGGCGATAGTTGGACAAGTTGCTCTGGTCCAGGGAGGGCTTCTTGAGAAGCGCCCTCACCATGGCGCACTTCCAGGGGAGTGGGACCGACCTGGCCACGATGGAGGTGTTTAAGGCTTCCAGGATGACAGGACGAATAACGTCCAGTGCCTTGACAAGGATCCGGGGGGGTGCCGGGTCATTGGGAGACCCGGAAGAAACTTTAGAAATTAATCTATCCAGGCTGCCGGCATCAAGAAGCGGAATTATATCCAGTTTGCAGAGAGCCGGAGAATCAGCTGGCTTAGATGGGACGGAGGGGGCGTTGACCGTAGGATTACTAAAAGAAGAGTATATGGTCGAAATTTTCTTGGAGAAGAAGGCAGCTAGCTCATTACAGCGGTCTTGTGCCCCTTCAGCAGTAGGACGCTCAGCCGGGGGTGAAATAAGGGACTTGGCTATCCTAAAGATTTCCCTAGGCGCGTTGGCTGCAGCACTAATTTTCCCTTCGTAGAAGGAGGTTTGCGCCAATTTAATCTCTGATTTATAGAGCCTTATTGCGGACCTATAACTTAATTACTGAGGCTTCTAAAATGGGTGCTGCCGCTACCCCCACCCTAGTGCTTAGCTTTTTTGGGATATTAGGAATAGTTTGTTCTTGAATGTTCCTAACATTTTTCTACAAAATCCATCCAGGCCAAATGTGTGGTCTTTTTTCCACAAAGTGGGAATTTCTAAAGGTGCCCAGGGTTTCTGGATTCCCATGAAAAGTGTAGCAATTTAAAATTAAAATGAGCAAAATACGTTTCTAAACATGGCATCAACAAATGGTTTGCGGTGCTAAGATCATCTTCTTCCCAACTTTCAGAACAGGGACACATGTAAACAAAAGACATTGCTTGCCACAGGTTTTGCAACTTTCTAAGTGACACAGTTTTTCCAAATAGTTTCAACCTACTTGTAGTTGAGGTGGAAAAAGATCTCATGGGTGAACCTAGAAACCTTTACATTTCTGAAAAGTCGACAACATTCTGAATTCAGCAAATGGTCATTAGTGAAGATCAGTCAACGTTCTCACACAGAAACTAACTGTGGAAACTAAAAACTAGTAATAATAAGTAGAAAAAATAGAAGTAGGTTACAATGTTATCTGTAATTGTTTGCCTGATGGCCCCTTAGTAAAAGTAATGAAGAGTCTGGTGGATACTCTGATAGATACTGTTCCACCTAGAGCATGGTGTTGCTACACCCAGACGAAGGAGCATGCTGCTGTTCCAGCCAGACAAAGGAGCATAGTGCTGCTCCAGCCAGACAAAGGAGCATGCTGCTGCTCCAGCCAGACGAAGCAGCATGGTGCTGCTCCAGTCGGGCAAAGGAGAATGCTGCTGCTCTAGCCAGGCAAAGGAGCATGCTGCTGCTCCAGCCAGACAAAGGAGCAAGCTGCTGCTCCAGCCAGACAAAGGAGCATGCTGCTGCTCCAGCCAGACAAAGGAGCATGCTGCTGTTCCAGACAAAGGAGCATGCTGCTCTTCCAGCCAAAGGAACACGCTGCTGCTCCAGCCAGGCGAAGGAGCATGCTGCTGCTCCAGCCAAAGGAACACGCTGCTGCTCCAGACAAAGGAGCATGCTGCTGCTACAGACGAAGGGGCATGCTGCTGCTCCAGCCAGACATAGGAGCATGCTGCTGTTCCAGCCAAAGGAGTATGCTGCTGCTCCAGACGAAGGAGCATGCTGCTGCTCCACCCAGACAAAGGAGCACGCTGCTGCTTCAGCCAGGCAAAGGAGCATGCTGCTGCTCCTGCCAGGTGAAGGAGCATGCTGCTGCTCCTGCCAGACAAAGGAGCATGCTGCTGCTCCAGACGAAGGAGCATGTGGCTGCTCCAGATAAAGGAGCATGCTGCTGCTCCAGCCAGACAAAGGAGCACGCTGCTGCTTGAGCCAGGCAAAGGAGCATGCTGCTGCTCCAGCCAGACGTAGAGCATGCTGCTGCTCCAACCAGACAAAGGAGCATGCTGCTCCAGCCAGACAAAGGAGCATGCTGCTGCTCCACGCACACAAAGGAGCATGCTGCTGCTCCAGCCAGACAAAGGAGCATGCTGCTGCTCCCGCCAGGCGTAGGAGCATGCTGCTGCTCCAGATAGACAAAGGAGCATGCTGCTTCTCCAGCCAGATAAAGGAGCATGCAGCTGCTCTGCCCAGGCAAAGGTGCATGCTGCAGCTCCACCCAGACAAAGGAACATGCTATTGTTTTACACAGGACATACTACTACTCTAATCAAGTAAAGAAACTTTCGGTTCAGTGATAGAATATCAATGCTAAAAAAATTGATGCTAAAAATATAGAGTAAAAAATTTAGATTGTAAAAATATAGACCCCCTATACTTAAACAGGTAAGTACAAAAATATTGAATCAAAAATATCGAACTTAAAACTTATAGATGTAAAAAATATCGATTAAAAAATATAAATAAAATATATTAAATATATAAAATATTATCTTTAACAAAATACATTAAATGTAATATGCATTTTAAATAAATATACATTTTTACTTAATTTAAATATAAACACAAACATAATTTATACATAAACATATACTTACTTTAAAAGAATTTATTAACGATTATCTTTATTTAACTTTTAAACTTTGAAATTATATAAAAATTAAATATATACATATATTAATAATTTAATATTCAAGAAAACATTCTATAATTAATTAAAACATTAAACTATTAAAAAAATGAAAACGTACATTTTGCAATACAATAAATACAACAGTAGGGAACATGTTGGATAGCAATATAATTAAATTTACTATTCCAACTGAAATGAGTGCAACAGTAGGGAAAGTGTTAGATAGCGGAGGGGTAAAAATTACTATTAACACTCCAGTGATTAGAACAGACGGGAAAGTGCTGGATAGCGAAGGGGTAAAAATTAACAATTCCCACTCCAGTGATTAGAACAGACGGGAAAGTGCTGGATATCGAAGGGGTAAAAATTACAATTCCCACTCCAGTGATTAGAACAGACGGGAAAGTGCTGGATAGCGAAGGGATAAAAATTACTATTCCCACTCCAGAGAGTGCAACAGTAGGGACAGTGAGGGATAGCGAAGGGGTGAAAATTACTATTCCCACTTCAAAGAGTGCAACAGTAGGGAAAGTGTTGGACAGGGAGGGGTGAAAATTATTATTCCCACTCCAGTGAGTGCAACAGTAGGGAAAGTGTTGAATAACGGCGGGGTAAAAATTACTATTCCCAATCCAGTGAGTGCCACAGTAGGGAAAGTACTGGAAAGCAGAGAAACAAAAATTACTAATAAAATGTAAACAATTTTGTTTTAATAATCTTAAAAATAAAGAAACAATATTTAAAAAATATACAATTAAAAATATTAAACAGTTAAAAAGAACACATATAATGTTAATTACATATAACAAAAAGCTACAAATATGATATTAAATAAATTAATACATTTATAAATATTTATTTAAAAGGAGTAAATATTCACAAATTATTTAAAACATAATTGTATTTATTTAATTTCCTACCCTATAACACCACACCAATAAAAAAAGACATCAACATTTCTATTTAAATGTATTTCCATAATTAACATAATTAATAATGAATTTAAAATATATTATGAATAAAAAAATAAACATTGAGTACACATACTTTAACACTCTAATATCTACAACACACACCTAAAATTAATTACACAATTGTGATTATTAATTACTAATGAATTTATTTTAATTAATTAACAAATAACAATTCATCAAGAAAAAATAAATTACCTTCCATCCGTAGTTATTTATTTGTCTTATAAAGCACACTATCACCTTGCAGGCATCCTGGCGCTAGACTCAAAAAGGGGGGGAGGGGGGTGTCAGGTCAGACCAGTCAAACTGAGTTACTTGGGAAACAGCCAAGTTTTAACACTTTTCCTAAAAGGAAGAAGCTCCTTGATTTGCCTGATCTCACACAGGAGCGTGTTCCATAGTTTGGCAGCTGCTACCTCAAAGGATCTACCCCCGATCTAACCTTCCAAACCTAGGCACTCTCACCAATCTGGCCGATGAGGAGCGAAGCAGCCTAGTTGGGGTGTACCAATCAAATTTAGATTGCAGAGGTAAAGGTCCTATCCCATGAAGAGCCTTAAAGACGAGACAGAGGGACTTAACCCCTTCCACGCTGATGACGAGCTGGGCTCGTCATGAGGTAGCCTCCTGCTGCGCTGATGACGAGCCCAGCTCGTCACGTAACATGCGCTTTAGAAAATCTCAGCGTACGAGCGGAATTCCGCCCGCACGCATGCGGTTAAATTGTACCCTCTGTCTCAAGGGGAGCCAGTGAAGTTCCGCCAGAGCTGCCGGCGCAGGCGCTTTTGTGGGAAGCCCCAAGACCAACCTAGCAGCCGCAGATTGAATTCTTTGGAGCCTATCCAACAAGAAGCCCGGCGATTCAAGTAGCAGGGCGTTACAATAATCCAGCCTACTAAGTATGTTATATTATGTTATGTTAATAACACTTCTATAGCGCACAGCTGCCCCAGCCAAGGGGCGTCCCGGCGCTTAGTGAGAGTACCGAAACACAACACAGCAGTACCAGGGCAGAAGCGCGCAGATCAAAGTACTAAGATTCATGAGGGAACAAAAACGTTTTAATAGCCCTCCTAAACTTCAAAAGCTCATCCATTTCACGAATGTAGGATGGAAGATAATTCCACAATTTTGCAGCCAGAACCCGGAAGGACCGACCTCCAGCCCTGCACAGCCTGAACTGCGGGACCACCACCAGGGTTTGACCCAAAGATCTCAAGGAACGCGAGGGCACGTAAGGCACCAAAAGATTATCAAGAATCTGGGGGGAGGCCAACTTGAGGATCTTGAAGGAAAGGCACAGGGTCTTAAAATGGATCCTCTGTGCCATGGGCAGCCAGTGCAGAGAACGGATGGTACTTTCCGCAGAGCAGAACCTCGGTAAACCTACCAGGGCTCTAGCTGCGGCGTTCTGGACACGTTGCATCCGGGCGATTTCAGCCTGGTTGGCCCCCAACAGGAGCGAACTGGCATAATCAAGTCGAGATAGTATGGATGCCTGTATGACCAGCTGCCTGGCAGAAGCATCGAAGTATCTCAAAATAGGTCTCAACCCTCGTAAAATGCCAAAACAGGTGGCCGCCACTTTTTTTGTGTGGCCACAAAAACTGAGGGCAGGATCTAACCAAACCCCCAAGTTTTTTACCTCTGAGACTGGAATAGGAGTTACACCCAGCTCAGGGGGCCACCACATGTCACCCCAGAGATCCGTCCGCTTGCCCACAATCATGACCTCCGTTTTTTTAGCATTAACCTGGAGACAGTTGGCATTCATCCAGCTAGCTACCGCCAAGAGTCCATCCCGGAATCTGGGGGCGTCAAGGTCGGAGTCCCCACTCAGGGCGACCGCCAGCTGCGTGTCGTCAGCATAAGAGACCAAAGTCATGCCCCAATGCTTGACGACAGCCGCCAGCGGTCTCACATAAAGGTTGAATAATGTGGGACTCAACGACGAACACTTAGGCACACCCAGCTCCAGCTGATAGAACTTGGACTCAAAAGGCGGGGTGGCAACCTTGAAGGTCCGATCCGCAAGGAAGGAGCGAAACCAGTCGAGTGCGGTGCCCGTAACACCCGCCTCACTAAGACGTTGGAGTAGGATCCTGTGCGTGACCGTATCAAACGCGGCACTAAGATCAAGTAGTACCAGTGCCGCAGTCTGACCAAAGTCAAGCAAAGAACGAAGATGTTCCGTCATTGAGAGCAAGGCTGTCTCGGTGCTGTGACCAGCACAAAAGCCATTCTGGGAAGAATCCAGAATACTTGCCCTCACCAGATGTTCAGACAGCACCCCATTCACATAGGCCTCAGCAACTTTCGCGGCTCAGGGGAGGAGAGAAATCGGGCGATAGCTCTCGAGTTTAAGGGGGTCCAGTGTAGCCTTTTTCAGTATGGGTGACACAACAGCCTGTTTCCATTTAATTGGAACAACACCCGAAGCGAGAGAGAGATTTATGAGATGGCGCACTGGAGGAAGACAAATAGCTTTAGCTTTAGGACACCCCCGCGCCGCACGGCCACCAGCTGCTGCGTGTGCCTCCCCGCCTGTCTGCCTCGGCTGCCGCCGCGTGACCACGCCCCCTGCCTTCGAGCGGCGTGGTCCGTGCTCGCCTGACCTGCAGGCTCCTGGGCGCCGCTTCTCGCCCTGTGCCCCTGTTGTTGGTATTGTTGTAATTGTTTTGTATTTTTCCTTCCTGTAGTGCCTGTTTTCCGGTTTGTAAGCTGCCCTTCGTCTTCCCTCCCCGCTCCCCGCCACTGCCGATAACCCCGCCCCTTTTCTCTTCTGTACCCTCCCCGCTCCTGCCTCCCAGCTGCTCTGCCCCCCCGCGCACTTGGCCATATATGGCGACCGTGCGACGCAGGTGAGTGTGTCCTAGCTTTAGGACAACCCCGCGCCGCCCGGCCACCAGCTGCTGCGTGTGCCTCCCCGCCTGTCTGCCTCGGCTGCCGCCGCGTGACCACGCCCCCTGCCTTCGAGCGGCGTGGTCCGTGCTCGCCTGACCTGCAGGCTCCTGGGCGCCGCTTCTCGCCCTGTGCCCCTGTTGTTGGTATTGTTGTAATTGTTTTGTATTTTTCCTTCCTGTAGTGCCTGTTTTCCGGTTTGTAAGCTGCCCTTCGTCTTCCCTCCCCGCTCCCCGCTTCCCGCCACTGCCGATAACCCCGCCCCTTTTCTCTTCTGTACCCTCCCCGCTCCCGCCTCCCAGCTGCTCCGCCCCCCCGCGCACTTCGCCATATATGGCGACCGTGCGAAGGAGATGGTGGAAATCCTCCAGTTTGAGTTTCTTCCAGTGGCGCTTATGCACCACTCTATCCAGGGGCTTAAATTGATGCTCTTTGATCAAAAGAAGAGTTTTCACTAAAAAGTGATCGGACCAAGCAACTGGACTGGGCCTAGCCACCTTAGCCCCAGTCAAATTCGTAAAGAAAGGATCAAGGATGTGGCCCCCCACATGAGTGGGGAAGGTAACCAGCTGATTTAGCTGCAGGGCTTCCAAATCCGCCAAAGTGCTGCTAATGGCAGAAATATGACCACAATCAAAATGGAGATTAAGGTCTCCAAGGATGCTAAAGTTTGCGCAGCCCATTGCCAAAGAACTGACACATTCCGGGAGAGCCTTTCTAAAAGCAGTGTCACAACCGGGAGGACAGTAGATTAGGAGGCCGGACAGAATAAAATGATTGCTAATAGAAATTCTAAAAAACGCGCTTTCACATCCTACCAAATTCACTACCCTCCAGTCACATGGGTAGCAGGACTTTACGACCACAGCGATGCCACCTCCCCTAGAAGCCCGATTGTGAGTGTAGATGGAGTACTCTGGAGGGAGTGCAAGATTTACGGCTGCCGTGTCCACTTCCTGAAGCCATGTTTCCGTCATGAAAAGCACGTCAGGTGTCTCATCCCTTAAGAGATCATGAAGTTCTGAATGATGCTTCAGAAGGGACCTGATGTTGAGATTCCAAATAGTAATATCTCGAGAGACCTGTGGTCTACTGCGAGAGGGCTTAACCGGAAAAGACTCCGTCAGAGCAAAGATCGAAGAAAGGGCATTAAGCGACCAAATTCCACAGGCACACTTATACGGGCCACAAATCGGACTTACAGGCCCATGCACACAGCATGGGACCAAATGCCTAATGCCCAACAACTCATCCCTGGAGTATTCACTCACCGAGGACATTACCTTAAAATGTTACGAACTCCCACATGCAGAGTACCACTACGCCTCACGCCTCCTTAGCGCTGAGTCGTGCCAGACGACTCAGGCGCAAAAAGGGCGCGCCCGCTGCGCGTTAACGTTGCACGCCCGCTGCGCGTTAACGCTGCGCGCTTGAGGACTGGTTTAGGTAGGGTGACCGCGTGTCTGCAACACCACTAGACCGGGCAAAATGGCGCCCAGAGAACGTCACCACCACTCCCAAGATGGCGGCCGATTCTCCACAGTTTCGGAACCCCCAGAACCGGACCCGCTAAAGCAGCGGTGAGACAACAATTAAGGTGCAGGTAAAAGGGAGAATGCCCAATATTAAAATCAGGGGAGAACAAGCTAAAGATAAAAAAAATACAAAACGGGTAGATAAAAAAACGCAGCGCACCTTCAGCACAGCGCTAAAGCACGCGAGTCCTCAAACGCTCTGAAGAGCTAGGGTACCTTATCCAGAGTATCGTACATCTTGCCACTTGGGTGCGCGCCTGGGATGGTAATAACGGCAGGATCTTACGCAGAGATCGCAGAATTGCAAAGCAGCAAGATGTCATTTTTGCAACCTGAGTCTCCATGCTAAGTTTGTTGTCAAGCATGACCCCTAAATTACGGACTGATTCTACTGGCCGCACTTTGGTCACTGTTTCAAGAGGCCAGAAATTCCCTGGAAAAAGACGGGGGATCTTACTCCCAGCACAAAAAAGCGCCTCAGTCTTGCCAGCGTTAAACTGAAGGGAGTGGTTCTGCAGCCAGCGTGACGTATCCCGCAGACACTTATGAAACGCATCCACCGGTGTCAAGTCCTCTCCCTCAAAAGAGAGGATCAGCTGCGTATCGTCCGCGTAATTTATTATATTGATCTTGTAAGATTTTATAAGCGTGATCAAAGGTCTTAGATATCAATTAAAAAGGATAGGACTAATTGCCGAGCCCTGTGGCACCGCGGGAGGAACAGGGGAGAACACAGACTGAAAAGGGGGCAGGGACACCGTCTGCTGTCTATCCTGCAAGAACGACCGAAGCCACATCAGAGCACTACCCCTCACCCTAGCATCACTTAGTCGACTCAGCAAAATCTCATGGTTAACCGTATCAAAGGCGGCAGACATGTCCAGCAGAATCAGTACAGCTGCCTGTCCCCTGTCTGCACGCCTTTGAAGCTCATCCATAGCGGTCACCAGGGCCGTTTCGGTCCCACGAGCCGGACGGAAGCCGAATTGATCATCCTCCAATAAGTGAAGCTGTTCCAGATGTTTCGAGAGAGTAAGGCTAACCATGCGCTCCACAATTTTAGCAGGAAAAGGCAGCAGGGAGATAGGTCTAAAATTCTTAGAGCATTCAGGGTCTAAGGAAGGCTTCTTCAGCAGGGGAGATATCAGAGCCTGCTTCCAATGAACTGGGACAGAGCCACTGGCAAGCGATTGATTACAGATCAGGCGCAGAGTAGGGAATAATTCCTCTTCATACTCCTTCCAAATCTTGTGTGGCATGGGGTCCAAAGGAGAACCGGAGGAAATACCCCGTGCCAGCCCCCATCCTTCCCACCATTTACACCTATAAACACCACAACACACACCTAAAAATTATTACACAATTACCATAATCAATAACTAATTAATTCTAATTAATTAACAATTATTAATACATTAATTTACATATTAAACACTCTAACATCACAATTAAATATTAATAAATACAAATTATTCAATAAATGTTATATAATTAAATTACTTTCCACCCTATTCCCACAACGGAACTAAAAAGACAAATTTAAAAAATAAATAAATAAATAAATACTATAAGTAATCAATAAATTGTATGTGATTAAATTACTAAATGTTTCTCTCACATTTGGAAAGCTCTCCGTGCCAGATTTAACATTTAACAGATTATCCCACCCACACAATTCTGTGACCTGGGTCTCAGGTGGATGACTCACCATTTTCTCATCTATCAGTTGCTGCATGGCTTCAGGCGTACCTTCACTTATTTTCCATTACAATATTTAGTAGCGTCATGTTGTCAGGTGATTTAACTCGAGCTTCACTGTTCTATATTCTGGTTTAGCTGTAAATACCGGTTGGTTAAAATAGGAATATGTGATGTTACAATGCGATCAAAATGACTGCGGTACGTTACATCGCAGTTTTTACAACGTCCAGTGCAAGTCGTTGTCACGACTTGCGTTGAAATACCCGCGATGTAAAGGCATTGCGATGCAATGCTTGCGTGGTAATGGACGTTTCCCTTAATATTGTTTCTATGTAAACTTTCAACATGTACAATATAGCAGAAATGCACCATAAAGACACTGCACAAGCTGAGAATATAAGTTTGAATTACTTTCCTTGTAGGGATATAGGGGGACTAGGATTCTGAAGCAATGTGGATGTAAAGGACTTGAAGCAATAACAGCTAAAGGGTGAACAGTGGTAGCAGCCAATCGGTAGTATAGTGACTTTGCCTAGGTGATATATTCAAGGCCTTTGGCAGATTAATATCAAATTGCAACACTAGTTATCACACGAAAACAGCAGCCCTTCTCCAGGGCAGCAAGCTCCACACCAACAATATGCCAGAGGCTGTTTATTGAAACCCCTTTGTTATTTCAGGCTCAGGCATCACCACCATAGAGGAACAGAATTGTATTCTTGCAAAACACAGTATCAATGGCCTGTACCTGCAGAGAGATCTTTCCATTCTCTTCAGGGCCAACAAATTATTTCCCGGGCAGAAAATCCAATGATGCTTGTGCCACCCTACACTGAGTGCAATGACCGGCACTGTGATTTAACAACCGATGGCTGTTGGAGAAGCCAGTTGAGCCATTGCCAGTGTACACCTTGCACCTCTCCACCTTTAAAGGGAGTGTGGGTACTATGGGTTTGATGGGGCAGAAGCCCCATCAATCTTTGATGGCCTATTGTGCTGCCACCTCTAAACAATATCAATGTACGATGGTCCACCGTGCTGCCAACTCTAAACAATATCAATGTATGATGGCCCACCGTGCTGCCAACTCTAAACAATTATCAATGTATGATGGCCTACTGTGCTGCCAACTCTAAACATTATCAATCTATAATGGCCCACCGTGCTGCCAACTCTAAACAATATCAATGTATGATGGCACCACCGTGCTGCCAACTCTAAACAATATCAATTTATGATGGTCCACCGTGCTGCCAACTCTAAACCATACCAATGCATGATGGCCTACCGTGCTGCCAACTCTAAACAATATCAATGTATGATGGCCCACCGTGCTGCCAACTCTAAACAATATCAATGTATGATGGCCTGCAGTGCTGCCAACTCTAAACATTATCAATGTATGATGGCCCACCGTGCTGCCAACTCTAAACAATATCAATGTATGATGGCCTACCGTGCTGCCAACTCTAAACAATATTAATGTATGATGGCCTACTGTGCTGCCAACTCTAAACAATATCACTTTATGATGGCCCACTGTGCTGCCAACTCCAAACAATATTAATGTATGATGGCCCACCGTGCTGCCAACTCTAAACAATATCAATGAATGATGGCCCATCGTGCTGCCAACTCTAAACAATATCAATGTATAATGGCCCACCGTGCTGCCAACTCTAAACAATATCAATGTATAATGGCCTACCGTGCTGCCAACTCTAAACAATATCAATGTAAAATGGCACACCGTGCTGCCAACTCTAAACAATATCAATGTATAATGGCCTACCGTGCTGCCAACTCCAAACAATATTAATGTATGATGGCCTACTGTGCTGCCAACTCTAAACAATATCACTTTATGATGGCCCACTGTGCTGCCAACTCCAAACAATATCAATGTATGATGGCACCACCGTGCTGCCAACTCTAAACAATATCAATGTATGATGGCCTACCGTGCTGCCAACTCCAAACAATATTAATGTATGATGGCCTACCGTGCTGCCAACTCTAAACAATATCAATCTATGATGGCCTACCGTGCTGCCAACTCTAAACAATATCACTTTATGATGGCCTACTGTGCTGCCAACTCTAAACAATATCAATGTATGATGGCCTACTGTGCTGGGAACTCTAAACAATATCAATGTATGATGGCCCACGGTGCTGCCAACTCTAAACAATATCAATGTATGATGGCCCACTGTGCTGCCAACTCCAAACAATATCAATCTATGATGGCCTACCGTGCTGCCAACTCTAAACAATATCAATCTATGATGGCCTACCGTGCTGCCAACTCTAAACAATATCAATGTATGATGGCCTACCGTGCTGCCAACTCTAAACAATATCAATGTATGATGGCCCACCGTGCTGCCAACTCCAAACAATATTAATGTATGATGGCCTACTGTGCTGCCAACTCTAAACAATATCACTTTATGATGGCCTACCGTGCTGCCAACTCTAAACAATATCAATCTATGATGGCCTACCGTGCTGCCAACTCTAAACAATATCAATCTATGATGATCTACCATGCTGCCAACTCTAAACAATATCAATGTATGATGGCCTACCGTGCTGCCAACTCTAAACAATATCAATGTATGATGGCCTACCGTGCTGCCAACTCTAAACAATATCAATGTATGATGGCCTACCGTGCTGCCAACTCTAAACAATATCACTTTATGATGGCCCACCGTGCTGCCAACTCTAAACAATATCAATGTATGATGGCCTACCGTGCTGCCAACTCTAAACAATATCAATGTATGATGGTCCACCGTGCTGCCAACTCCAAACAATATTAATGTATGATGGCCTACCGTGCTGCCAACTCTAAACAATATCACTTTATGATGGCCCACTGTGCTGCCAACTCCAAACAATATTAATGTATGATGGCCTACCGTGCTGCCAACTCTAAACAATAGTACTTTATGATGGCCCACCGTGCTGCCAACTCTAAACAATATCAATGAATGATGGCCCATCGTGCTGCCAACTCTAAACAATATCAATGTATAATGGCCCACCGTGCTGCCAACTCTAAACAATATCAATGTATAATGGCCTACCGTGCTGCCAACTCTAAACAATATCAATGTAAAATGGCACACCGTGCTGCCAACTCTAAACAATATCAATGTATAATGGCCTACCGTGCTGCCAACTCTAAACAATATCAATGTATGATGGCCCACCGTGCTGCCAACTCTAAACAATATCACTTTATGATGGCCTACCGTGCTGCCAACTCTAAACAATATCAATCTATGATGGCCTACCGTGCTGCCAACTCTAAACAATATCAATCTATGATGGCCTACCATGCTGCCAACTCTAAACAATATCAATGTATGATGGCCTACCGTGCTGCCAACTCTAAACAATATCAATGTATGATGGCCTACCGTGCTGCCAACTCTAAACAATATCAATGTATGATGGCCTACCGTGCTGCCAACTCTAAACAATATCACTTTATGATGGCCCACCGTGCTGCCAACTCTAAACAATATCAATGTATGATGGCCTACCGTGCTGCCAACTCTAAACAATATCAATGTATGATGGTCCACCGTGCTGCCAACTCTAAACAATATCAATGTATGATGGCCTACCGTGCTGCCAACTCTAAACAATATCAATGTATGATGGTCCACCGTGCTGCCAACTCTGAATAATATCAATGTATGATGGCCTACCGTGCTGCCAACTCTAAACAATATCAATGTATGATGGTCCACCGTGCTGCCAACTCTGAATAATATCAATTTATGATGGCCTACCGTGCTGCCAACTCTAAACAATATCAATGTATGATGGCCTACCGTGCTGCCAACTCTAAGCAAGATCAATGTATGATGGCCTACTGTGCTGCCAACTCCAAACAATATTAATGTATGATGGCCCACCGTGCTGCCAACTCCAAACAATATCAATGTATGATGGTCCACCGTGCTGCCAACTCTAAACAATATCACTTTATGATGGCCCACTGTGCTGCCAACTCTAAACAATATTAATGTATGATGGCCTACTGTGCTGCCAACTCTAAACAATATCACTTTATGATGGCCCACCGTGCTGCCAACTCTAAACAATATCAATGTATGATGGCCCACCGTGCTGCCAACTCTAAACAATATCACTTTATGATGGCCTGCCGTGCTGCCAACTCTAAACAATATCAATGTATGATGGCCCACCGTGCTGCCAACTCTAAACAATATCAATGTATGATGGCCTACCGTGCTGCCAACGCCAAACAATATCAATGTATGATGGCCTACCGTGCTGCCAACTCTGAATAATATCAATTTATGATGGCCTACCGTGCTGCCAACTCCAAACAATATCAATGTATGATGGCCTACCGTGCTGCCAACTCCAAACAATATTAATGTATGATGGCCTACCGTGCTGCCAACTCTAAACAATATCAATCTATGATGGCCTACCGTGCTGCCAACTCTAAACAATATCACTTTCTGATGGCCTACTGTGCTGCCAACTCTAAACAATATCAATGTATGATGGCCTACCGTGCTGCCAACTCTAAACAATATCAATGTATGATGGCCCACCGTGCTGCCAACTCCAAACAATATCAATGTATGATGGCCCACCGTGCTGCGAACTCTGAATAATATCAATTTATGATGGCCCACCGTGCTGCCAACTCTAAACAATATCAATGTATGATGGCCTACCGTGCTGCGAACTCTGAATAATATCAATTTATGATGGCCCACCGTGCTGCCAACTCTAAACAATATCAATGTATGATGGCCCACCGTGCTGCCAACTCTAAACAATATCAATGTATGATGGCCCACCGTGCTGCGAACTCTGAATAATATCAATTTATGATGGCCCACCGTGCTGCCAACTCTGAATAATATCAATTTATGATGGCCCACCGTGCTGCCAACTCTAAACAATATCAATGTATGATGGCCTACCGTGCTGCGAACTCTGAATAATATCAATTTATGATGGCCCACCGTGCTGCCAACTCTGAATAATATCAATTTATGATGGCCTACCGTGCTGCCAACTCTAAACAATATCAATGTATGATGGCCTACCGTGCTGCCAACTCTAAACAATATCAATGTATGATGGCCTACCGTGCTGCCAACTCTGAATAATATCAATTTATGATGGCCTACCGTGCTGCCAACTCTAAGCAATATCAATGTATGATGGCCTACCGTGCTGCCAACTCTAAGCAATATCAATTTATGATGGCCCACCGTGCTGCCAACTCTGAATAATATCAATTTATGATGGCCTACCGTGCTGCCAACTCTAAACAATATCAATGTATGATGGCCTACCGTGCTGCCAACTCTGAATAATATCACTTTATGATGGCCTACCGTGCTGCCAACTCTAAACAATATCAATGTATGATGGCCTACCGTGCTGCCAACTCTAAACAATATCAATGTATGATGACCCACCGTGCTGCCAACTCTAAACAATATCACTTTATGATGGCCTACCGTGCTGCCAACTCCAAACAATATCAATGTATGATGGCCTACCGTGCTGCCAACTCTGAATAATATCAATTTATGATGGCCTACCGTGCTGCCAACTCTAAACAATATCAATGTATGATGGCCCACCGTGCTGCCAACTCTGAATAATATCAATTTATGATGGCCTACCGTGCTGCCAACTCTAAGCAATATCAATGTATGATGGCCTACCGTGCTGCCAACTCTAAGCAATATCAATTTATGATGGCCCACCGTGCTGCCAACTCTAAACAATATCAATGTATGATGGCCTACCGTGCTGCCAACTCTGAATAATATCAATTTATGATGGCCTACCGTGCTGCCAACTCTAAACAATATCACTTTATGATGGCCTACCGTGCTGCCAACTCTAAGCAATATCAATGTATGATGGCCCACCGTGCTGCCAACTCTGAATAATATCAATCTATGATGGCCTACCGTGCTGCCAACTCTAATCAATATCAATCTATGATGGCCTACCGTGCTGCCAACTCCAAACAATATCAATGTATGATGGCCCACCGTGCTGCCAACTCCAAACAATATCAATGTATGATGGCCCACCGTGCTGCGAACTCTGAATAATATCAATTTATGATGGCCCACCGTGCTGCCAACTCTAAACAATATCAATGTATGATGGCCTACCGTGCTGCGAACTCTGAATAATATCAATTTATGATGGCCCACCGTGCTGCCAACTCTAAACAATATCAATGTATGATGGCCCACCGTGCTGCCAACTCTAAACAATATCAATGTATGATGGCCCACCGTGCTGCGAACTCTGAATAATATCAATTTATGATGGCCCACCGTGCTGCCAACTCTGAATAATATCAATTTATGATGGCCCACCGTGCTGCCAACTCTAAACAATATCAATGTATGATGGCCTACCGTGCTGCGAACTCTGAATAATATCAATTT
Organism: Lissotriton helveticus; assembly: GCF_964261635.1. Classification (NCBI taxonomy): domain Eukaryota; kingdom Metazoa; phylum Chordata; class Amphibia; order Caudata; family Salamandridae; genus Lissotriton; species Lissotriton helveticus. The sequence continues at coordinate 1,943,281,620 of NC_136068.1, forward strand.
ATGATGGCCCACCGTGCTGCCAACTCTGAATAATATCAATTTATGATGGCCTACCGTGCTGCCAACTCTAAACAATATCAATGTATGATGGCCTACCGTGCTGCCAACTCTAAACAATATCAATGTATGATGGCCTACCGTGCTGCCAACTCTAAACAATATCAATGTATGATGGCCTACCGTGCTGCCAACGCCAAACAATATCAATGTATGATGGCCTACCGTGCTGCCAACTCTGAATAATATCAATTTATGATGGCCTACCGTGCTGCCAACTCCAAACAATATCAATGTATGATGGCCTACCGTGCTGCCAACTCCAAACAATATCAATCTATGATGGCCTACCGTGCTGCCAACTCTAAACAATATCACTTTATGATGGCCTACTGTGCTGCCAACTCTAAACAATATCAATGTATGATGGCCTACCGTGCTGCCAACTCTAAACAATATCAATGTATGATGGCCCACCGTGCTGCCAACTCCAAACAATATCAATGTATGATGGCCCACCGTGCTGCGAACTCTGAATAATATCAATTTATGATGGCCCACCGTGCTGCCAACTCTAAACAATATCAATGTATGATGGCCTACCGTGCTGCGAACTCTGAATAATATCAATTTATGATGGCCCACCGTGCTGCCAACTCTAAACAATATCAATGTATGATGGCCCACCGTGCTGCCAACTCTAAACAATATCAATGTATGATGGCCCACCGTGCTGCGAACTCTGAATAATATCAATTTATGATGGCCCACCGTGCTGCCAACTCTGAATAATATCAATTTATGATGGCCCACCGTGCTGCCAACTCTAAACAATATCAATGTATGATGGCCTACCGTGCTGCGAACTCTGAATAATATCAATTTATGATGGCCCACCGTGCTGCCAACTCTGAATAATATCAATTTATGATGGCCTACCGTGCTGCCAACTCTAAACAATATCAATGTATGATGGCCTACCGTGCTGCCAACTCTAAACAATATCAATGTATGATGGCCTACCGTGCTGCCAACTCTGAATAATATCAATTTATGATGGCCTACCGTGCTGCCAACTCTAAGCAATATCAATGTATGATGGCCTACCGTGCTGCCAACTCTAAGCAATATCAATTTATGATGGCCCACCGTGCTGCCAACTCTGAATAATATCAATTTATGATGGCCTACCGTGCTGCCAACTCTAAACAATATCAATGTATGATGGCCTACCGTGCTGCCAACTCTAAACAATATCAATGTATGATGGCCTACTGTGCTGCCAACTCTGAATAATATCACTTTATGATGGCCTACCGTGCTGCCAACTCTAAACAATATCAATGTATGATGGCCTACCGTGCTGCCAACTCTAAACAATATCAATGTATGATGACCCACCGTGCTGCCAACTCTAAACAATATCACTTTATGATGGCCTACCGTGCTGCCAACTCCAAACAATATCAATGTATGATGGCCTACCGTGCTGCCAACTCTGAATAATATCAATTTATGATGGCCTACCGTGCTGCCAACTCTAAACAATATCAATGTATGATGGCCCACCGTGCTGCCAACTCTGAATAATATCAATTTATGATGGCCTACCGTGCTGCCAACTCTAAGCAATATCAATGTATGATGGCCTACCGTGCTGCCAACTCTAAGCAATATCAATGTATGATGGCCCACCGTGCTGCCAACTCTGAATAATATCAATCTATGATGGCCTACCGTGCTGCCAACTCTAATCAATATCAATCTATGATGGCCTACCGTGCTGCCAACTCCAAACAATATCAATGTATGATGGCCCACCGTGCTGCCAACTCCAAACAATATCAATGTATGATGGCCCACCGTGCTGCGAACTCTGAATAATATCAATTTATGATGGCCCACCGTGCTGCCAACTCTAAACAATATCAATGTATGATGGCCTACCGTGCTGCGAACTCTGAATAATATCAATTTATGATGGCCCACCGTGCTGCCAACTCTAAACAATATCAATGTATGATGGCCCACCGTGCTGCCAACTCTAAACAATATCAATGTATGATGGCCCACCGTGCTGCGAACTCTGAATAATATCAATTTATGATGGCCCACCGTGCTGCCAACTCTGAATAATATCAATTTATGATGGCCCACCGTGCTGCCAACTCTAAACAATATCAATGTATGATGGCCTACCGTGCTGCGAACTCTGAATAATATCAATTTATGATGGCCCACCGTGCTGCCAACTCTGAATAATATCAATTTATGATGGCCTACCGTGCTGCCAACTCTAAACAATATCAATGTATGATGGCCTACCGTGCTGCCAACTCTAAACAATATCAATGTATGAATGCCTACCGTGCTGCCAACTCTGAATAATATCAATGTATGATGGCCTACCGTGCTGCCAACTCTAAACAATATCAATGTATGATGGCCTACCGTGCTGCCAACTCTAAGCAATATCAATTTATGATGGCCCACCGTGCTGCCAACTCTAAACAATATCAATGTATGATGGCCTACCGTGCTGCCAACTCTGAATAATATCAATTTATGATGGCCTACCGTGCTGCCAACTCTAAACAATATCACTTTATGATGGCCTACCGTGCTGCCAACTCTAAGCAATATCAATGTATGATGGCCCACCGTGCTGCCAACTCTAAACAATATCAATGTATGATGGCCCACCGTGCTGCCAACTCTAAACAATATCAATCTATGATGGCCTACCGTGCTGCCAACTCCAAACAATATCAATGTATGATGGTCCACCGTGCTGCCAACTCTAATCAATATCAATCTATGATGGCCTACCGTGCTGCCAACTGTAAACAATATCAATGTATGATGGTCCACCGTGCTGCCAACTCTGAATAATATCAATCTATGATGGCCTACCGTGCTGCCAACTCCAAACAATATCAATGTATGATGGCCCACCGTGCTGCCAACTCTAAACAATATCAATCTATGATGGCCCACCGTGCTGCCAACTCTAAACAATATCAATGTATGATGGCCTACCGTGCTGCCAACTCCAAACAATATCAATGTATGATGGCCTACCGTGCTGCCAACTCTAAACAATATCAATGTATGATGGCCTACCGTGCTGCCAACTCTGAATAATATCAATTTATGATGGCCCACCGTGCTGCCAACTCTAAACAATATCAATGTATGATGGCCCACCGTGCTGCCAACTCTAAACAATATCAATGTATGATGGCCCACCGTGCTGCGAACTCTGAATAATATCAATTTATGATGGCCCACCGTGCTGCCAACTCTGAATAATATCAATGTATGATGGCCCACCGTGCTGCCAACTCTAAACAATATCAATGTATGATGGCCCACCGTGCTGCGAACTCTGAATAATATCAATTTATGATGGCCCACCGTGCTGCCAACTCTGAATAATATCAATTTATGATGGCCCACCGTGCTGCCAACTCTGAATAATATCAATTTATGATGGCCTACCGTGCTGCCAACTCTAAACAATATCAATGTATGATGGCCTACCGTGCTGCCAACTCTAAACAATATCAATGTATGATGGCCTACCGTGCTGCCAACTCTGAATAATATCAATTTATGATGGCCTACCGTGCTGCCAACTCTAAGCAATATCAATGTATGATGGCCTACCGTGCTGCCAACTCTAAGCAATATCAATTTATGATGGCCCACCGTGCTGCCAACTCTGAATAATATCAATTTATGATGGCCTACCGTGTTGCCAACTCTAAACAATATCAATGTATGATGGCCTACCGTGCTGCCAACTCTAAACAATATCAATGTATGATGGCCTACCGTGCTGCCAACTCTGAATAATATCACTTTATGATGGCCTACCGTGCTGCCAACTCTAAACAATATCAATGTATGATGGCCTACCGTGCTGCCAACTCTAAACAATATCAATGTATGATGACCCACCGTGCTGCCAACTCTAAACAATATCACTTTATGATGGCCTACCGTGCTGCCAACTCCAAACAATATCAATGTATGATGGCCTACCGTGCTGCCAACTCTGAATAATATCAATTTATGATGGCCTACCGTGCTGCCAACTCTAAACAATATCAATGTATGATGGCCCACCGTGCTGCCAACTCCAAACAATATCAATGTATGATGGCCTACCGTGCTGCGAACTCTGAATAATATCAATTTATGATGGCCCACCGTGCTGCCAACTCTGAATAATATCAATTTATGATGGCCTACCGTGCTGCCAAATCTAAACAATATCAATGTATGATGGCCTACCGTGCTGCCAACTCTAAGCAATATCAATTTATGATGGCCCACCGTGCTGCCAACTCTGAATAATATCAATTTATGATGGCCTACCGTGCTGCCAACTCTAAACAATATCAATGTATGATGGCCTACCGTGCTGCCAACTCTAAACAAGCATTTGCAATGCAATAGGTCTCGCATTAGGAAAGTTTGAGCTATTGGTATTGTAAATGACAAATTTTTAATTTATGTGTTGGTTTTGAAAATAGCGAAATTAATAGCTTTGTCATTTACAATGCCAATATGTTCAACTTTCTCAAATGTGACACCTATAGCATTTGTAATGTAATATGTGTTGTATTTACGTGACTTAGGTGTATTGATCTTACAAATAACAATGGCTTTTATTTTTTTTAAATAATACTTAAATGAAAGTTATTGTAATTTATAATGGCAAGAGCTTAAACTTTTGTAAATAAGTTTTGTGAAGTGAGGGCGATAGATAGAGTGAGGGCGATAGAGTGAGGGCGATAGATAGAGCGAGGGCGATAGATAGGGCGAGGGCGATAGATAGAGCGAGGGCGATAGATAGGGCGAGGGCGATAGATAGGGCGAGGGCGATAGATAGGGCGAGGGCGATAGATAGGGCGAGGGCGATAGATAGGGCGAGGGCGATAGATAGGGCGAGGGCGATAGATAAAGCGAGGGCGATAGATAGAGCGAGGGCGATAGATAGGGCGAGGGCGATAGATAGGGCGAGGGCGATAGATAGGGCGAGGGCGATAGATAGGGCGAGGGCGATAGATAGGGCTAGGGCGAGGGCGATAGATAGGGCGAGGGCGATAGATAGGGCGAGGGCGATAGATAGGGCGATAGCTAGAGTGAGGACGATAGATAGGGCGAGGACGATAGATAGGGCGAGGACGATAGATAGGGCGAGGACGATAGATAGGGCGAGGACGATAGATAGGGCGAGGACGATAGATAGGGCGAGGACGATAGATAGGGCGAGGACGATAGATAGGGCGAGGACGATAGATAGGGCGAGGACGATAGATAGGGCGAGGACGATAGATAGGGCGATAGATAGGGCGAGGACGATAGATAGGGCGAGGACGATAGATAGGGCGAGGACGATAGATAGGGCGATTGATAGAGCGAGGGCGATAATTAGGGCGAGGGCGATAATTAGGGCGAGGGCGATAGATAGGGCGAGGGCGATAGACAGGGCGAGGGCGATAGACAGGGCGATAGCTAGAGTGAGGACGATAGATAGGGCGAGGACGATAGATAGGGCGAGGACGATAGATAGGGCGAGGACGATAGATAGGGCGAGGACGATAGATAGGGCGAGGACGATAGATAGGGCGAGGACGATAGATAGGGCGAGGACGATAGATAGGGCGAGGACGATAGATAGGGCGAGGACGATAGATAGGGCGAGGACGATAGATAGGGCGAGGACGATAGATAGGGCGAGGACGATAGATAGGGCGAGGACGATAGATAGGGCGAGGACGATAGATAGGGCGAGGACGATAGATAGGGCGAGGACGATAGATAGGGCGATAGCTAGAGTGAGGACGATAGATAGGGCAAGGACGATAGATAGGGCGAGGACGATAGATAGGGCGAGGGCGATAGATAGGGTGATAGATAGGGCGAGGGCGATAGCTAGAGCGAGGGCGATAGCTAGAGCGAGGGCGATAGCTAGAGCGAGGGCGATAGCTAGAGCGAGGGCGATAGCTAGAGCGAGGGCGATAGCTAGAGCGAGGGCGATAGCTAGAGCGAGGGCGATAGCTAGAGCGAGGGCGATAGCTAGAGCGAGCGCGATAGCTAGAGCGAGCGCGATAGCCAGAGCGAGGACGGTAGATGGAGCGAGGACGGTAGATGGAGCGAGGACGGTAGATGGAGCGAGGACGGTAGATGGAGCGAGGACGGTAGATGGAGCGAGGACGGTAGATGGAGCGAGGACGGTAGATGGAGCGAGGACGGTAGATGGAGCGAGGACGGTAGATGGAGTGAGGACGGTAGATGGAGTGAGGACGGTAGATGGAGTGAGGACGGTAGATGGAGTGAGGACGGTAGATGGAGTGAGGACGCTAGATGGATAGATGGAGTGAGGGCGGTAGATGGATAGATGGAGTGAGGGCGGTAGATGGATAGATGGAGTGAGGGCGGTAGATGGATAGATGGAGTCAGGGCGGTAGATGGATAGATGGGGTCAGGGCGGTAGATGGATAGATGGAGTGAGGGCGGTAGATGGATAGATGGAGTGAGGGCGGTAGATGGATAGATGGAGTGAGGGAGGTAGATGGATAGATGGAGTGAGGGAGGTAGATGGATAGATGGAGTGAGGGAGGTAGATAGATAGATGGAGTGAGGGCGGTAGATGGATAGATGGAGTGAGGGAGGTAGATGGATAGATGGAGTGAGGGAGGTAGATAGATAGATGGAGTAAGGGCGGTAGATAGATAGAGTGAATCTGTTTGTCACAAATTAAGCACTAGGAAAGCAGCACCAATTCCAAAGGCCACACAAGAAATTCTGTAAAGACACAAACCGTGAGCAAAAGGCAGGACTAAGAAAATAAAAGTCACATTGAGCGAACAAATGTACCTGTTTCCCCCCCGCCTCCCCAACACCACCTTAGGAAGGATGCTGTAGGCGGTTATATGTAGATGGCAGCACTATTGCCTTATATTTCCACAGCATAAGCCTGTGTGGGCACCACAGAGAAGCACCGCAAACCGCGGATACAACTGTGTTCTGTTAGTGGCATGGTGAGCGTTAAAACGGGTGTGTTCATACAGCGAGAGTAACGCTTGCCCAAAAGGATATAGTTTTAAAAACAGAAATTGATAATTTGGTGGGGGAACTGGGTCACTAGCACCACTGCAGTCCTTTATTAACTACTACACATGCCTGTCTTCATAAACATATTACTTACCTGTAACCTGCCCCATAAATCTATATTTACATTCACATGTAAATCTATGTGGCATTGTGTGTCCGGAGAGCACCCAAAAATGTTGCTGGGTTGACGAAATTATGTGCCCCAAAAAGTCAAATTTACTGAAATCAGCTGCCGCTAAAATCCTATTAAAGTTTAGTCCATATACTCTTCTTTCAGGTACATTCCCCCCCCCCCAAAAAAAATCATATTGTGAAGCTGCTGCCTCATGAAACACCGCCACTTCATTATTTGCAAATTAAGCATTACGAAGGCAGCAGTAGCTACGTGTTTACTGAGCAATGTAACTAAAAGGTTTACGAAACTAAAAGCCACATATCAAGTTTAAAGGGCACGCCTAAAACATTAAAAGCAGATATCGTGAACAAAGGCACAATACACAGTGAAGTGTAAAAGCCAAACGTTACGTCCAAAAGACTCGTATATAGGTAAAGAAGGTTTGTGTGGCCTGAAAAGGACACATTCGGATTCCAAAGAATGCACAAGAAGCACTTTAAAAGCACAAATGGTGAGCATAAAGCACATATAAGACAAAAAAAACTCACATATAGCAAGGAAAAGTACATGTTTGGCCTCCCCACTTTAGGATGCAGTAGGCTGTTAGGTGTACATGGCAAGCCCTATTACCCTTATATCTCCACAGCATAAGCCCTGTGGGCACCACAAGGAAGCACAAAGTACAGCCGCTGAATAGAAAGCAAATACAAGGACTGTGGTCTGTTTCTGGGATGGCGAGCTTTAGGCAGGGTGTGTACATACAGCACGACTAGCATCTGACCAAAAGGTTGTTGGAGAAAACTCTGTACACGGTTAATGCGGTGGGGGGACCGGGTCACTAGCACCATTGCACTCCTCCTTCATTAACTACTCCACATGCCTGTCTTCAAAAGCACATTACTTACCTGTAACAGTAGCTTTGCAACATAAATCCTGATGTCCATTTGTGTATATTCCAAACATCAATATATCTGTAAAGCCACTGAAATTATATGGCCGACGACCACCCAAATATATGGTCGGGTTGACTAAATTATGCACATTAAAAATGACAAATTTACGGTGCCTTGTCTGTATGCTAAAGATCGCAATGCAAAACCCGTAAACACATATCGTTTTCAAAGTATAAGTTGTGCATAAACCATTCACAAGCACTAACAGGGCGGCAATAGCTAATTATTCCCATCTACATACAAAATAATTTCATAGCATAGCACCACTTGCGTTCAAATGTATTTATTACATGTATCAAAATTAACAGTACTTCGTCCACAATAAAAGATGAATAACTACAACTAAACAATAAAAAATATTTGCCAAACTCGTACGGTGCCACTTTGACCCTTTAACAACATCCCACCCTTATTTCTACAGTTTATATGCTTTATGTTGTGCAAGCTAAACAGAAAACACCCTGTGTGAAGCTACCGCATAATTAAAACGCATGCATCTCTTCTCTTAGAAATTAAAGTGTTAAAGCGGCAGTAGCGGAGGCCCTATTAAAATTCAGATGATCAACTCTGTGTAACGCAAGTTACAAATTAACCAGTACCAAAACGGCTATACCTACATGTTTGCAGCTACACACCAACAATGTTTGTAGCTTTAAATTGAAACAGAATCAATTTGTTAAATTAAACTTAAAACTTCGTGTTTTTTTTTGTTTACAAAATTGCTTTCACGAGGTTTGTAACTGTGTTAATTACATAAAATACATAAACATATGTTATGGGGAAGAGAGCAGGCTCAAAGTCTGCTGTAGTGTAAGTTTCGGTGTAAAATTCTACACTTCAGAAAGGATTCCAGCACACGCTAATGAAGCGTAAACAAGCCGAGCAAGACATTGTGAAAGTAAAGATAAGAGAAAACTAGCCAGAGTCCACGAAAGTCTCTTGTTACAGACACAGGCTACAGCGTGGGAAACAAGCACCGTTTGTGAAGCATCACCATACAAAACCTGAAGGCGATAATGCATTCCATTCAGACTTGCATAATCACGGTTTCACTCCCTCAGTCCTAAACGCCAAACGGATTTCAATAAGCCTTCGGTGACATTTACTCAAACACACGCAGTTAGCAGGGGCGGAGCGGGGAGAGGGTGTTAAGCAGCAGGGGCCTTTGAAGTGAAGCTAAGCTTCACTTCAAAGGTGTGGGAGGAGTGCGGCAGAGGGAACAGACGGCGATTTGGTGGTGTGCACGCTCATTTTAGGTCAATGCGCAAGCGCATTGACCTAAAAGCCACGGGCACAGCACCAAATCGCCAAGTTGGGTAAAGTCTGTTTAGGCCCCTATAGAGCTTCGCCAGCTAGGCGCATGCGCCCAGCAGGCGAGCCCTAACAATATCAATGTATGATGGCCTACCGTGCTGCCAACTCTGAATAATATCAATTTATGATGGCCTACCGTGCTGCCAACTCTAAACAATATCACTTTATGATGGCCTACCGTGCTGCCAACTCTAAACAATATCAATGTATGATGGCCCACCGTGCTGCCAACTCTAAACAATATCAATCTATGATGGCCTACCGTGCTGCCAACTCTAAACAATATCAATGTATGATGGTCCACCGTGCTGCCAACTCTAAACAATATCAATCTATGATGGCCTACCGTGCTGCCAACTCTAAGCAATATCAATGTATGATGGCCCACCGTGCTGCCAACTCTAAACAATATCAATGTATGATGGCCCACCGTGCTGCCAACTCTAAACAATATCAATCTATGATGGCCTACCGTGCTGCCAACTCTAAACAATATCAATGTATGATGGTCCACCGTGCTGCCAACTCTGAATAATATCAATTTATGATGGCCCACCGTGCTGCCAACTCTAAACAATATCAATGTATGATGGCCTACCGTGCTGCCAACTCTAATCAATATCAATCTATGATGGCCTACCGTGCTGCCAACTCTAAACAATATCAATGTATGATGGTCCACCGTGCTGCCAACTCTAATCAATATCAATCTATGATGGCCCACCGTGCTGCCAACTCTAAACAATATCAATCTATGATGGCCTACCGTGCTGCCAACTGTAAACAATATCAATGTATGATGGTCCACCGTGCTGCCAACTCTAATCAATATCAATCTATGATGGCCCACCGTGCTGCCAACTCCAAACAATATCAATGTATGATGGCCTACCGTGCTGCCAACTCTAAACAATATCAATCTATGATGGCCCACCGTGCTGCCAACTCTAAACAATATCAATGTATGATGGCCTACCGTGCGGCCAACTCTAATCAATATCAATCTATGATGACCTACCGTGCTGCCAACTCTAATCAATATCAATCTATGATGGCCTACCGTGCTGCCAACTCTAATCAATATCAATCTATGATGGCCTACCGTGCTGCCAACTGTAAACAATATCAATGTATGATGGTCCACCGTGCTGCCAACTCTAAACAATATCAATGTATGATGGTCCACCGTGCTGCCAACTCTAAACAATATCAATGTATGATGGCCTACCGTGCTGCCAACTCTAAACAATATCAATGTATGATGGCCTACTGTGCTGCCAACTCTAAACAATATTAATGTATGATGGTCCACCGTGCTGCCAACTCTAAACAATATCAATGTATGATGGCCTACCGTGCTGCCAACTCCAAACAATATCAATGTATGATGGTCCACCGTGCTGCCAACTCTAAACAATATCAATGTATGATGGCCTACCGTGCTGCCAACTCCAAACAATATCACTTTATGATGGCCTACCGTGCTGCCAACTCTAAACAATATCAATGTATGATGGCCTACCGTGCTGCCAACTCCAAACAATATCACTTTATGATGGCCTACCGTGCTGCCAACTCTAAACAATATCAATGTATGATGGCCTACCGTGCTGCCAACTCTAAACAATATCACTTTATGATGGCCTACTGTGCTGCCAACTCTAAACAATATCAATGTATGATGGCCTACCGTGCTGCCAACTCCAAACAATATCACTTTATGATGGCCTACCGTGCTGCCAACTCTAAACAATATCACTTTATGATGGCCTACCGTGCTGCCAACTCTGAATAATATCAATTTATGATGGCCCACCGTGCTGCCAACTCTAAACAATATCAATGTATGATGGCCTACCGTGCTGCCAACTCTAAACAATATCAATGTATGATGGCCTACTGTGCTGCCAACTCTAAACAATATCAATGTATGATGGTCCACCGTGCTGCCAACTCTAAACAATATCAATGTATGATGGCCTACCGTGCTGCCAACTCCAAACAATATCAATGTATGATGGTCCACCGTGCTGCCAACTCTAAACAATATCAATGTATGATGGTCCACCGTGCTGCCAACTCTAAACAATATCAATGTATGATGGCCTACCGTGCTGCCAACTCTAAACAATATCAATGTATGATGGCCTACTGTGCTGCCAACTCTAAACAATATCAATGTATGATGGCCTACTGTGCTGCCAACTCTAAACAATATCAATGTATGATGGCCTACCGTGCTGCCAACTCTAAACAATATCACTTTATGATGGCCTAGTGTGCTGCCAACTCTAAACAATATCAATGTATGATGGCCTACTGTGCTGCCAACTCTAAACAATATCAATGTATGATGGCCTACCGTGCTGCCAACTCTAAACAATATCAATGTATGATGGCCTACCGTGCTGCCAACTCTAAACAATATCACTTTATGATGGCCTACTGTGCTGCCAACTCTAAACAATATCAATGTATGATGGCCTACTGTGCTGCCAACTCTAAACAATATCACTTTATGATGGCCTACTGTGCTGCCAACTCTAAACAATATCAATGTATGATGGCCTACCGTGCTGCCACCTCTAAACAATATCAATGTATGATGGCCTACCGTGCTGCCAACTGTAAACAATATCAATGTATGATGGCCTACCGTGCTGCCAACTCTCAATAATATCAATTTATGATGACCCACCGTGCTGCGAACTCTAAACAATATCAATGTATGATGACCCACCGTGCTGCTAACTCTAAACAATATCACTTTATGATGGCCTACCGTGCTGCCAACTCCAAACAATATCAATGTATGATGGCCTACCGTGCTGCCAACTCCAAACAATATCAATGTATGATGGTCCACCGTGCTGCCAACTCTAAACAATATCAATGTATGATGGCCCACCGTGCTGCCAACTCCAAACAATATCAATGTATGATGGCCTACCGTGCTGCCAACTCTAAACAATATCAATGTATGATGGCCTACTGTGCTGCCAACTCTAAACAATATCAATGTATGATGGCCTACCGTGCTGCCAACTCCAAACAATATCAATGTATGATGGTCTACCGTGCTGCCAACTCTAAACAATATCAATGTATGATGGCCTACCTTGCTGCCAACTCCAAACAATATCACTTTATGATGGCCTACCGTGCTGCCAACTCTAAACAATATCAATGTATGATGACCCACCGTGCTGCCAACTCTAAACAATATCACTTTATGATGGCCTACCGTGCTGCCAACTCCAAACAATATCAATGTATGATGGCCTACCGTGCTGCCAACTCCAAACAATATCAATGTATGATGGTCCACCGTGCTGCCAACTCTAAACAATATCAATGTATGATGGCCTACCGTGCTGCCAACTCCAAACAATATCACTTTATGATGGCCTACCGTGCTGCCAACTCTAAACAATATCAATGTATGATGGCCTACCGTGCTGCCAACTCTAAACAATATCACTTTATGATGGCCTACTGTGCTGCCAACTCCAAACAATATCACTTTATGATGGCCTACCGTGCTGCCAACTCTAAACAATATCAATGTATGATGGCCTACCGTGCTGCCAACTCTAAACAATATCACTTTATGATGGCCTACTGTGCTGCCAACTCCAAACAATATCAATTTATGATGGCCTACCGTGCTGCGAACTCTAAACAATATCAATGTATGATGGCCTACCGTGCTGCCACCTCCAAACAATATCACTTTATGATGGCCTACTGTGCTGCCAAATCAAAACAATATCACTTTATGATGGCCTACCGTACTGCCAACTCCAAACAATATCAATGTATGATGGCCCACCGTGCTGCCAACTCCAAACAATATCAATGTATGATGGCCTACCGTGCTGCCAACTCTAAACAATATCACTTCATGATGACCTACCGTGCTGCGAACTCTAAACAATATCAATTTATGATGGCCCACCGTGCTGCGAACTCTAAACAATATCACTTTATGATGACCTACCGTGCTGCGAACTCTAAACAATATCAATTTAGGATGGCCTACCGTGCTGCGAACTCTAAACAATATCAATGTATGATGGCCTACCGTGCTGCCAACTCTAAACAATATCACTTTATGATGGCCTACTGTGCTGCCAACTCCAAACAATATCAATGTATGATGGCCTACCGTGCTGCCAACTCTGAATAATATCACTTTATGATGGCCTACCGTGCTGCCAACTCTAAACAATATCAATGTATGATGGACTACCGTGCTGCCAACTCTAAACAATATCAATGTATGATGGCCTACCGTGCTGCCAACTCTAAACAATATCACTTTATGATGGCCCACCGTGCTGCCAACTCTAAACAATATCAATGTATGATGGCCTACCGTGCTGCCAACTCTAAACAATATCAATGTATGATGACCCACCGTGCTGCCAACTCTAAACAATATAACTTTATGATGGCCTACCGTGCTGCCAACTCCAAACAATATCAATGTATGATGGCCTACCGTGCTGCCAACTCTGAATAATATCAATTTATGATGGCCTACCGTGCTGCCAACTCTAAACAATATCAATGTATGATGGCCTACCGTGCTGCCAACTCTAAACAATATCAATGTATGATGGCCTACCGTGCTGCCAACTCTAAACAATATCAATGTATGATGGCCTACCGTGCTGCCAACTCTAAACAATATCAATGTATGATGACCCACCGTGCTGCCAACTCTAAACAATATCACTTTATGATGGCCTACCGTGCTGCCAACTCCAAACAATATCAATGTATGATGGCCTACCGTGCTGCCAACTCTAAACAATATCAATGTATGATGGCCTACCGTGCTGCCAACTCTAAACAATATCAATGTATGATGACCCACCGTGCTGCCAACTCTAAACAATATCACTTTATGATGGCCTACCGTGCTGCCAACTCCAAACAATATCAATGTATGATGGCCTACCGTGCTGCCAACTCTGAATAATATCAATTTATGATGGCCTACCGTGCTGCCAACTCTAAACAATATCAATGTATGATGGCCCACCGTGCTGCCAACTCCAAACAATATCAATGTATGATGGCCTACCGTGCTGCGAACTCTGAATAATATCAATTTATGATGGCCCACCGTGCTGCCAACTCTGAATAATATCAATTTATGATGGCCTACCGTGCTGCCAAATCTAAACAATATCAATGTATGATGGCCTACCGTGCTGCCAACTCTAAACAATATCAATGTATGATGGCCTACCGTGCTGCCAACTCTGAATAATATCAATTTATGATGGCCTACCGTGCTGCCAACTCTAAGCAATATCAATGTATGATGGCCTACCGTGCTGCCAACTCTAAGCAATATCAATTTATGATGGCCCACCGTGCTGCCAACTCTGAATAATATCAATTTATGATGGCCTACCGTGCTGCCAACTCTAAACAATATCAATGTATGATGGCCTACCGTGCTGCCAACTCTAAACAAGCATTTGCAATGCAATAGGTCTCGCATTAGGAAAGTTTGAGCTATTGGTATTGTAAATGACAAATTTTTAATTTATGTGTTGGTTTTGAAAATAGCGAAATTAATAGCTTTGTCATTTACAATGCCAATATGTTCAACTTTCTCAAATGTGACACCTATAGCATTTGTAATGTAATATGTGTTGTATTTACGTGACTTAGGTGTATTGATCTTACAAATAACAATGGCTTTTATTTTTTTTAAATAATTAATACTTAAATGAAAGTTATTGTAATTTATAATGGCAAGAGCTTAAACTTTTGTAAATAAGTTTTGTGAAGTGAGGGCGATAGATAGAGTGAGGGCGATAGAGTGAGGGCGATAGATAGAGCGAGGGCGATAGATAGAGCGAGGGCGATAGATAGGGCGAGGGCGATAGATAGGGCGAGGGCGATAGATAAAGCGAGGGCGATAGATAAAGCGAGGGCGATAGATAGAGCGAGGGCGATAGATAGAGCGAGGGCGATAGATAGGGCGAGGGCGATAGATAGGGCGAGGGCGATAGATAGGGCGAGGGCGATAGATAGGGCGAGGCCGATAGATAGGGCGAGGGCGATAGATAGGGCGATAGCTAGAGTGAGGACGATAGATAGGGCGAGGACGATAGATAGGGCGAGGACGATAGATAGGGCGAGGACGATAGTTAGGGCGAGGACGATAGATAGGGCGAGGACGATAGATAGGGCGATAGATAGGGCGAGGACGATAGATAGGGCGAGGACGATAGATAGGGCGAGGACGATAGATAGGGCGAGGACGATAGATAGGGCGAGGACGATAGATAGGGCGAGGGCGATAGATAGGGTGATAGATAGGGCGAGGGCGATAGCTAGAGCGAGGGCGATAGCTAGAGCGAGGGCGATAGCTAGAGCGAGGGCGATAGCTAGAGCGAGGGCGATAGCTAGAGCGAGGGCGATAGCCGGAGCGAGGACGGTAGATGGAGCGAGGACGGTAGATGGAGCGAGGACGGTAGATGGAGCGAGGACGGTAGATGGAGCGAGGACGGTAGATGGAGCGAGGACGGTAGATGGAGCGAGGACGGTAGATGGAGTGAGGACGGTAGATGGAGTGAGGACGGTAGATGGAGTGAGGACGGTAGATGGAGTGATGACGCTAGATGGATAGATGGAGTGAGGGCGGTAGATGGATAGATGGAGTGAGGGCGTTAGATGGATAGATGGAGTGAGGGCGGTAGATGGATAGATGGAGTCAGGGCGGTAGATGGATAGATGGGGTCAGGGCGGTAGATGGATAGATGGAGTAAGGGCGGTAGATGGATAGATGGAGTGAGGGAGGTAGATGGATAGATGGAGTGAGGGCGGTAGATAGATAGATGGAGTGAGGGCGGTAGATGGATAGATGGAGTGAGGGAGGTAGATGGATAGATGGAGTGAGGGAGGTAGATAGATAGATGGAGTAAGGGCGGTAGATAGATAGAGTGAATCTGTTTGTCACAAATTAAGCACTAGGAAAGCAGCACCAATTCCAAAGGCCACACAAGAAATTCTGTAAAGACACAAACCGTGAGCAAAAGGCAGGACTAAGAAAATAAAAGTCACATTGAGCGAACAAATGTACCTGTTTCCCCCCCGCCTCCCCAACACCACCTTAGGAAGGATGCTGTAGGCGGTTATATGTAGATGGCAGCACTATTGCCTTATATTTCCACAGCATAAGCCTGTGTGGGCACCACAGAGAAGCACCGCAAACCGCGGATACAACTGTGTTCTGTTAGTGGCATGGTGAGCGTTAAAACGGGTGTGTTCATACAGCGAGAGTAACGCTTGCCCAAAAGGATATAGTTTTAAAAACAGAAATTGATAATTTGGTGGGGGAACTGGGTCACTAGCACCACTGCAGTCCTTTATTAACTACTACACATGCCTGTCTTCATAAACATATTACTTACCTGTAACCTGCCCCATAAATCTATATTTACATTCACATGTAAATCTATGTGGCATTGTGTGTCCGGAGAGCACCCAAAAATGTTGCTGGGTTGACGAAATTATGTGCCCCAAAAAGTCAAATTTACTGAAAACAGCTGCCGCTAAAATCCTATTAAAGTTTAGTCCATATACTCTTCTTTCAGGTACATTCCCCCCCCCCCAAAAAAAATCATATTGTGAAGCTGCTGCCTCATGAAACACCGCCACTTCATTATTTGCAAATTAAGCATTACGAAGGCAGCAGTAGCTACGTGTTTACTGAGCAATGTAACTAAAAGGTTTACGAAACTAAAAGCCACATATCAAGTTTAAAGGGCACGCCTAAAACATTAAAAGCAGATATCGTGAACAAAGGCACAATACACAGTGAAGTGTAAAAGCCAAACGTTACGTCCAAAAGACTCGTATATAGGTAAAGAAGGTTTGTGTGGCCTGAAAAGGACACATTCGGATTCCAAAGAATGCACAAGAAGCACTTTAAAAGCACAAATGGTGAGCATAAAGCACATATAAGACAAAAAAAACTCACATATAGCAAAGAAAAGTACATGTTTGGCCTCCCCACTTTAGGATGCAGTAGGCTGTTAGGTGTACATGGCAAGCCCTATTACCCTTATATCTCCACAGCATAAGCCCTGTGGGCACCACAAGGAAGCACAAAGTACAGCCGCTGAATAGAAAGCAAATACAAGGACTGTGGTCTGTTTCTGGGATGGCGAGCTTTAGGCAGGGTGTGTACATACAGCACGACTAGCATCTGACCAAAAGGTTGTTGGAGAAAACTCTGTACACGGTTAATGCGGTGGGGGGACCGGGTCACTAGCACCATTGCACTCCTCCTTCATTAACTACTCCACATGCCTGTCTTCAAAAGCACATTACTTACCTGTAACAGTAGCTTTGCAACATAAATCCTGATGTCCATTTGTGTATATTCCAAACATCAATATATCTGTAAAGCCACTGAAATTATATGGCCGACGACCACCCAAATATATGGTCGGGTTGACTAAATTATGCACATTAAAAATGACAAATTTACGGTGCCTTGTCTGTATGCTAAAGATCGCAATGCAAAACCCGTAAACACATATCGTTTTCAAAGTATAAGTTGTGCATAAACCATTCACAAGCACTAACAGGGCGGCAATAGCTAATTATTCCCATCTACATACAAAATAATTTCATAGCATAGCACCACTTGCGTTCAAATGTATTTATTACATGTATCAAAATTAACAGTACTTCGTCCACAATAAAAGATGAATAACTACAACTAAACAATAAAAAATATTTGCCAAACTCGTACGGTGCCACTTTGACCCTTTAACAACATCCCACCCTTATTTCTACAGTTTATATGCTTTATGTTGTGCAAGCTAAACAGAAAACACCCTGTGTGAAGCTACCGCATAATTAAAACGCATGCATCTCTTCTCTTAGAAATTAAAGTGTTAAAGCGGCAGTAGCGGAGGCCCTATTAAAATTCAGATGATCAACTCTGTGTAACGCAAGTTACAAATTAACCAGTACCAAAACGGCTATACCTACATGTTTGCAGCTACACACCAACAATGTTTGTAGCTTTAAATTGAAACAGAATCAATTTGTTAAATTAAACTTAAAACTTCGTGTTTTTTTTTGTTTACAAAATTGCTTTCACGAGGTTTGTAACTGTGTTAATTACATAAAATACATAAACATATGTTATGGGGAAGAGAGCAGGCTCAAAGTCTGCTGTAGTGTAAGTTTCGGTGTAAAATTCTACACTTCAGAAAGGATTCCAGCACACGCTAATGAAGCGTAAACAAGCCGAGCAAGACATTGTGAAAGTAAAGATAAGAGAAAACTAGCCAGAGTCCACGAAAGTCTCTTGTTACAGACACAGGCTACAGCGTGGGAAACAAGCACCGTTTGTGAAGCATCACCATACAAAACCTGACGGCGATAATGCATTCCATTCAGACTTGCATAATCACGGTTTCACTCCCTCAGTCCTAAACGCCAAACGGATTTCAATAAGCCTTCGGTGACATTTACTCAAACACACGCAGTTAGCAGGGGCGGAGCGGGGAGAGGGTGTTAAGCAGCAGGGGCCTTTGAAGTGAAGCTAAGCTTCACTTCAAAGGTGTGGGAGGAGTGCGGCAGAGGGAACAGACGGCAATTTGGTGATGTGCACGCGCATTTTAGGTCAATGCGCAAGCGCATTGACCTAAAAGCCACGGGCACAGCACCAAATCGCCAAGTTGGGTAAAGTCTGTTTAGGCCCCTATAGAGCTTCGCCAGCTAGGCGCATGCGCCCAGCAGGCGAGCCCTAACAATATCAATGTATGATGGCCTACCGTGCTGCCAACTCTGAATAATATCAATTTATGATGGCCTACCGTGCTGCCAACTCTAAACAATATCACTTTATGATGGCCTACCGTGCTGCCAACTCTAAACAATATCACTTTATGATGGCCTACCGTGCTGCCAACTCTAAACAATATCAATGTATGATGGCCCACCGTGCTGCCAACTCTAAACAATATCAATGTATGATGGCCTACCGTGCTGCCAACTCTAAACAATATCAATGTATGATGGTCCACCGTGCTGCCAACTCTAAACAATATCAATCTATGATGGCCTACCGTGCTGCCAACTCTAAGCAATATCAATGTATGATGGCCCACCGTGCTGCCAACTCTAAACAATATCAATGTATGATGGCCCACCGTGCTGCCAACTCTAAACAATATCAATGTATGATGGCCTACCGTGCTGCCAACTCTAATCAATATCAATCTATGATGGCCTACCGTGCTGCCAAATGTAAACAATATCAATGTATGATGGTCCACCGTGCTGCCAACTCTAAACAATATCAATGTATGATGGTCCACCGTGCTGCCAACTCTAAACAATATCAATGTATGATGGCCTACCGTGCTGCCAACTCTAAACAATATCAATGTATGATGGCCTACTGTGCTGCCAACTCTAAACAATATCAATGTATGATGGTCCACCGTGCTGCCAACTCTAAACAATATCAATGTATGATGGCCTACCGTGCTGCCAACTCTAAACAATATCAATGTATGATGGCCTACCGTGCTGCCAACTCTAAACAATATCAATGTATGATGGCCCACCGTGCTGCCAACTCTAAACAATATCACTTTATGATGGCCTACCGTGCTGCCAACTCTAAACATTATCAATGTATGATGGCCCACCGTGCTGCCAACTCTAAACAATATCACTTTATGATGGCCTACCGTGCTGCCAACTCTAAACAATATCAATGTATGATGGCCTACCGTGCTGCCAACTCTAAACAATATCACTTTATGATGGCCTACCGTGCTGCCAACTCTAAACAATATCAATGTATGATGGCCTACCGTGCTGCCAACTCTAAACAATATCACTTTATGATGGCCTACTGTGCTGCCAACTCCAAACAATATCAATGTATGATGGCCCACCGTGCTGCCAACTCTAAACAATATCAATGTATGATGGCCTACTGTGCTGCCAACTCCAAACAATATCAATGTATGATGGCCCACCGTGCTGCCAACTCTAAGCAATATCAATGTATGATGGCCTACCGTGCTGCCAACTCTGAATAATATCAATTTATGATGGCCTACCGTGCTGCCAACTCTGAATAATATCAATTTATGATGGCCTACCGTGCTGCCAACTCTGAATAATATCAATTTATGATGGCCCGTGCTGCCAACTCTGAATAATATCAATTTATGATGGCCTACCGTGCTGCCAACTCTGAATAATATCAATTTATGATGGCCCACCGTGCTGCCAACTCTAAACAATATCAATGTATGATGGCCTACCGTGCTGCGAACTCTAAACAATATCAATGTATGATGGCCTACTGTGCTGCCAACTCTAAAAAATATCAATGTATGATGGCCTACTGTGCTGCCAACTCTAAACAATATCAATGTATGATGGCCTACCGTGCTGCCAACTCTAAACAATATCACTTTATGATGGCCTACTGTGCTGCCAACTCTAAACAATATCAATGTATGATGGCCTACTGTGCTGCCAACTCTAAACAATATCAATGTATGATGGCCTACCGTGCTGCCAACTCTAAACAATATCAATGTATGATGGCCTACCGTGCTGCCAACTCTAAACAATATCACTTTATGATGGCCTACTGTGCTGCCAACTCTAAACAATATCAATGTATGATGGCCTACTGTGCTGCCAACTCTAAACAATATCACTTTATGATGGCCTACTGTGCTGCCAACTCTAAACAATATCAATGTATGATGGCCTACCGTGCTGCCAACTCTAAACAATATCAATGTATGATGGCCTACCGTGCTGCCAACTGTAAACAATATCAATGTATGATGGCCTACCGTGCTGCCAACTCTGAATAATATCAATTTATGATGACCCACCGTGCTGCGAACTCTAAACAATATCAATGTATGATGGTCCACCGTGCTGCCAACTCTAAACAATATCAATGTATGATGGCCCACCGTGCTGCCAACTCCAAACAATATCAATGTATGATGGCCTACAGTGCTGCCAACTCTAAACAATATCAATGTATGATGGCCTACCTTGCTGCCAACTCCAAACAATATCACTTTATGATGGCCTACCGTGATGCCAACTCTAAACAATATCAATGTATGATGGCCTACCGTGCTGCCAACTCTAAACAATATCACTTTATGATGGCCTACTGTGCTGCCAACTCCAAACAATATCAATTTATGATGGCCTACCGTGCTGCGAACTCTAAACAATATCAATGTATGATGGCCTACCGTGCTGCCACCTCCAAACAATATCACTTTATGATGGCCTACCGTGCTGCCAACTCTAAACAATATCACTTTATGATGGCCTACCGTACTGCCAACTCCAAACAATATCAATGTATGATGGCCTACCGTGCTGCCAACTCTAAACAATATCACTTCATGATGACCTACCGTGCTGCGAACTCTAAACAATATCAATTTATGATGGCCTACCGTGCTGCGAACTCTAAACAATATCACTTTATGATGACCTACCGTGCTGCGAACTCTAAACAATATCAATTTAGGATGGCCTACCGTGCTGCGAACTCTAAACAATATCAATGTATGATGGCCTACCGTGCTGCCAACTCTAAACAATATCACTTTATGATGGCCTACTGTGCTGCCAACTCCAAACAACATCAATGTATGATGGCCTACCGTGCTGCCAACTCTAAACAATATCACTTTATGATGGCCTACTGTGCTGCCAACTCTAAACAATATCAATGTATGATGGCCTACCGTGCTGCCAACTCCAAACAATATCACTTTATGATGGCCTACCGTGATGCCAACTCTAAACAATATCAATGTATGATGGCCTACCGTGCTGCCAACTCTAAACAATATCAATGTATGATGGCCCACCGTGCTGCCAACTCTAAACAATATCACTTTATGATGGCCTACCGTGCTGCCAACTCTAAACAATATCACTTTATGATGGCCTACTGTGCTGCCAACTCCAAACAATATCAATTTATGATGGCCTACCGTGCTGCGAACTCTAAACAATATCAATGTATGATGGCCTACCGTGCTGCCACCTCCAAACAATATCACTTTATGATGGCCTACCGTGCTGCCAACTCTAAACAATATCAATGTATGATGGCCTACCGTGCTGCGAACTCTAAACAATATCACTTTATGATGGCCTACCGTGCTGCCAACTCTAAACAATATCACTTTATGATGGCCTACTGTGCTGCCAACTCCAAACAATATCAATTTATGATGGCCTACTGTGCTGCCAACTCTAAACAAGATCAATGTACGATGGCCTACCGTGCTGCCACCTCCAAACAATATCACTTTATGATGGCCTACCGTGCTGCCAACTCCAAACAATATCACTTTATGATGGCCTACCGTGCTGCCAACTCTAAACAATATCAATGTATGATGGCCTACCGTGCTGCCAACTCCAAACAATATCACTTTATGATGGCCTACCGTGCTGCCAACTCCAAACAATATCACTTTATGATGGCCTACCGTGCTGCCAACTCTAAACAATATCAATGTATGATGGCCTACCGTGCTGCCAACTCTAAACAATATCAATGTATGATGGCCTACCGTGCTGCCAACTGTAAACAATATCAATGTATGATGGCCTACCGTGCTGCCAACTCTGAATAATATCAATTTATGATGACCCACCGTGCTGCGAACTCTAAACAATATCAATGTATGATGGTCCACCGTGCTGCCAACTCTAAACAATATCAATGTATGATGGCCTACCGTGCTGCCAACTCTAAACAATATCACTTTATGATGGCCTACTGTGCTGCCAACTCCAAACAATATCAATTTATGATGGCCTACCGTGCTGCGAACTCTAAACAATATCAATGTATGATGGCCTACGTGCTGCCACCTCCAAACAATATCACTTTATGATGGCCTACCGTGCTGCCAACTCTAAACAATATCACTTTATGATGGCCTACCGTACTGCCAACTCCAAACAATATCACTTTATGATGGCCTACTGTGCTGCCAACTCTAAACAATATCAATGTATGATGGCCTACCGTGCTGCCAACTCCAAACAATATCACTTTATGATGGCCTACCGTGATGCCAACTCTAAACAATATCAATGTATGATGGCCTACCGTGCTGCCAACTCTAAACAATATCACTTTATGATGGCCTACCGTGCTGCCAACTCTAAACAATATCACTTTATGATGGCCTACCGTGCTGCCAACTCTAAACAATATCACTTTATGATGGCCTACTGTGCTGCCAACTCCAAACAATATCAATTTATGATGGCCTACTGTGCTGCCAACTCTAAACAAGATCAATGTACGATGGCCTACCGTGCTGCCACCTCCAAACAATATCACTTTATGATGGCCTACCGTGCTGCCAACTCCAAACAATATCACTTTATGATGGCCTACCGTGCTGCCAACTCTAAACAATATCAATGTATGATGGCCTACCGTGCTGCCAACTCCAAACAATATCACTTTATGATGGCCTACCGTGCTGCCAACTCCAAACAATATCACTTTATGATGGCCTACCGTGATGCCAACTCTAAACAATATCAATGTATGATGGCCTACCGTGCTGCCAACTCCAAACAATATCACTTTATGATGGCCTACCGTGCTGCCAACTCCAAACAATATCACTTTATGATGGCCTACTGTGCTGCCAACTCCAAACAATATCAATTTATGATGGCCTACCGTGCTGCGAACTCTAAACAATATCAATGTATGATGGCCTACCGTGCTGCCACCTCCAAACAATATCACTTTATGATGGCCTACCGTGCTGCCAACTCTAAACAATATCACTTTATGATGGCCTACCGTGCTGCCAACTCCAAACAATATCAATGTATGATGGCCCACCGTGCTGCCAACTCCAAACAATATCAATGTATGATGGCCTACCGTGCTGCCAACTCTAAACAATATCAATGTATGATGGCCTACCGTGCTGCCAACTCCAAACAATATCACTTTATGATGGCCTACCGTGATGCCAACTCTAAACAATATCAATGTATGATGGCCTACCGTGCTGCCAACTCTAAACAATATCAATGTATGATGGCCCACCGTGCTGCCAACTCTAAACAATATCACTTTATGATGGCCTACCGTGCTGCCAACTCTAAACAATATCACTTTATGATGGCCTACTGTGCTGCCAACTCCAAACAATATCAATTTATGATGGCCTACCGTGCTGCGAACTCTAAACAATATCAATGTATGATGGCCTACCGTGCTGCCACCTCCAAACAATATCACTTTATGATGGCCTACCGTGCTGCCAACTCTAAACAATATCAATGTATGATGGCCTACCGTGCTGCGAACTCTAAACAATATCACTTTATGATGGCCTACCGTGCTGCCAACTCTAAACAATATCACTTTATGATGTCCTACTGTGCTGCCAACTCCAAACAATATCAATTTATGATGGCCTACTGTGCTGCCAACTCTAAACAAGATCAATGTACGATGGCCTACCGTGCTGCCACCTCCAAACAATATCACTTTATGATGGCCTACCGTGCTGCCAACTCCAAACAATATCACTTTATGATGGCCTACTGTGCTGCTAACTCTAAACAATATCAATTTATGATGGCTTATCTTTCTGCTGACTCCAAACAATATCACTTTATGATGACCTACCGTGCTGCCACCTCCAAACAATACCACTTTATGATGGCCTACTGTGCTGCCAACTCTAAACAATATCACTTTATGATGGCCTACTGTGCTGCTAACTCTAAACAATATCAATGTATGATGGCCTACCGTGCTGCCAACTCCAAACAATATCAATGTATGATGGCCCACCGTGCTGCCAACTCTAAACAATATCAATGTATGATGGCCCACTGTGCTGCCAACTCCAAACAATATCAATGTATGATGGCCCACTGTGCTGCCAACTCTAAACAATATCAATGTATGATGGCCTACTGTGCTGCCAACTCTAAACAAATTCAATGTATGATGGCCCACCGTGCTGCCAACTCTAAACAATATCAATGTATGATGGCCTACCGTGCTGCCAACTCCAAACAATATCAATGTATGATGGCCTACCGTGCTGCCAACTCTAAACAATATCACTTTATGATGACCTACCGTGCTGCGAATTCTAAACAATATCAATTTATGATGACCTACCGTGCTGCCAACTCTAAACAATATCAATGTATGATGGCCTACCGTGCTGCCAACTCCAAACAATATCAATGTATGATGGCCTACCGTGCTGCGAACTCTAAACAATATCACTTTATGATGTCCTACTGTGCTGCCAACTCCAAACAATATCAATTTATGATGGCCTACTGTGCTGCCAACTCTAAACAAGATCAATGTACGATGGCCTACCGTGCTGCCACCTCCAAACAATATCACTTTATGATGGCCTACCGTGCTGCCAACTCCAAACAATATCACTTTATGATGGCCTACTGTGCTGCTAACTCTAAACAATATCAATTTATGATGGCTTATCTTTCTGCTGACTCCAAACAATATCACTTTATGATGACCTACCGTGCTGCCACCTCCAAACAATACCACTTTATGATGACCTACCGTGCTGCCACCTCCAAACAATATCACTTTATGATGGCCTACTGTGCTGCCAACTCTAAACAATATCACTTTATGATGGCCTACTGTGCTGCTAACTCTAAACAATATCAATGTATGATGGCCTACCGTGCTGCCAACTCCAAACAATATCAATGTATGATGGCCCACCGTGCTGCCAACTCTAAACAATATCAATGTATGATGGCCCACTGTGCTGCCAACTCCAAACAATATCAATGTATGATGGCCCACTGTGCTGCCAACTCTAAACAATATCAATGTATGATGGCCTACTGTGCTGCCAACTCTAAACAAATTCAATGTATGATGGCCCACCGTGCTGCCAACTCCAAACAATATCAATGTATGATGGCCTACCGTGCTGCCAACTCTAAACAATATCACTTTATGATGACCTACCGTGCTGCGAATTCTAAACAATATCAATTTATGATGACCTACCGTGCTGCCAACTCTAAACAATATCAATGTATGATGGCCTACCGTGCTGCCAACTCCAAACAATATCAATGTATGATGGCCTACCGTGCTGCGAACTCTAAACAATATCACTTTATGATGACCTACCGTGCTGCGAACTCTAAACAATATCAATTTATGATGGCCTACCGTGCTGCGAACTCTAAACAATATCACTTTATGATGACCTACCGTGCTGCGAACTCTAAACAATATCAATTTATGATGGCCTACCGTGCTGCCAACTCCAAACAATATCAATGTATGATGGCCCACCGTGCTGCGAACTCTAAACAATATCACTTTACGATGACCTACCGTGCTGCGAACTCTAAACAATATCAATTTATGATGGCCTACCGTGCTGCGAACTCCAAACAATATCACTTTATGATGACCTACCGTGCTGCGAACTCTAAACAATATCACTTTATGATGACCTACCGTGCTGCGAACTCTAAACAATATCAATGTATGATGGTCCACCGTGCTGCCAACTCTAAACAATATCAATGTATGATGGCCTACCGTGATGCCAACTCTAAACAATATCAATGTATGATGGCCTACCGTGCTGCCAACTCTAAACAATATCAATGTATGATGGCCTACCGTGCTGCCAACTCTAAACAATATCAATGTATGATGGCCCACCGTGCTGCCAACTCTAAACAATATCACTTTATGATGGCCTACCGTGCTGCCAACTCTGAACAATATCACTTTATGATGGCATACCGTGCTGCCAACTCTAAACAATATCACTTTATGATGACCTACCGTGCTGCGAACTCTAAACAATATCACTTTATGATGACCTACCGTGCTGCGAACTCTAAACAATATCACTTTATGATGACCTACCGTGCTGCGAACTCTAAACAATATCAATGTATGATGGCCTACCGTGCTGCCAACTCTAAACAATATCACTTTATGATGACCTACCGTGCTGCTAACTCTAAACAATATCAATTTATGATGGTCCACAGTGCTGCCAACTCTAAACAATATCAATGTATGATGGCTTACCGTGCTGCCAACTCTGAACAATATCACTTTATGATGGCCTACTGTGCTGCCAACTCTAAACAAATTCAATGTATGATGGCCTACCGTGCTGCCAACTCTTAACAATATCACTTTATGATGGCCTACCGTGCTGCCAACTCTAAACAATATCAATGTATGATGGCCCACTGTGCTGCCAACTCTAAACAATATCAATGTATGATGGCCTACTGTGCTGCCAACTCTAAACAATATCAATGTATGATGGCCCACCGTGCTGCCAACTCTAAACAATATCACTTTATGATGGCCTACCGTGCTGCCGACTCTAAACAATATCACTTTATGATGACCCACTGTGCTGCCAACTCTAAACAATATCAATTTATGATGGCCTACCGTGCTGCCAACTCCAAACAATATCAATGTATGATGGTCCACCGTGCTGCGAACTCTAAACAATATCACTTTATGATGGCCTACCGTGCTGCCAACTCTAAACAATATCAATGTATGATGGCCCACCGTGCTGCCAACTCTAAACAATATCAATGTATGATGGCCTACTGTGCTGCCAACTCTAAACAATATCAATGTATGATGGCCTACTGTGCTGCCAACTCTAAACAATATCAATGTATGATGGCCTACTGTGCTGCCAACTCTAAACAATATCAATGTATGATGGCCTACCGTGCTGCCGACTCTAAACAATATCACTTTATGATGACCCACTGTGCTGCCAACTCTAAACAATATCAATTTATGATGGCCTACCGTGCTGCCAACTCCAAACAATATCACTTTATGATGGCCTACCGTGCTGC